>NC_090437.1:240281807-241531807 GCF_031143425.1 Pleurodeles waltl | reverse complement strand
AGTTTTTACCGGGTAAATTTAATGTAAGGGCTGATTTTTTCTCTAGATTACCCATTGAGGACTTGGATGATTTTGATTCTGAGGATGACAGAGAGGATTGTTTCATTGCCAGCGTGGATTTTCCAGTATTCAAGACTTTTAGCAAAACTGATTGGGAGATAGCAGTCCGGGATGATCCGATTTTAGTTCAAGTTAAAGAATTTGTGACTAATGGTTGGCCGAAAGAGAAGAATGTTCCTTTACCGCTACAACCGTTTTGTAAGGTTGCGGATGAGATCTCAATTGAAGATCAGATAATTTTGAGGGGTCAGAGGTGCATTCCACCGTTTGGTATTCGTTCTGGGTTAATTAATTCAGCACATGAAGGTCATTTTGGAGCTACTATGACCAAAAGGAGGTTAAGAGAGAGTTATTGGTGGCCATCTATGGATAAAGAGGTAGATGTTGTGGTTAAGGGTTGTGTCATTTGCAATTCTGCTGAGAAGGGTTTGAAAGTTTGTACCCCGCCTTTACACCCTATTCAGGTTCCGGAAAGACCTTGGTCTAAACTTGGTATTGATTTGATTGGGCCATTTAATTTTCTTCCTCATAATTTGCGTTATGCCTTTGTTCTCATGGATTATCACAGCAGATGGCCAGAGGTTTATTTTTGTGCTGCTCCGTCAGCGACCAATGCGGTCAATTTTCTTAAAGAGGTTTTTATGCGCGAGGGTTTCCCGAATACCATTATTTCTGACAATGGGGTACAGTTTGTTAATTCTGAAATGGAACTCTTCTTACGGCAAACTGATATTAGACATTTGAGAAGCTCATTATATCATCCCCAAACTAATGGTTTGGTCGAAAGAATGAATAGGGTTGTTGGGGATTGCATAAAATGGGCTAGACACAATAATTATGACATCCAAGAGGCGATTAGCACCATGTTGTGGGTTTATCGTTCCACTCCTCATTCTTTGACTAATGTGTCTCCTTTTGAAGCATTAAGAGGTCGCAAACCTACATCCACCTTGTTTCCCTCTTGGTTAGCAAGTTCATTGAAAAATAAAGGAAAGAGTGTAATGAAAGGTGGTGTCAGTTGGGAGAATGTGGAGTCAGGACAGCAACGCATGAAGAAGAGATACGATGTGATTAAAGCTACTAAGTTGCAGGTGTTTTGTCCTGAGACTTAGTACATATAATAAAAAACATGTTTGTTAAAAAAGGTGGTGCTAGTTTCAGTAAACCTTTTAGAGTAAGAAAAGTGTGTGGAAGTGCGATCATGCTTGATGATGGTCGGTGGTGGAATATGTCAAAGATTGTAAAGGTGTCTGAGGATTTTTCTCCAAGTGCTAGTGGTCAGCGTGATTATAGTGAGGTGTGTAAAAGTGGCAATTCGAAGGTACATGTCCAAAATTCACATAGGTCGAGTACTCAAAATTCAGCGACAAATTTTACAGAAGGGTGTTTGCGTAGATCTTCCCGGGAAAAGTTTTTACCATGGAAGTTGAGGTCTGTTGAGTGATGGTTGCTGTTTAGTCTCTGTGCTCTCAACAGAGTGTTTTCAGGAATTGTTCAATATTTATGTTAACAGTTAGATATTTGTTTTTTTGTTATGTTTGTTATTTATTAAAAAAAAAGGGGAGAGATGCTATGTTATGTTTACTATGTAGTTGGAATTTAGAATGCAGGGCTCGGGGTGGTGGAATGTGGAACGGAGGGTTTGGGGAGCTCGTGGGGAAAGAGATCGGCGGTTGGCATGTTGCCAACAACTCGCGTTGTGGTGGCTCCTGTATTTGATTCATGAATAAACTTACTTTCTGCTTTTACTTCGCTTCATCACGTTCCTGGATCACAACACATGTCCACAGCCCGAATCACTGGATGGAATTACATGAAACTTGGCAGAAAGCTAGCTTTCCGTATGCAGAATATGCGTTCACTTATTTGGCGTAAATCTGTTCAGTAGTTTTTTGAGAAATTTAGGGAAATTCAAATTTGTGTATCTCTGGCCGCAAAGTATTCACAAACAAAGGCAAGCTTGTGCATGGAAATGCACAGCTCTGATTAGCTGCCAACACTTCAAACCAAGAAGTTTTGGCAGCCATCTTGGGTCCCAGAAAAAAAAGTTTAAAAAAGAAAAGGGGCCAGGACAGGGACACCCTGAACTCTTAGCACCGATGGCATAAAGTATTATTATGTTTAAAAAAAAAAAAAAAAGAATACATTTTTTATTTCAAATTGGAGAAAAATAACTAATTCTAAGTATATCAGACATCAATGCCCAAAAAAACTCTCTCTCTCCCTCTCTCCTTCTCTGTTCCACTCTCTCTGTCTCTCTTTTGAACAATTCTCCCACTCACTCACCCACTCAGACACTTATGCACCCACTCAGACACTCATGTACCTACTCACAGACCCACTCAGACATTTATGACCCCCTCACAGAACCACTCAAACCCTCATGCACTCGCTCACAGCCCCAGCCAGATCCTCATGTACCCACTCAGACCCACTCAGACAGTTATGCTCCCACTCACACACCCACTCAGACCATAACACCCACTCACAGACCCACTGACACCGTGATGCGCCCACTCACAGACTCGGGCATATACTGACACACCCACTAAAGCACTGATGTCTCCACTCTCATACCCATACTGATACTCTGAAAGCCACTCTTATCCCCAGATAAAGCCACTCACACCTATTCTCACACTCAGAGAGGCCACTGCCAATTTCCGCTGTGCATGCGCAAAGGGCCATGTTCAGCATCAGGTTGTGTGGTTAGAGGGGTTGGCCGCAGGGACTGGCTGCAGGCAAGAACTTTTGGGCTATCCTACTGTGCACAGGAGAAGGCCATGCATAGTGAAAGGTTGTGTGCTTATAGGGGGCTGGCCTCAGGGCCTGGCCGCAGGGCATGACCTGTGGCCAACAATCTCTGCGCCCTGCCTTTGGCTGCGCGCTGCAGTGGTTGGATTCACGTATAGCAATGAAAATTACAATATGTAAAAAAAAATAGAAATTCACTGAAAAAAAACAAAGTTTGCAGGGATGTTATAGTTACATTCTGAATTTACTTGTACAAAACCATAGAAATTCAGCAGTCATAGTTAGAGATCTTTCAAGTAACTAAAACTCGCGCACTAAGGTAGCTATAACTCACGCCTTCGCCATGCACAGCTAATTAATCCACATATTATATTAGTGATGACATATTCTATGCCTTTTTTCATATTCTCACTGCAACGTTTGCAATCAAATTATTGATGAGACAGCTGTGAATGGCGAGGGAGCAAATTATAGTAACTTTAAGCTGCAAGCTGTAGTTACTTGAAAAATTCTAACTGCTGAATTTCTATGGTTTTGCACAAGTAAATTCTGAACCAAACCATAACATTCCTGTAACCTTTGAGTTGTTCAGTGAATATATATATATATATATATATATATATTTATAGACATATATATGTGTGTGTATAGCAAAAAAAAGGTTAAAGCTTAGTTATAGTTAAGAAAACTTATTTTCCCTACTGAAAGGAAACACTAACTATAACTCGCCACTCTACCAAGCACTGCGTTGTGACCAATAATGGCATTTGAGAAGTTATGTATTGTTATGAAAGCTTTGATTTCACAAGTGATGTAGCATGCAAGGGTATAAACAGTAAGTGGAAAAACCATGAATTATGGTTCATGTAGTTTGGTGAAAGATATTTGATATTTGATTCAAATGTTTTCGGCCCACAGTACAAAACATAGCTGCCATTTACATAAAAAAATTAAAAAACACAGTATAAATTTTAAAATAGATTAAGAAGAAGACTGAAATGCTATATGGTATAGGATCAAGGCTAGAAAAACAGGTCCAAAGGACCAAGGGGTAAAGCAGTAGTTCACGGCAAACAGGCGAGCCTATTCACAGAATGGTAATAAACAAGATGGTCATGAAAATAAACTCTTTAAATGTTCTGAAGTTTTGTATGGGTGTTCCAGCAGAGCCTTAGCTATGAGCCTGTTGCAGAGCTCATAAACCCATGTGTCGAAGTAAGCCTCAGCAAGGCCTACTAGTGCAAGGGGTTTGCCCTTCTCTGCACAAAGTCCTCAGACTGAATAGGAAGAAGTTGGCACATAAACTGAACTATAAGACAAAGGGGGTCATTCCGACCCCGGGCGGAAACCGCCCAAACACCGCACCGCGGTCAAATGACCGTGGGGACCATTCTACCTGTCCCGCTGGGCCGGCGGGCGATCTCAAGCAGATCGCCCGCCGGCCCAGCAGGAAAGCCCCAGCAAAGATGAAGCCGGCTCCGAATGGAGCCAGCCGATTTGCTGGGGTGCGACGGGTGCAGTGGCACCCGTCGCGATTTTCAGTGTCTGCTTTGCAGACACTGAAAATCTTAATGGGGTCCTGTTAGGGGGCCCCACAACACCCGTTCCCGCCAGCCTCTTCCTGGCGGTGTAAACCGCCAGGAACAGGCTGGCGGGAAGGGGGTCGGAATCCCCATGGCGGCGCTGCATGCAGCACTGCCATGGAGGTTTCCCTGGGGCAGGGAAAAACCGGCGGGAAACCGCCGGTTCCCCTTTTCTGACTGCGGCTTTACCGCCGCGGTCAGAATTGCCCCGGAAGCACCGCCAGCCTGTTGGCGGTGCTTCCTCTGCCCTCTGCCCTGGCGGTTACAAACCGCCAGGGTCAGAATGAGCGCCAAAGTTTATTAACCCTCATGAGGTGGTACTACAGTTCAAACAGCACCCTTCGGTAATGTTTGAAGTAGCACACTGAACTAAGAGAGAATGGTCCTTTTATACCCACACAGGGGCTAAAAGAAGGTGGTACAATTATAGAAGCAAGACTTATATACATATAAGGTCATATGGAAATACACAGTCAACAGGTAGGAGGGGCTAACTGTTTTCAAGGACTAGTAGACACATTACTGTCTGTTACTAATTACTAACAGCTGCAGATCTTACTGTGCATGTGTGAAAGTGGGAGATGCTAAATATAACTTGTCACTAGACAGATTTTCAAGAGTAGTTAACAGGAAGGTAGGACAGAGCACGACGAGCACATGGCAGCATGTGGCAGAGATAATTGCTGCCATGAATACAAATGGATTCCGCGAAATGTTCACAATAGTTGCTAAATACAAGATGTCTTCTGCTAATGCTTAATCTAATTGCTACTAAATTACAACACATGTAGTGGACCTGACCCTGCTATAGATCCTGTCAATCAACATAAAGGGGGGTATTTATAGTCCCCTTGCGCCACATTAACGTCATTATTTCTGATGTTAATGTGGCCCAACAAGCCTAAATCTCGTTGCCATATTTACAGGGTGGGGCAATGCATGCATTGTGCCACCCTGAAACCCTTTGCGCTACATTATGCCTGTGCCAGGCATATTGTATGCAAAGAGGCAGCTCCCCCCTTAGGAGAGCTGAAAAACTGGCGTAAAGAAATCTATGAAATTTCCTTGCACCATTTGTTACGGCTCTTTTAACGCCTGCTCAAGAGCAGGCATTAAAAGGGGGCTTCCATTGTTTAGAATGGAGCCCTTGGTACTCTGCAGTAGTGCCAATATTGTGGTGCTACTCCTGCAGAGTACATCAAGAGCGTCAGGTTAAATTATGTTATTTTCCCCTACCCTGCACCATTGTGCGCCATATTTTAAATACGGCACACACATGGTGGCAGTAGGGGGGTGCTAAGGGAGCAGGGAAAGTGGTGCTGCACTCAGTGCAGCACCACTTTCCATAAATCTGCCCCAAAGTGTTCCATGTCATCTTTCTCGCCACACAGGCATTTGTCTGAAATATCCGAGGTCCAACTGTTCTTAACTGTATTTAGCAGCAGGCAACCTCCTCCCAAACCCAGCCAAGGTAAAGAGTCTACTTTCTCTTTGGTTTGTTAGCAAGACAAGCTATTGTTGATCACGCAAGGATGGATCATACAGGCCAATTTGGGAACAGTTTTTTAAATTGCCACAGGCGAACAATGCATCCTGGAACTTTAAGGTCAAAGATTATTTATTATGTCATTTTTCTTCTTAACAGGTTCAGATTAGAAGATGGTGCTATGTCCAACTTCACTGCTTCCTTATGCCATTCAGCCACACAGCTGGATTTAGGCTGCAAAGAAAAATGTTCTTTCCAAGCTTCATCAACAAGGTGGTCATATCTTAAACTCAGCCTTTTCAGTCCATATTTGATGGGGGCAAATTGACATTTGGACTCTATTGAGGAGTAACTCCCATCCACTTCCAGCACAGCAGACAGGAAGCTTGCTGGTAATTTGAGCAATGTTTTCCAAAACGTCCTCTCACAATGTCCTATGCATTCTCTTGATCTGTCAAGCCCCCCACAACTCTGCTACACAAGAGTTCTGATTTCTCAAATTTGCTTGGAATACATTTTTAACAGAGCTGGAGAATCTATGACTCTGCCTGTTCACCTTAAGCAAAGTTGCATTGATAGCAAATTCTGCATTACCAATGGTAGTTTGGATATGGGTTGGCCATTTTTGTGTTTTGGTGATTATAATACTTAGATATTTAAAATAAGCCACTTCCCCAAGTTTCTCTTGATTTTATGAAGAAGGAAAACTTTCACCTGAAAATCATTATCTAGGATTTATTTGTGTTAAGTACCAGTTTGTTTGTCACAATAGTAAGTTTCCATTGCTGGTGATGAGTAAGCGTGTGAGGTGCAGGACTAGTATTAATTTGAAGGTGGTGCGTGAATTGTAAATTGAAGTTTTAATTATAAATTTACAATTTTTAATGTTTGTGTACTTCAAGTTGAGTTTGTATAGAAAAATAGATAATGTATTTCTAACTATGAATTATCCATAACCTTTGTTTTCTTCATGGTGTGTTCAAGGTTTTAATTTTTTTAATAAAAATGTGTTTCAAATCGCAGTGTGAAGTTTCATTGATTGGAGTGTTGTAAAGTGTAGCACAGGATAGTGAAGGAGAGTGTCATAGAATCTATTGCTGTAGAATGAAGTATGTAGAGTGGAATAGAGTGGATTTGAGTGGAATGGAGTCACATAGCATACAATTGAATAAAGTGGTTTGGTGTGTTGTATCGTGGAGTAGAGTATTGTAGGGTAGAGTGGCATGTTGTACAGTGTGGGTAAAGTTAATAGTTGTACAGTAGAGTGTTGTTGACAGAAGTGTCATTAAATGAAGTATGGTGGAGTAGAATGTCATTGAGCAGAGTGTCAGGGAGCGGAATTATGTGTAGCGGTGTTGTAGAGTGCAATGTCACAGTGTGGACGTCAGTAGAGTAAAGTGTCATATAGATCAGTGTTGACAAGTGTAGTGTCATGCAGTAGAGTGGCAGAGAGTTTTGTACAGGGTAGTGTTGTACAGTGGAGTACTATTATTTGTATGAAACACAGTGCATGATAGAGTGGCAAGTTGTAGTTAGTGTTGTCTGGTTACAGAGCTGAAAAGACAGTGTAGCAAGGTCCGCTACATATAATATTTTGAAGGTGGTGGATAAATTGTAAATGAAAGTTATGACTGTATCTTTAGAATTTTTAAAGATTGAGTAGTTTAAACTATAACTAAGCTTCATTGCATTTCAATGTTTTTTTTAATTTTTTTATAAAAATGTGTCTCAAAGTGTGGAGTCCAGTACCGCATGTGGACCATTGTTATGTGGAGTGTCTTACAGTACAGTGGAGGATTTTCTTGTAAAGTCGTATTTCACAGACTGGAGTAGATTGGAATCATGTGAAGTAGAGTTAGGTGTAGTAGCAAATATTACACTGTAATAAAGTGTTTTTTAGTGCAATAGCATAGTGTATCATATAGTGGAGTCAATTATTGTAGCCTGGAGCAGCAAGTTGTGCACTCAAATGCCATGTTCAACAGAAGAGTAGGATGTTGTACACCGTCATATAGTGGAGTACGGTGTTTCAGAGTGGAGTAGGGTGAAATATAATGTCATAGGTTTGAGTATCATCAAGTGGAGTGTTGTAGAGTACAGTGGAGGAGAGTGTCATAAAGTGGAGTGCTGTGTCATATAGTGGAGTGGTGTATTGAGAGTTGCATGTCATTGAGTATCATGCAGAGTAGTACTGTGGTGTAGAGTGGATGGGAATAGAGTGGAGTAGAGTGTCATAGAGTGAGAAATAATGAAATACATTGTTATAGAGAGGAGCTGCATACAGTGGAATGGAGATTTGGACAGTAAAGTGGAGTGGAGTTGAATATAGTACAATGGCATAGAGTGGAATAAGGTATAGTATAGTGGAGTATAGTGGTTGTGAGTAAACTGGAGTGGGGTAGAATAGAGTGGAGTAGTGTAATATGGTGGAGTGGCATGTCGTAGATTATAGTGACATGGAGTGCAGTAGGATGGAGTGGTGTGGCATACAGTTAAATAAAGTGCTGTGCATTGGAGTACAGTGTTGTAGAGTAGAGCGTAGTGGTGTTTTGTACTGTCATAAAAAGTTATATAGAGCAAAATAGAGCAGAAAGGCATTCAGTCTAGTTGTTTTTTGTAGAGTTGAGTGGTGTACAGTACAGTGTGCTAGAGCGTGGTACACTGGGTTGGCATGCAGTGTTATAGAGTACAAAGACATTGAGTGGTGTAGGAGGGGAGCCGTGCAGTGAAATAGTGGAGAAGAGTCAAGTACTATGTCAGAGTAGAGTAGTGGACTATAGTATATCATAGAGTAGAGTGGAATAGAGTGTTGATAATACCATACACTATAGTACAGCCTTGTACAGTTGACTGAAGGGGTATAAACAGGAGTAAAGTGTCCGAGAGTGGCATACATTGTAGCAGAGTATTGTAAAGTGGAGTTGCATAGAGTATAGTAGTGTATGAAACTGAGCTGAGTAGAGTGGATTGTTATATAGTAACATAGAGTGAGTTAAAGTCTCATAGAGTAGAGTTGAGTGGAGTGGTGTAACATAGTGTGGAGTAAAGTACAATGGAATGTATTGGTGTGTCATAGAGTAGAAAGGCATGCAGGGTGTGTACTGGCATACCATAGGCAGTAAACTGCTATACATTGGAGTGGGTCTTGCACAGCAGAGTGGAGTGCTTGGTCATATAGAAAAGTGTTGTATAATGTAATAGAGTGTTGTACGTTGGAGTGAACGTGCATAGAGTGGAGTATAGAGTTGGAAAGTGAAGTGTATCGGAATAGAGTGGAGTGGAATGTAATAGAGTGCCATTAAGTGTGATAGACTTTTATAGAGTGGAGGAGATTGTCATACATTGGAGCAGCATAGGTTGGAGTGTCATATACTGTACTGCTGTAGAGTGGATTACCTTAAAGTGGGGTAGCATAAAGTGGAATAGCAAACAGTGTTACACTGTACAGTGGAGTCTAGAAGAGTGTAGTGGCATAGAGCGGAACAGCATAGAGTGCAGCGGTGTACAGAGCAGTGGCATAGAGTGGAGTATGGTACAGTGAATTAGTGCAGAAGAGGGGGGCACACATTGAAGTGATGTAGGGTAGCGTTGAGGAAACTGTTATAAATTAGAATGGCATCTCATTCAGTAGAGTGAAGTGCTGTGTCATACAGTGTTGGAAACTGTCACAGAGTGGAATAGAGTATTATAAAATATAGGGGGTTAGTCTAACTTTGGAGGAGGTGTTAATCCGTCCCAAAAGTGACGGAAAAGTGACGGATTTATCACCAGCCGTATTACGAGTCCATTATATCCTATGGAACTCGTAATACGGCTGGTGGTATATCCGTCACTTTACCGTCACTTTTGGGACGGATGAACACTCCTCCAAAGTTAGAATAACCCCCATAGTGTATGGGTATAGGGCCAGATGTACAAAGCTAGTTTCCATTTCTTAATGGTCCGAATCACGGTTTGTGGGTGTTAAAAAATGCAACATGGGCTTTTCTAATGTACAAAGCCCTTTCAGGGCCTGTAGAAATTGCAATTTGAGATTCCCAGAATAGAAAATTACAAATACAGTTTTCCTATTTACGATTCCTATTCTGATGTACCATGCACTTCCTAAATGTGACTTGGGCATTTAGGAGATGCAATTATCATCAACTTCAAGTGGATGGTAAACAGGTGCAATTTAAAAACCACCCCAAAGTGTTTTTTTAATTTAAAAAAAGCACACACGTTCTCCTTGGGGATATGGGTACTCTACAGGTGCACCCCTATTTTTGGAGTGCACCAAGGGGGGCCTTTTGCCCATTTCCATCCTTGGTTTTGCATTTTCTAAATAGCGATTTCCTAATAAGAAATCCACTATTTGGAAAATGTAAAACTGGCCCACTGACTCAAATGCGATGAGATGTCTTTGTAGTGATTTCCTAATAGTGATTCCTACTTTTCAGGAATCTCTGTTATGAAATCATTTTGCATTCCTTAAACAGCAATTTCGATAAAGATGCATTTTAAGAAATACAAAATTGCATTTTTGTGCATCTGGTCCATAGAGTTCAGTGCAAATTTGGACAGTGAAGTGCACAGGGATAGACTAGAGCAGTGTCTAGCAGAGTGGTATAGAGTTTAGTAGAGTTCTGTAGATTGGAGTTATATGAAGTGGAGGAGAGTACACTGGAGTGGCGGAGAGTGCAGTAGTTTACAGTGGAGTGGCATAAAGTGAAATAGTGCAGAATGAAGTAGCGTAGACTGGAGTGGCATACAGTGAAGTGGCATAGAGTTTAATAGTGTACTATTTAGTAGCATACAGTGGAGTAGGTTAGATTGGAGTGGCGTATTGTAGGGTGGGGTAGAATGTATCAGCATACAGTGGAGTGGCGTTCTGTGGAGTGGGGTAGAGTGGAATACCATACAGTAGAGGGGTAAAAATTAAAGTTGTGTACAGTATAAAAGCGTAACATGGGGTGGCGTACAAAGGAAAGCATGAACTGGAGTACAGTGGGGTGGTGTACAGTGGAATAGCATAGCGTGGAATAGTGTAGAGTAGAATAGCATAGAGTGTAGTGGCATACAGTGGAGGGGTATATACTGGAGTAGTGTGCAGTGGAGTGGGGTAGAGTAAAAAAGCAAATAGTGGAGTGGTGTAGAGTGGAGTGGCATCCAATCGACTAGTGTAGAATGGAGTGATGTAGAGTTAATTGGTGTACACTGGAGTGGCATAGAGAGGAGTGGTTTATAGTGGAGTAACACACCGTGAAATAGTGTAGAGTGAAGTGGTGTACAGTAGAGTGGCATAGACTGAAGCAGCGTATAGTGAAATAGCAAACAGTAAAATGGTGCAGCCTGGAGTGACCTACACCTGAATGGGGTAGAGTAGAATAGCATATAGTGGAGTGGCATCCAATGGAATAGCGTCCAATGGAGTGGGATAGAGTGAAGTGGCATACTGTGAAGTGGCATAGAGTGGAATGGCATCAAGGGGAGTATGATATACTGGAATATTGTAAAGCAGAGTGGCATACAGAGAAGTGACGTACACTGAAGAGGCGTTGATTGGAGTTGCATACAATTTCATAGGGTAGAGTGGACAGGAATAATGTGGAGTTGTGTACAGTGTAATAGCTTAGAATGGAGTGGAGTAGAGCGGTGTGATGTACACTGGGGTGGCATAGCGTGCAATAGTGTATAGTGAATTAGCATACAGTGAAGTGGCATATAATGGAGTGGTGTAGACTAAAGTGGCATACTGTGGCATGGGGTAGAGTTTAATAGCATACTGTTGAGTGCTGTTCATTGGAGTGAGGTCCAATCGAATAGCATAGAATGAAGTGGAATAGAGTGGAGTGCCATACACTGAAGTGGAGTAGAGTGGAGTACCATAGTTCCTAGATAAATTGTTAGACTAGATACTTATGAAACCCTGCTTTCAGGTTAGCTATCATAATAAGCAAATGTCATCTTTGCTATTTTATCAGCAAGCATTTTGCTACTGAAAATTGAGAAAAGATAAAATAATGTTGAACAAGTACACAAATAAATTAACCTCAAATGTTGCAACTCTTGAAAGTATGTGTTTATACAACACAACTTTAAGTCTCAAAATATTACATCCATTAATATATTCCTTACACATATATCCCATTACTATTTATTTACATATCCTTTTATTTATTACTTTAGTCCTACTGTACAAGAAGAAAATAAAATTACTCTCTCGTAAGATTCATTCTGTCTCCCCATCACCCTATATCTCTATCAAACGATCCCCCATGCCCACTCTCTGACACATCCCAAACCCATTCTACTACCATGGACTCCAAAGTAACCATGTCTAATCTCTTCCCTCCTCTACCGCTCCTGGCTCGCACCAAACCTCAATTTACTATTATGATCTCCCTAACAACCCTTCTAAATTCTCCCTCAATTGTCTCACCTTTGACTCATCCAAAACCCCTTCTACTACTATGATCTCCCTAATCCCTTTGTACAGACTCTTCCCTCCTCCATCTCTCCTTTACTCATCGCAAGCCTAATCCTATTATTATAAACTCCCAATTAACACTTCTGGATTCTTCCCTCCTCTATCCCTCCATTATTCTATTCAAACCTACTAACAAATCCACATATTCCCTGCTCAAATCAAATCATACTCATACTAATATTGTACTCATATTTCCCTATACTAATTCATCACTAATCCTTTTGAGTTCTGGAGTAGTGTGCTACTTGTCGAAAAGCAATTTGATGCCTCGCCAATGGGAGTAAGCGCTATATAAATACATTTGCAATTAAAATATAGTGGACTGGCATACAGTGGAATAGCATACAGTGGAATGTTGTAGAGTGGAATGGCATACAGGGGAACAGAGTAGAGTGGAGTTGCGTACACTAGAATGGCATAGCGTTGGATAACATATACTGGAGTTGTGTCTAGCTTACAGTGAAGTGACGTAGACTGGAGTGGCATACAGTGGAATTGCGTACAGTGTAAGAGTATAGAGTGGAGTGGCATAGATTGGAGTATCATACGGTGGAGAGGCAAAGAGTGGAGTGGCATACAGTGGAATATCATATAGTGGAGTAGCACATAGTTAAGTGACTGCAGTGGCATGGCATATGGATGTATGTGAAAGTTAGCAGCAGTGTAGATGATGGCGTACAGAGTAACGTAGAACAAGAAATTGCACTCCCCTTCATTTTTCCAGATTTACCAGTTCACAGTACCACACATGGTGGCCATGCGCTCCTTTGTAAACCTGACTTAAGTATTGCATTTCCCATGCGACACAGTGAGTGATGCGAGGGTACTGCAATCCATTAAAACAGTTAGGCCTCAGTTATATGTTGGGCCATAGTATACTATGATAACTTTTCAGTATACCGTGGTACATGATGATGACAAGCCAGTATAAAATTGGGTAATGGCTATTTTTTCAGACTGACAAGGCAGCCACATTGTTTTTACTACACTTTGGCTGTGATCATTGGCTTGGCCTTAGATATGGAGAAATAATATGTCCCTACCTATTACCACCGTATTAAAGTGGCAATAGCCAGGGAAATGTATTTATATTTTGTATGTTTTTTAAATATGTTTATGGCCATTTACTGCAGTAGTTTCACAAAATTTAGTAAAGTTCTGCAAAAGTACTGCTGTGACAATTGTGACTAAGAATGCCTTATAACTTAGAAAGAACTTACCCTACTTACCTGCAGTACATAAAAACCATCATCTCTGCACTATAGCGTGTAATCCTGCCAAATTATATGTAAATCCATTCAGCTGTTTTCATGCTGCATCAAATACAGTTTTCTAGAGAAAATACAGTTGTGGAAAAACGCTATTTAGGACCCCCTTTTGTCTTAGCCCTGCCCCCCACTTAACCCTTATCATCTCAAAATGGATGGAGAAAATGCTATATGTCTGGAATGTTTTGTGGTGATTTGTCAAACTGGTGGAAAGTTATTAGGGAGGTAATACCTGAGGAATTCCTATCTTTGAGAATACACAGAAAGAGGAGAGTTTTTCTTTGGATTGTTGGGCATCGTTTTAATTTATGGGCCAGAGAGCATGAAAGAAAAACGTTTGTAGATTAAGATGTATTCTGTTTGATATGTGTTGGACTTTTGGCCATACGCATGGTCATCCCTAGTCTTTTTGCCTCCTTCCTCCTGGTTTTTCTGACCTCTCGCTGTTGGCTCTAGGACTCTGAGCACTTTATCACTGCTGACCAGTGCTAAAGTGCAGGTGCTCTCCCATCTAAAGTTGGTATGATTGGCTTGTACCTAATTGGCATATTTAATTTACCTATAAGTCCCTTGTACAGTGGTATCTCTATACCCAGGGCCTGTAAATTAAATACTACTAGTGGGCCTGCAGCGCTGCTTGCGCCACCCACTGAAGTAGACTTTCAAACCTGTCTCAGGCCTGCTAGCGCAGGGCCTGTGTGCGCAGTTTTCTGCCACAGGGACCTGGCATCTAAATTTACTTGCCAGACCCAGAACTCCCCTTTTACTACATGTAAGTCACCCCTAAAGTACGCCCTAGCTAGCCCTATGGGCAGGGTGCCATGTATGTAGAAAGGCAGGACATGTGCCATATTGCATGGCCTGTCCTGGTAGTGACAAACAGCCTAACTTGGTGTCTCACTGCTGTGAGTGCTGCCTTCTCATAGGATTGCATTAGAAATGCCCTGCCTTATGTGTAAGGGGTATTGTCTGATTTATGAGGGGTAGCGTAGGCGTGTTTGGTATGGTTGTGAGGGTGATAATAAATACTGCTTACTGGTGTGGGTGTATTTTTTATTACTATCACAGAAATGCCACTTCTAGAAAGTGCGCATTTATCTGTGCTTATGATTCTGGTGTTTTGCAGCTTGACTCCAATCCACGTCTGGGCAGAGTGACAGTGGGGCTTTGTGCATACTTTTCAGACAGCCTGTACACAGGGAAGGTGGAGGTGTCACCGAGGTGCATCTGCATACTGAATAGTCTTCCTGGGCTGAGAGAAGGGAGAGGCGGGGCACACCTACATTTGTAAAGGCTGTGCCCTGGCCTCACACAATAGGGTCGTTAACCCCCCACTGATGTTTGGAGCCTGTGCTGAAAGGAGAGAGGGGGCACTCCCAGAACCAGTTGTAACTGGCTGGAACCTCCTCTCCCTGGCATTGTAAAACACTGTAAAAATGGACTATAAGTACAGGGGAATTTTCCCCACAATTTGAACATTCTTGGAACTTGAAACTGGACACAGAACGCTGATGAATGGACTCACCAGGAAACCGCCATGGACTGCTGCTGCTGTGCTGACCTGTGACCTGTCTGGTCACTAGGAGGAACTGCCACCATCTGCACCCCTTGTGCTGGCCTGTAGCTGGGCCCACCAGCCCTGTACCTTTTCCTTGATTATTGTTCCCAGGGGCAGGGTGCTGTGGCCCCTGACCCCTGCACCGATCTTCTATAATATTGCCTTAGCGCTTAGGGGAAAAGCGGTCTTGTGGAAATGCTGCAGAAGATCACCGCCGCAGCCCAGGCTACATAATCTTCCTAGCGCTGTGAAAAGCGCTTCGTTAAGATCACCGCCGCAGCCCAGGCTGCATAATCTTCCTAGCGCTGTGAAAAGTGCTTTGTTGAGATCACCGCCGCAGCCCAGGCTGCATAATCTTTCTAGCGCTGTGAAAAGCGCTTCGTTCGGATCACCGCCGCAGCCCGGAGAAGTTAATTGGTATAACGCGAGCATTGCGCGTTTACCAGTGCCCCCAGGGCACGAAGACAACCTTCTTTGTGTTTTTAGGAGCCAGCGCGCTCCTAGCGGTGCCCCCGGGGTAGGGATCGCTCCAAGGAGCGCCCCCGGGGCACCAACAGGCCCCACCTTGGGCCGCGACGTCATCTGGACGCAGAGGGAGAGGAGGACGCCTCTCCCTCGCGTGCAGGAGTCCCGGAGGACTCTCCTGCCATTCCGGGCCGGGCGGCAGCCTCACCGGAGGCTCGCCCTGGCCCCCGGCTCTATTGTTGGCCTCCTCGTGGGCCAGGAGTATTTTCTCTAGGGGTCTCCCGTAGTGGCAGGGCCACGGAGGTCCAGGGAGACCCCAGGAGTTAGCGGGTCCCCGGAGGGGCCTGCGTTTCAGCGAGGAGGGAGCGCGAGGCGCCCCCCTCCCCCCTACCAGTATTGGGTGACCTGGGCCCCCCACAGGAGGGCCGGTGGAGGCCCGGGGGGCCCCGCAGTGGTCGCGGGCCCCAGGAGGGGCCCGTCAACAGTACAGAGGGGGTGCGTGCCGCCCCCCTCTCCCCAGGACTCTAAGGAGGCCCCCTCATTGAGCAGAGGAGCGCTGGGGGCCCCTTTCTTCTTTGTCTTCAGGCACGGAGGGTGCCTGCTTCATCAAAACTGGTACTGTCTAAAATGGACCAATATGATGATAATCTAAAGTTCTTTCTACAGACTTTATTAATTATGATGTATTGCCTACCTGTTCCCTGATGCTTTGACATATGTGTGCACATGTTCCTTTTATGGGCATGACTTGCTAAATATGGTTCCCTAACTTGTCATAGGTTTTCTAATGTTCCTACTATGGGCGTTTTATGATATTCTTATGACAAGTGTTCTAATGTGATAACGTGTTTCCTGACTACTGCTTATGTTGCAGAATATTGAGTAACCTGTTTGTTATGTGTGACTACTGCTAGTTTGCAGAGTAACTAATGTATAACGTTCTGACAACTGCTAAGGTAGCAGGATAGTACTGTTATGTGATGTTGGTCTAATAATTACGTTGTGTACAATACAGTATATTTTCATATAATCTTGTGTTGTGTTTCCTTTGTGGTGGGGATATTGCGTCACATGTATGTGTGTGTTGTGCAAACGCTTTACGCATTGCCTCCGGGTTAAGCCTGACTGCTCGTGCCAAGCTACCAAGGGGGTGAGCAGGGGTTATCTTGGACGTGTAACCCCCTTGCCCTGACTAGAGTGGGTAAGTTTTGCCTGGCTGAGGTGCATACCCTAGCCAACCAGAAACCCCATTTCTAACATTGGAAGTCAGCGGTGAGGATAGGACTTGCGCTTGCACAATACCATTGTGACTCATTATTTCACTACAAGGATTGCGTTTAGACCATCACATGTTTGGCTTCTCTTAACTTTCTCTCTTTGGTCATTTTTCCTGTTTTCAGTTCTCACGCTTGGGTATTGTGATTATCACAGTTGAGTTAATTGTAC
The DNA here is from genome assembly GCF_031143425.1 of Pleurodeles waltl. Classification (NCBI taxonomy): domain Eukaryota; kingdom Metazoa; phylum Chordata; class Amphibia; order Caudata; family Salamandridae; genus Pleurodeles; species Pleurodeles waltl. Next base: position 241,514,718 of record NC_090437.1, on the reverse strand, counting down.
CTTTTCAAGATGGGGCTTACCTTTGATTTAGAGGACCTGCCGTTTTACACGCAGGGGGAATTAGAGGGGTTCTGTAGAGAGAGAGGGCTGCCTGTAGAAGGGGACCTCAGGAGATTTCTGAATTTCTTTGAAAGGTTTGTGACATTTACCCAGGGAGGGAGTGTGCTTAGGGGGCACCCAGAGGATCCTGAGTGTAGCGAGGGTTCCCAATGGGAGGGCTCCCAGACCTCATCCCTAGAGAGTGGTAGAGAGACTGATCAGGAGGGTGAGAATGACCGGTTGGGGACGCCAGTTGACAGGGAAGGCCCCAGTGATAGGGAGTCCCTTGCTGGGTCCAGTGTAAGAAGCAGGGCTACCTCTCATTCCTTGACGCCTGATGAGCTAAGAGATAGGCGGGAAGAGAGGAACCTGAAGTTGCAGTTAGCGCGCCTAGCTGTTGAGGAAAGAAGGGCTGAGGTAGAGAAGGCCTTAGTACAGGAGAGAATGGCAGAGGCAGAGAGGGCCTTTGCCAGAGAAAGACTAGCTCTAGAGCGCAGTCTGAAGGTTCTGGACTCACCAGCGCTGCAGGTGGAGTCCAGTGGTGGCAGCAATGTACAGTGCTGTAGCAAAGATGTTCCTCACATACCCATAGATCTGGTACCTAGGTTCCAAGAGGGGGGTGACATACGTCAGTGGTTAAAGGAATATGAGAAGGCTCTGGTAGAGCGCAGGATCCCTGAGAAGGATTGGGGAACTGGCCTAGGGAGTTTTATTCCTGAGGAGGGGAGGGATGCCCTACTGACTCTAGAAGAGAGTGACAGGGAGGGGTACTCCGCTGTGAAGAACGCACTGATTGTGAAGTATGGTTTTTCCCCTGAGGAATACAGAAAAAGGTTTAGGGGTGGTAAGAAACTGTCCCACCAGTCTTGGGAGGAGTTTGTGGAGGATTGCTGCATTGCACTAGATGGATGGGTGAAGGGTAGCACAGTAAACAATTTTGAAGGGCTGTTTAATCTGATTCTCAGAGAGCACCTGTTTCGTTGTTGTTTTTCAGAGTTACGCCAACACTTGTCAGTGTGTGAGCTCTCTGACCCCAGGGAGCTCGCAAAGGAGGCAGACTTCTGGTTGCGTACCAGAGGGTCTGGTGTGGCATTAGGGGGTGTTCCTAATGAGAGTGGTCTAGGTGTTTCCCAACAAGGTGTGGTGGGAAAGGAATGGAGTGTCCCAGGTAGGTCCCAGTGGACTGGGATGGGTGAGGGACCCCATGTCCCGTCTCTGAGGAGAGGGAATGGGGCTGGGCTGAGGCCCAAGGTGCCCAAGATACCGTCCCAGGCCCCTGAAGGTTCCATGAGTGAACGCCAGGAGGTGAGCCTAACCTGTGCCGTAGGGCCAGCTGTTCAGAAGGATCCCATTTTGTCATTAGGACTTAGGCGGGTGGCTGGTGATAGCGTTCCGCCGGTCCTGGTGTCTGGTAGTCTCGCTCTACAGTGGAGGAGCCGGAAATCCAGGCATAGGGTTGAGAGGGGGCTGCGGGCCCCAGTGGGGAACCTGGAGGGTCAGGGGTCAGCTCTGAGAGCAGAGCCCCCCAGGAATGACCTTGGTGAGACCATTTCTGGGCTGGGGGGAATCCAGACTCTGTCCGATGGGCAGAGGTCAGGAGACCTGCGCCAGCCAGACTCTTGTGTGGCCCTCGGGAAAGTGTTTCCCTGGTGGGGGGTAGGTGTGCCCCCCAGGAAGTCCTGGTGCGCCAGGCAATGATTCAACCGCAGGGTGGTGACTCTGGGTTGGATGATCAGGTTCAGGGGGTAAACTCTGACCTGATGGGGAGTACGTGTGCTCCCAAGGAAGTCCTGGTGCGCCAGGCAGTGGTTCAACCGCAGGGTAGTGACTCTGGGTTGGATTGCCAGATTCAGGGGGTAAACTCTGATCTGGTAGGGGGTAGGTGTGCTCCCAAGGAAGTCCTGGTTCGCTGGGCAATGGTCCAGTCTAAGGGTGTTGTCCCTGGACTAGATAGACAGGTTCAGGGGGTAAACTCTGATCTAGTTGGGGGGGCGGTTAGTGTGCTCACCTCCCTGTGTGAAACTTCTGGTGGCTTCTCCCGAGGTTGGGAGACTCAGGACTCTGGAAGTGGGGTTCAGGGAGGGGGAAGCCCGCCCCGGACCCCGGTGCAACCCAAGGGTGTCATCCCTAGGTTGGGTGGTCAGTCGCCAGGTAGTGATCCTGGGCTGGCGAGAAAGTTGTGCAGGGCTGCTGTACCCAGCACCCTGGCAAGTGTGGATTCTGGTGATACCCCTCCTAGGAGAGGAGGGCGGGATCCTAGAAGGAGGGGTAGAGGGAGGAGAGCCTCGCCTCTAGCCCCTGTAGAACCTATGGGTGCGGACCCTAGGTTGGTGGATCAGTGGCAGGGTAGAGCCCCTGAACTGATCAGAAATGGAGTGGAGACAGGTTGCTTTGCACCTGGGGCTACCGCCCCCCACTCATTATGGTTTCAGAGACCAGAGGCTCCTAGATGGCCTGGGGCCTGGTTCTGGCCATTGGCAGCTATAGAATCCCCGTGGGTTGGTCTAGGCTGCCTGGGACGCATTGACAGAGAGATCCCAGTGGAGTCAGGAAGGCGTAGAACTGGAACATGCCCCTGCTGTTGTGGGCCTGGGTCCTTGTTCTATCGCCCCAATCAGGAAAGTACATCAAGGTATTGATTGTTCTCCCCTGGATTTTGGCTGGTAGGGGGTTGTGTTGGACTTTTAGCCATACGCATGGTCATCCCTAGTCTTTTTGCCTCCTTCCTCCTGGTTTTTCTGACCTCTCGCTGTTGGCTCTAGGACTCTGAGCACTTTATCACTGCTGACCAGTGCTAAAGTGCAGGTGCTCTCCCATCTAAAGTTGGTATGATTGGCTTGTACCTAATTGGCATATTTAATTTACCTATAAGTCCCTTGTACAGTGGTATCTCTATACCCAGGGCCTGTAAATTAAATACTACTAGTGGGCCTGCAGCGCTGCTTGCGCCACCCACTGAAGTAGACTTTCAAACCTGTCTCAGGCCTGCTAGCGCAGGGCCTGTGTGCGCAGTTTTTTGCCACAGGGACCTGGCATCTAAATTTACTTGCCAGACCCAGAACTCCCCTTTTACTAAATGTAAGTCACCCCTAAAGTACGCCCTAGCTAGCCCTATGGGCAGGGTGCCATGTATGTAGAAAGGCAGGACATGTGCCATATTGCATGGCCTGTCCTGGTAGTGACAAACAGCCTAACTTGGTGTCTCACTGCTGTGAGTGCTGCCTTCTCATAGGATTGCATTAGAAATGCCCTGCCTTATGTGTAAGGGGTATTGTCTGATTTATGAGGGGTAGCGTAGGCGTGTTTGGTATGGTTGTGATGGTGATAATAAATACTGCTTACTGGTGTGGGTGTATTTTTTATTACTATCACAGAAATGCCACTTCTAGAAAGTGCGCATTTATCTGTGCTTATGATTCTGGTGTTTTGCAGCTTGACTCCAATCCACATCTGGGCAGAGTGACAGTTGGGGCTTTGTGCATACTTTTCAGACAGCCTGTACACAGGGAGGGTGGAGGTGTCACCGAGGTGCATCTGCATACTGAATAGTCTTCCTGGGCTGAGAGAAGGGAGAGGCGGGGCACACCTACATTTGTAAAGGCTGTGCCCTGGCCTCACACAATAGGGTCGTTAACCCCCCACTGATGTTTGGAGCCTGTGCTGAAAGGAGAGAGGGGGCACTCCCAGAACCAGTTGTAACTGGCTGGAACCTCCTCTCCCTGGCATTGTAAAACACTGTAAAAATGGACTATAAGTACAGGGGAATTTTCCCCACAATTTGAACATTCTTGGAACTTGAAACTGGACACAGAACGCTGATGAATGGACTCACCAGGAAACCGCCATGGACTGCTTCTGCTGTGCTGACCTGTGACCTGTCTGGTCACTAGGAGGAACTGCCACCATCTGCACCCCTTGTGCTGGCCTGTAGCTGGGCCCACCAGCCCTGTACCTTTTCCTTGATTATTGTTCCCAGGGGCAGGGTGCTGTGGCCCCTGACCCCTGCACCGATCTTCTATAATATTGCCTTAGCGCTTAGGGGAAAAGCGCTCTTGTGGAAATGCTGCAGAAGATCACCGCCGCAGCCCAGGCTACATAATCTTCCTAGCGCTGTGAAAAGCGCTTCGTTAAGATCACCGCCGCAGCCCAGGCTGCATAATCTTCCTAGCGCTGTGAAAAGTGCTTCGTTGAGATCACCGCCGCAGCCCAGGCTGCATAATCTTTCTAGCGCTGTGAAAAGCGCTTCGTTCGGATCACCGCCGCAGCCCGGAGAAGTTAATTGGTATAACGCGAGCATTGCACGTTTACCAGTGCCCCCAGGGCACGAAGACAACCTTCTTTGTGTTTTTAGGAGCCAGCGCGCTCCTAGCGGTGCCCCCGGGGTAGGGATCGCTCCAAGGAGCGCCCCCGGGGCACCAACAGGCCCCACCGTGGGCCGCAACGTCATCTGGACGCAGAGGGAGAGGAGGACGCCTCTCCCTCGCGTGCAGGAGTCCCGGAGGACTCTCCTGCCATTCCGGGCCGGGCGGCAGCCTCACCGGAGGCTCGCCCTGGCCCACGGCTCTATTGTTGGCCCCCTCGCGGGCCAGGAGTATTTTCTCTAGGGGTCTCCTGTAGTGGCAGGGCCTCGGAGGTCCAGGGAGACCCCAGGAGTTAGCGGGTCCCCGGAGGGGCCTGCGTTTCAGCGAGGAGGGAGCGCGAGGCGCCCCCCTACCAGTATTGGGTGACCTGGGCCCCCCACAGGAGGGCCGGTGGAGGCCCGGGGTGCCCCCAGTGGTCGCGGGCCCCAGGAGGGGCCCGTTAACAGTACAGAGGGGGTGCGTGCCGCCCCCCTCTCCCCCAGGACTCTAAGGAGGCCCCCTCATTGCGCAGAGGAGCGCTCGGTGCCCCTTTCTTCTTTGTCTTCAGGCACGGAGGGTGCCTGCTTCATCAAAACAGGTACTGTCTAAAATGGACCAATATGATGATAATCTAAAGTTCTTTCTACAGACTTTATTAATTATGATGTATTGCCTACCTGTTCCCTGATGCTTTGACATATGTGTGCACATGTTCCTTTTATGGGCATGACTTGCTAAATATGGTTCCCTAACTTGTCATAGGTTTTCTAATGTTCCTACTATGGGCGTTTTATGATATTCTTATGACAAGTGTTCTAATGTGATAACGTGTTTCCTGACTACTGCTTATGTTGCAGAATATTGAGTAACCTGTGTGTTATGTGTGACTACTGCTAGTTTGCAGAGTAACTAATGTATAACGTTCTGACAACTGCTAAGGTAGCAGGATAGTACTGTTATGTGATGTTGGTCTAATAATTACGTTGTGTACAATACAGTATATTTTCATATAATCTGGTGTTGTGTTTCCTTTGTGGTGGGGATATTGCGTCACATGTATGTGTGTGTCGTGCAAACGCTTTACGCATTGCCTCCGGGTTAAGCCTGACTGCTCGTGCCAAGCTACCAAGGGGGTGAGCAGGGGTTATCTTGGACGTGTAACCCCCTTGCCCTGACTAGAGTGGGTAAGTTTTGCCTGGCTGAGGTGCATACCCTAGCCAACCAGAAACCCCATTTCTAACAATATGTATTTGTTCATAGGTTTACATTAGTAGGTGACCATAAATTGGACTTTCTGTTGTTCACATAGGTAATTTGAAACGTTACATTTACAGCCCAGTTTATTTTTTGGGCTTCCTTGCTAATTTTAGTAGTAATCTGCTACAAGCTATCACTAAGTTGAAAAATATTATAATTTAACATTTACTTACTTTACTTGCCAATAGTACCCTACCGAATCATCTGCACAATGTAATATGTGATGCTGCCAAATGTCATAAAAATCCAACTGACGGTTTTTGAACTATGCAAAATACAAAAGTCTATGAAAATTCATGGATCTAAAGTCAGTTTTCAGACCATCTTTTTTCCAAGGTACCCACACCCCTTGTCGGCTCCTTAGCCAGGATCCATAACATACACCTTTTTAAAGTAGGTGTCTTGATGCCAATTCCAGGCATTCACAACTTTCCAACTCATTGGGGATGAAGGGGAAGCCCTAAGGCCCCTCCTGCCAAAACCCCTGAGGAGAGCATGACACTTTTTTTTTTGCTCCCACATCTCCTGAATTTTTGGGGGGCTGTAGGGAAGCCTCAAGGACCCAGCTTTCCCAGCTAGCTCCCCAGCCATGCACCCACTGTGAGGCAAGTTGGCACATGCAGTGCAAATTGCATATCCTAAACATTTTTTATTATTTTATAAGTCACACATTTATGTTTGTGATGGGCATATTTTTTTTTAATAAGAAGTGGGAGTTTAAAAACGCCTTGCAAATGTACGCTTAATGGCCAGGCTCAGCTTAAAGTGACCCCATCGAAGTTTGCTCAAAAGACTGAGAAAAGGCTGCTGCTGGCAAAAATGGAGAATGCATCCGATGACATTGCCAGAGCACACCCAAAATGACATGGTTAATAATGAGCCAACATAAATTACTCTCAATTTTTATTTTTAGTTTAAGGCCCATATTTATACTTTTTGACGCACAAATGCGCCAACGCAGTTGTGGTCAAAAGTTTTACCGCCGGCTAACGCCATTCCAACGCGCCATGAGGGCGCCTTATTTATGGAATGACGTTAGCCGGCGCTGCGGACTGGTGTGCGTAAAAAAAAATGACTCACACCAGGCAGCGCCGGCGTATGGGAAAATGGGGGTTGTGCGTCAAAAAATGGGGCAAGTCAGGTCTGAGGCAAAATTCAGGCCTCAAACCGGATTTGCGCAATTTTTTTTGACGCCCAACCTCTATTGACATGACTCCTGTCTTAGCAAAGACAGGAGTCATGCCCCCTAGCCCAATGGCCATGCCCAGGGGACTTATGTCCCCTGGGCATGGTCATCGGGCATAGTGGCATGTAGGGGGGCCCAAATCTGGCCCCCCATGCCACAAAAAAAATCAGAAAAAAATACTTACCCGAACTTACCTTTACTTCCCTGGGATGGGTCCCTCCATCCTTGGGTGTCCTCCTGGGGTGGGCAAGGGTGGCAGGGGGTGTCCCTGGGGGCAGGGGAGGGCACCTCTGGGCTCCTTCCGAGCCCACAGGTCCCTTAACGCCTGCCCTGACCCAGGTGTTAAAAAACAGCGCCCATCAGGCTGTGCGTCATTTTTTAAGGCCCACCCCCTCCTGTGTGTCAAAATGACGTCAGAGTATAGATGTAGGGCACAGACCTTAAAGTCATTTTTTGGAAGGGAACGCCTGCCTTGCATATAATTAACGCAAGGCTGGTTCCCCCTTCCAAAAAATGACACACATGGTGGAATTTTGACGCCCGCAGGGTCGGACGTCAAAGTATAAATATGGGGCAGGGTTTGCGCCGATTGTGCGTCAAAATATTTTGACGCACGTTCGGCGCAAACAGAGTATAAATATGCCCCTAAATGTTTTATAGAAAGAACGAGGCATATCAGGAATTGTATAAACTACGGATAGAAAAGAGTATCACTAAAATCAAACATTCATTGTGATAATGAGGAATACATAGCGCATTTTTAAAAATAACAGACGTAAAACATGTCAGTCAATTACAAATGTAGCCTATACACCATCAATCTATGTTAATCACACTTATGAAAATTAGACTGTAAAGTAAATGCTACCAGAGAAATGCATAGGACATACACCGAGCACGTGAACTATAAGGGCACTAAAATGTATTATGTACAACATAATTTACTCAAAATAGTTATGAGAAATGCAAATTTATGGATTCAAAAAGGATAGAAAAGGAAAGGGAAATTCAATACTTTTAATGAAGATAAAAACACAGTGCTTGACTGTACAAAGTAAAATATGACATGAGCAGTTGATGAAATATGAAAATGTATAGCCATTTGGAGATATTTAGGGCCATATTTATACTTTTTGACGCAAAACTGCGCTAACGCAGTTTTGCGCCAAAAAAATTAGCGCCGGCTAACGCCATTCTGAAGCGCCATGCGGGCGCCGTATTTATTGAATGGCGTTAGCCGGCGTTAGCCGACCGGCACTGCCTGGTGTGCGTGAAAAAAAAACACGTACACCAGGCAGCGCCGGCGTGGGGAAAAATGGCGTTTGGGCGTCCAAAAATGGGTCAAGTCAGGCTGAGGCAAAAAAATCGTCTTAACCCGATTTGCGCCATTTTTTTGGGGCGCCCAGACGCCATTAATATGACTCCTGTCTTAGCAAAGACAGGAGTCATGCCCCCTTGCCCAATGGCCATGCCCAGGTGACTTCTGTCCCCTGAGCATGGTCATTGGGCATAGTGGCATGTAGGGGGGCACAAATCAGGCCCCCCTATGCCACAAAAAAAAAAAAAAAAAAAATTACTTACCACAACTTACCTTTTCTTCCCTGGGATGGGTCCCTCCATCCTTGGGTGTCCTCCTGGGGTGGGCAAGGGTGGCAGGGGGTGTCCCTGGGGGCTTGGGAGGGCACCTCTGGGCTCATTCTGAGCCCACAGGTCCCTTAACGCCTGCCCTGACCCAGGCGCTAAAATCCGGTGCAAATGCGGGTTTTTTAGTCCCGCCCACTCCCGGGCGTCATTTTTGCCCGGGAGTATAAATACGACGCATATGCATCGCAGTCATTTTTTAAGACGGGAACGCCTACCTTGCATATCATTAACGCAAGGAAGGTGTTCACGCAAAAAAATGACGCTAACTCCATGAACTTTGGCGCTAGACGCGTCTAACGCCAAAGTATAAATATGGAGTTAGTTTTGCGTCGAATTTGCGTCGAAAAAAACGACGCAAATTCGGCGCAAACGGAGTATAAATATGCCCCTTACTTCTGTGCTTCTGTGCTAATCTAAAATGCATGCTATCAGTGGCAAAACTGTCAGAGTAATAATATGGGAATTTGTATGAAGATCAAAGCATTATTGACTGGTACAGGTTCATGTCCTTGGTGGGAAGTTAAGGTGATGCTTACTCTAAAAACCTTTTACAATGGTATTATAAAAACAGGATTCTGTAATTGATAATGTATGACAAGAACATTTTTTACATTTGTTGTGAAGCATTTTGTTGTGTGGTGATGTGGTCTGTTGTGTTTTCTTTTTTTCTGCTGTGTACTTGTGTTGCATTGTTGCAATGTGAGTTTGCTGTAGTGCAGTTGCTGCGCTGTGTTCTGTCTGTTTTGATGTTCCCTGCTATGTTTCAATTGCATTTTGTAGCTTTGTTATGCAGTTTTATGGTATGTGATTTTCTTCAGGTATGTTATCAAATATTGCTACATTTTCATTTGAAAGTTCTTGTGACAATCATCCATTTGCCAATGCCTAAGGTGCTTAAGGTGGTAAAATAACACTTGTTCACACTTCAAATAATTAAGGCTCCAGTTGACCGAAACTGAGCCTGGTCTGGGGCAGATTTACTCAAATTTTGAGCCAGATTGTTGTAAAAAAAAAGTGACACAGCTACTAAATATCGCGCACTATTTATGCGAGTTGTTTTTGTTTTAACTGGCATGGGTTCTGCATCAACAAAGTTTTAATATTTGACAAAGTACATTAAATGTACCTGACACATCCCGTCACGTTACATTTTCACTTCTGACGGCTGACTTGTAAATAGTATGCACCCTGACCCTCTAATGCCTAGGAAATAAACGACATGCAGCGCACATCATTGTCAGAACGCAGACTGGATTAATCTGTCCACCATTTACCAGCCGCCTTTGCATGGCTGCAGCAATTTTATAGTACAGTCTTCTAATCAATTGCTGCGCCCCAGGTGCAGTGCTGTTCTTCTTCCCGCTTTTAATTCCGCTTGGGACTTCCCTGAATGTCTTTCAACCAACTCCATCATTTCGTTATAATTATCCCACGGTGTCTAGTTTTCGAAGTTTCAGTTCATTAGCAAGAGTTTGGTTTCCAGGGCAGCTATATTTGTTTAAAGTGTTCGTCAGCCCCCCTGGAGAGCGCGTGGCAATGGGAATTCGAGCTGATAAATGTCGTGCAGGTAAAAGCGACGCTACATTTTCGCAGGTGTTTGTACATGCACGTTTCGAAACTCGCTCTCCAATCAATCTATTTGTTTTATACTCAGCGAGAAGCAAAGCAGAATGTAGTATTTCCATTCTCATGTACTCATGTTTCATGCACGTTCTTCACAGACTTTCACCTCAGGTTATTTTGCTGAGTGAAGAAACAATCTGGTGATTCAAGATGGGAAAACATGTTGCCTTCCATTTTAGAGTATCTAAGCAGGATATATTGTGCTGTCATTGTTGACGCGCTGCCCGGATAGGTCATTACTGACTGTAAGCTAGGGAGACCACCTGGCATTGAGACAGATTCTGGACAGGACTGTAAATAATTCAGGACAAAGGGTCAAAATTCTGGACAAAAATTCAGGAGGAAGGGTCAAAATCCAGTACAAAAATTCAAGAACAAATGTCAGTTTTACAGACACACCCAAGAGAAGCCATGCCTCACTGTTATCAGTGCATTTATTTACTCTTTTTAAACATAGCACTATTTATTCACAGTGGTCTTTTTGTGATTACCTCCTGGTATGCTACATTCAGGTGTCACATTCTGTTCTTGTTCAGTAGTAAATTAATGCCTTTCAGCACTGTGTCAAGGCCATCACACCTATCCAAATCTACTCAATCTTTCTTGAAGAGAAAGTAACAGCAACATTTTGATTATGTTTCTCAACATTTTAAAACGCCTGGCAAACAGTTTGGGAAACATTAAGGTAAAATTACCTTATGCTAGTTTAAACAAATTGAACAAAAAACATCTGGCTCACCCCAACCGCCTATGGACTTTCAACCTAAAAAATCTTTATTGAGGCAGGGCAGATAGTGAGGGCGACAGTCTCACACCTAAGGTCAGGATGTGAAGTATCCACAACTTGTCTGTAGTCTCACAACACTATAGTGTATGTCTGGGACTCTACATTTATATCAGAACTGGAAGCCAGGCTACCCATCCACGATAATAAAAGAGGAGTTTGAAATCGAGATCAAATGGGAGATCCACGGCAACTGATTCTAATGGTTGTTGCTAAGAACTGGAGAAATAAGGACGAGAAGAACAAGGTGGGACAGTTCCTAAAATCAGACAAGATGGGTTCACCAAGAATATCGGAAGGTAATGGGTACCTGGGAGTTGTCTCAGCAGACAGGAGAGAAACAGAAGAGGCACTGTCAAGTGGTTGAACAAGCAGTACCCAGCCACCTTGGCAAATTTTTCTGGTTCAGTGGCCTGCTGTTCGTGCTTGTGAAGGGTGAGCAGGGGCCAGACTCTTTGCAAGGTTGTGCAAGGTAATTGCCCGATTTGTCCATGTCTTAAAATTGTTTTTTTCAAATTGAGCAAAAGACAAACTAATGATCTGGGTTATCCCTAAGTGTCAAGTACTCAGTGAATATTCAACATATTTGGGATGTAAGTTGCACAAACAAAATGTAAAAATGTTAAAATGTAATTAGTTTTCTTTAACATATGGCACTGTTTTCCCCTTTATATACAATTAGACCGCAGATTGAACTGGGAACCAGTTACGTTTGATACCTAGTGATTAATACCTACCATTCTCCCACTGATTTGGAGGATGGAAATCTCAGCAGAGCACCACGGTCCCTCTGAGCCCAGTTTACTTTTTGGTCTTCTCTTCTGCTTTCTGTAGTGGGCCACGTGGCACTAGTGAAGATAGTGGGCTACACAGGTAATAGTATTATTTTGCAAACCTTCCCCTGCTCGTCTTTCATTCCTTCTTCAGATATGCCACACATCTGATTTGGTTGCTGGGGCGTTGTCGAGTAGCTCTTTCTACTCTAAAGCTACCCATGACTGTGGGTGGATTAGGCCTTCTGGACTTTGAACGCCATTATTCAGGTGCACAGGTCCAATTGGTGGCTCGCTAGCTTTCCGCCCACCCCTTGCATGAGATGGGGTTTATCCGTAAAGACTTTTAAGGAGGGCTTACTGCACTGCTCATTGTTTCCTACTGACCTTTCTACGGATCACCATCCGGGATTATCATGCACAGCTTTCCCTTGCCTTGCTAAACACTGACACTACGAAACCTTGTGCTCCTGCACTACCTTTGCTAAGTCTTACCACTGGCACAGGACAGCTGTGCTCTCAGCTACTCCATCAGTGGCATGCTGCAGGTGTCTTAAAATTAAGTGATTTGTTTCTACACGGCAAGCTACTAAACTTTCAAACCATTGTGGAAGACTACCATCTTCACCCCGGTCAACTCCTTACTTACAACCACCTTAAACAATCATTAAATGCCCTATTTCATGTCTGCCACCTAGCACTAACCCTACATGAGCTGTGCCAGAAGCTCTACTCCAATGGAACTGGTGGAAAACTGATAGAATGGGTGTACAGACCTTTCCTGCAACATGGCGACCACTCCAGGTCTTTTTGTCATACTACCTGGGTGACTGATGTGGCCAAATCTCTGTAAAATATGGACAGGACTAAAATACTGGAAAAGTATCCCCACAAAGTATCCCACGGCTGTCACTTTAGGTATATTCATAGAGCCTCCTTGGGAATGCATTCTGCCTGTTGCTTGCCATTGGCTTTGTTGCTTTCAGTTTGCTGGTTTTGTTTGTTTTAGGCTATGCAACTTGAGTTCGTCCCTTCTCTTGCCCTAACCTTTTTTTACGGTATCTTTCCGAGCACTCCCTTTCAAAGTGAGAGGATTTATTCAACAGTCTTGCTGGATATTGGGGTTAGGAAATATTTTTTTCTATCACATGACAACATTCAAATAAACTTCAGAATACATAATAATTAGGAGTACCAATGAAGCACATTTTTGTTAATTCTAAACTGTGCTGGAAACAAATACCTTTATATGATTGAAACAAATCATTGCATTAGGTGATGCAATTTCCACACATCATCATCTGTGCACTGTATAGTTTTATTTGAAAAACTGTATGTCTGTGCACATGTAATGGTCATTTCAATCAAAAACGTGTTGTCTGTAATGGCAGTGTGTTAGCACACCATACATACTCCACTCTGCTCTGCACCACCGCACATCACTGCCCATACTCTGCATCACTCCACTTTACACCACCCCATGCCATTGCACTGTTGGACACTGCACTCATCTCCACATTTCTCTACGCCACTCTATGCCACTGCACTCTGTTACTTCACACTACACCTCTCTACTCTACTCTCCTCTGTACCACTCTACGCCAATGCACTTTACACCTCTCTACACCACCGCGCTCGGCACCTCTGCACGCGATACCACTCCAGTCTAGGCAACACCAATCTAGTCCGCACAACTCCACTCTATTCAACTGTGCAACACTTCGCTGTACGCCACTACATTCTGTGCTAAGACACTCTACGCTAGTGCACTTTAATCTGTAACACTGAACTCTCTGCTCCTGCAGTCTACATCAATACACTGTACGTCACTCTAATCTACTCTGCATTCTATGCCCCTGCACCCTACCCTGCACCCCTCCACTCTATGCCATTGCACTCTACTGTGAAACAATCTATTCTACACCACTGCACTCTACGCCACTCTGCGCTCTTAATCACTGCACTCTATGCCAATGCACTCTAAAGAACTGCACTATACACCATTGCACTCTGACACTCTACTCCGCAACACTGCACTGGTCGCCACCATATTCTACATCACTCTACTCTGTACTACTGCATTCTGCATCAAAGTGCTCAATTCCACTACACCCTTTACCACTCTTCTCTGCATAACTCCACTCTACGCCACTTCACTTCACAGCACTATACTCTGCTCCGCACTACTCTACACCACTCCACACCACTCTACGCCACTGAACTCTATGCCACTCAAGTCTATTCTGCAGTCTATGCCACTGCACCACTCTACACTACTGCACTCTCTGCCACTCTATTGTATGCCACTCTACTCCACTGCACTCTATGCCATTCTACTCTGCATCACTCCACTCCATGCCACTGCACTCTACAGCATTATACCCTGCTCTGCACCACTCTAAACTACTCCACTCTGCACCAACCTCTGCCACTGCACTCTATGCCATACCATTCCACTCTGCACTCAATGCCACTGCACCACTCTGCACTACTGCACTCTCTGCCACTCTATTGTATGCCAATCTACTCCACTACACTCTGCCGCTCTACTCTGCCCCATGCCACTCTATGCCACTGCACTCTATGCCACTGCACTCTAAATAACTGCACTGAACGCTACTGCCCTCCACTCTGCACCACTGTACTCTACGTCACTGCTCTCTTTGCCACTCTTCTCCACTCTACACCACTGCACTGACACTCTACTCTGCAACATTGCACTCCCCGCCACTGTACTCTACACCACTCTACTTTGTACTACTGCATTCTACACCACTGCACTCTATGCCACTCTACTCTGCATCACTCCACTCTATGCCACTGCACTCTACAGCACTATACTCTACTCTGCACAGCACCACTCTACACTATTCCACTCCACTGCACTCTATGCCACTCTACTCTGCCCCATGCCACTCCCTGCCACTGCACTCTAAACCACTGTACTCTACGCCAATGCACTTCAAACTGAACTGTATCCCACTGCACTTTACTCTGCACCACTGTACGCTACACCACTGCTCCTGTGTCACTCTACTCCACTGTACACTATTATGCCATTAACTTTTAGCCATGCTGAAAAGCATCCACTCTGCTGCATCACATGGCTAAAACACATAGGCAAAGCCAATAACTCTTGCGTAGACGAGACCTATTGGCTTTGCCAATGTTTGTTAGCACTATGAAGTACCGAGGTCCCTAAAACAACTGTGAATGTATAAGCCCTTATTTTAAGCATGCATTACACACATTATTATATAGGCTGCTGCAAAATGTGCAAATACATTTCAGTTAGATAAAAAAAGTTTTTCTAAAATACAGATTTGAATAATATACAGTTTATACCTAGTACTAACATTCCATTAAAACCACACACTCCACAGCTCATCTTGGGATACCATTACAGTACCTCTCTAAAAGAAAATATCTTAAGATGTCATCAGAAAGCTTCAAGTGATTCCTTTGATTAAGGTCAATGTAGGTTTCCAAGCCCCTTTGGATTTGCAGATTTACCAAATGAGCACATTTGCATTTCTTTAGGCAAGGAGACCTCCTGGCAAGAAGACCTGTTTTTTATCTGTCTGCCCCTCCCTCCCTCAGAGGACAGGAGACTCCCTGCCTTTCAGTCCAGCTAGGAAAACTGATCTGTCCTAAATACGTTTTGTCCTCTAGGTGAAAGGCTACAATTACGGACAAATGCTGTCTGTTAAGCCTTTCATCACAAACAGCTGACAGCAGGGCCAAGTTACGGGCAGTCCAGGAAAATTACAGATGGGTGGTCACCCTACTGTAACCAGAGTTTCCAAATGTGGTATTTAAGTTTGGCTTAGTACATATTTTGCCATGGTCTGGGCAATACACACACTGTAAATACAGGCATTTGCAGTCCTCCCTTTCATGCTAATCGTAATACCAAATGGATAATTTCCTCAATGTTAACCCTTTTGTTCTGAAAATTATATAAAGTTGATGTCATACTTTAAACAAAATTTATATGTTTGAAAGTGGATTATTGGTAAGGGCATGTATGTATCTACGCTTATCAATAGACCACTAACCCCCCCCTAAATCCAGTCAGGTCTCAATAAATTAATCCCAGCTCAACCCTTGGCAGCTTGGCAATGAGCAGTTAGGCTTGATTTAGGAGACAAAGGGCCTCATTACAAGTGTGGCGGTCACAAGACCAATGAGGAGGTCCGAGTGCCTCATCACAACCCTGGCGGTCGGGCCACCAAGGAACCGCCAGCTCCGCCAGGTCTGGAGGTGTGGCAATCCTAATCCATCAGGGCAGCACTGTCCTGGGGATTATGACCATCTCCTCTGCCAGTGTCTTCATGGTGGTACCACCGCCATGAAAATGCTAGCAGTGAATGGGTGCAGTTGGCATGGGCAGTGATGGGGCCCCCCTGGCCAGCACCATCGCAATGTTCACTGTCTGCTTTGTAAACAGTGAACATTGCGAGGGTTCTGGTGCACCCTGCACTGTGGAGTGGAGTGGAGTGGAGTGGTGAAGTGGGGCTCAATGGTTAGAGCGGCAGACCCTGATACAGAAATCTGGCCCAGGACCAGGGTTCAATTCCCGCCTCAGCGGGTCTTGAGCTCAATTTCCTCAGACCTGATAATTCTCGCATCGGTGCCTAATCTAATTCATGGGTCCCACTCTGTAACTCTGGGCAATAGCTTACTTAATCTCCACAACAGCCCCAACAGTGCTGGGATGCCTGGCTTCACCTTGGAGGTTGCCCAGGAGTGGGCACCTCACAGGGAAAAGCCAGGAGGGGTTCCACAGTGGTATGCGTACAGCGCCTTGAGACCCTAACGGGTGAGTAGTGCGCTATACAAGTACGAAGTTTATGTCAGTTTTTTTAATGCACTTAACAGCATTGCCACCGGCTCAACTGCGAGCCCGAGACAGTGCTGCAGACTGTTTTCTGCTAGGCTACTGGGCAGAAACATCTGGTTTGGGCCCGCTGACCTAGTTGAAAAGTCTTAATGGGGCCGCGGGGAGGTAGCCTGTATGACGGCAATCCCCGGTCGGAAGTTCGACTGACGGTGTAAACCGCCTGCAACTCATAATAAGCCCCAAAGTGTGTAAAGTATTCAAGTATCAAAAATCAACAATTAAATAATCACAGGAAATAGTTTAAAATTCCAAAATGAATTTATAAAAATAAAACATAGTTTCATGTGTAATTTGACACCAAAACGATTAAAAGTGGATAAGTGGAAATCAAAGGTATGAATTTAAAAAAATGAAGGCCCTCGGTGTGATTTTGGCAGTAAATCCTACTTACCGCCGCAGTGACGGCCGCCAACATACCGTCACGGAGGTGAACATTGGTTCGCCATAGTATGACACACACACACACCAAACTGACAGTATGCTGCCAGAAACACAAATTCACCAGACCAAAGGTCAGTGTTAAACTGTTGGTACGAACACCCATACCGTTACACCAACAAACAACGTTCTCTACATTATGACCAACGAATCATCACAGCGGACATTCAACGGCAGTTGGAGATACACATCAGCGCAGTCATAATGACCACCGATATACACAACACAACATTGGCCAATACAAAAAAAACAGACACCTGACACTAATACACACTCCACACCCACCCACCAACAGCACTATAAAACACACACCCACATTACCCACAACCCTTTGCCAACCAGAAAAGACTACAATAGGTAGGAACGCAAATCACAGAGACAACTGCACACACACCACACCCACCCCACCACATTACTCAACCCCCTTTGCAGACCACACAACACCCATGTCCCCAGAAAGGCACCCCGTTTCGCTGATGAGGAGTTTCGGGTCAGGGTTGAGGAAATAGTCAGTGTAGAGCCACAGCTGTTTGGAGCACAGGTACAGCAGATCTCCATTGGCAGGAAGATGGAGCTATGGCGGAGAATCATGGACTGGATGAACGTCATGGGCCAGCATCCATGAACAAGGGACGACATCAGGAAGAGGTGGAAAGACCTATGGGGGAAGGTACATTCCATAGCAGTAAGGCACCAGCTCACTCTCCAGAGGACTGGCGGTGGACCCTCACCACCTCCCCTAAAGCTGACAGCATCAGAGGAGCAAGTCTTGGCAATCCTGCATCCTGAGGGACTCACTGGAGTTGCTGGACGACTGGACACTGGTGAGTCAATACTTACTACCTATCCACCCCATACCTCCCTGCCACCACCACCCCTCACCCTGACACCCATCACTCCACTCCATCCCACGCATTGCACGACCACAATTAAGTTACCTAAATGCCAAGCCATGCATGCCATACCCACTGTATGCACATCGCTCCCAGCCCTTCATGTACACACACCACCAATGCATGCACAGCATGGACAACTAACAAATCCACAGTACATCACAATACACAAACAAAGGTGGCAGGGCAACAGCTACAATATAGGGGAAACTAGGGATGCAGAATATGTCACAGACATGTAGCATAATACAACACTTACATCCCCACAGGTGCCCCAGCCAATCTCAGCGGCGAGGAGGTGCCACAGCTACCCAGTCCCCCATCAGAAGATGCCCCCAGTGATGACAGTAATTCTGGACTTCTGGATCAGGATGAACTTCTTGGTGCATCAGGAACCACTGGTCTGTTGGATACCCCAGCGCACACCCATTCCACCACAGACCCTCAGCCATCCAACATCCTCAGACCTCTGTCCACAGGACACATCAATCAGCAGTGTGCCCACCTGTACAGGGACCCCAGTCCACACCTCACAGGCAAGACAATCAGGGTCCTGGGGTCAGTGGCAGCAGGCACATCATTCAGAGGACACAGGCACGGGGGGCCAGGGGCACCCAGAGGAGAGCTGTGCGCCAGGGGGAGGATAGGCCCAGGGAACCGACTGTCCAGGAGGCACTCACTAATGTCCTGGGGGCGTAACAACAATCCCAGGATCAAGATGGGTCAGGTGATAGACATCATGCAGGAGAACCAGTGGCTCCAGGAGGAACACAACCAGGAGATCAAGAAAGAATTGGCAGCCCTGAACACCACCATGGTCTCCATAGCAGGGGTGCTGGATGATATGGCCAAGACCATGAAGAAGTATACAGCACACCAGTGCTCCCCTTCCACTAGCTGGTCAACTGACCAGCCCTCCCCATCTTATGCAGCTATTTTTCAGGAGGCCCTGCCACAGGACCCACAGGCCACCAGCAGCCCTCCCCCTGCAGAAGATGAACCACCCTGCAAATGTTCCCTGCGACCCAGACAGACACCAGAGACACTTGCCAAGACCAAGACCACTGCAAGGAAATGAGCCCCTTCTGAATGTCCACCTTGTGTTCCACTCTGTCACCTTGTCCACTTTGAACTGCCATTTCTCCCTTTCCTATGGCCCTTTGACAGTGGACCTGTGCTACAAACAGACTGGACCACTACACTGGACTTTTCTCTACCTTCACTAAATTCCATTGCACTATTCCTTCATAATTTACACTTCAATAATCACCCTTGAACACAACTGGAGTAATTGTGCTCTATCTGACAGAAATGTGCAATGTATTGAACTGTATCATCTTGTGCAATTGTCCAGAACTTTGTGATTCCATCCAACAAATGGCCTGCAGCAGTTTGTGGTCATCACATCAGTACACAGTTATAACCACACCAACATCTGCAAAATGGGAAGGCATAGGTGACATTCAGTTGGGATGCTAAGGAAGTGACTGACATCATGCTACAGCCACAGAGAAATATAATTTTTATGGTGGAATAGTCAGTTCTACTGTCTTACCTGACTGTCATTGGAACTACTGCCGTATAACTGATGTCCTTATATCCACATCCTCATCCTCTTCCTCCTCATCCTCACTGTCCTCACGGTCAACTGATCCACTGGATCATTTTCACCCTCCTCCTCCTGCAGATAGGGCACATGTCGTCTGATGGCCAGGTTGTGCAACATGCAGCATACAACAACTATCTGGCAGACCTCAGGGGAGTAGCAGAGGGATCCACCTGTCAGATGGAGGCACCAGAACCTGGCCTTCAGGAGACCAAAGGTCCTTCCAATAATCCTCATGATATACCCATGAGCATCATTACACCTATTCTCAGCCCCTGTCTTCGGATTCCTTACAGGAGTCAAGAGCCAGGACAGGTGTGGGTATCCAGAGTCACCTGGAAGAAGTGAGGGACAAACATCAGCCTTGCACCTTCGTATGGGGGATGACTCCTGAAGGCATACACTGACATACATTGGGTGGGGACTAAGGCTCACCTATTAGCCACACTCTGTGCCTCTGTAGTTGTGCCAACACTTGTGGGACGCTGCTATTCCTCAGGACGAAGGCATCATGTACCGACCCAGGATACTTGGTAGTGACGTGGGAGATGTACTGGTCAGCAAGGCACGCCATCTGGACATTGAGTGAGTAGAAACTCTTCCGATTCCTGAACACCTGTTCATTGGCCCGAGGGAGAACTAATACAATATGGGTCCCGTCAGTTGCCCCAATTGCATGTGGCATATGTCCCATCACATAGAATCCAGCCTTCAGAGTAGCCAAATCTTCTACTTGGGGGAAAACGATGTAGCTGCACATGTGATGGAGCAAGGCAGCCAAACCTCTTGCCAGCACTATTGAGATCATTGGCTGTGACAGTCCTGCAGCCAAGCCCACTATCAATTGGAATGAGCCTGTAGCCAGGAAATAGAGCACTGATAAGACCTGCACAAGAGGGAGATCCCAGTGGGATGACAGATATCAGTTATCAGATCAGGCTCCAATTGAGCACACAGTTCTTTGTGGCCCTGTCCAGTCAGTAGGTAAGTATTATGTGCCTGTACTCCAGTGTAGCCAAGTCCACAAGGGGTCTGAACACGGGGGTTCGCCTCCCTCTCCTGTTCCCCCGCAGTGGTAGGTACCTAAGGGACAGAAGAGCGAGAAGGGAGTGACAACATGATAAATGGATCCACCACTTTAGTGTACATAGAGCATGTATGTAACTGGACATAGAATATGGCTATGCATGTGCAATCAACACCAATGACACAGTTTCTGTTCTAAATTGTGTAACAACACTATAACATGGCAACCCCCTGTCCTGTATGTAAGGGCAGGTGGAAGTGATCTCACTCGGCCGGCATTGGGCATCATGGCGGAAGGCGGCCTGCACCGCTGGGCAATTCCTCATTGTGTAACATGGGGCTCTATGGAGTACAGTATCCAATGAAGATCACCGCCGGCAGTGACGGTGTACACCACCACGGATGTGACCACCATTTTCTGACTATAATCTCACTTGATTTCTGACTTTCCACAGGACAACACCTCCACTGCGTGTGCTGCTGTGACCTGTGTCTGGAACCTGCCATGGACCGTGTGACAGGGGAAAGGGCCCCTGCCTTCATTTCAGAAGAGTTAGAGCACCTAATGAATGGGGCCCTACCCCTGGTTGGACAGCTGTATGGGCATCCAGAACAACAGGTGAGTACACCATGGGGAAGTTGCATACAACAAGGCTGCATGGAGATGTGCGTGTGTGCTGGCAGAGTGTCATTTGGGCTGGTGGTAGTGTAGATGCAGGGCTCCAGGTGATCTGTGTGCCATTTGAGGGGCAAACGATGTCTGAATGCCATAGGTGTGACAGGCTGGATATTCGGATTCATGGTGTCCATTTGTGTTTCCCTGCAGGTTAGCGCCTATCAGAAGAAGGGCCAGTGGTGTGCCATCGCCAAAGAGGTGCAGACCCTGCGGGTTTATAGCCGGCGGAGCATCCACTGCAGGAAACGGTGGGAGGACCTGAGACGTTTGGCCCGGAAGACTGCGGAGGCCCAGCTGGGGATGGCCTCCCAACGAGGAAGGGGTGCCTTTTGGAACCTGACCCCCCTGTAGCCCGCATACTAGTGGTGGTCTATCCAGAGCTGAATGGGCTTTTGAGGACATCACAGCAGCCAAAAGGGGGTAAGTCTAATGTGTGACAACCATCTTTGTTGCCTGGCATGGGATTCTGGTGGTGGGGTTTAGTCAGTGGATGACCCTTTATGCCAGTGCATACATTGCTACGTGGTCCAGCTCTGGGTAATTGGTTAAATAGCAAAATCTGGATCCCTAGCTAGGTGGCTTTACCTGTCAGACAGGGCTTAGTAGGTCCCAGGAGGGTTGCAGATGGCAGTGTACCTATCCAATGGTATGCCAGTGCGGTGCATACTGCACAACCTTGGTCCCTGTGTGTGATGGTGATGTGTATGCCATCCGTGGTGTTGGTGCTGTAATTGACCCAGTGTTCCCTTTCTTTCTTCCCCCCTATTTTCTTGTGTCATCCTGTCCATGTGTGCATTAGAATCATCTGGCGAAGGAGTCAAGGGCACCGGCGAGTGAGGGAACTGCAGTCCACGAGACCCAGGAGGCAGAGTCCACCGACGCCGAGGGAACCAGTGGGAGGGATGGCGAGGGAAGCACCACAGCGGGGACAGGAGGTGACAACACTGACTGTGATACCTCCTCCGATGGGAGCTCCCTGGTGGTGGCAGACACCTCTGAAACCACCTGAGCTACGGGTACAGCCACCACCCCTGTACCAGCAATGCCCTCCCAGTAGCCCCCCACTGAGTTGCCCGTGCCTGCGCACCCAGGAGGGTGGGCATCTCCTTCGCCCAAGGCACCTCAGGCCCTGCCCCAGTCAGCCCTCCTGTTCTCAGTGAGGAGGCTATTGACCACCTGAGATCCATCTCTGTAGGGCAGTCAACCATTGTGAATGCCAACCAGGGGCTGGCATCCAAGATGCAGCAATGCAATGCCTTCCTGGAGGGAATTCACAATGGCTTGGTGGGCCTACAGAGATTGTTTCAGGTTCTGGCTTCCTCTCTCAGGGCAGCCAGTGTCCCTGGTCCTACCATCTCCCCTCCAACTACTACTACTGAGTCCCATTCTCCTCAACCCCAACCCATCCCATGCACACATACAGACAAGCATGCACACAACACATCACACAAGAGTGGCACAGAAAAACACATTCATCAAACCTCAAGCCACAAGCACTCACACAAACAACAGGCAGATGCACACACAACAACATCCACTGCCTCCACTGTCTCTTCCTCCTCCTCCTTTTCCCTCACAATCACATCTGCACTCACACCTGCATGCACTGCATCCACAGTCCCAAACCCTGCCACCTGTACACCCTTGCCCACAGACACCACAAGAGGAGACCCGCAGACATGCATAACACAAACCACATGCACAGTCACCACCACCTTCACCACCTCATTCAGCACACCCTCCTCACTTGCAGACACCACAACATCCATCCACACGTCCTGTCTGTCCTCTCCCACCCTGTCTGCCCCCTCCAAAGAAACACAAACGCTTGCAATCAGACTCTGAACAGCTATCCACCTCACACACCTACACTGTCCGCGTACCTGCAGCCAAGTCCAGCACACCTACTCCTCCTACTACCAGAGTTTGTGGCCTAAGAGCCCCCTCCAGAACCAGTGGGCATGGAGCCCCCTCCAGAGACTGTGGCCTAAGACTCCCTTCCAGGGACAGTGGACAAGGAGTCCCCTCCAGAATCAGTGGGCATGATGCCCACTCCAGAGACTGTGGCCTAAGACTCCCCTCCAGGGACAGTGGGCAAGGAGCCCCCTTCAGAACCAGTGGGCAAGGAGCCCCCTCCAGAACCCATTGGACATGATACCCACTCCAGAGACTGTGGCCTAAGACTCCCCTCCAGGGACAGTGGGCAAGGAGCCCCCTCCAGAACCAGTGGGCATGATACCCACTCCAGAGTCTGTGGCTTAAGACTCCCTTCCAGGGACAGTGGGCAAGTAGCACCCTCCAGGGACAGTGGGCAAGGAGCCCCCTCCAGAACCAGTGGGCTAAGAGCCCCTTCCAGAACCAGTGGACAAGGAGCACCCTCCAGAACCAATGGGCATGATACCAACTCCACCTGAGGTGCATCCCTCCTCCCTCCTGAGGTGCCTGCCCATTTCCAACATGAAGCCCCTGAACAGTGGAGTCAGGATGATGTCAGGAGTCAAGCTGGGGCTTGGAAGATGCCCTCTGGCCATGTGGCCCTTCAGTACTTTGGACTGGCCATTGGCCCAATCTGTACATTGATGTGTATATAGTTATTTATTTATTCATTATAGTGGCTGTTCTCAGCAAATTACCGGAGGGTGTACTACACATATGTGTCCTTGCATTCTTTGCTCCTGGGTCCTGCAACTATCAATGTACTGTGCAGCTGGTTTTGTGTGTGTATGGTGTGTTTTGTGCATGCGTATGTCGCTCTTCTTTTCCTCCCTCCCTCCCTTGTGTGCTAGGTGGCTGTACTCACCGTCATCGTCTTCGTCGGCGTTGGTGCTCCAGAATGGCCATTGCGTGATAGAGCATCAGGAAGACTTAGAGTTTCAGTTCCATGGCGGCCGCGGAAACCTCTGTGTCCCTCAAGGTGAGTCTTCCCTTTTCTGTAATGTGTTTCGCCAGGCTTTTGATGACGTTGCTAATGCCCAGGAAATCCTGGCGGTTTGCTATGTCATAATATGGTGGGTGGTACGTTGACTTCCGCTTGGCTGTAGGTGGCTACCGCCGTGGTCGGTGGTGTTAGCACCCTAGTGGTTGGTGTGGTGTATTGGCTGTCCATGGGAGGTATCACCGCCATGGGCATAATTTAACAGTAATTACCGCCAGCCTGTTGGCGGTATTACCGCCACTTTAACAGTGGCGGTCAGTATACCACCCGTTTTTTAGCGCATAGAAACTAAAAGCGCCTACATGGAAATCTGGTTGCACTCGACTGGGGCCAAGTTAAAATTTGAGGCCAACTGCAATGGAGCCCTGCTTGGCTACAGTGAGCGGGAGGCCTCGGTCAAAGTTTTACCTTTGGACTTAGGCGGTCATTCTGACCGCGGCGGTCGGCGGTCGCCGCCCGCCAAGCGGTTCCCGCCGAAAGACCGCACCGCGGTCAAAAGACCGTGGCGGTTATTCCGGCTTTCCCGCTGGGCCGGCGGGTGACCGCCAGAAGACCGCCGGCCGGGCCAGCGGGACAGCCCCTTCAACAATGAAGCCGGCTCGGAATGGAGCCGGCGGAGTTGAAGGGGTGCGACGGGTGCAGTGGCACCTGTCGCGATTTTCACTGTCTGCTAAGCAGACAGTGAAAATCTTTGTGGGGCCCTGTTAGGGGGCCCCTGCACTGCCCATGCCAGTGGCATGGGCAGTGCAGGGGCCCCCAGGGGCCTCACGGCACCCGTTCCCGCCATCCTGGTTCCGGCGGTGGACACCGCCAGAAACAGGCTGGCGGTAAGGGGGTCGGAATCCCCATGGCGGTGCTGCAAGCAGCGCCGCCATGGTGGGTTCCCTGGGCCAGCGGGAAACCGGCGGGAAACCGCCGCCTCCCCTTTTCCGACCGTGGCTTTACCGCTGCGGTCAGAATCGCCCAGGAAGCACCGCCAGCCTGTTGGCGGTGCTTCCGCCGCACTCCGCCATGGCGGTCATGGACCGCCAAGGTCAGAATGACCCCCTTAGTCTTTTTTTCAGGATGAATTTCTCACTAGGATAGTCGCACATTGGATCCGACCTCCTTGAGGCCCTCATTGGATATGCATTGCAGGAGACCCTGGGGAAAAACTTCGATTTTTCAGGATGGAAATCTTCATTTGGGCCAAACTTGAAGTTGGATCTGATATGCTTAGAGCCCTTCTCAGATACGCTGCATAGGAAGCCTCGGTCAACTTTTTACGTTCGGACTTTGGCACTTTTTTGGAGCTTTTTCTCTTCAACGTCAGACGACCCTCCACAGAAAGCCAATTTTGAGTCAACGTCATTGGATTGCCTTTCCAAGATCCCCCAGTGAAATCCTTGAAGTCTGGTGCTCTGGAGCTTTTCAGTGGGATGAACCTGCAAGTCACAATGAAAAGTCCTGGTGTGAATAATGAAAATGAATTCAAAACAACCAGGCGAGTGCAGCGCATAGTCTTGCAGCTCAATAGAATGTCTACTGAAACCGTGCAGCTTCGCCTCCACGAGAAATTATACATGCAGCACAAGTTTTAGAAATCTTTAAGGTAATATTGTCCTGTATTAGTCCTGATGAGGCCCAGAATAGAAGGGGACGAAACTCGTCAACACCTTTTTGGATTGTGGCGAGGAGTGGTAATAAGCAAAGTAGATTTCTTTGAAGCATATTACACAGTGCAAGGAACCCTAAGAAGAAATTATATAGGGTCTGGCATTTGTGGGGCTTGCTAGCCACAACCATCGCCTCTGAGTGGAGTACAAGTTTAAGTGACCTTTGTACCACTACCTCCAATGGAGGAAATTTCACTGTTACAATTTCCAGACAATATATCATTGCTTTGTTTGTCATTAATGTATATGTAAATACTAGTTGTATGTGTGGTTGATATTTCATAAGCATTTTCCTGGCATGATAGAATAGCCTGGTAGGGACAGTTTGCCCGTGTTAGTTTGTTTTTCTATGTCCTGCGTGAACTTATGTAAATAAATAATGCAAAGAAATGAGTTTTTGAAAGTATTCATGACTTTTCTTTGAAGGAAATAGAATTATTTATCCCGGCCTTTTGACCAATATTGTGCTACTTTTTGAACCTGCAAGTCAGACTGGTCGCTATATGCCGGTTTGTCTCACAACGTCAGGTCGGTCCTCAAATGGAGCTTTTTTCCAAAAGTTCTCTAATCTTCTCCAAACTTCTGGATCGTCCTCCGGAAAGTCTCTGAAAATCCTTTAGGAGTCCACAACTCATGCCAAGGTTTCAGAATCTCTGAGTTGCTCCATGAGGGTATGCAATCCAACTCCCAGAATGAACCTGGTTCAAATCCAAAAATGACCACTAGCCACTGCTCAGATGGTCAGTTTCTTCAGGGCTTGATGCAGGGGACTCTGGTCAGCTATTTTCTACCTGTAGCAAACAGGGAGTCCCTTCTTGAACCAATTAAAGGCAGGCAAAGCCCTTTTTGTGGTAAAGCCCAAGTGTGCAGCTGGTGCAGTCCTTCAGAGTGCAGTATCCAGGTTTAGGTCAGGGGTCCAGTAGGGCAGTCCTTCTTCTTTTTAATGTTGTTCCTTGTAGGGATCTGAAGTGCAGGTGCAGCTCTGTTATATTTCTCCTTGCTCCTGTGGTGGAAATTGAGGGGGGGCAACTGTCCAATCACAGGCAGGCCACCACCCTCTTAGATGACCACTTCCTGGGAAGTATGGCAAAAAACAATTGAGGGGAGCACCATTCTCCAAACATCCAAAATGGCAGAAATTCTATCTCAGAGATTAGATCTGGCTAAATCCACCCACTGGTGTGACTAAAATTCCTTTGCACCCCCTTTCCTGCCCTCTCCTAATCCAATCAAGGGGCCACCAATTTGTCTGGGTTTGCAGGAAATGAGGGAGGTCCAGAGCTGCCTAAATGTCCTTCCATCCCTTGAAGTCCAGTTTAGCTGCTCTCCCCCATCCTCTTTCACAATCTGCTGAGGCAGATCTCCTCCCCCAGGCACCTCCTTTGTCCTCAGACCAGGCCACTCCACACCTCATCAAGGCAGCCTGGTCAGAGAAGGGCTCTACAGGGCTGAAGATGACAACTTTCAGGTTGAGTTCTAAAATTCTTTACCTGAGTCAGTTATATTAAATTCAACAATGACAAGTTGTTAGATTAATTACAACAATCAGTTTGATACCAAATTTGAAATATCTAGCTCCTTTGGAGACTTTATTAAATAAAAATAAAGTCTCCCCATGTTAGCCTATGGAGCCCATTCACTACAGTGAGGGAATTGAATTTGGCTATTTTGCCCTCACCAGGACCTATAAAACATTTTCTAAAGTCTCTGCTCATAGTTACATCGCACCCAGCCTCAAGGGCACTTAGGGCACACCTTAGGTGTGACCTATAGGTAAAACTAAGGTAGTTTAAGACTTCTGAAGTACTTTTAATTCCAAAGTCGAATTTGGGAATACGTTTACTTTAAAAGCAGCCAGCAAGGCAGGCCTGCTTTTAAAATGGCACTGGGTACCATAGTAGTACAACTATGGGGGTACTATCTATGCTGGGTTCCCTAAACCGACATGCCCTACCAAATACTAGGGACCCAATTATAATCAGCCTAATTTGCAAATCCACTTTACACAGAGCACTCCAAAATATTTGGGAGTGACCAGGCAAAAATTAGGACTTTCCTACACTGCCCCCCCAGATGAAAGGTGATGGCTACTAACCTACACCCTGGTAGACCTAATCAGCTAAGTGGGAAAACCTGCAAAGAGAAGCTTCGCTGGCATGGGCACTCCCAGGTCTATGCTCTACTGTGACGCCCATCCCCTGGTGGAGAATCGACCACCTTAACAGTTTTGGATTCTTCCCCCTCATCTGCATAAGCCATCGGAGAGGCCTGAGGTCAGTTTGAACAGGTGCCAAACAGGGATGGCTCAATTTCTTCAGGGGCCAGACCACAGCAATCTTGACCCTCTCAATGGCACTCCATCTTTGCTCTCTGGGGAGTAGTAGCCTGCTGATGAAGGCAACTGGCTGATCCTAGCACTGTTCATTGACTTCTGCTAACACTGCCCCAATCCCTGTCTCTGAAGCATCTGTTTGCACTATGAAATCGTTGTTATAGTCAGGGGTCAGTAACTCTGGTGCTGAACACATAGCATTCTTCAGAATGTCAAAGCTTTCTGACACTCTAAGATCCTTATGACCTTTTTGGGCTGCTTCTTTGAGGTGTGTTCTGTCAGAGGGGCCACAATGGTCCCATAATTCTGAACAAACCTCCTGTAGTACCTAGTCAGGCCAGAAAGGCCCTGACCTGAGTCCGGGTTTTAGGTGCCTCCCAATCCAGGATGGTTTGAATCTTGGGCTGGAGAGGTTGTACATGGCCTCTACCTACAAGGTGTTCCAGGTTCACACTGAACTCTGCCTTATCTGGCATTTGTTTGCCTTGATAGTCAGGTCTGCCTGGAGCAGGGCCTGAAACAGTTCCTTCAGGTGGACCAGGTGATCCTCCCAGGTGGAAATGAATACAGCTATATCATCCAGATAAGATTCTCTAAAATATTCCAACCCAGACAAGACCCTGTTTACCAACCATTGAAAGGTGGCAGGGGAATATTTTCAAACCAAGGGACATCACTTTGAACTAAAAGGGGTGGAAAATGCTGATCTCTCATAAACTCCTGGGCTTAAGACAATGTGCCAGTATCCTGAGGTCAAGTCAAGTGTACTCAGAAACTTAGCAGCCCCAACCTATCAACAAGCTTATCTGGTCTAGGTATGGGGTGAGCGTCAGTCTTAGTGACTGCATGTAAACCTCTGTAGTCTACATAGAATCTTAACTCTTTTCTCCCACCTTGGGGATTAGGTCTAGCTACCAGCACCACTGGACAGGCCCAAGGACTATCAGAGGGCTCAATAACCTTTAACTCTAATGTCTTAGCTACCTCATCTTTGATGTTGGCTTTGACCTTGTCTGACAGCCTGTACAACTTATATTAGACATGTAAGCTGTCACCAGTGTCAATGTCATGGACACACCAATTGGTGTGTCCAGGGGTCAGAGAGAACAGTCCAGCAAACTCTCTGAGACTTGTCTGCAGTCTTTCTGCTGCTCGGCTGTCAACTTCAGAGAGAGTGCTACTCCCTCCTCTGACCCATCTTGTGCATTGTTGGATAGGAGGTCTGCCAGAGGTTCCCTCTCCTCCTCCTTTCCCTCATCTGTGACCATAGGAATGGTCATGTCTGCCATGTCTTGGTGGGGTTTGAATCTGTTCACATCCAGGATCCTATGAGGACTCCTGGAGATGCCAAGGTCCACCAGGTAGGTGACCTCACTCTTCTTATCCAAAATGGGATGGGGTCTAGTCCACTTGGCCTGGAAGTGCCAAAGGCTCCAAAACTCTCACCAATTGACCTGGGTGATGCTCAGGCATGGTAGCCTTCTCGTCATGCCAGAGCTTCATGAGCTCTTGGCTGGCCTCCAGGTTTCTGCTTGTCTTCTTCATGTACTCACCCATGCGTGAACGCAGGCCCAGCACATAATCAAACACATATTGCTTGGACTCATTGAGAGACTTCTCCCAAGACTCTCACCAAACATAATGGGCCTCTTACAGGGTGCCCAAGCAGTAACTCAAAGGAGCTGAATTCAACTCCCTTTTGAGGTATCTCCCTGCATGAAAACAGCAGGCATGGGAGGAGATCCCATCGCCTCCTGAATTTGTCAGACAAACCCATTATCATGCCCTTCAGGGTCTTGTTATATCTTTTCCTCAGACCATTGGTCTGGGGATGATAGGGAGTGGTGAACATATAGGTAGCACCACACTCATCCCACAGTGCTTTCAGATAGGCAGACATAAAGTTTGCACCCCTATCTGAGACCGCCTCCTTTAGGAATCCCACTCTGGTGAACACACCAAACAATGCCAATCCCCAACCACTCAAAGGGAGTTCCAACCACAGGTAGGGGTATCAAGGAGCCTTTGGCTTGCCCCCTGTCTTTTCACTGGCATGGTGCAGGTCTGTGGTCCAGCAGGGCAGTCCCTCTTCTTCTTTGTCTTATTCCTTGTAGGGCTCTGAAGTGTTTGTGCAGCTCTGTTACATTTATCCTTGCTCCTGAGGCGAAAAGCAGGGGGGTGTAACTGTCCAATCACAGACAGGCCACCACCCTCTTTTGCAAAAATTCATCCCAGGGAGCACCATTCTCCAAAAATCCAAAATGGCAGAATTCAATCTAAGAGGTTCGATCTGGTTGAGCCTACCCACTGGTGTGGCTAAAATTCCTTAGCACACCCCTTTCCTGTCCTCTCTCCTACACTATATTTTTAAAATGGAGAAGCAATATTTAAACAATTAAAAATAAAAATAAAAATGTTAACATAAAAAATAAAATTATAAAACATCTATTGACAGAAACATATATAACTATTAATTGAATAAATACAATGAATATAAAAATATAAACATAATAATATTTTTTTAAAAACAGCAATTAAAACTGAACAACAGCAAAAATAGATAAGAAAACTTCCCTTTCAACAAAAATAGGAAAACAGCAGCAGGGAAGGAGATGGCCATACAAAGGGGTTGAATGTACTATTCCTTTATTCAATCTAAGGAGCTGTAGGGAAAATGTTGGACTTCTGCGAGCGAGGGCGTAGTGAAGTACCACCTATACCAGCTTGAGCGTGGGTCTCAGTGGACAGTTGATGTTTGTTTGTTTTATGGCTCTTCTTTTCTGTGAATTGTGACATCTAGGTTGCAAGTCTGAATCAAAGCCGGCAAATCACACTGCCTCATAGTTGAAGTATGTAGCAGTGGTAGCAATACTGTTTACTGGAAGCTATATAAAACTTAAAAAACACATACGGCCATATTTATGAAGGCCATAGCTCCATCTAATGACACATTAGCGTCACTTTTTCAATGCTAATGTGGCGTT
The DNA here is from genome assembly GCF_031143425.1 of Pleurodeles waltl. Classification (NCBI taxonomy): domain Eukaryota; kingdom Metazoa; phylum Chordata; class Amphibia; order Caudata; family Salamandridae; genus Pleurodeles; species Pleurodeles waltl. The sequence goes on along the minus strand of NC_090437.1, from coordinate 241,483,624 downwards.
AGATGGACAAAAACGCTGTGAATATTTAGTGGCGCAATTAATGCAGTGCGCCACTTTGTAACTCCTTGCACCACAGTATGCCTGCACCAAGCATAATGTATGATGGGGGGCATTCCCCCAATAGTGGGGGGGGCAAAGAAATGGTGCAAAGAATTTGAAGAAATGTATTTTCTTCATTTTTTCTGGCATGTTTAATGCCTGTTCAGAGCAGGCGTTAAAAGGGGGCATGCCATTGTTTTCAGTGGACCTCTATGTACAGTTCATGGTTAGCGCCAAACTTTTGGCGCTAACCCTGAACAGTACATCAATAGTGTCATAAATTCTGATGCTATTGCCCCCTGCCCAGTGGCATGGTGCGCCGTACTTTAAATACAATTGCTTAGCTACCAGGGAATGATTTATAATGACACTGTTTCTAGCACAAGATTAGACCTTGTTCCCTACTCATGAGGACTTCTCAACATATTCATACTGTTGCAAAATTGCTGAGTCTGATCTAATCGACCTGAAAGCCAATAAGTCACCTTGGGGCTTATTTACAAGCCCCGTGGAGCAGGGCGGAGCAGCAAATGTCTTGCTGCGCCACCAGAAAAGGGCAGAAATACACAGTATCTACAAGATACGGTGCATTTTTGTCCTCTCCCGGTGTTCTGGTGCTCAAATTGCTGCTTAGCACCAGCGCAGGCACCCTTGCACCATGGTGCAAGAATACCTGCATTGTGGGGATGATTGTTTTTGTGCAGGAAGGGACACCTTCCTGCAGAAAAACAATCACAAGAGGTATTTTCCTCTTTTTATGTGTGCTGCTAATGCAGCACATATAGAAAGAGGAAAAATTGGGAAAAAGAAAATATTTCTCCCTGTTGCGTCAATTCTCTGACACCTCTGAGGTGGAATAGAAATCTGATGCATTACCAGGCTTGTAAATCTGGGAATGCATCACGTTCCTTAGCGTTCCATGGGTGTTGCATGGGAACACCCCAAGCAACGCCCATGGAATGTTCCTTTCACACAGTTGTATGCATTAAAAGGGCCCATATGTACAAGGCCATGAAAAGCCTTCCAAGGTGGCTTTGCATTGCCTTGTAAGTATAAGATCCACACTGTGCCACCGGAGCACCAAAAAAAATGATGCTCCGGTGGTGCAGTGTGCCGATAGGGCCTAGTAAATGAGCCCCTTGATTTTTAGGTTCCATCAAGGAGGCTCACACCATCGAGCACAATAACAAAAGTAGTGGCTTCTGGTAGAAGTTGTAAAACAATAGGGGCTTCAGACCTGGCCACAGCTGCAAGTACTAGAATTTACTTCTGTCCTATTCATAAAGGTACTCCCCGCTGATACCCTTCTGATTGGGAGAGTACACCTGATGACTTCATACTACTCAGATGACTAGTATTTAAATTTCCTATGGAGCTCTAATGATGCTCCTAGCTTGTCTGTAGAACCATCAGAATAGGAGAAGGTTTAGTACAAGCGTTCCATCTCAACTAACAGGCTTTGTAAATTTGAAAAGCCTCACATTAGTGTAGTTTAGTTTGTCCAACAGGAAATCACAGATTAGTTTCACATAACCTTGAAGTGAGGCTATACAAGTAAAAGTTGATCACATAACTTCTGATGCACGTTTTTTAATCTCCTCTCAAGTAGCAATCCAAGCTTGCTTTAAACTTAAAACAGACAAGTTAAATTTTTTTTTTTTTTTTTTTTTGCCGATAGTGAAATGGACAAAAGGGAAGCAGTGTCCTAAGTGGTAGGCAAGGTATTTTTAAAACCAAACAGATCACTCTTTAGAGTCATTGCTTTATTCCTAGTTGTATCAATGCCCAAACCAATAGTAGAAGTTTTAGTAACAACTGTAGCAGCATTAGCATCTGCGATAATATGCTGTGTTGTGCAATGTGTTTCCTCCACAGTGACAATTTTGCTGTTAATTGCCACATTGCACTTGTAAAAAAAAATAGTGATTGCTTCTTTAGCCCCTCACATTGATGGATTTCCTCTTACCCATTTTTGAGAAGAAAGGCCAAGAAGGGATAGTCAGTTGGGTCTCTTCCTGACTGTGATGGCTCAGACGGTCCAATGTTGGCTCACTGTTTGCCCAGACACAACCAGGGCCTTTGTAGCACACATCCTGTGCTGTGGGGAGAAAGTGTGCTTTATAGATGAATTTTGGGCTCAGATGTCACGCCTGCTCCTTTGTTCACTAGCAAGCAGAGTGAAAATTAACCATATGCTGTGGGGAGAAAGAGTGTGCTGTATAGAGCAAGTGGAGGAATGTATTATGGGCTCAGAAGTCCCGTGCTGTGGGAAGAGAGAGCTTGTATTATAGCCTGTGTGCCATGTTGAAAAATGTAATTAATTCCCACCCTGTTCTCCTACAAACCCAACAACTAAACACTAAATTATAAACTACTAATTAAACAATACAGAAATAAACTATACATTAGAAAACACAAACTAACATAAAATTGAAAAAAGCAATTCATTAAACAAATTAAGTAATTAAACGATAACTATATTTAGTTTACTTTTAAAGTATAAATAATATTAACATATCTTAGTTTATAGTTTCAACAAATTACCACCTCATTTTTCTCCTACAAAGCATACGACCCACTATTCTAATATACCTTAAACCATGAAAAATAAAGTACACATTCAAAATCACAAACTAAACTCAAATAAAGTAACAATCAATCTACTAAACAATTTACTTCAGTGGATACTTCAGTAGAATAACCTATTTTATGTAGAGATATACATGTGAAATGCAGTCGCAGGTTTTTCGCAGGTTTTTATTTTATTGTGAACTCTGTTGAGGTTAATGCACAAAGTGAAGGAATTGCTGTGTAACCTGTGGGTACTAGGTTTCAATCTCAGTTAGTGAGATCACTTCCAGAAGTGTACTGACATTGCTAGAACTGCATCAGAATAGCCACACCTTAACAGAAATAACAGAAATAGGAGTAATTAGAAAGTAGCAAAGTGCTCTAAAAGGTTTAACCATGACTATCCTATAAGTGGTTTTCACCTAAATGCCACAGGTAGTGGAAGCAAAATCATTACCCTTTGATCTAATTGTCAACACAGGAAGTGAGATCATGTGAACCTTGACCTTGAATCCCAGGAAGTATGCCATAAGACCTTGATACTTATCACATTACAAGAATTGATGTCACTAAAGACTAGTGTATAACTGGAAGAGAAAATATACAAATAAATCATGGGGATGTTAACAAAAAGTGATTTTATATTCAAAGGATTTACAATGCATAGAGAAAACAAAAACAACAAATGAAGTACAGTAGTATGAGATGAAAAAGTGTTCAGCAAACAGCATACATAAATTACGAAATGAGGGACCTTTCAAAAATGCTAATAGTACAGTATTAGATGTTCAAACTAAATATATGGGTGTTTCATAGTGTGAGGACATTCAGAAGTAATAGAATGGTTAGCTCTCTTTGTGAGAGGTGATAAAAGAAAAAAGAGAGAAGCGACAGAAGAGTAAGGACATGGGTTAAGAGAAGAAGAGAGTGAGGCTGTAGCAGGGAGGTGAAATCATGCTTTTGGAAAGGACCATCATGGCGAATAACCTTTGTTTCATTTCTTGTGTCAATTTTTGGGTGTTGGGAAGAGGTTATGGTTTTTGGGTGACCTGCTTTCTACTAAATGGTTATGTAGTGTAGCCTAGACCTGGTTTGGGATAGTAAAGTGTTTAATGTATTGTATTTACCTTGTTTGAATTGTGTTCATGTCCACCATGTAAGTAGATAAGTTAGTAGAAGTATTTCCCTTTCCATAAGATGGATTTAGTTCTTATGGTTAATATTAAATCAAGTCAAGAAGAAGCATGCACATCTTGTTTAGCATTTGGGTGATCTGTTGTAGGAAAGACCCATGTGTGATAGGGGCTTGATTAGGGATCCAGCATGTGCTGAATACATTGTTTATGTAGATGCTAATGTTGTTCCAAAGGATTTTGATGAATGAAAATTGAGTAGCCAATGTTTAAGGTTTCCCTGACCTGTCTAGCAGGATGAGCGTTGGTCTGACTGGGTCCTCGTTTGTATAGTTTGAGAGGGGTAGCATGAACCATGTGTTCTCTCAAAAGTCTACAATCCTTGAAGCTGGGGGCGGTTTTAGAATGAGTGGGTCTTGCCTATATTCCTTCCCAGGTGAGGCCCATATTTATAATTTTTTGCACCGCATTTGCTTCATTTTTTGACGCAAAAGCAGAGCCAGCTTACAAAATATATTTGTATTTTGAAAGATTGCACCGCTTTTGTTTCCAATAATGACGCAAATGCCGGGCAAAAAAGTATAAATATGGGCCTAAGTGTGATGGGATTACGTGCATCAGTGTCACTGAGTAAAAGTTCCCATATGGATTGGAGTGGATTTAATAGTTTAAAAAAACCACTAATGGCCATACCCACCAATATTAGTCCATATGGCTAATATATTAAATATGAGCTATGATACTTGCTTGATTTATTCCTTATAAATGTTAACACATTTTGATTTATTATCACTTGAAAGGAAATATCACAACTTGTGAAGCATATAGGTGAGTATTTTTTAGAACTCATCATTAAAAGTGGCAGAGACAGCTTTGACTGTTTCACCATCCTCAAGCAATGAAAAAAATCATAAATAGAAAACATCAAATATATACTCACTGAGGGGCTTTAGGTCAGCTCTCTTAATTGGTTTGCTCAACAGTCATTCACATTTTGTGCCTGCCCTCTGTAGCATCCAGTAAGGTCAAAAAGGCCAGCCAAGGTTATTCATTGTCTGCCTTGCATTCCATGCCTAATTACTAATGCCCATCCATCTAAAAAGAACTATACTTCACTGCTAGTGGTGGTGGCCAATATTTTAATTTTCAAATTATTTTCTCTTTATGTTCGTCTTCCTAGTTTATTTTGTAGTCTTCCGTTTGTGTTTAAGTTATTTCTTCAGGTTACAGTAATTCAGAACTGATAGCACATTTCTTTGCACGAGTAAGAATTATATTTTCCTGAATGGTGCATTATTGCTATAAGGTATTTTCTGAGACATTCTTGCAGTAATAGAAGGGAGTCTTTAAAGCTTGTCAAGCAAGACATATTCACTTTGTCAATGCTTGTTTTTCATATATACAAATCATAAGTAGGCACAGCAACAACTTTACAAAATGTGCATTGTTCATGTATTTTATTTTAGCATGACTTCTGAAGAGAGAGCCACATGAATGCATTAATTTTGACTTACAGGAAGCATAATGTCTCTACTGCTGACACTGCTTTTGTCATGTCTAAGGCCAGAGGATCGAAAGTCAGTGTCAGTGTTTGCAAGGGGAATGTCAAGGGTCATAACTGGGACCCCATGTGACCTTTATATGATCTTCATGTGTAGTGTAGCCATTTTTAATATAGCCTTTGCGCGTTTGCTTAAAGCATTAGGCCTCTGTGCACTTTGTTCTAGATGCATTTTATGTAGCCTCGCACTGTTATTTTTCAATAACCAGTTTCACGGTCTTGTTTTATTTTCTTCTATCACACTGCTTAGCTTACTTCAGCCCCGGAGTTCTCAAACAATACATTCTTGCTCGCTCTGTGCTTCAGTCAAGGATACAGTCTGGTACATTTCCAATAGACGTGGTAGAAGTTTAGTCTTTAGGGTTCGTAGAAAGTACACATTCTTACGTAGGGACATTTCTTAGAACACCGGCGTGTTAGTTATAAAAACACTTCCTAGTCCTGGTACACGTAAGAGGGAGATTCCGACCAGGGAACCACAACTCGACGCTGACTGCCCTGTTGCAGATGCTGATCCAGATCACAGGCCTTTGCTCAGGTATGAGGGTTGATGTCCTCCGGGGGAACCCAAAAGGCAGGCTTAGAGCTTAACATGCTGTGCTCAAAATAGAACTTAGAAGAGAGAACGTAATCTAGTAGCACTATGATAGCATTATTCTTATGTTTCACTCTCCTCGTTACTATTTCAATCCTACTGTGTTGTATGGTTCTGGTTTTTGTGGCTCACGCTTTGTTATCTAAAATGCAGTCGTTTTATTAAACCAATCTTTAAAACTCAAACTGCCTTTGTCATTCATATGTGAGACCGCACTGTGTATGAGAGAACTGGTTGGGATCTGAGTGACCACGACTTCCCTGGGAAGCACGAAGATGTAATGCGCTCGGCTGCCCAATCATCTCTTCCCCATGGGAGAGATGAGGCACTGCTAGTTAGCTGGAGCAAAACCGGATTAAGGGTGACAAGGGTCCTTCCCCGTGGGTTAGACTTAGTCCCCCACACTGTGAACGACCCAGCTACCCAAAAATCCAGTAGTCTCATTAGGATAATGAGAGCCTGCGTGACATGGCGCCGCCAACGATTGGTCTGGCTCTAATTTTCGGGTCCACCAGTCTCTCTCGGTCTCATATATTATAATGATCCCTCAGTTCCTTTACCGGAGACGTCCGTGGCACTGAGGATTTCCACCACCGCGATATAGGTAATCTTAGATATAGCGGATGGTTGTTTAAGCTTGAACTTTAAAAGGAAAGAACCCGTTTTGGTGTGCCTTCTCTGAACCATCGCTGTTTTTCTAATGGCAAATCCCCAGGTAATACAAATAGCTCTTAATATGAGACAACCGCTCACAGCGCATTTGCTTGCACATGGTCTTACGAACCAGGGAGGTGCAGTCACGTTTGTAGTGGCTGCCCATGCAGCCTATAGAACAGAACTTTTTTACTCTTGGTTCACATTTCCAGCAGTTGATGGGAATACAAACACATTTCACACATATACGATTGCGAATGCGCCTGGCCAGTACAGGCTGCACGCATGTTTAGAGATACCTCTATCTTATCAAGAACATTATAATTGGCTTGATGGCACCCTACCCCATACAATATTACCAGTAAGGTTAGGTCCACTGAGTAATGATGGTCCGACCTGGCCTTTATTGGCCACATATACACCACATCCTGCGGTTGCCAATATGCCGGTGGCTGAAGTTCGTCGGTTATATACAGACTTAACGGATACATATAGACGCTTAGTACAATTTGTGATGCAGATACTAAATACAAACCCAGCGCGTGCTGCTCCAGCACAACAACATGCAGTAGCTCCAGGTATAAACCCGGCAACTGTACACTCTATCATGGGTAAGGTTCCAGCAAAACGGGAGGAGACTCCATTTTGGCTGGCGCAAAAAATTTATACGCTGGAGGCGGTATTTCCCCATACGGGACCTCAGGAGAAACATAGAATATTAACTATGTGTTTACCATTTGGCATGGTTCCCACAGTGGAACATTGTAATACCTGGGGCATGTTTTTTGCCGCGCTCTACACAACAGCACACGATACACCGACATTGGCTAACTTACCGGAAGTGCTTAAACAGATTCAGGATGAATATGGGGCCGCCCCAGCCTTAGATTTGGGAATGCAACTGATGGGCAATTTTGCCACGGTTTCTTCAATAATATTAAGTAATCTTAAAGGGGAGGCAGTAGCACTAGCGGAGCGTATGCGTCTTCGTGTCGTCCCGCAACTAGATCAGGAGCGGGAACTGCCTAAAATAATAGCGGACACATATTCCAGTATCGGTCGAGATAGCCTAGGGGCTAGACCACAGAAACCACAGTTTCAAGGGAAAAGTAGTAAAGAGAATACTAAACAACAACCTGAGGGTATTAAAAAGTGCTGGGAGAAAAAACAACAGACACCTAAAAAAGAAAGGGGAGAATCTCCGAGAGCGGAGACCCCACAGACTAGGTATAATCTCAGAAGTAGTGATAACTTGAAAACGCCTGATAGATATCAACACACTGATACACGCCAATCTCGTTCCTTTCAGGACTCATCGGAAAAGAGAAATGAGAGAGGTGGGTGGTCAGAGCGGAGAACAGAGTACGTGAAACCAAGACAAGAATCACAACGCTCTTCAGAGGTTTCTGTCAAGAAGGAAGAGAAACCGATACAACAAAAACAACAGTTTAAAAAGAAAAAGGTGGCAGCAGTCTCAGTTAGACATGCCACACAGGAAGAGAGTTCTCTTGAAGAACAAGAGGTGGTCACTAGCACTGCTAGACAGCGCGGCAGAGGTCACAATAGTTCGTCGGAATCTTCTAGAGCATCTGGAGGTGAAAGCAACTGATGACTTCATACAGGTTGAAACAGCAGATATGCGTGTCTCTGAACCCGATAGGGTATATACAGTGACCTTACAATTGGAAGGAGACATTGAACGCACTATAAACGCAATCTTTTGGGATCGTGTGCTCAAGATATATGACATTTTGCTGGCTGAACAAGATTGGCCGCCTGACTTTGTTCACACCTGCCCCGTTGGGGAGGAGGTTATTAAACCTTTGTTCTCACCACTTGTTCCAGGAGAACTCGCGGAGTCCTATAGCATCAAATGGGCTCTAGCACAAGCCCCTGCTTTATACAGAAATCACGTAGGGTGGGATAGGGATTCTGCATATCATGTAATTCTGATTAAAGGCGAACCTCAGCCACAACCACAATATCCAATAAAACATGAAGCAAGGGCACCGGTGAGAGAAATACTGACGCAATTAGAATACCAGGGAGTAATTGAACCCTGTGTCTCGCCAATGAATAATCCCTTATTCCCTGTAGCTAAACCGGACCATTCATATAGAATAGTCTTAGACTACAAGCACCTGAACGGACACACACGTACATATGCTATACAAAATTCACATATCGCGGCACTAATGAACAACATTGTGCGCAAAAAGTACAAAACGACTTTAGACATCTCGAATGGTTTCTTCTGCCAGAATATAGCGCCAGAAAGCAGGGATCTTACAAGCTTTAGTGTGTTAGGCTCCCAGAAAAAATTATGTTGTTTGCCTCAGGGGTATAAGACTAGCCCGGGACTGTTTGCGGCTAGTGTGACTGAAATTTTACACGGGTTAGACCCTGGAGCGTTGTCATATGTGGATGATATATATCTCACGGATGACGAATCACTGCAACATTTAAGACGGGTGGCCCACATTGTTGTTGGGTTTGCCAAAATTGGCTACAAATTTACCTTAAAAAAATCAAAAATTGCCTTCCTTAGCGTCATATTCCTGGGATATGAGCTGTCAAATGAAGGTAAAAGCCTAGCACCACAATTTTTGGAAAAGTGTGCACAATTACAACCACCTAATATGATTAAGAAACTCCAGTCATTGTTGGGCTTCCTAAATTTTGGCAGAACATACATTCCTGATTATGCGACACGCATAAAACCATTATACGAATTAATACGTCCTGATTTTTCAAGCAAATTCTGGATGATTGAGCATACACATACTCTTCGGGAGTTGCAAGCAGACCTCCTAGCTGCAAAACATTTACATACACGGGACAATAAGACACATTTGGTCATCAGGGTAATAGCTGGGGCCATTGGGTTTACGTATGTCACCTTTAATGAAGGTGAGACAGTCCAGATTGGATACAAGTCTCACTTGTATTCGGCTGCTGAACAACGATTCGCACCAACGGAGAAAATTCTCACTGCTGTCCAGATGGCTGTTATTAAAGAACGACCGCTTGCCCAAGGTAAACGCATTATAGTAGTTTCCCCTATTCCGGCCCTAGAGGCTTCTTACAAAAGCGAGTGTTCCTAATGCGAAAGCATTGTACCCGCGATGGATCCAATGGGCTTCGTCTTTAACAGCCACTGATGTAGATTACATTTTTGACCCTAAGTTACAGACTCAGGAATTTTTGCAATATGAAATTGAATATCCAGTTCCCGCTGACACGTTGCCTATTGATCATTATCAAGTAGTCATGTACACCGATGGCTCTGCACAACCGGCGGTGGGGACGAAACACCAATATTCAGCTGCATATGCAGTAGTGAGCGGCCATATGGTGGGGGAGAAATTCTGCCACCAACATACTTATACACAGACATTAGGGGACTGTACGGTGCAATTGGCTGAACTGAAAGCTCTATTGATGGCACTAGAACATACAGATCCAACACAGTTTACACTGATTGTTTGTGATTCATATTATTGTGTCCAGTCTTTTAATGAATACCTATATTACTGGTGATTGAATGGGTTCAGAGATTCGAAGGGCAACACCATAAAACACAGACTACTGTGGGGGAAGGTAGCGGACCTGAAGGAGATGCTACCCAAAGTCCATGTTGTGCATACTCTTGGACACCAGCGCGTTGGAATACACGTTGCGGGGAATACTCTGGCTGATGAAGCCGCAAAGTCAGCAGTGGCAGTTGCCACTGTGGCCGCAGTTACTCGTCCGAGTTCCAAACCAGACACAGAAATTCTGGCTGCCATAAAAGCTACGGTTGATGGCACGCCTTATCCTAAAGGATTTCCTAATAAATATCAATACTTTATGGGAAGTATGCTGAATGCTGAGGTTAAACTTCCAGGCGTAGGCGTACGCGAGATCCCCAATAAAGTTGTAAGACCTCAATTGATTAATACAGCGCATGAGGGGGTGGCATCTGCACATGCTGGTGTGGCTGCCACAATTTCGCTGTTACAGGCCCGTTACTGGTGGCCTGGTCTCTATAATGAGACGAAGCAGTATGTCCTCTGGTGTGACATCTGTCATCAAATTAAAGTTTCAACGGCTAAGCGCCCGCCGCAGACGCCCCTCTTAATATCAAACAGACCATTACAATGTGTGTACTTGGATCATTGTGGTCCACTTACACCAGACAGTGCATACAAATATATCCTGGTGGCTGTAGATTCTTGCTCCAGATTTGTGTGGGTATGGCCACAACGCTGGGCTGACGCTCAAACTGTGCGTGTCTTTGCCGGTACATATGCAGTTGCGGCGTTCCATTCGGACCAGGGCCCTGCTTTTGCCTCAAGGGCATTCAGGGACACCATGGCTTAGTTGGGGGTCCAGCTCCAGTTTTCGTCTCCATTTCATCCCCAGGGAAATTCTGTTGTGGAGCGTTTAAATCGTGATTTAAAGCAATCCTTAACGGCAAGAGTCTTAGGTACGGGTCGTAGGTGGCTAACCCACCTGTATGGAGTACAGAGAGCACTGAATAGCCTGCCTAGAAGGTCCCTGGGGGGTCGTACTTCATATGAGTGCCTGTTCGGAACATGAATGTTTGTTCCGGATCTAGATGGTCCTGGTGTGGAGGCAGCGGAAACGCCTTTTGACATAAATGATCTTGTCACTGTTTTGCAGGAATTACAACAGTTCCATGAAGATAACTCTTCTAAAAGTGCTGCCTCCACAGGAATTAAGGATGTGCCAGTAACGCCTACTGGTTAGATTCCCAGAGTTGGGGATCTTGTGCATGAAAAGGTCGCAGTGAAAAAAGAATTTGGCCCTTCTTATCGAGCACCAGTCCCTGTGTTGGGGATACACGGAACGAGGACTGTTATTTTACCACCGTTGCCAGGTGCCAAAGAAATCGCTTTGTTTCCATTGACAATGTCAAGTTACAACATGTGGCTGATTCTGCACAGCAGACCAAGAGGAACGTCCAGTAGTTCCCGAATCCCTCTCACTACTGGGGAAGATGTTCCGCTCCAAGTTATTCATACCAACACAGTTGCCTCTCCGAGCTTGGGGAGGGTGGAAGATGATCTTGCATTAGTTCCACTGACGAAAAATAACTTGGAAACATTTGATCGAGTCACCATGACTACTGATGTTGCAGGTGGTGCTATCTACAGCGTACCACCGCGAGAAACACCAACTCCTCCACTGAATACAGCGGCACCTTTACAAGAACTGCCTCTGGGTACTTTGGCAACAACAACGATGATCTATCGGACTCATTTGCCTCTTCAACACCTGACCTAGGTCCACGTAAGCTGATTTATTGGCTTAAAGATACGTATTTTGTTTTTCCTTGGATCTGTGGCTCTTATTGACTATGATAGCATTTTTTCTGTGGATAGGGTTTGTCGTTACCTTTTTTCTGTTGATACATGGTCATTTTCTTCCTGAGAGATCAGCGGTTGAAAAGGTGGAGGAGGTGTTAAAGCCACATTTTTCGTCACATAAGGTCCGAAGAGACTTGTCCTTTGTGAACATTTCTGCAGTACCAATTCCGGATGGGATTGTGTGGGATAAAGTAATGTTTGATATATACGGTCCCAATGAGATAATTCAAATACCATATGTTCTCAAATTATCTATGAATGATATCGTAATACCAGCCATTGTATCTGATGATTGGGATGTGAAGACAGTTGATTCCATGATGACTGAATTACAATACTATACTGTCTATGAGAATGAAGACGTTTACCAGTTTAAAGAGAATTATGGTGACAAGTTTTGTTATAATTATTATGGGCACCACTTTATACATAAAGCAAGTAGTCCGAAAACGATATTTGATCATACGCAATGGGAGCATTGCCCGAATCCCCCGAAGGGAAGTTCTAAAACATATTCTGAAGAATTTGCGTATTTTTCTGGCCATAATCCAATGGATGCTAAGTCATATTATTTTAAGTTAACTCCGTCTAAAGATAAGCAAATGTTGTTGACTAATACGAAATTCATATATTCAGATTCTTTTGTTTCCCGACTGTCAATTGAAGGTTATGAATATTGGTCAAATAATGTTGATTTGAAAAGTGTTTGGGGAACAAAACATTGGCAGACAGAGGGTAGAGAAACATTGTTTAGAGCATGTCTCATTCCTGTCCGGATGATTTTTTTAAATGAAACAGTTCAAAAGACTAGCTGTCTGGGCTTAGCAACGATTAGAGAATTGAATATGCCTAGTATACCTGTCCCTACAAAAATGAAGGATTGGCAGAAATATATCAATGCCACTTTTAGTGAACTTATAGACTGGGTCCAGAATGGTACATTTAACACTTCATTTGCATGTCCGGGCGGGTGGTTATTGTGGCCTGTAGACACCAATGGGTGTCATCAACATTTTGTCACCTCCTCGGGGGGTTTCCGGACGAGTTGGGCAGACCCTCACTATATATCACCAGAACATGCTGAAATTATTACTACATATAGTGTGGGAAAATTGTGTCAACAATGGTTAAAATATTCCTCGCTAGATGCAGTAAAGACACATCTCATTCTCCTGTCTAATAACACTGACTTGCAAGATTTTTTGTCAGGCCCGAAGACACCACGTAGAAAGCGTTTTTTGTACGAAGTGTACAATGAAATTTGGAAACTTTCCCAACAAGAGCCTGCGGCACGGTTAAGGCAGATAGATGAGGAACATTTGAAAAAGGCATTAGCTGTTGTGGATAATGGAATTCACACTTTGTCCGACCAAATATATACCATCGACAACATCGTTTCTTCTGCCATAGACATTATACGGTCTGATATGTCTTCTTTATATCATGGACAAAGTCAAACAAGGTCCATTATGCAGTTGGGTTGGACACTTCAGACACTGAAGGCGGGTCGCGTTCCGTGGCAGCAAATCAGAGCCAGGGAGATATTTTTTTTCCTTTAATTTGACACGACAACAACAACTGATGGCTAAGAAGGAGGCGACTTATGTCATGCTTAACATTGAGAAATTAGAAAGATTGCCTTTTACTGTGGCCGAGATTCCCTCAGCTGAGTGGTTAATACACAGGGTTATTAATCTGCCTATTTCTACACTACAATTCACTTCTTGTTTAAAACATGTTCCGGTAGGCAGATATGAAAAATTGGGAGATAGTTATATACATGAGGTGTGGGAACTACCCTTCTTGTACAAATGTCTCAATGGCATGAGAGAGGTTTTTCTTAGCGGTAGTGAATGCGAGACTTCAGTCAGCCATTCGATGATTTGTAAGCAGCTGTCCTTGCATGGGGCATGTAATGCCTCAGTTGCGAACTTTGCTTGCTATCTGAAGGGAGTTCCGGTCCCCTTGATTAAACACACATTCCAGGTGCTTTCAAATGGCAGCTACGTCCTCCTCCGTAGTGAAGACTGTTGTGGCATGCGGGCCGGAATAGTTTACGTAGTTTCAGTCACCAAGGTTGTTACTTGCTGCGGGAATGTGTTGCTTCCCCCCCACTAAATTAAGGGAGGTAGCAGATATCTGGCCTCACATTGCTACTTTTAAGGTGAATTTCGACAAGTTAAGTAGACTAAAGGGTCCATTGTTTCAGAAGCATGTGGCCCTTACATCTGCGCGCGAGACCTACGCACTTCAGGTGGTAAGGTCATCAGCAGAAATACAGACCCTGTTAAATACCAACTTTCCGAGCCACTTTGGTGAACTCGTGGAATGTATATTTAATGCGTCCAGCACAGCTTGACTAACACATTTTTTCAAAGCCGTGGGTGTTGGTTTTGTTCACACCTTCTCTTCCATATTCGGTTTGATACCTTCGGCTATTCATTCAATTATCTGAATCATTTTTGGGGGATTTCTGATCACTTTGGCTTTATTAGCCAGTGTTTTGCTGTTGCTGTTGTTTTTCAGCAATGGCTGTCCCGTCGCAACAAGAACTAATGTGGGTGCTCCCATCAGCGCAGCTGTGTCGTGAACGCATGATGCAGCACTTCGGAGCAACACTCCAGGACATTTGGGGTGTGACTGGTCTCTGTCATTCAGACCGGTTTTGGATTGTGTGCAGCCCATGTTTCGGTGCCATTGGTGCTCAAATGAGCATCCACTAGTCGTCTGTCTCTCACGGCAACGCCCCCCGGTGGTTGATGCTAATCTGTTGATGTTCCCGATGAGGGCTCATTCCCAGACATGCGCGCTGCGGCTGCGTTTGCTTCGTGAGGCTGATTACGAAATACCCTTCCTGGAGGAAGTTGATATTAACTCATTCACAGGCCCTGCACGGAATGCCGCCTTGGTTGATTCTGAGGCTTTGGAACACTCCTGCTCCTTAATAGTCTTTGGCGTGGATTTTCCGGTCTTGTCATCTGCCGAAGTGGAGAACCTCCTGCTTTCAATGACCACCGTTTGAATTGGATTTGGTCTAAATTGACTCTGTTATATGAATTTGGCTTTTGGCCGCATGCTTATTTTTAAATTTAGGATTATAGTGCTTTGGTGTCCTCTTGACTTGTTGAAATTATGTAAGATTTTAGTTACCTTTTGTTTTAACATAGGGCATTGTTTAGGATTAGATTGGAACCACTTTCTACCGACAAGGGGAGGGTGTAGTGTAGCCATTTTTAATATAGCCTTTGCGCGTTTGCTTAAAGCATTAGGCCTCTGTGCACTTTGTTCTAGATGCATTTTATTTAGCCTTGCACTGTTATTTTTCAATAACCAGTTTCACGGTCTTGTTTTATTTTCTTCTATCACACTGTTTAGCTTACTTCAGCACCGGAGTTCTCAAACAATACATTCTTGCTCGCTCTGTGCTTCAGTCAAGGATATAGTCTGGTACATTGCCGATAGACGTGGTAGAAGTTTAGTGTTTAGGGTTCGTAGAAAGTACACATTCTTACGTATGGACGTTTCTTAGAACACCGGCGTGTTAGATATAAAAACACTTCCTAGTCCTGGTACACGTAAGAGGGAGATTCCGACCAGGGAACCACAACTAGACGCTGACTGCCCTGTTGCAGATGCTGATCCAGATCACAGGCCTTTGCTCAGGTATGAGGGTTGATGTCCTCCCGGAGGAACCCAAAAGGCAGGCTTAGAGCTTAACATGCTGTGCTCAAAATAGAACTTGGAAGAGAGAACGTAATCTAGTAGCACTATGATAGCGTTATTCTTATGTTTCACTCTCCTCGTTACTATTTCAATCCTACTGTGTTGTATGGTTCTGGTCATTGCGGCTCACGCTTTGTTATCTAAAATGCAGTTGTTTTATTAAACAAATCTTTAAAACTCAAACTGCCTTTGTCATTCATATGTGAGACCGCACTGTGTATGAGAGAACTGGTTGGGATCTGAGTGACCACGACTTCCCTGGGAAGCACGAAGATGTCATGCGCTCGGCTGCCCAATCATCTCTTCCCCATGGGAGAGATGAGGCACTGCTAGTTAGCCGGAGCAAAACCGAATTGAGGGTGACAAGGGTCCTTCCCCGTGGGTTAGACTTAGGGGGTCATTCTGACCCTCGCGGTAATTACCGCCATGGCGGAGGTCGGCGGTAGCACCGCCAACAGGCTGGCGGTGCACCGCTGGGCATTCTGACCGCGGCGGTTCAGGCGCGGCCAGAAACGGAAAGTCGGCGGTGTCCCGCCGACTTTCCGCTGCCCTTGAGAATCCTCCATGGCGGCGGAGCGCGCTCCGCCGCCATGGGGATTCTGACACCCCCTACCGCCAACCAGTTCCTGCCGGTTCTCCCGCCGGGAACAGGATGGTGGTAGGGGGTGCCGCGGGGCCCCTGGGGGCCCCTGCAGTGCCCATGCCAGTGGCATGGGCACTGCAGGGGCCCCCATAAGAGGGCCCCAAAAAGAATTTCAGTGTCTGCCTAGCAGACACTGAAATTCGCGACGGGTGCAACTGCACCCGTCGCACCTTCCCACACCGCCGGCTCAATTCTGAGCCGGCGTCCTCGTGGGAAGGGTGTTTCCCGCTGGGCTGGCGGGCGGACTTTCGGCGGTCGCCCGCCAGCCCAGTGGGAAAGCCAGAATGACCGCCGCGGTCTTTCGGCGGGAACCGCGTGGCGGGTGGCGACCGCCGTCCGCCGCGGTCAGAATGACCCCCTTAGTCCCCCCACACCGTGAACGACCCAGCTACCCAAAAATCCAGTAGTCTCATTAGGCTAATGAGAGCCTACGCGACACATGAACCACCCAATCTCTGCTAAACCCTAACTTCACTGCTCTACACCACTGTGTTTACAGAAGAAACCCGCAGCTACTTGCCTGCCAATTGCTTTGATTTATATCTTTCACTGATGAGGGTGCAGGCTCTTCTGTGTGTTTGATTTGCACAATGCTCTCTGTATGAGGCTTTTGACTCACCTCATTTACCTCTCATGTACTGGTGTCATGATTAAAATGTAGATATACCTGTACCAAGCTAATCTTTTTAGGGCTAACATTAGTCTAGACCTTTTGATTTTACTAAGATTATAGGTGCTTTCAGACAGTCCTCTTCAACCATTTATCTGGGATTGTGTCATTCACATTTTTCTTCCACCCAGTGTAGCATATGTCATGGGTCAGTGGGTCTGACCACTTCAGTCACTGACTAACTTTGGGGTGAATGACAGCATTCTACCATTTCACAAGGAGCTCATTCACACATACTTAGTTCCCTCAAGTGCCAGGGTGTGTGGTTTTTGAGATCAAAAAATCAGTTAACTTTTTTGACTGAGCTGAGCACCTTCCACAACAAAAAAGTTTTGCAAAAACCATGACAAAACATACCAAGCATGGGCAAAGCCACAAGCCTGACAACCAACAAAAGATCTATTGGCTTTGTCAATGCTTGTTTGGATTGTGAGTAATGTTTGGCTGATGGTCTGATAACTCCTCAGGACCTCAATAGTTTTCCATTACATAGTGCTATATGTATTGGCACAGAGGCTGAACAGGTGCAGATAGATAGATATAATCTAAGGTGGCAACACAAATAACTTAGCAAGTCAGCACAAAAAAGACAACACTTGCCAACAAAATGCCACAACAATACTACAATAGTAACAAAACAAAACTATAACAGAACACAAGAACAAAACACAATACAACAAACAAACTACAACAGCGCATAGTAAAACAACACCAGCACAATAACTTTACAATATATGCTCCTTTACAACAATCCAACAACACAAAACAAAAGAAGATAACAATGCACCATAATCTACTGCAACAGCGCAGCAATTCACACATCTTGTTCATAACACACCACAAGAAACAACAAAAACAACTAAAGAAAAGACACAAGACATCAAAACATCTGTAATACATAAAATATAACACAACCTAGCACAACAAAACAAAAACACAATACAATGTGTTGCAATTGGGTTCCACTCATTCAATACACCCGGATTTTCTCCTTTATTGGATCACCCAGGATTGGACTTTTTACTGTGGGTGAGTCTCACTTCATGTATCTCACCCATGGTAATCACATGGCAAATGGACCGCACGCGTTGACCAATAGTGTCTCCCTTTCAAAAAATTTAAGATAAGGCCACAGTGACACTGCTAGGGTAAGGGGTACATGGCTGGTTACACACGAACACAAGTACACACACGTGTGCACACATGTGAGGGCTGCACATGTGACTACTGTTGTGCACAATCCGGTAACTGTGCACGGGTAGCCTGATGCAGAGGGGGCTCTGCAGGGTTAGGGATTGACTTGGGGTAAGCCTTATGATGTTAGTGTTCACTCATTGGGAAAGTTAGTGTGGTTTACTGTTTTGTCTGCATTCACACTCTGTTATACACACACCGGGAAAGCTTCCTTAGAGTGCAGTTTCACTTCCTTTTGCCCTACAAAGTCCACTGACATATCAAAATGGGGTGGAACATGTGGCCCAGAATCAAATCTAAGAGTTTCAAGAAGGTATCTGTACATTTTATGGGTAATCCGGAATTGTTATATTTCTCTGTCTGAGCTGAAGATCACAGCCCTGGCCCTTTCTCACTCTGCTTGGGAAAAGTGAATTACATTTCTTCCCAGCATCAAGAACAAAGGCTGCTCCACACAGAAAGAGTAGTTAACAGTATTTTCCTCAGCTCCTGGACAGCAAAGGGGGGATACAAAATTATGCATCTGTTAATTACCTGCCACACTGTACGAGGGTTGGGGATAGCCCAGGCCCACTGAACAAAGGAGGAAGCCCAGACAACTGGAACCAACAGAGGAGGGAAAAAGACCCTGGCAGTGATGTCCACAAGGGGCCCCAGGAGCAGATGTGATCAGAGATTCTGGATGACATCATCCTGAACTGTTCCATCATGAAGTGCAGGAAGGTTGGGGCTGGGTTGGAGAGGTAATGTGGCACCCCAGGATTGGCCAGGTGTGCCTACCTTCCAGAACTTTCCAACTGTTGTTCAATGGGGAGCGCTGTCTCTTGGTTGGAGCTGTTTGAGATTTTTGCTGTTGGGCCCTGGGACTGTGACAGCTGTGGACAACTGGAAGGAGGAACTCCCTGATGCCTAAGAAAGACTAAAGACTCTACCCCATTTGACCCTAGAACCAGTGGATTCTGGGATCAGTGAGGCTGGCCTCTTTACAACCACTGAGGATCAATTGGGGGAAAGATCTGGACATCTGCTCCCAGAGACAAAGACCAAGAGGAAACAGGCGCAGGGAGTCAGTGAAACCAGCTCCCTGTAGATTTCACCACTTTGGAGGGGAGGAGGTCCCCTAGGTTCACCATCAGGAGTAAAATGAGCCCATGATCATCCAAGTCAGCCCAATGGGGCCCAAGTTGTGGTCATTTAAAGGTTGGCCACTTTTGACCTTTTCAAGGAACACTGTGTGTGTGGGACCCCAATGCATCCCCTTTGATTACCCCTGAAATGGGCCCGGGAGTCAGCGCAAGAAGTATTTGAAGTGGGGCGTGCATGGTTCCGAATACCTGTTTCAGCATTTCTCTGCAGGGGCCCCCATCGCCCTGGGGGCTGATGAACACAGAAACTGGGGTAGTGCCATCACACTCCCTCAACAAAGACAGTGTCCTGGGATCCAGTATCTGGGTTGCCACTGGCAGTGACCTTTCTCCCACTCCCTGGTCCAGTGTTACCGCAACTGACACTCCCTGCCTGCATGAAGCGGTGGAGATGAAAACAGTTGTTGGTTCCTGCAGTAGCAGGAACAAGGCTGCGGCACGGGTGATTGTGGGCAGCCAGGAGTGGGCCCTCTGGGCTGACCCCAGCATTCAGAGCACATGGGGTGCCCGGGTGGAACTGGGCACCCCCAAGACTAAAAGGAAAAAGGGAAAACCCTTGCAGCCTCAGGAAAAGAAAATCTCTCGCCGAAGCAGCAGGAAAGCCACTCATTCAGTGCTTCCTGTCAGGAGGGCCCCATAGTGCCTTGCGGGGCTTATTTGCATATGTTTTTCGCTTCTTGTGGTGGCCCAAGGAGGACAGGGACACCACCAACAAATCTGAAAAGATTATTGAATGTTATTAGTGCATGCCAGTGAATGGTGATTACTAGCCCACACCTCTTCCTTGAGTAGGCCTTGGACTGTTCTGCTTCCCTACTCTGGGAGAATCAAGCACTATCAAGCTTGGGTACCAGTAGGGGAAATTGTGGACCTGTTACTTGCGCAGGACTTTCATCCTGCAGAACTTATAACCCAATTCCCTACACAATAACATCCCCAAACTGCTGTTCTGGTGTTTTTGTTAGTGTATTTTGTTATTGTTTGTTTTTGGCGTATTATTGTATTATGTTATGATTATATTTTATTGCTATATTGTATTATTAATCAGTGTTTTGTGTTTAGTTGGTGTACTGCATTGATGAGTTATTTCATTGTCTTTTTGTAGTTGTGCTGCACTGGTGTGCTTTATTTGTGTATATGTTTCACTGTGTTGATCTGTGCATTTTTGTTAGGGTATGGTTTTATTTTTGTATTTATGTGTTATTATGGTGTTATAGTGGATTACCAAGCTGTGTTGTTACTATGCAACTGCAGTTGATCTGGTTAAGCATACACATTCTTGCCACATATACCTTCTGTTCTAAATTCACTTGCATAATGCAGAGATAAAAGGTATTTGCACCAGTCACTGTGCTATTAAGTGCCAAAAACATAAATTGCCTCCATCGAAAAATGATCTGTGATCCGATACTTAATGTTTTTACATGTGAAATAAAGTACCCCCTGACATACATCAAAAGGATTAGTGAGTCACTGAGTAGTTCCATGACCATATAGAGGAATGAGACTGAAGACTAAGGGGGTCATTACGACCCCTGCGGTCGGCGATAATATGGTGGTAAGTACTGCCAACAGGCTGGCGGTACTTAACGCCATATTGTGACATTGTCCGTATTCATTTATGTGGAGCTTCTAACTTAATGGGCTTAGCATGAAAGGTCTTAAAAGCTTTTCAGATCCCATGGCTTTTCAGCAAATTTGTTTGAAAATTGTGCTTTAAAATTCACAATTTGACCCACTTTTTTCAAAATGTTCTTGGGGGAAAAACCCCCATCCTCCGGTAGAAGAGGTTTGGCACTCACTGTGCTCAATACAATTCAAAGCAAGTATTACACCCCACCACTTTCAAAGATCATACCTAATATAGGTGTCATCTGAAACAGACGTCTGTCTGTGTTGTGTTAAAATAAGGATGCAGGTATTAAGGAATTTAATTAATGTACATTTTGGGATGGTACTGGGTTATGGGCATTTAACATGACTTAATGGAAGATTTAGGGTCAAAGGTCATATATTATCACTTCCTGTGATGTCAATCCATTTATGATGTGAATTCCGCGGTGTCTGGCATTTTGGTGAATCAACTCCATGGCCAGTACGTGGTGTCCTGAATGACAGTCACTGTGCCATGCACTTTTGCCTGAAAAGTAGGACTTAAGGATCATGGTTTAAAAAAGAAATGATTTTGCACTCTAGATTTGTTTTGATGAAGTAAGTCATGGACTCTGTGTCTCAGGCAATTGGTTGGCACCAAAAGGAGGATTTAAAGTCTCAGTCTTCTTTGGTAGGAAATCACGGCAGAGCCTTTAAGGCAGGGGCATATACCATCACGGCATCACACTGGTTATACTGCAAGACAATATTAATGCGTCTACTACAACAACATACTTATGAACATAGATAGATGCAGAGCCAGACAGGAAACCGAAATCAACCGTTGGATTTTTTTTTCAAAGCAGCTCTACATGGAGGAGCGAACATCCCACCTGTCCTGCTGCCCAGTGGTAGAGTGCCCTTATGAGCAGCAGTGGAGAAAAGAATAGTACATTTTCGGTGTTTAGCAGAAGCCTTTGTAAAAGCGTGGCGTAGAACAAGAAATTAACCTGGTCACAACTTCGAAGTCCGTCTGATTTTTATTTATTTTTATTTATTGAGCATTTTACAGTATAAAAAATACAACAAACAAACTTGCCAGTTATCATCATAGTGTGTTACATATGGTATGCTATTAGGTGTCGAATAAATAGAACGTGTTACAATAGTCATCATGTCCGTATTAATAGAGATTACAATCCTCTAGCCTGGACTCAATGGATCGGAGGGCCACAGTATTTTGCTTTAGCATGTAGATAGGGCGGTAGCGGAAGAAAACAGGGTTAGTAACCAAGCACACTCTAGCGATATGGACACCACCCACATGATGTGAAAGGGGAGAAGTACAATATGACACCCAACGCCCCCCCCTCCCAGGGGTCATTCACTCGGAGTATCACTCCCCAACCTACTGCTCCGATGTTCCCGAGCCCAACTCACAAACGGGTCCCAGATGTCACGGGTCTAGATGCAGCTGGCATTAACTCCCAGAATGTAGTTAACTGCGTGTGTCCGTAAGTCACATCAGCCAGCCAATCTCTCACCATAGGTACCCTCTGCCTACCCCAGTGGATTGCCACCCGTCGCTTAGCAAACAGTAGTAGTAGTGCATGCAGCCTGCCCATTGTTGGCGGGGTGTCCCTGACATATCCCAGAAGCCCAAGCAGAGGGGAGGGGACATCCGAGCGGCCCACTATCTGATTTATCGACACAAAGATCTGGGACCAATAACCCTTTAACCTTGGGCAGGACCACGCTATATGTAAAAAAGAGGCCGAGACAGACCCACATCGCCAACATTCATCTGTCTCCCTAAGCCCCATCTTTCTCAGGTTGATGGGGGTTCTATAGAACCTATGCAAGAATTTAAAATGTATTAAACGCAGCTTGTAATTTGGCGAAAGCTCGGTAAGCTGCCCACAACAGAACTCCCACTGTTCCTCAGTAATCTCAGGCTGGAGCTCCTCATTCCAACACAGCATAGATTTAGGCGTCGCTTCCGGTGCCATGCTTTGCATATGGCGATAAATACGGGTTACCAGTTTTCGGGGGGAAGGGGAGCTCACCACCGCCTCCAAAGCTGTAAATACGGGTGGTGCGTCAGGGAAACTTTCAAATAGCGACCGGCACGCCGCACGTAGCCTGTGGTATACAAATAGTTCAGAAAAAGGCGCTGTGCCTCCCTCTTCTGACGTCGGGGGAGGTATAAACTTACCATTGGGAAAAAGGTCTGCAAATGTGTGGAGGTGCATTTTGTCAATCAGATGACTAGCTATCCCATCAGCCACACAAGGCAGCAACGGGTTATGCAATAGCGGGAGCGATGGAGCATACAACAGTGGTACCCTGGCCCTCTTGCGCAATTCCTCCCTTACCCACTGCGGCATCCTAGCTGTGTCTACGTCTGCTCTGGGACGCCCTGCCTTAGCGCATATCGCCACTCCAATGGGAAGGGGCGCCACCACATCACGCTCCACCGCCACGTGAGGCTGAAAAAGGACCGGGTGGGACCAAAAATGCAAGAACTGAGCCTGAGCACAGAGGGCGTACAGTTTTATATCTGGGGCACCTAAACCTCCCCATCGCAATGGCAGTGTCAGCGTGTCCCAGGCCACTCTGGCCTGTCCACCTGCCCACACCAACTCCACCAGGCGTGACCGCAAAGTGGCAAAGAAGTGTGCCGTAAGCGGTATAGGTATGTTGACGAATAGGTAAAGGAATTTGGGTAACACTATCATTTTTGTTAGCGCAATCCGCCCAGTCAATTACAGAGGCAGGGAAGCCCATAATTTCACTTTCTCGCTCAGCCATAACATTGCTCTACCAAAGTTAAGGCCCCAAATCTCCTGAAGGTCCCGGCTAATCCAAATCCCCAGATACTTGACCCTTCCTGCCTCCCAACGCAAAGGATATTCAGAGCGCACTTCCGTGGTGGCGTTCGTGAGAGGAAAGATAACTGATTTGGACCAGTTGATGGAAATACCTGCGAAGCCCTCAAAGCGGACAAATTCCCGCAAGATGGGATCCAAGTTGTCCGAAGGATTGGTAAGGTAAAGGGTCACATCATCAGCGTATAGTGACACCAGAAGGTTTCTAAAGCTGAATCCTATACCTCTTGCAGAATGATGTTGCCTAATCCTCGCTGCCAGCGGCTCCATAGCTATAACAAATAGCAGCGGGGACAAAGGGCAACCCTGTCTAATACCACGCAAGACGGGGAAAGGCTCAGACACCAGACCATTCACCCGCACTCTGGCTGTAGGCACTGTATAGAGCAGGTGGATTTTCCTAATCAGCAACGCACTGAACCCCATCCTCTCTAAAACACAGAATAAATATGGCCATTCAATTGTATCGAAGGCCTTAGTGACATCCAAAAACACCACGGCCGCTCTAATCTTGGGGTGTAGGTGATGCAATGCAGCGAAGATCGTTCGTAGGTTAATGGAGGTCGCCCTTCCTGGTATAAAACCGGATTGGTAAGGGAGCGCGATCATCAGCAGCATTGGTTGCACCCGGTTCGCAATCAATTTGGCCAAAATGTTCACATCTACATTAATCAGAGATAATGGTCGGTATGAGTTTAGATCGTCAGCCGGTTTATCTGGCTTCAGCAGCGTGATAATCAGCGCTTCACGCATAGTTTCCAGGGCCTCTTCATACACCGCCAGCAACCTGGGCGACAGCTCATCTGCGTATGCCTTATAGAAGGCTGTTGTCAGACCGTCAGGCCCCGGTGCCTTGTCAGGCGGTAGGCTCCTGATGACTTGTGCCACATCTCCGGCGTCTATCGGGAGGTCCATATATTCTCTGTGGTTATTATTGAGCCATGCCAATGCAATGGAGTCCAGATAGGGCTCCAACCCCACTGGACATGTATCATGAGTGTTGGTATATAACCGAGAATAAAACTTGGAGAATGCTCCTACAATGTTCTCCCTGTCATGGAGCAGTTCGCCATCCGCTGTACGTAGTTCATGGATATAAGTCGCGGGACGAGGCGGTCTAATCATATTTGCCAGGACCCTACCCGGTCTCCCTCCTTCTCCGTAACGCCTCGCCTCCGCATATTTCCCTAGAAACTTGACCTCCCGTAGCGCACCTCCTCATATTCCAATAATTTGGTTTTCAACAGCCCCGCCACCTCTGATTCTCCAGCCTCCAAGAAAGTGCGCTCAAGACGTTTTATTTCAGTTTCCAGCCCCACCAGCGTGCCCCTTATCGCCCTTAATACACCTGCCTGTCGGGCTATACACTGGCCTCTAATGACGACCTAGAAGGCCTCCCACAGAGTCGCCTCTGTGTCCACCGATCCCTCATTGTGCTCAAAATAGTCAGTGATATCAGTCCGTATCTCCTCTCTGAATGCAGTATCAAGTAATGCCTGGGGTGGAAGCCGCCACGAAAAAGCCGGGAATGGACCCCCGGGAAGCAGCAACTTCAGCATGCAGGGTGCATGGTCTGACAGCGTGCAGGGCATATGCTCAGCCTGCACCGTCCACAACGCCACATCCCGCGACACTAGCCAGAAGTCAAGACGGGACCACGCGCCGCTATAGGCTGACATACAAGTGCCCTCCCTCAGGTCCTCATGCCTACCTCGCCACACATCAACCAGCGCACCATCTAACATTATATCCCGCAGCGCGGAGCCCGCCAACGGATTTAAAGTGCGAGCCTCTCCCTTCCTATCCACTCTGTCATCAAGTACTGCATTAAAATCGCCTCCCCATATAATTGTATCGCACCCAGTGGCTTTCACTTGTCCCCACAACTTATGAAAGAAACCTGGAGAGTCAGCGTTAGGCCCATACACAGCCACGAATATTACCGAAACACCACATATAACACCCTGTACCCAAACATATCGCCCCTCTGGGTCACACTGAACAACGCCCTCACGCCAGTCCAGCCCGCGACGTATCAGTATTGCCACCCCCCGAGCATAGTTGGAGTAGATAGGCGAGTAAACTTGCCCCCATCTGGTGTGGCGCTGTCTTTGGGCAGGGGCGGTGTTCAGATGAGTTTCCTGCAATAGGCAGACATCCACACCATGTCGTACCAAATAGGCATGTACCAACCTAGCCTTCCTGTGGTCGTTGAGCCCCCTAACATTCCAGGTGAGACAGTTCAAGTTTTTATCTACTCTTGACATTTCTCATACACATCATGTAAAGTGCAGGAGGACATGTAGACAGTGACCCTACCTTACACTCTAGACACCACACAAATAGCATACGATAGATAATGGCAATAAACAACAAAATAACAACCCCATTCAGCCGCCCCCCACCCACTCCAACCCCCCAACCGGGTCGTAGATTAACCATCCCTATACTATCCCCAAAAAGACATTGTACTAAACAAGGGAACATTCCCGAGAGGGTGTGGCGATGCCAGCTACTTCCCCGTATGTAACGGGGTGGCCGGAAGAACTGCAGGGGAACCGAGCCGCACAAAACCTTATAATTTAGATCTATCTAAAATAGCAGATGACAGAGATTGAATCACAGGCTACACATATGCATCACCCCCTCAAGCAAATAGAGGACACATTTAAGTAAGAGTCATTCCCAAAGGATATAGTAGATTGGGCCCGCGTTTACTCATTGACACTGAGCCTGCTATCCATTGTCTCCGCAGCCTCTCTTGATCTTTGTGCGGATTTGCGTCCCACATGTTTGGCAAACTTCATCGCTTCCTTGGCATCCGTGAATATGTGGGTAGACCCCTCAAAGGGCACCTTTAATTTGGCCAGGTAGAGAAGGGAATAAGTGACCTGCGCCTGTAGCAGAAGTCGCTTAGCAGGCAGAAACCCCCGGCGGGCAGCCTGCACAGCCGGGGTGAAGTCGGGGTAAAAGGAGATGCTATTGCCCCTGTGCGTGATGGAACCTCTCTGCCTTGCCAGTTTAAGGATCAAATCACGGTCTTGGTAGTTCAGGATTCTCGCAATTATAGGCCTGGGCGGCGCTCCAACAGGGGGTCTCTGGCCCAATGACCTATGTGCCCTCTCCACCGCAAACATCGCTGAGAGGTCAGGGTCAAATATTTGTGTAGGAGTTCAGTAATGCATGTTTCCATCTTATTTATGGCAGTGGACTCCGGGATCCCCGTGATACGTAGATTGTTACGCCGGGACCGCGCTTCCAAGTCTTCATTTTTGGCCTGTATTATTCCCAGCAATTTGTCCATGTGTAGGAGCTGGTCCCTCGTTTCCACTTGAAACTCGTGACACTCAGTCTGGCGAGCCTCAAGCGTGTCCAACCTCGTCTCGTGAGTGGTCACCTGTGTTTTCACAGAGTCTAATTGATTGGTAAGATTATCCAGTTTAGTGTCTATATTCCTGAGACTGGAACGCATCTCCAGCATCAATGTGCGCAAATCTTCACCCTCATCATCTGCGATTAGGTCGGGCCCCCCCGCCGCCTGGGGCCCCTGCTCCGGCTCTCCATGACGTGTAGAGCGCTTATTATCAAAGTTCAGCTTAGGCTGCTTAGCATGATGTTTCCCCATGGCAGCCAGATATCAACCGGGTCGCGCCGCGAGCTAAGAGCCGGGCCTACAGCCACCTCCACTTCCAAGCAGTCGTAGCCGGGGACTTCTATCCCCCGCTTGGTGCTTACGCTGACTGATTCCTCACTTGTAAACCACTTAGTCGCCGCCAGCACCTCCACTGGGTTCCCATTAGACTGTTTCTCCACGGGTGACCAAAACCTTTGCCAGGATGTAATCAATTGTCCACTATATCCTCCATGACCACAAACCGATGGGGGGGGAGGCCCTTCATACACTCCCCGCACACGCAAGGTAACTGGCCCCGTCACAGCAGCGCCTGTCCCAACTGACCACCTTCAGCCTCCAGCCCAGCTGAGCCTGCTCGTAGGATCCCTGTCTCCTCACCTCGGCATCCCTGGAGCATGCCATGCACTGCTACCTCTACCGGTGCTCCAGTAGCCTTCACCCGTGCGCCCACGGTATCAGCGGGGCCCCGCGTCAATGCCCAACCGCACACAAGTTCTCGCACCGTCTCACTCTTAGGCCTGTGTTTTGGCTCCTAAATGTCATCCGCCACCTCCAGAATCCGCCGCCACTGCTCTCGCCGTAGGCACAACGAAGGTGTCCAGCGGGCCGCTTCCGTAAGACGGAGTGCAGCCCTGGTGTCGCTCATGCAACTTATTGTTTTAGGGGTTCCTTGTACCTGCCAGTGTCGACCGCGCCGGCGGGCAGAGCCCTGACTTCTGGGCCGCCACCCGGCCGCGCAGCTCCAAGATCTCGGCTCCTAGGCTGCCCGGAGGCCGCCCCAGCACACCGGCCCGCAGGATCACCCGGCCAGCTGTTGTCTGCGCCGGGATCCTTGACGTCCCGGCGCTGCTCTGTCTCGGGCCCCGCTGCCAGTCCGCGCCCCGGGCCCGAGTCTCAGCGCTCCCAGCGGCGCTCCTCGGCAGGCGCCTCCGACGGGCCCATCCGCAGGCCACGCGGTCCCCAGTTCCTCGTGGGCATTAGGGCATAAGCCTTTTGTATCTCTGCCCGTGCCCCACCGCCACCTGCAAGCTTTTTACCGCTCATGGCAGCTACGGCTCGCCCTCAAGTGAAGGATAATTAAAGGATTACGTTCTCAACTCAAAGAGCGGCCATCTCGCTGCTCAGCAGGCCATGCCCCCCCGAAGTCCGTCTGATTAAATGTCTGTGCGACCATGAAATTTTAGTAGTGGAAACGTCAGGTTATGCAATATACTTGTATTTTAATTGTTCTCATTTGTGAGACTTTGGCACTGTGGTGCATTTAGCGTATATGGGAACATTTGCTGGTCCCGTTAAACCTGTACACTGCAAGTTATTTGTTTTCCAGGAAGTGAAAATAAAGACCTGTCAACATTTGCTGGGTCATTTATAATGATTTTGTGTACTTTTTTGCTCATTTCCCATTTGAATTTTTTCTCCATAAGTCTGCGCTGACAAGTGGCAATGCTCATAGTTTTTCATTTTGTGATATGACAATGAGGCCATGTTAATAAAATAGCGTAAAACAATAAAATACATTTCAGCAAAGAAATGCGATCTCATGTTAGTGAAACCTCTGCTTTGCACTGTCATATACGATATCTTGTTATATTTTTGTCACATTTGTAAACTAGGCTAGCTCTGATATATATTGACTGAACAATTTTCTTGCCCCAAATTTTAATCTGCCAGGTTTCCAATCCAAGTGCAGTGAATAGCTGGCACAATCTATAATAACATTCAATATTGTGCTTTGAAGGAAGTAGACCACGATTTCTAACACTGTAGGAAATTGCCAAGCACGCCAGCTTGGTGGAATAGCTTTATTTCTTGCTCTCTAATTAAAAAGTGTTTCAAACTTTTCGTACTTTCTGCTTCGGACTGATGATGCATCACTTTCGAAAGTACACGATGTGCTAACACGCTACGCCATGATGCATCACGGGATGGCACGTCAGACACAGGCGGACCTCTCTATCATGATGAGTCTGCGAAGCATAAGCACTGGAGAGTTTGCTTTATTTCTGTCTCGCCAGAACATGATGTGAGCTGAAGAGAATGAGGGCCAAAGATACACAGCCTTGTTTACTTTAAAAAGATTATTTGATGGCCGTTTTAGAAAATCGGGTAGGGAATGTGCCAATCTGAAATGATAGCAACTTTTCTTCCAGCAGAAAAATAGGTCTTTTTGTTGCTTCTTTAATTTGATTATCCTTTACGAAAAAAAAAAAAAAAACACCTTCACCTGTTGAGTTGCAGGGCGTAGCTTAGTCAGTGGGATTCAAGGAGTGTGACTCATGCATTTTCCCAACTAAAAAACAGTATGCAGAAGGGTGGAACGATGACCAAGGTTTGGGTTGCACTGTTCCCAGGAGGTACAAGTTCAATATGGATTTGCATTAGGCGGGCCTCTGTCTAAGATTCTGAATACATTTCCTCGTCCTTCAGAATTGTTTTTGATCCAGATTTAATTATATCACCAAGCAATATTTTCCAACTAATTAAATAGCATGCCGGACACTACACTTCTTGTGTCTAATGTAATCAAGATGTGCTCTGTTTAGGGATAATTATCTTTTTGTGTATTTTTTTTTCACAAAGGGCAAAGTAAGATACTACCATTGTCTTCATAACATAAAAACTGGAAACGCATTGAAGTGGAAAGTCTACATTGTTTGACCAACTACTCAACCCGTTAATCAATCACAATGTTTAGTTCCAATAATAAGTACATAACACAAAAACCTATACTATACCCAGTAGTACAATTAATAAAGATTAAAAGCAAAGTAACATGATGTAATTATCTGGGGTCAGTAAGAAACAACATTTAGGTTATTGTTGCAGGAGTCTTGGAAATGAGCAGATTGACTGACTTTCCGTATTAAAGCATTTTTCTTTAATTTGTCAGTCTTATACCTCAATTCCTTTATGAATTTGAGGTTACAATTGATTTGGCTTAACAATTCAGCACAGCCCCCTACACTGCATAAATAAACAACTGTGTTTCTCTTCAACATTATGGCCTACATTTATGAGGCCCTTGTGGCGCCATTGCATCACTTTTGAAACGCACCAGAAGTGCAAACCACTAAATCATATTTATGAGGACATGCAAGCCACTTCTGCAGCACACATAGAAAGAGAAAAAAGTCTCTCAGCATTGTTGCGGAAGGTGCCCCTTCCTGCACAAAAACAACCCTGCATGCAATGCAGGGATGGTGCCTTCATTGGTGTTAGGCTGCCAAAACAGCACCAGCGCAGGGGGAAGGACAGGAATAGGATGTATGCCATAGATATGGTACATTCTTGTGACACAGGGCAGCACAAGCAAGGTAACTTACTGCTGCCCTGTGCCACTAAAACCGTGTCCCCATAGTTTTTCTAGTATGTTCCATTGGGTTACATACCTGTATTTTGGCATATCGCAATATTGTTGTCAACAAGGGTGACCAGATTTTTAGAAAAAAAAACAAGACAGGGTAACATCAAAATAAAAATACAAATGTAGCCTTACTTACGACTGGCTTGTCCTGATTTTTGCATAGCCTTGTAACTGTGTATGTGTGTATATCTACATATATATTACACCGACACAACACCCCTCCTTTCAGGTGGAAGAAAATGAGCCACTCTAACCAGCATATTGTAGTCATCATTTAATGCAGCAGTCATACAAGGTGATAACACATTTCGACCTGTGCAATCAACACCCTACTAAATACTACGCAGTCGTTTACAAGGATAAGTAAGGCTGGTGAAAATACATTTGGCAATATTATATTTGACCCCTATAGGGCCATGATCTCCAAATTCACAATACACTCTCTTCACATACAACCCAGCGTATAAACATATATGGGGGTGTCAGATTACACTAGGCCAACGTTATCCCATTTCATGGTTGGAATAACATGGTATGGTAATGCTTCATTCCATCACTGACTTCAGGAATCATAATCCCTCTGCATTGATTAAAAATAGTCAAGCTTTGCAATCATGTGCCCACGTTACCAGTAATAAGATATGACATCCCTGCATTATCAACAAAGAGCATGAAATCCCCTCTGCACATATAAGTAACCAGGCATTGCAATATGGTGCTTGCATCATCAGTAAAAAAAAACTGCAGCCTATCAGGAATAAAAATTACTATCAGCAATAACACCCCTTTAAATAAATGCTTGTCATTGACATCTTTGAATAAAGCATTGGTCAATTTCATGGTGCCTAATACTTTGAAATAAAGCATCGTCAAACTGCCATGAAGAACACTTTTCAGTAAAGTGTCAGATCATTATGACAACCATTGTTAAATAAAGCAGTTTCCAACATGTACCATGTGTCTGCGTCTTTTTAACCATCTTTAGGCCGAAGAACCTACCTCCACGGAGCCATAAACTGAGTCGCAAGGCGGTGCTGCACTCTGAGCTGCAGAGCATATGCTCAAGGAGTGCTTGAAACTCAACAGAAACTAAAGACGTGGTCATTCTTTCCTAGACCCGCCAGACTTAGAGGCAGTAGTTTATAAAACTCCTTTGGGGCTCTTTGGGGGGAGCTGTGGCACTCCTGCAGGTCCCCTACAGTCTTGTCCTGATGTTGGTGTTGGCCTCGCCATCCTGGGACCACTACATGCAGCTGAAAGGGCTTTGGATAGTTGAAAGGCCTGCTGAACATTATGAGGTTCTCCTTCAGAAGCATCCAATTTAGATTAGCCACTCCGGCCATGGTTTGTCTGATGATCCGTGCAGCTTTGTGTGGTGTTGCATGCCTTTCCTTTTCCATTTTTGTCTTGGGGTGCCTGATTCCACTCGAGCACCCCACATGCCTCCTTTATTTGGGGCAGGCAAGGGACCCCACCTGTGGCTGCCCTACCAACTACCCGCGTCAGCACCAGCTCTTCTGCTGCCCATGGGAGCCAGCAGTTCTTCTCTCCTGCCTGCTCCTGCAGGCAGGGACCATATTATGTGGTAGATACCGGGTCCCTCCAGACACAGGTACAGGGAAGGCCACTGCAGATGGAGGGAGTGCAGCACACTCCCCTGTAACACTGGAGGGGCCTGAAGTTGCAGATCACAGGTCCCATCTCACTCTCTCCTGTTTGGGTAGTGTGATAATACTTCCCACCCATCTTGGCAGCATCAGAGCCCAAAGTGGGGTCTCAGGCCTCCCAACAACAATTGTACTCTGTGCTGCAACCCCAGGGCACTGGCCCACATGGGGTCGTGAAATTGAGACCCATGATCAGACTCAGGGGTAAAAGGTAAAATCCTTCTCCTGCTGATATCTCGGTCCCCATTGGACCATTTTACTTGCTTTGGCACTCATGTTCCCCCTGTTAGCAAGACCTAATCACCTGGGACATGCTCTTGGCCTCAAAGCTGGTGAACATTGCAAGGAACTGGGTCCATTGGCTAGCCTTTCTCCTTTACCTCCTCTGGAGCTTCTCTTCTCCTTGGTGCAGAAGTCCAGTATTTCCCCAAACGTTTCCTCTGGCAGTGGAATGGGACAAACCTATCTGGTTCTAGGGAGAGCCGTACTGGCCCTGGGGGTAACTGTAGTCAGAGTCCTTAGCCCATGAGGGAGCTCCTCCATCCAGTTGCCCAAGACTGCTGCCTCCAGTCACAGTGTCTAGCAAAATATCTCAACCAAGAGAGAGCTCTCCCACTTGCGCAAGACCTTTTAAGGGGGATGAAAGGTTCTAAAAGTGAGGCCTTTTGCATATCCTGGGGTGCCACATCACCTCTTCATCCCTGTCCCATTCTCCCTGCACAGCATGCTGTACAATTCAAAATGGCATCACCCAGGAGTCACTAGTTATCTCCTCTGGGGACTTCAGCTCTGCCCCTCATTGATATCGTCAGGACCTTCCCACTAAAATCTCAGAGGGAAATCCCCTTTTGCGTTGGCTCCAGTTGTCTTGGCTTCCTCATTTGTTCAGTGGGCTTAGGCCAGCCCATTCCCGAAACAGTGTGACAGCTAATTGATGGATGAAGATCCTTCAACCCCACCCCTTTCCTACTCAGGAGCTGAGTGAAGCACTATTAAGTGCTCCCTTTAAGCGTGTGGCCTTTGTTCCGGCTGCTGGGGGGAAATGTAATTTACCTTGACACAGCAGGATGATAAAAGGTCTGGGATCTGATCCTGACTTTAGCCATAGAAATCCTGGGTGATCTATAAGCTGTACAGATATTTTCTTGGAACTTTCAAATGTGGGTTTGGCAGATTCAATTCAAATCATCACTGGTCTTCGTAGGCAAAGCTGCATTCTAAGGCAGTCTTTCCCATCGGTGTATAATGAAGTTCCATTGCAGGTAAGACAGTAAACAATAATGACTTTTACTAACTAACATTTTGAGGCCTACCCCAGGTCAATATCTGCTCCCAGTTGCTGGGCCACGTACAGCAGGAGTCTTGCACATGCAGCCTCACACGTGGGAACACCCATGTGCACACATGTTCATATGTAAACAGCAGGCACCCCATACTCTTGCTCTGTTGCAGCAGCCTTATTTTGAAAGGCAGACACTGGCAAAAAACATGTGCTGTCTTTTACCATGTATTTACTGTGGGTGAGCCACCAGTTGTGTGGCTCACTCACAGTAGAAACATAAAAAAACAGGTCATAAAAAAGCAGAGGAGCTAGTTGCATTTGCTAGGCAGAACCCATCACCTTACATCAAGCATTCCATGGTGCAAAGAATTATTGATTTCCCACTACATGCAATCATTCCACAATGGGGTGAAAAGAAAGAGGATGATAAAATAACCACTATCCAGGCCACACTCCGCAAGTTGATCTTTGTCCTTGTACACTGTACACAGGTAGGTGCCAGAGTCAAAGACAAGTGAAATCTGGGGGAAAAAGATGAGATATTATCATTCAAGCAATCAATGGTGCTGCTTGTGATACTCCCAGAGAGTGTTGAGACATGGCCACATCCCATAGGGAAACTGTGGCAACTCTAATTTCTGGTACTCCCAGCATGCTCATATGAAGTGCATCTAAGCTAGGCCACAGTCCCAATTAAATCACAACCCTTATTAAGTCTACACTCTGCTACAGCATTCTTCTGTTGAGAATGATCTTAGTACTTCTCTTTCTGTCCCAACTTACTTTATGGCATCAGCTGCACAGGGTCCACCTCTGGCTGTGATTCACCCTGCACTGATGCAGAGGACATTTTGCAAGCTAGAAGAAAAAAGTGGGCACACTGAATAATACCATGATGGGGATGCCAAATAGCACTACCAACACAGATACGGCCAATGTCCCCAAATTCAACTCCAACCTCATGTCCTCCACAGCAATCACATGCTGTTCTGAGGACATTCACCACCTAGAAACCCCAAAAAACAGAGAGCCAGATGGGAGCACCAAATAAAGATGATCATCCTGGATCAACTCCACCCAATTTTTGCTTTGTTCCTTTTTCTAGGTAATTTTGCAGGTGATGCACAACAATAGCAGTCAAAGTACACTAGTATTTCAGTATAATTTCAATGGCTAGGCATTGTTCTCTGCTCAGAATATGTGAGGTAGAAATAGCTATGTTTTGCACTGATGACTTTGTAAGCTAAAACATTCACTCAGGGTGTTGGACTTGGCCCTTTCTGTGGGTTCATCCCCAAATCTTTTGTCTTTGCCCTCCACTTTTTGCTGATTTTGTATATTGAAGTTGAGTAGAGTTGGAAGGAAAGTAGAGGGAATCAGGCATTTGAGGAATTCTGTTAGGAGATGGGAGGAACTACAGGATGTGGGAGTGAAGCAACAAGAAGTGGACACTGCTACTACTCACTCGCAATCGCCCCGCAATTTTCCTGCAAAAGTCCTGGAACCTGGGTCCTGACAAGTGTTGTGGCTTTAGAAGCTGCTGCGTGTGTGCGCCCCTGCACCGTGTGGAAGTGCCTTGGGTAGCGCTGAGTGAGACTTGCAGGGGGTCCGATAAGCCTCACTCGCCTGGACCCATCTTTTCGCCTAATCAAATAAAACCTTTAACTACATCAACACCACAAACGTTACAGCAGACGAGCAGACACCATGCGGACACCGAAGGCAATGAGGTTGAGGAGGCCAAAAATCCCCAGTGCAGCCCAGCAAGAAAAAGAAGGCAGGCTACAGCAATCCCCCCTGGTTGACATCCAACCAATGGGCACCAGAATGAATCAAATGGGTCTTGGAGCAGGGACAACAGTGATCACCGGCCACCCAAAATAACAACAAAATTCCAGTTTTTGAAAGACAGAGAAGCTGCCATCTACTCATCTACTGCCCGAGCACTGGTCTTCCTGTCCCATGAACATCTCTGGTGATAATCGGAGCCAAGCAACAATTCTTATCTCCGATTCTCAATGACAATCTCAGTACACCGCAGCACGCAGCCCCATGGTACTAGATGAGCCCGAGCTAACATCCGGTGGCATAATACCTGGCATAGCAATTGGCACTACAGCTACACGTGGCTCTTCCCTGTATAAAGCCAGTGAAAAAGTCAGACAAGGAAGGACCAACTCAAGTAACTCTCAAACTACTGCACAAGGAAAAAAAACACAGACATGGGCAATGAAGTAGGGGAGGTGGCAAAAGGAGAGACTAGAAAGATCTGCCCTGTCAGGAGTGCAAAACAACTGGGACAAACTCATGCAGCCTAACTTATTCCACCAGGCGGGGGGACCAAGTCTAGGCTGCCAACACACCAGTTCAGGAAAGATGGAACACGAGCAGAATGAGACAAGCATGAAAAAGCTCTCATTGCACCAAAAGAAGGAGCAACGAGACGGGGAACTGCCAGACTGAAGTTGAGCTCAACACATGGGCTCACTTCGATGACCTAACACAGGATGAATGGAATGAGCTCCTCACTTCAGATCTTTCGTAGAAAGGAAACAAGTGCCCGACTGCACACCTTGAACCCTGTACTCCGGATACCCTGGCTTCTCACCACAACCTTGGAGAACCCCCTTCTGACAGCAGTAGAGGATCCCCCAGGCAGGCGGAAGATAGTGTCTGGCCAGCACTGCTCAGGACCATCGAGACAATGGCCAGTGCACTCAGCTATCACTCAAGTGGAGATTATGAGCTTAGTAGCTACCTATGAGGCTGGTATAGGCAAGTGCATCATTGATCTCAATAACCTCATCAAGAGAGCTCACAACCTAACCAATGACCTTGTTCCAAGATGCTCCTGTTCTTTAACCCTAGTCAAATTAAGCCAGCTACCACTAGGGAGTGTAGTTAAAGAGCTGAAAGACAAGAAGGGCACACATACTTCACCCACGCAATCACAAGGAGACTGCAATAGTGCATACAGTGACAAACATGACAGTGGGCCCAATATCAATGGAACTCCACATGGAGAAGCAGCCTAAAATGGCCTGGACCCCACCCCTCCGAGGGAAACCTCTAACACCTCTAGGGAGATGAGGGGAGAAGAGCATCACAGTGCAATCTGAAAATAGAGCCACTCACAGGCAAAAAGAGCAATGGCAACACCATATACCAGGCAGCACAGGGAAAAAAGTCCACAAGGACTCAAAAGAGGAAATCACATAACAAAAACTACCCCTAAAACCGCATGGCTACCTGACATCTAATCAGACAGTCCATGGATGCCACACCAGGATCAATGCCTCACCAACCACCAATGAGGTAGCCTCTGAGGTGACTCACCTCACAGGGCATGAAACAGAGCCACCCATAGTAAACCCCATTGAGAACAAGCAACCAAAGGGGAAAATCTGCAGCTCCATGGTGGCCTCTGAGACAAGTAAAGTCTACCCCCAACACCAGTTGCGAGGGGACCCAACCCTTAAAGCTAAGTGGCAGGGCATCCTGGCCCAGGTAGTCTGCTCAACTGGGCCATGGAAATTCAAGGACTGCCAAGAGGTGACAGAAGTGCAAGGTCACACACCTCAGAGAGGAGCAAAAATGTTTATCCCACTCACGAACAGACCGCCAAATGCTCAGGAGCCGAATCATATGTCTCCGAATGAAGTTGTGAGGTGGTCTTCAGCCACCTTTCTGTTAAAATCTCTCAGGAGGATGACAAGATTTGGCCTCAATGCAACCTCCCGAAACAGCCCTCAGACAAGTTTTAGACCCTGATGTCTTCATTTACTGGGGATAAAAATCCCAACACAAATGAGTGCTCCACTGAGCACACTCTAGGGGAGTGACAGTGCCACACAATTCTATTCCACCCAGAATATGGATCACTTTGCAATATGGACCTCGTCAGTCGAGGAAATATGCTAAAACTCAATTTTCGTCTAAGTACCTCCTATTCCGAGGTCAGTATAAACTACCCATATATGTCTAACACCTCACTTAACTAGGCCTAAAAATCGTTTCATGAATACTATACATTGATTTATTGTTTTTAAAGAGAATTAAAAAAAATCTATCTGTGAGAAGAACAGCCACAAATCGATCTAGGAAAGATGACCAGATCGTTATTGAGTCCCCGGTTATGTCCATACGGCATTGGTCGATTATCGCCATTGACCGTTCACCAATAGATTCCTTTAACTTTTCAGTCCATCAGAGTTTTTTTATAGTTTGTTGTATTAATATTCCTTGGTGTAGTTAGTTAGGGAGTTAGGAAGTTAGGAAGGCCACATCCTATCTCCAGGCATTGCTGTCCATGGTCGCTCATATCTGATTTTACGATGTAAAATATTTTAATTAGCGTAAGCAAAAATAAGGAGGCCGCAGTATAATCAACTGTCTCTTGGGTTTCAGTTGCTTAGCAGGTAGTTGCCGGCAGAGTATCTTGCGGATATCTTCCATTTAGATGTCTAGGCCCAAGAGCCTCAAGATCTTTTACTAAGGAGAGTGCTACTGTCCCGGCTTTTTCTTTCTCTGTTACCCCCAGGGACTCCTGTGGCACTGCCCATAATAGATCTTGCAAGATAGTTTGTGTATCTCTTACAAAGGGGTTTAATAATTTCAGATTAAAGTCCCCAGCTATTAAACGCTCCAAGGGTCCTAAATCCTGATGGGCAGTTAAAATTGTAACTCTCAGTTTGGAAGATATATGTTTTCTAGATCGTGCATCTGGATGGATAGAGACAGTAATTAGCAGGAGCGGGCTGGAATGTTCCTTATTCTACCCTTCTAGCTTCACTAGCAAGAAGTCTTTGTTTTCCTCATATAATTGAGTACATAATATGTTTAATCCTGCTGTGAATAAATTGCTAACCCCCCCTTTGGATGTCCATACCTTTTCTCCTTTATTGCTGGGGAAAAAAATCCCATAAATCCATCAATTGAAAAAGAGTCGGCGGCCCAGGTCTCCTGGAGAAACATAATTTGAACTTTCTTTAGTAAGCTTGATAGATCTTTTTGTTTGGTATTTAACCCCATTTATATTCCCGGAGAAAACTTGGAGAGGGTTTTCATGCAAAATTGTCAACTTATTGTACGCCCTACTACTCGTAAATCACTGACGTTTTTCTAGATTGATTATTTCCGATATCCAGCCTAAATCTAGCTGTGGTAAGCGTGTATTAGATATGGTACGCGCTAAGGGGTGATCTTCCATTCTTCCAGATGCAGATCTAAGAACTGAGAAAGTTTTATCCAACACTTTTGGCTTAGATTGATTAGGTGAATTGATTTATTCCTCTAACGGGTCAGGATAGCCTACTTGTTTGGGTATGCTGAAATGAATTCCCCGTTTTAAGAAGGAGCATTTTTCTTTAACAACTCTTTTTACCAAATGTGATGACCTCCAGGTTACCAGGGTTAATTCATTTAAACCGCTTTCTTTTGTATTTTCCCTTGGTAGAAACTCTATGGAGACAATATCAGTACATTTTGGGCCTGATTACAACTTTGGAGGAGGTGTTAATCCGTCCCAAATGTGACGGATATACCACCAGCCGTATTACGAGTTTCATAGGATATAATGGACTCGTAATACGGCTGGTGGCATATCCGTCACATTTGGGACGGATTAACACCTTCCTCCAAAGTTGTAATCAGGCCCTTTATATCTTTTAGTGCAGGAATAGCTTGTGATAGTTTTAGTATATTTCCTCTGTTTAAGATAACAAATCATCCCCTAGAGTGATATTCATTTTCCATTATTAGTTGTAAACAATCATTTAGAAAAGTGAATTCAGAACTACCTATAGTATCCACCTGTTCATCTAGTTGGGCAGCCCTTGGATGTTCTATCACCTGACTCCCTACCGGTGGCTCTCTATCAGACCGTTCTAACTTTATAGCCTTTTGCTTTGCTATTGAGCCACTTAGGTACACTTCATCCAGGGGTGGTCTTGGCCTTCTTTTTTTTTTTGCCTACTATTGGGCCAAATAGGCTCCAGTTTGAGCACCATGGCACTCTGCATATTCAGAATTTGTAACTGTTATACCCTTTTCTTCAAAAGGCCTCCCATTTATTATAGGACTAGGACTCGTTACAGCTTGTGTCTCCCGTCGATGTAGTTTAATATTTTGAGGTTCCTGCTCTGATTTGCCTATATCATTTGACATTACCATAATTCGTTGGTCATTACTTTTTATATCTCCCTCATTGGAGTGTAGTTTGTTTTCATTTTCATTTTGCCCACTTTGGTTTTGGATAATATGGCCCCTCGTTCCAAAGTTGAATAATGGAAACAGATTATTTTCTGTTGAAAAACTCTTTGGGGCATATTTATAATCTGTTTGCGCCGGATTTGCGTCGTATTCTTTTACGCAAATCCGACGCAAAATAACTCCGTATTTATACTTTGGCGTTAGACCCGTCTAGCGCCAAAGATCTTGGAGTTTGCGTCATTTTTTTAGCGTGGACACCTTCCTTGCGTTAATGATATGCAAGGTAGGCGTTCCCTTCTAAAAAATGACTCTGAGGCATGTGCGCCGTATTTATACTCCCGGGAGTGGGCGGGTCAGATAAAATGACGTCCAGCCGCTTTTGCGTCATTTCTTAACGCCTGGTCAGGGCAGGCGTTAAGGGACCTGTGGGCTCGGAAGGAGCCCAGAGGTGCCCTCCCATGCCCCCAGGGACACCCCCTGCCACCCTTGCCCACCCCAGGAGGACGCCCAAGGATGGAGGGACCCATCCCAGGGAACTTAAGGTAAGTTCAGGTACGTTTTTTTTATTTTCTTTTGTGGCATAGGGGGGCCTGATTTGTGCCCCCCTACATGCCACTATGCCCAATGACCATGCCCAGGGGACATAAGTCCCCTGGGCATGGCCATTGGGCAAGGAGGCATGACTCCTGTCTGTGCTAATACAGGAGTCATTTCAATGGGGGTTGGGAGTCCAAAAAAATGGCGCAAATCGGGTTGAGGCAAAAATTTTGCCTCAGCCTGACTTGCCCCATTTTTTGACGCCCAAGCTCCATTTTCCCCTACGCCGGCGCTGCCTGGTGTAAGTCATTTTTTTTTACGCACACCAGTCAGCTCCGCCGGCTAATGTCATTCCATAAATAAGGTGCCCGCATGGTGCTTTGGAATGGCGTTAGCCGGCGTTAAATTTTTTGACGCACAACTGCGTTGGCGCAGTTGTGCGCCACAAAGTATAAATACGGCCCAAGGGTCTTTGGGCATTGGCATGCCATCTCCTATGACCAGGCTAGAGGAGGGATTCGATTTTATAGCCGGGGGGCTCATTAATGCCACCCCTTTTTTATTTCTCGTTTATCGTTGCTTTTTCTTTTGTCTTTTAGTGGGTGGCTTTACTGGCTGAAATGGGAGCCCCACATATTTGGGAGAATCAAAGGAGCCTATTATTTCCTTACATACTTCTTCCTGCTCACATTTAGGTTCTTCAAGGGATTCTATCTCTTTGTCCTTTGATTTCATTCGCTCTGTTCCTTGATTTTTTATTTCCCCCCACCTCCCTCTGATACGGGGGGGGTCCGTTGGCTATAATTTCCCCCTCTCTTCTCATATTTGAATTTTCTTTGAGGTTTACTATCAATGAGTTTAGAGCTTCTGGGAGAGTGGCCAACTTATCGATTATGGGCTCACAAGTGCATTCTATTACTGACATTTCGGCAAGATTCTGAGCTCACTTAATCAAGTTGTTTAAATTTGCCAGTTTCTGGTCGATCCCTGCTACTGATTTAGCCATAGCGTTCAGTATATCCACCTGGACATCCATTTTAGAGGACTGATAGGACAGAGCATCCAGTGCTTTTGCTGGTTTTAGGACTCTGTGCACTTTACCACTGCTAACCAGTGCTAAAGTGCATATGCTGTCTCCCTTAAAACATGGTAACATTGGCTCATACCAAATTGGCATATTTAACTTCCTTGTAAGTTCCTAGTAAAGTGCGCTGCAGGTGCCCAGGGGTTATAAATGAAATGCTACTAGTGGGCCAGCAGCACTGATTGTGCCACCCACACAAGTAGCCCCCTAACCATGTCCCATAGTGCAGGGAGCTGTGTAGGTAAAAGGGTGGACATTTACCTGTGTGTTTTATATGTCCTGGCAGTGGAAAACTCAAAAATTCATTTTCTGCTGCTGTGAGGCCTGCTCCTTTCATAGGCTACCTTCACATT
Organism: Pleurodeles waltl; assembly: GCF_031143425.1. Taxonomy (NCBI): domain Eukaryota; kingdom Metazoa; phylum Chordata; class Amphibia; order Caudata; family Salamandridae; genus Pleurodeles; species Pleurodeles waltl. The sequence goes on along the minus strand of NC_090437.1, from coordinate 241,441,712 downwards.
CTGTTTGAGTGGTAGATTCTGATCAGAAAGAGGTAGACAGGTCATATTTAGTATGGCCAGAATGGTAATACAAAATCCTGTTTACTGGTGAAGCTGGATTTTATATTACTATTTTAGAAATGACACTTTTAGAAAGTGAGCATTTCTCTGCACTTAAATCCTTCTGTTCCTTACAATCCATATCTGGGTTGGGCTGGTTGACAACTCCCTTGCGAATTTCACTCAGACAACCCCAAACACAGGATGCTCAGTCACACCTGCACACACCTGCATACTGAATGGGTCTTCCTGGGCTGGGAAGGTGGCAGGCCTGACACTTACATGTCAAAGGACAGTGGCCTGCCCTCACATAATGGACTGCCAAACCACCTACTGGGACCCTGACAGAGAGGGTTGTACTGAAAGGTGACCTTGTGCATTTCAATAATATTGAAGTCCCTCCCACTTCAAAGGCACCTTTGGGTATATAAGCTGGGTCTCTGACCCTACCAATTTAGACACTTTTCGACAAGATACCCCTGGGGAAGAAACTCTGAACCAGAACCTGCAACCTGCCAAGAGAAGCTGCCTGGCTGCCCAAAGGTCTCACCTGACTGCTTTGCTGAAAAGGACAGCTGCCTTGCTGCCCTCCGGCTCTGCTGAGAAGTGCTGTCCAAGGGCTTGGATTGAGCTTGCCTCCTGTTTGATGAAGTCTCAGGGCCAAAAAGACTTCATCTCTGCAAAGAACTCCTTGTGCGGCGAAAAATCGTCGCACAGCCTGTCAGAATCGACACACAGCCTGCATCGTGGTGAGAAAATCACCAAGCACTGAACCGGAACGATGCAGCCCGGCTCCCCAAGTGGAGATCGAGGCAACACAAGCATTGCAACCCGAACTTCGATGCACTGCCCACTGGATGGACGCATAGCCGAGCCGGAACAATGCAGCCTGACTTCCTGTGAGAAGAATCGATGCAGCGCCTGCCGTGCAACAGAAATTTCCCCACATTGCCCACTGGATCGACGCAGCTCCTGTGACTTCGTTCAGCATGCCCAGGATTTCTGCGCATCATCTCCGGGGCATCCAAATGCCCTACAAGCCAGAGAGGATCCAAGTCCGTGCAACGGAAATTGACGCAAGGCCCTTGCTTCATGGAAAATATCGACGCATCATCTGTGTGTACCCAGAGAATCCAATGCACACCTCCCATTTTTCTACGCATCTCCTCCTCTGCTGTCCCTTGAGGATAATTTAGACACTAACCAGGTACTTTATGCTTGCAAGAGACACTTATTGCTTTTAAGAACTTAAGACCTTTTTAATATTTTTCTAAAGTGATGTTTCCACATGTACTTACCAAATCTTGATTATTTTGACCTTATTTCATCCAGATAAACAGTCAATATTTTTCTAAACCTGTGTGGTGTATTTTTGTAGTGTTTATACTGGGTTATTGCTTGATTTATTGCACAAATACTTTACACATTGTCTTCTAAGTTAAGCCTGACTGATCAGTGCCAAGCTACCAGGGGATGGGCACAGGATAATTTGGATTGTGTGTGAATTACTCTGACTAGCGTGAGGGTTCTTGCTTGAACAGGGGGTAACCTTACTGCCAACCAAAGACCCCATTTCTAATACTAGTTAACATCTATATGCCTCTGAGACGGAAAAATCTGAAGGAAATGTCAAAACTACTTATGGACCACATCACTCAAGTGGCTTGCTTTCAGCTGCTCCTTTCACTACTAGTAACAGGGGACTTCAACCTGAACCTATTAGGAGGTTCTTTAACTAATGAGGTCACTGAAGCCCAGGAACATCAGTGGCCTATTCCAGAACAATCACTGATCAAAACAGCAAAAAGAAGTAATATAGGAACAGCCTTACTGGGCTCTCTTGAGCACCTAGGTTTTAGAGCGCTAAATGGCCTAGTCAGAGAAGACACCCAACCTCCTTATGTTTCCATGCCACAAATGTAAACTCTCTAATAGATTTGAGCTGGGTCCCCTTATCACTGATGCAAATGGTCTCTTTCTTTAAACTGGGTCTAAGGTCTGATGGCGATCATCTACCAGAGGAAGTGGTCTTCACTCTGACCCCAGCAGTTCATAAGATCAACACAGAACTTGCCGGCTCTGAACACCTGTGCCAGCTGAAAAGAATCAAATGGACAGATACTTCTCTAGCTTCCTTGGCCAAGGAAGTGGACACACATTTAAAAGCCTCCCAAAGAACAGAAGGGTCAGCAAAGAACAAATGGGAGGCGTTCATCCACTCATACATCCATCAATTTGCCACAAATGTTGCATCTATCAGGAGCCCAACCCCACAAGTCATAAAGAAGCAATACACCTCATACAGTTTAAAACAGTTGAAGAGGAAAGTCAGTCAAGCACTTCGGCTGGTCTGTCAGTTTCCCAACCAAGAATGTCACCTCATCGAACTGAGACAAGCGAAAGGAAAGCTGAAACAGGCGGTATGGGGAATCAGGAGGCTGCACACTGAGAAATTTTGGGCCAAACTCATCTGGGACATTAAACATAAAAATGGCAGCAAATTCTGGAGTATAGTGAATGCCCTAAAAGACCCACAAGTTCCAATTCTGGATATCTTAGAGGCAGATTGGGCGTCCTTCATGAAACATCATTTTCAACAAATCAAAGGTGAAGAGGATCATGCTACCACCAGAGGTTTAAGTATGCCACCCAGACTGAAAACCCAGATGCCTGGAATGCCAGTAATGTGAACAGCGACTTGCCTTCTCCCGGGCAGGAATCCAATGGCTAATAGTCAGAGGGAAGAAGACGGGAGCTCCCGGCTTAAATGGGGTTCCGCAGGCTATCTACCCTCTTCAATCACGTCCTGGCCAGAGAACCAATCTCAGAATCCTGGAGAGGATCCATAATCTCTCCAATATACAATGGTGGCGATAATTTGGATCCCAGAAATTACTGACAGATTGCTCTAATCGAAAATGAAAGCAAAGTACTTTGCTTGCGCTCTCCTTGAACATCTGGTTGACTGGGCTGGCCAAAAACCAATAATCCCCCCCAAAGTAAACAAGGTTCACCAGTAACTCAGGCACAGACACCAATATTATGGCTTTATGTCTCAAACTAGATTCCTCAACTGCTGCAAAACTCCCACTCTATCTCTGGTTTATTGACTTCAAAGCAGCCTTTAACAGCATCAATCGAAGCAGGCTCTGTGGGAAACTCAATAGCTGGCAAATCCTACAGCAACTCGTGAAAGCCATTGAGACCCTGTACACCAGCACGTGGGTAAGGATTAAACTGGGCAAGGATCAAACCTATCTAGGAAGATCCCAATGACAAGAGGCTTAAAACAGGGCTGTGTTTTGGCCCCCACTTTATTTAATCTCTTCATGGCTGACTTTTCAACAGTGCTCTCTTCAATCAACATCCATGCACCTCGATTGGGGAAAAAGCAGCTGTTGATCCTCCTATATGCAGATGATGTCGTGCTACTCAGTAGAACAAGGGTAAGCATGAAACATCTCTTGAGAATGAGCTGCAAATCAACCATAAAAAATGCCAAAATTAAGATTCTAGTCAAGAGATCCCTCAGGGGGTCACAACCTGGGGACTAAGTGGGAGCACGCTTGAAGAAACAGCAACTTACAAATATCTGGGTCTCCTGTTTGACTGTCATGGATCCTTTCTTAAATGTAAAGAAGAAATAAGACAGAAGGAGGCTGCTATCTCTATGAGGCTTCAGAGATTGGCAACCAAACTGAACAAGTACACACTCAGCCAGCTGTAAGAAGTAGCAAGAGCTAAGGTTGTCCCCACACTAGGTAATGGAAGTATTGCACTTTGCGGTAGAGACGCAAAGGTCTTTGTTGACACCCTAGTGAGAATTTACAGGAACATTTTCAAGCCCCCACATCACCAGATAAGGCTGGAGTTCGGCTTACTCAGATAGTCTCTAGCAAGGTGCACAGCTTTCATCACCTTTTTTCATAAAACAAGTACGGCCATGAACACCATAAACTACAACATATGGGAAGAAATAAGGATGAAGCCCCCCTCACCAGCATGAAAATACCTTGACATCTCAGAAAAGCAGCTTAACATCAAGAGCTTATGGTCATCGGAGCTCAACCATAAACTATTTAAAACCCTAACCAAAAAAGCAACAAAGCTTTTGGCCCTTACAGAAGACAAGGCAATCTTTGAAAAAAGGCATCACGTCAGGCTAGTATTAAATAATTATAAGACCCTAACCACCCAGCCCTATCTGGGAGAAGTCTTAACCTTCAGGATCAAGAGGAAGTACCTGATTTATCGCGTGCGGGTCCTCCCAGTAGGCAGACATGAGCGTCCATGGCGACAGCCCGCAAAAGACAAACTATACCGGCTATGCAGGTCAACAGTCGAAACTGTGCCCCACATGTGCTGCCTTTTCTCCAGGACTCTGAAGGTGCACCGCAGGCTTCTGCCCCCGCTGTGGGTTCATCTGTGTGTCTGCACATGCAGACATGTGACAGTGAGCTGCCCTAATTCTGCCAACCAAAAAATGATCGTCCACACGGTGAGGTACCTGGAGGGTGTGGAGATCGCCCTGGCTGATGCAACCATGGCAGACTACTGGAAATACGCATAAGCCTTCTACCAGGGAGCAATAACAATAACACCTCAGGATCAAATGAATCTTGTCCATTGAATATGATACAAGTATAATGTTTTTACTTTTTGTGTTTTATTTTATATCAGTGTAATGGTCTGATTTTATTGGTTGTTATTGTGTACACTTGCAATGGTTTTCATTAACAAGGTGCACTGATAAAGATTTGATTTGATTTGATTTGATTAGAATTCTATTTTGTTGGCCTTAGGACACTGTGTACCTGCCAAAGTGCTTGCACTCTCTCATTAAAACATGAATTGGCTCATATCCAATGGGCATATTTAATTTACTTGCTAATCCCTAGGGAAGTGGTACTTCTTGTGCCCAGAGAATGTAAATTAAATGCTACTAGTGGCCCTGCAGCACTGGTTGTGCTTCCCATTTAAGTAGCACTTTCCACATGTCATAGACCTGCCATTACAGAACCTGTGTGTGTAGCTTAACCAGCCATTTTGACCTAGTAAAAAAAACATTTCGCAGACCCAAACCTTCCTTTTTATTACATACACATCACCCCTAGGGTAGGTCCTGGACAGCTCAGAGAGCAGGGTGAAATGTGTATAAAAAGTAGGACATGTACTTTTAAGTTTTACATGTCCTGAGAGTAGAGTACTCTTAAATTAATTTTTCCCTACTGCTACACCTGTCTCTCCTATGGGATAACATTGAAGTTGTTTTATTGCATTTCATAAGTGAGTGCCTAAATGGTTATAGATAACCTCTTCATGTTTGGTGTCTCTAGATTTGGAATTTAAAATTCTAATTATGGTAAATTTGAATTTTAAATTATAATTTTGAAAATGATACTTTTATAAAGTTGGCACTTTCCTGCCTTAGCCATTCAGTGCCTGCAGCCTGTCTGTAGTCACATGACTGAGTGTAACTGACAGTTGAACTTTTTTTATTCCTCTTGAACAGCCACACAGAACAGTGAGATTAGGTCTGGCCACCTAACACCACTGGCAGGTTGGCAGGGAGAAGCTAGACACAGCCCCCCTTCCACATGAATAGGCTGCGTCCTTCCCACACACAAAGGGCTGCATACCATTGTAGTTGGTCTGGAGCCTGCACAGGGAAATCAGGATGCCTGGTAGGTCAAAGACAAACCTCTAGCAGTTTCTCTGCCACTTCAAATTTGTATAAATACTGGACCTCACACACCAACTGTTCAGTACACTGCTGGGCCTGTGGAATCTCTGCCAGGAAGAAGGACTGCTGTGCTGCTACAAGGACTGCCACTCTACTGGACTATTGCTCTAAAGGAACTGCTTCCCTACTATGCTGACCTTTTGCCTGCTGCTCTTGTGCCTGAGGAAGAAGAACTGGACTTGGAACTTAGGGCTTGATTTAGATCCTGGCAGAGGAGGTTACTTCATCACAAAGGTGACAGATATCCTGTTTGCCGTATTATGATCCTGTTATACCCTAGTGGGGATCGTAGCACGGTGGATGGGATATCCGTCATGTTTGTTATGGAGTAACCCCTCCGCCAGGATCTATATTAGACCCTTAATCTTGAACCAGGACACCAGAGTGACTTCAAGGGCTGGACTTCTGGTCGCCTGATCTGAGCTTGAGGGACATAAAAGGCTTCACAAATAACTCCTCGACCCAGCTGCAGTAAGTTCTTGACCCCAAGAGATGCCTCTCAGATCATGGGCCCTTGATGTGGCTCAGATGCTCCTAAATCACGGTTTTTGGTTCTTAGTGATTGTGAATGGGCAGGTTAGCACCGATACCACACCACTCGCACTGAAATCCAGCATGAGCTGCTGGCAGTCTTTCTCTTCACACAGCCACATTGACCACCCATGGGAGACTTTCAACGTGAAGCTCTTGCCTGCCCGTTTATGACATCCAGTCTGCTCTTCTCACCATGCTGACATCCTCCTCCGATGCTCTCCTTGCTCTTCGTGAACCTCTCCACCGCGAACAGGACTCTTATCACAAAACTTGAGGAGGTAAACCTTCAGTTGGGCTAATATGGGCCCTGTACCTGACCTGCGCTCCATCGCAGTTGGCCTGACGTTTGGCTTTGATCCAAACTAGCATGCCCAGTCAGCCGCATTTGGCCCTCTGTGCTTTTAGGCACTATTTTACACTTTAATCTTTAAAAATTCATAAATGCAGTCCTACTTAATGGATTTTTGCCATCTCAGTCTTAATTTAATTAATACATTGTGTTCAATTGTTCTAACTTGGTGTGGGATATTTTTTATGTGGTGTTTTCACTGTTTTACTGTTTGAAGTTTGAAGTGTTGCACACACACTTTACACATTGCCCCTACATTAACACTGACTGCTCTGTGCCAAGCTACCAGGGTGTGAAGCACAAGTTAATTTGGGGTTTTCTTGTGCCTGACAAGGATTGTGGTTGATGCATTACCAGAGCTTACACCTCACTCAACCAGTAACCTACTTTCTTATGCCAGATTTCTGTGTGACCCCATGATCACCAGTTAGAATGCCCACTCAGCCTTACATCCTTCAGAGATCAATAAAATGAGTACCACCGAGTTGGGCAGCAATTAACATCCATCAGCTCTCAATAGCACACAGTGATGCACTCTGGATGATCCTTTGCTTGACAAATATGTGTGTTATGCTTATGGTAGCTCAAAAAAGGTAAATGACTAGGTTGAGATCTTGGCTGACAATTTGCTCTGTCACAAGGGTGCCGGATATCCCATCCACCGAAATATAGATCTCATTATATCCTTTGGGATTTATATTTTGGTGCACAGGCTATCTGTCACCTTTGTGACACAGTAACATGTCTGCCAAGAACTCAACCAGGCCCAAAGTATCAGGAGTGCTGATACACACGCTTCTTCCACACACAACACCTCTAGAATGTATACTGTGTTCCCAAATATAGGCAGAACTAACATATTAGAGAGCTATAAAGCTACCCAGTCCACTATGAGGTACCACAGAACTGGACCCACTAATACTGTATCATACAGCTCTAAACTGACTGCTAATAGAAGTCACCCCTGTCCCTGTGATACCTGGGAGTCATATTAACCCTCTGCTGCCTCCTGGCAGGAAACATGATGGCAATCTGACTGCCTATACCCTTTTCCATTTAGGTTGGCCACATTCTTACACTGTGCAGTTTGTTGGATGCAAAAAATGCTTATAGTCCAGTTGAAAGATCCATATCATAGGAATTTTTTTAAAAATGAATAACAAAAGAAAACATAAATGCAGAAGTTCTGCATGTAATGATATTAGGAAAAAAGTGCTGGCAGGAGAGGGTGGAATAAAATATGCAGTAGAAGGTTCTGAGTGGAAGATAAGGCAATTGTTAAAAAGCGAAGGATAGGGAAGAGAAAGGTGGAGGAGAGATTGATGGGTGACAGTCAAAGGGCTGCTGGAGAGAAAATGATAGTGTGTAGTACCATCCATGTAATGCTCAAAAATCGTAGTGGCATTTAGTTTGTAAAAAACTACCACTCATGGTAGAGGGAGAAACTTCTGTTAGATAAGATGTTTGGATATTTAACCAGTAAGCGTCCTTCACAATCTGAGTGGCCTTTTTTGGGATGGAAAGAGGATCCATCCAATAATTTCCCAGCCCAAGAGTGGAAAAAAGCCGCTCCACTTGATTTTAATAGTGGAGCTGGTGTTCACCAGATTAGTCAGCCCAGTTCTATAAGGGCTGAGGAAATCTGATGACCAAATCCGAATCCAATACAGGAGCGGCCTTAGGGCGGCAGTATGGGTGATGGAAAAGAGATTTTCGGATTGGCAAAGTGGGAGTGCTAGTGGGAACCCTTATCAACATCTTTAAAAAGGAGTTTTCCACGTTTTCCTTTACGACTTGACGCCGCGATGTGCGTCAAAAATAATGACTCCCACCTGTTGATTGCGCCGCCGTGCGTCAAAGCATAAATTTGACGCCCGCACGGCACTACGAAATGGCGTTAGCCGGCAGTAAATTTTTTGACGCAAAACTGCGGCAGCGCAGTTTTGCGTCGAAAAGTATAAATATGGCCCTAAATCCTTGATGTGTGAAAAGATTGAAGCCACTTTAAAAATGTTCCTTTTATCCCCAACCTGCAGGAGAATATGTTCAGTAGATGGTTATGATTAATTGTGTCAAACAACACTGACAGGTCAAATGCAACTAGAAGACAATCATCACATTTGTTCAGGATTCTTGAATTTGTTTATAAATGTGAATTTTTGTGGATCCTGGGGGGTTGTTGGAGATTTGAGAGATGACTTATGTTGATAGGAATGTCTCAATATTTCCCTTTGGAAGTGTAGACTGAGCATTGATCTGTGGTTTAGAAGATGTCCATAATTAAGAAAACGTATGAGGCGTATAGAATTTTGAGAATTTTGAGAATTAGTCAGTTGACATCTTCTGCACAGAATCTTATTAGGGTTAGGTATAACATGGACATCATTTAGGGGTCACCATCTGTCTCAGCTGCAACTGCTGTCTTGCCTCATCTTAACAAGCGCACTGCCATTGTGACCCCTGTACTTGGAGGTGGCAAAATTAGTGCTAAGAGCACAGAAGTTGCCAATTTCTTTCTATTATATTAATAATGAATTATAGTCTGTCACTCACTATTAGATTAATAATGAGTTGGGTACCAGAACCTGGAATGGGACCTTCATTAGCAATTGGGGTGTATAAAAATGCTTTCAAATGATTGTTGTGTGTTTGCTTGCAGGTAAGAGGGATTATTTTATGAGAGAGAGTGTTTGTGAGAGCTTTTTTATGTTTGAGCTTGGCTGTACGTGAGTGAAAGCCACTGACATGCATGAAGTGGAAATGATTGAAACTGAGTGTCAGGAAGTGAGCATGAGTGTGTCAAAGTGAATGAAAACTGGTAAGTGTAAGAGTGACTGCAAGTTATTGAGAGTGAATGAGAATTAATGATTAAGAATGAGTGGGTTAGTGTTACAGAGTGTGAATGAGAAAGAGTAACATTAAGCTTAACTATGAGTGAGAGTAATTGGGCCAGAGTGAGTGAAAATAAGTTGCAATGAGTAGATGAGAGTAGGTGTGAGAAAGTATGAGCAAGTGAGAGTAATTTAAAATGAGTGTGAATGAGTGAGTGCAAGAGTGTGTTCAGGTGATTGTGAATGAGAAATTATGAGTCAATAAGACTGTGGTATGTGACCTGCAATGTTCCAGAAGGAAGGATGTTTGCAACCTGCCAGCCATGACAGCATTGTAGTCGCAGAAAATAGTTTCATTTTCCTTTTTGCATTGAAACGAACGTGTGTTCCTCTTTCCTGTAACTTTTCAATGCCTTATTTATAACACTTTACATACATGTCAACAATATGACACAGGAAAGAGGGAAATTGTGAAAAAATGGGAAAATGAATTTTCTCCATGGGCTAACACTGGAATAGAAGAAATTTTAGGAGCAAGACAGGAAAACAAAGCAATTTTGGCTTTAAAAGCCAGGAGCCACCCACCTAAATCAGGCCTGTTGGCATGTATGGTTTCAGCCCTATGTGCAGTGGATTTTACTCACTAGGCTCATGTCACCCTTTCCTTGTGGTGACTCCTTGGCCTGAATACTCCAACTCATCCTTCCCTAGTGGCACCTTCCAGTCTTGAGCACTCCATGGTCTCCCTCCCAGGAAGCTTGAGCCATTGACCTTTCTGTTCAATTTCTGTGCAAGTGTAGTCTGTTATTTCACCTGCAGAGTATCACTTGTCTATTACGGATAGGTACGCTTCCACAGTGAACCAATGACTTGTACCATCATGCACTTGGGGTTAAGTTGTACTTGTTTATTGTTGCCAATTACTGTTTGCAGTAGCCACCTGGAAAGCCTCATATTCTTTGCATGTAACATGTGATCTTTCCCAGGTTCATTGGAATATTCCATTTTTCCACATTCTGAAACACTCTGTTCTTCCAGCATAAATACCCCTTCTGAACCTGCATTGGTGCATGGCCTCGTTCCAGTCAAGGGCAAGCATGATCCCTGCACTCACCTCCTTAATCACCAAGAAATGCCAGTGCTCTAGTTTTCAACAATTCTAGATCCTCCAGTGACTCCCGGGGCTCCTGCTCCCTCAAGCCTCTTTCGTTTCTGACTCCCACACAGCTCTTTTTGTTCCCTGGTGCCTTCAAGAGTCAGGTCCTTGAGACGTCTTCAAATTCTGGAAAAGCTTAAGCACTTAGCTAAGAACTCAACATCAGGTTAATGCACACTAATCCTCTTACAGTAATAAGTAGAACTGAGTATCAACATCTACATGAGTATAGACGTGTCTCTAGTCCTTTCTCTGTGTTTTTTTTCTCCAGTGCTCCTTGCTTGCTTGCACTCCAGACCCTCCCTACAATCTTGATGCTTGAACTGCTATTACACAAGGACTAGAGACTTAGGGCCATATGTACGAACACATTTTCCCATAGACGCAGAATGGGTGAAACCCTTTGCTACATCTGGCCCTTAATTCTGTGTTTCCCTGATGGACAAAAGTGTCAATAAGAATGTTCTGTCAGAGCGTTTGATATTGTATGAACCTTGTAAACTCAAATCTGAGTTTCTAGCATACCTTGGGAGTGTCCCTACCTCCAATCTATTTTCCAAATGTAAGCTTGGGAGTGCCAATACCTAGTGCTTTAAATGTAAACAACGAAGTGCTGGTACTCACTAACCACAGTACCTGCTTTCTCTTGAAAAGTGCTGGTACGTTTCTATTAAATGTATTTCAACAGTGCTGAGAAGTGCTGGTACTCTCCCTTACAAATTAAAGAAGTACAGGTACTCAGTACTGGATATTACCTGCCCATTTAAAGCACTGCCGGTAACTCAAATCAATGTTCTCAGAGTAACCTTGGGATGCCAGTAACTCTAACCTATGTTCTGAATGTCATCTTGGGAGTGCTAGTAACTCCAACCTATGTTTCTAGTGTAACCTTGGGAGTGCCAGTAGCTCCAAACCATGTTTCAAGTGTAACCTTGGGACTGCCAGTAACTCCAATCTATGTTCTGGTATAAAACTGGAAGTGTCAGTAAATCCAACCTATGTTCTGAGTTAACCCTGGGAGTGTCAGAAGCTCCAATCAGCAGTTCAAGTTCTTCTTCAAGAGTCTCCAAGAGTCTTATCCAAGAATTTGGTTATCCTGCTCTCATATCGTGATTTTGAAGATATCTGAAAGTGTTTGTTACTGACAAAAGTGCATTGTTTATGTATGTATAGACTTGCTAGTGTATTGAAGGTAATTGCCTCTTCTTGTTGTTCCCAGTGTATTGCACTTTCATGAAACCAGAGGATCTGGTTCCATAAACATCTACCTTGGCAAAAACAGGTCTCAGGAGCTACACATCTTTTAAGCAGAAGGTTGGCAAGAGAAATGGAAGATGTTTGTCAATGGGTATGCCATTGCATGTTTCCCACACACCTTGCTTTGAAGTCCAGGAAAGGGCTGAGAAATCAGCCCACGCTGCAACACAACCCCTTCCTAATGCAATGTTATTAGCAAGATTTCCCATTTAGTAAAATGCTACCTGTTGTTCAAGCATGTGATAAATTCAGGTGCAGGAACCATAGCCTAGTATTGGTTGAGTGGAGCAAATTACATACAGGATTTTCAACCCACTCAGTTCATAATAAGGACCCTTTATCACTCGGGGTGTAAGGAGGATCTAACAACCATAGAATTGTTTGTAAAACTATGGTAGCTTGATGAATTGAAACAAGGGTAAGGCTTTGAAAAAAATAATGAGATATAGTAAAGGAGAACCTCCGCAAGAAAGGAAGACATTCTATGGCCGTTTCGACTTAGCCAGCAGTCCTCATCCGCTATGAACTCCGCATGAGTGAGTATAATAATAATATAGTTCAAAACATATGCCGATGCAAAATGTATGCGCCAAGTATTCACAGTGCTAAAAATCCTACACTCAGAGGCAGGGCATCTGAGGAAAGGGAATACTCAACGAGGTGCTTCTGAGCAGGATTTCTTTTACCTGCTCAAGTTTTGATTACATGTTGAGTACAACATTAAGAGGTTTGTTTTTTGATTTCCATCATCGTGATATAGAAAATTATTTAACCACCATGGATTACATATAAAACCTAAAGAAATAAGAATATTTTGCACATTGCTCACATAGTCAGATTTCTACCTGGATACTGCACAATTCAACACCTACAAACAGGAGGCAATCTAACACAACTGAACCCTCACCGCAGTGCTTCCCATAATCGTTGAATGTTTTATAAGATCCCGATTTTAGCGCATATTGTTACTCTAGCTCCTTGATTTTTAACACTTTAGACCAAGATTGTTGATATGTTGTTGGTATGCTGGGATTGTCTTGAAACATTTAGAGTTGTTTCGACTGCTCCCCCCAATCTGGAACATTTCATTTCATTAGACTATTCTGCAAATCATGTGGTAAATTATTTATTTCGCAAGATAGACATTCTGAAGCACAATGCACTCCTTCCTCTCCCCTACAACAACAGAATGTGCTTTACTCGTCAATGGAACTCTATGAAAATCTCTTCAATCGTTGTAAAAGAAAATCCAGGCAAGTTACTAGTAACTCCCTAAGCAGTCTCTGCAAGATCAGGAGATGATACCTCTTCCTTGTCCCGGCCCAGTACTTACAACTTGTAAGCACATTTCCTTAGAGGAATTGGTGGCAGAGCACAAGAAATGCCCTCCCGTTTAGGCCCCTGACCTTCATACATACTAAAATATGCCTTACATGCTGTAAACCAAAGTTCTATCACTCTCTGGACCTGGCCTTCGTCCCCAAATGTTGGAAAAGCTTTGTCTATTCCTCTGTTAACAAAAACACCCTCTCCTGATTCTAAAGTACAAAATAACTTTAGACCCATCTCTCTCCAGCCCACATCAGCTAAACGTTTGGAAAAATGCATGAGTAGGCAGCTATCCCACTTTTTTTAATAAAGCCATCTGCTTCATGACCCCCAGTCGGGCTGCCATGCAGGCTATAGCACTGAGTCTGCTCTACTCAAAGTATCAGAATTCATAAAGGAAAACCTTGATTCTAATTCACCTGTTATGGTAATGTTATTGGATCTGTCCTCAGCATTTGATGCTGTCTCCCATTCCTTGAGACAGACTCAAGGTAATCCATGTCAGAGATTAAGCCTTGTGGTGGCATATATGTTTTATTGCGGATCGCTTACTGGCAGTCTTCCTCCCCCCTTTCACTTCCTCGTATAAACCTCCTGATTGCGGCTTACCGCAGTGTTCTGCACTTAGCTCCACTCTTTTCCAATATACATCTTGAACCGCTGGCAAAATTCATGGAGGCATGGGGTGTGCGAGTAGTCTGCTATGCGGATGGCATACAGCTCCTCCTTGCCTTGAAGGAGGACTCTCAAGGGACGCTGAGCTCCTTCAAATGTTGCTTGAAGGCAGTAGTTGAACGGATGAAAAAAAAGCTGCCACAAATCTAATTCTGAAGAAAACAACTTCTCTTTTTTGGTACAAAGGCATCTCCGTGCCCTAGCAATTGGTGGCCGATTGAACTGCCCCCCTCCTCCTTACTGGGCCTCTACTGTTAAAAACCTTGGAGCGCAATTTTACCCCAACCTTGGTTCATTTGAACCCCAAATCAGGGCTATTTTGAACTCATGTTTCTCTATGCTGAAGTCACTCAGGAGGATGCTCGACCTTATCCCGGTGGACTCCCATTAAATTATTATTTATTCTCTGGTTAAGGCAAAATTTGACTACACCAATAGTTTGTATTTAGGCCCCCCCAGCTTACTTAATCCATTGCTTTCAAGCGTGACAGATCTCTGCTGCGTGCTTAATCTTAATGATTCCCTCCAAGAGTTTTTGTATGTAACCATCCTTGCCAGCTGCATTGGCTTCAGCTCTCTAAAAAAATCCAATCAAAGGCTCCTATTTTTGCTTGCAGAGCATATATGCAAAAGGGCCCCATCTATCTTCAGAATAGGATCAAGCCAAACTGTCATGCCAGATCCTTAAGATCGAATAATCTTAAGCTTTTTCAGTTACTGCACATACAAAAAGCTAGAAGAGGTGGTAGATCTTTAGTCTTCCTTGCCTCCAAGCTGTGGAACACTCTCACCACCTACTTACGCTATAGCCCTTATGAAACTATTTTCAGAAAACACCTAAAAACCTTGCTCTTTGATCTCCTGCTTATCAGGCACTTCACATGTTGACTTGAATCTCTTGCTTTCTCTCTCACTTGTACTGCCAGAGCTTGGACACCTTTTTGGAGGCAGCAATGCACTCTACAAATCATGAATATTGTATTTTATTCTAATGCACAATCTCATTAATTAAAATGTTACTGACATGCATAGTTGTAGCACACATCTTCACAGCTTCCTCCAAGGTGCTGGTTTCTGATATTCATGGGTACTATAATTGCTGCAAAAGCAAAGGAGATTTTCAAAAGAAGCAGGATGTAGTTGTTTTAGCCTAGCCTAGTGGAGGAGGCTGCAACAAATATCCTCACATGGAAGGTATAAAGTCTGTCTTAGGTGGGCCAATAACACACCTGCTTTGACTGCGCATTTCAGGGCTGCTAGCCAGTCACTTTCTTTGCTGGCTGGAGAAGAAAACAAATTCCATCAAGACAAGCCTTTGAGGGCCTCATTACAAATCCCATTGTAATCCTGATGATGTCAGTATCAGCAGTTATTGGCATTATCAGAGTTTTGACACCCGTGACAATTCCACAGAGCTGGTGCATTTTGCCCAGGCATTTCAGCTGCTGTTAATAGCTCAAATGACTGGTTGACATTTTGGGGGGAAATGTGGAATTACTAATAGTGTGATACTCCTGACTTCCTGAATAATTCATCACCATCACTTGAAGGTATCCCTCATAAAGACCAAGTAATGCTCATTAATGACAACCCTAACCCCGAGATTCCCATGCCCCCAGTTTTGGCAATTCAAAGGTGGGGAAGCAATGTTTATAATTTGCTGAATCTATGGCTTGCCTCGGTGTGTGTGTGAAGGAAGTGCAGGAAACCAAATCCTGCAGCAGTGTAAGGGAAACTGAAAAGGTATGTGTTAGAAATGGGGTTCCTGGTTGGCTAGGGTATGCACCTCAGCCAGGCAGAACCTACCCACTCTAGTCAGGGCTTGGGAGTTACACGTCCAAGAAAACCCCTGCTCACCCCCTTGGTAGCTTGGCACGAGCAGTCAGGCTTAACCTGGAGGCAATGTGTAAAGCGTTTGCACAACACACAGCACACGTGACGCAAAATGCACACCACAAAGTAAACACAACACTGAACTATGTAAAAATAATCTGTATTGCACAAAACATAATTAGACCAACATTACACCTAAGTAATACCCTGCTACCTTAGCAGTTGTCAGAATGTTACACAAGTTACTAATACTCTGCAGGAATATGCAGTTGTCACATTAGAACATGTAAGTACTCAGGATTCTGCAACATAAGCAGTAGTCAGGAATTATAGTTAAAGGTATATGCACTTGTCATGAACAATTCCTAAATACCCATGAAAGGAACATTAGAGAATATACCACAAGTCATATACATACATAACATTAGCACATATATGTATCTCCAGTGAACAGGTAGGAAATAGCAAAATCTGTAAGTTTGTATTAGGCTCCTAGAGCCTAGATTTTCTAAAGAGTACCTGCTTGCTGGTGGAAAAGGCACTTCCAGTGCCTAGAGATGAACACGGGGGCCCCCGGCACTCCTGGGCGCACAACGGGGGCCACACGATGCTCCTGGGGGAGACGGGCGGTCAGCACCCTCTCCTCTGGGTAAAACAGGCCCCTCCGGGGACCTGTGCTTTAGGTGGGGGCCTGCCTCTGCCTTCTCACACCCTGTCCTCAGAGTGGAGGCCAGGCGAGACCCAACGACTCAGGGGCGAGGGGCAAGGGACCTCCGTCGAGGTCTCCCTTTCTGGAGAAACAGAAATGCCCCAAAAAGTGTGAAAAAGGAGCGTCCTGCTCCTACGGCAGCGACCGGGCAAGGGGCACTGTCCTCGCCCTCCCCGAGTCCTGCACTTCAGTTGTTCTGGCACTCAGACCCCTTTGGGGGCCCGGGAGGGCACTCGCCCGCACCCGACGTGGTGCGTGAGTGTTCCAAGGTGTTCCCGGGCCGCCGCAGAGAGTTCTGTATAGATCCAAGGCGGTTGGTGCCCCGGGGGCACTCCTGAGAGCGGACCGTGCCCTGGGGGCACCTACAGGAGCACGCCTGCTCCGATTGCTTTTTCCTTGTGCCCCAGGGGAACTAGGCTAGCGCGAACCTCGTGCCCAGCAAAGTTCCAAAGCCCGGGCTGCGGCAGTGTATCCTAGCAGCAGGGGAGCGCGTATGAAAGTGCGAGGGCTCGTTTCCAAGCCCGGGTTGCAGCAGTGAATCCCGGCAGAGAAGAGGCACCGTGGAGAGCACCAGGGACACTCTGATGCTCCCGGGCTGTGGCTGTGATCCTGGGGGCCTCCAGGGGTGCTCTTTTAAAAGCACCAAGGCCAAGCCTGCAGTGATCGTTGCAGGGGTCAGGGGCCACAGCACCCTGCCCCTGGGAACCAGCAAGAAGACAAGGAGAAGCACAGGGCTGGTGGGCCCAGCTACAGGCCAGCACAAGGGGTGCAGATGGTGGCAGTTCCTTCTAGTGACCAGGCAGATCACAGGTCAACACAGCAGCAGCAGTCCAAGGTGGTTTCCTGGTGAGTCCATTCATCAGTGTTCTGTGTTCAGTTTCATGTCCCAAGAATGTTCAAATTGTGGGGAAAATTTCCCTGTACTTATAGTCAGTTCTTACAGTGTTTTTCAATGGTAGTGAGAGGAGGTTCCAGCCAGTTACAACTGGTTCTGGGAGTGCCCCCTCTCTCCTTTCATCACAGGCTCCAAACATCAGTGGGGGGTTAACGACCCTATTGTGTGAGGCCAGGGCACAGTCTTTACAAATGCAGGTGTGCCCCGCCTCTCCCTTCTCTCAGCCCAGGAAGGCTTTACAATATGTAGATGCACCTCTGTGTCACCTCCACCCTCCCTGTGTTCAGGCTGTCTGAGAAGTATGCACAAAGCCCCAACTGTCAGTCTGCCCAGACGTTGATTGGAGACAAGCTGCAAAACACCAAAGTTATAAGCACAGATAAATGCCCACTTTCTAGAAGTGGCATTTCTGTGATAGTAATAAAAAATACACCTACACCAGTAAGCAGCATTTCTTACCACTGTCACAACTATGCCAAACATGCCTACGCTACCCCTCATAAATCAGACAATACCCCTTACACATAAGGCAGGGCATTTCCAATGCAATCCTATGAGATGGCAGCACTCACAGCAGTGAGACACCAAGTTAGGCTGTTTGTCACTACCAGGACAGGCCACACAACATGGCACGTCCTGCCTTCTACATACATGGCACCCTGCCCAAAGGGCTAGCTAGGGCGTACCTTAGGGGTGTCTTACATGTAGTAAAAGGGGAGTTCTGGGCTTGACAATTAAATTTAGATGCCAGGTCCCTGTGGCAGGAAACTGCGCACACAGGCTCTACGCTAGCAGGCCTTAGATAGGTTTGACTGGCTACTTCAGTGGGTGGCGCAAGCCGCGCTGCAGGCCCACTAGTAGCATTTAATTTACAGGCCCTGGGTATAGGGATACCACTTTACAAGGGACTTATCGGTAAATTAAATATGCCAATCAGGTATAATCCAATCATACCAAATTTGTAAGAGAGAGCACATGCACTCTAGCATTGGTTAGCAGTGAAAAAGTGCTCAGATCAAAATGTCAGCCAACAAAGGTCAGAAAAATAAGGAGGCAAAAGCAAAAAGTCTGGGGAATGACCATGTAAAAGGGCCAGGTCCAACAGTATGGAAAGAGGAGCAGAAAAAATAGATTGAGCAAGAGCCACGAGGATACATAAGAGAAACAACATGAGAGAGAGACAGTGATTGTGAGGACAGGAAAAGAGTCAGGATAGAGAAGGTAACATAAAGGAGAGGTATGGTGCTATCTAATGCATGATCGATGAGGAAGTAAGAAGTTGAAAAAGGATGTAGTGGGCTGAGTGGAGTGGTGGGATGCCAAAGGGAATGACCAAGTGATGAAGGTCTGAATAGAAAGGGAGAGTAAGGAGAGATGAAACAGGTGCTAGAGTGAGCTGAGATGAATACAAGGAAAGGTAGAGGTAAGAGATGGAGTTACTGAATAAGCAGACTGACAGAGAAAAATTGATGTCAGAGAATGTTTGGGGTAGGTAAGAGGGCAGTGGGATAGTGAGGGAGATATAGAAGTTAGGAGATTAGGTAGAATGGGAAACAAAAGATATAGGGGCATATTTATACTCTCTTTGAGCCGAATGTGCGTCAAAGTTTTTGACGCACAATCGGTGCAAACCCTGCCCCATATTTATACTTTGATGTCCGACCCCGCGGGCGTCAAAGTTCCACCATGTGCGTCATTTTTTAGAAGGGGGAACCAGCCTTGCATTAATTATATGCAAGGTAGGTGTTCCCTTCCAAAAAATGACTTTAAGGCCTGTGCGCCTTATTTATACTGTGACGTCATTTTGACGCACAGGAGGGGGCAGGCCTTAAAAAACGGCGCCCAGTCTGATGGGCGCTGGTTTTTAACGCCTGGGTCAGGGCAGGCGTTAAGGGACGTGTGGGCTCAGAAGGAGCCCAGGGGTGCCCTCCCATGCCCCCAGGGACACCCCCTGCCACCCTTGCCCACCCCAGGAGGACACCCAAGGATGGAGGGACCCATCCCAGGGAAGTTAAGGTAAGTTCAGGTAAGTATTTTTTTCATATTTTTTTTGTTTCATAGGGGGGCCTGATTTGTGCCCCCCCCACATGCCACTATGCCCAATGACCATGCCCAGGGGACATAAGTCCCCTGGGCATGGCCATTGGGCAAGGGGGCATGACTCCTGTCTTTGCTAAGACAGGAGTCATTTCAATGGGGGTTGGGCGTAAAAATAAAATGGCGCAAATCGGGTTGAGGCCAAAATTTTGCCTCAGACCTGACTTGCCCCATTTTTTGACGCCCAAGCTCCATTTTCCCCTACGCCAGCGCTGCCTGGTGTGAGTCATTTTTTTTGACGCACACCTGTCAGCTGCGCCGGCTAACGTCATTCAATAAATAAGTTGCCCGCATGGCGCTTTGGAATGGCGTTAAAATTTTTGACGCACAACTGCATTGGCGCAGTTGTGAGTCAAAAAGTATAAATATGGGCCTTAGTGCTAATTAGTTGTCAAAGACATGAGTGATGATTATATTGTATTAAGCTGAGAAACACAAGACTTGCAGGGCTAAGGGGGATGGTGACAGAGTGGATAATGAGAGAGATAAAGCTGGGAGGAAATTTGGTAAATATGTATGTGAACATGCACCAGGAAGAATGAAATGTGAGTGAATCAGAGAGATGAAATTGAATGCAAATCCTCGATCCAAATGAGAAAGAAATGCCATTCAGGGAAACCCAGGAGAAAGAGGAGAGTAAACACATCCGATAGAGTGGTGAAACAGTGAGAGGTAGATGTGAAGAAATATATGTGAGCAATGGTAATGAGAGGTGGCAGTGGAAGGTAACAGGTGATAAAACTGGAGAATAAGAGAGTGAGCTGGATTAAACAAGATTACTGAAGTTTATTTCTGAGGTAAACTGGAAAAGAGAACAGCATATCATAGGGTGATGTAGAAAAACTGTTAAAGTGATGAGCATGACCTGAAAAGGTGGAAGTTATAGAAAAATAGAAAGGAAGGCAATAGGAAGATAGCATCGATGCAGGTGAAAGGCATTTTCAGTGCTTAATTTGTAAAAGAAAAAGTGCTGGTGCCCATAGCTCTGTTCAGAAACCTGTGGGATGTGAAATTAAACATTAGCACACAGAATACCAAGGCTGTAGAATTAAACAACCTCATGCCTCTTTAACCCACTACCAGACACACCCTGCCACCTTATCTCACATTTACTGGTTCCTGCTTCCTTCCTTTGTGACATTTGTTTCTGTCTTTCCCTTCCTCCATCTTTCCTACTTGGGTGTTTTTCCCTCTCTTACTCTCGCTATTTATCTGATGCAAAAAAAAAGTTCCTGTCTTCAAAAATAAAAACTGGCAGACCCACTGCTTCACATTAAGCACAGGGGATTCTGAGGCAGAGCTGTGAGAGGAAGAGATGGTGAATTAAAGGGGCATGGGATAATATTATAAATATATCAATGAAACCGCTTTTGTATTAATTTTGTACAAAATTAATTGTAGAGTTTATTGCTTTAGTGATGTACTTCCTGTGACATCACTGGTGTCAAAGATCACATAGCATCACTTCCAGAAAGGACATCAAAATCACGTGGTGTCAGTTCCTGTGATATCCATGGGGTAGAAGGGGGTATGATGTCACTTCGACTACACCTGGCATTTTGATGAATTGATGTTCATGTGCTATTTTTAGTGGTTTTAATACCCAGAATAATACACGCAGGAATACATGAAGTTTATGTTTTGCCTTTTCCTTGAAATCATTTTTCTTAGAGACAAAGAGGTTTTGGTATGTTTACCTTTCCTGAGTTTTCTACTTTTCTCCTGCACGTTGTTTACATAGATATACCTATTTGGTTCCCACACACCGTTCCTCAGAGATGCATTCAGACACGGATTTACTTGTTGATATGCTGCCTTCAGTGTTGCTATTGTTTTCAATCCTGTACAGAGGCACTCGTAAGCTGGGCTGTTTACTTGATGAGCTTTATTTCCTTATGCTGGTCTGCCCGTTAACTGCTATTTTTCATTCTATGAGTGTTCCTTGTATCTTGTCATTGCTGATTGTGTTTGGATGCGTGCTTCTCATCCACCCACCTGTGGCCCACCTCACGCATTGTTTTATCATAGATGTGCTTAGACGTGGCATGTGTTGGGAGTACTGCCAATCCACCAGGCCTCTTTTACCCATAGTGATGTTATTTTTTTCAGTTGCTTGTAGGCACACACACACAAACTGGCTTGCTTGTTAAGTGAGTGGGGTTACCACATGCTGTTCCACCCGCCCACCACTCTCTGTCTACTGGGTGTTTTCAGGCATCGTGGAGCAGGTGGGTGATGATCTCGCCTTTTTATTTTTATTTCTTTCTGCTTTGAGTCTTGACATATTCTTTGATTTTTATTCACAGCACTTGATGGCTACTGTTTGCCATATAATATAGGTGGGATGTTTGATCATAGGAATAAGTGTTGTACACACATGACGTGTGTTCGTGTGATCTGTTGTGGTTCACTTTTTTGTATGCACTACCACATTTTGTGCTGTTCTGTATACATGCATACTTTGCCTCAACCTCGCAAGTTCTTTTGGAAGGTTTGTCGTGAGCTTGATACTTACCATTGTGCAGTTTTCAGTTGGTTGCACCCCTCTTAAAGCATGACCAGATTTGCACCCTTCGATGCACGAGGAAGAATGTTGTTGTCTATCTATTCCTCCGCATGAGCTTGTCATCTATTGTCATGTTCTCCATCAGGGAGTCTCACTGGAGGTACTCTTCTCTGTTTCTTCCCTTTATATTTCATTCTTTCTCAAGGGATATATCCCCATGTTGATTAATGATATGGGCTTCAATGTACCTCCTCTTTTATAGACATAACTTTCATGTATCAAGACATTTGAGGATTTTTACTATAGTGACCCAGATCAGTTCTGGTCCGGTAAGACATCCATTATTTTTCTTGCATTTAAGTCAGCCCTGAATGCCCTTTCAAGACTGATTTTTGTCCACATTTTCTCTCCCAGGTGGCACACTGTTGTTCCTTTTTCCTGATGAAGAACCCAGACACTTCATTCCAATAGTTGTCAAATTGTCGACTAATATATAGTCAAACCATGATCAACTGGACATTACATTGTTTGGAAATTTCTTTGATGATTTTCATAAAGTTCCATTCATGGGTTTGACCTTCCCCTTGGACATATAGTATATATTTTTGTTTTCTCACTTCTGTTACATTAAATTTGTTTTAGCACATTGTTTTTCACTATTCGCTGTGTCACCACTTGGAGCACCATTGTGTTTTGAGAGATCAGACTCTGGATGCAAACAGATCCATATACAATGCACTTCTCTTATATGTTTTCCAAAAATATATATTAAGTTGAAGCATTGAAAGTTGTATTTATTTGTTATGCTTGACAATACTGCAACGGTGTTTACAAAAACATTGTTTTTGTGAATCCCATAACCATATGAATAGTATTTATAGATCACTTCTTCATTTTTTGATTGTCTGCCCTCCAGGGCTTGCTGAGGCGATGGTGCCGCCTTTGAGGCTGGTAGTCGGGGTGGTCTAGGATGCCAAGGAGGCATTTGCAACTTTCCCTGTGTGGTTTCCAAAGAGGGGGCGGTACAATTTTGGGAACTGCTGTTCCAGTCAGCATCATGCAGCTTCCAGAAAGCCAAAGAATAAGAAGCACTGCTCATGCAAGATTTTCAGGCGTGCTGGGAACATGAAGATGTAGGTGAGGCCCTTGGTGCATAACTGTATCTTGACTGTCTGTAAGAAGGCAGTTTCCTTGGCACTTCCAATGTATAATCTGAGAAGAGAGACACAATTATTAGTGCTATCTCCCTGGCCTTTTGGAGTAGATGATCATGGTCCCTGTAGTTGAGAATTCTTGCTAGCAGGGGATGTGGTGGCGCCCTTTGGGAGGGCCACAAGGCAGCATCCTGTGGGCAAGCTCCACAGAAAACAGGAACGACTGACCCTGGCGATCCACAGCCACCTGGAATCACTGTTCAATAAATAACATTGCTTTGGGGCCCCCGTTACCTCTGGCAGTCCAATAATGTATACGTTATTACATCACACACACCCTTCAGTGCCCTCTGGTCTCTGGTGCAAGGCTGTCAGTTTCTTTTGAAGGTCAGCTATTGTAGATTCATGCAAGGCATGTTGGCAGTGCCATCTCTGAGATCACAGCCTCCACTGTTTTCAACCTGTCATTGACTTTGCGATGGTCTTCACATAGGATACAATTGTCTGCCAACACATAGTCTATGAGTTGTACAATGATAGATCTTGAATACCAGATTTCCTGAAGTATCATGTCTGATTTATCCTATGTAGGAGCTAAGTTCTTGGATGGAATGCAGTCTTCCTGCGTGCGTGTGGGGGAGCCATATGAGTACATCCTCTTGGAAGGTTAATGGGTCTGCCTGGAGGATGATAGTGTAGATTTAGTTTGGCCCATTGCAGTATAGTGAGGATCAACATTAAGAGCACTGAAAACGGATCAACAGTATAGTGTGGGTGGCACCACTAAGGAACAGGAAGGAGATGTCGGCAAAACTGTCACAAGACCTAGGTAATCAGATCATGACTCATCCATACAAGTGGTCTAATATCTCACTGCGATCAGACCCGGCAGTGCCAGCGCATATCCTTATGGTTATGGGCATCTACTAGCCCATCACTGCAAAAGGTCCAGGCCCAGACAGTGCCTCTGTCCACCCCAGTGGTCTCCGCAGACCAGAGCTGAACCCAATAAACTAGAGCAAACAGCACAGCTCAGCCAGTAGCCTGTTTCTATTGTTTTTTATCGCAGAGCTCAGTAAGACAAGGATGCTGGTATATATATATAGGGTTTTGCCAGCAGGTGTCCAGTACATGAGGCGCTCCCTCTGGCCAGAGGGGCCCACAGCAATGGTGTAATACAGCTGCTATTTCTGGGTATCAGAAGTCATATTCGCTGTCACAGGCGTAGCCCAATGAAGCAGGAGTATTTTCTATCAGGGGACCACACAGGCTCCGGACTTCCCCAGGTACATAGTGGTGGGAAGGATCAAGGGGCCTTCTCCTCCTCTCTACATAAGCACCTAAGAGGTACAGTTACTTGTTGTGAGCTAAGTGCCCCACCTCACACATTGCGTCCCCAACAGGACCCACAAGGCACTCACCATCTCATGCACATAGGGTCTAGTTCAAATAGTGGCATCAGGACCCAGGAAGTGCAGAGGAAACAAAGTTGAATCTGGGAATTTTAGTACTGTTCGGGGAGGGAGGTCCAGAGGTCTTGCTCATTCCCTCATGCTGCTCCAGGCCTCACCAGGAAAGAAGGCCCCCAGGCACCAGAATGGGAGTGAAGTCCAGCACAATGTCACCACCACCCCGGCCCATGGCAGGAGAAAGTCAAGGGATGATGGGCAGTGGCCACCTGAGAGCAAATAGTCAGGGTCCAGTGATACTGTGCATCAGAAGGCGGTCTCTGTCAACCTGGAAGCAGTAACCGCTCTGCTTTGGGTGAGCAATGGTGCAATGCCATTTAATCCCAGTCCTTAGGCCCAATCTAGCAGTGCCATGCTCTATGTGGGAGTATGCCCGGAGCAAGTGGCACTGGACCCACTCGATCAAGGGGAGGCAACAGGCAGTTCAAAGGTGCATGGATAGGGGCTGTTGCAACATGGTTCAATGTGTAGCTGTTTCAGCCCTGGATAGATGCCGGATGTTGAGGGAGTTTCAATGAAGCACATTCACTATCTTCGGTCGTTGGCTATGCCCCCAACACTGCCAGCTCTTCCTACTCAAATCCAATCTCCTATTACTTGTCCATTCTCCGTAAATATGAAATTCAAGACCAATATCCTGCATAGAAACATATTGAATCCTCAGTGAACATCTCTCCTGAATAACCTTTCACCACTCAGCATACTATTGCATCCTTCCAAATTATCACCCTTTCTCACAGAACTCTGACAAATATTTTGCAAACTCCAGATCTTGTGTTTCCATAGGATTCAAATTCCTTTAAAAGCACAAACTATATCAAACATTGAATGCATCCCAATAGACATGCTTTGCTCAAGGTACATGAACTCTACAGTTCTCTCTTAAGTGCCTCTGTTTTTTTTTAAACACCTGATATTTTCAAGACAAGTAAATTAAGAACAATTGCTGGCACAAACAGATGCTCCTCTCTTTTCTATCCTTCTAGTGGACCTTTCATTAATTGATTAAAAGTTCTCCTACCTTGCCAATTCCATTATCAATGGCAACCAAGATTTGAATACCCAAAAAGGGGCCATTACCATCAATTGACAATTCTGTCTCCTATCTTTCATCAATACTTTCTGAATCTTCACAAACAGGAGAACAGAATTGACCTTGATCATCACCCAATCCCAAACAAATACATCTGCAACCATAGTCTTTGGGGCTGGCCTCAAACTGCAATACTATGGCACCTGAGATCTCCTTCTGGTGGCAAACCAATTCACTTCCAATGGACGCTGGTCTGCCGTCGGTTTCTTGAACAGCGCAGGATTCAGCTTCCAAACACTGTAATCCCCGAAATGCCTTGAATTCCAATTGACAGCCTCATTTTCCAGACACCAAAGTTACTCTGCTCAAACATTTATCTTGTGTTCGAAATAGAACCCTCAAAAAAGGCTGCTGCTAAAACAGACAACTGCTTTGAGCATTCTACTCCCACTTTGTTTATATAGCTTCCCACTGTACATTTCTGATCACTGACTCTTTTCCCCCCATCGACTGGATTCTATTGAGCTCCAGAATGAAATCTCACCATGTTCCAAACCAATTCAGTACTCCACGTTTTCCAAATGCCATCTTAATTTTTTTTCTCTGCCTTTTTTTTGCTTCTTTTGCCTTCCTGTCACTGTCTCTGTATTACAAATCCTTCTGTAAGCCTTCAGCTTTCAACAGTACTCAATAGTGCAAAGGACCTGAAAAATAGCCTGCATCAAAGCAGACAGGAGCTCAAAATCTCAAGCTAACTCTAAGAGCTTGCAAACCTCTGTTGCCATTTTCACTTTCCTGTCTAGCAACTTCAGCATCCATACAAGCATGTCCACTTAAAATCCAAAAAACTGCACAGTCTTCGTAGTGATAAATACTGACTTACCCATATTCATGATAAAAATCGGATTCTCTAGCAACCCTCTCATAATAGTCAAATGTTTATGAATCTCTTCCAACTTGATTTTATTCACCCACATACAAATGCAGCACAATATCATGGAAGTAGAAAGAGATTTCTTGCTCGAATGTAGGTTTACCTTAAATAAATGAAAGACAAGATGTGTCTGGAAAAGCAGGAACAGTCTGTTTAATTAAACGCAATGGTGAGGAAAGCACAGTACAGAGTCGGAGTCTCAAAGTGATAACGTTTTGAGCGCCTAGGGCCATATTTATACTTTTTGACGCTAAACTGCGCTAACGCAGTTTAGCGTCAAAAAATTTAGCGCCGTCTAACGCCATTCTGAAGCGCCATGCGGGCGCCGTATTTATGGAATGGCGTTAGCCGGCGCAAGCAGACCGGCGCTGCCTGGTGTGCGTGGAAAAAAACCACGTAGACCAGGCAGCGCCGGCGTTGGGAAAAAATGACGTTAGGGCGTCTTAAAATGGGGCAAGTCAGGTTGAGGCAAAAAAATCGTCTTAACCCGACTTGCGCCATTTTTTAACAACGCCCATCCCCCATCAACATGACTCCTATCATTGTAAAGATAGGAGTCATGCCCCCTTGCCCAATGGCCATGCCCAGGGGACTTCTGTCCCCTGGGCATGGTCATTGAGCATAGTGGCATGTAGGGGGGCACAAATCAGGCCCCCCTATGCCACAAAAAAAAAAAAAAAATACTTACCTGAACTTACCTTAATGTCCATGGGATGGGTCCCTCCGTCCTTGGGTGTCCTCCTGGGGTGGGCAAGAGTGGCAGGGGGGGTCCCTGGGGGCAGGGGAGGGCACTCTGGGCTCATTTTGAGCCCACTTGTCCCTTAACGCCATGCCTGACCCAGGCGTTAAAAAGCGGCGCAAATGCGCCGTTTTTGGCCACGCCCACTCCCGGGCGTCATTTTTGCCCGGGAGTATAAATACCACGTAAAGGCCTGGGAGTCATTTTTTAAGACGGGAACGCCTCCCTTGCATATCATTAACGCAAGGAAGGGGTTCACGCTAAAAAATGACGCACACTCCGGGCACTTTGGCGCCCGAAGCGTCTAACGCCATAGTATAAATATGGCGTTAGTTGGCGTTAGTTTAGCGTCGAATTTGCGTCGAAAAAAACGACGCAAATTCGGCGCAACCAGAGTATAAATACGGCCCCTAGTTCTACATTGTCTTGAGGTACAATAAAATGATTGAATACATTCTTTGAAAAAAGGAATCCAGGCCTACCACAAGGCTGTAAATCTAACCACCTTATAAAGTTTGCTGGTGGGTCTTGACCTTGTGTGGACATAGGTTGGGCCAGACATGTCCAGATGTCCGGCATGGGGAGCCATGATTACTGTGTGTAGTGTGTGTGTTGTGTTCTGATTTAATGTGTGTTCCTAACTTTATGTGGCATCTAACTTTATCTTGTTTTGAAAACGCTTACCCCTCTGACCAAATGTGTTTAATTGGTAGCAAGATCTAGGACATTTGTGGCATTGCTGCCTACCTGGGGAATTGTCAAGCACTAACCTATTTGTCCCAGGAAGACACAATGTTGACCATGTTGCTTATTCCCAATTCTTCCTAGAAGTTACGTAGCTTCCACTTAAATGAACATGATTGGTATCAAAACTCCCCAGGGGAAAGGGGATAGATGAAAGAGAGAGAGAGAGAGAGAGAGACTGGAGCCGCAGGTCTGATCCAAACGACTGATGATGGTCCTTGAAGAGCAGTGATCTCCTATGATAAATTACATATCAGTCAAACAGCCTATAACTCATATCCACATATCTACTAATCTCTGACTACTCTGTGCAACCTAGGTGTACCTGTTAGGTTCCCCTTTGCTGCTTTAGATGGCTCTCCCTCTCTCCAGCAATTTTTGGGATATGATATGGATTACCTGCAATTAAATAGGAACCTTGGACCTTCCATAGTATCTATGACTACTCCCACTGTGATTCCAGATTGATCCCACGTCACCTTTATTAATGCCTACCTAAATGTACTTGAAGTTCTGTGGATATTTTGTTTGATGACCTTGCTGAGCTTTCCTAGGGCTCTGACTTACTTGATTTCATAGACATATAAATAGGTAACAAATAATTACAACAAATTCGCAGGTAAGTAGGTTTGCAGACATTCATGGGTTAATTTAAGTACTGTACTTAGAATCCCAAAGAACACACATTTTGGCCCTCATTCTGTGTTTGGCGGACTTTTTGGAAGACCGCTGTGGTGAGGGCTGCCAAAATACTGCCAGTGGTGGTGGCATCCAGACCGCTGTATTACGAGCCACCTACTGAAGACTGCCCAAAAACAACCACAAATTTGAGACCGCCAAGCCGACCGAGGGCAGGAGAGAGGAGGTCCCACCTCCAGCACTGCCATGCCAACAACATTTGGCCCTCCATATTAGTAACAACAAATCAGAACAGCGGTCATTGCATTGCAGTAAACTATTGGTGGTGGGAACCTCCACAGTCAAAAACAGACCCCAGACTGAACACCACACCATATTGGACAGTACGGATACCCAACACCTGAGACACCCACACACATTAGACACACCCACACTCACCACTATAAAACACACCTCCACACAACCTACAACCTTTGCAACTACAACCACAGACAGACACAGCGAGGACCCACAAACTGATAAATTAGCACTGATACACCATAGGCATATATATACTTCACACTCAGCACACACCATACAAGTGCACCATAAAAACTATCCACACACCACAACTGCACACAAACACCACAACACACCAGCACACAATACTAAGCATCCTACAAACCCCATCAAGCACCAAACGCTCCACCCTTGCGCGCAACACCCCCCAACAACATCACTACCACAATGTCCCCTCAAAAGCACCCCCGATTCACAGATGACGAGTTGAGGGTCATGGTCGATGAAATTGTCAGGTTAGATCCACAAATGTTGGGAGCAAAGGTCCAGCACACATCCTTAGCCAAGAAAATTGAGTTATGGTGGAGGATCATCAACAGGATAAACTCAGTGGGCAACCATCCAGGCACATGAGAGGACTTCAGGAAGAGGTGGAGCGACCTTAGGGGGAAGGTGCGTTCCATGTCTTCACAACACCATTGGAATAATTGGAGGACTAGACTCTGGTAAGTCGCTAACACTCCCCTGGAACCAACAACTCCTGTACAGCATGCGTCCAAACCACCCTATCACTCCCCAATTCTCCCCATCTCACACTTCCTCCCCCAACCCAATCACCTTATGCCCCTCCCCTGCATACCACCCAACTGCCACTATCCTCACTCTGTCCTTCCATAGTGCACGGATAGCACTAACAATGGCAAGCATTACAACTCCCAGAATGCATTACTACAGACACATGAGAAGTTGCTATTCCCACTTCATAGTGGAACACTTGCATGTATAACCATTGCACCAGCTACACCAACTGAATGCTTCTACTGCATACTACAACATGGCAATGACAGCAATGCTATCCACTATCCACAACCCTCAATGGAACATGGAATGCAACTCCCTCCCTCTCCATCCACAGGTACCCCTTCTCCTGCCACCCTGCTGAGGATGCCAGAGACAGACAGCCCTCCCCAGGATAAAGGCCCCAGTGTGGACCACTACTCTGGATGTCTTGACATTGACAACTTACCTGGCCCACCTAGGACAAGTGGTCAGTCCGCCACCACCGCCTCACACAGCCAACCCATCATTCCCAATCCTGTGTCCTAAGGACTGGTCAATCAGCAGTGTGTCCCACAGTAGAGGGATCAGAGTCTACCCCCTCACATCCAAGACAATGAAGGTCCTGGTGTAACTGGGAGTAAACATGCCATGCCAGGGGCACAGACACAGGAGGCCATGGGCAGTGGGAGGGCACCTGTGGGCCAATGGATGGGGCTCCCAAGGGAAACGACTGGCCAGTAGGCCATCTCCCAAGTCCTGGAAGCATGCCTGCAATCACAGGACAAGATGGGCCAGATACTCTCCACCTTCCATGAGAACCAGAGGCTGCAGAGGGAATACCACCATGAGGCCATGCAGCAGTGGCAGACACTCAGTGCCTCCATGGCCACCATTTCAGGGGTGCTCAAAGAACTAACAACCATCCTGCGTGCATCATCCACCCTCCAGCAGGCCCCTTCCACTAGCCACATGCCAACTGAGGCACCCACTTTTTCCGCAGCTAGTGGAAAGGAGTCCATGCCAGAGGACCCAATGGCCACTAGCACCTCTCCCTCTGTAGCTGAGGAACCCCCACGCAAACAAGGTCGTTCATCCAGACATCCTGCAGGACCTGATGCCAAGACTGAAACTACTGCCAGGAAGTGACCCTCTCCTGAACATTCTCCCTTGTTTGCCACTGAGACGCCCTATTAACTGTCCCCTGTCATGTCTCCATTTTCCCATGGCCTTTGGATACTGGACCTGTACTACCTGCAGCTGTGCCAACTGCTCTGATGAATTAATCCACCTTGACCGCACTCTTCACCCATTGCACTTCTGAATCAAATTAAACACCATTGAGCACAGCTACTGTGTATGTGTCTTTCTTGTAACAAGTACGATTATCTGTAGTACAACATGCCATTTCCGTTAACTCATTGACCTGCAAAAGTCTGTATGATGGACAGAAAGGGGAGCAATGTGCCGAATGTTTGATAGTAGAACAGACATATACTCTAATCCTTTGTAAAGGGAGCCACCATTCTAGCCAGGAACCAGAGTAGTACCACATAAGTGACCTGCAAATATAGCAAGACAGGGAAATCCATCACCATAGGAGTCTATATTGCCATCCACCAGACATGACGTACATGTTCGTCCTCCCTAGTGCGAATTGGCAAGTGGAATGTTAACAGAAATTACCATGAAAGATCCACATTTGCAAAACATGCATTCCCAATGCTCATTCCCAATGCTCATTCCTTCACAGCTGACATTACACAACTAAAGCCAAGTTTCACTGTCAGTATAAGTTATGTACCATATTTGTCCATTTTGTACAGTGAGAATAGGTAGCTAAACTTATAACATAACATTACTTTGGTTGGCAGTGCTATTGAAGTTGACATTGCATTACTGGGTACATACAACGTGCCCAATCCTTTGCAGGTGTGATGCTACGCAAGAGTATGGAAACATAGCTCTGACATTTAAATATTAACACTTCCCCTGATTACACACCAGGAGGATCAATGCCACAAGGCAGACAAGAGAACAGTACACATACAATACAGTTCACACATACCTGATTTTTATTAGAAGTATTGGTGGATCAACTCTGTTCTAGAGTCAGCTGCATTCTCATCATCTGCCTCCTCATCACCTTCTATGTCACTATCATCAGCCACTGGTCCAGCTGCCACCTCCTCAATATCAAGTAATGGTATGTGACGTCTCAGTGCTAGGTTGTGTAGCATGCAGCAGGCAACAAAGATCTGGCAGACCATTAGTGGTCTGTAGATCAGGGCACCTCCTGAGATATGTAGACAACGGAATCTGGCTTTCATTAACCCAAAGGTCCTCTCAATAACATGCCTTGTTCTGCCGTGGGCCTCATTGAAACAGTTTTCACCATCTGTTGTCAGGTATCTCACTGGTGGCACTAGCCACAAAAGGTTAGGATAGCCAGAGTCACCTGTGTGCACAAAGGCTGGACTTATTACAATACTGGTAAGGATACAGGGTAGATTGTGATGAGAGATGACATTACAGTTGCACACATACTATTGGATACATACCAATGAACCGGGCCCTCTCCCTCTGTAACTGTGTCATCATGTGTGTGACATTGCTGTTCCTCAGAATGTAGGAGTCATGCACAGATCCAGGAAAATGTGGCTGTCACTTGGGAGATATACTGGTCAGCGAGACACACCACCTGGACATTTATGGAGTAAAAGTTTTTCCTGTTCCTGTACACTTTTTCATTGACCCTGGGAGGAACCAAAACACTGTTTGTGCCAGCTATGGCCCCTATCACATAAGGGACATGTCCCATATCATAGAAGTCAGCTTTAACAGTGGCCAAATCCGCACGTTGGGGGAACCTGATGTAGCTGTTCAGGTGTTTGAGCAAAGCACACAGTACA
Organism: Pleurodeles waltl; assembly: GCF_031143425.1. NCBI lineage: Eukaryota > Metazoa > Chordata > Amphibia > Caudata > Salamandridae > Pleurodeles > Pleurodeles waltl. The sequence continues at coordinate 241,409,079 of NC_090437.1, read as the reverse complement.
TCCTTCAACACAATACTAAACATTGACTGTGACATCCATGAGGCAAGGAAGTGTAGCACTGACAAGACCTGTACTGTGGAGGGATTACGTAGGGATTACAAATGGCATGCAAGGGATCTGGCTCCAACTGGGTTCACAGTTCCACGATGGTCTGACGGTTCAGACGATAGGTCTGGATGATGTGTCTCTCTTCCAGGGTAGCAACGTCAACTAGGGGCTGGCACACCAGTGCATGTCTCATTCTCACCATAGCACGGTATCTCAGAATAGGAGAGAGGAAAAGCCACAGGTTGATGTCGACATTTCCCATGCCACCAAACACTATACTTGTAACACATGATAGTAATGTGAACATAAGGCTGAAGTATACACAATCCATTTGGCCATGTAGACTGTACGTGTGCGCCATCCTAGATTACTGTTGCAGCCCTAGACATACAGCATGCCACCCAGGAAACATGCGACACTTCCATTTAACAACACCATTTCCACGCATGTAATTAGTTGTATGTAACTTTTTGACATACAGACATGGGTAGTCCGTCTATGACGCAGCAAGTGACTGTACATGTCCTTTCATTGTCATCAAACCATCTAACTGCACTGTCCATTAATGTCACATGTGTGAACCCAGCTTTGATATGTGGACATAGTCATTCTATGCAATCATCAATATTATACATGACGCACTTATAATTCACCTACAATACACAGACGACATGTAAAATGGCAACCTCCTGTCCTGCACGCACAGGACATATGGAAGTGACCTCATTCCACTGGAGTTAGTCGTTATGGCGGTAGGGAGTCGCAACAGCTTTGCAACTCTTCATTGGATACTTTGTTGCCTATGGGAGACTGGGGCCAATGAAGTTCATCGCCGGTGGTGACCGCCATGTATGCGGCCGCCGTGACTGCCATTTTCTGTTGCATAGCTCACTTGACTCCTGACACTCAAGCAATCAGGACCTCCACTGCGTGAGCTGCTGTGTACTATCTCTGGGATCCATAATGCCACATCCTGCAGGAGATAGGGCCCCTGCCTTCACCCAGGAGGAGTTGGAGACGCTTGGGAACGGGGTCCTACCCCTGTATGGACAGTTGTATGAGGCACCAGAGCAGCAGGTGAGTTCAATGATACTGTCCTGTCTTATAGTGGTGTGTGTGAGGCTGAAAGGCATTGTGATGATGCACACAGAGTGTATCTATGCCGGTGGCAACGGAGTTTGTGTTTTTGTGCCGTTAAGACACATTAGTGTTGGAATGAGATGTGTCTGATGTGTGAAGTTCACTGCTGTTGCTGTGATGCCACTCTACATGACTTTCTCCTTCTGTCTGTCCGGCAGGACCCTAATCCCCCGAATGGCCCGCATTTTGGCAGTGGATGGGCGCTTGAGGGCAGCACAGCAGCCACAAGGGGGGAAAGTACACACTCACACCTCTCAAATGTTTGGCTTGTATGGGTTTGGGTAGCCTACTAATGGTAAGATGTAGTGTGGATCATTGGTAGATGCACATGGACTATGGGTATCAGTCACCCTGGCAGGATTTGTATAGAGTATGTGTGCCCATACCATGCAGACAGTGACTTATGAAGGCACTGAATCCATGTTTGGTTTGTCTGGACACCCTTCACATATTTTGAGAGGCCTTCCCCTTCCACCAGCATCAGGATACCTGAGGTGTTAAAGCATTGCCATCAGTAGTACTCTGCCACAATGACAGAGGTAATTTCTGAGTTCTCAAACAGCTGCCTTTAACTGAATGTAGAGATGGTTGCAGAGGGCTATGTACTTGCTGACCACATTGTACATGGATTTGTGGGCATGCTACCTTCCCATGCAGGATAATGTTGGGTTAAATAGTACAGGATATGTCAAATTAATCGACCATGTACTATGCAACTGTGCATTGGTAGACCCTTCATTAAGTCAATGTGTGTCAATGTTCCCACATCAGTAGGTTTTTTCAGCATAGCTTTGGTTTCCCCTATGATTTCCCACAGTTATGCATGTCAATGTAAAGGCATGCCCTGCCACGGCATACCAGCAGAATGATAAGTTGTTGCTCTGTGTGAGTGATGGGTAGGTACTGACCCATTCCATTCTACCCTTTCTTTCTCTTCCACCCTCCCTCTCCTCCTCTGTATTTGTGTGCATCAGCATTATCAGGCAAAGGAGAAGGGGCTCCAGTGAGGGGGTAAGCTGCAGCCCACCGGACCCAGTGGACTGACACCAGCGGAACCTAGGGGACCAGTGGGACGTAGGGCGAGGGGAGTGCCACAAGGCAGGCCCGATCTACAATATCCTCTTCAACTTCTTTCTCCGATTGATGCTCCCTGGCAGTGGCAGACCCATCTAAGATGAGCCCAGCACCATCCTTGTCTGCCACCACCCTCACCAGCACCGTCCTCACTGTAGCTTCCCACCCAGTTGCCCGAGCCCACTGACCCAGGAGGGTGGGCATCTCCTTTGCCGCAGACACCTCTGCCCCTGCCTCAGTCAGCCCTGCTGCCCTCAATGAGGAGGCTATTGACCTCCTGAGGTCCATCTCTGTGGGACAGTCAACCATTGTGAATACCATCCGGGGACTGGCATCACAGATGCAGCAGAGCAATGCCTATCTGGAAGGCATTCACGGTGCCCTGACTGCCCTGCAGAGATCCTTTCAGGCTCTGGCCTCCTCATTGACGACAGCCACTCACAACGACTGCCAACACCCTCATATGCAGCACATCCACCTTACCTCCAGGCACCACCCCAACAGATACTCACACATCCACCCTGGCATCTCCCTGAGTCTCCCCCTCCTCCCAATACACCTAAAGGCCCTCACTCACCCACCAAACAGACACCCAGCACACACATAGCTTCCACCCACGCACCTGCACCCAAGACACCTACATGGACACACCTTCCAACCACTCCTTCTCCCTCCACCTCTAAACGTTTTTACCATGACGGCCCTTATATTCCTAAAAACAGATTCCTTCATTAGTTTTCCCTGTTCCCTCCCTCTGTCCCAGCCTGTGGTTCCCCCAAGCACCCTGTTACCCTCCCCAAACCCAGCCCTTCCACCTCCCAGGCCTCTCAATACCCCCCCAGTACTGCCCATGGCCCTCCCACTGCAAAACCTCAACCCCTTCCAAACAGAAGGTCAGCCCTCCTCAATCCAAGGCCAAGGACCCTACCCCACAGGCTAAGACTAAAATCAAACCCTGCAAACCTGAACCCAAGCAAAAGGGCCCCCCTCCCAAACTCAAGCCCCCATCTCTGCCCTTCCTCACCACTGAGGTGCCTGCCTGCCCCATTGATATCCCTGCCATGTGCAGGCCACTTTGCAGTCAGGAGTCAATTTGGGGACAGACACTTTGCCCAGTGTGCCTGGGGCACTGTAGACTTTGGGCTGGCCAGTAGCCCTATGTTGTATATAGTTGGACTTTTCAAAAATTATTTATATCAATATATCTGCACCACAGTACTGTTTGTGTTGAAGGTAACATACTTGCCCTACCTCTCTTTTCATATGTATGTGTCATATTTGTGTGATTTGTGCATGTTCTGTGCATGTGATGTGTGTGTGTAGCAGCATGAGTTGTGTAGGGAACTGGTGCCATGGTCTTGTTGTGATGTGTTGTGATGGTGTTGTGTGGCATTGTGTGGTAGTGGTGTGTGTGCTCATGTGTGAAGTGATGCATCTGTTTTGTGGTTTGTATGTTGGGTGGATGTGGTGTGTGATCTGATATGTTATCTGGCAGTGTTTTGGTTTGGATTGGTTGTGTGCTGTTGTTACGTGAGGCTGCCAGTAGGTCTTGTCCTGTGGAGTTGTGCGGTGCGACTCTCTGCCAATGCGTTTGTGTGATTGCGATGGTGTTATCGCTGTGTGACTCAGTGGTGTTTTGTATGAATGTGTTTGACAATGGCGGTGGTGTGGCGGTGGTGTGTGCATCATCAGGCAAAGGAGAAGGGGCATCAGCGAGTGGGGAAGCTGCAGTCCACCGGACCCAGGAGGCTGACACTAGCGGAACCTGGTGTATATGGCACATGTATGTATGCCATGGCGTGAGGTGTTTGTGTGTATGTAGGTGTGTGTGTTTGCAGCGCTGCATCACTTTTGAAATGCAGCGGTGCACTGTATTTAGAGGAATACGCTGCACCCCCTGCATTGGCACTAAATAAAGCTGCATAGTGCCAACGCAGTCATCCTTGCACTATAGTGCAAGGTTGTCCTCATTGAGGGGATAGATTGTTTATCTTCTGTCCCTTCCTGCACATAAACAATCTACAAAGACAATTTGGCACTTTTATGTGTGCTGCAAAATGTAGCACACATAGAAGTACCAAAGCATCATTTTGAATGAGTCTTTAATTTCAGGAAGGTGTCCCTTCCTGCATGTAAACAATCGCACATGGCATTTTGCTTCTTCTATGTGTGCTGCGGAATGCAGCACACATACAAAAAGCAAAAAACGAGGAGGAATAAAAACATTCATCCTTGTTTTGCCATGCTAACGCCACCCCTGGGGTTGTGTTAGATTTTGGCACTGCCTCAGGTTTACGACAACTCGTAAATCTGAGCCAGCATCAAAAACAATGGGTATTGCTGTGGAACACCCACTGCAACACCCATTGCATGCCTGACTGACGCAGAAAAATGCATCAGAGGGACCCATATTTGCAAGAAGGCATAACGCCACAAAAAAGTGATGTTACACCTCCTTGTAAATATGGAGCAGTGCTTAGCATCAAGAAAAGTGACGCTCCGGTGGCACTGGAGGCTCTTAATTATGCCCCATAGGGTTAAAATCAATAACACAAGTGATCGGTTTTATCACTGTTACATCACAACAAAAGTTGAGCATAGCAATGAAACTTTCAGGCGATTCACAGAATGTTCCGTACCACCACTACCAATTATGCAATTGTCATATTAAAGTTAGCAACTGTATTCACAATACATCATTTTTATGATATTTGCACGAATGAATTTCCTTTCAGCGATATGTATCAAGCAACAATGATAATTGTTATTCCGCAATTAGCTGCGAGCATCCCAGTGACCTTAAATGCCAGTGATGTACCTTCTGAGGTGCATCACACTCCGAAACATCCGGCTTTCGAATATCAAGTCAGCAAATGTCAAGTTTTCACAAATATATGGTTTTTCGAGCACGCGCAGTGCATTACCGCCTTTTTATTAGTTAATTCTCTTGATTTCTTCAACTCCCCAGAAGCGACATCCAGGATACAGGACTGAACATGAAGATCAAACGTGGAGAAGCAGAGACTTCTTCTCTCCATCAGAAGATCTTTACAGCAAGCAATTCACTCCGGCCGGGTGTGGTTTAAATACTTGCTGCATCCAGCCACACCCAGTCTGAGACATATGGAGGATTGAGAAACATGTGCCCTAAACAATCATTGGTTCCAACAAGCATTGGTATTTGAAAACAAGCATTGGTATTTGTAAAACATTCTTATGGGGTTACAGCAAACATTGGTCCCTGCAAAGTCAAATGATTGATTTAAGAGTTCTTTACTGGAGCACAGCCAGGTTTTCAGGCCTGACAGGAATCTATCTGGGTCTTTCCTGTTTTGCTTGTGTGTCTTTGGGCTACATGTCACCCCACCTCTGATCTATCAATCAGTTGCTTCTGGCCTGTGTTGCAGGCCCTGCCTGATAACGTACTTCTGGATCGTGGTTGATGGGGAGGTCATGTCTGGTGGAATCGACAATAGCAAAATGAATTCATTGTTATGCTAGTACATTTCATGGCGTACATTGGCAAATATTTTTATGCATATCAACAGATTGAAAGATGGCAATGCCAAATTGACAAACTATTTGATTAATTGGGGCCTCAGTACCATTGTCCCAGTACCATGTCCACATCCCCTGACTCCCCCCGCAAAATTACTGATAACAGATGTATTGGGGTGGGAATTGCTGCCTATTATTAGGTGTAGCCTTAGGGTTTCCTCAAACATGGGGAATTAGAAGACATCAGAATCTACCTTATCTAGTTCCTGCAGCATTTCCTCCATGTTGCCCAGTTTGCTGCCTGGTGAATTTCCATGCTGTGAACAGGCAAAGTCCTTGGGTGAGGTCTCCTAATCTGCTAAATAACCATGGATATCTTAAACTTAATGATGCAAGTAACTCCTGTTATCAAAACCATTTTGTCAAACACAGGATTCCTAATGAGGCGATAGGTCTTTCCTTGGTGTCCCATTTGTGCATGGCCTACTTGAATGCTGTATGAAAACACTTATACTTGGGCAATATGGTCTTGTCTCAAGACTCAGGAACTTAGTTATATGCAAAGCGCCCTGATGCTCTTTAGGTTGAAATAGTCCTCTATACAAAAAACCAATAAAGAAATAAAAGAATTGCCTTGCACCTTTGAAATCTTTGGCCCATTTTGGGAGAATTATTTTTTCAAGGGGAGCTGAAATGAAAAACTGAATACATTACAGTCAAAGCCCAATCATGCATTGTGGAGAGAGAATTAAAAATACAACAGTCATTGTTAATGCACACACGGTTGGTCATTGTGCTGGTGTTGACAGGTTTTAATCATTGTAGTGTATAAATTAGCTTATGATCATGTCCTGTAGGATCAAATGAGGGACAAAGTGCAGAGGGCCAAACACTACAAGAAGCAGAGGGCCTTATGAACTACTGCATTTGGAAACGATAGCATTGAAGAGCATATTTAAATTCAGTAAGAAAACAATGCAACAGCTGCTGTACAAATGTGAGAAAGTCATCATTTTAGCCCTTTCCACCCCAATTGTTTCTGACTTATACTGGTGGTAACTGACTCTGACTGTGGCCTGGGCCTGCTAACCAGGTGCAGGGCCAGCGCTCTGACTGAAATGGTACATAGTATTTAGGTATAATTACAATGGGCTATGACAGGCCCCTGTAAATCTATAGAATATAATAAGGCAAAGGGGATTAAAAATTCCTATACATCCCTAGTATATAATAGGGCAAGCTATTGCACTGGAATATCCACTGCTGTGTTGCCTACTGTCACCTTCAAAGGCAGTCCTGCTTTGAAGATTGTCTTTAAAAGAAAAATATATGCAAATTTGACCTTCAAATTAAAGGTAATTCCAAAGTGGTAATCTACCTTATTGTTACATATGAGACATCCCTACGGTCACCCCATGTGCCCTAGAGGTGGGGTGCCAGCTAAGTATAAGCAGGGGATATTATAAAAGATGTTTTATATGCCATGTTGAGTGAAAAACTGTGAGGGCTGGGTAAATAAAACTCACCATCAAAGAGAACATGACAGAAAGGAATTCCAGCCAAGCCTATCCCATCTTCCTGTGCCCCACAGAGAGTTGTCAGGCCAAGGAATGGAATTTGCAGATGGTCTGGAGGGGGGGTGTAATGGAAATGAGCCACACCAGTAAGTTGGTGTAGCCAGGTCGTGGTCCTCTGGAGAAGAATCCTCCATCTTGGATTTTTAAAGTGTGGTGCTTTGTGGGACACACGTATGCCACACTATCATGGTTTGGAGTGGCACCCTGTATTTCATTGGACAGGGGTGCCCCTCTTCTTTTACCCTCAGACCATTTAATAAATATGTGAGAGCTCCATAGCAGCTCAGATCTGCTGCCTGAAACTACAAGGAGAAGCAGGACTGCTCTGCTGGAACCCTGCTTTGCACCCAGATGACTACTCTCTAAAACACTGCCCCTGCTGCAGTCTGGGAATTAGAGCCTTGATGAGTTTGCCTTGCATCTAAAAGGATTAAGGAGTGGACTCCCTGAAAGCAACAGGTTAACAGAGCTTCCCCCATTCCATCTCTACAAGAAGTTCTCAGCCTGGACTGAGTCCAGTGGAATCCATAGGATTTGGCCATGTGTTTGTACGAATTGTGGTCCAAACTTTTGGAAAAAAGATCCATTAGGCGACTGACCCATCGACCAGAGTCAAGCCGCCACTGACAAACCATGACCCGGCCTGAATTTCTGTTTCATCCTACTGAAGCGCTGGAGCTTTTCCCATCAACGAGACTTCGAGGAGTTGACTGGGAGCTCACGCTGAGCCAAGCCGATGACATTGCATCAGATCCGACCAAACGAGGAGACCCCCCTCTAAGATGAGAGAAAAAGCTCCAGAAAAATGACTGAGTCCAAAGGTAAAACTTTTACCAAGGCCTCTTGCTCAGTGTATCCGAGCAGGGCAACATCATGGTCGGCCTCAAATTGTGACTTGGTCCGGGTCTATTGTGACCAAATATCTCCAGTTAGGGCTATTGGCTTTTAAGGACTAGAAAACACATTTTTAAAATTTTATTTTAAAAAAATCATATCCCTGGTTCCCTATATTTGATTTTTGTTGTTTTGGTGCCATTTTAATTATATCAATATTTCCTTTTTTTTAAATTGGTGTGGGGTTTTTATTGTGCGTTGTGTCTTTACCTGTCTCCTAAGTTAAGCCTGTCTGCTTGCAGCCAGCTACACAGCATCAGGGGGGCTGGGGTGAGTTTTCCCACATAACACTCATAGGCTTTGATACATTCCCAGAAATACAAGGATGTGTAAACTTGGGAATGCGTCAAAACCGGAAGCCCCCTCAGGGGAAGCGAAACAAGGAGAAATACCTTTATTTTTTCTTGTTTTTTCCTCTTTCTATGAACACATAAAAAGAGGAAAAAACCTCCATAGATTGTTTATGTGCAGGAAGGATTCCCTTCCTGCACAAACACAATCCTACCTACAATGCAGACACCCTTGCACCATGATGCAAGGGTGCCTGCGTTAGTGCTAGGCACCAAAATGTGCATCGCCACTGGCTGAAAGGACAGGAATGCACCATATCTCCTAAATACGGTGCATTCCTTCCCTTTCAAATTGGTGTAGGGCAGTGCAAAGTGATTTCTGGTGGTGCTCTAAGCCAAATTTTTGTAAATATGCAACCCCATTTCTTCAGCACCTTGATGAGAAAGTAACCACAAAATGTGTTTTTTTGCAACCTTAAAAGAAAGACATGTCACCACGTAGAAATGTTCATATTCAGCCTGAATAAAGCGCCATAGGAAGGTGATCATTATGAGCATCCTGCGATACCTTGCTCATCTGAATTACATGTTTGTCAGGAACAGGGCCAGACTGGAGCACGAAAAGCTACCCTGCAAGAAATGCTCAAACCAGCACCATGTACTTTGTCTCCTCGTTAAATTGTCCTTTTACATCCATTCTCTTTCTCTTCTCTCTTCATGCTTCCTGATCACGTTCTCTCTACCTTCCTCCTCCCTCCTTCTCGCTCTCTCTGTTTTGAAGCCTCCCTGAGTATGCTGCAATTAGCCTCTAGGAGCTGGGTAAAGTGACAAAGGCACCAGGAGCGGCCCTGGCTTTCAAAATGCTGCACATGCTGCAAGCACGCAAAGAGCCCAGGTGGAATACTAGGAAAATTTGAAAGAACCAACACAGAAAGTCTGATTCCTGCATGTTGGTTGAAATACATTTATAATGCATTTTCCTCCACCCACACCTTGAAAATCACTGCAACCCCTGGTATTAGTAATTCTGAGTGGAGTAATGAGCCAAGGAGTAGAAAAGAGTTAAAAATGTGAGGGGCAGATTTAAAGGAACGTCCTTGCACCCCTTAGCACCACCCTACAGCCACCATGGCAGATACGGCAGGGTAGGGGGCAATAGCATCAAAATGTTTGATTTTGATGCTATTGATGTACTGTTCAAGGTTAGCACCAAAATGTTGGCGCTAACCCTGAACAGTACGTAGGGGCCCATTGTAAGCAATGGTGTGCCCCATTTTAACGCCTGCTCTGAGCAGGCTTTAAAAGTGCCAAAAAATGACACAAAGAAATCTCTTAGATTACTTTGCTCAATTTTTTCGCCACCACACTAAAGGGGGGACACCCCCTTTGTATATAATTTGCCTGGTGCAGGCATAATATAGCATAAAGTGTTACAAAGTGGCACAATGCATGCATTGCACCACTTTGTAAGTATGGCACGGTTAAAAGGCCACCTTAGCGCTGCAGTAATGTAAAAAAAAAATGAAGCTACGGTGGCACTAAAGTGAGTGGCGCTAGGCCCTCTTAACTCAGGGCCTTAGTGTTTCACTTACCTGAGTGGTGGAGTTGAAGCGTGTAACTCCCTGCCCTCCCCCCCCCCGTGCGATTTAGAATGCTTTTTAGATCACCTGTCATAACATTTCAATTCATTCCACTGAAATATTTTCGCTACTCTCTTTATGCAGTGCATAAGACTGGAGATGTAAAAAATCACTGAAGCAAGTCTAATTGTGTATAAGGAGTGCATGTCAGGATGCGGACGTGAAAAAAGTACCGAACTCAGTGCTAGAGTGGGAAGTGGGACGTGTTAATGGGCGAGGCTGGGTGTGATTTTAAAACGCCATCATGCTGACCTAAATTAAACTGCCTAATGCGCCCAATATTTCTAATATTCGCTGCATACCAAGCCTGACACTTCGGCGATGTTCCAGTCAAAACGATGCATTTATGTTTATTGATGTGTAAAAGACGTGGGTAGCGCTGGAAGAGAGAGCATCCGGCGTGGTTGTGACGAACCATTAACATTTTATTCTGAAAGTCTTTTTTACACTTGCTTGCACACTGCAATTACATGCAGCGTGCATTTGAAAGCAGCGTTTGTATTATTTAGACAGTTCCTAGGGTGGAAAAGGGTAACCTGTAAAACGTACAGCATCAATTATTTACTCTTTTGCTGAAAATGTTACTGTTCGCGGATCCCTCCGTGCAATAACGTGCTCCTGCGGGCTGTTTTGATTAATTGCCTGATCAATCATGAACGATTATTGATATTATTTAGCTGTGTTTAGAGAAATGTGTTATTCCAAGTTTTGGTTTTGTTCAGGGGTGCTTTTATCCTTCACTGAACACAGTAATTGGGGCAACATACTCTCCATTTGCTGGAACACGTGTTTTCTTCTTAGATATCGAAATTTCGAGAAGAAAAAGAGGGCCTGAGTCACAAAAAAGTAGATCTGCTACAGGCTTCCCTGCGGATTCTTGGTAAGGTAATGCAACAATCCCTCTTGGATCTCATTACAAATGTTTGAAAATAGTGCTCACTTTATTAAGATAATGCAGATCAAACTTTTTGATGTACGTGGCATATTCAATGGAACCTTTGACTTCAGTATCATACTAGGCATGGAGTCAGTCAAAAACTTCCCGACCCTCCAAACCTAGACAGTGAATCAATAATACAGTCTTTCTTTCTTTAGTTCTATGAAAAATTCCACAAAGTCCAAAACGTGTCCTATATTTCTGCCATTTTATGCCAAGCTCACATACAGAGTTCAAGGAAATGGCGGTGCAGTAGCATTCTGCACGACTTGAGTCAGAAAGGGCTCCAAGACTTTAGCGATGGAGACATGACCATACAAGAAAACAAAGAATGCACTCTAATATAATCAAATATACAAAGTGAAATGATAAATGAACCAACCACTCCGTTATCATAAATGATGACCTGTAGGCCTGATAACTGTGTAGGGTGTTGCTGAAAAGACGACACCTTCCTTTTGGCCACACCTATCCAGCTGTATATGACATGTTGTAATCCTCTAGTGCAATTGCGTTGTCCCAGTGATGACACCCTTCACTTAGAAGAAAAAGAGGGCCTATCCGACTGTACTTCACACGGTGTCACTGTCAAGTGATGCATTCATAGGAAGTCAACATTGCTTAGTCATGCACCAGTGCAGGTGGACACTGAGCGAGATTTATTTGCAGGGGTTTTGCTTCAGGTGAGGGGCTGTTTGTGGTGTGACACCCCTAAATAAATGCTTTTTTGCTTGGTACTGAGAGTTGGGACTTGGGGCCCTGAATTGTATCTGCTTTGCTATGTCTGTGTTGGTTTTTCTTGTTGTCCTAATTTCACTGAGAAGTTTTAATGTGTTCATTTTTTGGACCAGGAGCTTAAATATATATTGCAAACAGTTTACAACAAAAGCAGTAAATAGTTACCTGTGTAAGCACTCCTTGAAGTAAGGAAAATTTGCTGTTTTTTTAAATTCACAGCTATTTGCAGTAGTAGGCTTGGAAAGATGTACCAGTCTCCGGTTTTCAGGCATACTATTGGCAATCAAACACCCTAAAAATAGATGGGATAAATGCTTGCAAATAGTCTATTCACTAACAATTATTTAGGGTACATTCCGACCCATCGTTTCTTGCCCACTGTGCCACTTTTGACAGATTTAGGGACATATTTAAAAGAAACTGGTGCATCAGTGCTGATGCGCCAGTTTTCTTGCGTCGCCCCTTCCCGATCTAAGGACACCATGGGTGCGTCATAATTTTAATATGGTGCATGCTAGGCCAATAGCGCCAAAATGATACAAGGGTGCCTGCGTTAGTGCTAGGCACCAAAATGTGCGTCGGCACTGGCTGAAAGGACAGGAATGCACCATATCTCATAAATACGGTGCATTCCTTCCCTTTCAAATTGGTGTAGGGCAGTGCAAAGTGATTTCTGGTGGTACTCCAAGCCAAATTTTTGTAAATATGCTACCCCATTTCTTCAGCACCTTGATGAGAAAGTAACCACAAAATGTGTTTTTTTGCAAACTTTAAAGAAAGACAAGTCACCACGTAGACATGTTCATATTCAGCATGAATAAAGTGCCATAGGAAGGTGATCATTATGAGCAGCCTGCGATACCTTGCCCATCTGAATTACATGTTTGTCAGGAACAGGGCCAGACTGGAGCACGAAAAACTGCCCTGCAAGAAATGCTCAATCCAGCCCCATTTACTTTGTCTCCTCGATAAATTGTCCTTTTGCATCCATTCTCTTTCTCTTCTCTCTTCATGCTTCCTGATCACGTTCTCGCGACCTTCCTCCTCCCTCCTTCTCGTTTTCTCTGTTTTGAAGCCTCCCTGAGTATGCCGCAATTAGCCTCAGGGAGCTCTTAAAGTGACAAAGGCACCAGGAGCGGCCCTGGCTTTCAAAATGCTGCACATGCTGCAAACACGCAAAGAGCCCAGGTGGAGTACTAGGAAAATTTGCAGGAACCAATCCCTTCCCTATCTAAGGACACCATGGGTGCGTCGTAATTACAATATGGTGCATGCTAGGCCAATAGCGCCAAAATTTTATTTGCTATTCTGGCACTTTGCTGCACTAGCGTCAGAAATTTTGACCCTAGTGCAGCAAAGTGCAAGCAGGCCTATTGATTAAAATGGGTGAGGGACTTTAATACGTGCCTTGAGCAGGCAATAAAAATTACGCTAAAATGGCACAGGAAATCTTGCAGTTTCACTGCACCATTTATGCGGGCCTCCTAATGCTGAAATGACCCCCTTGCATATATTATGCCTCATTCAGGCATAATGTGGCGCAAGGGACTGCAAAGTGGCACAATGCAAGCACTGCACCACTTTGTAAATATGGCGTGGCGAAAATTTACTCCTTGAGCCACATTCACATAAAAAACATGATGCTAGTGTGGCTCAAGGAGGTGCTAGGGCCTTGTAAATCAGGTCCTTAGGGTTTTGGCAGATGGAAAAAAGGTAGATGTAGTGGTAGAGGACCTCATCACTGTTGTGACAAAGTACCCTGTCTTCCAGACTCTAAATCAGACCTATAGGCCTATCTAATGCAAATCAATACTGACCGTGATCCTCATGGGAACTGTCTAGAACAAACCTTGTTCATCCCAGTCCTTCACCTTATAGCCCACCACTTTTTAGTTGGGAAATTTGAAATTCACACCTCCAAATCTTACTAGGTGAACCACTCCCATATTAATTTGTGCAGGCACTGAATAATCCAGGTCTGTGAAGCGACTGCCACAAAGAGTTTTAAAAGAAGGTGTCAGACTGTAAATGGTACTCTTGCCTGTATATTCATGTAACAAAATGTAAGCAATATCGCCAGAGACAAGTTCAAATATTCATTACAGTACAAGTTCGTTTTATTAAACAAACTTTTACTAAGATGCCTTTTAAGCTTCAGCGAAGTATAAAGGTTACACATTGAAGGTAAAAATGCAACATGAATGAGACACAGATAATGCGTACATTGAACTGGAACATTATTACTAGGGGGAAATAATCACTATAATATAATGGGGGCTAAGGTTAAATGTATTCCTTTTTATGAATACTAGGAAAGAGAAGAACTCACAATTGAAACGTAAAACAGCATACAGTTAATTAGATGCATTCGAATCTAAAGGCGCATTGACCCGGAAATTAAGAAAACAGCTTTCGAACTGAGCTCACATTGAAACGTGTTTTGTCCTGCACAAAGCCCTGCATGTTGATGTGCAATATTAGCCATGTAAGCACTGATGCAGTTGGAACCTGGTGGGTTTTTTAATCTTTGAATAAGAGAAGGTCAGTACTACAACAAACGTTAAGGTGGAAATGTTACTGAGGCGTTTATCCTTGCATTAATGTTAGATACCAACTATTTCATGGTCCTACCTCGTCATCCTGTTGTTCTTGCACTTCCTTTCTTTATTACATTGGCAACCAGCAGCAGTGGGACTGACCCACAAGTGAACCTAAGGGCCTCAACATCAAGGTGAGCCACCTCGCGCTTGGAGCAGTGCTGGCGAGAGGAGAGTCTTAAAGTAGAGTTTCATGCACTAATCTACCTGCCTGGATGGAAGCCCTACCTTATTGCTGACGTGGGCATTATTGAATCCGTGATTACACTGTGCTGGACGTTTGGTTTGACTGTGAGACAGCACACTACTTATATGTTCAAACCTTTATCCCCGGGAAGGCCCCCTGGATTAATTGAACATGTTTTGTCCCCGGTAGGTGCCCAGGGGTTGCAAGGAGCCACATGGGCCACCCCCACATTAATTTAAGATGATTTACCTAAGGGAGGTAGTGACCCTGGGGTGTGGGCAGGTGCAGCAGGCCCACCCGCATGCATATTTTTAAGTCCCCCAGGGAGGTGCTGGTCCTGGGAGCTGCAGGGGGCCTCACAGGCTTCCCGCATTGATTTATAAAAAATTGTCCCCAGAAGTTGGTGTTCCCCGGGTTCAGGGGGTGCCATGCAGGCACCCCCACATACACTAAAAGCAGTTCCCCAGGGAGGTGGATGTCACCAGGGCTTTCATAAGCCCTATGCAGGGAGCCCCATGTGCCCCCTCTTATTTTAATGCTATGCTCCTGGGACCTGGCCCACCTGGGGGCAAAAAAGAAAGCAGGCACAGGAGACTGAGCTTGCTTTTTTTAAATAATGGCATTGCTGCATTTTTTTTCTTTCTATGATTTAAAAAAATATATATATATGTAAACCTTGGGGAGGTCCCTGGGAGACACCCACACAAGGGCTAGAGTGGTAGGGTAACAGTGCCCCGCCCCTTTTTCATTTTGTTTCATTTATATTTTGAGACTATGCTGGAGTACAGACCCTAGCACAGTGATCAAAGCTCCAAGTCCATTACTCAGCCCAAACACCACCGCAGCTCATCAGGGCAACTGCATGCATGGATGGCAACTAATTCCGCCTGGAAAATCACAACAAGGTTGTCGTTGCATGGCGCACCAAGCAAATGGTATACCAGTGCAAGCATTTCCTTCTGCATGCTTCCATTTCCCCTTGCTGCCCACAAACACACAGTGCTGTACAATAATGCACTTCTGAACGACAAACATAAGCCAGTATCACCAAGAGAAGAACGAAAATAAAAATTATCCACAAGTCTTAATTCTGTGAAGAGTGACATACAGGGCTGATTGGCTCCTGTCCCCGTTATTTGTGCAGCAGACCCCTGCACACTCCCAGGACTGCCAAACCCTTCACCCCGTCGCATTCCATGATAGAGACAGTAAGGTGCATATTTATACTCTGTTTGCGATGAAATAGCATCATTTATTTGATGCTATTTCAGCGCAAACCTAAGTCCATATTTATATTTTGACGCTAGACCAATGGAGCATCAAAATATTGGAGTTAAAGTCATTTTTTGCCTGTGGAAAACTACCTTGCGTTAATGAGATGCAAGGTAGGCGTTCCTGAGGAAAAAATTACTTTAAGGCCATTGCTCCTTATTTATTCTCTCGTGCAAAAATTGTACACTGGACGAAAGGAGGGCATGAATAATAGTGCTAAGCCTGCTTAGCTCCATAATTTAATGCCTGAGTCAGGGCAGGCGTTAGAGGACCTGTGGGCTCATTTCCATGGTGGAACACCATGGAATGAGTCCACAGGTGCCTGCCTCAGGCCCCAGGGACACCACCACCCACGCCAGAGGGACAGTGGAGGATGGGGACCCCCATCCCAGGTAAGTACATGTAAGTAAAGGTAAGTATTTACCTTTTCTTTTTAAAATGCCATAGTGGGCCCAGATATGGGCCCCCTTGCATGGCACAGGATGCAGTGGCCATGCCCAGGGGACCCTTGCCCCTGTGCTGGCCATTGGGGGGTGGGCATGACTCCTGCCTTTTCTAAGGCAGGGGTCATGTGGCATTGTAGGTTTAGTGCCATAAAATGATGCTAATCTGGTTAGAGTAATCTATTTTTTACACTAACCAGCTGAGCGTCATGTTTTGGTGCTAAACACCCATCTCCCATACCGCCACCCCCACCCGGCTAACGTCACCTTTTTTGACGCTAGCCCACCCTTTAGGCTGGATTGCGCCATTCCATAAATATGACGTCTGGCTGGCGTCCTGGAATGGCGCAAGCCGGAGCTATACTTTTGACACAAACCTGCATTAGCGCAGGTTTGCGTCAAAAAGTATAAATCAGGGCATAAGTAGCATAGCAAAAACAGCATGGGCCCTAATAAAAGCAAGGACCACAGGCCCCACTACCACAGGTTTTCTAGCAAAATACACCCGTATTTGGGTTGCAGTGGGCCCCTCACACCACCTGGCCCTGGTGCCACTGTACCGGTTGCACCAGCAATAGCTACGCTCCTGGATGCTTGTGTGTGCACTGACTGAATACCTAGAGCCAACAGCTAAAGGACCCCTGGACATACTGAAAAGATCAATAACCTGACTGAAAATGTAATTATAGAAATATCACAATATACTGACCAAAAACATATCCATGTGTAGTGAAGACGCTCTTTGACGTGAGAGATGACCCTCTTGTCGGACAGAAAATAGGCTGAGGCACCATAATAAAAAAGACTTATTAGGGAATTAGAGCGCTGAAACAGTCCCACATTTGGAAATCGAGGCAGTTTGTAAAGACATTCTATAGAAATGTTCTGCAATATAGGAGATCGCATGCATCTGTGCTTGCTGTTTGCTGCAGGGAAGTTTTATAATATCAAAGAAATCAAAAGCAAAATCTGCCCTCCAGCCCAAAAACCAGGCCTACATACACCTAAAAAATCAACATACACGCCGAGCTACCTGAACAGCCATTCTGGCGCTGTCAGGTTGCCCTAGAGGGCCAAACCGACCTTCACCCTGCTGTGCGCACAGCTCCTGTACTCGGTGATCATCTTCCCCTTTGCCGTTTGTTGTGAAAGAAGGCTGCTTGCAGTGTACTATTTAAGCTGCCAAGCCTCCCTCTGCAAACCAATCACCCTTTCATGGAAACCCTCACGGTAGCCTGACACTACCTGTACTGGTTGTTTTTTGTAATAAACACCTGACATCACACCACCTCACTCTTTATTAACTGACTGTGCACACTCAGGGGCATATTTATACTCTGTTTGCGCCGAATGTGCGTCAAAATTTTTGACGCACAATCGGCGCAAACCCTGCCCCATATTTATACTTTGACGTCCGACCCCACGGGCGTCAAAGTTCCACCATGTGCGTCATTTTTTGGAAGGGGGAACCAGCCTTGCGTTAATTATATGCAAGGTAGGCGTTCCCTTCCAAAAAATGACTTTAAGGCCTGTGCCCCATATTTATATTCTGACGTCATTTTGACGCACAGGAGGGGGCAGGCCTTAAAAAACGGCTCCCAGCCTGATGGGCGCCGTTTTTTAACGCCTGGGTCAAGGCAGGCGTTAAGGGACCTGTGGGCTCAGAAGGAGCCCAGAGGTGCCCTCCCATGCCCCCAGGGACACCCCCTGCCACCCTTGCCCACCCCAGGAGGACACCCAATGATGGAGGGACCCATCCCAGGGAAGTAGAGGTAAGTTGTGGTAAGTATTTTATTTCGTATTTATTTTGTGGCATAGGGGGGCCTGATTTGGACCCCCCTACATGCCACTATGCCCAATGACCATGCCCAGGGGACATAAGTCCCCTGGGCATGGCCATTGGGCAAGGGGGCATGACTCCTGTCTTTGCTAAGACAAGAGTCATTTCAATGGGGGTTGGGCGTAAAAAAAAATGGCGCAAATCGGGTTGAGGCCTGAGTTTTGCCTCAGACCTGACTTGCCCCATTTTTTTACGCCCAACCTCCATTTTCCCCTACGCTGCCTGGTGTGAGTCATTTTTTTTGACGCACACCAGTCCGCAGCGCCGGCTAACGTCATTCAATAAATAAGGCGCCCGCATGGCGCTTTGGAATGGCGTTAGCCGGCGGTAAAACTTTTGACGCACAACTGCGTTGGCGCAGTTGTGCGTCAAAAAGTATAAATATGGGCCTCAGTACTTTCTGAGCACCTCCTGCACTTAGCTCACCCTGCGAGGGAAGTACGTGAACATAGTTCTGTTACTTTTCTAGCTATGCAGTCTCGCTACTTTTTATGACCCATTTCTTAGCCATGTTAGTTGTTCTTTTTAAAATCCAGACATTCCTTTGACCTCTGAGTCTACATTGAGTCGAACAAACTTTCCTCCACCCCCGTTTAATTGTGGCGTAATCACATTTCATACTCGCTCATGCTCTATTTATTTGCATAGTACCCCAGTAATGAATAATTCGTGATTGCTGATTGCCCCCTAAAGTTAATGAACAAGTAATTGTTTCCAGAATATCTCCTGGGTGAGGTCAAGCATCCCACATTAGCCAAGCACCAATACAATACCAGAGCGCATCACGTCGTAGATGAACGTCACTTGCACAAGAGTCCCTAGCGCTTCCTAGCGTCAAATAGCATCATTTTTTTACGCCAATGTGGCCCTATGAGGCCAAAATCGATGCGCCACGTTTACAAAGTGGCGCAATGCATGCCACTTTGTAACCCCTTGCGCCACATGTATGCAAGGGCGGCGTTAGTGGGGGTGAAAAAATGGCATAAAGAAATCTGAAATCTAAAAAGAATCTTTGCACCATTTTTTCGACATTTTTAACGCTTGTACAGAGCAGATTTCAAAATGAGGCTCCCATTGTTTTCAATGGGCCTCTAGGTGCTTTGCAGGATTAGTATCAACATTTTTGTCGCTAATCCGGCAAAGTGCCAAACTAGCATAAAAAATGCTGACGCTGGTTCCCTAAATACCCCCATAGTGCACCATATGTGAAATTCGGTGCACACATGGTGGCGTTGGGGGGGGGGGGGGCGCTAAGGGATGCAAGGAAAATGGCACTGCACTGGGTGCAACGCCCTATAGTTCTGTTCTTTAGAGCAGCCATATTGACCCTCTATGCTACTTTATGGCAAGTCAAAGCTGCCTAGACAAAACTCACATCTCCCTCCTTAGCAGGAACATTAATCGCAAGAGATGCTTCCTGTATGCTGGACATACAAGGAACATTTCAGCAGGTGCTTTTAAATTGCAAGTTTCTATGTTATTGTTAAACACAGTGCCCCCCTGAGGTCAATGCCCCCAATTCAGGTCAGCGCCCAGTGCAGTCCCACCGCTCGCAGTGCCCTAAAGCCGGCCCTGCTGTAGCATGCCCTGTGTGACCCTGGACACTGGGAGAGATGACCACTGAGGATAGGACATCTTAATGAGGTTAGTCTGTGCATTGTTCTAGCTCACGTTCAAAAGAGCAGAGGCGAAGAGAAGATGAGAGTGGGTAGTAAGAGAAGCAAAAGAGTGGGAGAAAGGACAATGAAAAGAGAGACTGAGGTTGAAGGGAGAGAGAGAGTGAGGCAGCGAGAGACAGAGGTGCAGAGGAGAGAGGAAGAGAAACAGTGCAATGTAGGGGTGATGCAATAAACTTGGATATAGACATAGAGGGGGGTTTGTGTTAGGGGGCTCACTTGGGTGTATGCTTTAGAATGTGCACGGTGCATGGCTTTTAATGCTGAACACAGGTTGTAGTATTGTATCTTGTTTATTTAAACATACATCTTTGTCTTTCATTCTTTATACCTAAAGGAAGACCCTGTGGGACCCCAGAAACTAGAGGAGGGTGTCGATAAATTCCTCCATGCAGTGGATTGCAGCGTTTTTGCTGAACTCTGCACTCCAAGCAGACCACGGAGTGGCAAAACTCTGTTAACTCCACCCATGTAGTGGAGTTCACCACCCACCCTTATTTACCAGTGATGGAAAACACGGGGATGCACTAAAATACTAGTACACATGAGTGAATACATGGGAACACCTACTCTCAGTCTTCACCCATATAACGTGAAACTCCTTTCTGGTGCAGAATAAAATTGGAAGGCAGAAAGATGCTCTGCCTTCTTCTGTTGCTCTATAGTTACCAAGCCACACAGGGCCACATAAGGTAGCTTTGCATGGCTTGGTAAATAATATCATTTAATGGTTTGTGGCACCCTTGCACAACCTTGTGTGGTGCAAAGCAACAAAAAATCCTTGAAAATCTGCTTAATCTGGGTCTTGGTATGCAGAGTAGTGGTGCCAGCCTGACAGTGAATGTGTACAACCTTTGGAGTGGAGTGGACGTCAAGTGAATGATATCATCAGGATCTGTTTCAGTGTTGAGCCAGGTGCTAGCTTGGGCTGATTTAAGGGATGTCACTATTATGATAGTAGTATATCAGGAGTGTTAGTTTTATCTGAGTCATCATGTAGCTCATATAGTTCCAATCTCAATGATGTGCAGTGCGAAGGAGAAACTGACTTGGGGGTAGAGAAGAAAAGATCATTAATTGGAATGAATGAATAGTTCTAAATGTAATGGTTAGGAAACTAGGAATAGGTTATCTGATTTAAAAAATGCAAGACTGTGCCTGCTAGAATGTTTTTTTGCAGAGTACCACTAATCATTGTTCTTTTTATATTTTTTCGTTTCACAAGCCTCCAAGGGTAAGAGGGCATCTGAATTGAGCCAAGCAGCTGCCACCCCTACCAGTGCCACAGCAAGTGGGACAACCACCACCATGACTACCACCAACAGCACCATGGCAGATGGTTCTGCTGGACCCAGTAAGTCATGTTTATTACTGTTACTTACTTTTAACTCTTCCCACTGATAAATATGTCCATCTGAGTTAACCTTCTTTCAAATCTCCGACCTAATGTTTGTAATCTCTGCATTTCCCTATGTTTTCCATATTTCATGTTTTCGCAGCTGACTTTCTCCTGTCTGTAGCTTTCTTCTGCCCCCTTCTTTTACTGAGCTTTCCCGTGCCCCTATTTTACATGCCTTGTTGTGTAGTAATGTTAAATGAACATATTTTTGGTGATGTGAAGAGGATTGCAGGTCCAAGCATTCACCAAACAAGTTGGTTGAGAATGCTTTCTTGTTCAAGCAGTCAAAAAATACAGGGACAGAGATGGGGTGGTCATTGTCATGGACCCCACCCCCAATGTTGTCTTACACTAGCAGTTTCCATGACAGTGCAGCATGGCAGGAATGAGATACTATCCATTACCAACCAATGCCATATGTCCTCTACATTATTTCTCACCCCTTCCTTTCTTTTCATTCTTCCCTCCATTGGGAGAAAAACATTTGGTTGACTACCTGGTTTCTAAAATTCTATCATGCAAACCTCCCAAAGTGATACTTTCAATAGAATATACTGATATATATCTGACCTAACTTTAGTGAGGTCTTGCTGTAGTTGTATTATATGTAAAATAATTACTTAGGTGGCTAATCTGGTATCTAAAATGGGAGCATTATGTTTTTGTCTAGGTGCATAGACCACCAGTGCTGCCTCCAGTGCTAGACTGTCAGTGATGGCAGAGGTGGCCCAGCCAGTCAAGAGAGAAGGAGCAGTCCCACAGGTGGCATGTACAAGTGGTAAGTCGCTTTGCTTTCTTATTGGCAGTTAGACCTGACAGCATTAGGGTGATCATCCCCCAACTTTTTGCCTGCCTCCCTCCACTTTTCTGACAATGTTTTTGCTGGTTTTAGGATTTTGCACACTTTACCACTGCTTACCAGTGCTAAAGTGCATGTGCTCACTCTCTTAAGCATGGTAACATTGGTTCATTCCCAATTGGCATATTTGATTTTCACATAAGTCCCTAGTAAAGTGCACTACATGTGCCATGGGCCTGTAAATTGAATGCCATTAGTGGGCCTGCAGCACTGATTGTGACACCCACATAAGTAGCCCCTTAACCATGTCTCAGGCATGCCATTGCAAGACCTGTGTGTGCAGTTGCACTGCCACTTAGACTTAGCATTGAAAAGTACTTTCCAAGACTTATATTTCCCTTTCTCTTCATTTAAGTCACCCCTAAGGTAGGCCCAAGGTAACTCATGGGCCAGGGTGCTCTGTAGGTAAAAAACAGGAAATATGCATGTGTGCTTTATATCTCTTTGTAGTGGAAAACTCCTAAAATCACTTTCCACCATTGTAAGGCCCGCTCCTTTTATAGGATAGCACTAGGTCTACCCTCATATACTGTTTGAGTGGTAGATTCTGATCAGAAAGGGGTAACCAGGTCATATTTAGTATGATCAGAATGGTAATAGAAAATTCGTCTTATTGGTAAGGTTGGATTTTATACTACTATTTTAGGAATGCCACTTTTAGAAAGGGAGCATTTCCCTGCACTTAAAGTCCATCAGTGCCTTACAGCCTGTCTCCAATCAACGTCTGGGTTGGGCTGGTTGACAGCTCCCTTGTGCATTTCACCCAGACAACCACAAACACAGGACACTCAGTCACACCTGCACTCATCTGCATACTGAATGGGTCTTCCTGGACTGGGTGGGTGGATGGCCTGACACTTACATTTCAAAGGCTAGTGGCCTGCCCTCACACAATGGACTGCTAAACCCCCTACTGGGACCCCAACAGACAGACCTGTACTGAAAAGGGAACTTCTGTACTTCAAACCCACTCTTTGAAGTCTCCCCTACTTCAAAGGCATTTTTGAGTATATAAACTGGGTCTCTGACCCAGAAACACAGACACTTTTGGACCTGAACCTGCAACCTGTCAAGAGTAACTGCCTGGCTGCCCAAAGGACTCATCTGGACTGCTTTACTGAGAAGGACTGCTGCTCTGCTGTTGCCCTTCTGCCCTGCTGACCTCTGACTTTGCTGAGAAGTGATCTCCAACGGCTGGGATTGATCTTGCTTCCTGTTTTCTGAAGTTTCAGGCCCAAAAAGACTTCATCTCTTCAGGAAACTCCTTTTGCACCAAAAATCGATGCACAGTCTGCAAGAAACAACGCACAGCCTGCCTTTAGACTGAGAAATAGCCGCACAGCTAAAGTGGAACAACACAGTCTGACTTCCTGGGTGGAAATTCGATGCAGCGCCTGCCTTACGACAGACAATTTGACGCATTGTCTTACCAGATTGATGCAATACCTGTGACTTCTCCAGCGCACCCAGGATTTCTCTGAATTGTCCCTGGGTGTAAAAAAAATCCCCGCATTGCAGTGAGGAACCAAGCTTGCATGCCGAAAAACAATGCAATCCCCTTGCAGCGTGGAAGAAATGACGCAACATCTGTGCTGCATCGGAAAATCCAATGCACACCTTTTTTTCCATGCATCCCTTCCTCTGCGGTCTCCATGCCTGTTATTTTTGATGCAAGCCAGGTACTTTGTGTAATCAAGAAACAACTGTTGACTTATAACATTTAAGACTCTTTTTAAACTTGCAAAAGTGATATTTCAGCTTGTGCTTATTGAATCTTTATTGTTTTGACTTTATTTTCAACTAGATAAGTATTATCTATTTTTCTAAATTTGTGTGGTGTATTTTTTTGGTGTTTTCACTGTGTTTTTGTATGGTTTATTGCAAAAATTCCTTACACATTGCCTTCTAAGCTAAGCCTGACTGCTCAGTGCCAAGTTACCAGAGGGTTTGCCCAGGATAATATTTAGTATGGACGGAATGGTGATACAAAATCCCGCTGACTGGTGAAGTTGGATTTAATATTACTGTTTTTTTAAATGCCACTTTTAGAAAGTGAGCACTTCTCTGCACTTAAATCCTTCTGTGCCCTACAATCCACGTCTGCCTGGGTTTGGTTGACAGTTCCCTTGTGCATTCACTCAGACACACCCCAAACACAGGATACTCAGCCTCACTTGCATACATCTGCATTTTGAATGGGTCTTCCTGGGCTGGGAGGGTGGAGGGCCTGACACTTGCATGTCAAAGGACAGTAGCCTGCCCTCACACAAAGGACTGCCACACCCCCTACTGGGACCCTGGCAGACAGGACTGAACTGAAAGGGGACCTTGTGCACATTTGGGTATTTAAACAGGGCCTCTGCCTCTACCAACTCAGACACTTCCTGGAGAAGAGAACCTGAACCAGAACTTGCATCCTGCCAAGAAGACCTGCCTGGCTGCCCAAAGGACTCACCTGTCTGCTTTCTGTGAAGGACTGCCGCTTTGATGTTTCCCTGCTGCCTTGCTGTTCTCTGGCTGTGGTGAGAAGTGCTCTCCAAGGGCTTGAATGGAGCCTGCCTCCTGTTCCCTGAAGTCTCAGGACCAAAAAGACTTCATCTCTACAAGAAGGACTCCTTGTGCAGTGAAAATCGACGCACAGCCTGCACCGCTTTGAAAAATTCACCAGACGCTGAACCGGAATGACGCAGCCTGACTTTGCAATGAGAAGATTGACGTAGCATCAGCATAGCGACCAGAAATTTGACGCACAGCCCACTGGATCGAGGCACAGCGCAGCCCGACTTCCAGAGAGGAATTGACGCAGTGCCTGCCATGCGGTAGAAATTTCCACGCCACGCCCATCGGATTGACACAGACCCTGTGACTTTGTCCTGTTAGCGCCGGAAATCCGCACATCGTCCCCGGGGCATCCGAAAACCCCGCAACCCAAAAAGGATCCGTGACCGAGTGCCGTCCCTGCGTGAAAACTTAATCACGCATCGCTATGTGCGGCCTGAGGAATCAATGCACACCCCCCTTTGTTTCCACACATCTCCTCCTCTGCAGTCCTATGCAGATATTTTCAACACAAACTAGGTACTTTGTGCTTGAAAGAGGCATTGATTGCTTTTAAAAGACTAAGGACACTTTACATCACTTTTACAGTGATATCTCAACATATACTTATTGCATTTTAATCGTTTTGACCTGCATCTTATAAGATAAATATTAGATATTTTTCTCAACACTGTGTGGTGTATTTTTGTGGTGCTATACTGTGTTATTGCATGATTTATTGCACAAATACTTTACACATTGCCTTCTAAGTTAAACCTCACTGCTCAGTGCCAAGCTACCAGAGAGTGGGCACAGGATAATTTGTATTATGTGTGACTTACCCTGACTAGAGTGAGGGTCCTTGCTTGGACAGGGGGTAACCTGACTGCCAATCAAAGACCCCATTTCTAACAGTGTGTGACTTACTCTGACTAGTATTGTGGTCCATACTTGGACAAGGGTGTATACTTCTGCCAACTAGAGACCACATTTCTAACACTGACAATGACAATACTGTATTTGTTAAGCGAGCCAGCTATCTCACAATTATCATCACCTACCTACACTCATGTATTTGCCACTTAAAATTGCAGCACGGTTTAATTTGGCACTGCAGTGTAGGTAGTGAAATATGCATCTGCTTCAGTTAATAGCCCAACACAATGTCAGCAATGAACAGAAACCAAAGACAAGGGGGCATAATCATAAGCTTTTGTTGTAGGTCAGCACCGCAAGCCTTTTTGCTGATCTGTGCAGCTCTGCGTCAATAGAAAAGGGCAGGAATGTGCCCGATCCACAAGGTGTGGCACATTTCTTTCCTTTCCTTTTCCCCTGTGCAGGTGCACAATAGGCTACCATGGGCCAACACAGGCACCCTTGCACCATGGTGCAAGGGTATCTGTTTTGCTGGGATGATTGTGCTTGTCTTGGTGCAGGAAGGGACACATTCATGCACAAAAACAATCACAAGAGGCACTTTCCTCTTTCTATGTGTGCTGCAGAATGCATGACATATAAAAAACGGAAAAAATGAGGAGAAATAAAGGTGTTTCTCTTTTATGTGCCGCACCTTCGCATCCCCTTGGGGTCTTAGGCTTTTGATGCATTCCCAGGTTTACAAATCCCAGTTTCCACTGAGTCACCTACTGGTACTTCCCTTAATCATTCTTTCTTTCTGTTCCAGCCTACCCAAAGATATAAATGATATTTTGGCATGTTCCACATTTATTCTGCCCAAGTGACTTATATTTCATGACTTCCATTACAGAATTATAGTTCCAATTTGTTCCTTTGGTCAGCCAAAGTGACTAAGCAAAAGCAAAGTGATGATCAGAGCTAATCCTCTATCTAGCCCAATCCCTAAAAATTATCTTCATGTGGAATAACTTTCCTCACTACCAAGTGAAGGTATTTGTAGAAAATAATTTGTGGTGGTCACCAGGGTGTATTATTGACCAAGGGCATGATTTAAAATCTTACTCTTTGATACTCGTTAACAAACATGATGAATAATCTATATCCATTTCACTGAATCATTAATATTCTATGCACTGTTGTCAACTATAATATTTTTGACAGGATATCTGTTATCCACCATGTGGGGACAGAGTGTCCCATCTGCCACACTCAATCAGCCCCTAGGTTTGGACTCAGGTCAGATTTGAAGATGCAGTTGGAGAAAAGTAGGTACATTTAAATTAATGATAAGTTAATAATGAATTATATGTGTTAGACTTTTCATCCTTGGCATGGTCTCCCTTAACTTTTTGCCTCTATTTCCCAGGTTGTTGATGTGTGTTGGACCCTGTTTTTGCTATTTGTGTTACACTGGGCACTTTACCACTGCTAAGCAGTGGTAAAGTTCAAGTGCTCCTATACAAAATGTGTATGTAATTGGCTCATCCATGATTGGCATATTTGTTTTACTAGTAAGCCCCTAGTACAGTGCACTAGAGGTGCCAGGGCCTGTAAATCAAATGCTACTAGTGGGCCTGCAGCACTGGTTGTGTCACCCACAATAGTAGCTCTGTAAAAATGGGTCAGACCTGCCATTGCAGTGTCTGTGTGTTCAGTTTTAAACTGGCAATTCGACTTGGCAAGTGTACCCACTTGCCAGGCCTGAACCTTCCCTTTTCTTACATGCAAGGCACCCCTAAGGTAGGCCCTAGGTAGCCCCATGGGCAGGGTGCAGTATATGTTTAAGGTAGGACATAAACGAATGTGTTTTATATGTCCTAACAGTAAAATACTGCTAAACCCGGTTTTCACTGTTGCAAGGCCTATCCCTCTCATAGGTTAACTTATGGGCTGCCTTTAAATATGATTAAAGTGTAGATCCCCTTTGGGAGCAGATAGACATGTGGCGTTTGGGGTCTCTGAGCTCACACTTTTAAAATGCATCTTTTAGTGAATTTTGAGATTGTGTGTTTGAAAATGCCACTTTTAGAAAGTGAGCATTTTCTTGCTTAAACCCTTCTGTGACTCTGCCTGTTTGTGGATTACCTGACTGGGTCAGTTTTACAGTTTGGCTGTTTGCACCTCTCCCTTGACAGTGACACAAAGCGAGCTGGGGTGTAGCCCGCATATCCTGATGAGCCATTTGTGCTAGGAGGGGGGGGAGGAGTGGTCACTCACACCTGAAAGGGCTGTGCCTGCCCTCACACTATGCAGTCTCCAACCCCCTGGTGTGTATCTGGAGCCTGGCCTGGGCAAGGCAGGATTTCACAAACAAGAGAGACTTTTCTTTGAAG
Organism: Pleurodeles waltl; assembly: GCF_031143425.1. NCBI lineage: Eukaryota > Metazoa > Chordata > Amphibia > Caudata > Salamandridae > Pleurodeles > Pleurodeles waltl. The sequence continues at coordinate 241,381,181 of NC_090437.1, read as the reverse complement.
TAAGCCTACCTCAAAGGGAAAAATGAGTATAAAACCACAGACTTTAGATCACTTCTGGAAACCAAGAGGAACCTCTGCCTGGAGAAGAGCGGAAGAGCTGAGGAAGAAGAGCTGCCCTGCCTGTGACTGTGCTTTGTGGAGCTATCCTGCATTTGCTGCTTCTGCCTGTGCAAAAGGACAAGGACTGGACTTTGTGTGCCTTCCTGCTTGTGAAGAACTCTTCAAGGGCTTGAAACTGAGCTTGCCTCCTGTTGTTGAAGTCTCAGGGACAGCAAAGACTTCTCTCGGCCAGCACCTGGAGCCTCTGCTGAGACTCCTGCCTTGCCAAGTGGTGCCCTATCCAGTTCCTGGGGCCTTGGCAGGTGAAGCTGGTGGACCAAGGTTGGAAATCCACGCACAGATTGCCGTGCAGGGAAATTTCCAACGCAACCTGCGAGAGCGACTAAAGAAACGATGGGCCGCTGGCTCCGTGGCTGAAATTGATGCAGCACTTGCAGCACGGCTGTGAAATCGATGCACACGGCTGGAGAAATGACGCTCAACATCTCTGACAGAGGCTGCAATAACGCAACATCGCTGGGTGTGGAAAAGCAACGCAAGCCTGCCGAGACCCAAGGTGTTTTGTCTAGATCGACACATCTCTCTCCTGCGGGGAAAGAAACGACATACGCTGAGCAGACCGGAGAAGGAGAAATTGTGCACGACCTCACTTGCGAGTCAGAAATCGACACACCGCTCACCTTTTCCAACGCACACTCGCCCATGCGGGTTATTTTGACACGACCAACATATATTTTCACGTTAACATCGTTAGCGTTGTGTTTAAAGGAACATGAAGATTCTTGGCATTTTAATTAATAACTTGACTTGTGGATGTTGGATTTTTGTCATTTTGGTCTTGTTTTGTTTAGATAAATATTCCCTATTCTTCCAATCCTGTGTTGTGTCATTTTGTAGTGTTTTCATTAATTTACTGTGTGTGTTGATACAAATACTTTACACCTAGCACTCTGAATCTAAGCCTGCCTGCTAGTGCCAAGCTACCAGGGGGGTGAGGAGGGTTAGCTGAGGGTGATTCTCTTTTACCCTGACTAGAGTGAGGGTCCTTGCGTGAACAGGGGGTAACCTGACTACCAACCAAAAACCCCATTTCTAACAACATGCTATTACAGTTTCCCCAAAAACATCCTGCAACAGAGTAGCAGATGCACCGTCATGGCTTCATCAATGTTGCACATATGTAGTCAAGTAATTGTGCAGCAAGTATACTCCTTACCCATCATTAATGGCAGCTGATTCAGTTATTTGCAGTCATTTCTATGCATTATGTGATGCATGTGCTAGAGAAACTTGGCCCTGTGACTAATCACATTAAAGTTAAAGTCCAATGGCCCTAGGAGACCAGCAGTATTCTCCTGGTTCTGGAGCTGGCCAGCAACCATCCCGGCGAGAGATAGCCATCCTGCTCCGGTGCCTAAAATTGGAGGCTGTGGCAGCAGAATACCACCAGATGGTGGTCTTGGAGGAGGACGAGGAGATGGCACCGACCTGTACTTTCTTGGGCAGCTAGCCCAGAACCGCATCCAACCAGGCCAAGCCTACAGCTGACGCCTCCTGCAGCTCTGGTCCCCGCCACCCGAAACATCACCAGCCTGCCTCCTCGTCCGCATCTTCTGACTTCCTCCTCTACTGCATCCTATGTGAGCTTGTGCTCCACAGTATGGGCAATGGGAACTTTGCCAAGGAGGTGGCAGACATTAAGAAGAAAGTAGATGCCCTCAAAGTCCTTATTTATTGACCATTCTTTTGGGTGGGATGGCCTATTATGTGTGGAGAGGTTTGGTAGGGCGGCTGAGGAAAGGGTCATAGGGACATTTGGGATTTTTTCTTAGGGAGGGGTGGGCCTGTTATGGATGGAGAGGGTGAGAAGGGGAGTTGGGGAAAGGGTCAAAGGGAGATTTGTTTTTTTTCGTTGGGAGAGGGGTAGGCCTGTTGTGAGTGGAGAGGGAGGGAAGGGGTCTTGGTGAAAGGGTCAAAAGAGACATTTGGGGTTTTTGCTTGAGGAATGGGTGGGTCTGATGTGGATGGAGAGGGTGGGTTTTGTATGTTAAAAATTAAACATTTATTTGTCTTTAGTATCAGTCTTTTGCATTGCTATTTAATGTAGCATTGTAGTGTAGTGAGAAGAGCAGGACGAGAAGTTGTCCTCTGGAATTGTCACACATTATACTGTACATCCACTTTTCCACCTAAACCGTCCCTATCTGAAGTCTCCTGCCACGCAGTTATTCTTCAGCAGGTTACCTAACTCTTCCTGCAGTGCAGTATACCCCACTATCAGAGCAGGGATGGAAATATAATTTTGTTTGACTTTATTGCTTATTGAGGTTTTGTAGCGCCCAGTCACCTATCAATAATACTGTATTTCATTTAGTTACCGACCTTGTTCTACACTCTGTAACTAGTACTAACCACTAATGGGGTCTGCTAACAACATACAGAAAACATTTAATCTTATCTCCCTTTCCCAAGAACAACTTCAGTAGTACTAAATTCTTAACTAATTTACCTGAATAGTTTAAGCAATGTCTGTTACCTCTCTCAATCTTTCCAAAACGTATTGCAGGTTTTTCCAAAATGCCTTCTTAATGCTGTGTGTAGTATTGGGCTAGTACTATTGGAGAAGACACCATGAGGTCCTACCTTTTCCGAATGATGTTTGCAAGGTGAACTCCAACTGTAGGATTATTTAGAAGTATTATCTATCACAAGCAACTAAACTAAATGGAAACACAGAGTTAGTGGATAATCTAAGACTGTGCGCCCTATGACAAAAAAGTGATACAAGCAACAACTAGTAGTAGTAAGCAATCTGAGGAGCTAGTATTTAATGTATTTAAAAAAACTAAACTTACAAACATTTTGGGTCAGGATTCAGGAGACACTATGTTGCATTGATTTTGTAAACAACACAAGACCTGGTTTACAAAGATAAAGTAATTTACAGTTTTGGTGTTACTTTACTCTTGCAGTATACGTTTTTGACCATCAGTAACTTTACTTAACAAGTAGTAACCTTGCAAGTAGTAAGTAATTTCTATTATTTTCGAAGGCATTACTACTAGTAGTTAGCTACTACCATTGAGCTTACTACTCATAAAGTTACTTGTAGGGTAATACAGTTACACTTCAAGTGTAAACTTATATCACAATTGGAACCTTTGTGACTCAGGCTGTAAATAGTATGCTCTAATATTGCCTATCCAGGAACAGGTATTACTCTAAGACTTTGCACTGTGATGATAATGTCCATTTCAGGCATGAGTGTGTAATAAGGTTGGTGTATGCCATTGTTTTTAAGATCTCGGAAGATCCTATAACAGTTAGGGTCACTTTCACCACATCCGCCCCACCAAGTTTGTGAACCATTTATGGTGCAAATTATTACATTTCAATTTAATAGATCACATAGCCAGGGGGAAGAGGAATAGGGTTTCTTGAATTGATGAGAAGGGGGAATTAGGGAAAGGCGAGGCAGACAAAGACAACATTCATCAAGTCAATGAGCAGCACATCATCACATCTGTTGTGGAAGGAACGACACAATTTGGGTACCAAATGCAAAAAGTCCTCCAACACCAGAGTTCCAACTTATCTAACTGTTACGTTAACTAGGGTTGACAAACACAAACTAAGAAGGACTCACACAGGTCTACACATTGTTATTCTTAAGAAAAGAAAACTGATACTGCATATTTACCAAAACAGATGGTGCAGCTGCATTCTTCTCAGAATGTCCATCTTCGTTGGAGGGCTGAACTGGTCCAGTAAAGGAGTGTCAGTGTTATGGAGCTTTCATGCAGAAGGAGAAAAGGGTTTGTGGAATGCAAAAAGGTAAATGTCTATACTGTAGAGTCAAAGTAAGCTGTATGGTGGGTGAGGATCAAGAGAGCACAGTATGGGCTGGAGCATAAATGTGCGATTAACTGAGAATTGAGAACAATCTTTTACCACCACTCCCAGACAAGTAGCTGCATGCACCTGTCAATAATACTTAGCTGTGTGTTTCCATAATTTGACATATGTCCAATGACAGCCCCTGCCCAGATCACAACTATTTAATTAGAGATTAACTTTGGAGCCAGCCGACTACTCAGCATTTACTTAATCAACCCACATCTCTCTCCAGGTCACAGGAGTAGTTCTCTTTGAGTCATGTTCTTTCTCATTGAAATAGAAAGGCATTGAGTATAACTTCTTTCTTCTGGCTGTTGTTGTGGTCCCATATGCCTACCAATCTAAATGAGATAGATCATGAGTGCTGATCAACAAGAAAGGCAAAATAACTTGACCATGTTGTGTAGTTTTGTTAACTAAACCGAAAAAAGAAGTACAGGCAAGGAGTGGACCATGTAAAGCACTTGTAGTGCAATGTGAAAGCAGGGCAGTCATTCAGGTTGAGTCATCCCCTGGGCCCCAAACATTACTAATCAGGTTTACAAATTGGTTACAACACCCTCACAGTGACCACATAATCCCGAAAGACATCAATCATTGGTACAATAGTTGGTACAATAGTTACGTGTTCTAAGCGTGGTACACATTTGTCTATTGTATCTCTTTTTCCATGGAAGAGATACAGAAGGGCAGTCTTGTATGATTAATAATGATCTTCAGTGGCAGCCCAGGTAGGGAATGAAGATAAGGAGGATAGGGATTGCAGGTACTGTTGTCATGTCCTGTAAGTGAATGGAGGGTTCGTGTGCACATTGGCCCACTCTATGCATGTGATCTCACTAAATGGGGGAGCATAGACCAAACACTGTGGATATATTTCCTGGAAAAATGGTGCAGGGTAGTGCATCAAGTTACCTTGCTGCACTGCCCTGAGCCACACAGAAAGGACAGGAATGCACTGTATTTATGAAATACGGTACATTTATGGCCTTTCCCCCTGTGCTGGTGCCATTTAGTCTGCCTAGTGCTAATGCAGGCACCCTTGCACTATGGTGCAAGGGTGCCTTCATGCATGCAGTATTATTTTTGCGCAGGAAGGAACACTTTCCTGCAAAGAAACAATCCATGGAGGTGTTCTCCTTTTTCTATGTATGCTGCACAATGCAGCACAAATAGAGTAACACATTAGGAGAAATACAGATGTTTCTACTCATTACAACTCCCCTGGAGAGGCATAAGATTTTGACACATTCACAGGTTTACAAGTCCTTGTATATCTGGTAATGTGTCGAAACCCATGGAAGTTGTGTGGGAACACCCACTGCAATGCTCATGGAAGACCTCCCTTGTGCAGTGTAAGGCAATGCAGCCATTTGTTCTGCGTTGTCTTACTCAAGATTTATGAGGCCACTCAAAGCCATGCAATGTGGCTTTGTGTGGCTTCATAAATCTGACCTACGGTTTGTGTCACATGAGCACCATGCAACATCATGTTGCGTTGTGCAAAAGTGATGCAATGGGGCTCACAAAATATGCTCCCAAATACACTTAGGTTCTTTATATATATTTTTTTCAAAGCTATGCTGGAGTCATGTTCCTTACATTTGGAGCGTTGGCTGCTTATTCATAGGTGGATGGGAGGAGCAATCAATTCAGTTCTGAATTGTCCCTTAGATCTATCATCAATAAACGAAAAAACCTTGGCATTAGATACAGGGATTTTTATGAAGTCTCGACCCTTCTTCCACCTTCGCCCACCAGCCCAAGAAGTACTCCTCATCACTGTGAGGAGTCCATTCACCATTGCAAGGTTCTTTGGTGAATGAGATGAGGCCGATGATGAAGAATGATACCCAGAGGGTGTGAGACCACACTCATCAAATTTTTTAATTTGTTTAAAATCTATGTACCCTGCACATGTCTGGGGATGATGCTCTATAAACCCTATATTAACAGGGAAATAGCCATGAATTGAGCAGTCTTGGTCCAGGACTTTTTTATTTGTTTGCTTTTAATTGCGTTAATCACTCCTCTAGACTGGTCCTTCTGACTGTGACAATTGCACCAGCTACACTGAACACTCACTCATAAGACACACTGACTACTAGACAAGCCAGAAACTTTAGTGCAGCCTAATGAGCTCTGCCTATTGCCACATCTTCCTCTACCAATAGACCAATGGGTTTTGACTCAGGTATACCTCTTTTAGGTCATCCAAATAGTCTGTGACCATCCTGTGAATGGTCATTGTTGCTGCCAATTACTCAATCGCTGTTGTCTTTACCTCTGCGCTTGACTTAATACCTGCTACTTGAAATTAAGAGGTTAGTTCAGATTAATCTGTTGCTGGTAATGATGATGATAGTGTTGGCTATGAGACAATAACAGTGCAATCTCAGAAAGTAAAAAACTGCATGCCAGAACATCTGCCAAGGTCTCTAACTTCCATCCTTTCTTCTTCCAGGTCTTTCTCTTGTGTGATAATCCAAGTCTTTTAAATGGAAGCATCCCCTTCCGAAAAAGGAATAAAAGTGGGCAGTATTTTTTGTACCATTTTGCAGCCATGGATTAATGCAATGGGATTGCTTCGCTCATCATACTGCCATTCTTGCTGACTTTTCAAGCGAAAACCTCAAAAGGAAGCAACATTGTTGTTGTTCTGAAAATGTGACTGGCAATCATCTTGTATAGTCAGTGTGCTTTTGCCATAGGCCTGCATGTGTTTATTATTGTCCATGCCTTTGCCCTTGGTATCAATGCTGTCTCCTCCACCTGCTTCTACATCCTCCACATGCTCTGCTAAATTTTCAATTGGATACCCTTGTCCACCAGGAAAATAGTCCCCCAGGCCCTCATCTCTAGCCGTCTCAACAACGGGAACACACTCTACACCGGACCTACCAAGCAGCTTACTAACTGCCTTCAGATCATCCAGAACACTGCAGCAAGACTCAACCTCCCCAGAAGAACCAGCATCACTCCCTACTTAAGGGTCCTCCACAAGCTCCCCTCACAGCAAAGATGTCTATTCAAGCTCCTCACCCATGCCTACAAGGCCCTCCATAACACCGGGCACGCAATTTATAACCACCGCCTCACTTTTCACTGACCAACCAGGGAACTCCAATCATCCTCCTTCACCCAAGCCCAAGTCCCCTGCATCTGTTGCGAACAACTCAGAGGACGCTCCATCTATTACCTTGCCACAAAATATTGGACCGACCTCCACCTACGCACATTCCTCTCACTGGAGACCTTCAGAAAGCAGCTCAAAACCTGGCTCTTTGATCTCCACCTCCCACCGGACCAGAATCGAAGCACCTCTGCAGTGCCTGGACACCTCCCAGGGTGACAAATCTGCACTTTACAAGAATGTCCTGATTGATTGATTGATTTATTGGTACCCATGTGGATGGTGGTCATTTAGTAGTTTGTATGCTTTCACCGTAGGCCTGCAGCTGTTCTTTATTGTCCATGCCTTTGTCCTTAGTGGCCACTTGGTTAGTGGCAATTTTGCAGTCAGTGTGCTTTTGCCATAGGCCTGCATGTGTTCTTCTTTGTTGTCCATGCCTTTGCTCCTGGTGGCCGTTTCGCCGGTAACCACTTTCTAGTCAATGTGCATTTGTCATATGCCTGCATGTTTTCTTTGTTATCGATGCCTTCACCATTGGTGGCCATGTGGCTGGTGAACATGTTGTATTGTCAATGTGTAAATCCTTTCCTTCCACATTGAGTTTCCAAAGCCATTTTTTAGGACACGGAAGGAAGAGGCCCATGCCTTTTGTTTTTTTGCTCATTTCTTCTTTTTTTCCCCAGACATGAATTTAATGTGCTTGAGGATTATTTCAGTACAGGGATTTGACTTTTCAATGCATTTTAACTATTTTCCACTGTGCTTCCTTGGCTCTTGTAGTTTTTCTCGTAGACCCTCAAGCCACATAAGCAATTATGTTTTCCAATTGTTTTTATTTCTCTGCACCCCCTGCCTGCTATAAGTGTGTCATAGGCCATAAGCGCACATCAGTAATACGTTTTTTTTAGGGATTATTCTATTTTCCCTTGCACCTCCTCACTGCCATAGATGCCTCATGGTTGAACAGCAGCAATCATTTTGTAAAGATTCTTCAATTTTCCCCGGCACCTATAGCCTGCCATAGCTGCCTCATTGGCACTGACCAGCAATAATTTTGTAAAGATGATTCCATTTCCCCTTGTACCGCCTGCCTGCCGTAGGTATCTCATGAGCACACCGCACACCACCAATCATTTCTTGAATGATTTTTGCATTTTCCCCTCCGCCCCCGGTGCCGTATGTGTCTGATGGATGTAGAAGAGCATTCATTTTAAAAGGATTATTCTATTTTCCCACGCACCACTGCCTGCTATAGGTGTCTCATAGGTGCACACCATTGAAAATTGTTTAAGAATTATTTAATTTTTACCTGAACCCCCTGTTTGCCATTGATGTTTCATGGGCGCACACCAACAATAGTTTTGAAAGGATTATTCCATTTACTCCTAACCACTGCCTCCCATTGGTGCCTAATGGGTGCACACCAGAAACAACTTTTGAAGGATCATTTTATTTCCCCCTGCACCCGCTGCTTATCACAAGCATCTCATAGGCCTTAGAGGCACATAAAGTAACTTTTTTTCAATCTCTATGTTATTGAAATATTATGTTTTTGCAGGGTTTGGAATGGATATACTGTTGTTAATTATTGGTGATGACCTCACTAAATTATATTGTCTGTAAATTCAAACTGCAAATCTCACATTTCAGTGATTTTTTTTCTTGTTTGTTTGTATTCAGGTGTACACAAAACATCGCAGACACAGTACTGCCAGATAGAAGGCTGGCAGTGACACAACCTGAGTACCCATCTCTTTCCAGGTATTGCAGCTAAGTGGCAACTGGCAAAGCTAAGATAAGACTTGGAGAAGGCTCAAAGAAGTGTGTTCCTGCCAAGAAAGTGGCCAGGGAGGAAGAGAAGAAGGATACTGCCACCACTGAGGTTCAGACCTCCACCTTTTTCAGGAGACGTGGTGTGCATGCTACACACTTCTCTGAGCAGTAAAAGGCTGATATCACTAGCACCACCCCAGCCTAAAGCTAAGCCCAAGCCCCTATCTCTCAGCCATTCAGCCAATACAGTAATGATGAGGAGGAGTGTCTGAACTGGATTTGTCTCAGTTGTAAATTATACTTAATTATTGCAAGAAAGCAGATAACAGAAGCAACATTAAGCAGACATTCTTCCTGAAGTATGTGCAGAACAAGAGGCTGAGCTTCCTGTTGAGCAAGATGTTGCTCTTCAGCCATTGGCTTTATGATCTCAAGCAAGAAAATGAAAGGGTACACCACCATCTTCTCCAAGCAGCCCCACCCCTTCTTATGATCTGAGTCCAAGGCCTGCCCCAAGAGACAAGGGAAAAGGAAAGTTCCTGAAATCCTTAGAATTATGGAGAGTGCAACTCAAGGAGACAATCCAGTGATTGTCAGTATATAGGGCTGCCTCAGAGGACACAGAGATGAGTCCTCCTATTCAACCTTCTCAGAATGATGTAGTTCCAACACTTGTGGCTTCATATTTGAAAGGCCACTGCTTAGACCTGCATCCACCACTACCACAGTCAAAGTACACCCTACAGAGAGGCAAATGACACAGAAACCTACCTCCAGTTCTTCAGGCATTGGCAGTGTCACACTAAAAAAGTTTTTCTCCCCAGTTTGCCACTTATTTATGATTGGCAAGCAGGAGGATAACATTGCAATATGCTCCATGCAGCACACATAGAAGTAGCAAACGGTCTTTATTTAATGATTGTTTATCTGCAGGAAGGGATGCCTTCCTGCACATAAACAATCATTTGTGGTGTTTACACTTTCTATGTGTGCGACAGAATGTAGCACACATAGAAAAAGATCAAAAACAGGGAGACATAAATGTTTTTCTCCTCATAGCGCCATGCTAACGCCACCTCTGGGGTATCGTTAGTTTTTGGGGCTGCCTCAGACTTACAACTTATCGTAAATCTGGGGCAATGTCAAAATGCAATCGGTGTGGCTGTGGAACGCCCACAGCAACACCCATTGCACACCCCTCTTACGCTAAGTGATACGTGTAAAAGGGCTGTATTTACAAGGCAGCGTTAAGTCACAATTAGTGGCTTAACGCTGCCTTGTAAATATGATCCAAGGCACCAATGGAGCGTCACATAAAAGTGACAATCATGTGGAGCAAGGAGATTGTAAATAAGCCCCTAAATCTGAATGTAGAAATCTTCACCAAGGCTTTGACCCAAGGCTATTCAACAACAATGCTCCTTCCTAGGACACCTACTGCAATCTTGCCCTGCTGAACTTTACCTTCTCAGAACATTTTTTCTAGACATTCTTCTAAGTCAAAAAGTATGTGTTGACCAGACCCAATCCAGTATTTGAACTGTGCTCCATTATGGTCGGCAACATTTGTTTACTTTGACCAATTTTCGCATCACTAGATGTCCGTGGTTGTCACTTTGATCATTTAAGAACTGGTTGTAGGAGGCTGGCCTGGCTTGTAGTGGGTACCTTGGGTACCTACACCTTATGCCAGGTCCAGTTATTCATTATTAGTCAAATGTAGCAGTGTTCTAGCAGCTTAGGCTGAAAGAGACAGCTGTAGCAGAGAAGCGTAGGCTGAACTAGGTGACATGCAAGGCTCCTGCAATACTAATAGAGTAACACAGTACTTGTACACAGTAAAAGACAATGCTCAGTGTTACCAAAAATGAAAGCCACTTTATTTTAGTGACACAAGGCCAAAAATATCTTAGAGGCAATACTCCTTATGGAGGTAAGTATTATACACAATATATACACTAGACACCAAAATCAGGTAAGTAAATACTCATAGGATAGTGCAAACAATAGAAAATACCACTGAATGCAATTGGAAGGAATAAGCCTAGGGTAACACAAACCATATACTAAGAAAGTGGCAAGCGAATCACAAATTCCCCCCTAGGCAAGTGTAGAGGGACACTCGGAGTGTAAGAAAACCACAAAGGTGAGTAAAGTACCTCACCTCAGAGCCCAGGAAAGTAGGAGTAAAGTACTGCAAGTTTCCTCAGGACACACTACAAGTCGTAATTGGAGTTATTGCAAGAACCAAGTAAGACTACAAATAACAAAGGGTGGATTCTTGGACCTGAAGACCTGAAAAGAGAGGAGACCAAGTCCAGAAGTCGCAGAAGATTCCAGAAAGGACAGGAGCCCCTGCCAACCTAGGAGATGGTGCAAAAGATGATTCTCTGTTTGGAAGAAGTCTGTTAAAGAGCACCAAAGAAGATGGCTGTGGGTTCCTGCATGATGCAAAGGATGTCCCACGTGGAGAGGTAGGATGCAGGTGAGTTTCAGCACTGGACTCATCCAATAAGCCTTGGTTCAAGCAATGTCTTGGATTGCATTAAAATGGCGCTGCCTCGACCCAGGAGGGACCTGCCGGCCTCAATTTGGACTGAGGAGGCAGAGAAGGCTCCCAACACTGGATGGAACCCACAAATGACCAGGCAGCACCCATGGAGGTCGCAGGACACAGGGACAAAGAAGGTGCAAATTGCTTATTGCTGCAGAACAACAAAAGAAGGTCCCATGTCGCCAGAGTACAACTCAGCAAGTTGAGTGTTGCAGGATAGAATGCTGGGGACCTGGGCTACACTGTGAACAAAGGATTCTTGCAAATAGAGCACAGAGGCCTCAGGAGGTGAAGATGACGTGGTGAACAGGGGTACTGTTGCAAACGGGGAAGGCAAACTCTTACCTCCTTCACATTTGGACAGCTGGACCTTAGGACAGTCTGTGTCAAAGGGGTCCACCACCTGTGTTCCAGGAAGAACACTTGTCACCAGGAGAGGAGTCCCAGAGAACCGGTTGTCATCTTAGATGGTGCCTGCTGGAGCAGGGAAGTGACTCCGTCACTCCACAGGACATTTCTTCAGTCCTACTGGTGCAGGGTGAAGACGGGGAGTCCCCAGAGTGTGCATACTGTGGAAACTGTTGCAGTTACTAGCTGAAGCTGAAGTTGCAGAGTTGCAGTAGCCTTTCTGGATACTTTGTTGCAGTTACAGCAGTTCCTGGAGCAGCCTGCGATTGATCTGAAGTCAGAGGATGAAGCAGGAGTTGCAGAGGATTCCTTGTGGAAACTTGCAAGCCAAATCTGAAGAGGAACCCACAGAAGAGGGCCTAAATAGCCCTGAGAGGGGGATTGGCTACCTAACCAGGTATGCACCCATCAGGAGGGGTCTCTGACGTCACCTGCTGACACTGGCCGCTCAGAGATCCCCAGAGCGTCCCCACACCTTGGAAAACAAGATGGCTAATGCCAGGGACAAACTGGAGGAGCTCTGGCCACCACCACTGGGGTGGTAATGGACAGGGGAGTCGTCACTCCCCTTTCCTTTGTCAAGTTTCATGCAGGAGCAGGAACTGGGAGTCCCTGAGCCAGCATAGACTGGCTTATTCAAGGAGGGCACCATCTCTGCCCTTTAAAGCATTTCTAGAGGCTCTGAGAGGCTACCCGTCCCAAGCCTACAACACCTATTTCCAAAGGGAGAGGGTGTACACCCTCCTCCCAAAGGATATGCTTTGTTCTGCCTTCCTGGGACTGAGCTTCTCAGACCCCAGGAGGGCAGAACCCCGTCTGTGAGGTGGAAGCAGCTGTAACTGCAGTGCAAGCCTCAGAGCACTGGTTTGGCAATACTGGGGGTCCATGGTGGAACTCCCAGGATGCATGGGATTGGCCCCCAAATACCAGATTTGGAATGGGGGGACAATTCCATGATGTTAGACACCTTACATGGCCATATTTGGAGTTACCGTTGTGAAGCTACATATAGGGATTGACCTATAGGTAGTGCACACGTGTAATGGTGTTGCCGCACTCACAAGGTCTGGGGATTTGGCCTTGGACAGCATGGGGGCACCTTTGCTAGTGCAAGGGTGCCCTCACACATAATAACTTTGCACCTAGCCTTGAGTAAATGAAGGTTAGGCATATAGGTGACTTACATGTTACTTAAGTGCAGTGAAAATGGCTGTGAAATAGTGTGTGCACTATTTCACGCAGGCTACAGTGGCAGTCCTCCGAAAGGGTTTGTCTGAGCTCCTTATAGGTGGCAAAAGAAATGCTGCAGCCCATAAGGATCTCCTTGAACCCTAATGCCCTGGGGACTTATAAGAGGGGTCCAGTAGGCCAATTGGAATTGGTGAGTGAAGTCACTAAACTATAGTGACTAATTTGGAAGCAGAGAGAGCATAAGCACTGAAGTTGTGGTTATCAGAACTTCAGTGACACAGTTAAGCACTACTGACAACACACACATTAGGCCATGAGCACTTGGGTCCTGAACAGCAGGATCCCATTGAGACAGGCAAAACATACTGACATACAGGTAGACATTGGGGGTAACATGCCAAGACAAATGGTACTTTCCTACACTGGTTTTCAATAACAACTTTAAAAATGAATAAGTCTGGTTCTTCTGATTGGATTTGTATCATTCTGGTATCAAATACTTTATTAAAATGTATTCTATTTGCCTAAATTGGTGTGGGATTTTTATTGTGTTGTGTTTTTACTTTATTACTGTTTGTGTGCTGCATAAATAATTTACTCATTGCCTCTAAGTTGAGCCTGACTGCTTTTTGTGTCAAGCTACCAGGGTTAAGTACAGGTTAATTTAGCAACTTTTTGTCGTTCACCCTCCAAGTGATTTTGGTTGTTGCTTGACCAGGGCTCACATCCCAGTCAACCAACAACCAAATATATCACAAAATCCTTAAAATCTTATGGTATGTATGCATATATGGAATATTTGCTGCAGGTATTGCACACAAAGAGAGTTATCCTTTTCCCTCAAAATCCAACTGAAAAACGAACAAGGGATGGACAAAGCATGGGGAGGAGACTCCTAGAAAGGAAGAAGTTGGAGACTCTATGGCACTTCTTTCCTGTTGAGAAAAACAGTAAAATAAAAAAACAATGTATTTCCCAATAAAAAGAAGACTGCCTGAACTGTCTGGGTAGAATACCTACTCCGAAACCTATTTTTGAGTTGATTTTCCTGCTTCTCGAGTACAAAATCTACTTAAAAAGTAGCACTGCTGAACTGGACCGCTCATGACTGCCCTCATTTAAAAATTGTGCCAGAAGGCTTCCTAACAACAGGAATCGCACTAGGTGACACAAACCTCCCTTGTACTCACCCGTTTGCTTGCTGAAGCCTCAAGTTGCTCACATTGGCATTGCATTGCATGAACATGAAAGAAATTCTGCCATGCAACAATTATTGGAATTTGGTCGTAACTCTGCATTAAAAGAGTAACATGGAGTCACCAAATTCCTCCAGTTCTGTGAACAGAATGGAAAATACCATTTGGTTCTAATTTAAAGTCTAAAATTGCCACATTGCCAAATTTCCAAATCGTGTCTTCATTTGTTCAGTGCAATCAATTTTCCTGGCTGCTGTTCCCAATACACTCTTAAGGAGGCCGATGATAACTCAGTTTATATCTCAGGAAGGCTGCAAACAGATGGTGCAAGTGGAGATGTAGAATTGCAAGTTGGGGTACAAGTGCATGCACTGGATTACCAGGAGTGTTATTAAACTTGTAGAGACAACCTGAAGATGTGAGGCTTGAAAATGGAGGGGGCCATAACAGCCTCTTAAGCTAAGGTGCTCCGAACCTCTGGCTGTGCATACATTCGGTTCATTTGCACTATTATTTATAACCAATTCCACACAAGTCCTACTAATTAACTACAATAATATGCTTAACAAGGTAATACTTATCTGCCAAGAAGCAGCAACCAAAAGAGGAAAAAGATGGAAGACAGGCTACTTTTGTGGGACTGAGAATTCTGATTCATTGTGATGCTTAAAGGTTCTGTTTTGGAAACTTTAAAGATGCTGCTCAGGAGTGAATAAAGGTTTTAGGCATAATGCTAGCTGTTGGAGGCGACACATTCTGATAGGCTGATGTGTGGCCCTAGCCAGGCAGAACCTACCACTCCCATCAGAGGTGGGGGATTACACTCAATGTATAACATGCGCTCATCCTTGGATAGCTTGGTACAGTGCAGTCAGGCTTATCACGGGGAAATGTGTAAAGCATTGGCACACCACTTTCACACAATAAACACAACATGAACATCATGTAAATCCGGCATAAATCAACATTTAGAAATATCACTAGCAGTACTAGGGCCATATGTGATAAAATGACATTCGCAGTATGTACACATGAGAAAAACAATACTTTCTTCCCCAGCACCCTCATACGGTACCAACACCCTGTCAGCACAACACTCACAATAGCCTAAACATTGCACATCATCTGTAATGACACATGTCAAAATGGATGGGATGTCCAGGCTCTGTAGTGCTACCATGTTGCCACCACATCTGACCCCATTGTGTTGTTAGGATGTGTCATGTCCCTTCTATTGATATCACACTGATACAGAGGTGCACTACATAACACACGGTACATACATACTGACCATCAGTTAGGATTCCAAATCATGTTCTAGGTCCTTCAGCCAAACTCAAGATTGTCATGTCCAGCAACACAGTGCTGAGAAAACCTTGCACACAGCCAGGAACTCACACCATACCACACACACATATGAGTCACAACCAACATGAAATATCCAATGCCATGCTACATGACAAACCTGTTGCAAGCCTTAACAACAATTTACTCCTTTCATCTTTTGCAGCGGATCAGGGTTATGGCATACAGTCATGGATTATGACCCCATTTGCCAACCCAAGCACAGCAGCAGAGCATGCATATAATGAGGGACATCGGAAGACACAGAATATCGTGGAGAGGGCATTTGGCATCCTGAAGTCTAGATTCAGGTGCATGTACCTCATAGGAGGCAGCCTCCTATATGCCTCACACATTGTCTGCAAGATCGTAATGACATGTGGTATCCTACACAAAATATGTGTGCGGATGAACGTCCTCTTGTATGAGCAGGTTGATGACCTGCCTGGGGAGGAGTAGGATGATCGTGGTGAAGAAATGGAGGGGGAACTGCATAACACAGCTGCTGGGATACGCCACAGACATCACATAGTTAATTAACTTCTTCACTTAAAAATCACTTAACTCACCTCATACATTTTGTAAATAACCACCTCACGTATTCAAACAATCCTGCTTTAGTTTCTTCAATCTCCACAACATATACTTTAGGATTGTGAGTCTAACCTCAGGGAGCATGTTACAAATACTAATCTGAAAAGTACTGTTGCAACATCACAGGTGATATGTAAGATTGTACTGCCACCATCACACACATCACTAATAGCCTTATTACTGGTATGTGACGACTCAAGGGCACAACCTATGGACCACAAAATATATTACATCCACGTTGCCAACTTGTTCATCAATAGCTCATCACACACAACTACAACATGTACAAATAGGAGGTAAGCAAGGGGCTCACACACAAGGTAGTGGATGTCCAAAATTAGAAAGATAGTAATGTTGGAACAGAACACTGTCACAATTCAGTGTGAGAGTTGCAATGGCTGCACGGATAATGTGTGACGAGGGAGGGACATTATTGGTAACAATGGTTGTTGGACCTGGCCCTTTTTACAGGGTCATTCCCCAAACTTTTTGCCTTCTCCTCCTTATTTTTCTGACCCTTTTTGGTTCACATTATGATTCTGGGCACTTTATCACTGCTAAAGTGCATGTGCTCTCCCTTGTAAACTTGGTATGTTTGGCTTCTACCTAACATGCATGTTTAATTTACCTATAAGTTCCTTGTAAAGTGGTATCTCTATAACCAGGGCCTGTAAATTAAATTCTACCATTGGGCCTGAAGCGCTGCTTGCGCCACCCACTGGAGGAGCCTTTCAAATCTGTCTCAGGGCTGCTATTGCAGGGCCTGTGTTCACAGTTTTCTGCCACAGGGACCTGGCATCTAAATGTACTTGCCAGGCCCAGAACTTCCCTTTTACTACATGTAGGTCACCCCTAAGGTAGGTCCTAGCTAGCTCTATGGGCAGGGTGCTATGTATGTAGAAGGCAGGACATGTGCCTAGTAGCATGGCCTGTCTGGGTAGTGACAAACAGCCTATTGTGTTTTTTCACTGCTGAGATTTCTGTCTTCTCATAGGATTGCATTGGAAATGCCCTGCCTAATGCGTACGGGGTATTGTCTGATTTATGAGGGGTAGCGTAGGCATGTTTGGTATGGTTGCAATGCTGCTTACTGGTGAAAGTATATTTTTTATTGCTATTACAGAAATGCCACTTCTAGAAAGTGAGCATTTCTCTGTCCTTATGACTCTGGCGTTTTGCAGCTTGACTCAAATCCATGTGTGGTGAAATATGTGTTTTTGACCACTGACTCTGTGTTGCATTACTTTGCACCTGGTTTCGTTACAGATTACATTTTGGATTCAGTTTAGCTGCCTATTGACTTTTTCGTAAAACAAAAGTGTTAAATGTTTTTACGTGTTTGGAAAAGGTGCTTTTTGAACAGAACGATGTCCCTTTTATTCTTGACCAGAGGGTTTGAATACTTTTGTCTGCTTACAAAAAATGTTTATGAGAGATGTAAACAGTTAGAATATGAAAATAAGAAATTAAAGGAACAGGTTAGTCAGAACACATTATTACAGGATAAAACTGAAATCTACCAAGCTGTTACAGGAGAATTTGACTTTTCACATTTCATTAATGAAGAGGTTAGAAAAGGTGTATGCCAGTGTGAGCTGCATGAGCAGAGCGTAGACCGCGCACAGTTTTTGGCCGAAGTTTAAATGCATTCTTTAATTACACCCAGCAAGAATTTGACGATGTTACCGGTATATTCAGACAACTTTTGCAGAGTACGATGTGTACAGTTAATTCCGACAAGACACAGGTACTGTCACAAAATGTGCAGTTTCTAGGAATTCAGTGGAATCCAGGACATAGAGAGATGTTGTTACAGGTAAAACAAAAGATTTTGGAGTTTGCTACTATGAGCACTAAGCAAAAGACACAGAGTTTCATGAGATTGTTTGATTTTTGGAAACAGCATGACCCTCATTTGAGTAAAATTGTAACCCTTTGGTACAAAGTAACCAGGAAAAAACATGAGTGTGAAGGGGGTGAAGAGCAGCAGTATGCTTTTGATTTGGCAACTGAAATAATTCAACTGACTTTAGACTTGTATACTGTGCAAGAGGGAGACATTGAGTTACATGTAACTGTTCAAGGCTGATATGCAAACTGGAGTATGTTGCAGAAACAGGGGAGGACCAGGGTGCTCCTGGGATTTTGGACTAGAAAACTACCTGACTTTGGGTAGCACTATACTCCTTTTGAACAAAAACAGCTTTTGGTCTGTTATTGGGCTCTAGTGGATACTGAGAAAATAACACTAGGTCATAATGTAATTCTGAGACCTGAAATACCAATCATGCAGTGGGTGATGAGTTCACCTAAATCTCACCGTATAGGACATGCACAAGAGGCTAGTATCCTACACTGGATCTGGTACATATAAGACAGGGGTCGAGTAGGAGTGGCAGGTACTTCAGAGAGTGCAGGAGGTACCACAGGTAAAAGAGTCACCAGTGTAATGGAGTGCACCATTTGAATTCTTCTCCCCTGAGGATAGGAAGCATGTTTGTTTTACTAATAGTTCATTCAAATATGTGGATACTAAACAACATTGGAAAGCAGTGTCATACAATCCAGTTAATAAAAAGTTGTTGTCTACCACAGGAGAAGGAAAAAGTAGCCAATATGCAGAGTTGTACACTGTGTGTCAGGCTCTAAAGGAAAAGCTGCATGGGACGTGTCATTTTTACACTGATTCTTGATTCACTGCCAATGGATTAGCCATTTGGCTTCCCACATGGCATGCACATAACTGGTTCATTCAGTCAAAGGAGTTGTGGAAAGAAATTTGGGACATGTTAGAACAGAGAAAAGTCATAGATGCTCATTGTCCCATTGACTCACTAGAATGCTGGTTTAATTCCCTTGCAGAGGTTATAGACAAAAGTTCAGAGGCAGAAGTGTCAACCCAAAATTCTGACTTGGTGGGGATGGCGCACCAGAAATGTGGACACCTGGGAGAAAAAGCCACTTACAGGTAGGCAGAGATTAGAGGGATGCACATTCCGCTAGATTTGAAAAAAACTGATTATGCAATGTCCTATTTGTCAGCACAGACAACAAAGATCTGTCCCACAAACAGTCAAAGATCAATTGGGGAGAGGAAAGTTACCAGGACAGATAGAAATCAAAGCTATTTTATTAAATAGTGGAGAAGCTGATTTATTCATACAGGTTAGAGACAGAATTGTCCAACTTGTCATAAGTGCAGCGTATGGAGGATTGGTAAGGAAGGGGACTGCCTCAGCCCTTCTGACAGTGCAAGGAAAGGGAAGCTGTGATTCAGCAGATAAAAACCTCAGTGCTAAGGTGTGGGTTGAATCCCCAAATTGCCCCACAGAACCTGCAGAAATCATAGCAAAAGGCCCCAATAATGTCCTGCTGATTATAAACCAATATGGGGAAAAGAAAGGCTATAGATTTACCAGCGCAATCCAAGGGTACTAAAATCGCAAAAAAACGCCCAAGTAGACCTTTGAATCTAGGTATACCCAATGGGTCTAACCCATTGGATGAAATAGACCTCTTAGTTAAAGAAGTTGAGTCTATGTTAGGTACACAAACAACTATAGGGGCAAATAATTCAAAGAGAGGCCCCTCTAAGGATAGGAAAATCCCAGAGTTATTTAAAAAGAAGGTGTCAAGGGATTCTATAGACACTATAACAGGGGCTGATGGAGATGGGGGCCCGCATAACTGTAGGGGCCCCTTCCCAAAACCCACTCATAACATAGCGAGTCCTCCAGTATCCCAGTGGGGTCTCCCACATGTACCACATACACCAACTCTCCTACCACTGACTCCGGTGATCAAGGTGGTCCCTAGCTTATTCTGTACTAATCGCTTTGAACCTCTATTAGCAATAGAGGATTCGCCTGTGCCCACGAGTGTGCCCAAGTGCAAGCCAGTAGTTGGAACACCCAACCCTAGTGTTATCTCACCGATCCCCCAGTTTGAGTCGGAAGGCAAAAAACCAGCAGCTAGTAGAGACAACCTGGCTACAGTCCTTCAGAGAGTCGATGAAGTTAAGGGATTGGTTTTAGTACTAATAGATCTTATGAAGAACAACCGTGCTTGTGCAGGGATTTGTAAAGTTTGTGGGGAGGTCAGGGGGGAAGAAGCTTTCCCATTATCTGCCCCAACAAAGGGGACGGAGTTAAGGGACAATTTTTGTCTCCCCATTAGAGGGGGGACAGCTCTTCAAGGGAGGGAAGATTACCGCTGTGATCCCAATATTGACAATATGAGGCCCAGAAGGAGGTCTACAAATGTACCTAGAC
This sequence comes from Pleurodeles waltl, assembly GCF_031143425.1. NCBI lineage: Eukaryota > Metazoa > Chordata > Amphibia > Caudata > Salamandridae > Pleurodeles > Pleurodeles waltl. The sequence continues at coordinate 241,360,760 of NC_090437.1, read as the reverse complement.
ACGGAGACCGTCAAGGGAACTGGTCAAGTAATTTAACCAGTGACAGAGCTAGAGGTAGGACCAGTAGACCCGACCCACCGGAAACTGTCCAAGATTCCAGTTTTACACAAACCCCTAACAAGTCACGCAAGATCCCCTATAATAACATCACTCTCTCTCGCTACAATATTGAGAGTACAGTTAATAAAGAACAGGACCTGCTTACAAGTCAGGGAACAAACAAAATCTATTTGACTAATGTTCCAAAGCTATCGTCAGGGTTAGCTGAGAACCAAGCTTCCTTGATCAACAAAGTCATACACTGGATACGCTCCCGACGAAGTTGTCTCTCTGTTATTCGTTCTGACATAATATCGGCCAAGAGAAGCAGCATCACAGGGACCAATTTTGACACAATAACTATTTATTTTGAAGACAAGTATATGGTGACACAATTAATGGACTTTGATTCTCGTACCCACTTGGATAACGCAACAACCAGGGGGGGAATAAGACTCATGTTACACCCACATAATTCTGGACCAGCCATGGGACCGGCAGGATTCGATGGTTTAATTAATTCCCGTGGAGGTGCTGCACGAAAGGAAGCTAATCCCAGGCCGCTGCCTAATCCTGTATGACTGACTACTGAACTAGTAACTAATGTGACGGCCCGCTCCAAGGCCTCACATTTGACGGGGGATGATAAAGCACCATCATCAAACATTTGTAGTAATGACCCAAGCGCGGTAGATGCTGGATGCACAATCGTGGTGATAAACCAAGATAAATGTACGTTAGAACTTAAGTCATGGAACGTTGCCAGCCTGGCAAAGAAATTAGATGATGGTGAATGGGCCTCTTTTATTAAAAAAATAGACATATGTTTGTTTCAGGAAACTTGGGCGGAGGATGCTACTAATATAGATGGATTTCTCTCATTTAGTGCACCTGCTATACCTCCAGAGAAGGGGAGGGGCCGGGCAAAAGGTGGGCTCTTATTACTTGTTAACAAGAATCTGCAGTGTGACTATAAGCTTTTGGAAATTGATTCTGTAGACCTAAAAGCCATGTGTATTACGTTCAACAGAAGATTATCAATTGTTATTGTTAATGCTTATATACGATCGGTCCCATATGGCTCCGAGTCCCATACCCTGGCTATTCTGTCCGAATTTGTAGGAAGCCTCCACCCCTCAACTACCTTCGAGCCTTCTATTCTCATAAGTGGTTTAACTGATGAAGAAGATGAGCAGTGGGGGATCCCACAATTATCTATTACCCGGCCTTGCAAAAAATCTCGGGTGGCCATGCAATTAGCCACATTATGTTTAAACCATGGCCTTAGGGCCTGTAATGGTAGAACTCCATCCGATATGAACAGCGCACCTACTTTTAAAAGGGGCATGTCGATAAGCACTATTGATTACTTCTTGGTCGATGTTAGGTTGTGGCCCCATTTGGTAGATATGAAAGTAGAAGTGAGATGTGATAGTGACCATTTCCCCTTCCTCCTTACCCTTTCTGGAGAAATGTTCAGGAGAACACTTAACAACTATGCTACAATAATTCCGCCACCTTGCTGGAACAACAAATTCACCAAGATTACTTGGCCAAAAGGGATGTCCAACCCTCACCATATTAGAGCAATATATCAGATTTTCTGAAATAGTTTGGCTGAGTACGAAGATCAGGCTGTGGGGAATATTCCGATTCTCAAAATACATGACAGCATGACTACTCAGCTACGGGGGTTCTTTTATAAAACAAGGCGGTCAAAGCCACATGAAGGGAAAGGGGCACGCAAGGGATGGTTTGATGAGAGGTGCTCAAAGGCTAAGTCTGGGTTAAGAGTAGCAGTAATGCCTGGTTCCCAGGGGGAAATTAAACAAGCTAGGTCCCTATACAAAGTAACTTTGTCTAACGCAAAAAAGCGGTGGGAGGATTCCCTGTGGCAGGAATTATTAGATGCTTCCAGAGAGAAGAATAACAAGCGTTTCTGGGAACTTCTGTCTAAAAGAGAAAATGGAGGTAGGAGTTGTCCCAGCAACCATATTCAACCAGAAAGCTGGGTAGAGCATTTTACTACTCTTTATGCCCTACCAGAGGGCCCAATGGACACCAATGTGGTCCACTCTCCAACAAAATTGCTGGAATCAAATTCCAGCATGGCCCTCCAAGTGGAGGCCCAGTGTGTCCCTGAGGGTTGCTTCATCTTTAAAGTAGAAGAGACCCTTGAGGCTATAAATAGCCTAAAACCTGGCAAAGCACCTGGACCAGACAAGCTTCCTGGAGATCTTTATAGATCGGAACCATATATCTGGTCCTGGTATATTAATGCCATCTCAAATAGCATAGCTGCAGGGGGGAAAATTCCAGGTACATGGAAGGGGGCAGAGATCATACCCATTTATAAAAAAGGAAATGCTAATCTTCCAGCTAACTATAGGCCAATTAGCCTTATAGACAACCTACAAAAGATCTTTGCTAAACAAATTTTGCAGAGGCTAATCAATTGGGTTGAGGAGTACCAAATCCTTTCCCATTTACAGGCAGGGTTTCATGCAAAAACTAGCACGATAGACCAGGTCTTTCGATTGGCCATATTGCATTGGAAATATGTTCTTGTGGCCAAGCAATGACTGTATGTGGTATTTATAGACCTGCGATCGGCTTTTGATCTGGTCCCAAGAGCCAAACTGTGGGAAGTGCTGGGTAGATTGGGAGTCCCAGAGGATCTATTACTCCTGTTAAAACAACTACATGAGAACACTTATGCCCAAGTGAGGTGGGGTGAACAAGGCGAACTGACAGAGCGGATCCCAATTAGAAGGGGAGTTCGCCAAGGTTGTGTGCTAGCCCCCCTACTGTTTACCATATTTATCAACGAAGTAGTAAAGGCTGTGTCCATAGGCCAGAATGATGCCCCTTCCCTGAATACACAAAAAATCCCCATCCTGCTCTTTGCCGATGATTCACTCCTAATTTCTAAGACACCAATGGGGTTGCAAACCCTTGTTGACCGGTTTAACCAATTTCGTTGCGATCATGGGTTGGAGGTTAATATTAACAAAACCAAACTGATGGTGTTATCCAAGGGACCTAGGAAAAAATGTTCCATTCATATTGAGGGAGTACCGTTGAAGGAAGTAAGCTCTATAGATTACCTGGGAGTTAGGCTAACCAGCAAACTATTATGGGAAGAGCAGATTACAAAAAGTGCAGGGCTCCTACAACACAGAGCCTCATCTATATTGCGTTTCTATCAAAGCACCTCTACAAAAGTTGTTTCCCCAGCAATAAAAATGTATACAGCTAAGGCTCAAAGTGCAGCCCTGTACGGAGCGGAGGTATGGGGTTACGCTAGCTGTAACAAGATCAGTGTGGGGGAAAACAATTTTGCAAGGGCTTTAACTGCATGTCCACGCACCACACCCTTGCTTCCATTATTTCTAGATCTGGGGTTAAGCAGAGTAGCAGATCTAGCTACTCTAAGACCTCTCCTTTATTGGATCAGGTTATGGATAACCCCCGAACTAGATATATATAAGACCGCATTACTCGATCTATTGAAATGCCAAAACGCTAATACTCTTCCCTGGATTCGCCATGTGGCCCATTGGCTTCGGCTATTGGGTCTGGGTGATTATTGGGAAAATCCCCACAAATTAGAGAGACGGCATAAAAACGTTTTAAAGTTAACCTATTGGTCTTATGTTAAGGATAACTACATAACCCACAAATCCCATGGTCGCTTAACTAATTCCTTCATTGATATTAAATGGTCCCCAAAGTTTGAATCCTATTTGGATGTTATACCGGATTTGCAGGGCAAGAGCTTATATGCAAGGTTTCGTTTTGGCTCTCTGCCCCTGATGTCATTGATTCATAGGTGGGGGTCGATTAATCTTCCCGATATATACCCTGCCTGTGGCAGTATTTTCGAAACCATTGAGCATTTCATGTTCTTCTGCCCAGCCTATGCGATTCCGCGATTAAAATGGATCCGCAATATTTGCAGGGACATGGGATTCAAGAACTGCTCTTTGGCTCTACGGGTTCTAAAAAGCCATAATTCAGCCGACGTAATTCTTTCAGTAAGCAAGTATTTAGCAACAGCTTGGCGCATACGATGCCATCTCCAAAAAGTAATTTAAGGTCTCATCTCTTTTATAGATAAGTTTTAGAGTCATATGTGCAATTCAAGTTATTGTTTTAATGTTTTTACACCAATTTATAGATGTGTATTTATTTATTTACTTAAGAATTATTTATTATCTTGTTTTATGTGCTTTTATGGTCATTGATCGAACAAAGTTGATGATGATGATGATGATGAATTATTGACCATGTGGTTTGGACAGGGCTTTGGAATAGATTTTTCTCAGACAATATGTGGGTAATCATCCTGTGTTTCTGCTATTTTATCACTAGTGTTAGCCGCAAAGAGTTATTTTTATGCACCTGTCTGGTATTCGTGCCATTTTAACATGAATCCGATAACCATTTTAAGTTATTATATAAGCTTTTTATCACACTGTGCTTGTGTCTTTAATGACTTGACAGTGCCTAAATGTGCCTATATGATTGTGCCGGTAGTAGGCTCTCTTTGTCAAAGTATGCTATCTAAATTATCAAGAAACTGTATCACTATGTAACATCAACTTAGCACTTTAAATCTTTAAATCTTGGGTCGGATAGTTTGCATTTATCTTGATGATGGTATCACCTGGGAAATTTGAATCTGAAACCACCTCATATTGTTTTAAGAGCTTTTAAATATTTGTATTATTCTAACATTATGAAGCAGACGTTTTAGAAACCTTGGTATCTAAATGTTAAGTTATGTATCGGGAATAATGGTGGACTATAGTAGGCCATGGCCTATGACTGTTTTTTTTTTTTAATTGTTAGAATTTGACGGTTTTAGAGAAGCTATTTTTATTCTAAACTTTATTTTAAGCCAGTGTGAAAGCATAATGAAACAAACGCACCTTCTTTGTACAATTTAATGTGTAACTTTTATGACCTATGGTCGAAATAAAGTATATGATGATGAAATCAAGGAAAGGAAAAAGGAGAGGACATTTCAGATGACAAATGCTATTTGCAAGAAAAGTCATACAGTTTCTTTTACATATCTTACTACTGCTTGCCACTGACCATGAGTGTGATGTGTGGTCTTCCTTCGGGCATTTGCGTGTGGGGTCGGGGGAGGGACCGCACCCCCAACTTGAACCTGATTGATAACCTTTGTGCAACACTCTTGCTGCTTTTAAAGTACAAAACCTATGGATCCATTTAGCGCAAATTGTGCTCCACAGATTCAAGTTCTACAAGGGAACAACACAGAGTACCATGGATGTTTTGTCAACCTGTTTGGTTAAATTTTTTCACTCGAACTAACCCACGGCTTGTTATCATCTGATGACTGCTGCCAGTCTCATTAAGCATGTTTAAGTTGTCAGTTGGCTGACTATTCTCGTATGGGAACACTCATATTCCAGCAAACCTTTCAGGTGTACCGTGTACCTTTACATGATTAGAACTCATGATGTTTCCATCTAATTCTATTCCAACTTGCTATCCTAGAGACACTATTCAATCAGTTATTATCCCAATCAGAATATATAAGTTTCAGTCTTTTCATTGTAGGTGTGTCTGGTTTAAATGTTTATAAAATCAATACGTTAATCCACTTCCATTGCTTTACAGTGATTGCTTTTATCATTTCATTATGCTGCTGTGTACAATGCAAACCTGATTTGCTTATAATGTTTTCTTTCTTTTGAAATAAGAGAAAAGTAGAAAGTCATTGATCAAAGAGTGAAAATGTAGTGAAATATGTGTTTTTGACCACTGACTTTGTGTTGCATTACTTTACACCTGGATTAGGTGTCTAGTGTTCACCAATTGCAGATTACATTTTGTATTCAGTTTAGCTGCCTATTGACTTTATCGTAGCGTCAGACACTGCCATGTTAAATGTGTTAGGAATATTCCACATTGTAAACTGTGCTTGTTTTCGTATTCTTTGTGCATACTTCTCAGTCGGTACACAGGGAGGGTGGAGGTGTCTAGAGGTGCATATGCAAACTAAATAGTCTTCCTGGGCTGAGAGAAGGGAGAGGCGGGGCACACCTGCACTTGTAAAGGCTGTGCCCTGGCCTCACACAATAGGGTTGTTAACCCCCAACTGATGTTTGGAGCCTTTGCTAGAGGAGAGAGGGGTCACTCCCAGAACCACATGTTACTGGTTGGAACCTCCTCTCCCCTCTCTTTGTGAAACACACTGTAAACTGAGCATAGTTACAGGGGATATTTCCCCACAATTTAGACATCCTTGGGACATCTTCAGGACACAGAACGCTATTGAATGGACTCACCAGGACCCACCTTGGACTGCTACTGCTGTGCTGACCTGTAACCATTGTCATCACGATTAGCCCAGGTATGACAAGCAATGGAAGAAGTTGGGCCTGCTCAGTAAACCCATGGTAATCAGTCTTGCCACTGCCACAGGGCCCAATCCTGACACAGGGTACATATGACCTCACACTTTGCACTTGCATGTCTGTTGAATGCACTGCAGTATGGATGAGAACATATGCAGCTGGGCTGCAGGTCCACCACACAAAAGCAGCCATTGCTAAATGTAATGAGTTTAATCAAACATTTGAGGTCAAAACATAATCTGGATGGAATGTAGGCAGAGTGTGTCCTACACAGTATTTACCAAAGATGTACACAGGTCAGACATGAGTGTAGGCTACACACAAGTCACCATAAACTCCAAATCTACCTACAGAGACAGTTGTTGGGTAACATTTCCTAGGTAGCATTGTTTAGCCATCATCAACAATGCCTGAGCTGTGTATGTAGTCTTAAATATAATGCTCTGTAAGACAACTTCACACATCACATACGAAAACACAATTCACAATCACAAACCAGAACTATGGCATTGTACTGACTGCCATACATATGTAGATACACTGTTGTCACACATGCATACATATGCATGACGTGCAACAATTTCATGCTGTTGACTCTGTAACACACATATCGGTGTAACAGACCAATCACACCCACATCACATTGTTGCATGGACTACCACATGTAGCCATACATGATATGCCACACTGCAGCACAGCCAATGTTATTTCTATGTTGATTCAGGGTGCATCTATAGACAATGGAACAAAAACATGCAATCAGAAATTGAGTCAAAAAATTGACACAATTACGTCTAAAACATCCACAAACGCAAAGTATATGACACATAGGCCCTTAGCATGAATTCGACCTATAATAGTAATACATCAATAAAAACTATGCACGTACGTTATGTGTCTAAAATACCCACGCAAATATCACATGCGTCACATAAATACACGCATAACAGAAAACATGATGTACGGGGACAGGAAGTGATAGAATAGGAAATCCTGTTTACATGCATGGTACAGTGGGTGTAATTTCACTTTCTCTTTACAGTATGTGCCTCTTTTGATGGTGTGGTTGTGTCTAGAGTTGGTGGTGTGATTTCCCTGCATATTGTATCTTGTGGTGTCCCTCCTGTCTTGTTTTGTTAATTATTGTCTGTATTCTGTCTCAGTGTTTGTAAATTTGTGTGTTTTTTGTGTATAATTGTATACGTACTGTGGGGTGTCTGTCCGGGATAATTGTTCAATTGGGATTAGTTATTGAGCTTAAGTTTCCTTTATATTCATTCAGGTTTTTTTTCAAAGTAGTTGTGGTCAACTTTTACTGTTATAATATGTCTGGTAGGGAGAGGTTGACCAGGATGGGAGAGAAAGAGTTGTGTAGCTTTGTGTGGCTGGTAGCCCACTACCTGCCGTAGATGTTGGAGATGGGTGGGTGGGTCCTACAGGATTACCAGACCAAGGTGAGGTGGCTGCGGTGGGGCAAAGTCCTCCACCACCTGAAGAGGGTAGTTTGGAGGACCAGGAATGAGCACCAGCTGAAGCATCGCTGGGCAGATCTGGTGGCCAGGGAGCAGGATCTGCTCGATCATCTTGGTGTGGAGATCGGTGGCCCTGTTGGTGAGTCTCCCATTAGCATACTATTTACTGTTCACTGCTCTTGAGTAACAGTACCAGATGTGTTGTAGTGCTGCATGCAATGCTTGTGAACAAGTTGCATGCAACCAGAATGAAGTGTAACTTCACCAGTGTAGACATGGAGTTCACTTGTCCTACCATTATACCAGTGCAGGTCATAGGTCTGGTGAGTCATGCACAACCATCACTAAGTCACACATTTCAGGGGCCATGGCGACACCTGTGCCCTGGCATAGTGTCATGTATGATACGCCAGGATACCGTCAGCCTACCATATTTACCTGGATTGTGTCAACAAAGTAGGGCAATGCATGTATTGTGCTACTTTGTCATCATTTGACACACATGATCCCTGCCATTATGTTAGCAAAGGGTGCTTACCCAACTTAGGGGGCAATGTAAATGGGGCATTTGATACCATCAGACAACATTGCCACATCAGTCATGGATTATTCAACGCATGATCATTGCAGACTAATAATTGAGCTGCAGGTCCATCACAAAGTGCCTCTGGTTGACTTGCAGGACAAGCTTGAATACCTGAGTGAATTGTCTTGCAAAGCACCCAGGTAGTGTCATGTATTTGTCACACGATCCCCCTTATACCATGGAGTTCCATCTTCTATAGATTGCCCACATCTGATTGTTGCAGGGTGTAGCACTACATGAGTCCCAGGCCCAGTTTAAGTGTGTAGATCTGTGGCTCTCACTCTCCTGAATGTAAGTGTTATTGTGTGTTTGTAGTGGTGTGTTTTACACCAGGATAACTAGCTAACTCCTCTAAAATAGTACACACTGTAATTTGTTGTCCATTAATAGTGACAGTGCTATGACACTGAGTATGGTTTTCCATTCATATCTTACATGTGGACCTGCCCCCTACACAATCGGCGAAGTGGCGAGATTTGAGGACCCAGACATATCCATTAAGTGTGATAGTGCGTGTCCTGTGAAGTAATCCAGCGTTTGGTGTGAGTGAGTCATGTGTGTTGCACACAATGCTAGATATCAAATGATCACATATCAAAGTAGGCTGGATGGTGACATTGTGTCCCATGTAAAGGTTCCCCATGCACCACCAGAGGGTCATATCTTGTGAGGCTTGTGGTGCTCAATGGGCAGCAAAGTGTATACAAAGTGATGACAAGCCACATGTAGGGCCAAATGTGACTAAGAAGGGCAATGCTATAAGAATATAGGCACCCCTGTCATTCTCTCAACACAAGTATGCACCATTTTGAACCCAGTTTGGTGCATCCCAGTATTGTAATAAATATGGAGGACTGGGCTGGCATTTGTCCTCCAGCATGGCGCTCCATATTTTGTACTCCAAGTATGTAACATTTATGTGGAATGTAATAGGCGTTCATGCAGGTCAAGGCCAAACATGTGCTGGCACAGATATGGGTGTGTAAGGAACAGTATTGGCAGGTCAGTTATTGACATGAACACATGAATGTAGATGTGATCGACCTATGGATACCAGTGTTCTAGTTGGCAGCCCTCCTAATATGACTCCATGTATGAGTGGGCATGCCTTGGTGGATGACCAGGACAGTTGAAATGATGGGATGCATGGCCATCCCCCCTTAGGCACAGGGGGAGAGGAATACCACATGTGTAGGCAGATCTGATGCTCACAGTGTAGGTGGCAGTCATAATGATCAGGCTAGAATGTGTACCTATCAGCACTGAGCCCTTATCGTTACCAACTGCATCCCATCCTCCCAATAACATACTCAAGTTACTGATGATGTGTGGTCGAAATTTGACACAGATGATGAGGAAATTTGGGCCTGATCCATGTGAAGGTTACGCTGCCTTTGCATCATTACTTTTTGCACAAAAGCAATGCACATCTCATTTGGTTTTGTTCCTAATCTTGTTGTGCGTCACTTTGGTGTCAATGAAATGATGCTAAGGCAGCGTTGTCATTGCATTTATCAGGGCCATTGTCTTTCCCGGTGCATGAGTTGGAGTGAATGTGTAATTAGATGTAGAGTGTAAGCCAATAATCTGTACATACTCCACACAATGCTGACACTGATGGTTGCCTGTCTCAATTTAACAGCTGCCAACATGAGCAATGAGGAACTACGATCATTCCAGAAGAGGGCAGTCCACTGTGGAATTTGGGTTTTGGAGGATGGCATGCCGCTATCGCACAGAGCGATCAACTGGGGAATGGCCGGCATTTACCCAAGGGGGTCCTACACTGGCAGCGGCCATGCAGAGGTGACCAAGCTCCACAGCTGTGCAGGGGGGACAGCTGCCACCACGACTACAGCCCCAGCTGCAACACCTTCCACATCTGTTCCACAGCCCACACCCCCTGCTGCCATGGACCAGAAAATGCTGCAAGATCTGCAGAGGGAAATGACACTAGTCTTGAAATGGTTGGACAGTTTGGAGAAGGAGGTGTGCAGCCAATACAAAAAGACTAAAGTACATCAAAAAAACTCTCAAGAAGGCAAAGCTATGATTGGCTTTGGTACTCTCACCTTCAGTTCTGTCCCCTCCCTCCTCATTTGTATTAATGTTTTATAGTTGGTGTTAGGGGTTTAGTGTTAGGTTAGAGTAGGTATATAGTTTGGTTAGGATGAGTGGGTTTGGGGCGGTGGGTTTTCTACTTTTTATATGTTACTTTGATGGTGGGAGGGTGGGTATGTTAATGTTGGGGTATGTAAGTGTTTAAAACAAATTTAAAAAAAAATAAATACAAAAAAATATATATATATATATATATATATATATATATATATATATATATATATTTGTTTAGCTATAGTTAGTATATGTGTAGTTTAGTATGTGTTGTCCTGCATGTGCCTAGTAACATAAGGGGGCGGTGGGGCAATGTTTAGAGTGTGTTGTTAAATATGTTAGGTAAGTTTAGCGTAGGGTAGTTAGGGTTAGTTGTTGGTTAAGTATAGGTAGAATAGGTTAGGTTAGGTTAGGGTAGGTTTTCTTGATTTTCATTTAGTTTAGTTTCATTGTTATTAAAACATTTTGGGTACTCCCTTACTTCATGTGTCATATGCTTGTATCTCAGGGTCTTACCATGAGTGCACAGTGAAAATTGTGTGTTGGCCTAGTGATTCTGTCCTGCCTCCAAATCCCTTTCTTGACATGTTCATCACCTGTTTACAACTTAGCTATCACATTGGCAGCTACAACACATCTGTCTATGCACCTGTCATCCAGTGTACCCACCACTCAAGGTGACTATGTTTACTTGGTATTGGACAGGTAGGTGTGGTAATTCTGGTGTCATTGTTAGGGTCCTGTGTAGGAAGGTTGAGCACTGTGGCACATCTGACAACAGCTTACATTTAGGCCCATATTTATACTTTTTGACGCTAAACTGCGCTAACGCAGTTTAGCGTCAAAAAATTTTGCGCCGTCTAACGCCATTCTGAAGCGCCATGCGGGCGCCGTATTTATGGAATGGCGTTAGACGGCGCAATCAGACCGGCGCTGCCTGGTGTGCGTGGAAAAAAACCACGTAGACCAGGCAGCTCCGGCGTTGGGAAAAAATGACGTTAGGGCGTCTTAAAATGGCGCAAGTCAGGTTGACGCTAAAAAATCGTCGTAACCTGACTTGCGCCATTTTTTTTCGACGCCCATCCCCCATCAACATGACTCCTATCATTGTAAAGATAGGAGTCATGCCCCCTTGCCCAATGGCCATGCCCAGGGGACTTCTGTCCCCTGGGCATGGTCATTGGGCATAGTGGCATGTAGGGGGGCACAAATCAGGCCCCCCTATGCCAAAAAAAATTATTAAAAAAAAAAAAAAAATACTTACCTGAACTTACCTGAATGTCCCTGGGGTGGGTCCCTCCGTCCTTGGGTGTCCTCCTGGGGTGGGCAAGGGTGGCAGGGGGGGTCCCTGGGGGCAGGGGAGGGCACCTCTGGGCTCATTTTGAGCCCACTTGTCCCTTAACGCCATGCCTGACCCAGGCGTTAAAAAGCGGCGCAAAAGCGCCGTTTTTGGCCACGCCCACTCCCGGGCGTCATTTTTGCCCGGGAGTATAAATACCACGTAAAGGCCTGGGAGTCATTTTTTAAGACGGGAACGCCTCCCTTGCATATCATTAACGCAAGGAAGGGGTTCACGCTAAAAAATGACGCCCACTCCGGGCACTTTGGCGCCCGAAGCGTCTAACGCCATAGTATAAATATGGCGTTAGTTGGCGTTAGTTTAGCGTCGAATTTGCGTCGAAAAAAACGACGCAAATTCGGCGCAACCAGAGTATAAATACGGCCCTTAATATCTATCCTCCTAAACTGACCAGTGGCAATTACAGATGCCCGGGAATGGGCGTGGCCAAAAACGGCGCATTTGCACCGCTTTTTAACGCCTGGGTCAGGGATGGCGTTAAGGGACAAGTGGGCTCAAAATGAGCCCAGAGTGCCCTCCCCTGCCCCCAGGGACCCCCCCTGCCACCCTTGCCCACCCCAGGAGGACACCCAAGGACGGAGGGACCCATCCCATGGACATTAAGGTAAGTTCAGGTAAGTATTTTTTTTTTTTTTTTTTGTGGCATAGGGGGGCCTGATTTGTGCCCCCCTACATGCCACTATGCCCAATGACCATGCCCAGGGGACATAAGTCCCCTGGGCATGGCCATTGGGCAAGGGGGCATGACTCCTATCTTTACAATGATAGGAGTCATGTTGATGGGGGATGGGCGTCGAAAAAAAATGGCGCAAGTCGGGTTACGACGATTTTTTCGACGCAACCTGACTTGCCCCATTTTAAGACGCCCATACGCCATTTTCCCCCTACGCCGGCGCTGTCTGGTGTACGTGGTTTTTTTCCACGCACACCAGGCAGCGCCGGTCTGCTAGCGCCGGCTAACGCCATTCAATAAATACGGCGCCCGCATGGCGCTTCAGAATGGCGTTAGCCGGCGCTAATTTTTTTGACGCAAAACTGCGTTAGCGCAGTTTTGCGTCAAAAAGTATAAATACGGCCCTAAGTACCTCTGTTTCACATCAATGTGTTCTACTGGTACTCCCAACTGACAATATTTCACAAGAACTGGTTCACAAGCATTCCTGCCGTATGTAGTGGGTGAAGCATATATGTGTTCTACATTTTTGACATACTCAGTGAATTGCTTGTAGGGGATGAGACCATCATGTGGGAACCTTGTGGGTAGATATGTGCCCCCATATTCCTGCACTCTTGTACTGACACAATGTGACTAAAGACAAGGTTACACACATCACAATTCCTAAGCGTAGTAGATGTGTCACAATATACAAAGACATGCTGGTTGTGTAGGAGATGTTTATTTACAAGTGTAGTAGTGCAATATTTACAATGCCCAGGTCTGTGACCCAATTAGTGAAATCCATACAATTGTGACACAACACAATTCCATGGTTGAGAGATGTCATAGGACATGCTTGGGTGAAGTGTTGTTCAGTGCGGAGGAACATGATTTGCCAATTTGTAGATGAGAGACGATGTTAGTTCATAACAGGCAGGTCAACAGTATGTCTTTGAAGAGTGCACATATCCAACTGTGCTAACACTGGCATGATTTTATGCACACGAGAAAGGAAAACACTGCCCATGTGGCATGGGCGGGAGCTACCAGGAACTCTTACATGTGAAGATGATCTGTTCCACATCTTCATCCTCTGATGTGTGTGGTGTCTCCTCTGCCCTTGATGGTGGGGGTGGGGAGGCAGAGGGGGCCACACACACTTCAGTGGTTGGAGATGTGGACTCCCAATTCCTGGCAGCTGCCATCCGTGGAACAACATATGGCATCACCGCAGCAAGGAGTAACTGCTGATTTCTGAGAATAGCAGCAACATCCCTGTGGTAGGCAGCCATGTCTGCCCTGAGGGAGGCCAGTTCCCGGTGCATGGAGTCCATCTTGTTCTAAAGCACGCTGCTGCCAGTTTGGGAGGGCAGTTGTTGTGGCCTCTCCCTCGTGACAGCAGCCATGTTCCTCAGACACTGCAGGACTCCATATATTGGGGAGTGTGTGCCTTGTTTGGCTGCAGTATGTTCATTGGCCGTAACGAGGCACATGTGCATACCCTCCAGCTGGCAGCCATAGTCTGCATCCCCACCCGCACCTCCTTGGCCAGCTTCTACTGGACTCCTACCACTGTCCTCTCAAAGCTGATCCCTGGGTCCTCATAGTCCTCAGCTGTGTCGGTGCTGGCAGGTCATACTATCGGGGTGTTGGGTGGGGCATCTGGGATGGCTGCTACATTATTACTCCTCCTTGTGACTGGAGGTGGTGTCAGGCAGATCAGCAGGTGAGCCATGATCCTCTGCAATGAGATTGTTTAAATTCAATCTTTCTGTGTTGTGGCAGTTGATATGTCACATCACTGACTTGATATTGGTGGCTCATTGTTGTCTTAGTTCCCAAACAGTGTTCCTGTACTTCATGGTTGCAGTATATCAGCCCTTTGCCCCACCTGAGTGTCATATGAGGGGAAGCTCAGGTGGGGCAATTTGCTGTGTATATCAACTCGATGTGATCTATATCCTTTCTGTGGCTTGACACCATCTTATCATTCTCAACCCTCCCTATCCATCCATTTGCATGGTGAGGCCTTGCAATGGGTGTTGCAGTGATCAAGCCACAGCACCACACATGTCAATATGCCACTGTCCCAGTCTTACATGTTTTACTTACACCCATGGGGTACTGTAACCTTTCACCACCCCAGGGTTGGCATTGCCAGGACACTATGTTCTTGTTGATGTATGTGTATGTGTACTACATTGCAGAGCACACATGGACCTAGCTGAGTACAATTTAATCTTCTGTCTGTGCAGGTAGGTGCGTCTTCCTACACACCTATTATCTCCCCCTCAATGCAGCCATCATTGCACCATGATCCATGAGATGCAGCATGGTGTCAGTGCAGCTAATTTGACACAGTCAAAGGAGTAGACCCAGGAATGGCCATCATGACATAATATTTTAGCTGTGTACATCATTGTGTATGTGACAGTGCCTGATGGTAAATGAGTTTATGGACATGGCCAGTTATCTGGTGTTGAACTTAGGTCAGAGCCTCTAGCTAGTTTGATGGTAATTCTGCAGGTAGTCATACTGGTCCCTCATTTCAAGTGCGGCAGCCCTATGACCACCTGACTGCCATTGTCTATATGGCCTCCCTCAACAGCGCAGGTGATAGTGGCAACTGTTGACAATGGGGAATGCCCCTTGGGCCAACGGCCTGCAACTGGCAGGTTGGTGGCAGCTTACAGACTGACAAAGCCACCAGTCTTGTGACACCAAACCAGTATTACGATCAGCTCTACCCTCCAGGTATGTTCCCACTTTCCACCAGCCTTTGCATGGAGGTGAAACCCCCATGCAAAAGTTGGTGGTGATGTGTATGTGGTGTACCCATGGTTGCCCCTGCACAGCCCATGCACCTCGCATGAGAAGTGCAGGGGGTCCCAGGCCCTGCCCCTTTGCCCTTTCCACTGCCTGATTTGCAGAGCTAAGTGCAGCGTGTCCTGTCAAACCTAATGCAGCCCAAGACTGGCACTGACTCAGTTTGATCCATCAACAATGTTGTACTAAGTGCCACACAGAGCTGCCATGGGCAGACAGATTTCCACCCGCCATCCCAACGTGTGACTAATCATGCCAACCGTAAAGGGTACACTGCACTGGCAGTCTTATCAACACCAGACTTAGCCATGTACCATCCCCCACCCGTTAATGTGAAATTATACACCATTATGTTCACAGTCTTACCCCATGTGTTGTTTGTGTGTGTTTATTTCCTCATTCCTATGTGTCTCACATGGTTGTGTCAGAGTAGTTGTGGGTTCAGCCTGTAAATGTTGTTACCTACAGTTTTCTATCTGTGGTACATATTTTTTCGAGTGGCACATTTCTGTTTAGCATCAAGATGTGTGGTTCCACACTACACCAGTTTAGCTGGTCTGGGTGGTGGATGTTTCTAGTGATACAGGACCAAACTGCTATTCCCCCACCGCCTGCTCTGAAAATTGTTCCCTGCACCCAGGGGGCATCCTCACTGCATGATGGAGTGGTGGCTGCTTTATGTGGATGTGTTGTCAATGTGTGGGGTGGTGGTGCTACCGGCCCATGTCTGGGACAGTTGCAATGAATTGTGTGCTGTGAGATGCAGGACATGTGTTTGGGCAGGAAGCAAGGTGTTACTGCAAGGGACACCACCATGACATGACCCCAAGTATGGCATTGACTGACTACCTAATCTCTGAAGTCTTTGTCATGTTGGTAGGGTAATATCACTATATGCAAAGGATTTTGTGATGACACAACCAGAGGCACAGTCATTATATATGCCATCCATCCCATCTGCTGCATATGTAGATGTAGGTATTTAGGCCTGGTGATTGATGTATGTCCAGGTAGTGTATGTATTATGGTGCATGGCACTACCAATACATAAATACATGTGTAACTTACGTCAGCATGGTGCAACTTGCTAAATGTAAAATGTGTCCCTCCGCACTCCTTTGACATGCATTGTGTGAGTCCTATGTGCCTCCCCCTTCTAGCACTTGGCAATTTGACATTAATTTCCCCCATGTTACTTACCCTGCATTTGTGGTGTTTCTTGGTAGTTTGCGCTGTCCTGTACTGTGATTTCAGTGACCAGTTCATCCGGAATGACCGCTGCAACCATCTCGTCCAAGTCCTCTTATGGTGCTGGACTCCCACCTCCAGTTTGCAGTGCTGCCTTCCTGCTCCTTGCCATTTTTTCCTTTGTCCTTGGCTTACAATCATGCCAGCGTTTCTTGCACTCTGTTCCGGTTCTCCTGACCTCTGCCACACTGTTAATCTTGTCTACTATCTGCAGCCAAATTGCCTCTCTCCTGCCATTTGGCAGTTTAGAGGTCATGAAGAGTTGATGTTGATGTTGATGCTCCGTCACCTCTTTCATGAGTACTTCATGCTCCTCCGCACTGAAACAACACTTTCCTTTTTCCTTCTCCCTCCCCAGGGTCTTGTCTGTGTCCTCCTGGCTTGTTCCTGGTTGATTGGGGTCGCCCTGGGGTCTCCCCTGGCTTTCTGGGTCCATTTTGCCTCTCCTTTGCACTGTTTTCTACAGTAGCGTTTGTATTTGATGCTAATGCAGGTAAAAATAGTGCATTTCTATTCTGCAACATGTTTACGTGTCATTAAATGGGTTATAGTCATTTTTACGGCATTAACTTCATTTTGCCTTAACACAAGCTGCAATGGTTAACAGAAAAACAATTGACTCTAACCTATTTTTAGAGCCACCCAGCGTCATAGTATAAAAAATTGTGCTAGTCAGCGCTAAACTTTTTGATGCAAAAACTGCGTTCGCACAGTTTTGCGTCAAAAAGTATAAATCTGGGCCAAAGTCTGGTGCATGATGACTTGAGGTGCAACAGACAGATCCGGAACCACACCATGAGTTACCATTGCTGCACCTCCCTGGAATGTGTCACAACATCTGGTGTGTGATGACTCACACCTGAAAGAGCTGTGCCTGCCCGCACACAATTCAGTCTCCAACCACCTTGTGTGTGTCTGGGGCCTGGCCTGGCAAGACAGGATTTCACAAACAAGAGAGACTTTACTTTGAAGTAGGCCTACTTCAAAGGCCAAAATGGGTATAAGAAAGGCACCCAAAACCACAGACTTTAGATCACTTCTGGACATCAAGTGGCGCTCTGCCTGGAGAACAGCTGAAGAGCTAAGTAGAATTGCTGCCCTGCCTGCGACTGTGCTTAGTGGAGCTATCCTGCAGTTGCTGCTTCTGCCTGAGCAAGGGGACACAGACTGGACTTTGTTGTGCATTCCTGCTTGTGAAGAAATCTCCAAGGGCTTGTCCTGAGCTTGCCTCCTGTTGTTGAAGTCTCAGGGCCTCAAAGACTTCCCCTGCCAGCACCTGGACTCTCTGCTGAGATTCCTGCCCAGCCAAGTGGTGCCCTATCCAGTTCCTGGGGCATTGGAAGGTTAAACAGGCAGACCAAGACTGAAAATCCACGCACAGGCCACCATGCGGGGAAAATATTGACGCACATTTTGAGACGCGCCTGAAAAACAAGGCTCCGCCGGCTTCGTGGCAGGAATTGTCGCTCAACCAGCATCATGGCTGGAAGATTGACACATGCAGCTGGAGAAACGACGCACAACACCCGCTGACAGAGGCTGATAATGTCGCAACCCACATTGCGTGGTTTTGCTGATACCGTGTGGCAGGATTTTCGATGCAAATTTTGCTGGGTGAGGAAAAACAACGCAATGCCTTCCCGAAGCTGAGTACTTGCCCGGATCGACGCATCGCTCTCCTGCGGAGAGGAAGAATGACGCTCGCTGACCAGAGAACTAGAAGCAGCGCATTGTCTTGCTTGCGGGTCCGAAATCGATGCATCGCTAACCTTTTTCAACGCATACTCGCCCGTGCGTGATAGTTTGGCATTACCCAGGTACTTTTCAACACTAACAGTGTTTTTACTGTCTACAAAACGATTTAAGACTCTTTTGCTTTTAAAATTAATAACTTGACTTTTGTATGTTGGATTTTTGTCGTTTTGGTCTTGATTTGTTTAGATAAATATTTTCTATTTTTCTAAACCTGTTTTGTGTCATTTTGCAGTGGTTTCACTGAGTTACTGTGTGTGGTGGTACAAATACTTTACACCTGGACTCTGAAGTTAAGCCTGCCTGCTTGCACCAAGATACCAAGGGGGTGAGTGGGGGTTAACTGAGGATGATTCTCCTTTACCCTGACTAGAGTGATGGTCCTTGCGTGGACAGGGGGTAACCTGGATGCCAACTAAAGACCCCATTTGTATCAGTACCTTTGGAAGGAATGTGGTGTGGCATTTGTTAGCAATTTCTATTGTTTATCTCCTGATCTGAGCAGGATTAGCCTTTCAGTCATATTTTGCTACCTCCAGGTAATACCAAGTGTTATATTAACAGGTATAGCATGTCAATCAGTCATTCTAGTTAGTATGACACACCCAGTAATAATGCGGGATTGCATTTGCACATGAATCATGCAGATACTCCCCTCAGCACATCACCTAATGAGGGCCATTTTGAAGTAAAACATGTTGACCTAAGAGAACTGCTATACATTGAGGAACGCTCATAAAATATTTGAAAAAAAAATTGTTTTGTTTGGCAATCTATTTGTGAAGAGTGTGATGCTAAAGGCACTCTTCAGCTATTAATATATAGCTTGAATTTTTGAAATTGTTGATTTTAAATATATTTTGCAATCTGTGAGTCTCAGTAAAAATAAATGAAAAATGTGCACATGCAATTGTCCAAAAGGGACATGCAGTTTTCAGAAGCTATTGAGGGATAAAACAGTTGCAGCAAAGCAGATTCTCAAGGAAAAGCATCATGAACAGATGCAGCCTATGGGAGTAATAATAGGAGGTGTGTGAGCATTGTATGAGGACAAGGAGAATGGTGTGTTTGCTCTGTGTGCAGGGTGCATGGTGCATAAATGAAGATTGATAAGTGTCTGAGTAGAAGGTGAAACTGCCTCAGTGCATGGTGATTGATGTGTTTGGTGTAGAATGCAAATTGTTTGAGTGTACAGGATGAGAGATGTTACCCTGCACAAGGGAAGAGGTGTGCCAGTATAGGGTGAATGTTATATCAAATTGTATGCGCAGAAAGATAAAAGAAGAGATTCTGAAAAGAGCTCAGCCTGCTTCTGAGGCAGAGCCGAGACTCCAGCCGGAGTCTGCTGCCTGCACACTTCTCACCTCACCTGGCTCCTGGCGAGGCAGGGCTTAAAGCTTCAGGGCTCACAGGACTGGACAATTTTTAGCAAATGTTATCAATGCAGAATAATTGTTATGTGGGTACCATTGTTTTTGAAAATAACCAAATGGGACACTCATGGTGCTGCTGCTTTAGGGGCTCATTAGACACACACTGCCTCTGCAGAGAGAAAAGCAGAAAAGAGAGCAGACCAGCTCTATGTTATTTACTTCCGGATCACAGCTCAAGCACCTGGCTGCTGTGATATGGAGCAGTAGAAAGAAGGAACACATGCACTCCTATGAATGGCGTGCATGCGCAGATGAAAATTAATCTAATGTGTCGCTCCATGCAAGGAACTTGTCGTATAAAACAGTATTGCGATGGAGTATCTGTCCTGTGTGCGCCAGAAACATGCTCATGTCAAAAACATCACTGAGACCATTAACGTTTGCTTTTTCAAAGCTCTGCACCCTAATTATGGTTTTTTGAAGTATATTACTTCAGGCACATCAATTTGCATGTATGTGACATTGAATATAACCAGACACATCACATATTATATGCACATTCCTGTATATGCCTATCACATTAAATATGATAAAAAGTAATACAAGAATTTCCAGGAAAAGGAGATCCCCAACATTAATTAATGTGTATGTCGTATTATGTATACTTTGAAAAAGCAATGACCCTGTGTGAGGGACCTGACCACCACAGTTCATAGTAAGGCCCTGATTTATACTTTTTGATGCCAAACTACACTAACGCAGTTTTCCACCAAAAAGTTTAGCACTGGCTTGCACCATTTCTTTTCACCAGCCAGGCACGATATTTATGGAATGGTGCAAGCCGGTGCAAAGCGTAGGCTAGTGTAAATTTTTTTTACATTAGTCGGTTGGGGCTGGCGGCATGGAAGAAGGGGGTTCTACACCAAAAATTGACATTAGGCAGGTTAGAGTAAAAAAAGAAATGACTCCAACCTGCCTAGAGTAATTTTCGGACGCAAAACCATCCATACCACATGACTCCTGTCTTATAAAAGACATGAGCCATGCCCCCCACCCCAATGGCCAGCACAGGGAAGCAGGGTCCCCTGGGTATTGCCATTGCACCCTGTGCCATCGATGGGGGCCCATTTCAGGGCCCCCTATGGCACTTTAAAAAATACAATAAAAATACAATAAAATACTTACCTGTATCACCTGTACTTACCTAGGATGGGGTCCCCCATCCTCCTCTGTCCCTCTGGTGTGGGTGGGGGATGTCCCTGGGGCCTGAGGAGGGCACCTGTGGGCTCATTCCATGGTGTTGCACCATGGAAATAGGCCCACAATTCCCCTAACTCCTGTCCTGACCCAGGTGTTAATAAATGGGGCAAAGCAAGCGCTGCACCATTTTCTGACCCGTCCTCCCTCCCGTGCACCATTTTTGCAAGGGAGTATAAATGTGAGTCATTTTTTGCACGGGAATGCCTACCTTGCATCTCATTAAGGCAAGGTGGTTTTTCACATCCCAAAAATAACTTTAACTCCATAAAACAGAGTATAAATATGCCCCTCAGTACATTAGAGCATACACTATTGTACCTTGCTTAATCTCGTGGCTCATCGGTTGACACTAGGCCTAAAATTGCAACTTTGTATTGTATGCATGCACTCTGCAGCGCTCTGAAGTTACCTCATTGTGGAATGCAATGCTAAAACAGAATAAGTAATATTCAGGGTTCAGACTGACCCCACAGCGGCATGTGAATCTATACAAAAACAGGCATGCCTCCATAATATATGCACCAGTAGAAATCGCAGTATTGAACTTATTTCAATTCTTAGTGTGAAGAAGGAGCTGTGTGATAATGTGATTTGCTGTACAGTGCTCTGGTGGCCATGGTGGCTAGCGTATGCAGTGGAAAACCTTAAAAATACATAAAATAATAAAATAATAAAAGCATACTCATGGACACCAACATTCTCTGTAACCTAAGACCCCCAGCCAGTCCGGTGAAGGTGAATCCTATAGGGCAGTGGTTTCCAACCATTTGGTACCTGAGGACCCCACAGAATCATTACTGGAAGCCAGGGACCCCCAAGCAATTTGGACAATTTAAATTTCAAACATTAAAACAGTAATTAAAACAAAATACACATACAAGTACACACCAAACAAATACTCGAACCGCTAATGAGATAATTATTTTATATTGAAAAAATATGCAAAAATCTAAAGATTTGAATGGTAAGGTTGGCGCTGCATCATTTCGACTATGTTTTCGATATTTGGTTTTATTTAGGCAGGCTGAATCCTCAGGTCAGATTCTACAACTCCCAAGTGATTTCAGTTTTCATTTTTAGGCACATAAGTACTGAGAACGTTTTTTCACATAAATATGTGGTGGTGAAAGGAAGTAAAACCATAAGGGCCTCTCATATCTCCATAGCCTCTCTGTCACATGTAATTCATTTGTTTTATAGCCCCTCTCATACCAGTGTAGGGTGTTGGAGCACTTTACAGTGGACTACAAGGAGTTGGATTCCCAAGTCACCCACACTGGTAGGCAGTTTCTAAGAGTGCTTGGTCTGGAGAAGCACAAACACAGGATTCAGAACATAACACAGTAGTTAGTGTTGACTTTAGAAAGGAAGCATGTATTTCTACACAAGCAAACCTTTTTCTAGCACCATGATGATAATGAGAGACTGGGAAAAAAAAACATTTTAATTTGTGAGATGCATTTTGCATGCAGCTCTTTGATGACAATCCATAGCTCACTATGCCAGATTACGATTGTAATTTATGAACTGCATAGTAACAAAATAATCTCTGTTACAAAAGAAGTAACCCACTGTGCTATGCACATAAAATACTGTTCTTTGCAGCAGGCATATTAACCATCTGATGAGTCAAAACTGCCACTGGTCAAAACTCCCTTCTCACTCCAGCAGGTACATTAATCACTAGAATTATCTTGACACTTTTATTTTTGCGAGAAAGCTGCTGGTTGTACAAGGAGCTTTGAGGGCTTTTACAAATGAAGCACAAATGAAAAAACACATGTTTCTGTCGAGAGGCCCCAGCTAGAAAAGTGTCTTCCTGTCTTCCCAAGCCTGTGGACCCCATGGGAATGTGTCACGCTTCCCTGGGCATCAGCGGACCACAGGATGGGAACCGCTGCTGTAAGGTGACCCCAAGGCTGAGTTGGGGCGGGGGGCTCTGAAATGCTATCCCCGCAGCAGTTAAGCTGAATGTCAACTGGCCGGCACTAAGAACCATAACTCACTACAGGCTGAGTACTTGGATTGCTTTAAGACTGATAGTGTCCATTATACTTGAGACTGCAGAAGTGTATAAACCAATCAGGGAATTAGATTGTCTAAACATGGTATGAATGGTGCAAGATCACTTTTTAATGTGTATATGAATGTAGAAATGCTGTCTATGGGCAGATGGCTTTAGCTAGCTGCTCTGGGAGAAAATAAATCTGGTGCATGAGCAGTAACCATGGTGCCATGGAAATGAAGAAGCACTGTCTTTAGGGAGCTTAAGAGTCAATGCCACAAGTACTGTTATGTAGTAATAGTCATATATATATTGCGATGTAGTAACTGCTGACCCTGGAGAAGCAGAATGTAGAAGCCTAATTCAGGGACTTGTGTCCTTTTTGGTAAATGGGCTAATGCTTCCAGTTCAACTGTGCTTGACTGACCCCAAGCAGGTCTCCCTGGTTACAACCAGATACATACCACACTGTTCCTTCCAACTTTCTTCCGGCTTCTCTGAGTCCATTGATATGAAATAAAGGAAGAGAAATAGGCAGAGCCTAACTCAGCACTGCACCCTGCATGGAGGCTCTGGGCAACACTATTTCTGCTGCAACTGCAGAGGTGTTCACCTCATCCACCCTAAATCCCATTTTTTAAAGCATCATGAAATTCTCTTAGACTGAGAATAAGGTCAGCCTGACAGACATTCACCATGTCAGAGTCAGACAGCCAGGGTGTTTATATGCACTAATTAGAAGGCATCTGGCAAAATTAGGCATTTTGTCAGGTTGATGATTTCACAGCCCTTAGAGTGATGACATAATAAGTCCAGCAAAACTTTGCAAGTACCTTCCTTCACAGGAGGGGGGGAAGCATCGCTGATAGATGGGTACTTTAGGCTTAAGCCCTGAAGTGCTCAGGGCTGACAATCTGTCTGTGAAGCCTCACATCACCCTCCCTTAACTTGCCACAAAGTTCTGTCAGATCAGCAAGGCTCACTGACCCCACCCCACTTTGTGACAAGTTAGGGATGTCCTCCTCTCATTGACGCGGTCACAAAGCAATTCGCAGTTAGCACCCATGTGAAGTTGGTGCTAACTCATTTGCAAAAGGAAAGGGGTCCCGGACCCCTTCCCCTTTGTGAATGTCGCCAAAAATATTTTTTCCGAGCAGGCAATGGTCCTATGGAGTACTGCCCACTCTGCATCGCTGTGCGACTCGCAAATAGAAAGGGTAACACCCCTTCCTATTTGCGAGTCGCATTCCCATTTTGCGAGTCGGTACCGACTCGCAAAATGGAAATGTGCATGGCGATGCCCGTTTTGCATGGCGCAAACTGCAAATTTCGCAGTTTGCGCCATGCAAAACGGTTCCCACATCTGGCCCCTGCTGTATTTGTATTTTGCGAGACGTGGAAGACTGCAAGGATTTGTGTAATATTTGTGTTAATATTCGAAAAATCACCAATTAAAAGCGTCCCAGCAATCCATAAAACAGGCCCACAACCAGCCAAAAAATGACTTACACACTGACCTGTTAGACCAGCCCATCGGATATTGTCTGGCTGCCCTTTAGTCCAGTCCAACCCTAATCATACTCTAGAAGGCATTTGTTTTTGTATGCAGAGCTCTCAGCTTCGAAAGACTTTCCACATTATCAGACTCCCTATATATGATATTAGGTTTGCTGTACTCAAAACACGAAAAGTCCATTACTCACTTTTGTTAAAAACGTTCAGCCTGTTTTACTTATTGAAACCGAAATGTATTTGAGATAAATTTTCAAAAAAGCTAAGTCGTTTCTACGTCCATATTAACTGCTTTTAACAATCCTAACTCCCCAGTGCTCTATATTAAGAAGCTTGTGATTTCAGTTAGGCAGATTGATAAGTGGAAGCACACACACTTAAAGCAGCCTCACATTTCCTAGCAGAGTTGATGTTAGGAAACAACAGCTACTTAACACATTGTTGTAATAAATACAGTTATTAACATAATACACGAAAAACCAAAATGCTTTAAATGAAAATCAAGACGTCTGAAGCAAAATTGGGCATTTCTAAAGAACACGAGCTATTACTATTAGGCCTTGTCAGGATCATAAAACATTCAACACGATTGTGACTGGTTACTGAATCTCGCCATATGTCAGTGTTCTTTATCAATTGTCATGTGAATCAAAACACTAACTCAATTTCTCAATAATCAAGGATGTTGACCTAGGTAATGGGCATATGCATTGATTATCTGCAGTACTTGACCATGGCAACAAGAAGCCCTGATCTACTTTAGGCAAACCTAAATAGATTTCAAGTATTTTAAGTAAGTATTTTTTGTTAGCCCATATGCTTAAAATGTTCATTTAAATAGGACCACAACCACACCAGGAAACACCAGACACTTCTGATCTCTGCGTATTATGAGTGGACAGCCATAAAATGAAAGAGTTGCACGGATTTTCCTGCAAAATATAACAGAAGAATATAGATGCTACAGTAAAGATATCTGTCAGTAGCTGACATCCCACCTGACAATGGGAGTCCCTCAAGACTAGCAGCTAATCAGAAGGCCACATAGTCCACAGGTCTCAGAGCTCAAGCCTGTCTAGGAATGTAGTCGTCATACATGTCAAATGTTGACACATTTTACTTAACAACCCCCAGATAAAAAGAGGAAAACAAAAGCTGTGATCATGATGTTTGTTGACAAGTTTTTTTTGTAAACGACTAACTATGCACACTTTTGGTTAATCAATGCAACTAGGCTATTGCTGTAAGGTATACTAACATTTTTTCTCTGAATACCCACCTTCTCCCTCCAAAGACAGCCAACTATCAGTGACAACTCAAAATACAGGAAAGGCCGCCTCCGATGAAAAGTTTGAAGAGAAAAAGCAGGAGTAAACTGCAGACTTACATGCAACGCTCAACCTGGACATCACATTTACTGTTTTCCAAGGAGTTATCCATTGCACGCACAATACTATAAAAGGAAGTTAAGTAAAACATTGCCCAAATTTAGCAGCTGGGTTAATATCTGTGGTCACAACTGGTGCTTGAAAACAAAGTTGCAAGTAGTTATTTTTGTGAGCGCTTAGGATTTTCCGTGACATCTCACCCTTCCAATTATTAAATATTACCTACAGTTGTGGTCGCACAGGTTCTAAAAAGCATTTCATGGCAATACTGTACTGAAAACTTTTATTCTCAGGAGAAAACCAAACTTGCTAAGCCATCACCTTTTTCAAACAATACTCTTGAAAGTAATTTTTGTTCTCACCCACCAAATCACTCCGCGTATCCTTGTTTGTTAAATGTCCTATTTTCCTAAACCCTGTTCATAAAATTATCTAAGGGCCTCATTTACGAGCAAGTGGCTTGCTACGCTGCACCACCCAAAAGGGCAGAAATGTGCAATATCACCAAGATACAGCGCATTTCTGTCCTCTCTCTCTGGTGCCCCGATGACTGCACTACGGGTATGATTGTTTTTGTGCAGTCACAACAAGAGGTGTTTTCCTCAGCACACATAGAAAGAGGAACACCCCAAACAACACCCATGAAACGCCCCTTTCACGCAGTCCATATATACTAGGCCGTGAAAAGCCAAGGTGGCTTGAACCGCCTTGTAAATAGGGGCTGGCACACTGCGTCACTGAAGTGTAAAATAAAATGATGCTGTGGTGATGTAGTGCTCAGTTAGAACCGTGTAAGGCCTAAGGGCCTTATTTAGAGTGACACGAACGGAATACTGTGCCAAAATGTAACAGATGTTGCATCCATCATAATACACCTTCTGTAGGCTATAATGCACTTGCTATGCCATGGACAAGGCATCTGCTATGTTTGTGATGGAGTATCCAATTCACCAATCTCTAGATTATGCCCTAAGTGTTCCTGATGTGAGCAGCTGTGCTTAACTCTTGGTAATTTAATAGAGGCCGGGTAGAGAGCAAACTTGACTGGTAGGACTCCTATATCTACCACTCTTAGGGATGCTGTAATTTTCACTTACAAGTCACAAACCTCCTGAAACCTAGACAGTCTAGTTTGCAATTAAAAGCAATACGCAAATCCCAGTCTGCAGACTTCTTACTATAAGATGACTCATTTTTGTTGTTCCATCATTCATGTAATTTTTGCAGAGGTCATAGTTTGAAGTCTGAGTTTGTGATATTTTATCAGAAATTGATGTTTAGCGTTTCATATTGTGATGCTTGTACATAGCTGGGACTTCATTTTGTTTTTCTGATGGGGCCTATAATGAAAGTTAACAGCACCATTGGAATCATGCGATGGGCATGAACAATGCTGATCTGTTTAAAGTAACCCAGAGATTTTGGCATTTGAACACCGCAGAAATCTCCAGTTGCCACTCTGGAGATAAAAGAAGGATTGGAATTACTGGAGGAATCAAAGAAAAAATTAGCCCCTCCCCCCAAGTTATTTCCAAGTACTCCATTTGGGTGCCTCTTGTAATTCCCGCTAAAATATGGCCTAGTAACTAGAACTGTCAAATTTGGAACTAAAGGCCCAGGCTTTAATTGTGGCTCTACATTCTGTTAGTTTGGGCAGAAAACTTTGCCTATGAAAGAATAATTAAGTTGGTTCTTATGCAAAATGCTACACTGCAAGAATTTACTGTATAAAACTGGAAACAACACCACCCCTCGAGTAAGTGAACCTCTGATAGCAGCAAATCTGTATGTAGAGGAAAAGGGAAAAACAATGACAAACCTTCTAATGAGGGCTTTAGAGGATGACACGTTGTAATATAGCAGTTAACGCAAATGTCTTAATTAGAAATTATTAATGAATGTTTATGTATTTTGAATAACGAAAAATGAAGAAAATGACTAATGTAGAAAAATAATGTTCATATTTGAAAATTGTGTCCTCGGAGAGTGGTTGCCAAGATTCACAAATTATATTAAAAGAATGACTAACATATGTGAAATATTGAAAATGTATTAGAATAACATAGTAGTATGTCATAAGGAGAGATATAACTTATGTTTTGCATTATATTGTAGAGCTTAACTTAGCCAAAGTCGTGGCCTAGTTTGCCAGGCCTCATGCAGAAGCTGAATATTAACGTTCAATGAAAAGTTGCTGACAAATCAGACTAACCATGAACTGCTTATTGTTTAATAAAATTTGCTTGGCTGAAACCTTTGTATGAACCGAAGGACAGGAGATGATGGAATTAGAATGTGTCAACTACTGTGTAAAGCGCTCAGAGCGTACTTTCCCAGGGTTCGAACAATAGAGACAGTGACTGGAGAAGAAGATGCAACATTTTCGATACCTGACGAGCCGGATGATGAGGACAACGTAAAGTGAACCAATCAATTACATGAGGACCATGTAATGCTAGAATTCATAGATTTGAAATACAAGGGTTATTAGATAAAGAAAAATCGTGTGATTAATTGACCAATTAGGAAATGGGGGATAGTCTGGGTGGCATTGATATAACAACGTAACAGAGGGAAGAGAGTTCAGATGCTAGTGGGCAGATGTGAGGTGCAGATGTTAGGGGAAGAGACCTTATTCCAAATTAGATGTGATATTGGGGAGAAGAGATATTCAAGATTCTGTCATTGGGCTCAAGCTCTTGAAAGCCTGATGTGATCCTGATCGATTAATGACCTAAGGACGAAGACTGACTTGTTCCTGATTCATACTAAGGATAGGTAGATATGACATTAACTTTGTGCTTTTGTGCTGAACTTTGCCACTCATGTTGAGGTATTCACCTTTGATTCATATGCTGGCTTACGCAAATGCTTTAGAATGTATTCTGTCTCAATTTTTGATTAGATTATGTTATTGGTTGTTACTAATGAAGTAATCTTGGTTTGATTCAAATAACGTTTGAAATAATCTCATGACTAATTATTGTAACCAATAGGGAAATAAAATTGTTAAAACGTACATTGAGTTGTGATTACTCAGGACTGAAGAGTCATGGTACGATGCTATTAACTGCTGAATAATGAT
This sequence comes from Pleurodeles waltl, assembly GCF_031143425.1. NCBI lineage: Eukaryota > Metazoa > Chordata > Amphibia > Caudata > Salamandridae > Pleurodeles > Pleurodeles waltl. The sequence goes on along the minus strand of NC_090437.1, from coordinate 241,331,686 downwards.
TAGCTTAATGGTTATTGTTTTTGTGTATTGATTATTGAGAACATTGGTCATACCGTAGCTAGGATACTCCATGCGAATCAAAAGGATCATCGACATTTGTGCATCCCCTTGTAAGTTTACTTTTAAAGGCCCAGGCGTGCTAACAGTTTTTGGTAGCAGAGGATGGTTAGTTTCCTTGGAGAACTAGTTATGTGGTGACTAGTGGTTATGGTAGTAGTTTAAGGTTGGTTAGTTATTAATTTTTGAGATTTGGATTTTGTTTTCTGAAATGGCAACTGTAGCAAAGATGATGTTCCCTTAAGCCCAGAAATGACTTTCCCTGATCCTTGATCCTGTTAGTAAAGTGGGGTATGTTCTCAACGCTCTAGTGATAGTATGAAAGTGGGAGGTTGCGCTTTCAAAGGCTTATGCAAATCGCAGGTGAATTGTGACATATGTGAGGGAAGGTAGGGAGTCTGCGTACTCCAGGTAAAGTTTATTAGGAGTGTGCGTACTCCGCAGAATGAGAGCAGGGAACTTGTCGAACTTCACATGTGTGTGGCGCTTTTTGCAAAAAAAAATTCCTTGTGTTTGTTGATGATGTACGGACCCTGGGTGGTCTAAGACTGTGAAGTATATTTACAAGTGTAGCAGACACTTGGTTATATGTTGTAATTTGTCTGGTTTAGTATGTTGAGTGTGCCTACTCCACAGAATAAGAGTAGGGAAGTCGTTGAACTTCACATGTGTGTGGCGCTTGTGTTAAAAAAATGTCCATGTGTTTGTTGATGATGTATGGACCCTGCGTGGTCTAAGACTTCGGAGTATATTGACAAGTGTAGCAGACATTTGGTTATATGTTGTAATCTGTCTGGTTTAGTAGGTTGATCTGGCATGGTCAACAAGTCGGTGTGTGTGTTAGAGTGGGTAAGAGAAATTTTTGACTGAGATCTGGCAAGTCCTTTGTCCACCAGGACAGACCCATTGATCATTTGAGAGTAAGATTTGCAGGTCAAATTTTGCTTGCGAATGTGGGAGACTGAGAAAGAGGAATAGCTACATGAGCGAAAAGGCCATCAGTGAAATTCCGTAAGGTCTCTGAAGCGATTGTGTTACCTTCCTGTAGGAAACCAGCTGATTTGTTTTTGGTTAGTGTTCGCAATAATTTGCATTAGTTTTGTGTGAATTTGAAGTTTAGGAGGATGAGCTGCAAGACTTAGTCAGCCGCAGTGTGTGTGAGTGTGACGTCATTGGAGCCGAACTGGGATAGGTTGGTTAGCGAGAAGGGTCGTCCACGGATTGGCAGCTGTCCATGAGAGGCAATTGGTTGAGAACACAGGTGAAGGGAATTTTGGGAGTAAAAGTAATTTCCTGATTTGATTCGAATATACAAAAGACAGAGAAGATGACGTTTTTGAAAGCATTTAAGAGTGCCATGAAGGGTGATACATACATTAAGGTGACAGTGGGGCAGCCTACCCCACCGGAAAATTCTACGGCTTAGATTGTGATGGAAGAGCTAGGTGTCGCGCCATGCCTTTGGTTAATGCAGTGGTGCAAATTGACAGAGAAACAGGGAGCTTTAGCGTTTCCAGAGCATGGAACGTTTAATTTGAGAATTCTGGATCAGTTATGGATGATGTTGTATGAGACAAAGCCTCTTCCAAGACCAGCACAGGTTGAGGCTTCAGCGGTTTGGGAGCTGATAGCGAAACAGCAACAAGAGATAAAGTTTCAGAGGAGAATAAGAAAGGTGGAGAAGTCTCTAGCAGAGGCGAGATGGGATTGGGAACAGAAGAAGTGGAGGACAGTGACATTGCAGGATGTTAAGTTATTTCCTGCTATTACAGAGGAAGATGAGGCAGAAGGGAAAGAGGAGACTAGCAAAAGTGATAAGTGTTCGTCGGGGAGTAAAAAGAAGAAAAAGTCTTACTTAGGAGAAGAAGACTCAGATGTTGTGGATCTTATTAATCAGATGTTGAGAGACCGACCTCCACCATATGCGGTGCATGAGGGAGGTCTGAGTACAAGTTGTGCTCCAACTGCCCCAGCACAAGTGTCGGGGATAGTGGGACCAGTGCAGACAGATAACAGACAGTTACAAGGGGTGTTACAGAGAATCCTAATGCATTATCAGCTTCGGTAGTACAAGCACAGATGCATCTGCCACCGATACAGAGAATTTATCCAGAAGTACAGATTCTTGAGACATCCTCAAATTTAATGGTACCTGCAGAACAAGTGGTTTCAAGACCATTACTGAGACAGACTGAAACCAACTCTGATACTGATGCCCCAGGCACAGACACAGGGTATGCCGAGGTTTACAACAATGACAGGAACACAGTCGGATGTAACTCCAGTGATGAATCAGAATATGGGAGTAGCCCATCCACAGAATATGGGTACTAGAGCAGCGCCAGATGCAATATCGCTGCCAATTACTGTTGGTCCAGTGGTACTATTGTTTGCGCAACAGAAATCAACCACAGGAGAACAGGGAGTAATGTCACAGAGCTTTGTGAGGAGGGGGTAAGAGAACACATGCAGGTAATCTCTTCCATTGGTCAGACTTTTGATAGATCCCGGCCATTGATGGATCTTAGTCCATTAGTCTCATTCCCCAATACGGTAAATGGTCCGAGTTCAAGTCAGAGCCTGAAGCTCTTGACACCGCAACCTCCAGGTACAGTGGCCCAGCAGGTGCCATCACCAAATGCGAGTAACATTACTTTACAAGGATTGACTGCACAACAGCTGAATGAGTGGTTAGATAGTTTGAACACTCCACAGAATATGTCCAAGATGGAAGAGAAGATTGATCGTGTTAGGTTGAGTACAGAAATAACGGAAGGGACAATGGAAGTGAATAGGTTGGAATCCTATACAGAAGAGGAGCTGAGATACTTCTGTCCGAGAATCATGAGGGAAGTGGGCAGGATACATCAAATATTGGCAGATTTAGCAGAAAAGCATGATGTTGAAATTGGAAAGACAAAACATTTGAAACAAAGTTACAGGTTAGATTTTGAAGCAAAGGATCTTGAACACATGATATCAGCTGGAATGAAAGCGCATCACAAGAAACTATTGCAGAGTGGTCAGATTTGGGGACCATTAGAAAAGTGGGAAGGCAGATGGGCAAAGAAGAAGGATAAATTGAAACGAGATTCACAAGAAGGGTCTGAGAGTGTTCAGAAAGAAAAGGATCCAGTACAAATTTTACCAATGAGGGAGATTCCAGGAGGGCAGTTTGTTCACGTTCCTTGGCACAGAAGTGATATTCTGTCATTCACAAATGATTATCCACAGCTGAGGGACAAACCGGTTGAATGGTACCAGCAGACAGATAGATTTGTGAAGATTTCAAAATGTTTGTGGGAAGACATGAATACTTTATTGAAATAGTGGTCCCAGCTAATTTATTGGGTGAAATGCAAAAGAGCTGTAGATTGGCCAATGAGTGAACCAAAAAGGGATAGGCCTACAGGTACCATCTCCTGAAGTGATGAAGCATTATTGTAAGGTGATTGAATTCCAGAGATGAGAATTTCACCTAAAACTATTAATTGACAGAGAATTGGCAGGACAGTGCAGGAGGTGAAGGAGTCAATACATGCATACTATGAAAGATTGTTGAAAGCGTTTAAGGAGTACAGTAGCAAGGAAGCGATTGAGCCAAAAGACATGTCACATTTTATGATCAGTTTTGTGGAAGGATTGAGACCTGAAATAGGTCAGATGATTAAGAGTCATTTGATTTGCTGGCAAGCAAAGCGGATTGATGAGGTGTTGCAATATGCAAAATACTTTAGTGACGAGGTTGAGTTGAAGCAGAAAAAGCTGAAGGAGAAAGCAATGGTGATGTAGATTACAGACAGGAGTGCAAGGGACTTTTGTGCAGGAGATACTAAAACAGCAGGGAACTGTTATGTTCCAACCTCAGGTAAGAGGTAGAGGATGTGGAGTTAATATGAATCGTGGTCCAGATTTAAGTTCTGTGGTTGTTCAAAATGATGTGCAAGGGATGAAAAAGATCTTACCATGTCCCCTTTGCGGAACGTGGGACATTGGAAGCAGGAGTGTCCAATGATGGTGCATGATGTTGTTGTTCAGCAAAGTGGTAATGTCAATACATTCCAAAATGTGAAAGTCCCAAGAATGAGAGGACTTATCCAAATTTTCAGAATAATGTGAATCAGATGCAAAATTTTCAAACCACGCAACAGGTGTAAATGCCACGTGCACAGCTGACACAGTTACAACCAGTGCAGCAGCAGATTTCCATGTTACCTAGACTGCAAATGCAAATACCTCAAGCCCCGATAGAGCAGCAAAAGGTGGTGCTTACCCAACAGGACACCGGTCAGAGACAAGACAGAAGTAACAACACCGTGCACCAATTTCCATTGCATAGTGAGAATGAAATAAACGGTGAATGGATGTGTGATAGTTCGGATGAGGAGTAATGCATGATTGCAGGGCCCCTAGAGGTAGATCAGAGAGGACCTTTCTTAAAGGGAAATATAATGGGTCATAAGGTATCATTTCTGGTGGACACAGGAGTTACATGTTCCACAGTGAGGAGTGTAGAAGTCCCAAATTTACCTCTTTCTGTCAGAACAGTTCAGGTTGTGGGAGTGGCAAATAAGCATTTGACAAATCCAATCACAGATCCAGTGCAAAGTGAGATTGGCAATTTCCAGGGACTGCATAAGTTTGTAGTCTGAGATTATAGCTCAGTATCCCTTCTGGGAAGGGACTTATTATGCAAAACCAAATGTTCGATCTCTTGCTCAACTGCTGGGATAGAGATTCAGACAAATAGTGACGATAAAGAAGAACTAACTCCGGAAAGGGAAAATGACAATTCCACCCAAGAGTACCCATTGATTGAGCTTTTTCCAATGTTTACAGTAAAGGAGCTTCATTCAGACTTACAGGGAACAGTACAGGAAAATGTGTGGGATCTAACGGGCAAAGAATTGGGTTTGATCAAGGTAGTGGAGCCGATTAAGGTTACTTTGAAGCTGAATGTAGTGTTTCCGCAGCTTCCACAGTATAGCATGGAACAAGATGTCTTGATGAAAGTAGCACAGATAATTGGAGATTTTGTGAAGCAGGGAGTTTTCACATAAGTGCTAAGCAGCCCATGTAATTCACTGATAATAAGTTTGAAAAAGCTGTGTGGAAAGGTTTGAATTGTGCAGGATCTGAGAAAAATAAATGACATAGTGGTCAAGTATTGCCCTCTGGTGCCAAATCCAGCAGTAAAAATGTTCCAGATTCCATGTGATGCAGAATGGTTGACTTGTCATAAGCTTTCTTTTCTTTGCCCCTTCATGAGGAAAGTTAGTTTCTCATTAGTTTCAAATTCCTAGACAGAGCCTACGGCTGTTGCAGGCTTCCTCAAGGGTACACGGAGTCACCATCTTTGTTTAACCAAATCCTGAAAAATAATCTGGAGTCATTGGAATTGCCATATCAATCGATCAATCGACTCTGGTGCAATACATCGATGCCTTACTGATTGCATCCAAAACAAGGGACGAGTGTAAGTACGACTCGATTGCCCTATTGAATAATTTGGGAAAATTTGGTCACAAGGTGTCACCATTAAAATTGCAGTATTGTCAAAAGTCAGTGAAATATTTGGGACACCAAATTGAGAAAGAGTCAAGGAGAATTTCCAGAGAAAGGATTACAATGATATTGCAGAGAAGTCCCCTGGCTTCACAGAGAGATGTCAGGATGTTTCTGGGAATGGTAGGCTATTGTCGTCAATGCATTCTAATTTTTGCTGAGATTTCAAGGCCATTGCAACAACTGACACATAACCTTAGACCACGACCAGATAAAAGCGTTCACTGAGTTGAGAGAGAGTTTGTGCAGAGCCCCAGCGTTGGGTATGCATGATTACACAAAGCCATTCATATTGTTTTGTCACAAATGTGATGCTTGTTCTTTGTCTGTTTTGACACAGGTCCATATAGGTGCTTATCGCCCAGTGGCCTATTTTTCAGCTACCTTGGACCCAGTTGCAGCAGGTTTACCCGGTTGTTTGCGTGCAGTTGCCGCAGTTGGTCAAAGCCTTTCACAATGTGAGGGAGTAGTGATGGGATATCCCCTGACGGTAATGGTCCCTCACTTGGTTGAGATTTTACTGACAAGGACGAAAACACAGTATTTGACTGGTGCCAGACTGCCAAGTTATGAGACGAGCATCTTAGGTGCTCCAAATGTAACATTGAAAAGGTGTACAGTGCTGAACCCGGCAACATTACTTCCGAGTGATACTGTTGAAATTGAAAAGGAAGAAGACATTAAGCATGATTGTCTCGAGGAACCAAGACCTGACATCAGACATACTCGATTGGAAGAAAATGATCAAATTGTCTTTGTTGATGGTTCATGTCTCAGAGATGGTACAGGAACACTGAGAGCAGGCTATGCTGTGTGCTCCTTAAGGGGTACTTTAAAAGTTTCTTGGCATCGAGGCGTATATTCTGCACAAGTAGCAGAACTGGTTGCTCTTACTAGAGCGTGCCATGTGTCTGCAAGATTAAGAGTCACTTTCTATACAGATAGCCAATGCCGATTTGGAATTGTTCATGATTTTGGTCAATTGTGGTCCAAAGAGGTTTCATGACCTCTACTGGTTCACCAGTGAGAAATGGCGAAAGAATAAAAGAATTGTTGCATGCAATGCAGTTGCATGAAGAAATTGCCGTGGTAAAATGCAGTGCACATCTAACATCACAGGACTATGTATCACTGGGAAATGGATATACGGATCAAGTCGCAAGGTTTTGCGCATTGAACTGTATATTATTCAAAGACAAATGGGAATTGATGTCTGAGGAAGACACCGTATGTACAAGTTACGCTTTAAAAGTAATTGACACAATGGAAGAATTGAAAAATTTGTAGAGTAATGTTGACAAGGAGTAGAAAAGAGGGTGAATGAAGATGAAATACACGCAGAGACAGGACGAGCTATGGGTATCAGAAGAGGGCCAAATTGTTCTGACAAGTTGTTTGTTATCACAAATGGCCAGATATTACCATGGTCAGGCACACATTGGAAGGTATGCCATGGTTCGTTCGTTCAAAATCAATTGGTTTAATCCTAAGTTTAGACAAGCCACAGAAGCAGTGTGTCATCGCTGTGTTATTTGTCACCAGTTAAATGCGGGAAAAGGGACACTGGTAAATTTGAGCCTCATTGGAAGAGCAGGAGGTCCATTCAGCAGAATGCAATTGGATTTTATTGAAATGCCTGTGTGTGGAGGTTTCAAATATGTGTTGGTAATTGTGTGCATTTTTAGTCATTGGATTGAAGCATACCCTACAAGAAGGAATGATAGCCTCACACTAGTGAAGCTTTTGCTTAGGGAGCTAAAACCGCGGTTTGGATTTCCGATCTCTTTAGAATCAGATAGGGGAACGCACTTCAATAACGAGGTGATTAAACTTTTGTCCGCAGCAATAAACATTGAGCAGAAATTGGATTGTAGCTCTCACCCCGACGCATCAGGACTGGTGGAACAGATGAATGGTACTCTGAAATCAGGAATTGCCAAGATGTGTGCAGCTACAAATCTGAAATGGCCAGATGCATTGCCTTTGGTGCTGATGTCAATGAGAAATACAACTGACAGAAAGACAGGACTGTCACCCAGCGAGATTCTCATTGGCAGGGCAATGAGATTATTAGCAGTTCCAGCCAAAGCACTTGTCAATATTACAGATGATATGGTGTTAGACTACTGCAAAGGTCTGGCTAATGTGGTACGGTCTTTCTCTCAGCAGGTGGAGGCTGCCATACTGCCACCAATTCACGATCTTGGGCACAACCTGAGAGCTGGCGATTGGGTTGTCGTCCGCAAGCATGTGCGCAAGACATGTTTGGAGCATCGTTGGCAGGGACCCTACCAGGTGATCCTGACAACCACGATAGCTGTAAAGTGTGCAGGACTACCAAACTGGATTCACAGGAGTCATAAGAAGAAAGTGGCATGTCCACTGCATCATGAAAAAGTGCACCAACAATGTTGAAACAAGTTGCAGCACCTGAACCAGAAAAAGAACGAAAAGAGCCTGAAATTGAACAAGAGCTTATGGAACGTGGTTCTATTACCCCTGTAAGAGACGAAAGTGAAGAATTACAGGAGGGTGCTGGAGAGTCAATCTCAACGGATACAGCAGGAGAGCCTAGCTCAGTAGGGGTTCTCCCAGAAGCAGACGGTGCTGAGAAACAAACAGAGCAAGTGCCAGACCAAGAAGGGGAGGGAGTAGAGTTGGATCAAAGTCAAAGTGATTTAACTCCTCCTGAGCCTGTTGCAGGTCCATCAAGAGAAAACACCACAGAAAAAGAAAAGGAGAAAAGTCCAATCCTGAGAAAAGTATTGACAGAAGATTCGAGCAAAGGAGACAATTGGCCTGAGTCACGAGTAGAGAAAAGAAAGTAAGTTATCATAAATGAAACAATTGAGGAAGAATTAGATACTACGAGAAAAGAAGAAGTGAGTGAAGGAGAACTAAATGGTGACTGAAATTTGAAAAGAAAGAGAATAGCAAGTCGAAGATACGCAGGTCCTGAATGGACATGCATAGCTACAAACGAATGGCAGCACGAGTTTATGTCTTTTTGTTTTGATAGAGAGGTTCCGAGTCAGTATTTTGATGTTACCTGAAGGAGAACAAGGAGCTGAACTGTTGAAACAATTTAAAAACATTTTGAGAAAGGAGACTGTCGAAATATACCTGGAAAATACATTGATAATCTGATTTGACATTGAAAACCAGAGGTGACAAGCTGCTAATCAATATTGACAAGGATAAGGGTTCCTGGGTGTGAAACTGAACTGTTGAAAGAAGAATATTTTTTATTTTTTGCTTCACTTTTCTAAATCACTTCTACTTTCCAATTCTTTACAGTTCATGGCTGAGTTCAATATTCAAGTTAGAGATACTAAGGTGGTCGACCGCGGGGGTAGCGCCACGGTCGCACCGCCGGGGCCGGCGGTTTCCCGCCATTTTAGCCCCGGCGGTGATAATCCGCCATGGCAGCGCTGCAAACAGCGCTGCCCTGGGGATTATGACATCCCTACCGCCAGCCTGTTTCTGGCGGTTTGCACCGCCAGGAAGAGGCTGGCGGTAAGGGGTGTCCTGGGGCCCCTGGGGTCCCCTGCACTGCCCATGCCACTGGCATGGGCAGTGCAGGGGCCCCCTAACAGGGCCCCGGCCAGCTTTTCACTGTCTGCATAGCAGACAGTGAAAAGCGCGACGGATGCAATTGCACCCGTCGCACGGCCGCAACACCGCCGGCTCCATTAGGAGCCAGCTCCTATGTTGCGGCCTCATCCCCTCTGGGCCGGCGGGTGCAAACTTGGTTTGCGCCCGCCCGCCCAGCGGGGATGTCGTGATGGGGGCTGCGGGAGTGCCGCCGCATTGGCGGCCGCACGGCGGTTACCGCTTGGCCAATGCTGTAATGACCCCCTAAGTGCTGTAAATATCTGAGTATTGGATAGTCAATTATGTGTGGGATTTTGTTTATTGTAGTGATTGTGGGAATGTCTGTTCTTGATGCGAAAGGAGCCATCCATACTACTACTTTTGAAACTACTACTACACTAACAGTTTTGGAGAAATTTAAGTCAGATGAAAAGTATTTGCATGATTATACTAATGCTCAAGGAGAACTTTCTTCTAATGTCCTCTATCGGTTGTTGAGTGAGTATGTTGAGAGGATGGATGCAAAGGATTGTCTCATGTGTGCACAAATTCTTTCGTTGGTAGAGGAAGGAGTTACGTACCACATCCTTCCACTAACCTACAGGATAAGTTGTAGTCTGCTACTAACAAGGTTCTATGACCAAGAGTATATACAGTATTTTTGATCTAATTACGATGTCGCGTTTTCTTTTGTCCCTATTATTAGGTACCTGCGTAGAGTAGCTAAGGATCATGATATAGTATTGGTTAGAGGATTATTTAAGCCTACACTAACGTCTGGAATGGCATATGCACACAGAAATAATCTTACATGCTTGCATACACCTTTAAAGAAAAGCTTCATAGGTCATACTGACGATAGGAGAAAGGCATTAAAAGAAAAATTAGAAAAACAGTTAGAGGAAAGGCCTTACAAGAATGATTATGCTTATACTGCAATTAAGACGCACAGGAAATTAGCTTTAGATGCATTAGAAGCTTTGTATATATAGGCCAAAGCCGTGCACTGACACTTTATTTGTGGGTACGAGTGAATGTAGGCATATGTTTTTGTTTCAGAGTAAATGGACTTTTATGTTGAATGGACAGGACCCTGCGATTCCAGGTATTTACTATATTTGTGGACTTAATGCTTATTACTGTCTTCCAAGAGGATGGTATGGGACATGTTATTTGGGAATAGTGTTCCCAAAGATTTACCAGATAGAGGATTTGAAAGGTTTCCAAAATTGAGTAAATTACATCATAAGCGACAGAGGAGGGAATCCTCTTCTGCGATAGTGGGAGATATATTTGGTGCAGTGATTCCTTCATTGGGAGCAGCCTGAATTCGATCAAGATTCAAAAGTTGTCTACTATTGTGGATAACATGTTGACAAATTTTACAGGGGCAAAACTCCTGATAGATACTGAATTGACTGCGGATAGAGCTATGACTCTTCAAAATCGTCTTGCTTTAGACATCCTTCTAGCGAAGGACAGCAGTGTCTGTAAAATGATTAAATCTAGGCATTGCTGCTCATACATACCGGATAACAGTAAGGAGATAAGAGACTTACTTACTAACCTGACTATCTCAAGTAGTGATTTGAAGGAATTGAAAGAACCAAGTGTGAGGGAAAAAGTAGGGAAATGATTTGCTTCAGTGGGAAATTGGCTTAGTAACATTTGGAATGGGGTATTGCTAAAAATCATACAGGGAATATTGATTATAATTGCTTGCATATTAGGAACATTGGGTTCATGTAAATTGTGTCAAAATATTAAATTAAGAAGATCTAAAAATAATCAGAGGAGGGAAGAACGAAATAGAGAAAGAATCTATAGGGAAGATTTGAGGAGAAGGCAAAATGCTGAAGAAACAGAACTGTGAAACTGTTGGTGGTAAAAGTAATGTCATGACATATTTAGTCATCAGAGGATGGATTGTTAATGCAAATGTCTTAGTTAGAAATTATTAATGAATGTTTATGTATTTTGAATAACTAAAAATGTAGAAAATGACTCATGTAGAAAAATAATGTGCACGTTTGAAAATTGTGACCTCGGAGAGTGATCACCAAGATTCACTAATTATATTAAAAGAATGACGAACATATGTGAATTATTGAAAATGTATTAGAATAAAGTAGTAGTATGTTACATTGAGAGATATAACTTATGTTTTGCATTATATTGTAGAGACTAACTTAGCCAAAGTTGTGACCTAGTTTGCCAGGCCTCGTGCAGAAGCTGAATATTAACGTTCAATGAAAAGATGCTGACAAATCAGCCTATCCGTGAACTGCTTATTGTTTAATGAAATTTGCTTGGCTGAAACCTTTGTAAGAACCGACGGACAAGAGATGATGGAATTAGAATGTATCAACTACTGTGTAAAGTGCTCAGAGAGTACTTTACCAGGACTTGAACAATAGAGACACTGACTGGAGAAGAAAGATGCAACATTTTCGATACCTGACGAGCCAGATGATGAGGACATTGTAAAGTGAACCAATCAACTACATGAGAACTGTGTAATGCTAGAATTCATAGATTTGAAATACAAGGGTTATCGGATAAAGAAAAATTGTGTGATTAATTGACCAATTAGGAATTGGGGGATAGTCTGGGTGACATTGATATAACAACGTGACAGAGGGAAGAGAGTTCAGATGTTAGTGGGCAGATGTGAGGTGCAGATGTTAGGGGAAGAGACCTTATTCCGAATTAGATGCGATATTGGGGAGAGCCTGATGTGATGCTGATCGATTAATGACCTAAGGACGAAGACTGACTTGTTGCTGATTCATACCGAGGATAGGTAGACATGACAATGTGACTGCATTAACTTTGTGCTTTTTCTTTCTAGGTACCAACTGCGCTGTCTAATGGTTTTTCTCTTAGCTAGATGTTTTTTTCAAATTCATGTTCGAAACTGTTTTCGCATGAAGTCCCACATGCTAATGCTAATCTGAGTTAGGTGAGGTTCCTATTCTAAGACACTGACTACTACAGAGACAAATGATTGACGGTCTGATTTGCTGAACTTTGCTACTCATGTTGACGTATTCACCTTTGATTCATATGTTGGCTTACACAAATACTTTAGAATGTATTCTGTCTCAAGTTTTGATTAGATTATGTTATTGGGTGTTACTAATGAAGTAATCTTGATTTGATTCAAATAAAGTTTGAAATAATCTCATGATTTAGTATTGTAACCAATAGGGAAATAAAGTTGTTAAAACGTATCTTGAGTTGTGATTACTCAGGACTGAAGAGTCATGGTGCGATGCTATTAACTGCTGATTAATGATTAGCTTAATGGTTATTATTTTTGTGTATTGATTGTTGAGAACATTGGTCATACCGTAGCTAGGATACTCCATGCGAATCAAAAGGTTCATCAACCTATGCGCGTCCCCTTGTAAGTTTACTTATTAAGGGCCAGGTGCGCTAACACAGCCAAAGACTGAGTTTCATGATGTAGCTTTTTGAGTGTGTTTATAATTTATGAAAGGATGTGTTGGTGGCAGTTGACCTAAGGACAAGAGCTAAACATAATGTTGTCTTTCAAGGATTGGACAGTGCCAAAAACATCTTCAGAAAACGCGATAAGACCTAAAAATGAAATTTTGGTTGAAAGATTTAACAACTCTTTCCTCATTAGAACAAGAAGTTCATCAGCATAAGCGTACTCTATATAAGTTTGATGATTTTTTGCGTCGTGTGGTAGATTTAATTCTTAATGAAGATCTGAACTTGTCTGGCTCATTTCAATTTATGCTCTAGATATTTCATGGGAGTTTTTTGCGTTTGGCAGAAAGAATAAGGGGCAGATTTGAGGAAAGTGGTGCTGCACCCAGTGTACCTGCACTTTCCTTGCTCCCTTTAGCACCCCCCTACCTCCACCATGTGTGTGCTGTATCTTAGATATGGTGCACCATGGCGCAGAGTATGGGGCAATAGCGGCAAAATGTTTGACGCTATTGATATACTGTTCAGGTTAGTGCCAAATCTTTGGCTGTAATCCTGAACACTACATAGAGGGCCATTGTAAACCATGGTGTGCCCCCTTTTAATGCTTGCTCTGAGTAGGTGTTAAAAGTGCCGAAAAAACTAAGTCAAAGAAATTTCTTGGATTTCTTTGTCTTATTTTTTTGCCCCCCCCCATAACAAGGGAAGGCCCCCTTTGCATACATTATGCCTGGCGCAGGCATGATGTAGTGCAAAGAGTTACAAAGTGGCGCAGTGCATGCATTGTGTCACTTAGTAAATTTGGCGCAGCGATTTTGGCCACATTAAAAATGACGCTAATGTGGCACAAGGAAATGCTAGGGACTCTTAAATCTGAGTGTAGTAGTTTGGCTCTTGGACGATTAGGCGAGTATTAAAAGTCTGTGCCAAATCAGTTTTACACATCGTTGCAGTGTTTTTTTAGGTTACTTTACTAATACTTCATTTGTTTTTTGTACATCTATGGAATTGATTACTCTGTTGCCTTCTGATACACTTTGAAACCAATTCACAAAGTTATCTCTGTATATGTTTAGCTTACATGTTGAAAAACTACTCTTTTTTTTTTTATTTCAAACCACTTTTTCCGTTCAGTTGTAAAAGGACTTACCCACTTCAGGATTTTAATGTCAGTAAATCGACTTCGGGGGAGAATGTGAGCGTTGGAGGGCAGAAATTCCCTCGAAGTTTGGATACACTCACAAACGTCTTCCTATGTTGGTATTCGCAAACTCTTTTCCAACAGATTGTCAAAATAGAACCGGTTAAAATGAATGAATATCCAGGGTGCGAACGGTAAGGAAACCAACTTCATAATGGAGGAGATAAAAATAGAAACGTTTAATCAGTTGATGAATTGCACACTTGCGACATAATCAACCTTGGACAAATGAAATCTGTGTAAAATTGCACTTGTGGAAGAAAACTCCACGTTTCGGTGCAGAAACTCACCAATGTTTTCCAGAGCACAACTCTCACAAATCTGGCCCGAATAGTTGGTTCATAAATCTTCACAATGATGATTTTTTTAAAGAACAGAATTCTTCACCTTCACCTAAATATTTACAAAAAAATCAATAAAGTGTTAACCAACCTCCATTTTGACCAGGGTGCCACTAACTCAGTGAGTTACTTTTGCTAAAGCCGAGACGATCTTTACAAACCATGCCACTTTCTTTCCTAATTTTCAAGCACGCCTCAACTGATTAAAATGCATAATACTTTTGGCATTTGTAAAGATATTATTTGTCGCTTCAGCATTCTTTGGAGGTAGGAAGCATTCTGCCCGCGGCTAAGCGCTTTGCATGTCACAAGCATCCTTGGAGTTGATGCTTGATTGTTTATTTGTTTCAAAAGTGCCCATTTGAACATCATTTTCTGAAAGGTAATTAAAAAAGAACCTTGATATTTCCATAGATGTCACATTTGCTCAAACTGCACGTTGCCTTGGATGGCCTTTTTTATTGAGTGCGAGGAACATGACTCTCTTAGATCTGATTGATAGGCTTTCTCCCTTCATACCTATGCTTGGAAGTTTGAAACACTGCATGCAGAGCCAGTTTTGCCTGCTGAGGTATCACTTCAACATTCAAATGTTGTTCTGAGGCCCATATTTATGGACTTTTGGTGCAGGGCAGCGCAGCAAGTCACCTTGCTGCTCGGCCCAGCGCCAAAGTAAAAGGACAGAAATGTGCCGTCTTTATAGCACATGGCGCATTTCTGTCCTTTGCCCCTGCAGTAGTTCACAATAGGCTGCCTATCGCCAACGCAGGCACCCTTGCATCATGGTGCAAAAGTGTCTGTGTTGCATTTAGGGTTGTTTATGTGCAGGTAGGAGCACCTGCTGCACAAAATCAGTCCTATAAGGCTTTATCTTCATTCTCTGTGAGCTGCAAAACGCAGCACACAAAGAGAGAGGTAAAAAAGAGGAGAAGTAAAGATATTTCTCCTTGTTGCACTTCATCTAGGGAGGCATAAGGTTTTGGCATATCCTCAGGTTTAACAGGGTTACTAAATCTGGGGATGCATCAAAATCCATCGGTGTTTCATGGGATCACCCACTGCTACACCCATAGAACTCCTCCTTTGCGTAGAGCAAGGCAATGCAGCAGTTTGCACTGCCTTTCCTTACACTCTATCTATGAGTCTGTGTGGCCTCTTAGATATAAGTGCAAGGTTTGTAGCACCATTATGTCACAAAACGTTATGCTCCGGTGGTGCATGTGGCTCACAAACGTGCCCCTTTGTTTGTAAGTTGCCTGGCTTTATAAGTGGCAACTATTAGAGTAATTGTTGGCTCTCTCATTGGAGCATCTGCAAAAGGTCAGAATAATGCAATCTTATGAACACATACTGTTGTAATTTTGTCCTTGTTTACAAACATTTGAAATGTATTCCCATGCTTAAATGGACTCATATTAGAAATGGCCAGGTATTAATTGCCTGATTTTGAGTTCGGCACACAAGGTACTCCATTTCAAATGTGAGGGAGTACAGTGTCTGCCACACTGAGATCTGCCAATCTATAAAATAGCACCTATTTATTATATAATGATCATATATTTAATACCTAGTTTATCATTAATTTATATTGATTTATTTGTGTAACTATTTTGAATTATTTGATTTAATTTAACAATATTTTCTATGATTTTTTTTAAGTCCCTACCTCCATTATTGTCTATGGGAGAGTGTTACAGTACCAGTGGTTGGCTATTTGTAGTCTTTGACTTACTACAGATGTTTGTTACTTTTGTTACCAAAAGTAATAAACTTACTTAAAAGTGTAAACTTACTCAAACATGAGAGTTTTCATTGAAAACAACAAAAATGCTTGTAAAATTTGGTGGATGCGTGTCGAAACCAGAGGCATCTATCCACTGAACATTTTGTACCTTGACTGGAACATCCCTGGCACTGCTTCCTATCAATGTACAGAGATCACTGCTGGACTGATGGTAGTCCTTATTGTGGAAGTAGTTCAGGGTTGCAGACCTACTATCCTGTGCCACCTTGACGGGTTGTTTCCATCTGCCAAACTATCATTCAGACCAAACGTTTTGGAAAAGAAAACAATAGTTCTCATTTTAACGTGTATTGAAGGGGAAGAAAATATATTTTCTGAAAATATATTTTTAGGCAATTCAAAAATTGATAAAATAGCTGACTAATCAGATTGGATTGAGGCACTAGGTCCTGCTCTGGAGGGATGTACACAAAAGCTCTATTAGCTTATGAAACAAAGCGATACTGTATAAGCTAGCATATTATTGCTATAAATAGAATGTACACTACATCCCGAAGATTCTACTGGCGCAGATGAAATATGATTGGAATCACACTAAAAACATGGGGGGATAGTGAAAAAATGTTACATTTCTAGAAAGGGACAGCAGAAACTTTGAAAACCATTTTAGGATTCCCACTTCCCCATTGACTTAAAAAACAATGCTGTTAATCTTGAGAAAGATGGTCAAGTCTGTATGGTTCAAGTAGTCAGGTATGCAGCGCTACAATTCCTGAGGAAGCTAAATTGTCAATAGTGCAATTCTAGCAAAAGGCAAACTCTCCCAGTTTAGGTCAGTGGTAGAAGAGGCTATGAAATACTTGCGCTAATGAGAATTAATTAGAAACCTGGAAAACATTCATTACAGTTTGATGCACAATGGTGCACATTAAATAGGGTCCTACAAATGGGGACCTCTAAATGTTTGATGCCTCCTCTGTGAAGGACACTGGATTTGTTCTCCTGAATATAGACGGAGAGGGAGAGATTATCTCGTGGACATGTAAGAGATACATTGGGAGCTGGGCGAGGTCGTATTGGAGTAGTAGACACCTGAACCTGCCTGTTTACATAACATTGCTTTGTCACTTTGGGGGAGGGTGCTAAGAGTACACAAGATTAAACCACAGAACTCGTAGTCAACTGTTTTGAATCTGCATCATCTCATCTACGATTGACTTCAATAGCGTAACTTTGCCCTCACATTAAAAACAGTGATCAAACGTTCTTTGAAAAGAGAGAGGGGAAATGCTTTTTGACATTTCTCTAATTTATGCATGATGTGAGTACTCTCCACTTTTATGGTTAGGAAACACGCTGAATGCCTTACATTTATGTGTTGAAGCTCAAAACTTATGGTAAATTTACCTTTGCTCTTGTAGTTTTAAGAAATGGATATACCCCTGTCTATTTAATGACATGTGACTCCTTTGTGATTTGTGACCAGAGACTCTAATACTGTCTGTATATCTAACGCTGCCTAAGAAAAGACTCAAGCTCAAAGATCCCTGCATTCAGAACCCAAGGATGAGCATTGGAATATACTAGCATTTATATGGAGGTTTCCATTACTGACAAGGCGTGGAAATGCCTTAGCGCAGTAGTTCCCAACCTTTTGACTTCTGTGGACCCCCACTTTATCATTACTGGATCCCCGGGACCCCCACTGAATCATTATTGGAATCCAGGGACCCCCCCCACTGAGCCAGTACTGAAAGCTGTGGACCTAATCTATTAATATTATTTTATTTTCTAAGTAGTCGCAGACCACCTGAGGAGGCTTCGCGGACCCCCAGTGGTCTCCGGATCACAGGTTGGGAACCACTGCCTTAGCGCAAGGGTTAATATGGGAGTGGCATGGATGGAAGAGTGTCATATGGGCGTGCAGATTCCATACGTCTTGACCAGAATTGTAATATATTTCTGTTTTTGTCGCTCTGTTTATCCATGAGCTTGAAGTGAAAAGAAGTGAGGCCAAGACGTGTAAGCATAAAAGACTCCATCATGCAAGAAGTCATGTAAAGCACACACAAACGTTTAAGATGTCATAGAAATATCATTATGTACTTTTTCCACCAAGCTATCTCAAGCCACGCAAAGACATTATTTGGATTCCTTGTTCATGAACAATGTCATTAATCTTAAAATTAACCTTAGAAAGTTGTATGTTGCTTACAGAATTTCATTCTCCTTTAAATGAAGGCGCATGTTGTAAAATGAACAGTATGTGAAACAATTAGTGACGGTATCCTGTCACATAAATGCAATAAAATGAATTATCCAGTGCTTTGTCATTTTAATGATGTACATAATGGCATTTGATCTGCGTTCACATTTGTGTCAGTTTTGCAAATCAAATGAAATGAGAGCAGCGGGGATAGACTTAATGAATTGTTGATGCACGGGAACGAGGCATTTATATGCACGACATGTTTCAGTGAATTTGTTGCAAGAGTCCATCCTTTCAAATGCGGCCTGAAATAGATTGCGTGCACATCATGTAAGAATATAATGCAGTATCTCAGTAAGGGCACAATGACGGTATTGTTATACTTACTGTCATAAAGAGTTTCCATTTTATGAATTTACGATTAAAAAAATCCTGAGACTTTGAACGTTTATATTTATGTTATCTCGTAAAAAACAACACAGGCTCATTTCAGTTCACATCTGTCTTCATCTTACTTTTTAGCGTGCCTACACTATTATCATAGTCGGTTCCTCTTCTGATTATTGGTGTTTCGCAAAAAAGTTAGGAAATAAATTGTAGTTTACAATTTATTTAATCAGAGTGAGGGGAATCTACGTCTAACATAGTGTTTATGTTTCCGAATCTACGATGCTCATGAAGAATACCTGAGGCTTTGACCAAGATGAAGACTTAGGTTGATCTGCCCTCTCAGAATTATGAAAATAAGAGAAAGGAAGGCAAAAGGCCATAGCTAGTTAAACCACATTGCTGCTCTCTTTGTCACTAAAAGGCACATAGGCCAGTTACTGAGTCCCAGGGTCCTAATGCCAACAGCGTTCTAGTAATTCTTAGCTGGGGTGCAATGCTATCTCACTACTGCTGCTGCAGTCTTTCCTCGGATGCCTGTTCTTCTCATCTGCCGCCACCTATTTTCTTTTCTAAGTCAATATGGCACATTCCTGTCTTTTCGTCTGTGCTGGTGCCCTTTTGCAGCCAAGCGTCAATGCTGGCACTTTTGCACCATGATGCAAGGGCGCCTGCATTGCATGCAGGATTGTTTATGTGCAGGAAGAAGCAGCTCCCAGCAAAAAACACAATCCCCTGAGGCTTTTTATCTTACTATGTGTGCTGCAGAATGCAGCACACATAAAATGAGGGAAAAACAAGGAGAAATAAAGATATTTCTCCTTGTTACTCCTTACCGGGAGAGCAGTAGATTTTTGGTGCATTCTCAGGTCTACCTCGTCTGGTAAATCTGGGAGTGCATCAAAATACATGGATACTACGTGGGAACACCCATGGAAATGCCTCCCGGGAGCATAGTAATGCAACATAGGGATGGTTTCATAAATCTAATTTTTCATTTGCGTCATTCTTGCACCATGTTGTGTGGTGCAAGAGTGACACAAAGGGGATCATAAGTATGCCCCCATGATTGCAACACATTAAAAAAAAAAGAGATTATCCTAATGGGGCATTTTACTGCACAAGTGACAAGGAAACATAACAAGTAATTCAAATGCCACACCACACCTGATCCAAGAACACATACCAACACAGGCACACCAATTGTTTCCAACCTGTAACTTTCACCTCAAGGTGCTTTACTGCATAGAATGCTCCATCTATGTTTCCTCCACATATAATACAAAAATGAAGGGGACTGGCAACCTAAACTGCACATCCCTAAATGAAAGGCATAGTGCAGTGTGTCTTCAAATTGACCACTTCATTCGGGATTATTATCCTTGTGGTGCAAAAACATCTCTTAAAAAATTGACAACAGTAATATGCAATTCCAAATCAAATCTGAAACTAGCTCCCATCCCCTTATGCCTGCACCCAACGTGCTGTCTAGTATGGCACATTGTATTTGAAATATTATGATATTCCATCATATAATGTAAAATATCTATTGTCATTATCTCCCCTAGGCCATCTACTTATCTCAATGAGGGGATGGGAGGGAACACGTCATACACAAATAAACAAATACATTTAACCACAGTGCAGTATAAAAAACTACATAATTCTTTTAAATGTTTGTTTCATATTAAATTAATTTCGCTTTTCCAGTCACAAGATCAAAGGAAACGATCAACAGTGTTAACTATTTGAATACATTTATGAAATCAACATAAGGCTTATTTTTCTGGAAAATACATAATGCAATTTAAATAATTTCCTCAAAAACGACAGTCCTAGTTAGAAGGGAGAAAAAATGGTGATCTGTTAGCATGCCTGGTCAGAGACTCCCACCCCGCTCCCACTTTTATTGAGCAACATCCGATTAACCTGTCAATTAACCCCGCATGAATGAGGGAATGTGTTGAAGGACTGAAAAGGAAATAGGGAGAGTGGGGAGTAGAAATTCCCATACTTCCCTGTGGGAGACCCCCCTTCAGCGGAGCAGCCACCGGTTGCCACGGGTGGCACGTGAAGTAGTTAATCTGGTTGTGCAGATTGTCCAGGTGGTTTTCTCAGCCCACAGGCTGCCTGGCTCTTGTTACGGGCGGCTTACACTTTGAAATGTGCTGGGATCCAACAGCTTTGCCAGCAAAATATGCCACCCAAAGATTCAAAGATACTGTACGAAAAAGGAGACAGGCGGCTGACCACAAGTATATCACACTTGGTGATGGATCGAGGAAGCCCAAAGTGAAACTCCGTAGGAAGGTGGAGGCTTTGGACTCAGCACAGTTGCATGGGAAGGAGCCTAATCAGGAAGACTTACAGCAGGGCCTGCCATCCCAGCAAAACCAGCATTCACATAATTCCATTGTGTATTACTTCCATGTGACTGTAGCTACTGGGGAGACGACGGCAGACTCTGAGAAAGCTGGCATTGGTGGAGGAGGTGAAGCAACAATAACATGAAAATGGGGGAGATACCAGGTAACGACACCCCCCACCTGGTTGAGACGACGGGTGAAGGCTGCAAACCGTTGCATCCTAAAGCGGGTAAGGAGCCCCAGGGAGCACAGGCGGGTATGTTGGTGGGAGCACCAGCAGTAATTGCTACACCGACTTATGTGGGCACCATGCAGGCACTAGCATCTAAAGGTAGCAATGCAATATGCCCTAGCCTGACTGGGTCTGAGTTGGTGATGCCTCCATTGAAGCCTGAGCATGAACCTGGAAAAGAGGTGACGGGGGTATGACCTGCTAGGGTTATTTCTCATGCTATAGCCAACCTCAAGTAGTTAGAGGGTCAGACTTCCTGTTTCATTTTGGATGTGCAGATCCAAGCAATTCCTGCTCTTATGCAGCATGAATTGGGTCATGGTAAAGGTCTGGCCTCAAGCTGGATGTAATGGGTGGCTACTCAGAACATATGGACAAATTCTTATATCTTACAGATGATTTCAAATCCTCCAGTGCAGATCCAAGCGACTTGGACAATAATCTGCTCTCAGTTTCCTTGGGAGTTTTGGAGGTCTCAGAAATTAGCTCAAGTAATGATGAGGACAAGCTATGCACTGTAACGCAAAAGAAACACAAGAAGGTCAAACTCAAAACAGCCATGTGATGGGCAGAATAGATCCCCAGTAGCCAGAGCTCTGAAATTGGACTATTACGCTACTAGGCAAACCTGCAGAAAGAAAATGTATCTGTTCAGAATCTGGATCATCAGGCCTCCGCAGTTAAGAGGAAACCCACACTTAGGAGGTCATTCTGACCCTGGCGGTCCATGACCGCAATGGCGGAGGGCGGCGGAAGCACCGCCAACAGGCTGGCGGTGCTTCCTGGGCGATTCTGACCGCGGCGGTAAAGCCGCGGTCAGAAAAGGGGAGCCGGCGGTTTCCTGCCGGTTTCCCGCTGGCCCAGGGAATCCGCCATGGCGGCGCTGCTTGCAGCACCGCCATGGGGATTCCGACCGCCTTCCCGCCAGACACCGCCAGAACCAGGATGGCGGGAACGGGTGCCGTGGGGCCCCTGGGGGCCCCTGCACTGCCCATGCCACTGGCATGGGCAGTGCAGGGGCCCCCTAACAGGGCCCCACAAAGATTTTCACTGTCTGCTTTGCAGACAGTGAAAATTGCGACGGGTGCCACTGCACCCGTCGCACCCCTGCAACTCCGCCGGCTCCATTCCGAGCCGGCTTCATTGTTGAAGGGGCTTTCCCGCTGGGCCGGCCGGCGGTCTTCTGGCGGTCGCCCGCCGGCCCAGCGGGAAAGCCGGAATGGCCGCCGCGGTCTTTTGACCGCGGAGCGGTCTTTCGGCGGGAACCGCTTGGCGGGCGGCGACCGCCGCGGTCAGAATGACCGCCTTAGTCTCATATACAGCTCTATAAAACAGTTACAAGAAGAGACACACAATTAAAGTTGCAGGTCTCGCCTAGACAACAAAAAAGTTAAGGGGGTTATTAGAAAGGTTAACAAGACTTGCACGGAAAATGGAACTCAGATATCTGATGTAGAGGAGCGCACTGAAGCGCTGGAACATGATTTAGGGGCACTTCCAGGTGAAACCGAATTGCAGCACTTCCAGACGTCTAACCTCATGTGGAAGATGGTAGATTTTGAAAACCAGCAGAACAGAACCAACCTGAGATTCTTGGCCATGGCAGAAGGAACAGAGGGCATGACATCTGAATATTTATGGTACATTTCTTAAAGGGGGCTTTCTCTGATCTACCCGCATTGAACTGGGACTAATGCTCAAAGAGCCGGGCAACGGGCAAGATGACAGACCCAGGGCCATGCTTGCTTACTTTGGAAATGTCCTGCTGCGTCAAGCAATTTTTGAAAAATCATGCTCGGACGCCAAGCGGAGTCATGATGGACAAACTTTCTTTGCCCATCCAGACATTTGCCATGCCAAAGTGGAGAGAAGGTAGCGACTTAAGGAGCTCATTAAACTCTTTCAGGATTTGGGCAGAGAAGCTTTTTTGATTAACCCTGCTCGTTTGAAAGTTAACTTTAAAGGAAAAACATGAACATTCTTGTCTGAGAAAAAAACTACTGAATATATGAAAGGGTTATTCCGTGAGACAGGAAAGGCCCCGTAAGTCTTCTAGGTCTTTTGGCTATATTAAAAAAATGATATTTGCTGTAACTAATGCATGGGGTAAGGGGATCGGGGTGTGAGTTGTGAGGTGGCAGGACAGGGTTGTAGGTCATCGAGATCGCAGTTAATGTGAGGGGCGCAGGCATCAGGTTATGTGGGGCGTCACTTTGTGGTATTAATTCAAGTTGCAATTTTATGATCTGAGATGATAGTACATGCAGGGTGGCATCAGTGGTCATTACTCAGAATAATGGGGGGTCTGATTGCCTTCAGATGGCGGTGGGGTGTCGTAGGCTTGGGGAAGATTGGGATGTATATGCATGATGTGTGCAAAGGGGGCATTCCCTTGTCTGAGGGACGCTAAAAATGGCTCAATGGAATCTACAAGATTCCTTTGCACCATTTCTAGCATCATTTGTGAGGCTCCAATTGATTTCAATGGGCCTCCTAAAACTATATTGGATTAGCGTATTTTTTATTATGCTAATGCAGTATAGCATTACAATAGCATCAAAAAAATGAAGCTATTGCTCCTAATATGCGCCATGGTGCTCCGTACTGTAAATACGTTGCGACCATGGTGGCATTAGGGGATGCACGGGAGGAGCAAGAAAAGTGATGCATCACTAGTGATGCTCCACTTGCTTGTAAATATGGCCCATGGTGTCCAAACACAGAACTTGTTCTGCAAGGTTTCAATCAACCGCAAATTATAAATCTTGGTTCTGGGGGTGCGGTTGGGGGGTGGGAGGCACATCAACCCTCAGCATTCAAAAAATCTTTTAATTTGTCCATTCAGAAGTATGATACACATAATAGATATGTCACATACTACAGGAAATTTAACAAGACCACGGAGTAGCAACCAAGGCAGAGGAGACATTGTGGTTGAGAATGAAGTGAAGAAACAGTCCACAGGACTGAACTTGTATTTTGAATCAGTTGTGCTGAGCCATCTTACTTCCTAGTTCTCCCATAACAGCCTACAAAAACCACAACAAATCCTTAGGCCCTGCCACCACCACAAATATTGTTACGACTGCAGACAAGTTCCTCACAGATGGTATTTATTCTGTGCAGCACCTTACAAATATAGGGGCAGATTTCTGGAAAGTGGCACTGTACCTAGTGCAGCACCACTTTTCTTGCACCCCATAGCGTTCGCCTAACTCCACCATGTGCGTGCCATATTTAAAATATGGTACACCATGGTGGTATTTAGAGAACTAGCAGCATAATTTTTTATGCTAGTTCAGCACTTTGCAGGACTTGCGTCAAGAATTTGGAAGCTAATCCTGCAAAGCACCGAGAGGCCCCTTGAAACAAATGGGAGCCTCCTTTTAAAGCCTGTTCTGAGCTGGCATTAAAAATCCTGGAAAAAATGATTCAAAGAAATCTTTTCGATTTCTTTGCACCATTTTTTCATCCCCCCCTCTAACGGGGGTACCCACCTTGCATACATTATGCTGGCACAGGTATAATGTGGGGAAAGTGGGTACAAAGTGGCACAATGCATGCATTGTGCCACTTTGTTAATATGGTGCTATGTTTTTGGCCTTCCACCACCACATTAGCATCCAAAAAATGATACTAATGGGGCATTGGAATGTCTCCTCTTAAATCGGGGACTTATTTTCAGAAAATTTTGACATTGTGTTGCCTATGTAGACACAACTGAGATGAACTTCAGCTGATAGCCAGGCATCCATTGTAAGAGAGAGGCATCCCCTGCCACTGGAAACAATGCAATAAAAACAAGATGCTGTAACATGGGGAATGTCCATGCTGAATGGCAGATGAGAAGGCAATATATAACCCTAAGGGAAATCCAGTTAGGAATAGTTGTGGTATACTCAAAACAGTGCAACAACCAGTTCACATATTGGATGGGAAAGGCAGAGCCAAACTCCACACTGGTGTAGGGCATGACATCAGGCTGCAAGAGGCCCATCTCTTTATAGCCCTCACAGCCCAGGACCAGCATGAGGCTGCTTAAGTGAGCAGTTACAGCCCACAGCCACTCCAGACTGTAAACTCACCTGTGGGCTGCTACAACTGGCAGAGCTGATATGCTCTGAGAAACATGGAGTCAATTTTTAATTTAACCACGTGGTACCACACTCTTTAAATAACTTAGAAAGTAGCTGCTGGTCTTTTATGCCAACGTACAGTCCACCTCTCAATAAGCAACAACAGCAGTTGCTGGGTTTAATGAAGCAGGTAGAGGTCACTAACACCAGAGGCACTCCAATATTCTACCTCTTGGCCAGCCACAACCCGCCCCTTTTGTTAATGTTGCCTTGTGGCACTGTGGCAATTAAACCCCATAGCTAAAAATAAAACCCACCACATCACCACTGTGACTTCCCTCAAGCCCATACCACCTCTCCCTCTTCCCAAAGGCCCCAGAGTCAGCTCACTTTGACTCCGATTAACAACAGTAAATTGTTTCCAGCTGGCAGCTGCTCATTTTCTTTTTCATCCTCTTGTTAGCCCCCCAGGGTGGGAGGGCGCTGCCCATCGTGCTCATTAACACGAGCCACCCATGGTAGCAACGCTGAAAAAGATAATAACATCACCTCTTGGTCCGTCTTCCTTGATGCAGTCCCCACACTTGAGGCACCCTCCTTTCCAACAGAACAAATTCCCTAGCTGAAGCAAAAAACTTACCCAAGATGGCCCCTGTTATCCAGGAGCCACCACAAAAAGGGAGTAACTAATGATGCACATCCTGTTTTTTTCTTCTGCAAATGTGCCCTATGCTGGAGCGCTAGACTTTAGATAATTGGTATTTTATTGTATTTATTTTAAGTTGATGGGTTGCCACTTTTGGCAACTTTGTGCTTTTTAAGTTATGTTCTACCTTTCCGCTCTACTATGGCAGGAAGGGCTTATGTATGACCATGTGCTTTAGCGTGGCATGGCAGGCTGCTGTAGCAGCCAGGGCTGATGTCTGATCATGCACTTCATTGCAGCATTGCAGACAGATCCAAATCACCTGCCCATATCGCTCTGCAATGGTGGACGGGGTTAGGGGTGGCACTCTCTGGCTAGCAAGTGGAGCCACTGATTACCTCCCATTGGGACTTGCAAAGCAGTCCTTGAGGCAAAATGCATGCCCTATATAGAGCACTTTTGCCCCCATGAAATCTACTGGGGTTTATGGCAATGTGTCCCCGATCCCTGGGCCAGCCTCCCTTGATGCTACCACATGACCTGGTTTAAGGTAGGAAGTAAATTGCTTTCCTGACTCGTGTTTTTGACATCCAGTGAGATCAGAGTTTGGTGTTCAAGTTGGTGTTGTGGCTGGTGCTATTATGGAACCTTCAGAAGAGGAAGTTGGACCCCCTTCTCAGCCATCATTACAGTAATTGCAGGCAATGATCAAGGCTGTGGGAAAGGCAGCTTTTAAGGCCTATGAGGGCAACCATCACGAAAGGTCCCCAAGCAACATCTGGATGAGCCTTAAGGGCATCATAAGGAGGAGAGCCAACAGGGTTGTTATGTTGTTCAGAGCTCTTACCTGACAGAGCTCCTGCATCACCTAGGAGAGAAATTGAGTCTCCCTTCAACAAGCATGTCAGCTGATGAGGATGAATTTTTGGTGAATTATCAGCTGATGGAGTCCAAGACTGTACCCTTACATAATACTATTCAATTGGTTCTGTCCAACGAATGGAAGGAAGTAGACAAACCTTCTTTCCCTATATATATTTCACGGCATTATCCAGTGGACACATTTGCAGGAGAGTTTCCATCTGTGGTTAAGGTTTATAATTTGATGGCGAGCATGTCCACTCAGACACCTGTGTTTTAAGAGGACACTTCCCCACCAGACTCAGTGGATAAGAAGGGTAATGGGCAGTGAAACATTGTAATGCTGCAGCTACCATCTCCATTCATGTCAATACTTACATTACATACACTATTTAGTCCTTGCTTAAAGACCTTCAAGCGTTGGCTTATTGCATGTTCGAGGGACTGGATTGTTCAAATCTTTTGTCCCTCAAGAGCAGCAGGCCAATTTTCTCTCTGATTTATCTTTTGACAATTTATGCGCTATAATAGCTACTTCTGTGGCTGCTATTTCTGCCTGTCAGCATTTGTGAATGTGCAACTTGAAGGCAGATGCATCTCAAAAGGATATTTTGATTAAAATGCCCTTTTAAAGTCCCATGATTTTCAGATAATAATTAGAGGAAATTATTACAAAATCAGAAGAAAGCAAGACATTTCTGGCACCAATCTCATAAGCGCAAGTGTTTTGAATTTAGGAGGGCTTTTACATCAGTTCTGCAAGAGGTTCATCCCAGCTCTTTTGATGTAGGTGTTGCAGCTGGAGAACCCCAAATCTCAACAAATCCTGGTTCCAATCTTCCCCTCTGTGGCCAACCCTCATCCCTCAAGGCATGACTACCTGGGATCCTCTCCAGTGTGGGGGGGGCTTTTGGAGTTCTGAGGACAATGGTAACAGGAAGCCTCAGATGCCAGGGCACTCCAATGGGAAGTTCCTAGCATCTTTCTACATGTTGGACGCGTATTTCCACGTTCCAACTTTTCATCTCCGTCAGGAATACCTGGCATTTTCATTGGATGGCCAGCATTTCTAAATTTGGTCTCTCCCATTTGGCCTGGTATCAGCACTTAAAATTTTCAGCAAGCTTCTGAATCCACTGGTGGGTATTTTATATTATCAGGGTATTCTGGTGTTCCTTTACCTTGATGATTGGTTAATTGCATTTTCTCTCTCTAAGGCTTTCCAGGACATTAAGGAGGTTTCTTTCCTTTTGCGCACTTTATGGGTTTCTGCTCAGCTACACCAAGTCTCATTTACAACCTTCTCTGTCTCTTCAATTTATCAGAGTTCTGTTCAGATGGAGTTAGCTTTCTAGGTCCTGCATGGAGAGACAAACTAATGTTGCATCTTTCAGCTCTTTTGCTATTTCCAACTCCTCTACTGAGAGTTTGGCTGAGGAGTCAGGGACAGATGATGTCAAATCTGGCCCTGATTCCTTGGAGTCACCTGCATTTGTACCCTATTATGCATCACATGGAGTCCAGTATCCCAGAACTTCAAGGCACAGGTTCTGATCACTCACCAAATTTGGCTACACATGCAGTGGTGATTGACCCCAGACAAACTCAGCAAGGGCCATTGGTTGTGTATGCCCCCTGTGATCATTTTAATTGATGCCAGCAGTCTGGGGTGGGGGGCAGTCATGGGGAATCTCATCGCTCCTGGGAGTGCGGAACATGGGAGGGTACCTACATTCCTCCACCTGGAAGGAATTGGCTGCTGTTCAAGCTCCTCTACTTAATTTCCTCCCATCGATCAGAGGTCAGGGTGTGTGTATAATGAGAGACAACCAGGTGACAAGATTTTATTTGTGTCATCAAGTGGAGATGATTCACTTCCTCCTTCTTTCCAGCGAGATTGGGATGTGGTCAGAGTGAAATCTTCTCTCTCTGACAGCAGTTTATCTTCCAGTGAAGGAGAGTGGGCCTGCAGACCAATCTAGTTGAAGGTTTCCATCTTCATTCGCTCTGTATATCTGTTCCCCGGTCTTTCAGGAGTTTTCATGGACTTTCAGGAAACCAGGGCTGGACCTATCTGCAAAAGAGAGGAATGACCTATCCTACCTACCTACCTCCCACTTCTGCTCCTTGATTCCATTTAGAGGGCCTGGGCAATGGATGCTTTTTCAATCCCTGACCAAGGGGGTCACCGGTATTGTTTTCATCCCATTCTCTTGATACATAGGGTGTGGCAGAAGGTAATGGTCGACCAAGCTCAGATTCTTCTAGTAGCTCTCAGGTGGTCAAGGGATCCTTGGTTCCCTCTGTTACTTCAGTTATCTGATATATGTGAGTTTTTCTTCTTCACCCTTTTCCCCTGAGACAAACCAATCCTGGTGCTGTCCTCCCTACAGCTTCCCAATTTAAAGGTTGGCTGCTGAAAGGATTACTTTATTGGTTCTGGGATGGTCAGAGTCTGTGGCTAATTCCACCAGTAAACTCTCACATTGCACCTTTGATAAGTGTTGTTGTGCTAGAGGGTTGGATACAGAATTTCATTTTATATTGAAGATTTTATATTTTTTGCAGGATGGCTCCCTTTTGGGCTTGGCAGTTTCTATCCTTAGAGCCCAGTCTGCAGCTATTCCAGAAGTCTGAGTGAGTGATCTCTCTGAGATTTCTCCTATAACATTACAGCTCCTCCAGGGTTTCTTTCTTCAGAGACAGTGTTCCTATTGTCCAGTTCCTCCCTGGGATCTCCCTTTAGTTTTCCAGGCTTTGACGAGTCCTCTATTTGAGCCACTGAATTTGGCTCCTTTTCAACTTTTTAACAGAGGTGTGTTTTTTCTGGTGGCTGTGTGCTCAGGAAGAGGGGTGGGGGAAATTGGTGCCTTATTATTGGCGTCCACATTTATCAGTTTCTTCCCAGACAAGGTTGTGCTTTGCCAGGTCCTGCTTTCTTGCCTAAAGTTCTTTCTCAGTTTCACTATTAGGAGGACGTTGTTCTCCCAGCTTCTTTCCTAATCCTTCTTGGTCTAAATAGGCGACTTTGCATTCTCTTGACCTTTACAGGGCCTTAACAATTTATCTGGAACATACTTAATTTCAGAAGCCAGATATCTTTTTGTTGCTTTTGGCATGCTTAATAAGGGTTTTCACTCTTCTACCATTTATAGGTGGATTAAGTCTACAATCACAAGAGCTTATCAGGTTTTAGGTTCTGCCTCTTCCCCACTCGGTTAGGGGGGGTGGTTTCTAACTCTTGGGCAGTTTTTAGGGGACCCTCCTTGGGTGTGCTGCTGCCACTTGGAAATCCCATCACACTTTTCTATCCTACTATCTTTTACAAGTAAATGTTTTTTTTTCTTTTTCATTTGGGGATCTCTTTCAGCAGTGGAGGGATCTTATACTAGTGTTGCATGATTATGATCATTTCATGTATATGATTTTAAATTTGATACATTTGATTAGGTTTGATTAAGAAACTCTGTGGTGTACTATTTTTTTTTTCTCTTTGATGTCTGTAATCAATCAATAGGTTGCTTGATTACTGTCTCAAGTGTCAGGACCGGATCCAGGAAGATGGAAGACAAAGTAATGCCCCCGATTACTGACTGGTAATCTTCATTCCTCTGAGGCCTGCTCTTCCTTAATGCAGTCCTAAGTCTCGCTGTTAAAAATTAGGATTTTGGTTGGCAGAGGTATGCACCCTGTCAAAGCAGGGACCACAATCCTTACGTAAGATACACACTATCAATTAACCTGTGCTCACCCTCTGGTAGATTGTCACAGAGTAGTCAGGCTTAACTGAAGAGGCAATGTGTAAAGTGTTTGTGCAACACTTCAAGCACTAAAACAGTGAAAACATCACACAAAAAGATACCACATGTAGGTAGAAATTAGATTTATTGAACAAAACAAGACCAAAACTACAAAAATCCACTCAGTAGAAGTCAAAATATGAATTTTTTAAGAATATTTGCAAATATTGGCCCTCATTACAACATTGGCGGTAAAAGCCGCTTTCCGCAGTGCAGAAGACTGCCAACACACCGCCGCAGCTGCAGAATTCAACCACAGCTATTATGACCCACATTTCGGAATCCGCCAAAATCCAGACACCCACACAAGTCCGCCACACCAAAGATCAGTGATAAACTGGTGAAAACAAAACCTCCACCGTCACGCCAACAGAAAAATGCCCACACTATCATGACACACGAATCCACGCAGCGGTCTTTCAACCGCGGTATTCCATTGGCGGTACACACCGCCACGCTCAAAATACACACACTCTTACAAAACACAGCCACATTGGACAATTCCAAATACACACACCTGATACACATACACACACCACTCCCACACACCCAATACAATATAAAACACACACCCACATCACCCACAAGCCCCTACTACCAAAATTTCAGAAAGAAGGCCAGAGAGAGACAGCACCAGCAAGAACAACAGCATCCACAGGCACACAACACCATCACCCACAGAACTTCCACGCACCTCACACCACTAAATATCAGCACACTTATCACCACACACTCCACCCCACACATCACCTACACCAACCCATGGGTCGGCAAAGACACCCCGGGTTCTCTGGGGAGGAGCTCAGGGTCATGGTGGAGGAAATCGTCCGGGTAGAGCCACAGCTATTCGGATCACAGGTGCAGCACACCTCAATAGCAAGGAAGATGGAGCTATGGCGAAGAATAGTGGATAGGGTCAACGCAGTGGGACAGCACCCAAGAAATCGGGAGGACATCAGGAAGAGGTGGAATGACCTACGGGGGAAGGTGCGTTCCGTGGTCTCAAGACGCCACCAGGCGGTTCAGCGGACTGGCGGCGGACCCCCACCTCCTCACCCATAACTAACAACATGGGAGGAGCAGGTCTTGGCGATTCTGCATCCTGAGGGCCTCGCAGGAGTAGGTGGAGGAATGGACTCTGGTAAGATAAATCTTAATGATTACATCCCCCACCCTATCTGCATGCCAGCGCATACCCCCACCTTCACCCCCAGCACCCAACTCCTCACATATGTCCCAACATCACAAACCACCCATCCCAACACCAAGCCCTGCATGCAACAACAAAGCATGGACACCCATCACTAAAGCATGTCCACTGCACATA
The DNA here is from genome assembly GCF_031143425.1 of Pleurodeles waltl. Taxonomy (NCBI): domain Eukaryota; kingdom Metazoa; phylum Chordata; class Amphibia; order Caudata; family Salamandridae; genus Pleurodeles; species Pleurodeles waltl. The sequence goes on along the minus strand of NC_090437.1, from coordinate 241,299,821 downwards.
CCCATACAACCCCCTAAACCATCATCACACAAGGTCCCACACAGGAATGCAAGCACTGGGGTACACAGTCACCCACCCATTGCACACCATGACACACACAGATGTAATAACCATCCTTTTATACCCCTGCAGGACCCCTACACAACGTCACCGGGCAGGAGGGTCCACACATGTCCACACCACCAACAGAAGAGGCCCACAGTGATGACAGCAGCTCTGTCCAACTGGATCTAGAGGACCAGCCCGGCCCATCAGGGACCTCAGGACAGTCGGTTCCCCTCACCTAGTCACAGGCCACCACAGACCTTCCCCCCTCTGGAAACACCAGCACAGCACCCACCCAGCGGGCCCATACCTCCGTCCCCAGGACACGTCAATCAGCTGTGTGTCCACCACTACAGGGAACCCAGGCTAAACCACCACCCCAACAGCAACAGGGACCTGGGGGCAGTGGCAGTGGGCACATGGTCCAGGGGACGGAGGCCCAGGAACACAGGGGAACTGGGAGGGATGCTGTGCGACAGGGGGCGGACAGGCCAAGGGAACCCACTCTCCACGAGGCCCTCTCCTCCATCATGGGAGCCTACCACCACTACCAGGAGACGATGGCAACGGTACTGGCCAAGTTTCAGGAGACCCAGCGCCTGCAGGAGGAACAGTATATGGGCTTCAGGGAGGAACTCAGAACCATCAGCTCCACCCTGGGCACCATCGTAGGGGTGCTTAAGGATGTACTCGACACCAGGAGGGACACTGTGGCACTACAAGGGGCCCCTGACACTAGCATCGACGATGAACTGCCCACCACCTCCGCTGGCACTAGTGGACAGGACGCCCCGCCACAGGAACACCACACCAGTACCCCACCCCCTGCAGAGGGAGAACCACCGCGCAAATGGTCCTGGACAAAGACAGAGCACGATGCCAAGACCCCCGCCAAGAAATGAGACCACCCTGATTGTCATCCTACTGTCCCACTTGGTCATCCTGTCCATCCTTAAACTGCCCCAACTCCACTTCCTATGCCCATATGGGCAATGCACCTGTGAGACTAATAGACTGGACTCTGCCATGGACATTCCTCCGCCATCACCCCTCACCATTTCACTACCCCCTCCAATATTGAGCACTTAAATAAACACAATTAAAGCACAAAACAATCTGGAGTCTGTCTGTGATTTTGAAATAGTGTATTAGCAATTACAGTGACAAAATGCTCTTTCAATTGTAATGTCAACATACCCATGTCGCACAGCTTTAGTCCATGAGGAATCTAAGCAGATGTCACACAGTGGGACCAACATCTGTGAAATCGTGAGGGAAAGTGACAACTCAGTGACCATACACTGGGTGAAAACGACAGACAGTAGAGAGGTAGTAGTGTTAAGGTACATGTAGTAGGCAGGTCTGTACTCTTACCTGTGTCTCAATGGAAATATTGCTGGATCACTGATTCCCTGTTGTTCATGTCTTCTTCCTCTGCTTCCTCATCTTCACTGTCCACAGGCTCCACAGCTGTCACAACACTGCCATCTGGACCATCCTCCTGCAGAAAAGGCACCTGTCGTCGCAAAGCCAAGTTGTGAAGCATACAGCAGGCCACGATGATCTGGCACACCTTCTTTGGTGAGTAGAATAGGGATCCACCTGTCATATGGAGGCACCTGAACCTGGCCTTCAGGAGGCCAAAGGTCCACTCGATCACCCTCCTAGTTCGCCCATGGGCCTCATTGTAGCGTTCCTCTGCCCTTGTCCTGGGATTCCTCACTGGGCTCAGTAGCCATGACAGGTTGGGGTAACCAGAGTCACCTGCAAATGGTGAGGGACAACTGTTAAACACGCACTAACCTGGAGGGACATCCCCAGACCCAGACAACCATTCCCACTGACTTGCTTCCAGATGCTCACCTAATAGCCACACACGGTGCCTCTGGAGTTGACCCATCACATAAGGGATGCTGCTATTCTGCAGGATGTAGGCGTCATGCACTGAGCCAGGGAACATGGCATTCACATGGGAGATGTACTGGTCTGCCAAACACACCATCTGTACATTCATCAAATGATAACTCTTCCGGTTTCTGTACATCTGTTCACTCCTGTGGGGGGGGGGGCAAAGGCACATGGGTCCCATCAATGGCACCTATGATGTTGGGGATGTGTCCCAGGGCATAGAAATCACCTTTCACTGTAGGCAAATCCTCCACCTGAGGAAAAACGATGTAGCTCTGCATGTGTTTCAGAAGGGCAGACAACACTCTGGACAATACGTTGGAAAACATAGGCTGGGACATCCCTGATGCAATGGCCACTGTTGTTTGAAAACACCCACTTGCAAGGAAATGGAGCAATGACAGCACCTGCACTTGATAGGGGTTTCCTGTGGGATGGCGGATAGCTGACCTCAGGTCTGGCTCCAACTGGGTACACAGTTTCTGGATTGTGGCACGGTCAAGCCTGTATGTGATAATCACATGTCGCTCCTCCATTGTCGACAGGTCCGCCAACGGTTGGTACACCGGAGGATGCCGCCATCTCCTCACATGTCCCAGCGGACGGTGCCTATAAAGGACAACAGTGAGCACAGAGTCAAACAACTCAGAGGTACGTACCCACAGTTTACACAGAACACCATTCATACACAAAAGATGGCCTCTATGTGTGTAGAGTCTAGGCCTAGGTATGTGTGACGCAGTTGAAAATGAAGCCATGGTGGCCCCTGAAATGGCGGCTGCCTGACCTGTACAGTAGGACATAGGGATGTGAGGTAACTGCGCTGGCGTTGTACACCGTCGCCGTAGGCGGTCAAAGACTGCGGCGCAATGCTGCATTGGTTAACATTGGACCCTATGGGTCCCAAGAGCCAATGACGATGTACGGCGGCGGTGACGGTACGCACTGCTGCGGATGTGACCGCCATTTTCTATCTGTTCAATCACTCGATACCTGATCTTCGACAGGAGAGGACCTACACTGCAAGTGCTGCTGTGAACTCAGTCTGGAAGAGACAATGGCTTGAGTGTCTGGGGAAAGGGCCCCTGCCTTCACATCTGAGGAGTTGGAGAAGCTTGTGGATGGGGTCCTCCCCCAGTACACACTACTCTACAGTCCTCCAGACAAATAGGTAAGTACACAGGGAGCATGTTGTGTGGGCTATGCCTGTGTGGAGAGGGCTGGATGTAAGAAGGAAGGGGGGAGAGTGCTGCGTGCATGAAAGACAGTGAATGCATGTGCCACATGGAAAGGGTAGGGATGGGGGCCAATCAGTTTGACGGTGCAGTTGGTAATAACTTCTCTTTTTCCCCTGTACATTTCATGTAGGTCAGCGCCCACCAGAAAAAATATATTTGGCGTGCCATTGCCAAGGACATCCGGACCCTGGGGGTCTACCACAGACGGAGCACCCACTGCCGGAAAAGATGGGAGGACATTCGCCGCTGGAGCAAGAAGACGGCGGAGGCTCAGCTGGGGATGGCCTCCCAACGTGGGAGGGGTGCCTGTCGCACCATGACCCCCCTGAAGTTAAGGATCCTGGCGGTGACCTACCCGGAGTTGGATGGGCGCTTGAGGGCATCACAGCAGCCACAAGGGGGTGAGTACACTCTCATTCTGCTGACTTTGCGCGCAGTGGAGGTGTCTGGGTGGGGGAGGTGGGCTGTGGGTTTCCCTAGGCCAGGGCGAGTTCCGTAGGCAAGGCCCCTCCATAAGGCAGGCCATGTGGCACCCCACCTCTGTAGAGTGCCAAGTACACCTAGTCATGCCCCTTTGTCATCTATGTGTGCAGATGTCGTCCTTAGCCTTGTAGGCCATTTCACAGCAATTGAACAGTGGACCCCAAGAGCGTGGCGTAGTGCAGGGGGCTTCTGTGTCTGTCGTGTCCGCCAACTGTAGCGGTAATGCATGCACTCAACATGTCTTTCTTCTGCCGTCGTCCCCCTTTTTGTGGTCTCCCAGTTCTTGTGTGCATTAACATCATCAGGAGGAGGAGCAGTGGCACCGGAGGACGAGGGAGCTGCATCCCACATGGCCCTGGAGGGCGACACTACGGACTCAGAGTTCACCAGTGGGACGGAGGGCGAGGGGAGCTCCACGGCGGGGACAGGAGAGAACACCAGCGACACAGACTCGTCCTCTGATGGGAGCTCCCTTGTGGTGGCGGCAACATCTGTGCCCCCGCATCTACAGGTACAGCCTCCACCCCCCTACCAGCACTGCCCTCCCAGCAGCCCCTCAGCCTTTGCCCCGTGCCCGCTCACCCAGGAGGGTGGGCATCACCTTCGCCCCAGGCACCTCAGGCCCTGCCCCAGTCACCCCTGCTGCCCTCAGTGAGAAGGCCATTGACCTCCTCAGGTACCTCACTGTTGGGCAGTCTACCATTTTGAATGCCAACCAGGGTGTAGAGAGGCAGTTGCAACAAACAAATGCATTCCTGGAGGGCACTCATTCTGGTCAGGCGGCCCTTCAGCGAGCTTTTCAGACTCTGGCCTCAGCACTGATGGCAGCCATTGTCCCCGTCTCTAGCCTCCCCACTCCAACTTCCTCCACCCAGACCCAATCCCCTGTACCTCAGCCTATCCCAAGCACACCTACAGACCAGAATGCACACACATCAACACACAAAGGAAGCTCTGACAAACATAAGCACCACACATCCCACAGGCACTCACGCAAGCATCACACACATGCAGACACACCAACATACACTGCCTCCACTGTGTGTCCCTCCTCCTCGTCTCCCTCCTCCCTCCCAGTCTAGTCTACACTCACACCTGCATGCACTACCTCTACAGCCACTACGTCCCTCTCCAGCACACCCACCACCACACCCCGCTCACGTGCAGTCACCACCCCCACTACCATTCACACGCCCCCTGTGTCCTCTCCCAGTGTGTCTGTGACGCCCCCTCCCAAGATACACAAATGCAGGCACACACCCACCCAACAGCCATCCACCTCGCGACAGCCTCCAGCACATGCACCTTCACCCAAAGTCAGCAAACGTACACCTCCTACAACCACCACCTCTTCCTCCACTCCCAAACCCCCTCCAGCTACCCGTCCCAGTGTGTCCAAAAAACTTTTCCTGTCCACCCTTGACCTCTTTCCCACACCTCACCCACCCCGTCCATCTCCTAGGTCCCGAACTAGCACCTCAGCCACAACATCTCCGAGACCAGTTGTGCCTGTAGTCACCGGAATCTGGAGTGCACCGGCCACCAGGGCAGCCAGTGTGGCACGGAGCCACAGCACAGACAGTCCCCCACCTGTGAAGCATCAGAAGTTGGCCAGTGCCCGGCGGGAGAGGGGTAGACTCTAGCCACCAAAGCCGCTCCTAGGGGTCCCTGTGGGAGTGTGGAGTCAGCTGGGACACCTTCCAAGGTGGGGAAGGGCCACAAGAAACCTGGCAAGTCTGGGAAGAGCAGCACAGCGGAGAAGACCGCCATCATCCCCAATGCCCTGGAGCCTACCTCCAGCACAAGCCCAGCTGCCCAGGACAGGACCACCAGTACTAGCCCACCTGCCCAGGAGGGGCCTGCCAGCACCAGCCCAGCTGCCCAGGAGGCCACCGCCAGCACCAGCCCAGCTGCCCAGGAGGCCACCGCCAGCACAAGCCCAGATGCCCAGGAGGCCACCACTAGCACCAGCCCACCTGCCCAGGAGGGGCCCGCCAGCACCAGTCCAGCTACCCAGGACTGGACCGCAAGCACTAGCCCACCTGCCCAGGAGAGGCCCGCAAGCACCAACCCAGCTGCCCAGGAGGCCACCACCAGCACTAGCCCTGCTGGGCCATGAAGGACTGCCAGCACAAGCCCCGCTGGGCCATGAAGGACCGCCAGCACAAGCCCCACTGGGCCATGAAGGACTGCCAGCAGCTGCGATCCTGCAATGGAGACCGCCATCTCAAGCACCGCTGCACAGGGCACCACCGTCTCAAGCACCGCTGAACAGGGCACCGCCAACTCAAGCACCGCTGCACAGTGCACCACTGTCTCAAGCACCGCTGAACAGGGCACCGCCGTCTCAAGAACCGCTGAACAGGGCACCGCCGTTTCAAGCACCGCTGAACAGGACACCGCGTCTCAAGCACCGCTGAACAGGGCACCACCATCTCAAGCACCGCTGAACAGGGCACCGCCATCTCAAGCACCCCTGAACAGGACACCGCCAACTCAAGCACCGCTGAACAGGGCACCGCCGTCTCAAGCACCGCTGCACAGGGCACCGCCATCTCAAGCACCACTGGCCCATGAGCGGCAAGGGCACTGATGCAACTGAGTCCGTCACGGGTGAATGATGCACTCTGGGCACCATGCCCCCTCCAGAACCAGTGGAGACTGTCATCCACTACCTCTGTCCTTAGCAGGATGAAGTACTCTGGGCACCATGCCCCCTCCAGAACCAGTGGAAACCTTCATCCACTACCTCTGTCCTTAGCAGGATGAAGCACTCTGGGCACCATGTCCCCTCCAGAACCAGTGGAGACTGTCATCCACTACCTCTGTCCTTAGCAGGATGAAGCACTCTGGGCACCATGCCCACTCCAGAACCAGTGGAGAATGTCATCCACTACCTCTGTCCTTAGCAGGATGAAGCACTCTGGGCACCATGCCCCCTCCAGAACCAGTGGAGACTGTTATCCACTTGTGAGACTTTAGCTTTGCACTCCCCAGGATATGGCAGTGGGCAACCCACCCACTGTAGAGACTTGAGAGACTGTGGCTTTGCACTCCCCAGGATGGAACAGTGGGCAAACCGCCCACTGTAGAGACTTGAGAGACTGTGGCTTTGCACTCCCCAGGATGGAACAGTGGGCAACCTACCCACTGTATAGACTTGAGAGACTGTGGCTTTGCACTCCCCAGGATATGGCAGTGGGCAACCCACCCACTGTATAGACTTGAGAGACTGTGGCTTTGCACTCCCCAGGATTGAACAGTGGACAACCCACCCACTGTAGAGACTTGAGAGACTGTGGCTTCGCACTCCCCAGGATGGAACAGTGGGCATGTGGCCCCCTCGTGGATTTGGCGTCATGCACTCAAGCGGCTGCGGTGCCCCCCCTTTCCCTCCCCCTGAGGTGCCTATTTAGTTGCTGTCTGATGCCCCTGCAGTGTTCTCTCCGTCATGGTCGGGGATCTTGTGTGGGCCTCGCCCATACCGTGTGGTCCCAGTGTTCCACTGACTTTCTTAGAGCACTACCTGGACCACTATGCTTGGTATATACTATGTACATGGTGTATTTATATATTTCTGCCTACTTGCTTTTAATATATTACAAGGGGGGGTGTAACTGTGATGTATTGATATGCATTAGTGTGTGTGTTGTAGTGGGTAAGGGTGGGGGTGTTGCGTGTGTGTGTCCCTGTTTTTTGCCACTCCCTTCCCTGTGTTGTAGGTGCAGTATTCACCGTGGTCTTTGCCGCCGGCGTTCGTGCTCCTGGTAGAGGAGCAGGAAGACTATTACAGGGAGAATTTGGAGTTCCGGTTCCATGGCGTCCTCGTTCCTCATGAGGTGTGTAGAGGTGAGCGTTTTCCCTTTGGGATTCCTGTTTCCGCCGTGTTTTTATCTGTGGGGAATCGGCCCCGGAAAAGGTGGCGGATTGGCCTGTCCTAATAGTGTGGGCGGTACATTGTCTCCCGCCTGTCTGTTGGTGGTGACCGCCGCACTGTATGTTTGTACCGCCGTGGCGGTCGGAGTGTTAAAGTGGCTGTCTTGGTTGGCGGTTTCCGACACGGTCGTAATTGCAATTTTTTTTCCCGCCTGCCTGTTGGCGGTCTTACCGCCGCTTTAACACCGACCGCCTGGGTTGTAATGATCACCATAGTGCTTAAAAGCATAAAGCACCAACTGGGACTGTCTTGTCACACTGCCCAGGACAAAGTCAAGACTTGAGGCTTACCGAGATGGAGTCCCAGGCCACCTACAGAACACACGCAGGGCCCGCCGAGCAACTGTACCTTAATCCTTGTAGGAGCATGAGATGTGTTGATGATTTCCACATAGTTGGGATGTTGCATGAGATTTCTCCACACAACTGTGGCGATGCACCATTTCCAATTGAGGCCATTCCGAATGAGCTAGGTTAATCGACGCTGAAGAGGCAATGCATCGATCTATGCAGTGGTGGCGATGCGTTAGTTCCGAATCAATGGTTCTGGAGGTGATGTGGTGGTTCACAGTGAGATCTGCCGGTCTGGTGTCTGCAACTTTAGTGATGCATCAATCCTGATTTTGCAGCAGGTGATGCATCTGCTGTGATTGGTCAATAGTGTTGATGTGCAGGTTCCGGCAGATGCAGCACTTTATATTCACTTCGATGGGCCCTGGACTGGGTTTGCACCACTTGGCAGAGCAAGATTTGCAGCAACCAAAGTTCATGGGCTGTTTGGACATGAAAAATAAGTCTTTGATGTCCCTGAGACTTTAGAACAGAGGGCAAGTCAGCAACCACTTGAAGACTCTTTGGTTCAGGGGATGTAGAGATGCAAGCCCTGTCCTTTTCACTCCCAGGCAAGGAGGGCAGCAGGCATCAGGGCTGTAACAGCAGAGCAGGAGTCCAACACATTTCAGCAGAGTCCAGCAAGGAACAGTCCCTTCAGCAGCACAGCAGTCCTTCTTGGCAGAATTTCCTCAGGTCCACAAGTTTACTGATTTCAGAGGCTCAAAAGTCCAGTGCTTGTACTCAGTGGTGCCTTTGAAGTGGGGAGACTTCACAGAGAGGCCTTTGAAGTGCGCAAGGCCCTTGCCCCTCCTAACTTGTCTCCTCAATCACTACAGGGGGTAATGCAGTCATTTGTGTGGGATCAGGATAGAGCCCATTTTGGTGTGTCAGCTCCACCCTCCCATCCGCCACAGGATAGGCCATCAGAATGGTGATGGTCCATCAGCCACACCTAAGTTTGCCTTTGTTTGGGGCTGACGGGAGGGAATGCACAAGATCCCAGCTCTCATCCACTCATATGTGTATTCAGACATATACAGAAGCCAGTAGATAAATCAAGGTAAGAAAATTCCAACTTCCTAAAAGTGGTCTTTTTAGAATTACAAATTAAAGTCTGACTTCACCATTAGTTGTGATGATAAATTCTAATTCCAGAGACCCTAAACTTGGGAATCCCATCTTTCCCAATGGAATTACACTTATAAAAGGTAATAATAAGGCAATCCCAATGTTAACCTATGGGAGAGTTAGGCCTTGCGATAGTGAAAATACATTTAAGAGCTTTTCACTACCTGTACATGTGAAAGTTAAAATTACATGTCCAACTTTTTAAACACACTGTACCCTGCTCTTAGTGCTTTCAAAGGTCTACCTTTGAGGTAACGTATATGTATTTAAAAAGAAGATTTGAGCCTGGCAAAAGATTGACTTGTCAGATCAATGCATTAGAAGTAAAGAGGTTCACCCTAAATACCCCTACCTGCCCTGGGTAGGAAAGCATAAGAAGAAACAAGTGGACAATGTAGGGGACGAATTATCAATAATATTCCCATAGAAAAAAAGTTATAATTACTCTCTAGGAAGTCTAATTTCTTTACATGATTTTTTTAATTTTATAAGGTGGGACGACGAATCACAAACTAAATACCAAAATATTAAAAAGCATCTCAATCATGCTGCAAGCAAATTCATTACAAAACACATACACAAAAATGTAACACAATAATATAATGCAAACAAACAAAAAGCCAACTTGTCTCACACAGTTCATCGCTCTTTGAGAAGAAAGTGGTTACTCAAATCATTTACAGTCGTAATCTACTGGACTGCGATGGTTGGAAATTGTTTTGCACGCAATTGTTGGTAGCCTGTCAATTTCTTTACATTGCGTGGAATAATATTCAAAGGTCCACTCAATTTTTTATGGCCCAACCTTGCTTGGTCTGAAAGTGTTGACGCGTTTCGGCCCATAATTATGGGCCTCATCAGGACTAAATGGAGACAATATAACCTAAATTAAACCAAACAATCAACTTTAAAAGAGAGGTGCTTATAAAGCTATCAGATAAGATTAAGTGAACCTTCACCAAGTGTCTGCTATATGTCAACTCTATTATTTAAAAACAGATTTATGGCACCCCAAAGGTGTTCCACTCGTGCGTTAGCAATAGTGACTTTTACATGCATTACTGCTTACTTGTAACAGGGTACCAATCCGTGCTGCTAGAGTGCTTTAACTTGACTATAATAACAAATAGAAGGAGGAGTGCTTTGATTAGTTTACCTTTCTGATGTCTAATTTCTAAATTTGAAAGAGCACTGCTTATCAATTAAAGCAATCCGGCCCAGAGCAACTGGCAAATACCTGCAGGGAAAAGGAAAACTTTTAACCACGAGGGCCGGGAAGAGAACGTCACCTCGCCCATACTACACCAACGTAAAATCTAGCAAATCTAACACACTCACCGTGTAATCTGAACTGTCTAAGATATCTAAATCCGAGGGGTGGCAGTGGCAATCGGTCTCAATCGTTTGTGCCATGACCCCTGGAGCGCTTGTACAAGGAAATACACCAACGTCTCACCATTGCGTCGGCGTTCACGTTTAAATACTAAACGTGCCATCTCTTTCACATGTCAAAAGACTATCTATAGACATGTATATCAGTATGTAAACATATTTGTAAGGTAAAAGTCAATGTTTTATAAAGCTGTCATCATCGAATATTTTTTCATGTGGTTCACCTCCCCCGTAATAGTTAGTGGAGGCAAGGTCTAAACATTCTTCATTTACCAGCCCTTTAAGGCCACTCTAAGATGACAGACGCTTTAAAAGACTTGTTTCACATAGTGAATACCCTTGTCTCTCCTTCGAGAGATAGATCGTCACATCCAGACCTTTGTCTGGGGATCCATGCATCCACGGTTACCTAGAGCCACTTTGCTTGCCAGGCGTGAGTTTGGGGGTTTGAGTCTTCCCTCATTGGAACACTACACCTTGGCATTACATCTCTCACAGATGGTCTTTTTACTCCCGGGAGCACAGGACCCGCCGCTTTGGGTGGAATTAGAACGGAAGCTCTTGCGTTTCACTTCAGGACTCCAGGTACTATATAATGCAGATCCTGTTTCCCAACGAACCATCAATCCCATGATTGGAGCCATGCGAAATGCATGGTGGCAAGCGCACCGCTTATTAATAGTGGACCCCCACATACATGACAGGGCAACCATATGGGGCAATAAAGGTTTTCATATTTTTGGTGGGAGTGGTGTTTGAAGGGTCTCACATGGGTGGATCAGTACCTCACGGGGGACAGATGGAAGTTGTTCCCAGAATTAAAGGAGGTATTCGATCTCCCTGACCACCAATCGTGGCGCTTTACACAGATTAGACATTGTCTGATGAGCCGTCTTGGGACCCCCCCCGGTGACTTTCTCAATACTCAATACTTCACTATCTGGAAACTTTGGATAAATTGAGAGGGGCTGTATCAGGACTACAGGCATTGTTGAACGATACCTCTTTTCACCCCCCCTCCTAATTTCCCTCAAGAATAAATGGGAGGCACAATTGCAGGTCGAATATGATCTAGAGGAATAGGGAGACCTAATCGAGGCCAGAGACCACAGAGCACGGGAGGCCCGCTTGAAATTTCAGTATTTTTAGAACGTTACATGATTGGTATTGTACTCCTCAGAAGCTACGTACTGCAGGGTTACTGTCTCATGCCTCCTGCTGGAGATGCCCTCACGCACACTGTGGCTTGCCACACATTTTACATGACTGCCCGGTCATTCAGCCTTTTTGGTGATCAGTGGGGGATACCCTTAGAGAAGCGTTACCCTAACCATCTTTCCTCACCCCCCCCTTCTTCTGCTGAATGATACCGGAGAGCTCTACGATCTCACCAGACCGCAAAATAGTTTATTGCACACCGCATTAGCCACAGCAAAAATATGTATTCTCAGGTATTGGCGTGCGGCAACCAGTGCCTCTCACAGGGAATGGATCTGTGCAATGTATCAGGCAGCCTCCCACAAGCGCCTCATACAGGGAGTGCAGAATTATTAGGCAAGTTGTATTTCTGAGGATTAATTTTATTATTGAACAACAACCATGTTCTCAATGAACCCAAAAAACTCATTAATATCAAAGCTGAATATTTTTGGAAGTAGTTTTTAGTTTGTTTTTAGTTTTAGCTATGTTAGGGGGATATCTGTGTGTGCAGGTGACTATTACTGTGCATAATTATTAGGCAACTTAACAAAAAAAAATATATACCCATTTCAATTATTTATTATTACCAGTGAAACCAATATAACATCTCAACATTCACAAATATACATTTCTGACATTCAAAAACAAAACAAAAACAAATCAGTGACCAATATAGCCACCTTTCTTTGCAAGGACACTCAAAAGCCTGCCATCCATGGATTCTGTCAGTGTTTTGATCTGTTCACCATCAACATTGCGTGCAGCAGCAACCACAGCCTCCCAGACACTGTTCAGAGAGGTGTACTGTTTTCCCTCCTTGTAAATCTCACATTTGATGATGGACCACAGGTTCTCAATGGGGTTCAGATCAGGTGAACAAGGAGGCCATGTCATTAGATTTCCTTCTTTTATGCCCTTTCTTGCCAGCCACGCTGTGGAGTACTTGGACGCGTGTGATGGAGCATTGTCCTGCATGAAAATCATGTTTTTCTTGAAGGATGCAGACTTCGTCCTGTACCACTGCTTGAAGAAGGTGTCTTCCAGGAACTGGCAGTAGGACTGGGAGTTGAGCTTGACTCCATCCTCAACCCGAAAAGGCCCCACAAGCTCATCTTTGATGATACCAGCCCAAACCAGTACTCCACCTCCACCTTGCTGGCGTCTGAGTCGGACTGGAGCTCTCTGCCCTTTACCAATCCAGCCACGGGCCCATCCATCTGGCCCATCAAGACTCACTCTCATTTCATCAGTCCATAAAACCTTAGAAAAATCAGTCTTGAGATATTTCTTGGCCCAGTCTTGACGTTTCAGCTTGTGTGTCTTGTTCAGTGGTGGTCGTCTTTCAGCCTTTCTTACCTTGGCCATGTCTCTGAGTATTGCACACCTTGTGCTTTTGGGCACTCCAGTGATGTTGCAGCTCTGAAATATGGCCAAACTGGTGGCAAGTGGCATCGTGGCAGCTGCACGCTTGACTTTTCTCAGTTCATGGGCAGTTATTTTGCGCCTTGGTTTTTCCACACGCTTCTTGCGACCCTGTTGACTATTTTGAATGAAACGCTTGATTGTTCGATGATCACGCTTCAGAAGCTTTGCAATTTTAAGAGTGCTGCATCCCTCTGCAAGATATCTCACTATTTTTTACTTTTCTGAGCCTGTCAAGTCCTTCTTTTGACCCATTTTGCCAAAGGAAAGGAAGTTGCCTAATAATTATGCACACCTGATATAGGGTGTTGATGTCATTAGACCACACCCCTTCTCATTACAGAGATGCACATCACCTAATATGCTTAATTGGTAGTAGGCTTTCGAGCCTATACAGCTTGGAGTAAGACAACATGCATAAAGAGGATGATGTGGTCAAAATACTCATTTGCCTAATAATTCTGCACTCCCTGTATATGATTCACAGGATAAAGCAGAAGTGTTCTCTTTGGGACAGTGAGCGGAGGTCACAACACAACTGCCTAAGTGGTGCTACGCTTATCTGACAAATTTATCATCACACACCAGTGTGATATTATCCCTTTCCGTTTTGTGTTGGCCTCAGTTGAGTGCAAGCACACATCCTCATCTGCTCTTCATTCAGTCCTATCAAGAATGCACTGACCACTCACCTACATCTCTCTCCTTCCCTCCTACACTTTTACACCCCCTCTGCTTTTTTTCCTATTCATTATTTACCTTGCCCCCATCAGCCGTCCTTGAACGTGCCTTCTGTCCTCCTCCCTTTTCCCATTTGTGTTATTTCCCCCTCCCCCGGTCACTATCATTATCACTCCCAATCTCATTCTCATTCCCGTCTATGTCTTTGCCCCCTCTATTTTTCTTTGCACTTTCCCTCTCGCTTCCGTCTTCCTTGTTATTCTCTCTGGTATCCTCTCCTCTCCCCTCCCCTTTTGCATCCACTCTTACTATCAATCCATAGCTATGTTTTTCTCTATTTGTCTTTCTAGCTTTGTATGCACCTCTTTCTTCACATACCCCCTCCTCCGTTGAGACGTTACCCATGTTAATGCATACCGACACTCAGAGACACCCACTCTTCTTATTCACACCTCAAGTTTTCCCCCTTTTCTTGGACCCTTTTGGATCCTCCCTTCCCTACTTCAAGGGAGGGATATCACCCCTCCCTGCAAAGCACATTGGCCACCGTTCTCCACCTTCAGCCAGAGTCTCCTGTCTAGAAGTCCCACAGTGCTGTCTTTTATCAATCCTTCGTTATTCTCATGTGAAATCCTGGTGCTCCCTATCCTTCTATTTTCCACTAAGTCGTGGGGTATTGGAGCTCTAGGACTCTTAGTGATGGGGCGGCTAGTGAGGGCAGGTTTGTTAGTTCTGTTAGGGGTATATATACCTGTGCCTTTCTTGGGGCTTGAGGTGGGACAGAGAGGGAGTATAATTGTAAAATTGTGGCACTGTCTTGTTAATACATAAATGTGTTACTGTATTCCTGCATTATTCTAGTGGGGTAAGGTACTACCATATTATCTTGTTATTGTATTCTGGGTATTCTATGTACTATATTTTAGTAGAAGTTGTATGCCTTAGAAGTAGATATAAAGTATCAGGGACCTTCTGGATGTTATCCTAAAGTTGACTGTCCCTCTTTCCTTTTGGAATATTGTCAGTAAAATAAAGTACCTTTATTTTTAGTAACTCTGAGTATTCTGTTTCTTATGATATAGTGCTATATGATATAAGTGGTATGGTAGGGGCTTTGCATGTCTCCTAGTTCAGCCTAAGCTGCTCTGCTATAGCTACCTCAATCAGCCTAAGTTGCTAGAACACCACTAATCTAATAAGGGATAACTGGACCTGGCACAAGGTGTAAGTACCATCAGGTACCCACTATAAGCCATGCCAGCCTCCTATATTGGTGGTGCAGCGGTGGGATAAGTACTTGTAACTGCTTTACCACTTTGTCATTGGTGTTTTTCATAAGAAAACATATACCAAATACTTCAGAATATACACAGTAACCTAAACAGTTTAACTTTCCTTCTCTAAAACTTTCTGAAAAGTTTCTGAAAACTTTTCCAAAGTTTAAAAAAGTTTTTCTCTGTTCTTTAAAAAGTTCCAAAAAGTTTTTTCTCTCTCTATCCTAAACCTTTTTTTATCATGCCTGCAGTAGAGCTTACTCCCACGGTTGTCGGGGCAACATATGGGAATCTAAACTTTAAAAGTTTGAGGGGCCTCTGCATTGAAAGAGGTTAAGCAATTGGTAAGAATCCTACAAAAGATCTTCTCCTCAGCATTCTCCTAGAAAGTGACCAGAACCAGTCTTGCCCATCCCAGGATCAGGAGGTAGAGGAGGGGGGTACCCAGCCAGACTCAGAGGATTCCCTGAGGATGCTGGGGAGGGTTCTTCCAAGGACCTACCAGCTAACAGGCCACCTAGTGACACTGGTAGTGGGAGTGGTTCACACACTAGTAAGGCACCTTTCACTCCTAAAGGCCAGGTTACTAGGGTCCAGCCAGTTAGTGACAGGTCCATCTCTGCAAATTTCCACATTTCTTCTGTGTCTCACAATTCCCAAGCCTCCCACCCTGAGGATAACTTAATGGGAAGGGAACTCAGAAAGCTGAGGTTGGAAGAGGCCAGGCTGAAGCTTAAACAGCAGCAGTTGGTCTTAGACAGGGACTCCCTGGATGTGGAAAGGGTAAGGCAGAGGTTGGGGTTAGTTCCCCATGGTGGCAGCAGCAGTGTTTTTGATAGTAATCCTGTCAGAGAGCAAGATTCCAGAAACCTGCATAAGATAGTCCCCCCTTTCATGGATGGGATGACATTAACAAGTGGTTTGCTGTACTTGAGAGGGCCTGTATGGTACAGTTGGTCCCTCAAAGGCAGTGGGCTGCTATCTTGTGGCTATCTTTCACTGATAAGGGTAGGGATAGGCTCCTTACTGTCAGTGAAAGTGATGCTAACAACTACAAAGTTTTGAAGGATGCACTCTTGGATGGATTTGGCTTAACCACTGAATAATACAGGATTAAATTCAGAGGCACTAGAAAAGAGTCCTCTCAAGACTGGACAGACTTTGTAGACTGTTCAGTGAAGGCCTTGGAGGGTTGGTTACATGGAAGTAAGGTGACTGACTATGAAAGCCTGTATAATCTAATCCTGAGAGAGCATATTTTGAAAAATTGTGTGTCTGATTTGTTGCACCAGTACTTGGTAGACTCAGATCTGACCTCTCCCCAAGAATTGGGAAAGAAGGCAGACAAATGGGTCAGTGCAAGAGTGAACAGAAAAGTTCATACGGGGGTGACAAGGATGGTAAGTCCTCTGACAAGGGTGGGGACAAAGATAAAAAAACATTCTGAGTCTTCATCAGGCCCACAAAAACCCTCTGGGGGTGGTGGGTCCAAATCCTCTTCTCACAATCAGAAAAGGCCATGGTGTTATTTATGTAAAGTAAAAGGCCATTGGGCAAGTGATGCCACTTGTCCAAAGAAAAACACCAAGGCTCCCACAACCACAACCCTGACTGCGACCTCTAGTGCCCCTAGTAATAGCAGTGGTGGTGGGAAGTCTACTACAAATAGCCAATCCAAGGGTGTAGCTGGGCTCACTATTGGAAGTGTAGTTGGGGTTGGTCTTGTTAGGGAGACCACAGAGGCTATTTTAGTCTCTGATGGTGGCATTAACTTTGCCACCTTGGTTGCTTGTCCTCTTAATATGGGTAAGTACAAACAACTAACCCTAATTAATGGTGTTGAGGTTGAGGCCTACAGTGACACAGGAGTCAATGTAACTATGGATATAGAGAAACTGCTTCACCCTGATCAACACCTACTTGGTCAGAGGTAATAAGTGACTGATGCTCACAATAACACACTTAGCCACCCCATGGCTGTTGTGAATCTCAACTGGAGGGTGGGTATTGGTCCAAAGAAAGTTGTGGTAGCCACTGAATTACCTGCAGATTGCTTACTAGGCAATGATTTGGAGACATCAGCTTGGGCTGAAGTGGAGTTGGAGGCTCATGCAGCAGTGCTGGGCATTCCTGGGCATATTTTTGCTTTGACAAGGGCTCAGGCCAAAAAGCAAAAAGGACGGGGAAATGTGGATCCTGGAACAATGGACCAAGTGCTCCCAAAAGCTAGGGGTAGGAAGGGTGAATCCTTTCCCACTATCCCTCCCTCACCAGAACATTCCCCTTTTGAGGAAGAGGAATCCTCTCCCTGTGCAGAACCTACACCAGATGAGCTGGCAGCAGACACTTTTGAGCTTTTGGGTGCAGGGGGCCTGCTAGGGAGGAGCTGAGTGTGGCACAGCAGACCTGTCCCACACTAGAGGGTTTGAGACAGCAAGCTGTCAAACAGCAGATTGGGGATGTAATTGATAGCCATAAGGTGTATTGGGAAGACAACTTCCTGTATACTGAGTCAAGGGACCCTAAAAATGGAGCTGCCAGGAGATTGGTAACTCCTTTGCAGTATAAGGAGTTTCTCCTAACCTTGGCACATGACATTCCTTTGGCTGGGCATTTGGACCAGAGTAAGTCTTGGGACAGACTTGTTCCATTGTTTCACTGGCCTCATATGTCAGAGGACACCAAAGAGTTTTGTCGCTCTTGTGTAACCTGCCAAGCCAGTGGCAAGACTGGTGGCACTCCAAAGGCCCCCTTAATTCCACTTCCTGTGGTTGGGATGCCCTTTGAAAGTGTAGGGGTTGACATAGTTGGCCCCCTTGACCCTCCAACAGCTTCAGGCAATAAGTTTATCCTTGTGATAGTGGACCATGCCACTAGGTATCCTGAAGCTATCCCCTTCAGGACCACTACAGCTCCTGCAGTGGCAAAGGCCCTCCTGAGAATCTTTTCCAGGGTGGGCTTCCCTAAGGAAGTGGTGTCAGACAGAGGTAGTAACTTCATGTCTGCATACCTCAAAGGAATGTGGAAGGAGTGTGGTGTAACATACAAGTTCACTACCCCTTATCGTCCACAAACAAATGGTCTAGTTGGGAGGTTTAATAAAACTCTCAAAGGTATGATAATGGGACTCCCTGAAAAACTCAGAAGGAGATGGGATGTCCTAATACCTTGCCTCCTTTTTGCTTACAGGGAGGTACCCCAAAAAGGAGTGGGCTTTAGTCCCTTTGAACACCTCTTTAGGCACCCTGTAAGAGGTCCCCTTGCACTTGTTAAGGGGGGTTGGGAACAACCTTTAAAAGCTCCTAAACAGGACATTGTGGATAATGTACTTGCACTAAGATCAAGAACGGCTGAGTACATGGAAAAGGCCAGTAAAACCCTTCAGGCCAGCCAGGAACTGCAAAAGCAATGGCATTACCAGAAGGCTGTCCTGACCCAGTACCACCCAGGACAGAAGTTGTGGGTGTTGGAGCCTGTGGCCCCAAGAGCACTCCAGGACAAATGGAGTAGACCCCATCTAATTGATGAGAAAAATGGTGAGGTTACCTACTTGGTAGACCTGGGCACTGCCATGAGTCCCCTTAGGGTGCTCCATGTCAACCACCTAAAACCCTACTATGACAGGGCTGATCTCACCCTGCTCATGGCAAATGATGAGGGATAGGAAGAAGAGAGTGACCCTCTTCCTGATCTCTTCACCACCACGGAAGCTGATGGCTTAGTGGAGGGAGCAGTACTTGCAGATTGTCTTACTGCTGAGTGGAAAGATAACTGTGTAAATCTTTTAAGTCAGTTTTCTGAACTCTTCTCACTGATTCCAGGTACCACTACTTGGTGTGAGCATACACTCAATACTGGAGACAATTTACCTGTCAAACGTCAGATTTATAGGCAGTCTGACCATGTCAGGAACTGCATTAAACAAGAGGTTCAGAAAATGTTAGACTTAGGAGTGATTGAGCCTTCAGAAAGCCCATGGGCTAGCCCAGTGGTGCTTGTCCCTAAACCTTGCAGTAAGGATGGAAAATGAGAGATGAGGTTTTGTGTTGACTATAGAGGGCTCAACCAAGTAACCAATACAGATGCTCACCCTATACCCAGGGCAGATGAGCTGACAGATACACTGGCTTCTGTCAAGTATCTAAGCACTTTTGATTTAACTGCAGGGTATTGGCAGATTAAATTATCAGGAGATGCTAAACCGAAGACTGCATTTTCAACCATTGGAGGGCACTATCAATTCACTGTGATGCCCTTTGGCCTGAAGAATGCACCTGCCACTTTTCAAAGGTTGGTGAACACAGTCCTGAAAGGGTTGGAAGCTTTTAGTGCAGCATATCTGGATGATGTAGCTGTCTTTAGCTCCACCTGGGATGATCACCTGGTCAACCTGTGGAAAGGTTTGGAGGCCCTGCAGAAGGCAGGCCTCACTTTCAAGGCCTCAAAGTGCCAGATAGGGAAGGGGAAAGTGGTTTATCTGGGCCACCTGGTAGGTGGGGAACAGATTGCACCACTGCAGGGGAAGATCCAGACCATTATGGAATGGGCTCCCCCTTCAACTCAAACCCAGGTGGGAGCCTTTCGAGGCCTCACAGGGTACTATGGAGGTTTATTAAGAATTATGGGCCAGATGTAGCAACTTAAAAATTTGCGAGGTGCAAAGTGCGAGTCCATGCGACTCACAATTTGCACCTCGCAAATTGGTATGCAGTACGGTGTCTCAGACACCGACTGCAACTCGCTATGGGGTCGCAATGACCCACCTCATGAATATTCATGAGGTGGGTCGCAAATTGCGGCCCCATAGCGAGTATAGGCACTCGCAAACATGGAGGCCTGCTGTCGTCAGCAGACCTCCATGTTCGTGACTGCTTTCAATAAAGCAGTTTTTTTTTTTTTAAGTGTAGCCCGTTTTCCTTAAAGGAAAACGAGCTGCACTTAAAAAAAAAACGAAACCTTTAGTTTCGGTATTTTTTCAGGGCAGGGAGTGGTCCCTGGGACCAATCCCTGCCCTGAAAAAATATTTTTGGGTCCATTCACAAAGTGGAAGGGGTCCCATGGGGACCCCTTCCAATTTGCGAGTGGGTTACCATCCACTTGAAGTGGATGGTAACTGCGATACCATTTGCGACCGCGTACGCGGTCGCAAATGGTATTGCATACCACTCAGACTCGCAAATAGGAAGGGAACACCCCTTCCTATTTGCGATTCTGAAATGCATATTCGCAAATCGCAATATGCATTTCTGCATTGGGAAACGCGTTTAGCGAGTCGCAAACGGCAATTTTTGCCGTTTGCGACTCGCTAAACGTTTCCTACATCTGGCCCTATGGCTCCAATGCAGCTCCTCTTAATGACCTCACTAGTAAAAAGATGCCTAAAAAGGTATTGTGGAAAGCTAGCTGTCAAAAAGCTTTGGATGAGCTCAAACAGGCCATGTGCTCTGCTACTGTCCTAAAAAGCCCTTGCTACTCCAAAAAGTTCATAGTCCAGACGGATGCTTCTGAATTGGAGGTTGGGGCAGTGCTATCACAGCTTAATACTGAGGGCCAGGAACAACCTGTTGCTTTTATCAGCAGGAGGTTGACCCCTTGAGAAAAGTGCTGGTCTGTCATAGAGAGGGAGGCCTTTGCTGTGGTCTGGGCACTGAAAAAGGTGAGACCATACCTGTTTGGTACTCACTTTATTGTTCAGACAGACCACAAACCTCTACTTTGGCTAAAACAATGAATGGTAAAAACCCTAAATTGTTGAGGTGGTTCATCTCCCTACAGGGAATGGACTATACAGTGGAACATAGACCTGGGAGTACCCACTCCAATGCAGATGGACTCGCCAGATATTTCCACTTAGACAATGAAGACTCATCTGGGCAAGGTTAGTCTTATTGTCCCTCGTTTGGGGGGGGGGGGTTGTGTAGGAAAGTACCATCTTGCCTGGCATGTTACCCCCATTTTGTACTTATATGTATGTTTATTTTTGCCTGTGTCACTGGGATCCTGCTAGCCAGGACCCAAGTGCTCATAAGTTGTGCCCTGCATGTGTTCCCTGTGTGGTGCCTAACTGTATCACTGAGGCTTGCTAACCAGAACCTCAGTGTTGATGCTCTATCTGCTTTTAAAATTGTCCATGCAGGCTAGTGACTAATTTTACCAATTCTGATTGGCACACTGGAACACCCTTATAATTCCCTAGTATTTGGTACTTAGTTACCCAGGGTATTAGGGTTCCAGGAGATCCCTATGGGCTGCAGCATTTCTTTTGCCACCAATAGGGAGCTCAGACAATTCTTACACAGGACTGCCACTGCAGCCTGAGTGAAATAAAGTCCACGTTATTTCACTGCCATTTTGCACTGCACGTAAGTAACTTATAAGTCACCTATATGACTAACCATCACTTAGTGAAGGTTAGGTGCAATGTTACTAAGTGTGAGGGCACCCTGGCACTAGCCAAGGTGCCCCACATTGTTCAGGGCAATTTCCCCGGACTTTGTGAGTGCGGGGACACCAATACACGTGTGAACTACATATAGGCCAATACCTATATGTAGCTTCACAATGGTAACTCCGAACATGGCCATGTAACATGTCCAAGATAATGGAATTGACCCCCAAGCCAAATCTGGTATTGGGGTGCCAATCCCATGCATCCCCAGGGCTCCAGCATGGACCCTGGGTACTGCCAAACTAGTTCTCTGGGGTTTTCTCTGCTGCCACCGCTGCTGCCAACCCTGCTCTGGCGCGAAACTGGACAAAGGAAAGGGAAGTGACCACTCCCCTGTCCATCACCACCCCAGGGGCTGTGCCCGGAGCTCCTTCAGTGTGTCACAGACCTCTGCCATCTTGAATGCAGAGGTGTGAGGGCACAATGGAGACCTTTGAGTGGCCAGTGCCAGCACGTGACATCAGAGACCCCTCCTGATAGGCTCTTACCTGGTTAGGTAGCCAATCCTCCTCTGAGGGCTGTTTAGGGTCTCTCTTGTGGGTTTCTCTTGAGATAACAAATGCGAGAGCTCACCAGAGTTCCTCTGCACTTCTCTCTTCAACTTCTGCCAAGGATCGACCTCTGACTGCTCCAGGACACATGCAAAAATGCAACAAAGTAGCAAGACGACTACCAGCAACATTGTAGCGCCTAATCCTGATGGCTTTCTCAACTGTTTCCTGGTGGTGCATGCTCTGAGGGCTGTCTGCCTTCACCCTGCACTGGAAGCCAAGAAGAAATCTCCTGTGGGTCGACGGAATCTTCCCCCTGCTTACGCAGGCACCAAACTTTTGCATCACCGGTCCTCTGTGTCCCTTCTCATCTTGATGAGCGTGGTCCCTGGAACACAGGAGCTGGATCCAAGTGACCCCTACAGTCCAGTACAGTGGTCCTTCTGTCCACATTTTGTGGAGGTAAGTCCTTACCTCCCCACGCCAGACAGTAATCCTGTGAACTGCGTGATCTGCAGCTGCTAGGGCTTCCGTGCTCTTTTGCAAGACTTCCTTCGTGCACAGCACTGCCCAGGTCCTGCATTGTCCAACTCGCTGAGTTGACCTCTGACTTTGTGGGACCATCTTTTGTTGTGCTGAGATGACTGCTGTGCTCAGATTTCTTGAACACCTCTTCAGGTACTTCTGCGGGTGCTGCCTGCTTCTGCGTGGGCTCTCTCTGTTGTTGAGCGCCCCCTCCATCTCCTCCTCCAAGGGACGACCTCCTGGTCCTTCCTGTGCCCTGGCAGCACCCAAAACCTTCAACCGCAACTCTTGCAGCTATCAAGGCTTGTTTGCGGTCATTCTGCGTGGAAGCAACTCTGCATCATCCAGCACGCCCTAGGACATCTTCTGACCAAAGGAGAAGTTCCTGGCTCCTTCCTTTGTTGCAGAATCTTCAGCTTCTTCCACCCAGAGGCAGCCCTTTTGCACGTTAATCCGGGGTTTAGTGGGCTCCTGCCCCTCCTTGGACACTTGCGTGACTCTTGGACTTCGTCCCCTTCCTATGCAGGTCCTCAGGTCCAGGAATCCGTCTTCATTGCTTTGTAGTCAGTTGTTGTCTTTGAGGAATCCCCTATCTCGACTTTACTGTCTTTCTGGGGTATTAGGGTAACTTTACTCCTACTTTTCAGGGTCTTGGGGTGGGGTATCTTGGACACCCTTAGGGCCATATTTATACTTTTTGACGCAAAGCTGCGCCGCCGCAGTTTTGCGTCAAAAATGTTACCGCCGGCTAACACCATTTCGATGCGCTGTACGGGCGTCAAATTGATACTTTGATGCACGGCGGCGCAATCAACAGGTGGCAGTCATTTTTTTTAACGCACATCGCGGCGTCAAGTCATAAAGGAAAATGACGTTAACGCGACGTAAATGACTGTGGGTCGATTTACGACACCGCAACCCGGATATGCGCCGTTTTTTTTTTACGCAATAGCGTCAAAAATACCCGCTAACACTGCCCTTTCAGCAGAGGAGAGCCAAAATGGATCCCAGATGCCACTACAGACCCCAGGAAGATGACAGCAGACCAGGAACCAGCCAGGATGATCCATACAAGAACCAGGACATATATGGAAAAAAAAGAAAGTGTCGCTTCAGTGCAGAGGAGCAGGAAATCCTGGTTAAAGAGGTGACGGAACACCAGCACCAACTGTTCATCACCTCTAAGTTGCCAATCAGTAGGAGAGAGGCCATATGGCAACAAATTGTTGACAAGATCAACAGTGTGGCTGAAGTACGCAGGACAGTCACCGAGTGTAAGAAACGCTGGCGTGACTGCAAACGTAGGACAAAGGAAAAAATGGCCAGGAACAGGAAGGCAGCACTGCAGACTGGAGGTGGGAGTCCAGCACACCAGGAGGCCCTGGACCACATGGAGGAGATGGTCGCAGCCGTCATCCCTGAGGAGATCGTCACAGGGATTCAAGGACAGGACAGTGCAGACTACCACGAGACAACGTACATACAGGGTAAGTTGCATGGGGATTTAAAATACAATAATGTTGACTGTAAGCAGGGGGGGAAATACCTACTACACATTGCATGTAAGTCAGCATATACACGGAGTGGCATGGGTAAAGGGGTATGGCAGGGGGGCATGCCCTGCACATACAGAAGCTGGGGCACAACATAACACAACACCAACAACAGACCCATGGGGGCATCCTGTCATGACAACAATGGAGCTAAGGGAAAGCCTCGACAGGAGGGAAGGCCACTACGTCAAACTTACATCCTGGCACTCGTCAGCCAAAATATCTCCTACATTAACTAGGGCCCTATCAGCAATTCTCTAGCCAAAACAACAACTGCAATGTAACTGCAACAACAGTTGACACTAACACCTCTGATCTCTGTGCAGCTATAGTAGCCAATGGCAGTAACCTCCCCATGGAACATACATACCTAAATTAGGGGGTGAGGATGACATCGGCAACAATCTCCTGAAACAAGACGAAGGCCCCAGTACACTCATATGTCAATGCCCATAGTTGTCACATACATCAGCCAAAGTAAACAGCAATAGGAGCGACACAGCACTAAGGACACACACATGCTGCATATGTCAGGGTCCTTAACGTGCCTGGCTAACAAGGCAACATCACAAATGTCATACTGCTCAGACAACAGCATTGAGGAGGGGACACATGCAACTGGTCACTGAAATACACCTGCACAGTCAGAGGACCAAATAGGACATTGATACGATAAACAGGGCAATCCAATGTAACACACATTACCCAACATCAGCAGGACACATTAACAATGTCTACATCCATATCACATCATAACAATGCCATGCATAGGATATGCCACATGTCAATTACATTTAAGTCAATGTGAACAATCAGAGATTGGGGCAGGTCATGAGAGGCAAGTGTGCTGCCAGGGCAATCAGAACACCCACAGCCAGTGAAAGGTCTCACCATAAGAATGGATATACACGGAGGGTCGAGTAGGACAAAAAGATGGCTATTCCCTATTTGGTACAAAGCAACACCTAGAGGCGATTAGGCAGACAAGTCTGATAACTCAATATCATACATGTGACACACAGGTGGGCCATAGGCCTATAACAATGCCCATATGAAGGTCAGCAGATACCAATACCAAACAAGATCACAAAGTAAATTCATCAAAAGGCTGGCATGTTACGTAAAAATTGTCACAACACAGACACACTAATTGTACCCTGTTTCATTGCAGAGGAACATGGATACCTGTCCCTGATTTCCCTGATGACATGGATGACGAGCCCATAAACATTCCCCAGGAGACCATCCAAAAGGTCCTTGAAACCCTCCAGACCCCACCTTCTGTCACATGGAAGAGCACAGAACAAGCAGCCATCACAGAAGAACCACCCACCACCCCACCCTAAAGACCATGAACTCTACACAGGCATCCCAACAAAAGACATCAAATGACTCCAACGCATCCAGAACGCATCCGCCCGCCTGATCCTCGACATACCCCGCCAATGTCACATCTCCCACCACCTGAAGGACCTCCACTGGCTCCCCGTGGACAAAAGGATCACCTTTAAACTCCTCCTACCTGAACACCAGACTCAACTTCTACGTTCCCTCACGCCAACTACGCTCTGCCAACCTTACCCTCGCCATCGTCCCCCGAATCCAGCGAAAGACCCCTGGCGGCAGATCCTTCTCCCACCTCGCCGCCAAGACCTGGAACTCACTCCTGACCTCACTACGCCAGACCCAGGACCTCCTCACCTTCAGGAGACTCCTCAAGACATGGCTCTTCGAACAATAGCAGCGACCCCCTACCTCCCTCCCCCCCAAGCGCCTCGAAACCCTAACGGGTACATAGCGCGCTTTATAAATTTAATGATTGATTGATTGATTGAATTGCAAGACCTGCCAGCTCTTACACAGCTGAGGACTCTGACGACACTGGCACCAGTTTTGAAAGAACTGTAGTTGGAGTACAGCGGGAGCTGGCCAAGGAGGTGCGGGTGGGGATGCAAAATATGGCAGCCAGCCTTGAGGGGGTGTGCTCGTGCATGATGTCATCTGCAGATCAGGCAGCAGCTATGCAAGCCCTAACATCCATACTGCAAGGACTACAAGAAACTGTAAAGGAATTCACCACTGCAGTAAGGGAGTTGCCACAACACCTCGCACCCCAAACTTTCCACTGCATGCACAAATGCAATCATGACTCCCTCAGGGCCGACCTGGCTGCCTACCATCGTGATGTAGCTGCTATTCTCAAAAACCAGCAGGCCCTCCTTGCTGCAGTACTGCCCTTAAGACCTTCACAGTGAGCAGCCACCGGGATGTCTGACTCCACGTCTTCTAACACTGAGGTGTGTGTTGCCCCTTCACAACCAACAATAACAAGGACAAAGCAGGAACACACACATCAGAAGAAGAAGAAGACATGGAACAGATCACATTCACAAGGAAGAGTACCCGGAAGCACTAGTCCCTGCACCATGGCCTACTTTGACCAAGGTCCTACGTTTTGTCAATTGCCAGTCTCACTACAACTATACTCAATGACTGTTCTGCTAACCACTGTATGACTTGTCAGCATTGCCAGTGAATGTCTCTCTCCTACTAATTGGCAAATCCTGTCCCTCTGCACTGTCTGTAACATCACCCCAGCATGTCAGGAGCATCATCCACACCCCTTCTGTAGGATCACCATGTAAGAATGCACTAGAACGGACTCAGCAAACATGGACAATGTACATTTTGCACTACAGCACCTATCAATAAATAGCACTTGCACACCTAATATGTCTCTGTGTAATTTGACACATCAACTGTGCAGTAGATAACTCAAAAGTGCCTGTGTGACAACCATGTAGCTTGTCAATACAACTGTCCTGACATCATGTAGTCAGATACATCTGTGCAGTGCCCAGGATTGCATCATAGCCTGACCATCCTGAGGAGAATAACTGATGAAGGGAGAAACCACACACAATCATGCTGTGTTGGACAGAATAATGCTCCATCAATAGCAATCAAAGTCAACTAATGGTGGCTGATAAATGTGGGCACCATGCAATACTAAAACATTAAATTATGCAGTCTAATCTAAGCAAACACAACTAAACACAGCATCAATCACCATCTCTGAGTATACTTCCAAGAAGGGAAGTCATGCTAAATTGTTGCACACATGATCTATGTCAGTAATGAAGACAAGAAGACAAGAGTGTTAACAACACCTCATCTACAAAGATGTCCCTGAACATCACACTGCAGTCCGACCTAATAAATTACCCACAATACCAAGTCTGGAAGCACACTTTGTGATGTAGAAAACATACTCATCAACACAAATCCTTTGTGATCCATGTAAACTCCAAATGGTGGTTCTATCAAATGGTGGATACTTACCAAGTTAGCACAGGGGTAGCTGCCATTTTAAACCTCTTTTTTCTTTGGTTTGTAGCATAGGACACAAATGTCATAGAACAACAATCACCTACACTGATGGCAAGGCCATGATCAAGTAGCAGTTAACACATAATGAAAAGGGTTAACTATATATTTATTCATAAGTATTCACACCAGAGGCAACTAAGGGAAAAGTCATACCTACACTAATCTAACCTGACTACTCCTAACCCACAACTGTCCCTAACTAACCTAAGCTAAACTTACTCTACACATATAACGAATCGATCTAAACATCAACCCCCCACCCACCATTATGAGACAGGACACATGCAGGACAACACATACTAACGTACACACATACTATACTATCCTAAACAATCATATATTTTTTTGTATTTTTTTTATATATATATATATTTTTTTTCTAAACAGACAGGAATCCCAACATTGACCCCCACCCACCCACACACTCTAAAAAATGAAAAATAGAAAGAATAAGGCCCCCCCACCCTCCTCCCTAACACTAACTAAGCTATCAACCTATACTAACCTAACACTAATCCCCAAAACCCACCTATCATGATAAAAAGGAAAGAGGAGAGAGGGGAGGGATAAATTAAAATAGACCATATAAGTCCTAGAGGTTGGCCCTCCGTAGGGTCAGCCTGATGGACCTGACCCGCTTCTTTATGTACGCCACATCCTGGCTCAGCTTGTTCACCTTCCGAATGAACTTGTCCATTTTGCGGTCTAAAGCCTGGAATGCCGCAGGGTCAATTGGAGGTGCTGCTGCTGTCTGTGTGCTGGCAGACGTGCTCTGTGTGGGAGTTGTTTGTAGCCCACTGGACTGTCCTGAAGCTCTTATATTGCTGGGTCCTGGTCGTGCTGCAGAGGCAGGGACAACTGTCCCCGCCGTTGCTGGGGCCACTTGGGGAGAACTGGTGGTTGTGGTGGTGGTGGTGGTGGCTGTAGTGGGCAACGTTGGGCCACCCTGTGGTGAGGCCCACCATGCTCCGGAGGCCCGATCTGCCTGGTATCTTCGGGCCATCCGTCGGAACCCCGACTGCACCTGCAGGATGTGCCGGTATCTCATGGCCCGCCTCTCAAATTCATGCCTCTGTGCGGCACTCATGTTTGCAGCTGTGAAGAGAAAGGCAACTATTTACCATAGGAAATGCATTGGGTGGAACAGCACAATGGGTCAATTGGAAATTACTTTTACTGTAGTTGTAACAGCTCATATCACCATATAGATCATTGAAAGTCTCAGAGGAAGTACATGGGAAGCCTGCATACAAAGGGCATCTCACACATAGCATATACATGTCTCTACATGATGGGTGATATCACCCTAAACTTCTCATCTTAAAAATTACTAATGCAGCTGACATTATGGCTGCACCTCCTCCGCCTATTGCCTGGACTACATATGTCAGTGTATGTGATAACAATCACAACCCTCAATATCTGCAATTTGTAATTGGATTTGCTAGTATAGAACTCATGTGCCATAACCGAGTGTGTACACTAGGTTCAAAACAAAGTTTCAAATGGTCACAATTATGTGTAACATACTGGTTTCTACAGTCCTAGGTACCCTATTCCCAAACATATGGCTGACTTTGAGGGGTGGGGGTGGGAAGAACATCCAACAATATCATAATCAATGCACACCCAGGAGTGTATAGAAAGCTCAACATGTTTTTGCCTCCACACACACACCACCAGTGAAGGGCTAGCAACAAATCGGAGTCAGCTAAACCTTGTCCTATCCAAGGTCCACACATGTCAAAATGTACTGACTTAGGCCAACATCACATACTACCAGTGAGGCATATTTTTCTACAGACACAGAGGAGCAAAAACACCCATAATCATGAGTAGCATGTACACCTAGGCCATTGCACTCTAGTCCCACACACTTCTAGTACAACTTGTGGAAGTACATGCCCCCGGAAGATCCAACCTACAGTGTACTCAGTCCATCGTTAACTAGGGAAGCAGCAGATTTCAGACAAGCCATTTGCAGAAGCTATCTGGGAGAATGTCAGTCTGAAATGCAGACTCAGTCCGAGACAAGTCCCAGAGCAACTCTTACATTAACCAGTGTATTCCACATGACTCATCCCATTCCCCATAGCGGGCCCTACTGGAATGGCCTATAGACCCAAAATCTGAGAAATGGATAAGCATAGGTCAACTCAAAATGAAGTGATAACTGAAATCCCACTAATGGAACAAGACTAATGAATGAATTCTGTTGAACACACAGTAGTCCATCATGCATCACCAGCAAACATTAAAAAAAGCACACATGCAACACTCACTGTAGGTGTCGGGTCCTCAAAATAAACCACCTCTCCCACTGTGTACGGTGCAGGTCCACCTGTAAAGCATGGAAGGAAGAATATACTCAGAATCCGTGCACTGACAAACAATTGCAATTACAAAGACAATGTGAGAATATGAAATGAGTAATGAAACCCTTTCACACATGCTCATACTGCATGGAATTATTCATGAGCAACAATTACATTGGATGAGTCTCCTGCTACAGTTACACACCCTACTACACACATGCAGTGGTCTGGACAGTCATGTAGTGGCAAAGATGCACCTCCATTAGTATGCACCAACAATATAGGGGTGTATTCATCTCATCATGTGCATCCAAGAGAGACATCCAAAAGCTGGTTACTTGAGGACTGCATGACCTCTCAAACTCAAACAGCTTATGTGGTCATGACACATATGTGACTGATAGGTACATGGTACAGAGGGCCAGGTACTTTGGCAATACCTCATGTTGTTACAGTTTCATACATTGATGTGTCCTAACAATAGTGATTGGCACCAAACATAGATGTTTGTACCCTAGTCCATACCTTTGGACTGCAATCCCTATTCTGAGTTGGGCACAAGTGACAATAAATACCAGTCTAATATGTTAGCTGAGGGCACCTGAGTCCTTAACAAATATGGTTCATGCTCAGATCAGGCATGTAACAATTAGATGTGAAGGAACACATTTATCACAACAAGGCATGGCACTTCCATGAACATTTTCCATACACACCAACCAGACACACATGTGACATATGTGTGGACAACAT
This sequence comes from Pleurodeles waltl, assembly GCF_031143425.1. Classification (NCBI taxonomy): domain Eukaryota; kingdom Metazoa; phylum Chordata; class Amphibia; order Caudata; family Salamandridae; genus Pleurodeles; species Pleurodeles waltl. The sequence goes on along the minus strand of NC_090437.1, from coordinate 241,269,306 downwards.
TGCTAACTTCAATTGACGTGAAGGCAGCACTCATTTATAGCATCATGTAGGGTTTACTTATGTCAGTCTAGCTATGGCGTCTACATATGTAGGTATGATGTTTCAACATCCATTTTTCGCTGGCTATTGTGACCTGTAGAGTCCTAATTGCATCATTAATGTGTCACTTGTCTGACACAAAGGCAGCACTACATTACATTCTGCTACAGGCAACCGGTATGTGTAGAAAACATGAGCTACCTGACTGCTAGCATTTGTCTTCCTTCACATTGTGCATCAATTACCCAGTAGGTTTCCCTAGCATTACACACAGTCAGCTACTTATCTGGCAGATTGGGTAACAATCATCACATGTCACCACACAGCTTTAAATTGTGCACATGTACTTGATCTGTACTCACCAACATGGCCACCAATCCTGATTCCCAGGTGTTCCAGCAGATCTTGCTCCCTGGATATCAGATCAGCCCAGCTGTGCTTCAGTTGATGGTCATTCCTTTGGCTACCATATAGACGGACCAAGTGATGGCGCACCTTCCCCCACCGGACTTTACGGGCCTCCGTGTGATACCCCTGTATCACCCTACCCCCAGCCTCCAGCATGAGGGGGAGGAAATGGCAAACAAGCCATATAAATCCCCCCAATTCCTCCTCACCCATCCTGGAAAGCCGTGGCCTACCAGACATGTCAGCACTGACAAAGGGGAAAAAGTTGTAGAAAAAGGAAAAGGGGGAAATGGGGAAAGGTAGAGTGGTGAAATACAAAGAAAACTTAAGAAGAAGAGCCCAACTAACCCCTATATTACAGTACCCACAACAGACTCCCACAGACAATAAATAAAACACTGGACTTGACAAAATAATAGAACACAGACTCAGACAGTATTCAACAACAAGACAATGATGACAAAAGCACAATTGAGATGGTACACTGGACACAAAAGCAATAATACACAGGACAACACTTTCCACACACCCACACAGTCTAGAATAATCTGAGACTGCAAAGTGAAAGTGAAAGTACACCCACTGTACAGATTCTGTAAACAGGATATCCTATTACATCACATCCTGCATAAAATGGCTGCCGTTTTTTTCTCTGCTATGCGTAATTTTTTCATGCATACAGCTTGTGCGTCATATTTTTTGACGCATAGGAGTGCAAATAATGCAGAGTCAAAAACATTTTGGTCTATTATATTTGTTTGAGGCATATTTTACAGTTCTAGAGTTGAAAATTAATCCGCTGGAAATTATGATATCTAAATATGGAAAATATTTTTGACTCTGCATTATCTGCACTCCTGTGCGTCAAAAATTATGACGCACAAGCTGTATGCGTGGAAATATGACGCATTATGGAAAAAAATGGAGGCCATGTTATGCAGGATATTATGATATCTATTTTTGAAATAATTTTTCTGACTCTCCATTATCTGCACTCCTGTGCGTAAAAAATTATGACGCACAAGCTGTATGCGTGGAAATATGACGCATTATGACAAATATGTCTTTCATTTGTCAAATTGAGAAATGAATTTTGTCATGACCAAACGGTGCTAAGTGATACACATTTGGGGTTAGCTATGGCAAATGTCCCTTATAGGATGTATAGAAGGTATTCACAGTGCAATGGTAATGATTGGTCAGAATGGATATTACTCATAATTGTACACATATGTGGGTAATTGCTGATGGCTATTTTCAAAATATGAATGGGATACCAGGATGTATTCCTTAGCAAAAATGTGTCCACATTTATCAAGGTAATCAAAATTATATAAAGGCCAAATAGGTAGTGCAATTGTCGGCTACACTTTTTTAGGGGGTAACCATGTCCTAATTACGAGTTAATGTATCTAAAATGTGTTTTACTTTTGACATGTAGGGCACACATGCGCCTTATGCATGTGTGTGCTTCACATGTGCATAAATAATGTATATTTGGGGGGCAGTAGAGGTGGACTTAGGCCCCCAGCACCCTAGGGTTTGCTCTTCCAGACATGCAAATTTATCCAAGGGGTTCCCAAATTCAGTAATGCTAAACCTTCAGCAGCAGGCCCATGGAAGCAAAGAGGGTATGATTCACTGTTTGCCATTCTGTAATCCCATTTGCCCATTTTACGTTTGCCCTATTGATTCTTTTGAGAAATCTGACATACCATTTTGCATTGATATTTTTTGCAAAATCTCAACGTTCCTCATGTCATGATAGCAAATAGGTTGTTGATGTATGTGGCCCTTTATGCATTACCTGGTTTAGTGGCATGTTTCATTCTTCCTGCTAGGTTACAACTGGGACACTACTGTGATCGGCTGCTTGCAAATATTTTGTTGATTGGATGGTACATGTACATGTGTGTGGTCCAATATTGATCCAGTATCAACTGTCAGGGTGTATGTTGTCACTGTAACGTCCAGGTCTCCTCATGAGTTAGTGGCAGCTAATCTTGTTTCTATTGGGTATTGTTTCTAGCAAAATTTGAGAGAAGCCATTGAGGACATGGTCACCTACACATGGATGGTCCCACCCTGTCACTGAAAACGTGTAATGAGACTTTCTACTGGGCAACCTTGGTGTGCTGAGTGAGAGAATGTCTCAGGTGTCTGGATCCGGCATGTGTCATTGCAACATTTGTACTCCAGTTTGCCTCTGTGGATGGTAATGTATCAGTAAACATCATAGCCTCTGTGCAGAAGTAAATGGCTGGTATTCAACACACACAACTCATCTTTATCATTTGAACAATGTTACTCAGCGTTTGAACAGTCAGGGTCCTCATATGTGTTGACCTTTCATGGACATTATCTGAGGTTGCTGGTTTTGATGGAGGCCATTTACACCATCATACACTATGGTCCAGGTCCAATGTCACACTTTGTAGTTTAGGCATTAATGAGGGCCAGACAACGGAAGGGCCAAGATTTGGCTAGTCAAGGGCTCTGTCACAAATCGGAAGCAAATAACAGTCAGATGATGCAATATTATGTATTTGAGTATACATTGATGAGGCTAATGACAAATAAGTGTCTGAGGTACAAGAGGTTTTGGACAGCACGTGTGGTCCATAGGTGGACCCCAGGTATCTGTAGAGTGACCCACGGACAGGTGCCAGTCAGGCTGACAGGATGCTGGGTCAATCAGGAGCAAGTTCTTTCAGTAATTACATGATCAGTGTTCTGACTAGGACTGGTCAGAGGGAGCAATAGACAGGTGAGATGTCACACTGAGTATGTCCTGTGTTGTTTTGAAGGTGACACATGAACCCTGATAAAGTGTTCTACGGCAACATTAGTAGCAATGCTTAATGATGTAATAGCTCAAATTCCAACATGTATGCAGTAGGAGGCATCAGCAGGGACGGGGCATGTACATTTGGGTGGTGTGCATGGAGGGGATCACTGGTGTGGCCTCCATCAGTGGCTCACTAGTCCTGTCAGATGGGATTTGCTGATAATTAGCCTACAGTACCTTTCACAGAAGAATCAATCTACAGGTGATTCCAGGCCTTAAAAACTCCAAGCCAGTGTATTATATGAGCTGAGTTCCATGCAGTAAGATGGTACTATGACAATGGTAGGCATAGGAAAGGGTGTGGCACACTGGATGACTCTTGTGAGTGTGTGGATGAGGGAATCTCAGTGTACACAAATCGGCATTCCATGGACCTCTTCAGATAGGTGGGGTGTGAGCAGCTGCAAGTATGTTTAATGTTTTTAGAAAAGGGCTGACATGTAGATGGGATGTGATGTGCTGGATGCTTGTCATAGGTGTAGCACTTGTGCTGTGTATGTTCTGCTTATGTGTAACTCTAGTGACAGATAGTCATTGCAATGATAGTAAGTAGTTGGAATTACTGTTAGCAAGAGTCTAGTACTACATTCCTGTTCCTGAAGCATTAGCATGTGAACTGCCTGATGTATGAGGCCTGTTTTCCCTTAGTTGAGTGATGGTGTTTTAGTTGTGTGCCGTCTGCTGCGATGATCCATGTTTACTACATGTATGTGAGTCATATGTGTGGTCCTCAGCTATTGCCCTTCAAAGGTGAATTGTACAGGATGTCTGTCATTTACATTGTGTGTGTATTTGACCATTGTATGGTGGCCATTACATTTGTGGTGTATTTTTTTGTGTCATGATTGTTATATCATTATTGCTCAATGAGACGACATTCTTCTTCAGATATTTCAAGCTAAAGGTGGGCAGAAATGAATAGGCCAAACCATGATGTGGTGTTTATTATGAGTGTTTATTTACAATAGTGCATTAAGTGGTGATGGTGATAATTATGCAAATAAATTATTTACAATGTGTTGGCGCCTACGCACTCCAGCAGCCCTGTTTGGTTGTTCCCCCTCCTGTTGCAGGGCACCATCCTCCTCTTCTTCGTCTTCAGGCATGTATGGGTCTGGTTCGAGGAGGGGAATGTTCCTTTTTACACAAATGTTGTGCAATATTGCACATGTGAGTATGATCCTACAGACCATCTCGGGGGAATTATAGTAGGCTACCGCCAGTGATGTCAAGGCAGCGGAACCTTGACTTGAGGATCCCAAAGGTCCGCTCGACAATGCTGCATGTCCTCTTATGGGCGTCGTTGTATGCCCTCTCTGCAGCAGTACTCGGGTTCCCAAATGGTGTCATTAGCCATGGCTGGATGCCATACCCCTGATCAGCTGAAAGAAAAACACAGAATGGGATCATGTAGATGTAGCTGGCACTATTGAAAAGACCTTTAATGGCAGTAGTTGTCTTGTGTTGTCTGTGACTCTTTTGTGTACTAATGTGACATCCTATACTTGTAGGCTATGCCATCTGCATTGTGTTGTTTCCTTGGCTGAGCAAGTGTTTGTCTGCTAACCGTTTGTCAGCAGTATGTTTTGGGATTGTCAGTACAGTGTGCCCTCGCTAGCATTGTAACTTGTGATACAGGTGTCCGTGTGTCTTCACTGAGGGTGAGATGATAGTTCCATGCACATTTAAATTTGAAAGTGTTGGTAACACGTTCATATCAAAGTACCCTGGACATCCCATACCTTGAAACTTATGCAATGTATTAATGTAAAGGTCATTGTGACACTTACAATTTGCAAGGTGACATTTAGGCAACCACACTCATTAATGTCTTCACATTAGGCTGTACAGTAAATTCCGATGTGTGACAGGTTCAATGGTGAGTTAAGAAACATGGCTAGTGATGTCAGGACCTCATTGTGTTCCTGTCTAGATGTTGCTGTTGTGGTGTATGTGTTGTGTGTCCTAGAGGGTTGCTGTGCAGTGTGTATATAAGTAGGTTTTTGTACTTAGCAACAAGTAGTCCATTGCCATACCGTCCATCCTGGAATTGTTGGTTGATGGTGCAGTGACGGAAGATGAATGAGTCATGTACACTCCCAGGATATTTAGCCACGATGTTGGTGATCAATCCCTGGTGATCGACTCTGGCCTGCAAGTTGATTGAATGTTTGTGCTTCCTGTTGCGGTAGAGGTGTTCTGTTGCAGCAGGTGGCACAAGGCGTACGTGTGTGCAGTCGATTGCACCAAGGACGTGTGGGAAGCCACTGATGAGGTAGAACCCCTGTTTTGTTTCCTGCTGCTTCTGCAGTGTGTTAGGGAAGCAGATGTGGAGGTGTGTCAGGCAACTGATGGCATCCAGTATGTTTGGCAGAAATGCGGAGAATGATGGTTGTGATATTCCGCCAACCAGGGCACCAGTTGTTTGAAATGAGCCACTTGCCAGCAGGTGAAGTACGGCAAGCAGCTTTGTTTCTGTTGGGATGGTGCGGGGTGTCACCAAAGTGGGGGCCAACTGCTGTTCAATGTTTTGCAGCAGCTGCTGAATGGCCTGCCAGTTCAACCGGTACCTCTGTATGATGTCGTGTTCCCTGAGGCCATGCAGGGTTGTTCTTGGGCAGAATATCCTCTCTTGCCTTCTGCGCTGCCTTTGGGGTCCCTGCTGTTGTTGCTGCTGGGCTCTGCGTCTATGTGCACACTGGATAAGAATCACCTCCATGTCTCCCTGTTGCTGCTCTGCTGCTCTGCTGTTTGTTCTGATTAAATACAGGTGTGTTTGCCCCATTTTAATGCCTGCCCTGACCCAGGTGTTAAATTTTGACGCACATCGGGCTGTGTGTCATTTTTTTGCTCCGCCTCCCGGCCGAGAGTCATTTTTGCCCAGAAGCATAAATACGACGCACGGCCGTTTGCTTCGTTTTTTGGACGGGAACGCCTACCTTGCATATCAGGGTAGGCGGGTTGCCGCATCCAAGAAATGATGCACACAGCGGAATTTTGTCGTCCGCGGGCTCTGGCGTCAGAGTTTAAATATGGGGCAACGTTTGCGCTGATTGTGCGTCAATTTTGTGACGCACAATCGGCGCAAACGGAGTATAAATATGCCCCTTAGTGTTTTCTTACACTCCCAGCGACCCTCTACACACTACACTAGGCCTGGGGTCCATTCGTGGCTTGCATTCAACTTTTGGAGTATATGGTTTACGTTGCCCCTAGACCTATTGTCTCCTATTTCATTCTATTGTATTCTACAGTGTTTGCTCTACTTCTCTGAGTGTTTTACTTACCTGATTTTCATTTGTGTGTATATTCTGTGTATTTTACATACCTACTAAGGGAGTATATCTTGTGAGATACTTTTGGCAAATTGTCACTAAAATAAAGTACCTTTATTTTGAGTAACTCTGAGTACTGTGTTTCTCATAATATAGTGCTATATGATATAAGTGGTATGGTAGGAGCTTTGCATGTCTCCTAGTTCAGCCTAAGCTGCTCTGCTATAGCTACCTCTATCAGCCTAAGCTGCTAGAACACTACTAATCTACTAATAAGGGATAACTGGACTTGGCACAAGGTGTAAGTACCATCAGGTACCCACTATAAACCAGGCCAGCCTCCTACAAACGTGTACTAAGGTGGGTCTATATGGTGTGTGTAAACATGATAGCCTTTGGTATGGTCTTCCTCCTCCCCACCTGTTTGCTGAAATTTGTTTTGTTGAACCTAGGACAGTGTGCGCTTTGCCACTGCTAACCAGTGCTAATGTGCTTGTTCTCACTCCTTTAACATGGTAAAATTGCCTTACACCAAATTGGCATATTTAATTTACTGATCAGTCTCTAATAAAGTGGTACTACTTGTACCTAGGAACTGTAAATCAAATGATACTAGTAGGCTACTTGTGAAAATATTTTTGATGAGCATGAGCCTTACATGTGATTATTGCACATCAAACGTTTTTACGTGCTAGTGATATAGAAATATAAAATACATTAAAATTCCAGTTACAAGACTAGCATCAGAATCTAAACGTTTTTGCCTGTGATCCATACAGAATATAAACATGTGTAAATGCTGGTGACAATCACTTAATTAGTATCAGATCTCAAAATCCTTAGTGCAATTTCATATTGTCTGTTTCCTATAAATTTACACACAGGTTTGATCCACTTCTTATGTGGGATTAAATAGGCATTGCAAAAAAAGAAACAATGGTGCAGTGTTTCACTTTCAATCTCTGATTTGCATGACGGACATAAAGTGCTAATGCAATATTTCTCTCCCCAGTGAATGCAGAAGTTATGGATGGGCAGGATCCCAAATCTGAACTTGATCGACAGCTGCTTAGCTATGGGCAAGGGATCTTATCAAGTGAAGGTTCGGATAGAGGAATAGTTTTTTAATCTAAAAATCTATCTATCAGGCTACCCTGTGTGATCTCTGTAATTCATCTTTCCAAAGATACAGATGTAAAGTTTCTTCAATTACCCAATATTGTCACAGAACTAGCATCAGCTGGAGAGTCCCACAGAGCAGGAAGGTCCAATTTGTATAACATACTTTTGATGCACGCTAACCAGGGAACTTTCAAATGATCATTCCAGTGCAGAATTTCCTTTAATTTTGACCTGTAATGTACTAGTTTATCAGTAGACCACAATCTATGCCTGAACAATAGAGGTCTTCATTTTAATGTTGAAGCAATCACGTACACACCTACATCAAGCAACTGGGGGAGATATGGGGCACTCTGCAGAGGATTTAGTAAAGACCTAATAAACCCCATTTTTAACCACAGCAAGCCTATTGTCTTTTACATGCCCCAATAGCCATAGAAGGCTGACCCCTTGACTTTGTTGTTGTAAAGTTCTACAACTGAGGAGAGAATTCTGGACTTAAATTCATGACTAACCTCACAAGGACCCTACATTCCTGCTGTTAGATTAGTGCACTCTTGTTAATTTGCAACTACCAATTGAATGTGTTGGTCAGTCTAACTCCTTGTCAAAGACTTGTACTTGTTCAAGCAGCTCATTCTGTACTTTAATGCACATCTTCATAGCTTTGTAAGGATTACATGCCATAGATATGGCCTTCTTGATATTTAATTTTAACCCCTCTGTGAACAAAAGATTAAAGATATAGCAACTAAGGCCTGTAAACCAACAGGAGTTTTAGAAATAAGAAGCCTGTCATTTCCAAACAAAAACATCAGAATTTTAAAAGCACCTATTTTCAGGGCAACATTACCAGAGAAGCCTAAATATTACACTAATTAATTTATATAGAGAGAGTAAAAAGAATTGGAGCTAGAACAAAACCCTGGTGAACTCCCTTCTCGTTTCTTAAGGAATTGGACAGCTCACCAATTTTGCCATATTTGACGTGGACATACTTGCTTTTATGTAATCTTATTGAAACCAATGAAATATTATCTGGAACCCCATTTGGCCTAGTACAGCCCATAGCTTGAAGCAAGGAATTAAATCAAAAGCTGATTTTGAGTTGACAAAGAACACATACAAGTGACCCTATTCCAATACTATTGTTTACCAAAATGCTGAAAAAAACAGAACATTTGATCTATTATACTAATCATCTGGCAAAAATCTGCTTAGAGATGTGTTCAAGATAATATTTTCGGTAACCCATTCTGTGAGTTTTCACAGAATTTGATGGAAGAAAATCTTTTGCAGTCCGCCTGTCAGGCTGAGAGGCCTATTGTTGCCAGAATCTTCTTGACTGCCCTTCTTATAGAAAGGGACAATCTCAGCATGATTACAGGATTTTGAAAGAGACCCACATTCTAGTGTAGAGCTTGAGAGCAGATTATTATATGGGCCCCACATAAGTGGTTCTACAGGGAACAGATAATCTCGGATGCAATCAGATCAAAGGGCCTCCCTAGGGCGCTATGACAGAAAAACACCAAAATACTCTAAGAGATATAACCAGGGAGATGCTGTTTTATGTGATTTTATTAGTCCCTCAATTTGGTACGTCACCTAGGAGCTTTCCAGTTTCTGACTAAAACCTCTCAAAATGTTCAACCCATGCTTGGGGTTGCCGATGGAAGGTGACCTGAGATATGGCATGAAGGATTCCATGAGCAAGCATGCGCCAAAATGTCTTATTGTCCCCTGCTCTTACTGCTTTTAACAGATCACCCCAAACCTTATCTTCCCAGTCTTATCTAACTTTAGTCGCCATCCCTTATAATTTATCCGTGTCAGTAAAATTTGCTCATGATTATTGGCTTTGATGGATATTATTAGAGCAGCCTTTGCAAGTCTACACTGTCTAATGTACCCTGAAAGTATTGGTTTCTTTTTAAGTTAAGTGGACTTTTTACATTCCCTAGTTAGTAATTCTGGTAGATGATTGAACAAATCATCCTAGTTCTTGAGGAAATGATTTGCGCGTTCACCAGGGGGACTAATACTACCCATACTCTAAATTGTGTCAGCCACTTTACTGTAAAATTGCACCATTAGGCTAGGTTGGTCAGACACATATATCCACTTTAAGGCCTTCTTATTGTTTGAGAGCTAGAGTTCCCCCAGAAACCTAGAATTAGGGATATTGCTTTTTGGTGACATATACTCTTTTGGTGTTAATTTTAGCACATTATGACAGATAGCACTCTGATCTAACATTTTCATGTCCACCATATGTGGCCACAGTTGTAGGGCTAGCAGAATCATATCAATTCTGCTTGATTTGTTGAGCATCTGTTAAGTGCGGGTGCTTGCAAAATCTGAAGGTGATCTGCCATTATAAGCTCTTAGGCCAAGATTTATTGTTCAGCCCAATAATTGGGTGGATAGTACAGACTGTCTTTTAACTGGGTTGAGATCTAAATGTGGGTGACCCCACACAGCATCTTATTCCTCTGTTATATCTGACTCAGAAGTTGTCAAATGTCTCAAAGGTAACATTAAATTCACCCGCAAGAATCACAAGCTCTCTCGGGGATAGGTGATCAATACAGTGCTCAAGGATGGTAAAAATACTGGATTCCTTATTCTGCCTATCAATCATTTTGTTAATTTGGGAAATGTAGAGGTACTTATCAGCTTTTGAGTTAATTAAAAGAGCAAGGGCCATATTTATACTTTTTGACGCAAAACTGCGCTAATGCAGTTTTGCGTCAAAATAATTCGCGCCGGCTAACGCCATTCTGAAGCGCCATGCGGGCGTCGTATTTAATCAATGACGTTAGCCGGCGTTAGCCGCCGGCGCTGCCTGGTGTGCGTGGAAAAAAACGACGTAGACCAGGCAGCGCCGGCGTAGGGGGATATGGAGCTTGGGCGCCAAAAAATGGGGCAAGTCAGGCTGAGGCAAATTTTTCGCCTCAACCCGATTTGCGCCATTTTTTTCGACTCCCAACCCCCATAGAAATGACTCCTGTCTTAGCAAAGACAGGAGTCATGCCCCATTGCCCAATGGCCATGCCCAGGGGACTTCTGTCCCCTGGGCATGGTCATTGGGCATAGTGGCATGTAGGGGGGCACAAATCAGGCCCCCCTATGCCACAATTAAAAAAAAAAAAAAAATACTTACCGGAACTTACCTTAATGTCCCTGGGATGGGTCCCTCCAGCCTTGGGTGTCCTCCTGGGGTGGGCAAGGGTGACAGGGGGTGTCCCTGGGGGCATGGGAGGGCACCTCTGGGCTCCTTCCGAGCCCACAGGTCCCTTAACGCCTGCCTTGTCCAGGCGCTAAAAAACGGCGCAAAAGCGGCCGTACGTCATTTTTTTTGACCCGCCCACTCCCGGGCGTGAATTTTGCCCGGGAGTGTAAATACGGCGCACATGCCTCGGAGTCAATTTTTTAGACGGGAACGCCTACCTTGCATCTCATTAACGCAAAGTAGGTGTCCACGCTAAAAAATGACGCAAACTCCATGGACTTTGGCTCTAGACGCGTCTAATGCCAAAGTATAAATATGGAGTTAGTTTTGCGTCGGAATTGCGTAAAAAAAACGACGCAATTCCGGCGCAAACAGAGTATAAATATGCCCCCAAGTATCTCAAGAGAGTTAATTGGGATCCTCCTAATTCTACAAATTAGTGTTTATTTACCCATATTACTAACCTGCTGAAAGCCAGCCTTCTCCCGTGTGAAACTGCTTCACAAAAGAAGTTTGCGTAGCCCAAACTATATACCTGCTCCACACTCCAGGATTCTTGAAATAAACCCCCATGACACATCTGAGGTTTTGGATTTAAGACTGTCGATGCTCCAAGGGAGGACACTCCACTCATCGTTAGGAATCATATTGGGAGTTGCTGTTAGTTGATTTTTTGTCAAGTACTCATAATCAATCCTCTCTTAACACCTTCTAGGCTTCTAAGGGGGTAGATATTATATTTTGGCCAGCATGATGAATATGGGCCCTTGCCAAAGGATGTTGTTGTTTAGGGGGATGATGTGGTGCTGGGGAGAGAACTCTTCAGTGGTAATTGGATGAGCCGCAACATTGGGAAAACCATGTTGAGTGTGCCCATTCCTATTAACTAATAAATGGGGTCTTCTGTGCAGAGAAGAGGGAAGGGGATTCAGTTGGAGGCCATACCATTTCTGTTTTAAAGAACTCCCTTTTGTAACAGGACATTGGTTGCAGGGAAGCTTAAAAGGCTGAGATGGCTACTGTTCACGGTGGAGCGCTTTGGTTGGCCATGGGAGCTTGGTTTAAAAAAAAGGTTAGAATGAGAATGGAGCATGTCCAATTGCTGCAGCAAAGGGATATTTGTAAAATATTGAGATGTTAGTAGATTAACTTGTGCCCTAAGTTCTGTAAGCTCTGCCTTAAGGCCACTCACAATCTGAGGTGAGACCCATCTCACAGGAGCTTGCTCCATAATGTTATTAAAAATGAGAGGGGCAACTTAATGGATTAGATTCACAGGGAATGGTAACTTCCTGCACTGTATGGACAGAAAAAAGGGTTTTTGCAAGCTACTGTCACTTCGAAGGGGCATCGCAGATACAGGTTCACAAACTGTCTCAGTTTGAGGAGGCCCCAACACAACACAATTGTTTGTAAGAGTGAGGGGCTTACTGTCCTGAAGTCCATAAGGCTTGCATGGTTTGCTGGTTCTTTTGTTAACATGCTTAGCTAGAGTTTCCCTTCTCCCTTAGAGCCAGAGGGTGAAGTAAGAGTGGAAGAGGCTGGTTTTAAAATTGTTTTGACTTTCTTTCAATTCATTGATTTCTGTCAGGGTATTGCTGTTATTGGGCTGTTTTACCATTTTCTTTTTTGATGAGGAAGCCTCCATAATAGTCTCAAGAGACTTTTTTCCCCATTCACATATGGAGGAAAGGGCAACAGAGTCTTAAGACTCTTGCTTCTAACTTTGAAAAAACAGTGATGGCTACTAATGGTATGGCGGCAGAGGCATAAAGGAGTTGAACACAGTATAAAAATCAGTCCCAGGATGCCTTCCATGCTAGCCAGAAATCTCAATAGGAGCCACAGCATATACAGCACATATCTTTCAAGCTTCCAGCTGCCAAGGGAATTGCCCCATCCCAGCCTCTTCCAGGTGATGACAGGCAACAACAGGCCTGCCCCGGGAGCATCCTGTGTGCATCCTGTGCTGAAGTGAGGAAAGACAATTGTCAAAGAGTCTGGCCCTGTCTCCTGACACCAGAGAACCTGGACCGAGAGTCCTGCCCCAATCAGCTGTTCAGCTGTAATGAGCTGCAATGAGGGAACATAATTTTTAAAGGGCCCAGCCCCACCTCCTGATGCCGGTGATCCTGGGCGGAGAGTCCTGCTTCCAATCAGCTGCTCAGTGTGTCCCACACTGAGGTGAGGAAACTGTTTCTAAAGTGCCTGGCCCCTCCTCCTGAGTCTTGCTTCCAATCAACTGTTCAGCGCATCTTTCAAATTCATTTTTTACTACTTTGAGGCCTACTTTCTCATAGGATAACACTGGGTTATCTTATAATATTTAACAAATGCTAACTTTTGATTGTGAACAGATAGAAACATCATGTTTGGTCTCAAAAGAATTGTAATTGAAAAATCCTCTTTAATGGTAAAGTTGAATTTTAAGTCACCATTTTGTAAATTACGCCTTTAGAAAGTTGGCATGTTCTTGTCCTAACCATTTGGTTTCTGCTACCTTTGTCTGTGTCACATGACTGTGACTAAAGTGGCAGTGGGCCTTTGTGTATTCCTCCCAAAGAGTGAGTCAAAGGGGGGGGCAAGGTGTTGGTACGAAGGGCCATCCTGCCATGATAGGTGTTGCAGAACTGTTCCATGACTTACTTACATTTCAAAGGGGCTGCCTCCAGCACCCTCACAAAGAACTTGTCACCACTCTTTTGTCACTCTAGACCACTTAGAGTTTGGGCAAGAGAGGAAGGAAGGTTCCAGGACCAGATGTAGGGGGGAGTCCAGAAGTTGATCCCACTTCAAAGGCTGACACCAGGTATAAATACTCAACCAGCTCTTCTGTTTGCTTCTAGTTCTGCGGGGTACACTCATAAGGATTGCCTTGTATTTCAAAGGCCCGCTTGATGTCTTCTTTGTTCTTCAGGGAACAGTCCTGCTGCTATCAAAGAACCGCCCTCCTGCTTGAAGCCTGCCTTATAGCGTCTGAAGAGACAGCCCTGCTGCTTGAGGCCTGCCTTGTTGCTTGAACCCAGGATTACCAGTGTATCACCAAGGGATAGCAAAAAAAGTGATCTGAGAACCAACAGAAGACGGGACACTCTTGCTGTCCATTTTTACCCAAGGTTCATTGTTTGTCAGCCCGAATTTGCAGTAGCTCTGCTATCTTCTTCCTGGCAGTTAGAACATTTTCCTCAAAAAAGTGGTCTGTGAACCTACAGGAGAGAGGACCCACCTGCTCTCGGTGTGACTCAAGGTGCATCGCCGCTCAGCCTGACTTCCTGGTACCTCTTGCTAGGTTCTTCTTTGCATCTGCAGCTCCTCTTCAGAACAGTATCTGTACTCATGGAGCCCTCATTGCAACAGACTGCAAATTCATCCCCCTAGAGATTTTCAACTTCTAAAAAAGTGACAAAGCCCAAATGTAGACATTTTCACAGCAACCTTACCCGGCAATGGTGTCTTCTCCTCTGATGCCCCTGGCTGCCTTGTTCTGTTCATCTTTACTTTCAGAGATATTTTTACTTCAAAATTTCTTCTACGTCCTAAGGTAAGTCGAGACCGGGAACAATCCGGCTTGTGCATCCGAACCGTTCTCCATTATGGTCTGATTTATCTTATGACTTCGTCCCAATCTTTCACAACTAGATGCCCGTGATTGGCACTTTGATCTTTTATGTGCTGCTGTTCACTAAAAACTTAAAAACTTGATAGCTCCGGTTATACTGATTGGATTTCATTCATTTTGGTTTCAAATTGCTTATTACATTCTACTCCAATAATCTAAATTGGTGTGGGGTTTTTCTTCTGTTGTGTTTTCACTTTATTATTGTTTGTGTGCTGTATAAATACTTTACACATTGCCTCTAATTTCGGTCTTTTGGGCCAAACTACTAGAGAGTTAAGAACATTTTAATTCAATGCCTTTTGTGGTCCACCCTGACAATGATTATGGTTTTTGCTAGAGGAGGGTCTTCAGCCTCCTTAATCAAAAACTCAGTTTCCTACATTGTGGAAATGCTATGTGACAGTCTGGGTCATCTAGATCTGGGTATGATTGTGGTGATTGGCATTTTGGGGTGCTGGGTGAGGCACATGATTTTATCTTACATTTTAACTAACACGAGAACAGGAGTTCTGTCCCAACGCTCTTTTTTTTCCTTTGCAGATCTAAATAGCCAATATACTTGTTTTTGTCTGCCCTTTGTTGGGGGTGCTGGATGATGGGAAATGAAGTCATTGTGCTTGGTTTCTTCCTATAAGGATGGTTTTGGGAGGAAAATAGTATTGTCACTTTGTGTGCAGATGAATTTTGGGAAATCAAGTGATGGCACTTTCTTTACAAATGATGATGGAAAGTTGCTTTTATTGCCTTATCTTCAAACATTGTGAGAGGTTCAAATAGGTTCAATCAAGGTAGTACATAGTATAAAAAGATTGGCATTGTCCCCAACAAGATTGTCGTGGGAGGTAGGCAGATACCACTATCCAACCCTCAAGACTAGATGTGATTCATTGGGTAAGTTACAACTTTGCAAACCAAACTTGACATCTAATTCTAGCAGAACCATTCCTCAGTATGCTGCAGGCAAATATTGCTTAATATCCAATCAGGGCCACCAACACATGAAACTTCCCTGCAGAGGGCGGTCCTCTGACCTTGCCATCGATCCACTGTTCCCAGCTGAGGTACAGTGAGAAGGGTGGAAGCTGTGAAACCAGAAGATGTGTTTTTAATCTCAGTCTCCCCATGTGACCCAATTCTGTGATCATGGACAATAACCTTTTAAAACTATTCCTTCATTCCTGTTTTTGCTAAGCCTGGTGGTACTTATATTCTGCCTGAAGGCTGGTCAATCAATCAATCAGTCAATCAATCATTTGTAGAGTGCAGCTTATCACCCAGGTGTCAAGGCACTTGAAGTAGGTCTCATTTGAAAAGCCAGGTCTTGAGCCCTTTTCTGAATTCGGTCAGCAAAGGGGCAGTCTGAAGGTAGAGGGGAGGGTGTTCCAGGCCTTGGTGGCAGGATGGGATTAGGAGTATCCTCTGTTGCAGCAGCGGCATGTGTGAGGGATCTGTGCAAGGGCCAGGTGTTTGGATGGGAGGTTCCTGATGGGGTGGTGGAGGTGAAGGCGCTGGTTCAGGTAGGCAGGTCCCTGTTCATGGAAGGCTTTGTAGGTGTGGGTGAGGAGCTTGAAGTGGCATCTCTTCTGGACTGCGAGCCAGTGGAGGTCATTCAGGTGCTGGGAGATGTGTGTTCTCTTGGGCATGTTGAGAATCAGTCTGTTGGCCAAGTAGTGCCTTGATTGGAGCCTTTGCATGGGTTTGGTGGTGGTGCCTGCATAGAGTGCATTGTTGTAGTCAAGCCGGCTGGTAATTAGAGTATGAGTGACTGTCTTAGTTTGTTGATGGGGAGTCATTTGAAAATTTGTAGGACCATGAGAAGCTTGCGGAAGCAGGCTGATCTGATGGAGTGGACCTGATGTCTCATGAAGAGTTTGTTGTTTAGGATGATGCCCAGGTTTCAGTCAACAATGACTCAACAGGTATCAGTTTGAAAACAAATTGATAATGACAAATTCATACACAACAAAAAAAGAGAAGAGGGAAGAAAATCAATTATATATGAAAATCTTTTCACAATTTAATGAATAAGAACAGAAACTAGCAAGCATCCTTCTTTATTCAAAAATACTTTAGTGACTAAAGACAAGTGAACACGTATTGCTTGTGAACAGAGGTCCCAATCCCGGCATATGTGAAGCACAAAACAACAAAAAAAGAAGACACTCCTGTGAGGAACGATGCCATCCAACTGAGCATGTCATCAGTTATTCATGTCTGGTGCAGGGGGTGAATGAGTGTGTGGTGGGTAACTGTTTTGAATGTGGCAGATAGATCGAGCAGGATTAGGGTGGTGGATTCTCCAATGCCGAGTAGGGGGCAAATATCGTCTGGAGCAACAATAAGCACTGTCTTGGTGCCGTGGTTGCTTCTGAAATCTGACTTGGAAGAGTCAAGAAGGTTGTTTCTCTCCAGGTGTTTGGTGAGTTGAAGGTTGACGACCTTCACCACAACTTTGGTTGTGAAAGGGAGCAAATAAATGTATTGGTAGTTTTAAAGTTTTTTTAGGTCTGATGAGGGTTTCGTGAGTAGGGGTCTGACCACGGCACGTTTCCAGGCATCAGGAAAGGTGGCTGTGGTTAGCAAAGCATTGATGATGGTGGTGAGTTGCCAGCTGATCTTGTCTCTTCCGTGGTTTGAGAGTCAGTGAGGGCAGGGATCGTGGATGCTCCATAGGTCATTAGGGCAGTTGTGTCCACTGCTCTGAGTTGTTTTCAGGTGCTGAGGGGGTGGTTATTTGTGATAGTTAATTGGAGTCTGGGAGTGTTGGAGGGCTGGGGATCGAAGTTCTTGTAGATGGCTGCTATTTTTTTGTGGCAATGGTCGTCAGGGGCTTTGCAGAGCTTCTGGGATGCTGGTATTGTTTTTTCAGTGGCTGAAGGGAAGGTGAACTCTCTGTCAATGGTGAAGAGTTCCTTTGCTCGGTTGGTGCCGTTATCGATTCAGAAGGTCAGGGTCTCCCTCTTTACTGTTCTGATCTGTTGGTGGGAGTCATTGAGCGCTGATTTGAAAATGGTTCTGTCACTTTCATTCGTGCTGATCTGCCATCTTCTCTCAAGTTGTCTGCATCTGTGTTTCATCTTGCTGAGTTCTGGGGTGTACCATTTGGCTTGTTTAGATGGTCTGTGGGCTTTGGCTAGTTTGGTGGGAGCGACTTGGTCAGCAGCATTGGTGATCCAGTCGTTGAAGTGCTGTACTGTTTGGTCCAGGTTGGGGGGTTAGTTGGGCTGAGTGGCACTGAGAGCGAAGGTCAATTGTTGCTGAAAGACTTTGGTCCAGCTGTTTAAGGGTGCGCTGTCTAGGCTGAGGATGGAGCAGGTAAATCCAGTGATGGTGATGTGTATGATAGAGTGGTCTGACCAAGGGAGGTCTCAGGTGTGAGTGTACCTAATTCTGTTGCTATATGAAAAAATGGGGTCCAACATGTGCCTTGCTATGTGCTTGGGGTCGGTGAGTAGCTGCTTGAGGCCAATGTTGTTCAGTCATTCCAGGAGGTCAGTGAGGTCGTCTAAGTGGAAGTTGAGGTATTCCAGGAAGATGTAGTGTTCAGATTACATGGTGGATGGAATGATGAATTCCACAAAGGTGTTGATGATTCCAGTCTGTGGTCCTGACGGTCTGTTGGCAAACTGCAGGCAAGGGTGCCTTTGATGGTGGTGTTATCGCTGGTGTGGAGCTGGAAGTTCATGTGTTCCATGACTGGTGTGGTCTGGTCATCAGTGATGGTGCAGGTGATTGACTCCTTGTGTATTATTGTCTCTATCTTTGTTGGTGCGGTCATGGTGTTTCATCTTGTAACCAGTAAGTGTTGCTGTGGCGATGTCTGGTGTGAAAGCTGGGGTGATCCAGATTTCTTTGATGAAGGTTATGTCGTGGGTGAGGGTGGAGATGGTTTCCCAGATTTAGGTAGCATGCTTGCAGAGGGATCTGGCATTAAGTAGGATGCAACTGAGTTGGTCCAGTGTGGTCTTGATCAGTGCTAACGGCAGAGTAAGGGGTTTTTGTTCATGACGTGGAAGGGAAGTGGCAGTGTCGACAGTTAAATGGTTCTGCTGTGGAACGGGATGAAGCCAGGTAGCAGTTGTTGTTGCAACGGTGGCCTAGAGAGCAAAGATCATCAGCAGAGTACCTGTGGGAGTCTGAAGGTACAGGATTTCTGCTGCTGGATGCGGTCCAGGGACGGACAGGCACAGACGGGCCTTCATTAATAGGTCCTGGAAGGTAGAGAGGAGCACTGGCAAGGCAGGAGATGTGGAAGAGTGTGAAAAAGAGCAGGAATAGAAGCACAAGGGTGGGGGGAACAAGAGAGGGGGTAAGTCATCTGTCAAGGCTCCTGGGGGCAAGAGACCTTGGTGCTGGCCCAAGCTGAAGCAGAGTCTGGGCAAAGAGCCTGGGCAGAGAGCCCTGTGCTGACTGCTGCTAGGCAACCATCAGATCAGGCAGGTATAAGGTCACTGACAGCAGTCAGGGAGAGCTAGTTTGGGCATGCTCAATGGTGCTGTGCCGTGGCATCCATTAAATAGGTCCTGGGAGGGGGGTTTGCTGAGGAGGCAGGAGAGTGGGAAAAAGAGCTGCAATAGGAGTGGAGCGGGGAACCAGAGAGGGGGTAACTCAGCTATCAAGGTTCCTGGGAGCAGGAGACATTGGCGCTGGCCCAAGCTGAAGCAGAGTCTATGCGGAGAGTCTAGTACTGACTGCTGCTAGGTCGGGCAGGCCTGTGGTCACTGGCAGCAGTCAGGGAGAGCTGATTTTGACCTACTCAACGGAGCTGCACTGCAGCTTCCATTAAAAAGGTTCTGGGATGGATGCTGGGGAGTCAGGAGAGGTGGGAGAGCAGGAAAAGGAGCAGTAACAGAAATGTGGGAGTGAGGGGGCAGCAAACCAGAGATGGGGCAAGCCAGGTGTCAAGGCTCCTGGGGGCAGTGGACCTTGGCACTGGCCCAAGCTGAAGCAGAACCTGGGAAAAGAGAATGGTCAGAGAGCCGGGCACTGACCGCTGCTAGGTGACCGTCACGTCAGGCAGGCATGTGGTCAGTGGCAGCAGTCAACCAGAGCTGGGTTAGTAGTAAGTGTGTGATAAGAAAATTTAAATGTAACCCAACACATATCGGATCTTACCATTGGGGATATGGTGCTCAGTCTTCTAGTCTGTTCATTAAAATGTGGTCCTTAAAACACTCAAAAAACGTTCTCAATGTTTTAATTCCCCTATTTGAGCAGGATATTTGATCTTGAGTTGTGAACTTTAGATGTGAACTTCAAAAAAGGTTTGGTACAGGAAATGAACATGCCAATGAGAGGGGGATGGGCTACCTTATCAGTTATGGACCTATCAGGAGGGGTCTCTGATGTCACCTGCTGGCACCGGCCACTCAGAGGCCTCCAGAGTGCCCCCACACCTTGCAAAGCAAGATGGCTGAATTCTGGGACACACTGGAGGAGCTCTGGGCACCACCCCTAGGGTGGTGATAGACAGGGAGTGGTCACTCCCCTTTCCTTTGTCCAGTTTCGCGCCAGAGCAGAGGACAAGGGGTCCCTGAAACCGGTGTAGACTGGCTTATGCAAGGAGGGCACCATCTGGGCCCTTCAAAGCATTTCTAGAGGCTGGGGGAGGCTACCCCTCCCAGCCCACAACACCTATTTCCAAAGGGAGAAGGTGTAACACCCTGCTCTTAGAGGAAACACTTTGGGGCATATTTATACTCTCTTTGCGCCGAATGTGCGTCAAAAGTTTTGATGCACAATCGGCGCAAACCCTGCCCCATATTTATACTTTGACGTCCGACCCCGCGGGTGTCAAAGTTCCACCATGTGCGTCATTTTTTAGAAGGGGGAACCAGCCTTGCGTTAATTATATGCAAGGTAGGCGTTCCCTTCCAAAAAATGACTTTAAGGCCTGTGTGCCTTATTTATACTGTGACATCATTTTGACGCACAGGAGGGGGCAGGCCTTAAAAAACGGCGCCCAGCCTGATGGGCGCTGTTTTTTAACGCCTGGGTCAGGGCAGGCGTTAAGGGACCTGTGGGCTCAGAAGGAGCCCAGAGTGCCCTCCCATGCCCCCACGGACGCCCCCTGCCACCCTTGCCCACCCCAGGAGGACACCCAAGGATGGAGGGACCCATCCCAGGGAAGTTAAGGTAAGTTCAGGTAAGTATTTTTTTCGTATTTTTTTTGTGGCATAGGGGGGCCTGATTTGTGCCCCCCTACATGCCACTATGCCCAATGCCCAGGGGACATAAGTCCCCTGGGCATGGCCATTGGGCAAGGGGGCATGACTCCTGTCTTTGCTAAGACAGGAGTCATTTCAATGGGGGTTGGGCGTCAAAAAAAAAGGCGCAAATCGGGTTGAGGCCAAAATTTTGCCTCAGACCTGACTTGCCCCATTTTTTGACGCCCAAGCTCCATTTTCCCCTACGCCGGCGCTGCCTGGTGTGAGTCATTTTTTTGGACGCACACCAGTCAGCTGCGCCGGCTAACGTCATTCAATAAATAAGGCGCCCGCATGGCGCTTTGGAATGGCGTTAGCCGGCGTTCAAATTTTTGACGCACAACTGCGTTGGCGCAGTTGTGCGTCAAAAAGTATAAATATGGGCCTTTGTTCTGCCTTCCTGGGACCTGGTTGCCCAGACCTCAGGAGGGCAGAACCCTGTCTGTGAGGTGGCAGCAGCTGTAGCTGCAGTGCAAGCCTCAGAGAGCTGGTTTGGCAGTACTGCTGTTCTATAGTGGAGCCACCAGGATGCATGGAATTGGCTCCCCAATTCCAAATTTAGAATGGGGGACAATTCCATGATCTTAGACATGTTACATGGCCATATTCAGAGTTACCATTGTGAAGTTACATATAGGTATTGAGCTGTGTGTGGTGCACGCATGTAATGGTGTCCCGCACTGACAAAGTCCAGGAAAATGGACCTGAACTATGTGGGGGCACCTTTGCTAGTGCAAGGGTGCCCTCACACTTAGTAACATTTCACCTAACCTTCAGCAAGTGAAGGTTAGACATATAGGTGACTTATAAGTTACTTAAGTGCAGTGAAAATGGCTGTGAAATAACGTGTGCGTTATTTCATGCAGGCTGCAATGGCAGGCCTGTGCAAGGGTTTGTATGAGCTCCCTATGGGTGGCAAAATAAATGCTGCAGCCCATATGGATCTCCTGGAACCCCAATGCCTTGGGTACCTAGGTACCATATACTAGGGACTTATAAGGGAAGTCCAGTGTGCCAACTGAAATTGGTAAATAAAGTCACTAGCCTACAGTGACAAATTTAAAAGCAGAGAGAGCATAAGCACTGAGGCTCTGATTAGCAGATCCTCAGTGGCACAGCCAAGCACTATACAGACACACATTAGGCCATAAACTATGGGCACTGGGGTCCTGACCAGCAGGATCCCAGTGAGACAGGCAAAAACATACTGACATACAGGTAAAAATGGGGGTAACATGCCAAGGAAGATGGTACTTTCCTACATCTCCTCAATTGGAAATTACACTTATAAAATGATCCTATGGGAGAGATAGGCCTTCCAGTAGAAAAAAACAAATGTAACATGTTTTCATTACTAGGACGTGTAAAACAAAAAATTACATCTCCACTTTTTAAGTGTACTGCACTCTGCCCTTTGGGCTGTCCAGGGACTACTTTGGGGATGTTGTAGGTGTATTTAAAAGCAAGGTTTGGGGCTGACAAGAAGGTTAACTTGCTTGGTTGACATGGCAGCTTAAAATTACACACGCAGGCTCTGCAATGGTAAGCCTGAGTCATGTTTAAAGAGCTCCAGAGGTGGATGGCACAATGAGCGCTGTAGGCCCACCAGTAGCATTTAATTTACTGGCCCTGGCCGCATGTAGTGCATTTTACTAGGGGACATATAAATAAATTAAATATTCCAACGGTGGATAAGCCAATGTTGCTATGTTTTAAGCAGAGAGCACATGCACTTTAGTACAGGTTAGCAGTAGTAATGTGACCAGAGTCCTAAAGACAAAAAAAAACACATTCAACAAAAAGGGAAGAAGAGAGCAAAAATGTTGACGATCATCCTGCAGAAACAGTCAGGCCCAACATCCTTCATGCCCTTTTCTCCCACTACCCTCACATTTTGCAGGATCTTCTTAATCCCTGATTTGTCAGTTATTCATTACCCATTTGTCACTGTTTCCCTAACTTTCTTTTCCTCCTTCTTTCTTCCATATCTGCCTGTTTTCTCCTGCTCCAGATCAGATTCTGTTGATAAAAAATAAGCCCTTTTCTTGCAAAATGGACCTTGTACCAACGGAACAAGTTAAGCACTGATCATGAACTCCTTCCCTAACACCTTTGGGCCTTTTAAAAGAGACACAACTAATGAATAAAAACTCTTAACAAATGCTCTGAATGTGGTTAAAGGAAAAGACACAGTTCGGGGATTAGTAGACAAATAGCTGATTTCTAAGAGCAAAAGTGGACTCTTTCCTTTGCTTGTACCATTAAAATGGTTTTAAAATACATTGTACTGCTATAAAGCCTGTGTTAAAAAGAAAAAAACTAGCAATAAATACAACCCATGGTGATTATTCAATGCTAAAGTCTTTTGCTTGAGGCTTGGCTATTGGTTACTCACCTTGGTTTATACATACAAATTTGAAGGTGATGATGCCCATAATGTTATTACTCTTCTTCCGACGGGCCATTTTAGGATGCTAGAGAAGTAGAGTTAAAATCAGTCATTCAATTTCATTGACAGTGTAACATGTTTGGTCACACAATAAGGTTTTTAGGGAGTTCAGAAACAGCAAATAGTTCCGTAAAGCCTAATGCTAGCTCTTACCTTACGCAATACACATAGACTGTAATTAGTACACAACATGTATGCCTATGGCATCAGCTATGGCATCAGACCTCTTGGACAGGCCCTCGCATCACAAGGGAATGATACTACAAGTTAACCAATATGTTCACTTTGTGTGTTTTACACAGGAGACAACAAATATATGCATATGTTCTTTCATTCTGTCCACTTATAACTTATGATGATCTATTGGTCAGATTTATGTAATGTTTTTCATTATTCAAAGCAGACAAAATTGTAAATCCCAAATAGAAATATTGCTTTATTTTTCTATTTCTACCTAATTGAGTCTTCACAGAATAATACTTTCTATTTCTCAAATAGTATGTTTATGTTTTATTTTATTTTTCTATATAATTCATACTTCAAAGACATCAGAACATCATATTCAAAGATTTGACTAAATAAAGAAATAAATGCTTGTTATAGCACAGAACTACCTACAATACAAACGCAGCAAACATAATACCATAGTTTGGTACACAAAACAACAGACAATCGGGATAAAATAAAGCAAGGACATATAAAAAAAAAAAACCTCACTGTAAAATAATTGTTCAGTATGACCTAACCTCATTCTCCCACACATTTCTAAAGACTGAGACAAAATGCAATCCAATTTGCAACTAGATGTTTGAATCCTGAGAGACAAATTACTCTCTGTTAACATGGTTTATGGCAAATGCCGATATTTTTTATAAAATTAACTCCTCTGTGAGGGATTAATGCCAGAGCTGCAGTTTAGTAACCCCTGTTTCAGACAATCTGTACGTTCTTACTTCTTTGAGAATGCTAATGTCTTTGTTCATTATTTCTTTGGAAGACCATTCTGTGGAAAAGTGCAAATATACCAGCTTCATTATGGAAAGTGTGTAGGCATACTGTTGGGCTACAATCCCATTACAGAAATGCCTGAAGTAGCTTACCATAAATCTTCCACACTGGAGGACACAATCTACTTTTCATCTGCTTGACCAGATTTCATTTACATCAGGTATAGCCTATGCAAATGAGGTCGCCCCTACATCCACCACTGGCAGTTTGATATTACAACGTCAGTGGAGGGAGGAGACACACTATGCTGAAAAAGTTCAGGTCTTTGGTCTCTCATTTTAAATAGAGCTTTAAGGGGAATAAGAGGTGAGGGCTCCTGAAAATCTTCAAAGAGATACGGTTCTCTTGTCCTCCCCAGGAAACGGTAGTCTTAAGACAAACCATGCAGTGGGAATTAACTCAACAAATCCTGTCTCTGCCTGGTGGTGACACAATGGGGCGCACTCCTCTGGGGGCCTGCTGGACCTTGGCATGGTATTTCCCCAAGCATTTTCTCTTTACTCCCCCTGCCTGGTGACTTTGTTTTTATTGGTTTTAGGACTCTGCATTTTACCACTGCTAACCAGTGCTAAAGTGCTTGTGCTGTCTTCTTCAAACATAGTAAAACTGAACTACATTTAATTGACACAATTTGCTTGTAAGTCCCTAGTGAATGGTATCACCTGTGCCCAGAGCCTCTAAATTGATACTGCCAGTGAGGCTATAGCAGTCATTGTGCCACGCACAAAGTAGCTCTCTAAAATGTGTCTCAGGCTTGCCATTGCAGCCTGTAGTGCTTTTTTAAACTGCTAATTTGACCTGGCAAAATAAACCCTTTGTGAGGTCCAAACCTTCCTTTTTAATATTCATAAGCCAACCCCAAGGTAGGTCCAAAAGGCTCATAGAGCTGGATGCACTAAGTTTAAAAAGTAGGACCTGTGCACTTAAGTTTTACATGTCCTCATAGGGAACAACTCTTAGGTAATTTTCAGGTTTGTAATGCCTATCACTCCCAATGGCTAACTATGGGTTGCATTATTACATTTAATAAGGGCTAATTTCAGATTTAGATTGAGGTCATATGGAGATATGCAGTTTATAATAAAAATGAATTGTAATTTAAAGTCCTCTTTAATGGAGAATTTAGATTTTCTGTCACAATTTTGAGAATTACACATTTAGAAAGATGGCATGTTCTTGCCTGAACTAACTGTGCCTTCTGCCAGTGTCCTGGGTCACATGACTCTGTTGCTGGAATTTGTGTCTTGCTTCTACACAGTAACACAAAGGGGACTTAGGTGTGGGTAGGTTGGGCCATCCTGGCAGGATGAATGAGGAAGGGGGTGTACCAAGCCCTGCTTACACTTCAAAGGACTTTGCCTCTTGCACCCACAAAGAAACCTGACACAAGATCTGACCTGCCTTTTGTTATCTCCAGACAGGTTGGAGTCTTGACAGAGGAGGAGGGAAAAATGTCCAGAACCATATGGTGTGTAGGACATAGACCCGCAGCACACAAATGCTAGTACCAGGTATGAATATCAAACCTCTAGAGCCACTCCTCAGAACTCTCCTGGACCTGTCAAAGATTCTGAAAAAGGACTACTCTGCTTCCAGATGATTGCGCTTCTGCTTGAAGGACTGGCTTGCTGTCTGAAGAAGGAAGATTGAACCTGCTTGCCTTACTTCGAGGCTACACGTAGTGACTCCAAGGGTCAGTTGCCTCCTTTTTTGTGTGACGTATGGGGGTACATCAAGCTTTAGAAGCCTCTTTGCAACTGCCCAGCTGGATTGCTAAACCAGGAACTGCTTGGACCTGCCTGCAACTGGACCTGCCTGAGCCCTGCTGCTGGCCATTGCTGGAGGCAGTCCTGGTCACCAAGAGGTGCCCCTAGGTCTTGTACCCTTGCCTAACTGAAGGTTTCACATTAAACCCAGCATAAACCAACATGAAGCCTCTTAAAGCCTTTCCCCAGAGCTGAAAACATAATTGAAACTGACATGGAGTGACACGAATACCCGCAAACCCTCGCCGCCAACTGAAAGTTCCATCAAAAAGTATGTGAGTGGCACAAAGCACTGCAAACCTCCATGGCTCAGCCGAAAGCTTCATTGCAATTGATAACGAGTGACGCAAAGCTTTACTGAACAGCTGTGAACTGCATTGGAACTGATAACAAGTGATGAATAGCCCTGCAATGCCTTGCCGCACAGCTGAAAGCTTCAACAGAGTCAAAGCAGAATGAAGGGAAGCCTTGCAAATCACCACTGCTCAGACCTCACACGAAGGTCATAAGGTACAACTCCAAAGAGGCTGAACTCGGTCCTGTGCCCAACCTGCACTCCATTATGATCAGACTGAACTTGTCACTTTTTCCTAGTCAAGGGCGACCTGATAACCACAGTTAGCGCTTTGTGCATTTTAGTGCTATTTGTGCCTTAAGCTTTAAAATTCAGTATCTCCTGTTCTACTGATTCAAATCTTGTTGTTTGGGTATCATTTTACTTATTAAAGTCTACTCTATGGATTATTCTTGTAGTGTGCTTTCACTTTACTAAATGGTTGTGTGCTGCATAAAATACTTTACACATTGCCTGTAAGTTAAGACTGACTGCTTTTGTTCCAAGCTATCAGAGTGTTAAGCACAGGGTAATTTAGTGACATTGTGTGGTTCACCCTGACAAGTATTGTGGTTGTTGCCTGTTTGGGGCTACCACCCCTCTCAAACAATAACCCAATTTCTAATAGGGGACCTGAATCATCCGAAGGGCAATGAATGACGATAAAAAATGGTAATCTCAGAAAACAATTCACCACATTCTGGAGGAGCCCCATCATTTTGCATTATGCCACTTGTCGACAGTTCAGAGTGTTTTTTTAGCTGTGCACAGATGGATTCCACATTCAAACCCTCTTGCCTCCAAAGTCACTTCCAGCTGTAACATTTAGCATCAACATCAGTGGGAACTTAAGCCCATATGTATAATTTTTTTTTCACGGAACGCAAGACAGCAAGAAACCTTTCTGCACTGTGCTACTTGAAAGAGACTGGTCAGGAATGCAGCCTATTTAACATTATATGGCACATTCTTGTCCTCTTCCTTCACTGGCTAACTATGTGCTGCCTAGCTACAACACAGGCACCATGGGAAGACGGAGCTTCCGTTGCAGGCTGGATTGTTTTTTGCAGGAAGGGAAAAGTTCCTGCATAAAAACAATATTTTAATGCTTCCTCTTTCTATGTGTGATTCAGGATGCAGCACACGTAGAAAGAGAACAAACTAGGAGACATAAAGATAATTCTCTCTGTTACACCTCTCCTGGGAAGGCGCACCATTTTGACACATTCCCAGGTCTACCACTCAAGATAAATCTGCAAATGTGCCAAATTCCATGGGTACACCATGGGAAACACCCACGCTCCAACCATGGAATGTAGTGACTTGCCTTGCCTTGAATTACTCCAGATTTACCAAGCCATGTGGAACCACACAAGGTTTTGCATTTCCCTGTGTCCCCTTGCATGGCAAAATGCTGACACAAAAGCTTTGATAAATAGGCCCCTAAATGTTCCATAAGGTACACAATAACATATAGGACCTCATTATGAGTTGGAGGTCTGAGGACCACCACACTTGCGTTGACGGTCAGACTGCCTCACTCTGGGCCGTCTGATTTTCCAATTACAACCCTGGCGGGCGGGTGCGCCAGGGAACCGCCATCCTCGCTGGGACATTGGTTGTCAATGTGGTGACAGCAGTCTGAGTTGCACTCAATCGGGGCAGTGCTGAATTCAGCGCCACCTGGCTGGTTATAACTCCCCTCATTTCGGGCCTTTCTGTGACGGTTTCACCGGCATGGAAAGGCTGGCAGTGATGGTGTGCTGGGGGCCATGGCATGAGCAACGCTGGAGCCATCCTGCCAAGCACCATCAGGAAGTAGACTGTGCTTTGTAGACAATGTGCATTCTGAGGGTGCTGGTTGGCCCCATCTGTGCTATGAGATAGCACTTGGCTCCAGTCTGACCGGCAGAAACACTTTATGACAAAGTTTCCACCAGTCAGAACAGCGGGAACTTTGTAATCGGGCAAGCTTGACGGTCCCTCATTTGAAGTGCCAAAATCAGAATGAGGCCATTAGTCTTGAAATTTGGAATAGCAAAGCAATAAAGTATGATTTTTCCAAAAATGAGTCTGAATAGTGGGAAAAAAACTGGATCCTGAACCCAAAGTTCCTTATCATTGGTCAGAGCTTGGACAACTAATATATATTTCTTCAGCTGTTAAATTGATGATTCTGCACATATTTTGATCCAGTGCTTGCAATAGGTGCCTCTTTCGGACAGTTCTCGAAAGTAGCTTAATCAACCTGCACACAACGATAGTAGTCAGACAGCTTGTTTTTCCTCTACCAAAAACTAATTTCCAAGTAAAAGAGCTCCTGGGAGCAAAGGTCATGAAAGCACTCCCTGTAGCTGTGAAAATTGCCTTTGCTTGAAAGCACTAAGTGCAGAATCAAATCGGTAAATGTGCTGGAATGATGCAATAATATGTTTCTCAAACTGTAGGAAATAGCAGGGTAACAGACCTGGGTGCTTCTGGGTCACTATTCCTAATTATACTATAATTGAAAATAATTTACAGATTTGTAATTTATTTTGATTTCTTTGCTATCCCATCAGATACAAAGCTCCCTGAACTGCAATCCACGTTTGTGTTCATAGGTAATATACAATTGATCCCTAGTAATTTGTTGCAAGTGAAAGGAATCAAAACAGGCATTTTGAGAATTTGTGAAATAATGAAGCCTTAACACATTTATCTAAGAGGACAAAATAAAACAACAGAAAAAGGTGCTTTCCATTAGTGAAAGAGTTCCTCCCGGTTTGCACCGATTCTGTTTTATATCATCTGCTGTCTGCCACACACGCCATAGTTCATTGTAAAGCATCTACATGTTTCAGAGTGCTTGAGCGCTATATACATCTGCTAAATAAATTAAAAAGTAGTTGAAACCTTTTCATGTTGAAGACAGGAATTTGTGCTAAAATCCTGCGCCTCCTCAAGGTCGAAGAAAAGGAGGAGAAATGTTTACATTTCCTCTTGTTTTTCCCACTTTGCATGCATGTTGCATTGTAAAGCACACGTGGAAATAGGAAACCCCTTAAAGCACAGTTGTTGTACTGCAAAAAAAACCTTCCAGCACAAAACCTATGCTTCTCAAACACAGACAGCCTTGATAAGTGGAGAAAGGTGTCTGCGTTGGCACAGGGCAGCTAAAAGGGCCCCCGTGCAGGGAGAGAGCAGATCAGCCCTACATCTTAGTAGATTTGGCAGTGTTCTACTCTCGAACAACTTTACTTGCTGCCTGCGAGACTTCTAAGTAAATATGGGCCAGGACATATACCAGGTTTTACCCATTCAACACTTCAAACCTAACAGCGTTGATTTGTTTCTATTTTTTCATTACCAACAATCGTCCCTATTGATAGTAAACATTGTTTCAGTTTCACTGCATTAGACAAAACGTTTCTCTTGTTTCACCCTTTCACCATGTCCTACACACAATTTCTGCAGTAAAAAATAAAGGGTGCGTTTCTGAAAGTACCACTCAATTCCAAATACTGGTATCAGGTGCAAACAGTGGTTTTCCCAAAGCATTCAGAATAAGGTCAATTAAGTGTAGCTAACTCAAGCCATGTCAATGTTGAATTCTGATTATTGTGGCAATACATACACTGGTCCTCCCAAGTCTACCTTCTGTCAAGTTGCGCAATCTCATACAACTGCCATCTTGAAATGGTTGTGTAGTCTTACACTCACTTGAAATGTTTTTTTTGTGACATAAGGTGTAAACTGTACACTCACTTTAAATTTTCTTTTTGTGACATAAGGTGTAAGCTGTGCACTTAGGTGTGATAGCAGGATTAATTTTCTCAGCTGCCACTGAAGGCCCTCACCACCTGCATCTACGTATTAG
Organism: Pleurodeles waltl; assembly: GCF_031143425.1. Classification (NCBI taxonomy): domain Eukaryota; kingdom Metazoa; phylum Chordata; class Amphibia; order Caudata; family Salamandridae; genus Pleurodeles; species Pleurodeles waltl. The sequence continues at coordinate 241,239,138 of NC_090437.1, read as the reverse complement.
GTCTTAGGCTTTAAAATACTTTTTGTGCAGCTTGTTTGTACCTATTTTAGTTCTAAGCAGTGCTCATTCAGGCATACTGGTTGTTACTTCAAAAGCAGTGCACATGCACACTGATGTGCACTGTGTTCACCTTTCCCTGATTTTACTAGTTTGGAAAAGGTGGGAAATAGTGTGTGTTAGAAAAGAGGTCTTTAGTTGACAGAGGTATACACCCTTGTTCAAATAAGGACCACAATCCTAGTCAGGGTAAGTCACACACAAGCCAAATTATCCTGTGCCCACTGTCTGGTAGGTTGGCACTGAGCAGTCAGGCTTACCTTAGGAGACAATGTGTGAAGTATTTGTGCAATAAATCATGCAATAACACAGTGAGAATACTACAAAAAGACACTACACAGGTTTAAAAAAAAGAGATATTTATCTGATTAAATTAAGGTCAAAACAATCAAGATTTGATAATCACAAGTTGAAATATCACTTTTGTAATGATAGGAGCCTTTAGTTCTTAAAAGCGACAATTGTCTCTTGCAAGCACGAAGTATCTGGTTTGCATCAGAATTACAAGCACTAAGACCTCAGAGGAGGAAATGCGGGGAAAAAGGTAGGTGTGAGTCGGTTTTCCGGGCGCACACAGACAATGTGTTGATTCTTTTCCACGCGGCAAGGAAACTGCATCGAATTCCAACACGCAGACTTGAATCCTCTTTGCTATGCAGGGTCTTTTGATGCCCAGGGATGATGTGTGGAAATCCTGGGTGTGCGGCACGAAGTCACAGTTGTTGCGTTGATCTAGTGGCTGGCGCTGCATCAATTCCTCTTGCAGGGAATCAGGCTGCGTTGTTCCGGCTTGGCAGTGTGTTGATCCGGTGGGCTGTGCATTGAAGTTCCGGTCACAACGTTGGCGCTGCGTTGGTGTGCACCCAGGGAGCCGTGCTGCGTCATTCTGGTTCAGTGATGCAATGATTTTCTCACTGCTGGACAGGCAGTGTGTCGATTCCTGCAGGCTATGCGTCAATTTTTGCTGCACAAAGAGTTTCCTTGAAGCGAAGAAGTCTTTTTGGCCCTGAGACTTCAGGAACAGGAGACAAGCTCAATCCAAGCCCATGGAGAACACTTCTTAGAAGAGCCAGAGGCCAGCAAGGCAGCAGGGCAACAGCAAGGCAGCAGTCCTTTACAGAAAAGCAGTCCAGGTGAGTCCTTTGGGCAACCAGGCAGCTTCTCTGGGCAGGTTGCAGGTTCTGGTGCAGAGTGTCTGTCGCAAGAAGTGTCTGTTTTGGTAGGGTCAGGGACCAAGTTTATATACCCAAAAGTGCCTTTGAAGTGGGGGAGATTTCAAAGAGTGGTTTTGAAGTGCACAAGGTCCCCTTTCAGGACAACCCTGTCTGCCAGGGTCCCAGTAGGGGGTTTGGCAGTCCTTTGTGTGCGGGCAGGCCACTGTCCTTTGATATGTAAGTGTAAGGCCTTCCACCCTCCCAGCCCACGAAGTCCCATTCACAATGGAGATGTGTGCAGGTGTGACTGTGCATCCTGTGTTTATGGGTGTCTGGGTGAAATGCACAAGGGAGCTGTCAATCAGCCCAGCCCAGACGTGGATTGGAGACAGGCTGTAAGGCAAAGAAAGATTTAAGTGCAGAGAAATGCTCACTTTCGTAAAGTAGCATTTCTAAAATAGTAATGTAAAATCCAACCTCACCAGTCAGCAGGATTTTGTATTACTATTCTGGCCATACTAACTGTGACCTATTTACCCCTTTCTAATCAGAATCTACCACCCAACAGTTTATGAGGGTAGCCATAATGTTAACCTATGAAAGGAGCAGGCCTCACAGCAGTGGAAAACAAATTTAGGAGTTTCCACTACCAGGACATATAAAACACACAGATATATGTCCTGCCTTTTACCTATACAGCACCCTGCCCTCTTGGTTACCTAGGACCTACCTTAGGGATGACTTATCAGTAGAAAAAGGGGAGTTTAAGGGTTGGCAAGTACTTCTAAATGCCAAGTCGAAGTGGCAGTGAAACTGCACACACAGGCCTTGCAATGGGAGGCCTGAGACATCGTTAAGGGGCTACTTATGTGAGTGGCACAACCAGTGCTGCAGGCCCACTAGTAGCATTCAATCTACAGGCCCTGGGCACATGTAGTGCACTTTACTAGGGACTTACAAGATGTTCAGATATGCAAATTGGGTATGAACCAATGTTACCATGTTATAAGGGAGACAGCTTTTGCACTTTGGCAATGGTTAGCAGTGGTAAAGTGCGCAGAATTCTATAACCAGCAAAAAGTGGCGGGAGGAAGGCAAAAAGTTGGGGGTGAACACCCTAAGGCTGTCAGGTCTAATAATGTGGATCCCAGTTTTGTCCTATTTCACATGCTTAACCATAGGGAGGTGCTGAGGACCTGCTACAAATAGATAAGGATAATGTTTTTCTTAAACATGCTAAACATGCTGGCATACTACGGACATGAAAACTTAAGGAATGATATCACTACTAACAACTTTGGTGACTTGTCATTTACCTCGTCGCCTGTTAAAAAATGGTTTCCAGGTCATTTGCATGCCTATTAATGCTTGTCTCTTTCTTTACTGTGGACCTTATTTTTAACTCAGAATTGGAGTGTTTATTAATTAGAGGGACCTGGTTGTCCAATGTCTGAGCATTATTAATTTCATTTTTATTCTCATATGAATTTTCCATTATGACCTTTAACAGTGTTAGTAAATTGAGGGGGCAGGCACGTCTGTTGTTGTTATTCGAATGGCTTCATTGAATCTATCATCAGTCCCTCCTGCAATTCCAGGTGCCTTGGCTCAAGAATTTCTCCTCATAATCTGTAATAACTAGGTAATAACTAGGACACTGATATGCTTTTAATTTCCTGAAACAGTCACACTTCTTTTAGATTGCCATTCTAATGCTGTAGCACTTTCTATTCTAATCACTTTTGTAAACCTAAATGATCTCTCTATTCAACCCACAAATATAAAGGATCATTTTCTCAACCTGATATGTTTGAGAGTATTCATGTACAATTGACCCCATGCATTCCAGCGCTGCAGTTTGTTAATTTCCTTGCTAACTGTTTTAATCTTGCTCCTATTGTGATCTCTTACACAAGAAATGTATTAAACATAACCTCTCACTCCAAGAAGTATTTCGGCTCTGTGAATATTTGGCCCACTCTTCCAATGACAATAGATCATATAAGATCTACCTCCGACTGTAATGAGTTATTCTAGAAATGCATGTAACCATCTCGCCCTCAGCCATTGGCTTTCAGCCTTCTGGTTTTATTTATCATGGATTATTCAATGTGCATGATGTCCTCTGGTGGTATCAATGGTTGACATCATAATATATACCCAATTTATCTTCTTGCATATAACATCTGAATCAATGCAATTTATGTGGCAAAAGAGATATTTTAGCTAATAAAAATGTACCATCTTTGAAGGAGCTATGTGAAATCGTCTTATTGTTCAGAATTTTCTTTGCTTCAGAATTGAAGGCAAACCTTAAGGTGCCATTGGTAAGAGTTGAGCCATTTAAAAAATTCCTCCTCGGGTAGGCTTTCTGTGAATGTATGTATATCACATTTCTACAGCACTAACCTAGCCAAAAAGAAGTGGCACACAGTATAGGGTCAAAGTTAAGAATAATGCTAATGAGTGATAGGAGTGGTAGCTGAGTTGTGGATGATTAATGTATTGTGTATTATAATATAGTGTCCTTTAAGAGGCAAGTCCAACTCTTTCCCGAACTGGAGCGCAATGGGGGTGACCCTGATTGACACAGGGATGTTGATTCAGATTGTGGGTGCATGGATGAAAATCACCTGTTGCCTTGTTTTTTTTCATTTTTTACATTTCGTCTGCAGTCTGATGGTCCCAGGCAGTGGGAACGCCTGGCACCATTATAGATGGTGAGCTCTGTGTACAATTTAAGTAGGGGGGCTAGCTGTGATGTCTCTGTAAATGATTAAGCTAGTTTTGAAGATGATGTGGCTGATTAAAGGAGTCAATGCTTTTTCATTCAGATAGGGGTGATATGATCATTTGTCTTCAGGCTCTGGATGAAAAATGCAGTGGCATTTAGAATGCCCTGGAGGGTGCGAGTGTGGATTCTGGAAATCTGTGGAGCAGGGTTTTACTATCATCCAGTAGTGAGAGTATGAGGGCTTGAACAGCAGTTTAGAACTCTATTTCTGGGAGATATATTTTGACTTTTTTTAGAAGAGAGAGCAACTACCAGGTCGTCTTTGTTTTTTGGCAATGTGTTTCTTGAGAGTGAACTTGGGCCCATATTTATACCTTTTTAGCGCCGCATTTGCGTCACTTTTTAACGCAAAAGCGGCGCAAACTTGCAAAATACAATTGTATTTTGTAAGTTTGCGCTGCTTTTATGTCAAAAAGCGGCACAAATGCGGCGCTAAAAAAGTATAAATATGGGCCTTGGTGTCCACGGTGAATTCAGGTGACTTTGCATTCAAAACTCACATTTGCACATACAGAACTCCAATTAGGCTCACTTGAGCAAACCTTACACTGAAGTAGTTACTAATCTGCCATCTTTCATCTATTTTAATACCTTCTTCTGTGAAGAATGTTTGTGGTTGCTACTACTACTACAAACGATGAAACTTGACTGCAAGAATTGTTTCCTGTCAAACAATGTTAGTGAAGTCCTTCATCAAACAACATTTGTAACCTCACAACACTTTTCAGGTCCTTCCTTCTGTGACATTTTCGGAACAGCAATAGGTCTGAAAATGTTCTGCCTTTTAAAGATCTTGGAAAATGTCTGTGTGCTAATTTCAAAAAGGTCAAAGTTCATTAAAAAAATATATATTTGATGAGTACCAATTAGGCTCCGTCCTGACCATGTTACTGAGAAAGATCTTGTGAATGTGTGGGATGAATGATAATACCTGCTGACAAGGGGAAGGTCCCCTTCGTCTTATGTGGACCTCTTAACGGCATGTGATATCGTCGTTCATGTACTTCCATAGCAGGTGTTATGGAAGGTAGTAGGAACCTCAAACTCTTTTGTTTGGTGGTTTGCCTTTTTCCTCACATATACGCACTCGGGGGCATATTTATACTCCGTTTGCGCCGAATTTGCGTCATTTTTTTCGACGCAAATTCGGCGCAAAACTAACGCCATATTTATACTTTGGCGTTAGACGCGTCTAGCTCCAAAGTATGAGGAAAGAGCGTCATTTTTTTGCGTGAACACCTTCCTTGCGTTAATGAGATGCAAGGTAGGCGTTCCCGTCTAAAAAAATGACTGCGACGCAAATGCGTCGTATTTATACTCCCGGGCAAAAATCACGCCCGGGAGTGGGCGGGGCAAAAAAACCCACATTTGCGCCGGATTTTAGCGCCTGGGTCAGGGCAGGCGTTAAGGGACCTGTGGGCTCAAAATGAGCCCACAGCTGCCCTCCCAATCCCCCAGGGACCCCCCCTGCCACCCTTGCCCACCCCAGGAGGACACCCAAGGATGGAGGGACCCATCCCAGGGACATTCAGGTAAGTTCAGGTAAGTATAATTTTTTATTTTTTTTATATTTTATTTTGGCATAGGGGGGCCTGATTTGTGCCCCCCTACATGCCTCAATGCCCAATGACCATGCCCAGGGGACATAAGTCCCCTGGGCATGGCCATTGGGCAAGGGGGCATGACTCCTGTCTTTACTAAGACAGGAGTCATGTAAATGGCGTCTGGGCGTCGTTAAAAATGGCGCAAATCGGGTGGAGGCGATTTTTTGGCGTCAACCTGACTTGCACCATTTTAAGACGCCCTAACGCCATTTTCCCCAACGCCGGCGCTGCCTGGTGTACGTGTTTTTTTTCCACGCACACCAGGCAGCGCCGGTCTGCTAGCGCCGGCTAACGCCATTCAATAAATACGGCGCCCGCATGGCGCTTCAGAATGGCGTTAGCCGGCGCAAAACTTTTTGACGCTAAACTGTGTTAGCGCAGTTTAGCGTCAAAAAGTATAAATACGGGCCTGTGTGTGTGAAACGAGGCTGTTATCTCTCTTCTCCAGGAAATATTACTTGCTCTATCCCTTAGGCTTCTGCACTATCAACCCTTCTTAGTATATACCTTAGACCATAATCCCATGTTGATCATGTTTAAGAGAAGTTGGAGTCATTTGTCGACGATAATCAATCATATCTGTACTAAAAACGCTGTCTAATTCTTGAAGGATGTTCTGGTGCCCAGATACATTTTGTCTGTGCTGGACATGTGACACAAATTAATACACTTACAGACATACTGGAGGGAGTACGTAGCCTAGCTACAACACTTAACCTTAGGCAAACTGACCGTCTGGAACAGGCAGTGCAATCACTCTAATGTCTCCTAATAGAATCAACATTTTCAAGGTCCTATGCACCATTCATAAAACGTGCAAGGATTAAGGCTTCAGTTATCTGCACAACTGGCCAGTCGTTACACTCCGGTGAGAAACGTTCATCAGCCATCCATAATCCAATTCAACAAAACGTTTTTAATGGATAAACACGGTGGAAGAGCCTTGAGTGTTCAAGAACACAAAAGTGTCCCCCCTTCTCGAGGCCGAATTCAACCACCTACATTTCAGAAGATTCCTGAAATAGAACTTTTCAATTTCCCTTTAAATTAAGTATTACATTATTCTTAAAGTTAGCAGCTTAAGAATGATGGGCTGGCATCCCTCAGATCTGTTCTATTTTTGTCAGTCGTGCTTGACTAACACTCACAAGAAACTTCAGAGACACTGTTGTGCTTGCTCAAACTGTGCAGATAGATACGTAACTGAGTAAGTAAATTAATAAATACCTTTTGCGATGAAGCATGAAGCTTAATGGACAAAGCAAACAAACTTGAACAGTGTTGTGACTGAGATGCCACACACACAGCTTATTCAGCTGTCCTTGAAATGTTAAACTATTTTCCGCCAAGGTGAAGAAACAGTCATTTGAGATATAAAATGTTTGGGTGGCCCAACACTTCCAACAATACAGTTAAAAGATGAAGATAAAAGTCTACAGCAATTCTTAATAAAAAAAAACAAATATCTATTGCCTGCATCCCATAAATTCTTTATTAAGCTTTGATTCGACTTACCTTTTACTAAAGTTTTAATAAATAGATGTAAAATAAAAAGAAACTAATAAAAACTAAAAAAAAAAGTAATTCTGTTCTAACATTATCAAAGCAAGGGATTAAAAAATGAGGGTATACTTGTTGCAGTAATATTTGAAAGGTTATCATATCAAATCCAGCAGACACCTTTGGAATATCTACATCTGAAAAGATGAATGCAAAATGTTGATCATCTGCTTGTAGTGGATCCTATTTAGTTTTAATGGGCATCAGGAGTTTAGCTTAGCCTTCTGACTTGCAGGCCTGTACCCCGTCACCTAGTGACTTTTAACCTACTTACGGTGCTCTGTTTTCGCACATTTTTTTTATTATTTCTTCCAAGATGGCTCTCATGTTTATAGATAGGAAGATGTTTTATTTTCATGTTATCAGTGCTACTCGGTAAAGGTGTCATTATCAGCATTAAAGATAAATGAGATACGTAGGTATTTGATCATGTACTTTTCCACTTTCGTGTGATAGTAACATAATGTACCTTTTCAGGGAATTGTTTATATATAATTGTCACCTCAAGCATGCCTTCTTATCTATTTTTTGGGAACATACCTGCATCAGGGGTCCTGCCAGATCTGTATAAATACATCTTGCACAGAAAAGATAATAAGATGGATTCTTACCAGATGCCATCAACACCATCTATGCTACACGTCACCTTGATGCTGACCCAGTCTTCGTGTCCCCACGGAGTCTAATCTAGAGACCTCATTCCAATGTAACAAGGGTTGGGGTGCTCTTCTCATGGACATAGTACTGACAGATTAGGTTTACCACACCTAGCTCTCTTTATTTTAGAGATTAGGTTCAGCATGCTAGGGTATTTGGGTTTATTTCACACTTATATCTTATGCTATTGCATGATGGTGGGAGTCTTTGTATTCATGACTCTCATTTTTACCATTCTGTTCCTTGCATTATTCATTAGCCTAATCATTGCAGCCCATGCAATTTATCATAGATTGCAGTCTTGTTAATACAACCTATTGAAACTTTACTGCATCTTCTTCATTGCCTGTGTTTGAATGAGACATGTTGTTCTTGTGAGAAAGGGGTAATCTCTGTTCAATCACGATCTCCCTGAGATGTTGCACTCTTGAGTCCATGCTTAAAAGCTGCCATAAATCACCTTTTACTGTTTGATTTTTTGGTGAAGTACTGCTTGTGAGCCGGGAGAGTTGGTATGACAGTTGCGACTTGTTGTACAATTGGCCTAGTCACCTACAAACATAAGTGCTGTCATCCTTAAACCAGCAGTCTTGGCTAGAGCAAGAGTCAAACTACAACATGCTCTTTCCAAAACATGTGCAGCGAAGAACCTAACTAGCCTGGACTCGATCATATTCCTCTCCAGTTAACAAAGCATACTCAAAGCAGGTTAGGATTCCAGATCCAAGTGGGACTTAGTGATTGGGCTGTCACTTTTGTGAGAATCCGTGGAGTTGGATTAATGCAAGTGCTGTTGAAGGTGTCAGTGAAGTATGCATCATGCACACGCACTATAAACCCACACTGATCCCCAAATGAAAGTAGAACTCTGTGGATAGGAGAAGATTTGTGTCCAGCAGCAAATTGTACTGCTTATAGATCTGAGAAACACACGCAATTCTATTTTAAGAATGCAATACTTCACAGCGTCTCAGGAGTAGCAAAGTAGGCAATGTTTAGAGAGCAAGCTGTTAGCACTCATGAACTCAGCCAAGAAGGGAATCTTAAGAGGCTGACAGCATGCATATACGCCATCATGGTGCACTTGGAAATATTTGAGCTCATCACCTTCTGCTCAATAATCAAGAAGCCCCTTTTGCTGAAACATGGAACTATTTCTGGAATCCATGATCACTGTGGAAAAAACAGCTTCATTTATCATTTTCAGGCTTTAGTTACTTACCATATATTCAAATGTTCCAATTTTAGTGTCCATCTCCATGACATTTGGTTTCTCTCCAATAAGAAAGATCCTAGTTATGTATCATTGAGCTTCACTACTCTTGAATGTTTCTCCTGATTTGGAATAGTTTTTGTTGCCTGCATTATTTTCTAATTGTTGAATTAGTTTTTTCAGCACTAAACGTTGAGTACTCATAATGTTCTGTTACATGTGGAAATAACAACTCCAGAGACTACACCCTCTCAGTGAAATAACCGATGTTCATGTTATGTTCCTGTGGGCTGCCCCCCTTCTGACTGGTGTCACAGTAACTACTACTATGTAGTCACTTGTATGTTTCTCTAAAACATTGTATTAGTACTTTTTGTTCCACCTGAAAATATTCACTGAGAAAACAAAATAAAAGGAATGACTAATAAAATGTCAGTTGTAGCAAGTAGGCGCAATAAGATGCTAATAAGACGCCAATAGTTCCTAAAAGCAATTGAATTAAACTGGAATTTTCTTTATAGCAGTTTATTAGTTCTCCGAAAGGCCAATGCCCCCATTCCAAGTTGCCTATTAACGCCACAGGGGGATCCCAAGGCCGAAATATAGGGCCTTATTTATACTTTTTGGTGCAAAACTGCACTAAGGCAGTTTTGCCCCAAAAAGTTTTGCACCGGCTTGCACCATCTTTTAGCACCAGCTGGGCACCATATTTATGGAATGGTGCAAGCTGGTGCAAAGGGTAGGCTAGCTTAAACAAAAATGATGTTAGGCAGTTTTGAGTCAAAATAAATTATTCTGACCAGATTAGCATCATTTTTTGACGCTAAGGGGCATATTTATACTCTGTTTGCACTGAATTAGCGTCAATTTTTTTTAACTCTAATTCAGTGCAAAACTAACTCCATATTTATACTTTGGTGCTAGACCCGTCTAGCACCAAATTTATGGAGTTAAAGTCATTTTTTGGAAGTGGAAACCTACCTTGCCTTAATGAGATGCAAGGTAGGCATTCCCGTGCCAAAAAATGACTCTATGGCCTTAACACCATATTTATACTTCCATGTAAAAATGGTGCAAGGGAGGGAGGAGGGGTCAAAAAATGGGGCAAAGCTTGCTTTGCCCCATTTTTTAAGACCTGGGTCAGGGCAGGCGTTAGGGGACCTGTGTCCCTATTTCCATGGTGGAACACCATGGAATAAGCCCAGAGGTGCCCTCCCTAGGCCCTAGGGGCACCCCCACCCACACTAGAGGGACTGCAAGGATGGGGGACCCCATCCCAGGTAAGTGCATTTTATTTTTGAAAGTGCCATAGGGGGCCCTGAAATGGGCCCCCATACATGGCACAGGGTGCAATGGCCATGCCCAGGGGACCCCTGTCCTCTGTGCTGGCCACTGGGGTGGTGGGCTTGACTCCTGCCTTTTCTAAGGCAGGAGTCATGTGGCATGGTAGGTTTAGCACCATAAAATGACGCTAATCTGGTTAGAGTAATTTTTTTTTACTCTAACCTGCCTAAAGCCATTTTTTGGTGCTAAACCCTCTTCTTCTATACTGCCCTCCCCACCCGACTAAAGTCATTTTTTTAAACTCTAGCCTACCCTTTGCACCGGCTTGCACCATTCCATAAATATGGTGCCCGGCTGGTGCACAGAAATGGTGCAAGCCGGTGCTAAACTTTTTGGTGCAAAACTGAGTTAGTGCAGTTTTGCAGCAAAAAGTATAAATAAGGGCCAATATTTTGTAAATTTGCGCCACTTTTGTGTCATAAAATTACGTTAATGCGGTGCAAAAAAAGTTTATATCAGGGCCTTGGTGCTAGATGGGTCTAGCACCAAAGTATAAATATGGAGTTAGTTTTGCACCGAATTAGAGTAAAAAAAAATGACACTAATTTGGTGCAAACGGAGTATAAATATGCCGCAGAGTATAAATATGCCCCTAAATATGGCATTAAGGCCATAGAGTCATTTTTTGCATGGGAACGCCTACCTTGCATCTCATTAAGGCAAAGTAGGTCTCCACTTTCAAAAAATTACTTTAACTCCATAAATTCGGTGCTAGAGGGGTCTAGCACTAAAGTATAAATATGGAGTTAGTTTTGCACCGAATTAGAGTAAAAAAATATGACACTAATTCGGTGCAAACAGAGTATAAATATGCCCCATAGTATTCCAAACAGTATTTCCTGTGAGTTATCGGGTATCATGAGGTAAACTCACATGCATGGGAATAACCTTATATATTTGGATTATTGAGTCCTTCATCACAGGTTTTTCAAACTCCAGGATTTTAACTGATATTTACAACTCGCTGTGCTTGTCAGTGGTTTTTTTTGTTCAAGGAGTGGGGAAGGTATCTTTGATGTGGGGTACTATGGCCTCTATGGTGTAAGTATTTGTCTGCTCACCCTTTAGCGATGAAGGGGCAGGCGCGGGCCTGACTCCTCCTACGTCTGCCACCCCTGCCCCTTCCCCAGTCATTGTTACCGCCTACGGATCCGCACTCAGTAACAAAGGGTCCGGTTTCATGTCTGGAAACACTGGACCACTCGGAGTTGCCCAGAAACGTACCTCACAGGGGATATGGTTTCATGCAAATTGTAATAAGGACTCTTTGCGGAAAATCGTGAGACCAGAAGAAATAATTCTTTACTGGCAACCAGGAATTCTGACCAGAGTAGCAAGTGGAAATATGTTCTTTGGAGATAATCGGCTCCATGTTGATAGCATTAAAATATTTGTGATTCTCTCAGTCAGTTATTGAGATGTCATTTTGCACCGCACTGCAACCTTTAATTGTCTCATAAATTATGCCTTGCGGTTTTAAAACGACTATTAAGACGCTGGTCTTTCAGAAAATATTCCTGTTCCAGCCTAGCGCCTCTGTTGCTTCTCGCTTCAAGCCTTGTAAGTCTGTTTGTAAAGCAGCATAAAACATGTATTGCATAAAAACATGCATTGATTAATGATACACATTGGCCATCAGGGACCATGCTGCTACTGAACATCAAACACACAGGCAATAATATCTCAAGGGGAATTGCAAATGCTAAAAGCTTATGTTGCATTAATAAAAGCTTCTCGTTGTTTGGCAGGTTTTTAATAATTGCTATTACTTTAGAGATTGTAATAGGACAATTAAAAGCCCTGCAAAGGTTGTTTTCTTAATGTGCTATTTACTCAGTGTAAAAGATATGAGGAAAGGAAACACAACTGAAGTTTATAGATGTTATATGTTAAAACATGCTGGGGGAGTAGACCTGTGTTAGGGTGATTCATTTTTTTATCAGAGCACATGCGAATTTAATTAAGGCCATCCTTCGCGAACGAAAAAGACCAATGTGCATCATTTACATCGCCCTCAATCTAAATTTGCATAACTAATTCTGTGAAGGAAAAGCAGCCAATGGAATAGAACGTAAATCTAAATACCAAAGAAGCAATGGCAATACAATAAGGTTAACTTTCTTGCAGTGCATGCACACACACTGACACAGATAATCATTATGACTGTTTTATATAGCTCTTTTTGTATAGTATATTGCACTTCTGTCGTTTCTAATTGTTGTTAGATGAACGCTTAAAGCAATGATCATTCTACTGGCATGGCGTGTGTATGCAGTTATGCAGTGAGAGTTCCTACAGGCATCCATGCAAACACATTAACCTTTTAAAGTTTGGCCAGCAAAATACCCTTAGTTCCACCCACAAATACAGACTATCACACTAACACCTCAGCACGTAGACTACCTGACATCCCCATATGTATAGTCATGTGTTTTGTTGGTTGCCTGCAAAGCCCTTTATGTTACTCTGAGGATATCTGAAAGGGCTATGAGTGGCAGGAGAGTTGAATGGATAGAGCGAACAAGAAGAAATTGAGAAAGAAGTCTTGTGAAGGGAATGACCTTACTCAAAATGGAACGGCAGAGGGTAGCCACCTTTAGCTTTCGTTCAAAAGGAGGAAGAAGAAAAGGACATTAGTGTGACAACAAGGTATAAATCAAAGCATTGTTAACCAAGGAAAGGAGTAGTTACTTAGGACATTTGGAACACTGGTAGAAAGATGCCAGTGTAAGCCAGGGAAAGTCAAGTATCCATGTCCACACAAAACATAGGAGCTGGCAAACAGAGAGCAAACATTCAGGCATAACTGCAGTCTCACACATCACAGATATTGTCAGGCAGCCCAAAAGCAGGCACAGTTTGAATAACTGAGGGATGAAGGCTAAGAGAGAGTGATTCGTTGAATGCAAGTTTTATATTTAAACAGGTTTTCAACCTTTGATGAGAACATCCGATTGCAGATAAATGAGGAATTTAGGGGTAGATCTACCAACATTTTGCGTTGGGTTTGCATCATGAAAGTGAAGCAAATCAGTACAAAATATTTTTTCTATTATTTACTTTCCTGTGCAAAACTTGTTTAGTGCTGGAAAATGACTAAAAGTAACGCAAAGTAGCTTGTGGTGCTGCTTTGCATTACTTTGCGTAAAGGGGCGTTACATGGGTGTTGCCATGCAACCACCCACCCTTTTGACGCAAAACAATATATATCAAAAATGTGAGACAGGGTATTGCGTCAAAAATTAACGCCTCCTAAAACTAGGGGGCATATTTATACTCCGTTTGCGCCGGAATTGCGTTGTTTTTTTTGACGCAATTCCGACGCAAAACGAACTCCATATTTATACTTTGGCGTTAGACGCGTCTAGAGCCAAAGTCCATGGAGTTTGCGTCATTTTTTAGCCTGGACACCTACTTTGCGTTAATGATATGCAAGGTAGGCGTTCACGTCTAAAAAATTGACTCCAAGGCATGTGCGCCGTATATACACTCCCGGGTAAAATTCACTCCCGGGAGTGGGCGGGTCAAAATAAATGACGTACGGCCGCTTTTGCGCCGTTTTTTTGTGCCTGGAAAAGGCAGGCGTTAAGGGACCTGTGGGCTCTGAAGGAGCCCAGAGGTGCCCTCCCATGCTCCCAGGGACACCCCCTGTCACCCTTGCCCACCCCAGGAGGACAACTAAGGCTGGAGGGACCCATCCCAGGGACATTAAGGTAAGTTCAGGTAAGTCAATTTTTCTTTTTTTTTTGTGGCATAGTGGGCCTGATTTGTGCCCCCCTACATGCCACTATGCCCAATGACCATGCCCAGGGGACAGAAGTCCCCTGGGCATGGCCATTGGGCAAGGGGGCATGACTCCTGTCTTTGCTAAGACAGGAGTCATTTCTATGGGGGTTGGGAGTCGAAAAAAATGGCGCAAATCGGGTTGAGGCGAAAAATTTGCCTCAACCTGACTTGCCCCATTTTTTGACGCCCAAGCCCCATATCCCCCTACGCCGGCGCTGCCTGGTGTACGTCGTTTTTTTCCACGCACACCAGGCAGAGCCGGCGGCTAACGCCGGCTAACGTCATTGATTAAATACGGCGCCCGCATGGCGCTTCAGAATGGCGTTAGCCGGCGCTAATTTTTTTTACGCAAAACTGCGTTAGCGCAGTTTTGCGTCAAAAAGTATAAATATGACCCTAGGTGTGAAAGGGAGAAATGTTGTAATTTCTACTTTCTTTTCCTAACTTTGCATGCGTGCTTTTTTGCAGTCTAATTATCCCAAAATGTAAGATTTCCTAAATGGAACACCAGAACCAAATTCATGATGCTTGGCATGCATGGTGAAAGTATCAAAAGGTATGCTCTCTTTTCATTTCGATTAATGTTGGAAAATGGGTTATTGGTAAGGGCAGGTAAGTACCTACACTTAGCAATAGGCCACTAAACTCCACTTAGGTCCAGTTAGGCCTCAGTAAATTAAACCCAGCTCAACCCTTGGTAGCTTGGCAATGAGCGACAAGGCTTAACTTAGGAGACAGAGTGTAAAGCATTCAAATATCACAAAACAGTAATTAAATAAAACACAGGAAACAGTTTAAAAATCCAAAACCACTTTATAAAAATAGATTAAGGGCCTCATTACAACATTGGCGAGCGGCAACCGCTGCCCGCCAAGTTGTAACCGCCGTGCGACCACCAATCCGGCTGCACTCCCGCAGTGCCCATTATGACATTCCCGCTGGGCCGGCGGGTGGAAACAGGGTTTCCGCCCGCCGGCCCAGCGGGGATGTAGGCCGCAACATGGGAGCCGGCTCCAAATGGAGCCGGCGGTGTTGCGGCCGTGCGACGGGTGCAGTTGCTATGCAGACAGTGAAAAGCTGCATGGGGCCCCGTCAGGGGGCCCCTGCACTGCCCATGCCAGTGGTAGTGGCAGTGCAGGGGCCCCCAGGTGCCCTGCGACTCCCCGTACCGCCAGCCTTTTCCTGGCGGTTCAAACTGCCAGGAAAGGCTGGCGGTAGGGGACTCGTAATCCCCGCGCTACCCTGGTGGATTACTACCGCCGGGGCCATTGTGGCGGGAAACCGCCGGCCCCGGCGGTGTGACCACGGCTCTTCCGCCACGGTCGTAATGACCCTGGAATCACCGCCAGCCTGTTGGCGGTGCCTCCGTCATTTCAGCCCTGGCAGTCCTGTACCGCCAGGGTTTAAATGACCCCCTATATTTTTATCTTTACAATGACACAAAAAGAAAAAAAAATCAGATAAGGGGAACTAGAGATATGAATTTTTAAAGAATTATTGCTTTCTAGTGCATAGAAACAAAAAGCGCCAATCGGGTGATCTGGTCGCCCCTCAACCGGGGCAAGGTCAAAGTTTAAGGCCGACCGCGATCGAGCCCGGATCAGCTACAGGCCACGGGAGGCCTTGGTCAAAAGTTTACCTTAGGACTTAGTCGTTTTTCTGAAGATTTTCTTCAGCGGGGCGAACCTGCCAGTCCAATCCGACCTCCTGAAACTCTTCTTCGGATACGCGTCGCAGGAGCCCTGAGTGGAGATTTTTACCTTCGGACGTAGTCATTTTTTTCGAGGTGAAAATCCTTTGACCGGGGCAAACCTGGATCTTGATCCGACATCCTTGGAGCCCTCCTCAGATACGCTGGCTGGGAGGTCCCGGTCATCTTCCTACGTTCGGACGTAGTCTCTTTTTCTGAGATTTTCTTCACCGGGACGAACCTGCAAATCATGCCGGGTCACGGTTGAGGCAAGCCGGCTACAGTTGCCGCGGCGGGTCGGTCCCTCTATGGAGCTTTTTTTCAAAACTTCTCCAAACTTCTGGATCTTCTTCCAGATGTTCCTTTGAGGTTCTTTTGGGGTCCACAGCTCACCCCAAGCTTCTAAAAGTTCTGAGATGATCCTTGGGGGTGAGGACTACAACTCCCAGAATGCACCTGGCACAAACTCCTTTTTGGCCACTGGACAGTGGGCAGCTGGTTGGTTTCTTCAGGAGTTGATGCAGGGGACGCTGGTTAGCAATTTTTCACCTGTAGCAAACAGGGAGTCCCTCCTTAAAACCAGTTGAAGCCAGTCAAAGTCCTTCTTGTGGTGAAGCCCAAGTGTGCAGCTGGAGCAGTCCTTCAGAGTGCAGGGTCCAGGTGCAGGCCAGGGGTCCAGAAGGGCAGACCTTCTTCTTCTGTAGTTCTTCCTGGTAGGGATATGGTAGGAAACTAGGTGTGGGTGCAGGTCTGCCAGTTTTATCCCTGCTCCTGGGTGAACAACAGGGGGGTCCTGGTTCTCCAATCAGATGTAGGGTCCTTCCCCCTGTGATCACCACTTCCTGGGAAGTGTGGCAAAAATCAATCCCAGGGAGCAACATTCCTCAAAAATCCATCATGGCTGAAAGTGATTTTTGGAGGTTAAATCTGGCTGAGCCCACCCTCTGGTGTGGCTAAAAATCCTAAACACACCCCTCTCCTGCCCTCTCCTAATCAAATCAAGGAGGTACCTAATTGTCTGAGTTTGCAGGATGTGGGGGTGTTGCTGGGTTTCTCCAAATGTCCTTCTCTGACTTTGAAGACCAGTTTGTCAGCCCTCCCCCTTCCTGCCTCACCATTTGCTGAGGGGAGATCTCCTCCCACAGGCACATCTCTTCGTGTGAAGCCAGGCCACTTCACACCTCATCAAGGCTGCCTGGCCAGGCTGCCAGAGGCTGGCCAATCAGAGCACAGCAGCAAAAACACTGCAGGGATGAAGTTGGGAACTGTTCAGGTAAAGTTTTAAACTTTTTACCTGAACAAGAGTTATTAAATCCAACAACTGGAAGTTGTGGGATTTATTATAACATTTAATTTGATACCAAACTTCTGGTATCTGTTACTTAAGGGGACTTTTAAAATTAAAATAAAGTCTCCCCATTCTAGCCTATGGAGGCTATTCACTACAGTGAGGGAAAAACGAATTTGTCTGTTTTTACCTCACCAGGGCTTATTCAACAATTTTTATAAGGTCCCTGCTTATAGTTACATGGCACCCAGCCCTAGGGGCACATAGGGCACACCTTAGGGGTGACTTATATGTAAAAATAAGGTAGTTTAAGACTTTGGAACTGCTTTTAATTCCAAAGTCGAATTTGCATATAACTTTAATTTAAAAGCAGCCAGCAATGGAGGCCTGCCTTTAAAATGACACTGGGCATCTCAGAAATGCACCTATGGGTGCACTACCTATGCTGGGGCCCCTAAACCTACATGCCCTATTATATACTAGGGACTTATAGGTCGGTTGACTTAGGGAATTATAATTAACCAAACGTGCATACTGATTTTACACAGAACACAGGCCCTGGGACTGGTTAGCAGTACCCAGGGCACCATCAGAGTCAGGAAAACAACCAGCAAAAAAGTGGAAAAGGGGGCAAAAAGTTGGGAGGCCTCTGCAATCAGCCCTGTTCTCTTACAATTAATATAATTAATAAAGATTTAGTATATGATATTTTGAGTTTGTCTTCCTAAAAGGAGAGGTGACTGATGCCCCCTGTCAAAAGCACCACTGGTATCCACAGTGGAATGAATGAGGGGAAAACTCAAGGTCTGAATGGACTCCCCACAGAGTTATATCAGTAATCTGGAATGCAACAGGGCAAGCTTGTGGAAGTTTGTAATGGATCCTTTGAGGGGTGCCTGTTCCTCGAGTCAGTGAGAAAGGCCGCCTTTGTTGAAGTCCAAAACAGGTGAATACCTGAAGGACATTTAGGGGCATATTTATTGTTTTGAGCAAAACTGCACTAACGCAGTGTTGCATAAAAAGGTTTAGTACCGGCTTGTGCCATTCCCGAGTGCCAGGAGGGCGCCATATTTATGGAATGGCACAAGCCGGCGCAAAGGGTGGGCTAGCATAAAAAAAAGACATTTGCGGGGTGGGGGTGGTGGTATGTGAGAAGGGAGCTTTGCACCATAAAATGATGTTAGGCTAGTTAGAGGCAAAAAAAATACCTCTAACCAGCCTGGGTCCTCCTCTGACACACAACCATCCATAACACATGACTCCTGTCTTAGAAAAGACAAGAGTCATGCCCACCACCCCAATGGCCAGCACAGGGGACCAGTGTCCCCTGGGCATGGCCATTGCACCCTGTGCCATACAGGGGGCCTCATGATGTTCCCCAGATGGCACTTGAATTAAAGAAAATAAACACCTACCTATACTTACCCTCCTTAACTGGGATAGGGGTCCCCCATCCTCCGGTGTTTCTCTGGTGTGGGTGTTCCTGGGGCTTGGGGTGAGCACCTGTGGACCCGTTCCATGGTGTTTAACCATGGAAATTGGTCCACACGTCCCCTAATGCCTGGTCTGAGCCCGGCATTAAATAATGGTATAAAGTAAGCTTTGCGCCATCATTTAGCCCCTACTCCCACCCGTGCGTCATTTTAGCACGAGAGGATAAATATAGGGCTATGGGGTTAGCACCATTTTTTAGATGGGAACGACTACCTTGCATCTCATTGACGGAAGGTAGGTTTACGCATCTAAAAAATTGTGCAAACTCCAATATTTTGACGTTAGATGGGTCTAACATCAAAATATAAATATTGAGTTAGTTTTGCGCCAAATTTGCATAAAAATGACACAAATTCAGTGCAAATGGAGTATAAATATGCCCCCTTATTTTACCCTCTCTATCACGTAGTGGGTCTATCTTCTCTATTCAAAACCCATAGCGGAAGACAAAGCTGGAAAGATCATATCCAGTAATTGAACACTGGGCCTGCTCATTATTGCTAAGTGTTTCACCCTAGTAATGGTACCTCACCCATGCCGGTAATTAGAACAGGTACCACAATGTAATCATTCCACAGTACTCTTGTATACGTCAGGTGCCTTGTTGTTTCTGTCCCTTCAGTGAGCAGATCTTGGATGATTACATCCGGTTGTCTATGCTTGGTACTAACTGGCTCAAGTTGAGTTTCTTCTCCCTGGGTGGGTTGGGCAGTGGAGGAGAGAGCAGCTTCTCCAAATTGAAAATGCAGTGACAGGCAAATTGCTTTAAGTATTTTGACATTACAGTGACACATTCTGAAGACAAATTTGTTATACTGAAAGTTCATTGAGTGCTAGTGGAATCTCAAACCTTTATAAGATTTTCTGCAGTATTACCTCTCTCCTTGATAGGCAGAGTGGCTTTGATGTAAATGGTAGTGCTGCCCAGGTTCCTGTACGTGTTCCAGGGCTTGTATTGCATGCTACCCAAGAGAGTCTTCCAAGAGCTGGATTGTAGACTGATGTCCCTTATATGGGCTGGGGCATGTCACAGAGTATGCTCAGTACACTTAAGTTACCATATGACAAAGGTAGAATAGGTGTACCAGACATGAAATACTACTACTTGGCATCCTAAATGCAACACCTTCCAGAGTGGGTCTTGGAGACCCATTTAAAAGAGCATAGACTACAGAAGAATGCCAAGGAGAATCAAACTTTCAAAATGTGGTGCTTGGCCCAATGTAGGTGAGCTGAGGAGCATTCTATTTAGTGTCACTCATGTCATAAATATGAGAATGGTCATCTAAAGCTATCATTAGAAAGACTCTATTCTTAATCCTGGCACTATGAGTTCCATGAGCAGTTAAAACTGCGGGATGGACAGATATTAGCTATAAAACAATGAGATATCTACATGAAGGGGATCAGCAAAGCACTTTTGTATAAGTCAGGGTTCAACAGTGGACTCCTGGTGCACTCTTATTGGTTTATGCCTGATTGTGAATGTGACAGACCTTACATGGGAATGAACCCCTATCAAACTATTGGCTTTTGCATGGGGCAAATGACCCCTATCCTCTCTGTACAATGTGCTGTGTGAAGATCACCTAAAGCAAGAATCACACATCAAAGCTGAATGGGATTGAGGCTGTGGTAAGCAGCCTGTGAAAGACAAGTGGATGCCCATTGATCTTGCCGTCGTATCATAAACATATCCCACTGTGTACAAAATTACCCCAAGATGTAGATTGTGCCTGTTTCAATTTCTATCTACTGGTTGTCTAGGATTTTAAGATTATTCTGAGAAGAGGAGTGGTAGGTGATGAAACTGAACTCTATATTAAACATTGTGTTTTGGGTTTACACCTTTGTCCAAAAAAGAAAGGGCATTCAATATCTTTTGACAGTATTGGGGCTACTCCTTGCCAAAAGATGTATACCATTTCATTGAAAGCAATAAAGGAGTCCGGTACTCGAGCTACGGCATAAAGATTTCATTGAATGGAGGATGGCCGCATGAATATGCACAAATTGCATTACAACTGGGAGCCAAATTACAAGATGATGGAAAGAGATGGAGAGAAATGCATAAGGATATATGTGTTCAGATTTCACCTGATCTGATTAAAACACCGAGTAATATGTATTGCTAGATTATAACTGAAATTAACCGACTGTCTTGTGGATGCAATCTTACATTCCTCTGTGGGTTGTAAGAAAAACATATAAAGTCTTTAAAAAAAAAACTGAATTCAGGGCCAAGGTGACGCAAAGGCAGCACAAGCCCTTAGGTGTGGCATAGTAAAAGTGGCATGGCAGAGCAAGCCATATACTGTATATGTTACTCTGTCCTTGGAAGGCATTCCATGGGTAGATCATGGTGCTTCCATTTATTCTCCCATGGTTTTTGGCGCATTCACTGATTTCCCAACACTAGAATACTTGGGAATGCTTTAAAATGATAACCTTCCAGGGGAGGCGTAAAAAGGAGAAACATGCTTATTTCTCCTTATTGTTTTTTCTTTCTACATGTACTACATACTACTTGCTCCTGAATGTTTTTGCCATTTGGTGATATAAAACATGCTACACATATTCTTTTTAATTCTTTCAGTGTGATTACTGATCTACATCTGCTTATATTTTCTGCTGAATTTGCTTGCATGCATTGAATCATGGTAAGGAAAACAGTATAACAAACAAGCGCTGTTTAAAAAAATAAAATGATGTTTGTATATGCAAGCCAGCATTGATACAGGTCATGTAACAAACTATTCTTCCCAAAGTGTTCTCTGTAAAAAGCGTTTTTTGTTCCTCACGGTTTTACCATAAGAGCAATATAAACTCAATTCCTGAGCCATGATTGTAGTAGGGAATATCAATTTCAAAATTTCAAATATCGACAGGCCACAACATTGTGATTACAATATAATGCAACAAAATATCAAACAGGTTAGTGCATAGAGGTAGGTAGGGGTTTACTATTCCTAACTCCACATCTACATACAAATACACACACACACATATATATATATATATATATATATATATATATATATATAGAGAGAGAGAGAGAGAGAGAGAGAGAAAGAGAGAGTGAGAGATAGAAAGATAGATAGATAGATGGATGGATAGATAGATAGATAGATAGATAGATAGATAGATAGATAGATAGATAGATAGATAGATAGATAGATAGATAGATAGATAGATAGATAGATAGATAGATAGATAGATAGATAGATAGATACATGAGGGATTCAACAAATTTCCTTTGGCGAATAAATGGGATACCCTGGAAAAAAGAATATTTGATGTCAACAATTGCTGTTGTTTCACTGTATACATCAATCGAACATGCACATGGTTCGAATGCATGCAGGTATTTCTTGAGGTATCGATCTGTCAGCCTCCCTCAACACACGGAGATGCTCCTAGAGATGCTGTACTTCTTTTTCTTTTTGACAGCAAATACTACTTACAGTCTCACAGGACAGTGGTGGGAACATCATTTGCACCCACATATGCCAACCTGACAATGGCCCGCTTGGAAGCAGAAACAATTTGGACTGAAAAAAAGGAGGAAAATCTTGAACATGTTATCATATGTGTACGATTTATAGACAACTTACTTCACATCTGGGATGGGAGTGAACATGACTTAACCACATTTATTAGAGCTTGGGAAAACAATCCCCAGAAGTTCAAGTTTACTCATGAGATCAGTGCGACAAGGATAACATACTTGGACATCACAGTCTATGTTGAGGAGGAGCAAGTGTGTACATGTATACATAGAAAACTAATGAGATGTAACAACTTACTCTGTGCAACTTTGGACACCCGCAGGCTTTAAAATAGAGTATTCCATTAGGGTAACTCCTGAGGGCAAGATGAAACTGTTCAGAGGATAATGAGTTCACATCTGAAGCTAAAGAGATGTGCATAAGGTTCCAGGCTAAAGTATACCCTGCAAGTTTGTTGGATGATGCACTCAAAAGATCATGGTCACAGAAAAGGGAGGCGCTCCTGGTCTCCAAATAAGCCACCTCACAAAAGATGGAAGCAGAAACAGTAATTAGATATATAATTGAACATGACAACTCAAGTCCTGAAGGTAAAAAGCTTTTGGAGAAAAACAGGCAAATATTGAGGTTGAATGAGACTCTCAAACAGGAATTACCTGATCAATCAATAGTCACATGTGAAGAAACAGTCTCCTTAGGGAATCTTCTGACAAGCAGCTTTCTGAAAAATGTGACAAATAACAAGTCCAATTGGTTATCAAGTACACAAATTAGATGTTTATGCTGTCAAAAATGTAAAGCTTGCCAATGATGGAAAAATGTAAGTACATTTGTAGTGCAGAATAGAAGAAGGTTCTCTGTTAAGGAATGGATAAACTGTGAAATGCCAGATGTGGTGTATGTCCTAGGAATATTTTTGGCAGTACTATGAAAAAGCTACAATTGAGGATCCTACTGTATCTTCGGGCAATGCAAAATCAGGAATGCACTTATGCCATGGCCAAAAACATATGGGATGATCATGGAGGAGATGCTTCATTTTTGTGTTTCTATAGGATTCATCATGTCATAAAAAGACTAAGAGGTGGAGACAGTGAACTGGCACTGAGGAAATCAGAATTGAGATGGCTTATCCTCATGGAAACAGAAGCACCATGGGGTTTAAACTCAGATGCCAAACTACTTGTACACTTAAGATTAACTTCTTGGTGTGTTTGCAGTTGCACTTCTGACACCTGGAAGATGAATGTTAAGAACATCATATGGCTCGGGTGTATTGACTACTGACATTGAGTATTTAATCATTATTTGCATTTATTTGTGAGTACTTGAATTGTTTTTGAGGATTAATTTGCAACTATTTGGAAGTATTTGAATCTGTGGGATAGACGGCTAAGCACTGTACTACATCCTGCCCCATTAATGGTGGGATATATTTTTGTATTTGCATATTTTGATGATGTTTTATGTGATGGTCCAAAGATGATTCTAAGTAGAGTTCAATATAAGTAAGAACAAGAGTGTGTTAACTTAAAATGGGGCCTTCAATTGCAGTTTAAGCACTTTGTAGATTGAATGCAGCTACTGTCATATAACTATGAAGAAAAGCATATTTGCCACTGTGAAATAATGTGACTTTTAGGAATCAAATGTGCAATAAGTCACCTCATCTGGAATATACTAGCATATGGGAAGATGATTTTCCATTTCAAGGATATGATTTAGCTACTTTTGAATGAGAATAGCTAGTTTTTACTGATGGTAAATTGCACTTCACTGAATAACAACTGATATTTGAATCATCTCATGTTACGATAGAAATTAAATTTGGCCTCTTGAATCCATTACATGCACAAATTATGTATACAGAAGGAACACGTATTATCAAATGCAAAAAGTGACTCTCAAAGAAGAGAAAATACGTACTTGACAATCTGTGTATGCAATGCACTTTGTATCAGTCACTTTATTGTACTTAGTTATGTGAGGGATAATTGATACTAGTCATTGTCAGAGTATGAATACGTTCTGCCATATGCACAAGTCACTTTGAAAAAAGGCATCTAACATACTTGACAATTTGCAGTTACACTTAAATACATATGTATTTAATCACATTGCCCAGGAATAACATAATAAAATGAAGTGTACATAAGACTGGTGTATTTGGAACCATCATATGGACTAGTCATTTGTATGTGAAATTACCCACTCTATGATGAAAAAGTGCATAACACTAAATATGTATTAGTTACCTTGATAAAAAAGACATATTGGATGTGTCTGGTTTGTGGGTAGAATTGACATTGTACTTGTGCTTTTGTAAAAATGAAATATCTCATTTGTGCCGCTGTACAAACGGATAAGGATGGAGTCATCGTGGATCTAGTGCTTCGTTACTATAACACCATGGATGGACCAAGTCCAAGGGGCTTTTGTGTAAAAAAGCAGGGTGGGGGCCTCCTGGCCCACTCCCACTGCCCAAAGGACCGCAACCTCCCTGGGAATTATGAGTTATATGCGGGTGGAGTGGGTCTGTGTGGCACCCACTGCCCCGGGGACCACCACCTCCCTGGGGCAATAAATGTACTAAATGCGGATGGTCCTGTGGCTTCCTCACATCCCAGGGACCACCACCCCCCTGGGCTACACTAAAGTTTGAGTGGGCGTCCCTGTTGCCCTCCCATATCCCAGGGACCACCACTCCTGGGGCAAACATGTTTTTATATGTAAGGGAGGCCCGATAGCCTCCCTCACAGCCCCAGGGACAACCACCTCCTGTGGGCTACAATCATTTAGGAACGTGATCCAGGGAAAACAACCCTCCAGGGCTACACTGCATGTTAAGTGGGGGAACACAGACCCCTGGTGCAAATATTTAAAAAAAAGAAAGGGGGTCCCTTTGGGAGCCCCAAGCCCCGGGGACCAGAACCTCCCTGGGGCTGTGTGAAAAGTTGAAGGGGGCCACGCAGACCCCTCTTGAAGCCACTGAGGGCCACTGATAGCTCTGCAGCTACAGCCACGCCACAGCAAACACTTCAGGTTTTAATAGCGGGACCTGTCAAGCAGGTCCCACTGTCAAAAAAATACAATAGTACATGTGCAGAGGACAGAAATGAGCTGCTCCAGCAAGCAGAGAGCTGCTTCTCTAAGCAACTCCCTGCTTGCTGAAGCATTGGCACCACAAGTGAAGCCTTAAGGCTTATCCTGCAGTGCCAGGCAGCCCGTAATGGGCTTTTGGTAAAAATAATAAAAAAATAAAAATAAAAAATATGTAGGGACCATGGGGGAGCCCTTGAGGGCCCCCTCACTGTCCCAGATAGCCCATAAAGGACATAAGAAAATGTTTTAAAAAAACACAAACCATTGCTCAGTGTGAAGGTCGCAGACCTTCACAATGAGCTTCAGAGGTTCGAGTCTAGCTGGGCTAATTACTGATCATTTAAAAAAAATAACAAATTCATTTTTTATTTTAAATCAAACACAAATATCTCATTCTTAGTATATGAGCTATTAAAGCCATTCTCCCACTCGCACACTGACTCAGCACTAACGCACCCACTCACAGACCACTCAGTGACTTCCGCACTCACTCACAGACCCACTGAATCACTCATGCACCTACTCAAAGACCCACTCAGACACTCACACACCCACTCACTGACACCCTCATACACCCACTCACAAACCTGAAAACACACTGACACCCACTAAAATATTGATGTGTGCACTCTGACATCCAGACAGACAGTTTGACAGCCACTCTCACTCGCAGATACACCTTCTCACACACAAAGGAACCATGACCAACTAGGTGGTTAGGGCGTGGTGAATGCAGGGTCTTGCTGCAGGCGAGGTCTTGCAGGCAACCTCCCCTGTACACATGTGAAGGCCATGCATAGTGCAATGTTGGGTGCTTATAAGGGGATTTGCCAGACGAGACGCATGACATCTTTGATAATATCATTGTAATATTTGCAGTAAATTTTTGACGACAAAACTGCATGATGAGGGTACGAGTTATTGTTACCTTAGGGCACAAGTTATAGTTACTTGAGGTAATTCTAACTATAAGTGGTGAATTTCTATGGTTTTGTATTGTAGGAAAGTCCTCCTTTTTGCCCTGGTCGCCCCCAAAATTTTTGGACAGATCCTGGTGGTTACTGACTCTTGGATGTGTCCTGGGTACTGCTTACTAATCACAGGGCCAGTTCTCTGTGTAAAGTGGATATGCAAATTAGGTTAATTTATAATTGGCAGTATCAACCTACCTATAAGTCTCTAGTATACAGTAGGGCATATAGGTTTAGGGACCACAGCATAGGTAGTGCACCCATATGTGCACTGCTGGGGTGCCCAGTGTCATTTTAAAGGCCGGCCTGACTTGCTGGTTGCTTTTAAACTAAAGTTATATGCAAATTCAACTTTGGAGCTAAAACCTACTTCCATATGCCCTATGTGCCCCTAGGGTTGGGTGCATATAACTATAAGCAGGGACTTTATAAAAATGTTTTATAAGCCCTGGTGCGGTAAAATAGCCAAATATGTTTTCCTTCACTGTAGTGAATGGCCTCCATAGACTAAAATGGGGGCACTTTATTTCAAGACCCCATAAGTGCCAGATAACTTGAGTTTCATATCAAATTAATTGTTATGTTAAATCACACAACTTGCAATTATTGGATTTAATATAACTAGTTCAGGTAAAGAGTTTTAAAACTGTACCTGAAAGTTGCCAACTTGAGCTCTGTAGTGTCCTTCACTGATTGGCCAGCCTATGGCAGCCTGGCCAGGGTGCCTTGATGAAGTGTGAAGTGGCCTGGCTGAACACAAAGGATGTGCCAGAGGGAGGAGATCTGCCTCAGCAGATAGTGAAAAAGGATGGGGAGAGAGCAGCCAAACTGGTCTTCAAAGGCAGGGAAGGACATTTGGAGCAGCTCAGGACCTACCCCACTTCCTGCAACCCCAGACAATTATGTGCCCTCTTGATTAGATTAGGAGAGGGCAGGAGATGGGTGGTGTTTAGGATTATCAGCCACACCAGTGGGTGGGCTCAGCAGGATTTAACATCCAAAAATCAGCCAATGTTGGATTTTTGAAGAAAGTTGCTCTCTTGGATTGATTTGTGCCTCATGTCTCAGGAAGTGATCATCAAAGGGGGAAGAAAGCTGCCTGTGATTGGACAACAAGGACCCCCCTGCTTTCCACCCAGGAGCAATGATAAATATGGCAAAGCTGCACCCACACCTCAGATCCCTACAGTGAATAACATCAGAAGAAGAAGGACTGCCCTGCTGGACCCCTGACCTGCACCTGGACACTACACTCTGAAGGACTGCACCAGTTGTGCACTTGGGCTTCACCACAAGAAGGACTTTACCTGGTTCAACTGGTTCATATATATGTACTACATACATATATTACCTACTGGAGGATGAAACTAGGTAGTATAGTTTCTATAGAAAAAGCTGATTTTGCTTGCCTATATCTTTGGCGCTGCTTGATTAACCTTTAAAAAAAAAAAAATTGAAGTCATGTGAGCTGCTGTCTGGAAATTTCTGGGATGCTAAATGTGAGGTGAAATTTAGAGCATTTCCAATGTCAATTCCTTAGGAAAAATAGAACAGCCACATTGGTTGAAATTACACCAAATTTGACAGAAAGGTATGAATTTTCAAAAAAATAAGTCTTACTCCATTGAAAACAATGGAAACGTTTACAAAATAACTGGTTTGTGTCAAAAATAAATTTGCACAAGCGAGCGTGCATCAGAAAAGTAAGCAATGCATAGATTCCTTAGTCGCAAGTGAGGCCGTTCATATTTTTTTCTTCGTTCGAGTCGGCGATGTATTGTTTTTCTCTCCCAGGAGAGAGCGATGCATCGATTTCCGGACAGGGACCTCGGTTCCGCGCAGGCTTGCGTTGATTTTTGATGCCTCGCAATGGTGCATGAGAAATCCGACTGCATGGTATTGGAAAACCATGCTGCGTGGGGTTTGTGTCGTTACCAGCAGCCACAAGTGGGTGTTGCATCATTTCTCCAACTGCAATGCATCTATCTCCCAGCCGCAATGAAGGTGGTGCATCGATTTTAGCCACAAAGTGGGTGGTGTGTCGATTTTTAGCTGAGTTGCAGGTGGTGCATTGAAATTTCCCCGCACGCTGTTCTGTGCATGGATTTCAGTCCTTATTCTGTCAACTTCGCCTCTCAAGGGCCCAGAGACTGGACAGAGCACCATTTGGAAGGGCAGGATTCTCAGAAGAAAGTACAGGTGCTGGCAGAGGAAGACCCTGAGACTTCAAAACAGGAGGCAAGCTCAATCCAAGCCCTTTGAGATTCTTCACAAGCAGGAATATACCACAAAGTCCAGTCTTTGTCATCTTTCAGGCCAAAGCAGCAACTGCAGGCCAACCCAGAAAATCACAGTCACAGGCAAATGGTCAGTAGTCCTCCAGCTCTTCAGCTCTTCTTCTTGGCAGAGGTTCCTCTTGATTCCAGAAGTAATCCAAAACATCTGGTGTTTTGGTTCCACTACTTATACCCCTTTCTGCCTTTGAAGTTGATGAAGATGACAAACTTCAAAGGAAAGTTCCTAAGATCCTGCCTTGCCCAGGCCTGGCTCCAGACTCACACCAGGGGGTTGGAGACTGCATTGTATGAGGGCAAGCACAGCCCATTCAGGTGGAAGTGACGACTCCTTCCTCCACTCTAGCTCAGTTGGCCCTTCAGAATATGCAGGCTATCCCCCAGCTCGCTTTGTGTCAATGTTTAGAGGGAATTCACAAAGAGCCCATCTGTCAATCTGACCCAGACAGGGAATGCACAATCAGGCAGAGTCACAGAATGGTTTTAGCAAGAAAATGCCTACTTTCTAAAAGTGGCATTTTCAAACAGATCTTTTAAAAACTGACCTGACCATGTTTTTTTTAAATGTGTGCTCAGAGACACCAAACTCCTAATTACTATCTGCTCCCAAAGGGAAACTACACTTAAAAGATATTTAAAGGCAGCCCCATGTTAACCTTAGCCTTGCAACAGTGAAAACCACATTTGGCAGTATTTCACTGTTAGGACATGTAAAACACATAAGTACATGTCCCACCTTTAACTTAACCTGAACCCTGCCCATGGGGCTACCTAGGGCCTATCTTAGGGGCACCTTACATGCATGAATATAGAAAGTTGAGGCCTGAGTGGATACACTTGCCAGGTTGAACTGACAGGTTAAAACTGCACACACAGACACTGCAGTGGCAGGTCTGAGCCATGTTTCTAGGGCTAGTCATGTGGGTGGCACAATCAATGCTACAGGTCCACTAGTAGCATTTGATTTACAGGCCCTGGGCTCCTCTAGGGCACTTTACTACAGACTTACTTGTAAATCAAATGTGCCAATCATAGAAAAGCCAATTGCACATACATTTTACACAGAGAGCATTTGCACTTTAGCACTGGTCGGCTGTGGTAAAGAGCCCAGAGTACCAAAAACAGCAAAAACAGAGTCCAACGCAAAGTCAAAATATGGGAAGTATGCACAATAAAGACAGGGGAGACCATGCCAAGGATGCCATGTCTAATAAAAATGTAAAAAAATGAAAAAGGGCCAGGGTACAGACACCCTAACTATCCTGACCCCTTAGCTCTGGTGCCTGCCCTCGAGCAAAAAAGTTTTTTTTTTTTTACATTTACTCCACAATTCAAAGTGGCTCTGGCCAAAATGTTTTTAAAAAATGAATCGTGCCCCCGCTGCCCTGGGGCCCACCAACACCCTGGGGCTTATATCAGTTTGAGTGCTTAGGTGCCAAAAGCTCCCCATAGCCCTGTGGACCGCCACTTCCCTGGGGCAATAATTAAAATTAATGCGAGGGGCTGCCCGACACCCCCATTACTCAGGGGACCACCACCTTTTAGGGGCATTTATTAGAATGTCTGCGTGAGGCCATATGGCCCATTGCAGCCCAGGTGACCTCTACCTACCTGGGGCATAATTTTAAAAAAGATATCGGGTTCAGTTTCAGACCCCTGTAGCCCTGGGGACCATCACCTCCCCAGGGCATTTATTTGATTGTGGGTGGGCATGCACGGCCCTCCCGCAGCCCCCGGGGGCACCACCTCCCCAGGACAAATTAGAAAAATTTGAAAACAGTCCGTTTCAGACCACCACCTCCCTGGGGCTCTTTTGTGCTGAGAGGGGCTACACGGCCCCCCTCAGCGAGCCACCTATGGCCCTGGTAACCGCCCCCCGGGTGATCTTCTGCTATCTCCTGGGGTGCCCACCCCAGGATGTAGCTGTTTGCTGTGACCTGAGAGCAGCTTTAAAGCTGCTGCCAACCCACAGCAAACACTCTGGTCTGATGAAGGGAAAGCTGTCAATAAACTCTTCCTTCATCGGAGTGACATTTCCTCTGTCTGCCTGCAGAGATGCAGGCAGGTAGAAAGGAGAAGCTGCTCTGACAGAGAGGGAGCTGCTTTAGCTCCCACAGGAGATGGGTTGATAGCTGGGACCGTGGGGCCCTAGGGAGCGGAGCCACGCAGCCACCTCCAAAAAAATAAATAATGATTAGGCCCCAGGTGATGGGGTCCCTGGGGCCGAGATCTCCCCCAAAAATGGAATGCTTAGGCCAGTCCCGGGGTATGGGATATTCAGGGGACTGAGATGTCCCCTTCCCAAAAAAACATTTAAATATTTGCGATGGGCTCTGGGAGATTGGGTCCCTGTGGCCGATATCTGCCTGGGGTCATGTTGGGTTTGGTAGTCATAGGGGTTTGCTGCACAGACTGGCCACAAGCCAGACCCTGTAGACAACCCTGCTGCGCATGGGTGAAGGCCGCGTGCAGCACAGTGTTGGGTAGTTATAGAGGTTGACCGCAGTGACTGGCTGCAGGCCTTGCTATGCGGCTAGTGGAGGTTGGATTAACTTATAGTAATTAAAATAACTATACATTAAGAAAAAACATAGAAATTCACTAAAATATTCAAAAGTTACAGGGGCGTAAGAGACAGGAAATCGAATTTAAAAAATGTGGAATTTAACTTAAAAAACTAAGGGTACAGGGATGTTATAGTTAGGTTCTGAATTTATACGTAGAAAGCCAAGAAATTAATCAGTTATAGTTATAGAGTTCTTTAAAGTAACTATAACTCGCTCCCTAAAGTAACTGTAACTCGCGCTTTCACCATGCACTGCAAATTACCCCAGATATTACAGTACTCATGAAAACTTGTATAATGTCATTACAAATATAAATGAAACATTAGAACTCAAATTATTGAAGAACAAAACTGTGCATGGTATGGGCACGAGGTCTCACAATGGACCCCCTGTGTCTTTTAGAAATTAACCTCAGGCAGGTGGTGGTCCCTGGGGCTGCAGGGGGGCTGCAAAAACCCTGCATTATTTTTATTAAGTGCCCTGGGGTGGTCCCTGGGGCTGCCTGGGTGGGGGCTGGGAGTCCCCCAGCACTCTTTACATTAAGTGCCCTGGGGAGGTGGCAGTCCCTAGGGTTGCAGGGTGCTGCATAGACCCCCACATTATTTTGATTAAGTGCCCCAGGGAGGTGGCAGTCCCCAGGGCTGTGGAGGGTGAGACAGCCCCCTGCATTACAATACAATATAGCCATGTGGAGGGGGCAGTCCTGGGACTGCAGGGGGATGGGCAGCCCCCCATAGAAAATGTAAATGCACGTGTGACCTGGCCTACCCAGGGGTTTGTTAAAAACAAGCACATAGCCTGTGTTTGCTTTTTTAAAATGTTTCCCAAATTCGTGACAGTGTCACAAATGCGCTGGAAATACTTAAAAATATACATATATAATTTTTGTTCTGCAGGGGTCCATATGGGACCCCAGACCCAGAGCTGAGGAGTCTGGTGACCGCCACCTGCCTGAGGTTGTCTTTTTTTAAAACATTTTTGTGGGACTCGGCTGAAGCAGAGTCCTATCACGGCTGCCAACACTATCTGGCTTGAAGTGTTGGCAGCCAATCAGAGCTGTGCATTTCCCTACATAAGAGCTTGTTATTATTTGTGAATTTTTCACAACCATAGATATACAGATTTCGATTTCCTTTAATTTCTCTGTGTGGCATTCAAATCTTTTCAACCTGGTGACACTGTGTCTGCCCATGTACTTATCGCTCATGCAGATAACAACCTTGCAGATCTGAACAAAGCCTTTTTTGCTGCTTATACAAGAAGATTATTTTTTTCTTCTGAGGCAAGCAGGGGTGCAGAGGAAAGGATTGTCCAGGATCATAAATGCTCATCTAGCCAGTAGTTTTTAAACATTTGTTTCTAAATTTTTCTCCAGTAAAATTACAGTAAAATGTTACTATAAAAAGCTATTTTCAGAGATACCATACACTTTTATTATGTATGTTTCTTGTACTATAAACCCTTTTGTTTCCTTCTTGATGACTCTTGCAAGACACTTGCGAGAGCAGTGTTTGCTGGTTTGCATTTACAAGTGCTCATACTTTTAGAATGTGATCTGCATTTTGACTGAACATTTCTTGTTATGATGGTATAGTATATATTATGCATCAGATTTTTGCTACCCTTTTTTTTACAGCGATCCTGCAAAACTTTCACACAACCGTAAAAATACTTTGCAGGAAGAATTACATTTTACTTCATTACAATACTTACCTTTTACAATCCCCCCTACTAGACAAGTTCAGATTGGCTTCTACACTAAGACCTTGCATCAAGTTAACCATTGTTCACAATAGGTTGTAAAGAGACACTACCTCTTCACTCACACCTTCCCCCAGGCTTAGTAGTATGCATAGTAGGGTGGGGAAGGCACTCATATGTAAGACCTCTCTATTCCATAGTAAATAGAATAAGTATTGGCCTCTCCACTGAGACCTCTCCCAGGGAAATAACCATATTGATTAGTGTGTGGAAATGGATTTCCATGTCCACTCACATCTCTCCCCAGCATAGTATATGCATACATTTGTAAGTGGTGAACTTTGTCTTTTACACTACTCCAGGACAACTTGCCTTTATACCTCTCCTTAGAACAACATTGATATGTAGTGATGTCTGGAGGGGAGTCATCTCTCTGCTAACAAATCTTGCCAGAGCAAGAGGTATTTCTAGTAGGTTTTGAGTGAAATGTATCTGTCTACTCATACCACTTCTAATGCTGACAGTTATGTATAGTGTACTGTAGAGAGAAATTGCCCTGTTTCCAGACACATCCCTTGCATGGTAATACGACATAGTATAGAGTGTGGAAAGAGTGGCCTCTATCTTGTGATGTATCTCTTAGATAATGTTTGTGCAAATTAGGGTGTGAAAAGTGCCATACATTTGTCATCATGCCTCTCTCCAGTATGACAGAAGTACAAGTAAAGAATGTTACCTTCATATTCAAAAGTATGTCTTACATAACATCTATGGAGACTATGATGTGAAAGCATACTACTCTCTATGGCTCAGCTGAGACATCTCCCCAACGTAACATATGAGTAAAGTAGGCCAGAGGTAGAAACTGTTCTCACTGCGCATACTTCTCTTTATCCTGATGAATGCTTGTGTTAGATTATAATGAGGAGTAACCTCTCTGTTCAGAACTGCGTCTTGGACATCTCATGTCCATATTTCTTTGTGGAGACCTACTTGACTCTGTTTCAAGCACCTCCTAATGGATAGGCTGCTGGATCAGGTCAGGCATCTTGCCAAAGTAACACGTGCAAAATAGGCAGTGGGTAGAGATGCTCTCTCTGCTCAGACCTGTCTTCATGCTAATGAATATCATTAGTAAAGTATACAATGCTCTGTTGACAACTGTGCCTTGGACAACCAGTGTGCGTAGTTGAATGTAAGGACACACTCACTTTTCCCTCAGACACCTCCCTATGGGGACAGGCATGTGTAGTGAGGTGTACACAGAGACAGACCTCTGGGATGAAATGTCATTCCAGAGTGACAATCATATATACTAAGATGTGCAAAAGAACTGCTATCTCCACCAGCTGATTGCAGTGCTTAGTATAAAACGAGGATGCATTTGCATCTGTGCCAAAACATCCTTCTTGTATTAAAATATCTTTACTACAGTGGGAATAAACACTAGTCTCTCAATAGTACCTTATACATACACATACATCAAACAGTCACAGTTCTTGACAATGGAACTGCCACTTTAAACCAACATTATAAGCCTGTATAATATCAAAATTGTTAGACGTTATTAAGGATAGAATTCAACAGTAACTTTGAATATTTTATTTTAAAAAACAATTTAACAACTTTACAAATAACACGTACATTAACAAATTATAAAAGCAAATGGTAAAAACAAAACAAACTTTATCTATTTTTTACTTTTTCAGTTCCTTCCGATCACCAGGCACCCACACCTCTTACCTTTTTGTTGCATTTGTCTACTGGATCCTGATGTCTGTAGCTTTCCTTTTTCTCTTTTTTTCAACCACCTCAGGCTGACAAACAATATCTGCTTCAATAGCATTTTTCTGTCAGAATGGGTGGCAAAAGACTTACTTCAAATAAAATAAAATTTGCAAAAAACAGTTCGGCCTGGAAATTAGAAACAACCAGTGTGTTTCACCAATGCAGGAGTCTACACCTGCTCAAGTACGTGGCATCCCTCCTTTTCTAAATAAGTGTGGGAAAACTGGGCTGAATGCAGAAGCCCCCTTACTTTTTGCCCCCATTTTTCACTCATACTGGTATTTTTCTGACTCTGATGGTGCTCATGGGCAATGCTAAACAGTACCAGGTCCTGTGCTCTGGTTAAATAGTATACACAAATTCAGCTAATAATAATTGGTGGTACCAACCTACTTAGGAGTCCCTTGTGTATTGTAGGGCATGTAGGTTTAGGGGTCCCAGCATAGGTAGTACACCCATAGGTGCATTGCTGTGGTGCCAGTGTCATTTTAAAGGCAGGCCTGCCATGCTGGCTGCTTCTAAGTTAAAGTTAACCCCAAATTCAACTTTGGAATTAAAAATACTTCCAAAGCCCTAAACTACCTTATTTTTATATACATTCACCCCTGAGATATGCCTTGGGGTCCCCCAGGGATGGGTACGGAGTCACTATAAGCAGGGACTTCATAAAAGGTGTTTTATGAGCCCTGGTGAGGGAAAAATAGCCAAGGACATTTGGGACAGCAATTGGACCTCTCCCATTTCCTGCAGCCCTTGAGAGCTAGGTGCCCCATGATTAGAATAAGAGAGGGCTGAAAAGGGGTGTGTTAAGGGGGTATTAAATGTAATACTAGAGTAGCTCATTATTTTCTTTGGAGCTTTAGCTTTCATTTCCCTGGTTGAGCTGCTATATTAACTTCAGGGACCCTCTTTTGTTTCAGTCTCGGGAGGGGGTAAGATCAGTTTGGGAAGGGTGGACTTCATCTTGGCAGGTGGAGGGGCATGGGTGCTGGCAGGGAGGGTAGGGGAGGCCTTGGATGTGGAAGGATGGACATGAGGAGGGAAAGAGACCTTTTAGGGATGTCATAGAGGGGAGGAGGAGGAGGGAAAAGGTCAAACTGGACAAGAAATGTTTTCTTTGACACACTGGGATGGTCATCTGAAGGGGGTTTGGGTCTGGAAGGTGAGGGAGTGGTTGTATGATGTGTCAGTGTGGATGTTTTGGGTGCGTGTTTGAGGGAGGTGTGCTTATTGGTGTCTGTTGGGTGGGTGAATGTGGGTGTTTATATTTCTTGGGCTGAGGGGGTGGAGGTAGTGGGGGATGCTGTGGTAGGTGGGTGGCTGGAAGTTGGGGTGGTGACTGCAAGTATGGTGGATGTGCTGCATGTCAGCGTGTCAGTGGTTGTGGTGTCTGCAGGTTTGGTGAATGGATTGGATGTCTGAGGATCTGCTCAGGTGAGTTCTGCAGGTAATATGGGTGTGGTGGCTGGATCACTGAATGTTGGTGTGGTATCTGCAGGTGTGTCAGGTGTTGTGTCTGTGAAGCTAGGCATGGTGGGGGTGTCAGGGCAGGTTGTGACTATTGCAGAGTATGCAGGTGGATGTTGTCTTTGTGCATGCCAGTGGTGTGTCTTGTGGTGCTCATATTTGTCTGCCGTACCCTTGGATTTTGAGGTAAATTCATGCCTGCCTGTGTGCTTTGTTTGGGTTGAGGAAGGGGCTATTGGGACTGGGAAGAAGGAGGTGGAGGGGTATGGTAGACAAAAGGTGACTCGCTGCCATCAGTGTGGATACCAGAGCCTGAAAGGATCTCTGTAGGCCAGCCAGTGCACTGTGAATGCCCTCCAGGAACACATTGCTCTGTTGGATTTCAGTTGCCAGTCCCTGGATAGCATTCACAATGGTCGACTGATCCACAGAAATCAACCTCAGGAGGTCAATAGCCTCCTCACTGAGGGTAGCAGGGCTAACAGGCGTTGGAGAAGAGATGCTTGCAGCAAAGGAGGCGTCCACCTTCTTGGATGAGCAGGCACAGTGAACTGGGTGGGGAACTACATGGAGGGCGGTGATAGAATGGGGGGTGGTGGACACAGATGGTACTGGGGTGGTCCCCGGTGGGTCTACAATAACTAGGGAGTGGCCACTGGAGGAGGATTCTGAAGAAGATGTACTGGATCTGTTCTCCCCATGGAACTCCCCTCCAGGCCACTGGGTCCCTCCCTGTCAGTGTTCTTGTGGTCAGAAGATTCCCCACTCAGCTGTGCCCTGTCTCCTCCACCTGTTGGTGCTGATGCTGAAAAACAGAAAGTCTGGTATGGTCATCACATTCACAAGATATCACTTCCATCATACAGTACACATAAGTCACATTACATCCTAGTCACCAGTACACCCAGTTAGTGCCAGTAATGTGCCAGCAGCATGTCACTACAAAATTTGAGGTATGTCCCTCAACATGAACATTATCAAACACCAGCTAAGCTACCTAACTGATACCTATAATACCCTGAATGAAGTATACCAATCACACTTACCATATTAATGTGATGACCATACCAAGTCTGCTATGGTCATCACATTCACAAGATATAACTTCCATCATACAGTACACATAAGTCACATTACATCCTAGTCACCAGTATGCCCAGTTAGTGCCAGTAATGTGCCAGCAGCATGTCACTACAAAATTTGATGTATGTCCCTCAATATTAACATTATCAAACACCAGCTAAGCTACCTAACTGACACCTATAATATAATGAATGAAGTATACCAATCACACTTATCATATCATTCCAAGATGACTTTGCCACAAGATACAGGTTCCCTATCTACAACTAAATTGCATTGCACAAATGAAGCAATAGTTTAGGAAAGTGAAATTGCTTAACACTGATCATAAAGAAATACTCAACACATACAAATACTCTAACCTGATGTCATGTACCAAGCTATGACACCTGTTGTAAAGTTTAAACAATGTGGACCAAGTCATCTAGGTCATTGGTTTTCACATAACTAACATTATCAGTCAAGTAAGGGGCAAGTTGGCTTAGACCTATGTCCCACACACAACCACAAGATATCAAACAGAGTGTACAAGAAATATCAACAACTAAACTGTGCTACAAGATGACAATCAGACCTACCTAAACATGCAATTAAACATCTCTTTGGCCACTGGCTGAGAGGGTACATCACTACACACACATCAGACATGCCAAGCCTTACATCTGTCTGTGGAGGATTCTGTTGGCCAAAGCACGTGTTGCTAACATGACAGGTACACCTACCATGATGCAAGCCCCAAGCCCAGATACTCTTACATCACTACTCACATGTGTATGTGAACTATCACACGAGTACAGGTATCAATGCCAACATTAGGCTCCCATACAGCCAGGACTCATTTGTCACATCCTTCATAGCAAATACAGGTATACATAACTATTTACAGTTTAGAATCTCCCCTGAAGCTTTAAAATGATCCATGATGTTGATGCATATCTGTCAAGTATGCACCTGTGAATAGGCTACCATTGCCTATGTGTAACGCCTACAATGGTATGCCCAAGGGCAATGCTGTGTGTCCACTTTGCACTCACAGAACATTAGCAAGGTTGTAACATTCCTAGCTTCTGACACCAATAAATGTCTGTGCATAAAAATATTGGAACACATCAATGGTATCCAACATGCATGTTGTCTACTCTGATGAGACATCACAAATATTTGTGTACATCCCTCATGCTGCTGTCACTTATCAGAAAGCATTAGAAAGTTAAGGATGAATAGTATATGTCTGACTCTGTGTTGCACCTACAATGGAATATTGAGACATAGGAGAGGACGGAGTTCAAGGACCTATACACCTTACCACCATTACAATGGGAGTGCCTTTGTCTAAAAAGTGCAAACCTCCATTGGAAGGAATTACCTGTTGGTGGGTATCTACAATCACCAAAGATGAAAATGCAGTGTACTAGTACACATATGACATAGTCATATGTGCACCATTATATGCAATTGTACTGGGAGAACAACATAGTTGAGTAACATGCCTCTAAATACATTTGTATGTACACACCTGTGTGCCATAATAGCTACGGTATATCAATGTGTACATTGTTAGAGTCAACATACAGTTTCCTCACTCAATCACCTGGTAAAGGGACAAACATGACTTTAATCTGTACTTACCCTCTTGTGTCTGCTATGCTGTCTTCAAACACCCATCCAACTCAGGGTAGGCCACCATCAAAATGTGGGCCATTAGAGGGGTCATGGTCCGATGGGCACCCTGTCCTCATTGGGAGGACATCCCCACCTGGGCTTCTGCGGTCTTCCAGGCTCATCGTCTCAGGTCCTCCCACCTCTTCCAACAGTGGGCACTCTGCTTGCTGTAGACCCCAAAGGTTTGCACATTTTTGGCGATGGCACACCAAATCCCCTTTTTCTGATGGGCATTGAGCTGCATGGATATTATAGATTTTTTTAAAGTATTTTATGTCCACATGGACCACATTACATCAGGCAGGGTCATAACTAGTTGGTACAACACACCAAACACAGACTGTAATGAACATCCTCTCCTCTGATAGATGAGCATGTGCAGTCAGGCAAGATACGAGGTGGAAATGGGAAGACAAAATACATCTCCAGCACCAGCTGTCATGTCATCACATATGACAGCAAACATATTTGCAAATATGCTATTTCAGGAGGAGTCTGGCTCGTATCTCAACTCCACTAACCTTGTGCAACAGTTACAAGATGGATCAGGAAACATACATCAGGCATTCTCCACAATGTCTCAGGAATCACATTCTGCCACTGAACATAAGTATATGACCAGGTAATCATCCCATTCTATCACAACTTTGGAACCCTACACACACTAAGCACACATTCATAAATGTTGCCCATTAGCCTTTGCTTAGTTTCACAAAGTATAGTTTGGCTAAGGAAATGTTTGTGCACATGGTGCACTTACCTGCTCCTCTGGTGCAACATACAACTGTCCATACAGGGGTAGGACCTCCTACACTTGCTTCTCAAGCTCCTAAGGTGAGAAAGCAGGGGCCCTATCACCTGTAGACTTGACATGATTGCTCCCAGAGGCAGTACACAGCAGCTCAAGTAATGAAGGTCTTGCTGGCAGCAGTATCCAGCTTCAAGTGAGAGATGAAGTATGCAATAGCGGTCACGTCTTCCACGTAAAACACCATCACCGCTGGTGTACATTGCCATTGGCCCTAGACCGCCAAATTCAGCAATGTGTTCTAATGGCTATATCCACTGCAGCAGCATCTGCCTACCGCCATGACGACTTCTGCCAGTGAACGTAGGTCATTTCCTAATGTCCAGTATAGTAGGTCAGGAAGCTGCCGTTTTAAGGTCCTTCGATGGTCAGGTATGTCCTAATAAAGATGCGTCAAAAGGTCAGAAACATATGTACACCATGGTTTTCAGTGCTGGCTTTGAGCAATCATACATTTAAAATCCGATTTTATATAAATGTTGTAAGTCATGTATCATAAGTGACATGCTCTGCACCCTCATGGCAATTGGATAGATGGTATTAGTGTCTATCCTATGTTAAATATGATATAAATGTCATTATCACCCAGACTTTCAGCGACATGTGTATCCATTTACTAGTCATAATCGAGGTAAGGGGATGACATTACAGCAATAGGCCTTTATTTACCTAGGTATGTCCTGTGTACCATGTTTACCTATGTCATATGCAATGTCTGCACATCATGTGTGACATATGTGCATTCACACTTACAATTAACACAATGACTTATCGGCACACCTTCTTGTATTC
This sequence comes from Pleurodeles waltl, assembly GCF_031143425.1. Lineage (NCBI taxonomy): Eukaryota > Metazoa > Chordata > Amphibia > Caudata > Salamandridae > Pleurodeles > Pleurodeles waltl. The sequence goes on along the minus strand of NC_090437.1, from coordinate 241,198,753 downwards.
CTACATCTAGTTACTCTGGAATGAGAAGGGTCAGACAACCTCCAGTGCACCATCCACTAGCAGACTGATAGACCATGGAGGATCAACATGTCATCCAGATCTACCTCCTAGATGGGCAGACAATCATGGATTTGTGTTGTCATTTGGAGCCCAATCTGATGCTTGCCATTTGTCCTCCAAATAGCATACCACCCATTGTACGAGTCATGTCAGTGCTGCATTTCCTAGCCACACGATCCCTTCAGAATACCATGGCCCTCACTGCAGGAATGTCCCAGTCTATGTTCAGTCTGGTCTTTAAGGATGCACTCTCTGCGTTGTTAAAAGACCTTGACAGCTATATGAAATTTCTACAACGTGAGGATTTGGGCCATGTAAAGGCAGATTTTTATGCTTTGACACAGATCCCACTTATGATGGGAGCCATTGATGCTACACATGTAGCATTGGTTCCCCCAAATGGCAATGAACAGGTGTATCAGAACAGAAAGAACTGCAACTCCATTAGCGTGTAAGTAGTCTGTTTGGCAGACCTCTACATTTCACAAGTATGTGTAAAGTACTCTGGTTCAGTTCATGATACCTTCGTCATGTGGAACAGAAATATCCCACTGCTGATGACACAACAGTGCACAGAGAGAGCCTGGCTGATTACTAAATTATATATGTGATGTATGTCAGTTTTGTATGTCTGCTGCCAAATGTAAGGAGTTGAATGATTTGTTTGCACACTTGTTACAATTCCTTACAGGGGATTCTGGCTACTCGAGCCGTCCCTGGTTGTTGACACCAGTGAGGTACCCACCACACCAGGGAAAGTTTGCTTCAATGAGACCCACGGAAGGACAAGGCATGTTGTGGAGCAGACTTTTGTGCACCTAAAGGCTTGATTTTGTTGTTTAAGATAAGTCTGGTGGAGCCCTCCTCTACTCACCTACCAAAGTGTGTCAAATCATTGTTGCGTGCTGCATGTTCCACAACCTTGCCCTGAGACGTCAGAGCTCATATATACCAGATGAGGGGCAGCCAGCAGTTCCAGTGGGTGAGAATGCAGATTTGCCAAGTGAGGATGACAGTGATGAAGATGAAGCAGGAGACAGACAGGCAGATCTCATAAATCAGTACTTCAAATGACTGCAGGTATGTGTTGTTCTGTTACATACTTTATTAAGTGGGTTATTGGTGGGCTTAGAGATGTTTAAGAAAGGTCTTTGTATGACCATCAGACAGCTCAATAGTTGCCAGCAGTACATAACTGAAGTATGCATGCCAACTGGTTTTTGGAGTTGTGATGATTGTGTTGATCTCCTTTGTTAATGTTTGTCACACTGCACAATCAGTGTCACTATTGTATTTGGGACATGTCTTAATAGGTCTCCCTTACCATTACCTGCCTATACCTTTTGTATCACATTTTTACTTTGCAGATTTCTTCACAAGGTCATCCTCATTTGGTAAATTATGAATTGTATCACAGGCAGGTGGGATTTGCAGGTCTGACATGTGAGGTGAACATGGATAGATCTAGATACTGTATGTCATATTGGTGGCGTATGAGTTCCATGCCCATACTGTCAGGACAGTGGGATGGTAGTATACTGTTTAACACATTTGACCTGTGTGCTATGTTACCTGGGTCCAAGAGTGTCAAATGTGTGATTGTGTGTTCTGACAAATGCCATCCTGTGCAATCCATAACCTCTACCTTCTCATTTGTTTGATGTAGATTCTCTTTAACTTTTAAGCAGCTGTCAATGTGTAACCTCATTGCAGGCCACTGTGCTTGTGTGTGATGACTTACATAGGTGAGTAGCATGCCCACTGATACTGACCACGGTAAGTGGAAGGGTCAATGACTGGGGACTGTTGTACTGACCTCTGTCCGTATCATGGGGTATGCTCATTAGAGCGGTATGGCATGGGATGAGATAAAGCTTTAGCTGATGACTAATAGAACCAATTTATTTTTTTGTGCCATTGGAAAATGGAGGGTGTTTGTAACACAGTCAAAATGGTGCATCTGTGATTCACAAGGGGAACCAGTAATTAGAGGCTCACTACCTGGCAGTGGTTGAAGTCTTGGCATCTGCTTCTCCTAGATGTTTTAGGAGACATCCACGTTTGCAGGGGATTCTTCAGCTGCGGAGGCAGGGGTGTCTGAGGCAGGTCCTTCACTTTGCAGAGCCTCCATTCCACTGGTTGCAACAGATATAGAAGGTCTTGATGTTACATGGTCAATAGAAGGGGTCTACTGTTGAGGACATAACCTACTCAGAGTGGTATTAATGTCTCTCAGCAGCACTATTAGTGAGGCCTTGTTGGCATTGTAGGCCTCCCACTTTTGCATGACTTCCTGGGGGTTGTCCCTCTGCAGCTGCTTAATCCCCTCCATCATGGTAACTGCTTGGCCCATCAAGCCTTGTGACTATTGGTAGGCTCCAAAGACTTGGGAGATGGTGTCCTGGCCAGTTATATCCATAGAAACCTCAATCCACTGTCCTACACCATTGCTCTTATGCACCCTCCCACTGGTGCTAGATGCTTCCTTGTCAGGGTTTTCTTGTGCTGGCTCCGGTACCTGTACTAGAGGGCACATGATGGTATTTTCTGCCCTTGGAACACAGGTTTGTGGGTGAATGGTTGCTTGGGATGCAGATACAACAAGGGCTGAGAGGGGTCAATGTAGGCAGAGTTGACAGTTGTAGACTGACCAGGTGTCCCAGATGGACCAGAATCGTCCTCAATCCAGGGCTATTTTCCTCACTGAGAGCTTCATCCACAGGGGAAGTGACTTTCTCAGGTGTCCCCTCCCTGTTCACAATGGGTAGATGTGTTTTGAGCCATGTACAGAAAAACTTAGCTAGCTTCCCTAATATGACAGTGACACCCACTTTCAAATCTGGGATAAAGCTATATGGGATACAGGGAAATCCTATGACATACACCTTGCTACAGGATACTAGATTAGTTTGACAATTGGATGTCTGTTGATAGACTCACATTTTGTCTGCTGTGTAGCTTAATAGTGTTCATGTTAGCTCCCAGTTTGCAATAGTTCAGTATTGAGACACCAGACAGCTGCAGAATGTGGAGTGGAAACTGACTTGTGCATCAGCTTTGGGGTAACCAATCTACCTCGCCATAAATATCAGGTTACACCTAGTACAGCACATTGCAGATATGTGGGTTGCTCCCAAGTGAGTTGCTCTCAATGGGTTTTGGGCGGTTAAAGGGCCATTTTAGCATTGGACACAGCTGTAACTGTGTATTGGTGGTATTGTATTGGCAGATGCCATGGCATTGCGGTCATTGCCCTAGACAGTGATATTGTGAATCATTCAGGTGGGTGTAGTCGATTGTGTAGTTCATATGCAAGGCTATTTTCATTTTGGTACATTGTTCTGTTTTCTTGATGGTAGAACAGTGCTGGCTGGGAGCTGTAGTGCTGTCAGTCCCTGTACTACTCACACCATTTACAGACATTGTGGTGAGTTTAGTTGACATGGCATGCCAGAGAAAGGTATTTGGACAGTTGGACACAGGAGTGGTAAGTGTATTGAATGCTAAGATGTCAAAAGGTGATCAGTGAGCACGCAAGACAGAACTTTAGGGTGACAATTACCCGAGTCCACTAACCCAGGTATTCCTATCAAGACCTCAGGATGCAGAATGTCCAAAACCTTCTCCTCCCATGACGTGAATGTTGTGCGAGGAGGTGGGGGCCCAGTGCCAATTTCGAGGACCGCCAGCTGGTTCCTGGACAACCATAAAACGTACCTTTCCGCTAAGGACGTTCCACCTCTTCCTGATGTCCTCCCTCATGAGTAGATAGCTGCCTACAGAACGTACCCTGTCAACTATATTTTGCCACGTCTTCATTTTCCTTGCAATCAAGGTTTGTTGTACATGCACTTCAAATAGGTGTGGCTCCAACCTGATGTTTTTGTCCACCATGACCCTCAACTCATCATTTGTGAATCTGAGATGTTTTTGTGGGGACATAACAGTGGTGGACAACATGATATGGACAAAAAAACAGGTGATGAGGGGCCAGATGTAGCAAAGGATTTGCGCCCTGCAAACGGCGAAAATCGCCGTTTGCGAGGCGCAAATGCCTCTTTGCTATGCAGAAATGCATATTGCGAGTCGGGACCGACTCGCAATATGCATTTCAGAATCGCAAATAGGAAGGGGTGTTCCCTTCCTATTTGCGATTCTGAGTGGTATGCAATACCATTTGCGACCGCATATGCGGTCGCAAATGGTGTCGCAGTTACCATCCACTTCAAGTGGATGGTAACCCACTCGCAAATTGGAAGGGGTCCCCATGGGACCCCTTCCACTTTGTGAATGAACCCACAAATATTTTTTCAGGGCAGGTAGTGGTCAAGGGACCACTACCTGCCCTGAAAAAAACCCAAAACTAAATGTTTCGTTTTTTTTTTTAAGTGCAGCTCGTTTTCCTTTAAGGAAAACAGGCTACACTTTAAAAAAAAAAACTGCTTTATTGAAAGCAGTCAGGAACATGGAGGTCTGCTGACGACAGCAGGCCTCCATGTTTGCGAGTGCCTAGACTCGGTATGGGGCCGCAATTTGCGACCCACCTCATTAATATTAATGAGGTGGGTCTTTGCGACCCCATACCGACTCGCAGAAGGTGTCTGAGATACCTTTCTGCATAACATTTTGCGAGTTGCAAATTGCGAGTCGCTAGTACTCGCAATTTGCAAGTCGCAAAATATTATTTTGCTACATCTGGCCCGAGGTGTGGTATCATGTTGTGAGTGGGTGAGGGTGGTGTCTGATTATGGATAAAACATTTGTGGAATATGTATGATGTGCAGGTGTGTGAAGAGTGTTATTTCGAGTGCTGAATAGTGCTTATCCAATGGTTTATAATTTCTGTGTGCGGCCTCTATCTTGCAGTGTATGGTGTTTTTGATGCAAAGATTTATGGTGTTTAAAGGGGTGTGTTTAATAGTATTGTTAATAGGTGTGTGGATGTGTGTCAGGTGTGTGGAATCCAAACTATCCAATGTGGTGTGGTGTATTGCTGGTTAGACCGCTGACAGCCGTGGTTTACACCACCATTGGTTCACCGTCATAAGAGAAATGCTATCATGTTTTGTGGGTTGTAATTGGTTCAGTGGCTTTTTGATAGGCTGGCGGTGCTGGTGGTGGAACCGCCTCTTTCTCGACCACCAGGTTTCTGGCGATGTTGGAATTTTGGCTGGATTTCGGCAGTTCTGGGTGTGTAACTGGGAATACAATGGTCTCTATGACCTCCAACACTGTCAGACTGCCAAACTCATAATGAGGCCCTTAATTTTTAAAAATCCACATCTCTGCTTCTCTTTATTGGATTTTTGTCATTTTGGTGCAATTTTAAGATAAAAATATAATATATTTTTATAAATTGGTATTGGATTTTTCTTGTGTTTTGTGTTTTATTTATTGGTTGTTTTGTTGATATTAAATGCTTTACACACCTGTCTCCTAAGTTAAGCCCAACTGCTTGTGACCAAGCTCCCAAGGGTTGAGCCAGGATTAATTTATTGAGCTCTTGACTTGACCTAGTGGGGTTTGTAGCCTATTCCTAAGTGTAGGTGCTTACCTGCCCTTTCCAATAATCCACTTTTCAACAACCAGTCTGATTCAGTTTCAAATTTAGTCAATTCTGTTGAGCACAACTCCAACAGGCTTCTTCTTCTCCAAATCACCAAGAACAATGTGAACTATCTCTGGTTCTGCACCCAATCACACCACAGCCTTTATTTAACCATCCAATAAAAATGGTAACTATTGGTTGAGCCTTGGCCCTTTTTGTTTACTTTTTCCCTTATGATCTTGTGAGACTCTTGCGAAATCGGAAAATACGTTGTGGCAGGCCCAGTAATTTCTATGCATATCTTGCGAGAGGCTTGTGGGATCGTAAAATACCTTATGGCAGGCTCAGTCATTTCCACTCAGGTCTTGTGAGCCTCTTGCAAGATTGTATGTGTCCATGCAGCAAGCTTCAGTCCCTGAAGCTTATGAGATGCTCTCACCAGAGTCTCATGGAATCGCAACAAAATTGTAGAGAAATAGTAGCATATGGGAAGGAGTATCCTCTCCACTGAGACTTATCTCTTAAATGACAGATGTGTGTACTAGGGTGTGGGGAGAGACTTGCCTCTCCACACATACCTCTGTCTCAGATCACGGGTGTACATAGTAGTGTGTATAGAGGGACTGACTTCTCCAGTAAGACCCTCTCTTGGATGATAAGTATGCATTGTAGTGTGTGAGAAGGGACTGGCCTCTTCCCTTAGACCTCTCCCTTACCAAAAGGTGTGCATGAACTGTCCTCACTTTCCACACATCTTTCTCAGATAACAGGAATGTGTAGAAAAGTGTGTACATGGGCTGCCCTCTCCTTCCAGACCTCTCTCTCAGATGACAGGTCTGAATAGTAGGGTGTATAGAGAGAAACTGCCTCTCGACTAAGTTCTTTCTCTCAGGTGACGGGCGTACAAATTAGGGTGTGTACATGGACTGGTGTCTTCTATCAGACCTCTGTCTCAGATGATGGCTGTGCGTAGTAGGGTATGTACATAGACTACCTCTCCTTTGAGATCTCAATCTTGGGGGACAGGTGTACCTATCAGGCTCCTTGACTGACCTCTTCTGTCACAACTCTGTCTCAGATGACTGGTGTGCGTAGGAGAGTGCACAGAGAAAGACTGACCTCTTCACTGAGACTTCTCTCTTGGATGTCAGGTGTGCATAGTATGCTCTGTCTAGGAACTGTCCTCCAAACTAACACTCCTCTCTCTGACAATCGATGTGCATAGTAGGGTGTGGGAAGAGACTATACCCTACTTACAACTCTTGCAGAGCCGATTGGTATAAACAGTACACTCTGGTAAAAAACATCTCCAGTATTACTCCTTCCTACAGGAGCAAGTGTGCACACTACAGTCTATTTAAAGATCACCTACTAAGTTCTACTGTTCACGATCCTGCGTGAGTCTTGTAACATCTTAACTTTTTGGGAAAACATGAATTATCCATCTACTCATCACAGTACTTATCACTTTCTCTCAAAAACAATGACCAGAATATGCCTTCCTACAAATGAAGTATATTCAGAAATCATATACCCCTTTTTACTAATCACAATATAGCGAGAGTCCTGTGAAAACACAAAAATAAGTTACAAACTATATTCATTTTTTTATCTCAGTAGTTATCCCTTCTACACCTCCTCTCTAAATATAGGGGGACAGCATGCCTTTCTGATGCCCCCTTTTATAGCTTATTTACTTTGTTAGAAATGGGGTCTTAGGTTGACAGTCAGGTTACCCCCTGTTCAAGCAAGGACCCTCACTCTAGTCAGGGTAAAAGAGAATCACCCTCAGCTAACCCCCGCTTACCCCCTTGGTAGCTTGGCAGAGCAGTAGGCTTAACTTCAGAGTGCTAGGTGTAAAGTATTTGTACCAACACACACAGTAGCTTAATGAAAACACTACAAAATGACACAACACAGGTTTAGAAAAATAGGAAATATTTATCTAAACAAAGCAAGACCAAAATGACAAAAATCCACAATACAAAAGTCAAGTTATCAATAAAAATGCAAAAAGAGTCTTTAAGTAGTTTTAAACACACACTAGCGCTGCTAGCGTGAAAATGCACCTGGTGCGTGTCAAAAAGAAAGCTGCACGGGCGGGTGTGCATCAAAAATAACTCCGCACAGCGGTACGGGAGTCGGAAATCCAGCTGCACGATGATCCAAAAACCCCGCAGCACAGGTTGTGATCTCCCAGCCTCCGTCAGCGATGCTGCACGTCGTTTCTCCTGCTCTATGCGTCGATTCTTCGGTCGCGTTTCCTGCGAGCGTCGTTTCTCACCTGCGGAGCCGGCGGTGCGTCATTTTTTTCAGCCACAGATCGTATTCACATCAATCTTTTCCCCGCATGGTGCTCTGTGCGTGGATTTCCTTGTCTTTAGGTTGTCAGCTTCTCCTTTCACGGTCCTAGGAACTGGATGGGTACCACAGGGCACAGTAGGAGTCTCTCCAGAGACTTGAGGTGCTGGCAGAGAGAAGTCTTTGCTGTCCCTGAGACTTAAAACAACAGGAGGCAAGCTCTAGATCAAGCCCTTGAAGATTTCTTCTCAAGATGGAAGGCACACAAAGTCCAGTCTTTGTCCTCTTACTCTGGCAGAAGCAGCAACTGCAGGATAGCTCCACAAAGCACAGTCACAGGCAGGGCAGCTCTTCTTCCTCAGCTATTCAGCTCTTCTCCAGGCAGAGGTTCCTCTTGGTTCCAGAGGTGTTTATAAAGTCTGTTGTTTTGGGTGCCCTTTTTATACCCAATTTCTCCTTTGAAGTAGGCCTACTTCAAAGTAAAGTCTCTTTGGAATGTGAAATTCTGCCTTGCCCAGGCCAGGCCCCAGACACTCACCAGGGGGTTGGAGACTGCATTGTGTTAGGGCAGGCACAGCCCTTTCAGATGTGAGTGACCACTCCTCCCCTCCCTCCTAGCACAGATGGCTCATCAGGATATGTAGGCTACACCCCAGCTCCCTTTGTGTCACTGTCTAGTGTGAGGTGCAACCAGCCCCACTGTCAAACAGACCCAGACAGGGAATCCACAAACAGGCAGAGTCACAGAAATGGTATAATCAAGAAAATTCTCACTTTCTAAAAGTGGCATTTTCAAACACACAATCTTAAAATCAACTTTACTAAAATATATATTTTTAAATTGTGAGCTCAGAGACCCCAAACTCCACATGTCCATCGGCTCCCAAAGGAAATCTACACTTTAATCAGATTTAAAGGTAGCCCCCATGTTAAGCTATGAGAGGGACCGGCCTTGCATCAGTGAAAAACGAATTTAGCAATATTTCACTGTCAGGACATATAAAACACATTACTATATGTCCTACCTTAACTATACACTGCACACTGCCCTTGGGGCTACCTAGGGAATACCTTAGGTGTCTGACATATAAGAAAAGGGAAGGTTTAGGCCTGGCAAGTGGGTACACTTGCCAAGTAGAATTTACAGTTAAAACTGCACCCACAGCCACTGCAGTGGCAGGTCTGAGACAGGAGTACAGAGCTACTTATGTGGGTGGCACAACCAGTGCAGTGGTAAAGTGCCCAGAGTAACAAAAACTGTAAAATCAGAGTCCAGCACACATCAACAACCTGGGGAGCAGAGGCAAAAAGTTAAGGGAGACCACACCAAGGATGAAAAGTCTAACATACTTCATTTCCAGAACAGCTTGAATTTTTCAAAGTAAACAGTAATGGTAACCATTTAATTTCTAACATTCTAACAGCTAGCCAGTCAGAGCACTTGCTCTCCTGAGACTCGCGGGAGCCTCTTACCCTTGCAAGAGCATGAATGCCATGTGCAAAACGAGCCTCTTGACCAGTCATAGGGCTCCATTCTTGAATTTGTGCTCTCGCAGGAGGCCTGCAGGATTTTCGCAAGTCCACATCCAAATATACAACTATTTTCAACCCTTAAATTCTCAAAAGTTACTGAACAGATTTACTTCAGATCATTAAAGTACAATCCACAGACCAAGATCTAGCTTCCTGCCAAATCTAGTGTAATTCTGTTCAGCAGTTTTTGGTGTAGCCATGTTTAAATAAATCGATGGAAAATGCTTGGGGAGTTTACGTTTTGGGCCCCCCTTTTTCTCAGTCCCTGCTTGATGGATCGCCTCAAAACTTTTGAAGAAGGAGCTGAGATGGACTAACATTTTGTGCTCCATTTATCGAAAAGCAGACCTATCTATAACTACCTACTTGCCAGTGGTATAAATAAATATATATATATATATATATATATATATATATATATATATATATATATATATATATATATATATATATAAATATATATATTATGTCTATATATATATATATATATATATATATATATATATATATATATATATATATATATTATCTCTCTCTCTCTTTCTCTCTCTCTCTCTCTCTCTCTCTCTCTCTCTATATATATATATATATATATATATATATATATATATCATATTTTCTCCCCTTCAGGAGCCTCTCATCTTTCCAGACTTCTTTGTAGGTCCGCAGACGGAAGAGAGAAATGAAAGGCGGAACAACCAGATCTGAAACTCAATATTTTTCTTCATTTATTTGTGTGCAAGGTGCTCGGTGCTCATAAAAATGGCAACGCGTTTCGGCCTCAGCCTTCAACTGCCCATGACATTCAATGTGTTTGAGTGGCTTATTTGTATTCAAATTAAACCACTCCCTCTACTCACACACCCCTTCCACAACTCACAGTGCATACTTCTTCCAGTCCAGGTTTTCCAAACTTATTTTTATTGCCTCATTTTCTTCTTTATCTCTTTCAATCTACCTATTTGGGAGTGCAATTAAACCTATAGAATTTGAAATATGGGGACTCAATGCTGCATTCTATGGTGTGAAACAGAAGAAGAAATATTATGATACTGGCAGCAAAAGTCCTGGTAAAGTACCTCTTCATTAATATTTCAAGGTCATGCATGTATTCCTGATTTACCTTTCACTGGATGCTGATTGCACCACATATTTGCCTATTAATTTCAAAAATATGACTCTTTTTTTTTAATTTCTTCCAAAAAGCTCCAGAAAGAGTTTTTTTGGGGGACTGGCGTACCCTGTGGTTTAGTGCTGTCCCGCTAATCTGACCTGTAGAGACAGTTAAAAACAAAGCAATCGTAAACTTCAAATTAATTCAACCAAACATAATAATTGTTATATAGTATATAGGATGGGGCATAGTAGCAATATGATTAGTAAAGTACAATATAGTCCATGTTTTCCTACCATCTCCTTGTGTTTTACTGGTTTCTACAGAAAAAAAACATTGTTAATATATTCAAAATCTTTGGTTTAACTGAATGCTCCAATAATCCTACTGAATCAAGCTGCTTTTTTTTTATTAAACAGATTTACTTAACCTAATATTGATCTTGTATGGAAGTAATATTTAAAAGTAGATTCCATAGTGAAGTCAAATCATCTTGGTTTTCTTTTTCTTTGTGTTCAGATTCAATGTTCACAATATGTGAGCAGTTGATGACAGACAATTGTTTTTCGTCTCATCTCACAAATGGACATGTAGTACTGCATCTCCATTCAACCCCCAATAACTCACAGTACCCGTTAGGAGTATCCATCTTGATTCCATTCTCTGCAATTGTTGTTCTTGATTCCCACATCTGAGGTTGGGGTTTATGTGTTGCATCCCATAATACTGTAGTTCTGTGTTTTTCCCATTGTGTTTTCCCAAATGTGCTTCGCCAGGGAATATGTCATATCTTTATTGTTGATTGCTCTAAGATGTTGGAGTATGCAGAGTTTTAATTTGTTCACAGAGCTCCCCACATATTTCTTCCCACATCCACATTCCAATACATAAAGCACATATGTTGTGTATTATTTATTGTTTTTCCATTTTATGTTTGAAAGGTTGGATGCGTTCTTCCCAGTTGAGCATGCCTTGCATTTTCCACATTTCCAGAATCCAAATTTCTTCTGTTCCAACCAGTACAAGACCTGTCTTTTTTGTGGAACCATGTACCTCTTGGACAGATGTTCCCCTAGGGAAGATGCATTTTTATATGGTATTTGTGGGTGAACTGGTAGTGTCTTTTTTAATGTTTCATCCAACCACAATAAGTTCCAATTCTTATTTAGCAACTTCTTATTCTCAGGACTAGCAGTGTCAAATCTCATAATAGACCTGATTTCATCCTTCTCATCTACCATAGGTGATTTATTTTTCTTTGGTATTAAAAGTTCATTTTTTTGCCCTTCTCATTGCATCCTTCAAAACAGTATCTGGGTATCCTCTTTGTATGAAGCGTACATACATGTCTTCCAATTGTCTCTTAAAGACAGATTCATCTGAGCAATTTCACCTAACCCTAAGGAATTCTCCATAAAGTATGCTCCATTTCAGAGCTCGAGAATGACCATTGTTGGCATGCAGCAGACTGTTGACACTTGTGGGCTTTCTGTGAAGCTGCATACATAGTGTGTTAGTTTTTAACAAAGACATTGACATCCAGATAGGTAACACTTGTTGTGCTTATTTTCTATGTGAATTTTAACTGTTGTGGATTTTCATTGAAGGAGATAATAAATTCCTCTAATGCTTCTTGTTCTCCTTCTGAGATCAGAAACAGGTCATTGATGTACTGAACCCATAATATCACATGCCTTAGGTTTTCTTCATTATTGTCTCACCAAATGGTTTCTGCTTCCCAACATCCCATAACCAGATTTGCACACGCTGGTGCAAAAGAAGTACCCATTGCTGTCCCTCCCTTTTGTAAATAATATTGACCATCAAAAATAAAAAAATGTTTTGAGTCAGACAGTACTGTGGCATTTCCAAGATCATTTCTGTGTGCACCAATAATCCAATAGACCTTGCTCTCAGAAAATATTTACAAGCCTCCAGGCCATCTTCACGCCTTATAGAGGTATAGAAGGAAACCACATCAATTGTTGCCATAATATAATCTTTCTTCCAAGGGATGTTATTAATCGTGTTGAGAAAGTCCACAGAGTCTCTTAACTAGGAAGGAAGACTGGATACAGAAAGAAACAGGAAAATGTCTACAAACCTTGAAGATTCTCTAGTAGAGATCTTATAGAGCTTACAATTGGCTGTTGTGCTGGATTTATTTTATTCTTATGTATTTTCGGCAAGAAGTATATCGTCGGAATCGTAGGGTGGTCTATCTTTAAATACTTCACATCCTTTTCCTTGAAAAGGCCATCTTGCCACTTTTTCCGTTTATCATGATGTTCCACCAAATTCTGAACCATAGAATTCTCACTAAGTCTACTATAACTTGTTTTATCATTAAGTTGGCTCATTGCCGTCCTTTATGTATTTTTTGTGCTGTGCAGATCTCAATGTTGCCTCCCTCATCTGATGCTTTAATAATGATCGTTTCATTATTTTTCAAGTACTTCAATGCTTCCCAATCTTCTTGTATCATATAAGTCTGTTTATGTTTGTTAGTCTTTCAAGTAAATCCCATCAATCGTTCTACAATCACTTCTTGGAACAAATCTATCTTATTTCCCATATGGAGTTGAGGGCAAAATCGTGACTTAGGTTTACAAACACTAGAAACTTTGCAATCTGTAGCACTGCCAATAGTTTGGCATAATTCTTGGTCCGATAAAACATGCTTGTTGGCTTGCCCAACATCATCATTAGATTCTTCTTCCGGTTCCATGAGGCTTCTAAGTTGTTTCATTTCCCCAATATTAATGAGAGACACCTCTTGTGACTTGATCCTTGTTTCTGATCGATTGCATACATTTCTTGATGCATACGGTAGAGGCGCATCTCACCTGAGAAATCCAACATTGGACCCCTCATTAGGGGGAGTTCGTCCCCCGAACTCATTTCAGAGCTCTCAGCACTTGACATTGTCTTTTCTTTCTCAATTGTCTTATCCATATGTTGTTTAGCGTAAAAGGAGTCAAAACGTCATGCAAAAGTATATATCCTCCCCATGGAGTAATTTATCTTATCTCTGTTAAATTTTTTTGATTTTTTTCTCTTGTATCTCTTTTTCATGTTTTTCCAACCGTTATGCCATTTGGCTTAATATATCTTTAAGATCCTCTGATGAATGTGTATATTCCAACTGACCCTTATTTTCCTTTATTCTTTATAATGTTTAATCTAATTTTCGTTCTGCTTGAATGATAAGTGTCTGCATCAATTTGACAGAGCATTCCACTGTGTCTGTTTGCCACTGTTTAAGTAGATCTGCATCTATGTCATTAAGTGTAGGCAATACAAACATCCTCAGCCCTCTTGGAACTCTTCCAAAGTCTACATATTTTCTCAAAGTCGTTTTCTCCCACTATTTATTAACGTTCATCCTTTTTGCTGGTTCGAGTTCCTTTAGCAACATATTGTTCACAATTTTTTGTAGTAAGACATTCAGATCTATTATTGTCATCATTATGTGCAAAGAGAGTTCTACACATTTCCTCTCATCTTGAAATTCTCTCAGCCATGTTGACAAGATTAGCGGTTATTGTGTGACAAATTGAAAAAAGTCTAACAAAAACAATTAATTCTCTTCAAGCAATAAGCACTTTTCTAGTATATTCATTCTAATTTTATCAAAACAGATCCAGTCAACACACGGACCATATTCAACTTGTCCTTCTTATTTCATTTCTCACTTTTGGTTAATAGTCACATGTGAATAATTTTCAGAGTAGGCTCACCAAAACCGAAAGATTGGATTACTTGAAACAAGGAGGCAGGAGGAAATGAGACACTGTGGTGATGTTTCTTGGTCTCACAGCTCTAATGTTCGATGAAAGCACCCTCTCCCACTGCTTAACCGCTTCTGTGCCTTGGACGAGATGATCTCGTCCAAGGCTACAGTTCCCCTGTGCCTTGGACGAGATCATCTCGTCCATGGCACAGGGGAACTTGGGGGCGCGCTAGCGCGCCCCCCGTGCACCCCCCTCCCCCTCCAAGTCGGGGATGGAAGGGGAAGACCTTCCCCTTCCACCCCCGACACCCCCCACCCCCCCCTGTGACGTCAGCGCGCGCGCGCGCGCGCTGATGTGTCACAGGGGCCTCCCTCGTCGCGCTGGAAGCTCTGCTTCCAGCGCGATTGAAAAAGAAATGCAAAAGCATTTCTTTTTCAATCACTTGGGAGGCCCGGAGGGGCTTCAAAGGGAAGGAAAAGTATTTCCTTCCCTTTGAAGTCCCTCCGAGGGTTTCAAAAGCCGGATTGCTTGCAATCCGGCTTTTGAAACCCCACTAGACACCAGGGATTTTTTTTTTTTCATTGAAATTGACAAAAGGGAGCGACCCCTTGGGCAAGGGTCGCTCCCAGGGGGGGCATTTTTTTGAAAAGATGGGGAGCGACCCATCAGGCAAGGGTCGCTCCCCTGGGGGGCAAATTGTATTTAGACCATTTCTGCCCCCCTGGGGGCAGATTGGCCGATTTTAGGTCAATCTGCCCCCAAGGGGGCAGAAACCACTAGGCACCGGGGAGTTGTTTTTTGGCGCCAATGTCACGCAGGGGGAGCGACCCCGTAGGCAAGGGTCGCTCCCGTGGGGGGGGGTGGGGGTTTGGGGGGCAAATTTATTTTAGGCCATTTCTGCCCCCCCGGGGGACAGATCGGCCTATTATTAGGCCGAACTGCCCCCAGGGGGGGCAGAACCCTCTAGACGCCAGGGCAATTTTTTTTTGTGTGTTTTTTTTTTTTTGTTGTTTCTTTTTTTAGAGATGGGGAGCGACCCATCAGGCAAGGGTCGCTCCCCTGGGGGGGGCAAATTGTATTTAGACCATTTCTGCCCCCCTGGGGGCAGATTGGCCAATTTTAGGTCAATCTGCCCCCAAGGGGGCAGAAACCACTAGGCACCGGGGATTTGTTTTTTGGCGCCAATGTCACGCAGGGGGAGCGACCCCGTAGGCAAGGGTCGCTCCCGGGGGGGGTGGGGGTTGGGGGGGCAAATTTATTTTAGGCCATTTCTGCCCCCCCGGGGGACAGATCGGCCTATTATTAGGCCGAACTGCCCCTGGGGGGGGGGCAGAACACTCTAGGCGCCAGGGCAATTTTTTTTGTGTGTTTTTTTTTTGTTGTTGTTTCTTTTTTTAGAGATGGGGAGCGACCCATCAGGCAAGGGTCGCTCCCCTGGGGGGGGGCAAATTGTATTTAGACCATTTCTGCACCCCTGGGGGCAGATTGGCCAATTTTAGGTCAATCTGCCCCCAAGGGGGCAGAAACCACTAGGCACCGGGGATTTGTTTTTTGGCGCCAATGTCACGCAGGGGGAGCGACCCCGTAGGCAAGGGTCGCTCGGGGGGGGGTGGGGGTTTGGGGGGCAAATTTATTTTAGGCCATTTCTGCCCCCCCCGTGGGACAGATCGGCCTATTATTAGGCCGAACTGCCCCCGGGGGGGGCAGAACACTCTAGGCGCCAGGGCAATTTTTTTTTTTTTTTTTTTTTTTTTGTTGTTTCTTTTTTTAGAGATGGGGAGCGACCCATCAGGCAAGGGTCGCTCCCCTGGGGGGGCAAATTGTATTTAGACCATTTCTGCCCCCCTGGGGGCAGATTGGCCAATTTTAGGTCAATCTGCCCCCAAGGGGGCAGAAACCACTAGGCACCGGGGAGTTGTTTTTTGGCGCCAATGTCACGCAGGGGGAGCGACCCCGTAGGCAAGGGTCGCTCCTGGGGGGGGTGGGGGTTGGGGGGGCAAATTTATTTTAGGCCATTTCTGCCCCCCCGGGGGACAGATCGGCCTATTATTAGGCCGAACTGCCCCCGGGGGGGGGGGCAGAACACTCTAGGCGCCAGGGCAATTTTTTTTTTGTGTTTTTTTTTTTTGTTGTTTCTTTTTTTAGAGATGGGGAGCGACCCATCAGGCAAGGGTCGCTCCCCTGGGGGGGGCAAATTGTATTTAGACCATTTCTACCCCCCTGGGGGCAGATTGGCCAATTTTAGGTCAATCTGCCCCCAAGGGGGCAGAAACCACTAGGCACCGGGGATTTGTTTTTTGGCGCCAATGTCACGCAGGGGGAGCGACCCCGTAGGCAAGGGTCGCTCCCGGGGGGGGTGGGGGTTGGGGGGGCAAATTTATTTTAGGCCATTTCTGACCCCCCGGGGGACAGATCGGCCTATTATTAGGCCGAACTGCCCCCGGGGGGGGGGGGGCAGAACACTCTAGGCGCCAGGGCAATTTTTTTTGTGTGTTTTTTTTTTGTTGTTGTTTCTTTTTTTAGAGATGGGGAGCGACCCATCAGGCAAGGGTCGCTCCCCTGGGGGGGCAAATTGTATTTAGACCATTTCTGCCCCCCTGGGGGCAGATTGGCCAATTTTAGGTCAATCTGCCCCCAAGGGGGCAGAAACCACTAGGCACCGGGGATTTGTTTTTTGGCGCCAATGTCACGCAGGGGGAGCGACCCCGTAGGCAAGGGTCGCTCGGGGGGGGTGGGGGTTGGGGGGGCAAATTTATTTTAGGCCATTTCTGCCCCCCCGGGGGACAGATCGGCCTATTATTAGGCCGAACTGCCCCCGGGGGGGGGCAGAACACTCTAGGCGCCAGGGCAATTTTTTTTTGTGTTTTTTTTTTTTGTTGTTTCTTTTTTTAGAGATGGGGAGCGACCCATCAGGCAAGGGTCGCTCCCCTGGGGGGGCAAATTGTATTTAGACCATTTCTGCCCCCTGGGGGCAGATTGGCCAATTTTAGGTCAATCTGCCCCCAAGGGGGCAGAAACCACTAGGCCCCGGGGATTTGTTTTTTGGCGCCAATGTCACGCAGGGGGAGCGACCCCGTAGGCAAGGGTCGCTCCCGGGGGGGTGGGGGTTGGGGGGGCAAATTTATTTTAGGCCATTTCTGCCCCCCCGGGGGACAGATCGGCCTATTATTAGGCCGAACTGCCCCCGGGGGGGGGGGCAGAACACTCTAGGCGCCAGGGCAATTTTTTTTTGTGTTTTTTTTTTTTGTTGTTTCTTTTTTTAGAGATGGGGAGCGACCCATCAGGCAAGGGTCGCTCCCCTGGGGGGGCAAATTGTATTTAGACCATTTCTGCCCCCCTGGGGGCAGATTGGCCAATTTTAGGTCAATCTGCCCCCAAGGGGGCAGAAACCACTAGGCACTGGGGATTTGTTTTTTGGCGCCAATGTCAAGCACGGGGAGCGACCCCGTAGGCAAGGGTCGCTCCCGGGGGGGGGGTGGGTGCTGGGGGGGCAAATTTATTTTAGGCCATTTCTGCCCCCCCCCCCGGGGCCGGCTGAGCTACAGGCCAAACACCACAGGTAGGCACCTTGCAAAAAACACCTCTGTTTTCTGTGAAAAAATATGTTGTGTCCACGTTGTGTTTTGGGCCATTTCCTTTTCTGGGCGCTAGGCCTACCCACAGAAGTCATGTACCATTTTTATCGAGAGACTTAGGGGAACGCTGGGTGGAAGGAAATTTGTGGCTCCTCTCAGATTCCAGAACTTTCTGTCACCTAAATGAGAGGAAAAAGTGTTTTTTGGGCCAAATTTTGATGTTTGCAAAGGATTCTGGGTAACATAACCTGGTCAGAGCCCCGCAAGTCACCCCATCTTGGATTCCCCTGGTTTTCTAGTTTTCAAAAATGCACTGGTTTGCTAGGTTTCCTCAGGTGTCGGCTGAGCT
This sequence comes from Pleurodeles waltl, assembly GCF_031143425.1. Lineage (NCBI taxonomy): Eukaryota > Metazoa > Chordata > Amphibia > Caudata > Salamandridae > Pleurodeles > Pleurodeles waltl. Next base: position 241,180,539 of record NC_090437.1, on the reverse strand, counting down.
ACAGGCCAAAATCCACAGGTAGGCACTGCTTTTTATAAAAAAATGTGATGTGTCCACGTTGTGTTTTGGGCCCTTTCCTTTCGTGGGCGCTAGTCCTACCCACGCAAGTGAGGTATCATTTTTATCGGGAGACTTGGGGGAACGCTGGGTGGAAGGAAATTTGTAGCTCCTCTCAGATTCCAGAACTTTCTGCCACAGAAATGTGAGGGACATGTGTTTTTTTAGCCAAATTTTGAGGTTTGCAAAGGATTCTGGCTAACAGAACCTGGTCCAAGCCCCGCAAGTCACCCCTCCTTGGATTCCCCTAGGTCTCTAGTTTTCAGAAATGCACAGGTTTGGTAGGTTTCCCTAGGTGCCGGCTGAGCTAGAGGCCAAAATCTACAGGTAGGCACTTCGCAAAAAACACCTCTGTTTTTTTTCCAAAATTTAGGATGTGTCCACGTTGCGCTTTGGGGTGTTTCCTGTCGCCGGCGCTAGGCCTACCCATGCAAGTGAGGTATCATTTTTATCGGGAGACTTGGGGGAACGCTGGGTGGAAGGAAATTTGTAGCTCCTCTCAGATTCCAGAACTTTCTGCCACAGAAATGTGAGGGACATGTGTTTTTTTAGCCAAATTTTGAGGTTTGCAAAGGATTCTGGGTAACAGAACCTGGTCCGAGCCCCGCAAGTCACCCCTCCTTGGATTCCCCTAGGTCTCTAGTTTTCAGAAATGCACAGGTTTGGTAGGTTTCCCTAGGTGCCGGCTGAGCTAGAGGCCAAAATCTACAGGTAGGCACTTCGCAAAAAACACCTCTGTTTTTTTCCAAAATTTAGGATGTGTCCATGTTGCGCTTTGGGGTGTTTCCTGTCGCCGGCGCTAGGCCTACCCACGCAAGTGAGGTATCATTTTTATCGGGAGACTTGGGGGAACGCTGGGTGGAAGGAAATTTGTAGCTCCTCTCAGTTTCCAGAACTTTCTGCCACAGAAATATGAGGGACATGTGTTTTTTTAGCCAAATTTTGAGGTTTGCAAAGGATTCTGGGTAACAGAACCTGGTCCGAGCCCCGCAAGTCACCCCTCCTTGGATTCCGCTAGGTCTCTAGTTTTCAGAAATGCACAGGTTTGGTAGGTTTCCCTAGGTGCCGGCTGAGCTAGAGGCCAAAATCTACAGGTAGGCACTTCGCAAAAAACACCTCTGTTTTCTCCCAAAATTGTCGATGTGTCCACGTTGCGCTTTGGGGCGTTTCCTGTCGCGGGCGCTAGGCCTACCCACGCAAGTGAGGTATCATTTTTATCGGGAGACTTGGGGGAACATAGATTAGCAAAACAAGTGCTATTGCCCCTTGTCTTTCTCTACATTTTTTCCTTCCAAATATAGGAGAGTGTGTAAAAAAGACATCTATTTGAGAAATTCCCTATAATTCACATGCTTGTATGGTCACCCCGGAATTCAGAGATGAGCAAATAACCACTGCTCCTCAGCACCTTATCTTGTGCCCTTTTTGGAAATGCAAAGGTTTTCTTGATAGCAATTTTTTACTCTTTATATTTCAGCAAATGAATTGCTGTATACCCGGTATAGAATGAAAATGCACTGCAGGGTGCAGCTCATTTATTGGCTCTGGGTTCCTCGGGTTCTTGATGAACCTACAAGCCCTATATATCCCCGCAACCAGAGGAGTCCAGCAGACGTAACGGTATATTGCTTTCCATAATCTGACATTGCAGGGAAAAGTAACAGAGTAAAACATAGAGAAAAATTGATGTTTTTTTCACCTCAATTTCAATATTTTTCTTTTTTAGCTGTTATTTTCTGTAGGAAACCCTTGTAGGATCTACACAAATGACCCCTTGCTGAATTCAGAATTTTGTCTACTTTTCAGAAATGGTTAGGTTTCTGGGATCCAGCATTGGTTTCATGCCCATTCCTGTCACTGACTGGAAGGAGGCTGAAAGCACAAAAAATTGCAAAAATGGGGTATGCCCCAGTAAAATGCCAAAATTGTGTTGAAAAATTGGGTTTTCTGATTCAAGTCTGCCTGTTCCTGAAAGCTAGGAAGCTGCTGAGTTTAGCACTACAAACCCTTTGTTGATGCCATTTTCGGGGGGAAATCCACAAGCCTTCTTCTGCAGCCACTTTTTCAATTTTTTTTAAAAAAAAACGAAATTTTCACTGTATTTTGGCCAATTTCTTGGCCTCCTTCAAGGGAACCCACAAAGTCTGGGTACCTCTAGAATCCCTAGGATGTTGGAAAAAAAGGACGCAAATTTGGCTTGGTTAGCTTATGTGAACAAAAAGTTATGAGGGCCTAAGCGCGAACTGCCCCAAATAGGCAAAAAAAGGCCTGGCACAGGAGGGGGAAAAGGCCTGGCAGCGAAGGGGTTAACAGATATATGTGTCTTTTTAATTTAGTAGCTGAAATCATTTCATTCCTCACCATAAATCATTTTACCTTGCTGGTTCATTTGATCGTACTTATCACTTTTTTAGGAGACCAAGTATACTTTTGATCTACTACACAGTTTCACAATTGCAGTTTAAACTCTTGTATTTTCTACAGCATTTTATTAATCCCCATCAACACACTGTATGCATTTTTTTTATTCACACACACACACACACACACACACACACACACATATATGTGTGTGTGTATATATATATATATATATATATATATAGATATATATATATATATAGATTTATATATGTATATATATATCTATATATATATATATATATATATACACACACACACACATGACCTGGCCCTTTTTACAGGGTCATTCCCCAACCTTTTTGCCTTCATCCTCCTATTTTTTCTGACCCTTTTTGCTGATGTCATGACTCTGGTCACTTTATCACTGCTGATCACTGCTAAAGGGCATGTGCTCTCCCTTGTAAACTTGGTATGATGAGCTTAGACCTGATTGGCACATTTAATTTACCTTTAAATCCCTTGTGCAGTGGTATCCCATTTCACTGTGCTCATAACTCTGGTGTTTTGCAGGTGGACTCCAATCCACGTCTGGGGCAGAGTGACAGCTGGGCTTTGTTCACACTGGGTTGAGAGAAAGAGAGGCGTGGCACACCTGCATTTGTAAAGGCTGTGCCCTGGCCTCACATAAAGGGCTTATTTACCCCCCACTGATGTCTGGAGCCAATGCTGGAGGAGAGAGAGGACACTCTTAGAAACAGTTAGGAGTGGTTGGAACCTCTTCTCTCCCTTTGTTACAGTTGTGCAAAATGAGTATAAGTACAGGGGGAATTTCCCCATGTTTTTAGAGCACTTTTGAAACTGGGACTGAACCTCTGCCAGAGAGACTACTGGATGGCACAAAGGACTCATCTGGACTGCCCTTCTGGTTGTTTCCCTACTGCCTGGCTTCTGCGAGGTAGCACAAATGACTCATCAGGATCACTTTTCTGTTTGTTGCCCTGTTGTCAGCCTGCTCCCTGACTCTGTCCCAGTTAGGGACCTGACTGCCTTGGTGCCAGGAGGAACAGCCACCCGCCTAGTTGTGCTGGCCTGCTGGTCCCTCTTTATGCCTCCCCTTTGAGTGTCTCACTAGGGGTCCAGCGCTGGGAAGGCACTACTCCCTGGTCTCATTGATACTGTATGCGTGGGGAGTGCTTTGTTGGTTACCACCTCAGAGCTAGGAAAGGAGGACCTAGCCAGACTCAGGACTGCCACCTCACCAGAGCACACTTCCAGGGGGCTGACAACTGGTTTAGCCTGTAAAACTAGAGCATAAGAAATAAAAGCAATCCTTTTCATTGCTTTAAACAGGTGCTCTGTGCCCTGACCTGCCTTTCACCACAGCTACTGTCTCTGGCAGCAGGCATTGTGATATCAAAACTCAAATGTAGTAGCTTATAATACATGGGATTATATAACCCCTGTATAAATGGCAGTCATTCATTTCTTTATAATTGGTGACATGGGACACACCATCGCTGATTATAAAGAAACAATGTCAGAACTCAACTATTATAAAGTTATACAGTTGAGTTCTCTTGTCACTATGGTGGCTGCCAAAGCCAGCAGTCAAGGTGAAAGGCAGGTCTGGTCACAAATCACACCTCAAGCAGCTTTGTAAAGCAACACAAATGGAGCACTGATTTTCTTTCTTCTGTGACAAGCAGAGGGAAAATGTTTAATTTTTGCACTCCTTAGATAGAGAAAGATAGAGTGTTTCTGCATGTTTCTACATGTTCTTTTTAAAAAACTGATTTGCATTAAGCTGTTTCTGTCTGTTTGCAATAAATATTTAAGGTTTTTCATTTGTTTATTTTTTCACTAGAGGTTTTCTGTTTATTCACCAAGGACCAGATTTCTACTTTGTGATGCAAAGCTGCGCAAACGCAGTTTTCCGTCAAAAGTTTTTGCGCTGGCTAGTGTAATTTCTTAACAGCACCTGTGCGTCATATTTATGCTTTGACGCACGGTAACACTAAGAACAGGTTAGAGCCATTTTTCCTGACGCTAACCATTGTGCCTTGTCGTAAGGCAAAATGACATCAACACAGGAAAAATTACTCTAATTCGGAATGTGACATGGAAAAATTAAGCAAAACTGATATGCACCATTTTTCACCCAATAGCGTCAAAAAGAGATGCAAAAGCAGCATGCACAGTGCTAAAGAGCCCCAAAATGGATCCCTGAAGCCAGGAGAGACCCCAGGTAGACCCCAGTCAACCAGGAACCATCCAGGAAGACACAGACAAGACCCAGGGGAGAGACAAGAAGAAGAGGAAGTGTCTCTTCAGCGCAGAAGAGCATGAAATACTGGTCAGAGCGGTGATGGAGCACCAGCATCAATTATTCATCACCTCTAAATTGCCATTTGGTAGGAGAGAGGCAATTTTGCAACAAATTATGGACAAGATTAACAGTGTGGCAGAGGTCAGCGAGTGTAAGAAACGCTGGCATGACTGCAAGCACAGGACGAAGGAGAAAATGGCAACAAACAGGAAGGCAACACTGCAGACCAGAGGTGGGAGTCAAGCACCGAAAGCGGACCTCGATGAGATGAAGGAGATGGTTGCAGCCATCATCCCAGAGGAAATCATCACAGGAATCGCAGGACAGGGCAGCGCATACTACCAGGAAACAACATATATGCAGGGTAAGTTGAATGGGGGACAAAAATGCCTAAATGTCAGGTGCAAGAAGGGGGAGGTACATGTCTACTACACAATGCATGTCAGCCCTGAAAATCAGGCAGTGGAAAGGGCAAAGAGGAATGGCACGGGTGCATGGGCTGTGCAGGGGCATCCAGGGGCATCCAGGGGCACCCAGCACAACACAACACCAACAACCTTTGCATGGGGGTACACCGCCATGCCAAGGCTGCTGGAAATGCTGAAGAAGTCCAGGAGCGTAGGGTAGAATGTAAAACTGTGCTGCTGTCGGAGGACAGCTGGTATTGTCAGAATGCAAGCTAGAGGACAATGCCCAATCTCAGGCCATTGTCTCAAGATGCATTTACCATTGACAACACTTGTCACTACTACCTGGGCTGTGTGTGTTGGTCAATTAAGAAATGGCACTAACACACTTAAAATGAAGGATCTGTATGACTACGTGATCAAACCCCATCAATCCCTATCCAAGTGCAACTCCTGTCAACTGCACATGTCCATAGACATGAACTCATGTCCATAGACTCTATAACCATTATGAAGTACACAGCAGTAATCTCATACCCATGCTGGCAATTTCTAGGTCTACCCCTGTGCTGATGTCACAATAGCTGCAGTGCCAACACGCAACATCTCAGGTGTCATAGTGTGAAGACAACTGCACTGAGGGGAAAGACATATGTGTGTAGGAAGGCAAACACACCCGCACAGTCATAAGAGGAACTGGAACTCTGCCAGGCCCATCAGTGCAATGCAACATAGCACACATATGCAAACTTCAGCATGAGAAACTACCAATGGTGACACCTGTATTGTTTCATGGAAATGCAATACATCGTATGGTGCTATGTCTCAGCACTGTATAGGTGTATGTAAAAAATTATATACTGGCACAGGGCCATATTGTTATGTGTGGTGCATGTGGCATCAGCACACCAACAAGCATTGCAAGCCCTCATCATGCTAATGGAAGCAGAGGGAGGGTTGATACGAACTGCCAGCTCAAACACAGCTGAGAACTCTGATGACACTAGAACCACCTTTGAGAGGACAGCTATGGGAGTACAATGGAGCTGGCCAAGGAGGTTAGGGTGGGGATGCAAACTATGGCAGCCAGCCTTGAGGGGATGTGCATGTGCATTATGACATCCGCAGAACAGTCAGCACCCATACAAGTCACACAATCCCTACTGCAAGGAGTCCAACAGTGTGAGAGGGACCTCATCACTGCTGTGAGGGAGTTGCCACAGTACCTGCCCTCCCAATCTTGCAGCTGCATACATGACAACAAGCTGGACTCCCTCATGGCAGCCATGGCTGCCTACCACAGAAATGTTACTGCCATACTCAATAATCAGCAGCTCCTCTTTGCTGCAGTGATGACATATGTTGCTGCTTTTGCCTCATTTCTGATGTAAAAGCAGCACAAACTCACAAATTATCATTGTAATTTGTAAGTTTGTGCTGCTGTTGTGTTACAAAATGAGGCAACTGCAGTGTAATAATAGTATACTTTAGGCCCAATGTATCTACACGATGAAACTCAATGCTGGCCACATCCACTACAAGAAAGTCATTGAGTATGTGACATTTGCTTCAAAAGATACATGCCACACCCACAACATACAGCAGGGATGGCTGTGTAAGAGTGTTTGGACAAAAACGTCAGCTGGGAGTACAATTAAAACACATAGGCGTGAATTTTGTATACTTGACCTCATCAGAAATTGACACTACTCAGTTTAGCAGTGTTCACATGAACATCAGGCTGCAGGCAGATGTCCCACAGTGTCCAACATTCCAACACAGGACCCAAACGATGACAGCTTTAAAATCACACCTACCTGCCCAATACATGGGAACCATAGTCACGTTGAGTGGTAGGTACAATGGATGGCAGATGCATAGAGATTTAGGTTTGCTGTAGCTGCCAATGTGACAGCTCAGTTGGAAGTGGGAATTAACATGTCAAGAGTGGGATGTGGATGCAGGATGGAATACACAGGCCAACAGACAATTGGTACTGTACACTCATGCAAAGACCCAGATCCACAAGCATATGACACATGCCGCAAAGGAGTACCTAAAACTTTAATAACTATGTACAAAAGAGAACTTAAAACTATGTCACACACCTATACTAACTTAATCTATCCTAACTATACATTAGCCACAACTGGCCCTAACTACCCTATGCTAAGTTTACTTACCACATTTAACAAAACACTCTAAACATTTGCCCCCCACCCCCTCTATATATGACGGGACACATGTAGGACAACATATACTAACCTATACAGATAATAACTAATACTAAACAATTTTTTTTGTATTTTATATATATATATATATATATATATATATATATATATATATATATATATATATATATATATATATATTTACTTTTTTTTTATAGAAGCCCCAACATTAACCCCAACCCATCCACCCACAAACTAGCATGTACTAATATGAAACCCCATCCCCCAACCTTCTTATCCTATCTAAACTAATAGCCTACTCTAACCTATCACTAAACCCCCTAAACCCACTATGTGAGAAACTGGGGCTGATTGCAGAGGCCCCCTAACTTTTTGCCCCCATTTTCCACTTTATGCTGGTGTTTTCCTGACTCTGATGGTGCCCTGGGTACTGCTAACCAGTCCCAGGGCCTGTGCTCTGTGTAAAATGGATATGCAAATTAGGCTAATTATAATTGGCTAAGTTAACCTACCTATAAGTCCCTAGTATATGGTAGGGCATGTAGGTTTAGGGACCACAGCATAGGTGGTGCACACCTAGGTGCATTGCTGAGGTGCCCAGTGTAATTTTAAAAGCAAGCCTGCCTTGCTGGCTGCTTTTAAATTAAAGTTATATGCAAATTCGACTTTGGAATTAAAGGTACTTCCAAAGTCTTAAACTACCTTATTTTTACATATAAGTCACCCCTAAGGTGTGCCCTATGTGCCCCTAGGGCTGGGTGCCATGTAAATATAAGCAGGGACTTTATAAAAATAGATTTATAAGCCCTGGTGAGGTAAAAACAGCCAAATTCGTTTTTCCCTCATTGAAGTAAATGGCCTTCATAGGCTAGAATGGGCAGACTTTATTTTAAATTTTAAAGTCTCCTTAAATGTTACATACCAAGAATTTGGTATCAAATTGATTGTTGTAATAAATCCCACAACTTCCAGTTGTTGGATTTAATATAACTTGTCCAGGTAAAAAGTTTAGACTTTACCTTAAAAAGTTGCCAATTTCAGCTCTGCATTGTTTTTGCTGCTGTGCTCTGATTGGCCAGCCTGCAGCAGCTTCTGCCAGGCTACTTTGATGAGGTGTGAAGTGGCCTGATTTCACACAAAGGAATGTGCTTGGGGGAGAGAATCTCCCCTCAGCAGATGGTGAGGCAGGAAGGGGCAGGGCTGCCAAACTGGTCTTCAAAGGCAGAGAAGGACATTTGCAGCACCCAGCAACACCCCCACATCCTGCAACCCCAGACAGCTAGGTGCCCCCTTGATTAGATTAGGAGAGGGCAGGAGAGGGGTGTGTTTATGATTTTTAGCCACACCAGTGGGTGGGCTCAGCCAGATCTCTCCTCCAAAAATCAGATTCATCCATTTTGGATTTTTAGAGACTGTTGCCTTCTGGGATGGATTTTTGCCACACTTCCCAGGAAGTGGTCATCACAGGGGGACGACCCTGTCCCTGATTGGAGATCCAGGGCCCCCCTGCTTTTCACCCAGGAGCAAGGATAAAACTGGCAGACCTGCACCCACGCCTCAGATCCCCTCCAGAATTCAACAAGAAAGGAACTAAAGAAGAAGAAGGACTGCCCTGCTGGACCCCTGGCCTGCACCTGGACCCTGCACTCAGAAGGACTGCACCAGCTGCACACTTGGGCTTCACCACAAGAAGGACTTTGCCTGGCTTCAACTGGTTCAAGGAGGGACTCCCTGTTTGCTACAGGTGAAAAATTGCTAAACGAGAGTCCCCTGCACCAACTCCTGAAGAAAGCGACCAGCTGACCACTGTCCAGTGGCCAAAAAGGAGTTTGCGGCAGGTGCATTCTGGGAGTTGAAGTCCGCACCCCCCAAGGACCATCACAGAACTTCTGGACCCTTGGGGTGAGCTGTGGACCCCAAAAGAACCTTAAAAGAACATCTGGGTGAAGCCCCAGAAGTTTGGAAAAGATTTGAGAATTTTTGGAAAAAAGCTCCAGAGAGGGACCGACCTGCCGCGGAAATTCTAGCCGGCTTGCCTCAACCGCGACCCGGCCTGACTTCGTGGTTCGTCCCGGTAAAGAAAAACATCCGAAAAAGAGACTAAGTCCGAACGTAAAAAGTTGACCGGGACCTCCCAGCCATCGTATCCGAGAAGGGCTCCATGGACGTCGGATCAAGATCCAGGTTTACCCCGGTCGAAGGATTTTCATCTCGAAAAAACGACTAAGTCCGAAGGTAAAAATCACCACCGAGGAAACCGACTTCGCGTATCCGGACAAGGGCTCCAGGAGGTCGGATTCAACTGGCAGGTTCGTCCCGGTGAAGAAAAACTTCAAAATAAAGACTAAGTCAGAAGGTAACTTTTTAACCGAGGCCTCCCGCGACTTGTAGCCGAGCAGGGCTCCATCGCGGTCGGCCTGAAAGTTTGACTTTGCCCCGGTCCTGGTGCAACCAGATGACCCGATTGGCGCTTTTTGTTTCTAAGCGCTAGAAAATAATAATACTTTAAAAATTCATATCTCCGGTTCCCCTGAACCGATTTTAATCGTTTTTGTGTCATTTTAAAGATAAAAATATAAGCTATTTTTATAAATTGGTTTTGGATTTTTAAACTGTTTCCTGTGTTTTATTTAATTACTGTTTTGTGATATTTGAATGCTTTACACTTTGTCTCCTAAGTTAAGCCTTGACGCTCGATGCCAAGCTACCAAGGGTAGAGCTGGGATTAATTTACTGAGACCTAACTGTACCTATGTGGAGGTTAGTGGCTTGTTGCTAGGTGTAGGTACCTACCTGCCCTACCAATAACCCATTTTCCAACATAATTGGAAGCAGCGACGGGATCCTGTACTTGTGTTCAATATCACGTTACAGTTTTAGGTAAAACAAATTAAAAATCCTTTAAATTGTCCTAGTGCAAAAATTGTTTTTAATTTTTTAATTTGGATTAATTTCAATTATTGAATTTTTGTAATTTTTCTAAATTCTTGTTTCCAATTTTGGCAAAAAGTTTTTGTTGACACAAAACTAGGGAACCATGGAGCTTGATCTGGCTAGCCTACCCACACTGACAGTAGTCCAGCTTAGGGGGTTGTGTATTGAAAGAGGGTTGCCTGCAACCACTGATCTCAGGAAGCAAATCCTGATCACATCCCTGACAGCATGGGCTGAGGCCCAAGAGGTAGAGTCAGAGGAAGCTCCAGAGGGAGAAGAAAAAGGGGAGGATGCTAACTCTAACCTCTCAGGGGAGGGAAGGCATCTGAGCCCAAGTGAGGATGAGGAAGAACGGTCCTCAGTAAATACAGTCACTAGGGGCAGATCCAAAGCTAGTGGTAGGAAGGGGGTCCCTTCAGGAGGAGAGAACCCATCCATCAGAGAAAGAGAGCTGGAGGCCCAGCTAGCATACATAGCTTTGGAAGCAGAGAAGCTGGCCCTAGAAAAGAAAAAGTGGGCATACAAAGAGAAAAGAGATGGAAGCAGCGATAAAGAAGCTGAGGTGTCCATGGGGGGGGGAGTTTGCCCCAGATTACCCAAGGGGGTGGTTCCTGCTTATGTAGAGGGGGATGACATAGATAAGTGGCTGGAGGCCTTTGAGAGGGCACTCCAAATGAGAAGGGTTAGGCCTCAATACTGGGGTTCCCTTTTGTGGGAGTTGGTCCCCAACTCAGGGAGGGATAGGCTTCTGACCTTAAGGGGGAGGAGGCAGATTCATACCCTAGTATGAAGAGGTGCTTAGCCAAGAAGTTTGGTCTGACCCCAGAGCAATATAGAATGAAGTTCAGGGACACCCAGAAGGTCAGTACCCAGTCTTGGGTTGACTTTGTAGACACCTCACTAAAGGCACTAGAGGGCTGGATTATTGGCAACAAAGTAAATACTTATGAGGGGTTATACAATCTGATCATGAGAGAGCACATCTTGACCAATTGTATCCAAGAAAGGTTACGCCAGCATCTAGTGGACTCTAAGCAGACCAACCCTAGAGAGCTAGGGGAGGCAGCTGATGAGTGGTTGAGAACCAGGGTGGTTGTCAAGTCCCAGGGGGGAGACTCCAAGAAGGGGGGGACAGGTCCCCAAAAACCTAAGGAGGGAGGTGGTAAGCCCACCACAGAGACTCCCTCTGTACCCCAGAACCCTAAGAAGGAGGAGAGTAAATCCCACTCCCACTCTGACATGCAGAGACAGGGAGACCCAGGGTTAAAAAAGCTCTTGGACAGTAGGGCTTGCTTTGACTGTCAGCAGACAGGTCACTTCAGAGGAGATGCAGCCTGTCCAAAGAAGGTGGTTAGCACTGGGCTGTCCAGTGTAGCCATAGAGGAGGATTCCTCAGATGATGAAGTCCTCCTAGCATTGTGCTGGGAGACAGGACCAGATGGTAAGCTGGTGATCCCTGAGGGTGGGAGTAGGCACTTCCACCACATTCAAGTGAATGGGATCCCTACCACTGGCCTGAGAGACACCGGTGCCAGTCACACTATAGTGAGTGACCGGTTAGTGACCCCAGACATGTATGTCCCAGGAAAGACAAAGAAAGTCAGGATAGCCACAGGGGAGGTCACCTCCAAACCTGTAGCCATAGTGCCCCTCGAAAGGGAGGGTATCCTTGACTGGATTAGGGTGGTAGTCAGTGCTGACCTTCCCCTAGATTGTATCCTGGGCAATGACCTCCCAGAGGTGAGTCTGGTCACAGATGGGGTGGTCGCCCAGGGCGCCCCCCCAACCCAAAGTCCTGGGGAGTCAGTCCCTACAGTTAGGAGACAGGGGTCCCCAAGAAAAGGAAAGAAGAAAAGGAAGGGTAGGCCACTCTTAAAGAGAGTTCCAGGGAGCCAAAGGCCTTCTGCCCCAGTAGGGGGGGAGCCCAGAGTTGGCACTGGTGAGGCCTCACCTGACCCCAAGGAAGTCCTGAGTAGTCAGGCAGCTGTCCAGATGCAGGGTGTTGCCCCTGCACTGACAGAAGGGAGAGTGGAAAGAGGGTGTCTGCCACAGGAGGTGGTAGCCCCCCACTCTAGACAGCAAGAGGGGTGCCAGGACCCCAAAGATGCCCCTAAAGCAGCTCAGCCACCTGTCAGTGGAGAGCTTAGGGTGTGGTTCTGGGTACTGACAGCTGTCAGTAGCCTCTGCTGGGTGCTAGCCTTCCTGGCAGCACTGTACTTGGCCTGGGAGGCAGACCCCAAGGCCAATAGCAAAGTAGGCCCCCTGACCCTGTTGGTCATGGTGGGGTTGCTCAAGTGTTGGGTGACCTCTTTGGGTAAGCTAGGTGTTGCCCTAGCAAAGTTAGGAGTAGGGGAGGTGGGCACCTCACTACCCAAGTTGACAGAGAGAGAGGAGGAAGACCCCCCTAGAGGGAAGTTTCAGTTTGAGTTGGGTCCTTTTACTGTTGGGATGGCTTCACTACCCAGAGGGAGTGACCCTGACAGGAGGATATAAGGCAGAGTAGGCCCTGCAAAGGGACAGCCAGTTTTCTTCACTGTCTTCCTCGCCTAAGAAGCCAGGAAGACTCTCCCAGGGTTGGGCTGAGTCTCCTGGGCGTGTGGGCTGGGGGGGGGTTGTGTGAGAAACTGGGGCTGATTGCAGAGGCCCCCTAACTTTTTGCCCCCATTTTCCACTTTATGCTGGTGTTTTCCTGACTCTGATGGTGCCCTGGGTACTGCTAACCAGTCCCAGGGCCTGTGCTCTGTGTAAAATGGATATGCAAATTAGGCTAATTATAATTGGCTAAGTTAACCTACCTATAAGTCCCTAGTATATGGTAGGGCATGTAGGTTTAGGGACCACAGCATAGGTGGTGCACACCTAGGTGCATTGCTGAGGTGCCCAGTGTAATTTTAAAAGCAAGCCTGCCTTGCTGGCTGCTTTTAAATTAAAGTTATATGCAAATTCGACTTTGGAATTAAAGGTACTTCCAAAGTCTTAAACTACCTTATTTTTACATATAAGTCACCCCTAAGGTGTGCCCTATGTGCCCCTAGGGCTGGGTGCCATGTAAATATAAGCAGGGACTTTATAAAAATAGATTTATAAGCCCTGGTGAGGTAAAAACAGCCAAATTCGTTTTTCCCTCATTGAAGTAAATGGCCTTCATAGGCTAGAATGGGCAGACTTTATTTTAAATTTTAAAGTCTCCTTAAATGTTACATACCAAGAATTTGGTATCAAATTGATTGTTGTAATAAATCCCACAACTTCCAGTTGTTGGATTTAATATAACTTGTCCAGGTAAAAAGTTTAGACTTTACCTAAAAAGTTGCCAATTTCAGCTCTGCATTGTTTTTGCTGCTGTGCTCTGATTGGCCAGCCTGCAGCAGCTTCTGCCAGGCTACTTTGATGAGGTGTGAAGTGGCCTGACTTCACACAAAGGAATGTGCTTGGGGGAGAGAATCTCCCCTCAGCAGATGGTGAGGCAGGAAGGGGGAGGGCTGCCAAACTGGTCTTCAAAGGCAGAGAAGGACATTTGCAGCACCCAGCAACACCCCCACATCCTGCAACCCCAGACAGCTAGGTGCCCCCTTGATTAGATTAGGAGAGGGCAGGAGAGGGGTGTGTTTATGATTTTTAGCCACACCAGTGGGTGGGCTCAGCCAGATCTCTCCTCCAAAAATCAGATTCATCCATTTTGGATTTTTAGAGACTGTTGCCTTCTGGGATGGATTTTTGCCACACTTCCCAGGAAGTGGTCATCACAGGGGGACGACCCTGTCCCTGATTGGAGAACCAGGGCCCCCCTGCTTTTCACCCAGGAGCAAGGATAAAACTGGCAGACCTGCACCCACGCCTCAGATCCCCTCCAGAATTCAACAAGAAAGGAACTAAAGAAGAAGAAGGACTGCCCTGCTGGACCCCTGGCCTGCACCTGGACCCTGCACTCAGAAGGACTGCACCAGCTGCACACTTGGGCTTCACCACAAGAAGGACTTTGCCTGGCTTCAACTGGTTCAAGGACGGACTCCCTGTTTGCTACAGGTGAAAAATTGCTAAACGAGAGTCCCCTGCACCAACTCCTGAAGAAAGCGACCAGCTGACCACTGTCCAGTGACCAAAAAGGAGTTTGCGCCAGGTGCATTCTGGGAGTTGAAGTCTGCACCCCCCAAGGACCATCACAGAACTTCTGGACCCTTGGGGTGAGCTGTGGACCCCAAAAGAACCTTAAAAGAACATCTGGGTGAAGCCCCAGAAGTTTGGAAAAGATTTGAGAATTTTTGGAAAAAAGCTCCAGAGAGGGACCGACCCGCCGCGGAAATTCTAGCCGGCTTGCCTCAACCGTGACCCGGCCTGACTTCGCGGTTCGTCCCGGTAAAGAAAAACATCCAAAAAAGAGACTAAGTCCGAACGTAAAAAGTTGACCGGGACCTCCCAGCCATCGTATCCGAGAAGGGCTCCATGGACGTCGGATCAAGATCCAGGTTTACCCCGGTCGAAGGATTTTCATCTCGAAAAAACGACTAAGTCCGAAGGTAAAAATCACCACCGAGGAAACCGACTTCGCGTATCCGGACAAGGGCTCCAGGAGGTCGGATTCAACTGGCAGGTTCGTCCCGGTGAAGAAAAACTTCAAAATAAAGACTAAGTCAGAAGGTAACTTTTTAACCGAGGCCTCCCGCGACTTGTAGCCGAGCAGGGCTCCATCGCGGTCGGCCTGAAAGTTTGACTTTGCCCCGGTCCTGGTGCAACCAGATGACCCGATTGGCGCTTTTTGTTTCTAAGCGCTAGAAAATAATAATACTTTAAAAATTCATATCTCCGGTTCCCCTGAACCGATTTTAATCGTTTTTGTGTCATTTTAAAGATAAAAATATAAGCTATTTTTATAAATTGGTTTTGGATTTTTAAACTGTTTCCTGTGTTTTATTTAATTACTGTTTTGTGATATTTGAATGCTTTACACTTTGTCTCCTAAGTTAAGCCTTGACGCTCGATGCCAAGCTACCAAGGGTAGCGCTGGGATTAATTTACTGAGACCTAACTGTACCTATGTGGAGGTTAGTGGCTTGTTGCTAGGTGTAGGTACCTACCTGCCCTACCAATAACCCATTTTCCAACATAATTGGAAGCAGCAACGGGATCCTGTACTTGTGTTCAATATCACGTTACAGTTTTAGGTAAAACAAATTAAAAATCCTTTAAATTGTCCTAGTGCAAAAATTGTTTTTAATTTTTAAATTTGGATTAATTTCAATTATTGAATTTTTGTAATTTTTCTAAATTCTTGTTTCCAATTTTGGCAAAAAGTTTTTGTTGACACAAAACTAGGGAACCATGGAGCTTGATCTGGCTAGCCTACCCACACTGACAGTAGTCCAGCTTAGGGGGTTGTGTATTGAAAGAGGGTTGCCTGCAACCACTGATCTCAGGAAGCAAATCCTGATCACATCCCTGACAGCATGGGCTGAGGCCCAAGAGGTAGAGTCAGAGGAAGCTCCAGAGGGAGAAGAAAAAGGGGAGGATGCTAACTCTAACCTCTCAGGGGAGGGAAGGCATCTGAGCCCAAGTGAGGATGAGGAAGAACGGTCCTCAGTAAATACAGTCACTAGGGGCAGATCCAAAGCTAGTGGTAGGAAGGGGGTCCCTTCAGGAGGAGAGAACCCATCCATCAGAGAAAGAGAGCTGGAGGCCCAGCTAGCATACATAGCTTTGGAAGCAGAGAAGCTGGCCCTAGAAAAGAAAAAGTGGGCATACAAAGAGAAAAGAGATGGAAGCAGCGATAAAGAAGCTGAGGTGTCCATGGGTGGGGAAGTTTGCGCCAGATTACCCAAGGGGGTGGTTCCTGCTTATGTAGAGGGGGATGACATAGATAAGTGGCTGGAGGCCTTTGAGAGGGCACTCCAAATGAGAAGGGTTAGGCCTCAATACTGGGGTTCCCTTTTGTGGGAGTTGGTCCCCAACTCAGGGAGGGATAGGCTTCTGACCTTAAGGGGGGAGGAGGCAGATTCATACCCTAGTATGAAGAGGTGCTTAGCCAAGAAGTTTGGTCTGACCCCAGAGCAATATAGAATGAAGTTCAGGGACACCCAGAAGGTCAGTACCCAGTCTTGGGTTGACTTTGTAGACACCTCACTAAAGGCCCTAGAGGGCTGGATTATTGGCAACAAAGTAAATACTTATGAGGGGTTATACAATCTGATCATGAGAGAGCACATCTTGACCAATTGTATCCAAGAAAGGTTACGCCAGCATCTAGTGGACTCTAAGCAGACCAACCCTAGAGAGCTAGGGGAGGCAGCTGATGAGTGGTTGAGAACCAGGGTGGTTGTCAAGTCCCAGGGGGGAGACTCCAAGAAGGGGGGGACAGGTCCCCAAAAACCTAAGGAGGGAGGTGGTAAGCCCACCACAGAGACTCCCTCTGTACCCCAGAACCCTAAGAAGGAGGAGAGTAAATCCCACTCCCACTCTGACATGCAGAGACAGGGAGACCCAGGGTTAAAAAAGCTCTTGGACAGTAGGGCTTGCTTTGACTGTCAGCAGACAGGTCACTTCAGAGGAGATGCAGCCTGTCCAAAGAAGGTGGTTAGCACTGGGCTGTCCAGTGTAGCCATAGAGGAGGATTCCTCAGATGATGAAGTCCTCCTAGCATTGTGCTGGGAGACAGGACCAGATGGTAAGCTGGTGATCCCTGAGGGTGGGAGTAGGCACTTCCACCACATTCAAGTGAATGGGATCCCTACCACTGGCCTGAGAGACACCGGTGCCAGTCACACTATAGTGAGTGACCGGTTAGTGACCCCAGACATGTATGTCCCAGGAAAGACAAAGAAAGTCAGGATAGCCACAGGGGAGGTCACCTCCAAACCTGTAGCCATAGTGCCCCTCGAAAGGGAGGGTATCCTTGACTGGATTAGGGTGGTAGTCAGTGCTGACCTTCCCCTAGATTGTATCCTGGGCAATGACCTCCCAGAGGTAAGTCTGGTCACAGATGGGGTGGTCGCCCAGGGCGCCCCCCCAACCCAAAGTCCTGGGGAGTCAGTCCCTACAGTTAGGAGACAGGGGTCCCCAAGAAAAGGAAAGAAGAAAAGGAAGGGTAGGCCATTCTTAAAGAGAGTTCCAGGGAGCCAAAGGCCTTCTGCCCCAGTAGGGGGGGAGCCCAGAGTTGGCACTGGTGAGGCCTCACCTGACCCCAAGGAAGTCCTGAGTAGTCAGGCAGCTGTCCAGATGCAGGGTGTTGCCCCTGCACTGACAGAAGGGAGAGTGGAAAGAGGGTGTCTGCCACAGGAGGTGGTAGCCCCCCACTCTAGACAGCAAGAGGGGTGCCAGGACCCCAAAGATGCCCCTAAAGCAGCTCAGCCACCTGTCAGTGGAGAGCTTAGGGTGTGGTTCTGGGTACTGACAGCTGTCAGTAGCCTCTGCTGGGTGCTAGCCTTCCTGGCAGCACTGTACTTGGCCTGGGAGGCAGACCCCAAGGCCAATAGCAAAGTAGGCCCCCTGACCCTGTTGGTCATGGTGGGGTTGCTCAAGTGTTGGGTGACCTCTTTGGGTAAGCTAGGTGTTGCCCTAGCAAAGTTAGGAGTAGGGGAGGTGGGCACCTCACTACCCAAGTTGACAGAGAGAGAGGAGGAAGACCCCCCTAGAGGGAAGTTTCAGTTTGAGTTGGGTCCTTTTACTGTTGGGATGGCTTCACTACCCAGAGGGAGTGACCCTGACAGGAGGATATAAGGCAGAGTAGGCCCTGCAAAGGGACAGCCAGTTTTCTTCACTGTCTTCCTCGCCTAACAAGCCAGGAAGACTCTCCCAGGGTTGGGCTGAGTCTCCTGGGCGTGTGGGCTGGGGGGGGGGGGTTGTGTGAGAAACTGGGGCTGATTGCAGAGGCCCCCTAACTTTTTGCCCCCATTTTCCACTTTATGCTGGTGTTTTCCTGACTCTGATGGTGCCCTGGGTACTGCTAACCAGTCCCAGGGCCTGTGCTCTGTGTAAAATGGATATGCAAATTAGGCTAATTATAATTGGCTAAGTTAACCTACCTATAAGTCCCTAGTATATGGTAGGGCATGTAGGTTTAGGGACCACAGCATAGGTGGTGCACACCTAGGTGCATTGCTGAGGTGCCTAGTGTAATTTTAAAAGCAAGCCTGCCTTGCTGGCTGCTTTTAAATTAAAGTTATATGCAAATTCGACTTTGGAATTAAAGGTACTTCCAAAGTCTTAAACTACCTTATTTTTACATATAAGTCACCCCTAAGGTGTGCCCTATGTGCCCCTAGGGCTGGGTGCCATGTAAATATAAGCAGGGACTTTATAAAAATAGATTTATAAGCCCTGGTGAGGTAAAAACAGCCAAATTCGTTTTTCCCTCATTGAAGTAAATGGCCTTCATAGGCTAGAATGGGCAGACTTTATTTTAAATTTTAAAGTCTCCTTAAATGTTACATATCAAGAATTTGGTATCAAATTGATTGTTGTAATAAATCCCACAACTTCCAGTTGTTGGATTTAATATAACTTGTCCAGGTAAAAAGTTTAGACTTTACCTAAAAAGTTGCCAATTTCAGCTCTGCATTGTTTTTGCTGCTGTGCTCTGATTGGCCAGCCTGCAGCAGCTTCTGCCAGGCTACTTTGATGAGGTGTGAAGTGGCCTGACTTCACACAAAGGAATGTGCTTGGGGGAGAGAATCTCCCCTCAGCAGATTGTGAGGCAGGAAGGGGGAGGGCTGCCAAACTGGTCTTCAAAGGCAGAGAAGGACATTTGCAGCACCCAGCAACACCCCCACATCCTGCAACCCCAGACAGCTAGGTGCCCCCTTGATTAGATTAGGAGAGGGCAGGAGAGGGGTGTGTTTATGATTTTTAGCCACACCAGTGGGTGGGCTCAGCCAGATCTCTCCTCCAAAAATCAGATTCATCCATTTTGGATTTTTAGAGACTGTTGCCTTCTGGGATGGATTTTTGCCACACTTCCCAGGAAGTGGTCATCACAGGGGGACGACCCTGTCCCTGATTGGAGAACCAGGGCCCCCCTGCTTTTCACCCAGGAGCAAGGATAAAACTGGCAGACCTGCACCCACGCCTCAGATCCCCTCCAGAATTCAACAAGAAA
The DNA here is from genome assembly GCF_031143425.1 of Pleurodeles waltl. Lineage (NCBI taxonomy): Eukaryota > Metazoa > Chordata > Amphibia > Caudata > Salamandridae > Pleurodeles > Pleurodeles waltl. The sequence goes on along the minus strand of NC_090437.1, from coordinate 241,161,168 downwards.
GGAACTAAAGAAGAAGAAGGACTGCCCTGCTGGACCCCTGGCCTGCACCTGGACCCTGCACTCAGAAGGACTGCACCAGCTGCACACTTGGGCTTCACCACAAGAAGGACTTTGCCTGGCTTCAACTGGTTCAAGGAGGGACTCCCTGTTTGCTACAGGTGAAAAATTGCTAAACGAGAGTCCCCTGCACCAACTCCTGAAGAAAGCGACCAGCTGACCACTGTCCAGTGGCCAAAAAGGAGTTTGCGGCAGGTGCATTCTGGGAGTTGAAGTCCGCACCCCCCAAGGACCATCACAGAACTTCTGGACCCTGGGGGTGAGCTGTGGACCCCAAAAGAACCTTAAAAGAACATCTGGGTGAAGCCCCAGAAGTTTGGAAAAGATTTGAGAATTTTTGGAAAAAAGCTCCAGAGAGGGACCGACCCGCCGCGGAAATTCTAGCCGGCTTGCCTCAACCGCGACCCGGCCTGACTTCGTGGTTCGTCCCGGTAAAGAAAAACATCCAAAAAAGAGACTAAGGCCCTCATTCTGACCTTGGCGGGCGGCGGAGGCCGCCCGCCAAAGTCCCGCCGTCAGGTTACCGTTCCGCGGTCGAAAGACCGCGGCGGTAATTCTGACTTTCCCGCTGGGCTGGCGGGCGGTCTCCTTCAGACCGCCAGCCAGCCCAGCGGGAAAGAGGCTTCCACGATGAAGCCGGCTCGGAATCGAGCCGGCGGAGTGGAAGCTGTGCGACGGGTGCAGTTGCACCCGTCGCGTATTTCACTGTCTGCGCAGCAGACAGTGAAATACATTTAGGGGCCCTCTTACGGGGGCCCCTGCAATGCCCATGCCAGTGGCATGGGCACTGCAGGGGCCCCCAGGGGCCCCGCGACCCCCCCTACCGCCATCCGGATCTCGGCGGTCCGACCGCCGGGATCTGGATGTCGGTAGGGGGGGTCAGAATCCCCGCGGCGGTGCAGCAAGCTGCGCCGCCGCGGAGGATTCAATGGGGCCACGGTACACTGGCGGGACCCCGCCAGTGGTGCCGGTCCGACCGCGGCTTTACCGCCGCGGTCGGAATCCCCATTGAAGCACCGCCGGCTTGTCGGCGGTGCTCCCGCGGTCCTCCGCCCTGGCGGTCAAAGACCGCCAGGGTCAGAATGAGGGCCTAAGTCCGAACGTAAAAAGTTGACCGGGACCTCCCAGCCATCGTATCCGAGAAGGGCTCCATGGACGTCGGATCAAGATCCAGGTTTACCCCGGTCGAAGGATTTTCATCTCGAAAAAACGACTAAGTCCGAAGGTAAAAATCACCACCGAGGAAACCGACTTCTCGTATCCGGACAAGGGCTCCAGGAGGTCGGATTCAACTGGCAGGTTCGTCCCGGTGAAGAAAAACTTCAAAATAAAGACTAAGTCAGAAGGTAACTTTTTAACCGAGGCCTCCCGCGACTTGTAGCCGAGCAGGGCTCCATCGCGGTTGGCCTGAAAGTTTGACTTTGCCCCGGTCCTGGTGCAACCAGATGACCCGATTGGCGCTTTTTGTTTCTAAGCGCTAGAAAATAATAATACTTTAAAAATTCATATCTCCGGTTCCCCTGAACCGATTTTAATCGTTTTTGTGTCATTTTAAAGATAAAAATATAAGCTATTGTTATAAATTGGTTTTGGATTTTTAAACTGTTTCCTGTGTTTTATTTAATTACTGTTTTGTGATATTTGAATGCTTTACACTTTGTCTCCTAAGTTAAGCCTTGACGCTCGATGCCAAGCTACCAAGGGTAGAGCTGGGATTAATTTACTGAGACCTAACTGTACCTATGTGGAGGTTAGTGGCTTGTTGCTAGGTGTAGGTACCTACCTGCCCTACCAATAACCCATTTTCCAACATAATTGGAAGCAGCAACGGGATCCTGTACTTGTGTTCAATATCACGTTACAGTTTTAGGTAAAACAAATTAAAAATCCTTTAAATTGTCCTAGTGCAAAAATTGTTTTTAATTTTTAAATTTGGATTAATTTCAATTATTGAATTTTTGTAATTTTTCTAAATTCTTATTTCCAATTTTGGCAAAAAGTTTTTGTTGACACAAAACTAGGGAACCATGGAGCTTGATCTGGCTAGCCTACCCACACTGACAGTAGTCCAGCTTAGGGGGTTGTGTATTGAAAGAGGGTTGCCTGCAACCACTGATCTCAGGAAGCAAATCCTGATCACATCCCTGACAGCATGGGCTGAGGCCCAAGAGGTAGAGTCAGAGGAAGCTCCAGAGGGAGAAGAAAAAGGGGAGGATGCTAACTCTAACCTCTCAGGGGAGGGAAGGCATCTGAGCCCAAGTGAGGATGAGGAAGAACGGTCCTCAGTAAATACAGTCACTAGGGGCAGATCCAAAGCTAGTGGTAGGAAGGGGGTCCCTTCAGGAGGAGAGAACCCATCCATCAGAGAAAGAGAGCTGGAGGCCCAGCTAGCATACATAGCTTTGGAAGCAGAGAAGCTGGCCCTAGAAAAGAAAAAGTGGGCATACAAAGAGAAAAGAGATGGAAGCAGCGATAAAGAAGCTGAGGTGTCCATGGGTGGGGAAGTTTGCCCCAGATTACCCAAGGGGGTGGTTCCTGCTTATGTAGAGGGGGATGACATAGATAAGTGGCTGGAGGCATTTGAGAGGGCACTCCAAATGAGAAGGGTTAGGCCTCAATACTGGGGTTCCCTTTTGTGGGAGTTGGTCCCCAACTCAGGGAGGGATAGGCTTCTGACCTTAAGGGGGGAGGAGGCAGATTCATACCCTAGTATGAAGAGGTGCTTAGCCAAGAAGTTTGGTCTGACCCCAGAGCAATATAGAATGAAGTTCAGGGACACCCAGAAGGTCAGTACCCAGTCTTGGGTTGACTTTGTAGACACCTCACTAAAGGCACTAGAGGGCTGGATTATTGGCAACAAAGTAAATACTTATGAGGGGTTATACAATCTGATCATGAGAGAGCACATCTTGACCAATTGTATCCAAGAAAGGTTACGCCAGCATCTAGTGGACTCTAAGCAGACCAACCCTAGAGAGCTAGGGGAGGCAGCTGATGAGTGGTTGAGAACCAGGGTGGTTGTCAAGTCCCAGGGGGGAGACTCCAAGAAGGGGGGGACAGGTCCCCAAAAACCTAAGGAGGGAGGTGGTAAGCCCACCACAGAGACTCCCTCTGTACCCCAGAACCCTAAGAAGGAGGAGAGTAAATCCCAATCCCACTCTGACATGCAGAGACAGGGAGACCCAGGGTTAAAAAAGCTCTTGGACAGTAGGGCTTGCTTTGACTGTCAGCAGACAGGTCACTTCAGAGGAGATGCAGCCTGTCCAAAGAAGGTGGTTAGCACTGGGCTGTCCAGTGTAGCCATAGAGGAGGATTCCTCAGATGATGAAGTCCTCCTAGCATTGTGCTGGGAGACAGGACCAGATGGTAAGCTGGTGATCCCTGAGGGTGGGAGTAGGCACTTCCACCACATTCAAGTGAATGGGATCCCTACCACTGGCCTGAGAAACACCGGTGCCAGTCACACTATAGTGAGTGACCGGTTAGTGACCCCAGACATGTATGTCCCAGGAAAGACAAAGAAAGTCAGGATAGCCACAGGGGAGGTCACCTCCAAACCTGTAGCCATAGTGCCCCTCGAAAGGGAGGGTATCCTTGACTGGATTAGGGTGGTAGTCAGTGCTGACCTTCCCCTAGATTGTATCCTGGGCAATGACCTCCCAGAGGTAAGTCTGGTCACAGATGGGGTGGTCGCCCAGGGCGCCCCCCCAACCCAAAGTCCTGGGGAGTCAGTCCCTACAGTTAGGAGACAGGGGTCCCCAAGAAAAGGAAAGAAGAAAAGGAAGGGTAGGCCACTCTTAAAGAGAGTTCCAGGGAGCCAAAGGCCTTCTGCCCCAGTAGGGGGGGAGCCCAGAGTTGGCACTGGTGAGGCCTCACCTGACCCCAAGGAAGTCCTGAGTAGTCAGGCAGCTGTCCAGATGCAGGGTGTTGCCCCTGCACTGACAGAAGGGAGAGTGGAAAGAGGGTGTCTGCCACAGGAGGTGGTAGCCCCCCACTCTAGACAGCAAGAGGGGTGCCAGGACCCCAAAGATGCCCCTAAAGCAGCTCAGCCACCTGTCAGTGGAGAGCTTAGGGTGTGGTTCTGGGTACTGACAGCTGTCAGTAGCCTCTGCTGGGTGCTAGCCTTCCTGGCAGCACTGTACTTGGCCTGGGAGGCAGACCCCAAGGCCAATAGCAAAGTAGGCCCCCTGACCCTGTTGGTCATGGTGGGGTTGCTCAAGTGTTGGGTGACCTCTTTGGGTAAGCTAGGTGTTGCCCTAGCAAAGTTAGGAGTAGGGGAGGTGGGCACCTCACTACCCAAGTTGACAGAGAGAGAGGAGGAAGACCCCCCTAGAGGGAAGTTTCAGTTTGAGTTGGGTCCTTTTACTGTTGGGATGGCTTCACTACCCAGAGGGAGTGACCCTGACAGGAGGATATAAGGCAGAGTAGGCCCTGCAAAGGGACAGCCAGTTTTCTTCACTGTCTTCCTCGCCTAACAAGCCAGGAAGACTCTCCCAGGGTTGGGCTGAGTCTCCTGGGTGTGTGGGCTGGGGGGGGGGGGTTGTGTGAGAAACTGGGGCTGATTGCAGAGGCCCCCTAACTTTTTGCCCCCATTTTCCACTTTATGCTGGTGTTTTCCTGACTCTGATGGTGCCCTGGGTACTGCTAACCAGTCCCAGGGCCTGTGCTCTGTGTAAAATGGATATGCAAATTAGGCTAATTATAATTGGCTAAGTTAACCTACCTATAAGTCCCTAGTATATGGTAGGGCATGTAGGTTTAGGGACCACAGCACAGGTGGTGCACACCTAGGTGCATTGCTGAGGTGCCCAGTGTAATTTTAAAAGCAAGCCTGCCTTGCTGGCTGCTTTTAAATTAAAGTTATATGCAAATTCGACTTTGGAATTAAAGGTACTTCCAAAGTCTTAAACTACCTTATTTTTACATATAAGTCACCCCTAAGGTGTGCCCTATGTGCCCCTAGGGCTGGGTGCCATGTAAATATAAGCAGGGACTTTATAAAAATAGATGTATAAGCCCTGGTGAGGTAAAAACAGCCAAATTTGTTTTTCCCTCATTGAAGTAAATGGCCTTCATAGGCTAGAATGGGCAGACTTTATTTTAAATTTTAAAGTCTCCTTAAATGTTACATACCAAGAATTTGGTATCAAATTGATTGTTGTAATAAATCCCACAACTTCCAGTTGTTGGATTTAATATAACTTGTCCAGGTAAAAAGTTTAGACTTTACCTAAAAAGTTGCCAATTTCAGCTCTGCATTGTTTTTGCTGCTGTGCTCTGATTGGCCAGCCTGCAGCAGCTTCTGCCAGGCTACTTTGATGAGGTGTGAAGTGGCCTGACTTCACACAAAGGAATGTGCTTGGGGGAGAGAATCTCCCCTCAGCAGATGGTGAGGCAGGAAGGGGGAGGGCTGCCAAACTGGTCTTCAAAGGCAGAGAAGGACATTTGCAGCACCCAGCAACACCCCCACATCCTGCAACCCCAGACAGCTAGGTGCCCCCTTGATTAGATTAGGAGAGGGCAGGAGAGGGGTGTGTTTATGATTTTTAGCCACACCAGTGGGTGGGCTCAGCCAGATCTCTCCTCCAAAAATCAGATTCATCCATTTTGGATTTTTAGAGACTGTTGCCTTCTGGGATGGATTTTTGCCACACTTCCCAGGAAGTGGTCATCACAGGGGGACGACCCTGTCCCTGATTGGAGAACCAGGGCCCCCCTGCTTTTCACCCAGGAGCAAGGATAAAACTGGCAGACCTGCACCCACGCCTCAGATCCCCTCCAGAATTCAACAAGAAAGGAACTAAAGAAGAAGAAGGACTGCCCTGCTGGACCCCTGGCCTGCACCTGGACCCTGCACTCAGAAGGACTGCACCAGCTGCACACTTGGGCTTCACCACAAGAAGGACTTTGCCTGGCTTCAACTGGTTCAAGGAGGGACTCCCTGTTTGCTACAGGTGAAAAATTGCTAAACGAGAGTCCCCTGCACCAACTCCTGAAGAAAGCGACCAGCTGACCACTGTCCAGTGACCAAAAAGGAGTTTGCGCCAGGTGCATTCTGGGAGTTGAAGTCTGCACCCCCCAAGGACCATCACAGAACTTCTGGACCCTTGGGGTGAGCTGTGGACCCCAAAAGAACCTTAAAAGAACATCTGGGTGAAGCCCCAGAAGTTTGGAAAAGATTTGAGAATTTTTGGAAAAAAGCTCCAGAGAGGGACCGACCCGCCGCGGAAATTCTAGCCGGCTTGCCTCAACCGCGACCCGGCCTGACTTCGTGGTTCGTCCCGGTAAAGAAAAACATCCAAAAAAGAGACTAAGTCCGAACGTAAAAAGTTGACCGGGACCTCCCAGCCATCGTATCCGAGAAGGGCTCCATGGACGTCGGATCAAGATCCAGGTTTACCCCGGTCGAAGGATTTTCATCTAGAAAAAACGACTAAGTCCGAAGGTAAAAATCACCACCGAGGAAACCGACTTCGCGTATCCGGACAAGGGCTCCAGGAGGTCGGATTCAACTGGCAGGTTCGTCCCGGTGAAGAAAAACTTCAAAATAAAGACTAAGTCAGAAGGTAACTTTTTAACCGAGGCCTCCCGCGACTTGTAGCCGAGCAGGGCTCCATCGCGGTCGGCCTGAAAGTTTGACTTTGTCCCGGTCCTGGTGCAACCAGATGACCCGATTGGCGCTTTTTGTTTCTAAGCGCTAGAAAATAATAATACTTTAAAAATTCATATCTCCGGTTCCCCTGAACCGATTTTAATCGTTTTTGTGTCATTTTAAAGATAAAAATATAAGCTATTTTTATAAATTGGTTTTGGATTTTTAAACTGTTTCCTGTGTTTTATTTAATTACTGTTTTGTGATATTTGAATGCTTTACACTTTGTCTCCTAAATTAAGCCTTGACGCTCGATACCAAGCTACCAAGGGTAGAGCTGGGATTAATTTACTGAGACCTAACTGTACCTATGTGGAGGTTAGTGGCTTGTTGCTAGGTGTAGGTACCTACCTGCCCTACCAATAACCCATTTTCCAACACACTAAAAAACTGGATAAGGAAAGAGGAGGGAGGGGTCGGAACTAGGGGTGAGGTAAGGCAGGAGTTCAGATGTTTGCACTCTTCAGAGTTTTCTTGATGGATTTCAGCCTATGCCTATTTCTGTCAATGTCCCGCAGGAGAGTGTCAAGCTTCTTGATGACTTTCCTCATGTCCCTCTGTAGCTGTGAAATGGCGGCTATGTCCAAAGCAGCTGATATGGTGATCTGTGTAACATACGTAGTTGCTCCTGCAGGTGTTGTGGTCTGTGCTGCTGGAATGGAAGGTGCAGCAGGTGTGGTGGGTGTTGGTCCCGAGGTTGAGGGTGCAGCAGGTGGGGCTGATGATCTGGTTAGCCGCTGTGCTACTGGCTGCATTTGTGGTGGTGGCTCCACCTGTTGTGGCCAATGCCGGTCCCCCTTGGCTGAAAGCCTGCCATTCTCCTGTTGCTGTCTCTCTCCGATAGCGTCTTGCCATTCTTCGGAACCCAGACTCAACATCCAAGATGTGTCTGTACCTCACTGCCCGCATCTGGAAATCCATGAACTCTGCAGCGTTTATGTTGGCAGCTGTAAAAATGAGACAGGCAACCATTAGTATCATCATTGTGTGATGCATGTACAGATGATAATCTAACACTATCCCTCAAATTGCACATGCATTCCAAATCACAGTACAGATGATATATTGTCCCTGAGGAATGACATGGCAATGCTGCCTAACCATCAAGTATTTAACAGCGCAGCAAAGCACAACAAGAGGTGTAGCAAATAAAGTGATCTGTGCATTGATGTTGTGCAATGTGTCACAATGCAAATGCAGCAAGTACTTAACATGGGCCAGGCCGACTAATCCTTATCATCTGAATCAACTTCAAGGAACCCAAGACCAGTGATTTGTAGATGTAATTGGTAGGAATGAGGTATCCATTGGTCAATCACATCTACATTCATGTTTCCATTTGTGGACAACCATCAACACCTGATCTGCCAACACATTTCCAAAATCACCCACATTGATGACAGAACATGTCTGGCCATGACCTGCATGCACCCTTATTACATACCACATAAGTGTCACGTAAATGAAGTACAACATATGAGGCTAGATGCTGGAGGACAGTTACCCATATAGCCCTACATGTACATTACAATATAGATATGCACAATTTTGTGTGGAAAACTGATGCATCACAGTCTTGTGAAAATGAGGGTATGACTTGCTGACAATATTCTGACACTGGAGCACTTCCAAATCAAATGTGGGCCTACATGTGGCTACTAATCACCTTGTTCACATGCTTCTGCCTATTGTGCAGCACAAGAGTCCCAAGATATGACTCTCTGCCTGTGAATGTCTAACCCTTGCATGGAACACTATGTCAACCTCCAGTCAAGTAATATATCAGATCATGGGGCAGCTCATCATATCTTGCAATGAGTGCAACACCGAAGATTCACTCAGACAACAGCTGCAATCGCTACACAAGGCAGACATTTTCACACTTACTGGATACATGTGGGTCCTCAAATTGAGCCACTTCCCCAATGGTATAGGGGGGCGGTCCACCTGTAAGACATGAAAATGAAATAAATATATGCTCAATGTCTGATCACTGTGCAAACATGTGGACAACATTTCACAGTGTGTAACATTTTATATGAGTGAGCTGCTGATCCTGCATGTAGGCACTCCAACAGACATACCACTGCAAACTTGCATTGTCACTGACACTCCAGTGATTGATAGACACATAAGCACACGTGCACTGGGCCTAACAATCATGTGGTGCTAAACATGACTACAAAGATTTGTGGCTAATCCATTTCAGATGGTACTCCATGTCATGATTTGTAATTGGGTGACAATTTCAATGGCACTTCCCTGGTGCACTGCAATACAAGTGACTCAGGTATTGTGGCTTGCGCATCAAGGGACAATGATTAACTGTGTGATGGACATGTGGGTCAAATTTCAGTCACCAATTATTGTGCATTCAGTGGTCCATAAAAGATGTGGAACAGTTGTATGTAGGTAACAAATGCCAGATTGGCAGTGTCCCATAAGCTGTATATGCCCCCTTTGCCAACATGATGGCAGGGATCATGTGTGTGTGTGTGTAATGATGACAATGTAGCGCTAAACAAGAATAGCCCACTTTGCTGTCCCAAAACAGTTAATTATGGTATGCTAACAGTGTCTTTGCTGATCATCATTGACAGAATGCATGGGCACAGGTGTTGTCATTGCACCTGAAATGTGTTACTCAGGGCCATGTGTACCAAGATCAGGTTTTGTGAGTCACACTGCGAGACCTAGCAACTAGCAATTAGCAAGTAGGATGATCTGAGGTAGAACACTGTCAGTGACACTGTTTCCAATTCACAAATGGGGTAGCAAATGATTGACCTCATGAATAATGATGAGGTAGCTCTTTTTTTGCAAATCCCTTGGGAATGGTGGCACTCACAGGGATGCTGGCCGGCTGGGCTCACCGAACAACCATGTCTGTGACTGCTTTCAAATAGGGATGCAAATATTTGTTTAATTGCAGCCTTATTTCAGCAGGGGTAAACAGAAAGTATTTCAAAAAATATTATGACAGAAATAATTTTTTGGAAGCAGTCAGTGGTCCGTGGGACAACTTCCAGCTCAGAATTTTTTTTGGGGCATGCATTCACAAAGCGGAAGGGATCCCATGGGGACCCCTCCCCTCTTGCAATTGGGTTAGCACCAACTTGAAATGGATGGTAACTGCAATTGTTTGGTGCCAGCATTTGTGCGCAAGAAAGAATCAATGAGCGGAATGTGACATGACAATAGGATAGGAACGCCCCTTAGTAAATGTCACTAGCAAACCCTGTTTTGTGATTGGACAATGTGATAGCAGAATGGCAAATTCCTTGATTTATTGAAAACACATTTCAGGTGGTAGAGCACCTCGGCCCAACTCAGCCGCCTTGCCTCCTTGTGATACCTCTGTATCACAAGACCCCCCAATTCCAGCATCATCGGCATTAAGTGGCACACCAACAACACAAAGGCCCAAAGCTCCTTCTCACCCTTCCTAACATGTTATCGCACAACAATTTAAAGATTAAAAGGGAAAAAGGAAGGAAAATAAATCTGAAAAAAGGAAACTTACAGCCCAAAATACAAACCCCAACTAACCCAACTAATCTAACCCCCAGACACCCGACAGTACAAATAGAATACACAAAAAGACACGAGATAGACACTACAAGATACAATATACTCAATCCAAACACGAGCAGCACCAAGACACAGCCACAGAGTCAAGAAAAACCACAGACGGTAAGCGAAAGAGAAAGTACACCCACAGTACTATGGTGGTCATTTTGAACTTCGCGGTGTGGCCCGCCATGCCGGTGGTGGTGGGAAAACCCACCAGCCGGCATGGCGGGCCACACCACCACATTATGAACACCATGAGGGCCGCCATCGGCGGCCCTCACTCAGCGCCAGGCTGCCTCTGTCAGGCTGCCTTGCGGCGGTTGGAATCATTATCTGACAGGGCAGCGGTGCTGCCCCTCGGATAATGATTCCTCATTCTCCAGCCTTTCCCTGGTGGGTTTCCCCGGCAGGCAAAGGCTGGTGGAAGGGGTGCACTGGGGCACCTTTGGGGCCTCTGCACTGTTCATGCACTTGGCATGGGCAGTGCAAGGGTCCTTGTGCAGTGCCCCATCGCGCAGCCGCACCCACCGCACAGAGGCATTGGTGGTGGCTCCATGTGTAGCCGTCGTCAATGTCACGGCCAGGCATTCCTATGGGCCAGCAGGTGGAAACAATGTTTCAACACTAGGGGCCCATGTATGTTTAGTTTGCATTTGCCTTTTTGTTTCTACGCATTTGCATCCAAATTTCTGACTCAAACTGTGTTTGCGTGATATTTAAATATTTTACATGCATGCAGCCTGTATCAAGATGAAGATAGGATGGTATGGCCTGCAGTGTGTGGTATAGTGGTTGGCTACATGTGCTAGAGCATGCATCTGCGGGCCACATTTATACTATCTTTGAGCAGCATTTCCTTCATTTTCTGATGCAAAAGCAGCAAAAAGTTACAAAATACAATTGTAATTTGTAAGTTTGCGCTGATTTTGTGTCAATAAATGACGACAATGTGGCACTACAAAAGTATAAATTATGGTCTGTATGCTTTGTGTGTGAATTAACTGTTACAGCAATATGTGTGCTTCTGATGGAACGGCAGGCAATACATTTGACGTAATGTTCATGTATGACTGTGTCACAAATTGGTATCTACATCAGGTGGCAATCAGTGATGTACAACAGCCATGATATGTGTTTGTAATATGTGTTGACTCATTTGATGTGTGTAGTTGTTTGACTTCGGGGGCATTACATTTCCCACGACAAACAAAACACAGGGATGATTGAGAATGGCTGATGAGTGCTTTGTACCCCTCACCTGCAGGTCTAGTCAAGATTTGGTGGGGCAACCCTTGAGTTTACACAGTGTCTTGCAAGGCATATTTGTCCCAAAGCAGAAGAGCTTCTAAAGGCATACAAAAGGGTAGGGCAGCTATGGTAAGGCAGATAATACAGAAGAGTGAATACAGAGCAACCTTAGTGTAGACAAATATGGAACAGGTCAGTAATGGACAAACATGCAGAGCTCATCACTAAGATTGGTCACAGGGTAAAGCTCAGAGCTTCCCACAGCAACAGGGAACGTCAGTGCCTCTATGCAGATTAATGTCACAGCTAGTCGCCAAGCAAGCCCCATAGAAAGGTAGCAGCAGATGTGAATCTGTGTCTGGATCCTTAGGGCACAAACAAGGATTGTCCTTACATACACAAGACTAGCCCCTGTTTATCGGGTTGGAGACACAGTAACAAATCCTGGAATATAGTCATAGCACAATGTCACTGTTAGACACTAATGACTACATGCAACACTAGACAAAGGATGGGGGCTGGATTAGCCTCCTGGAAACCAGGTGCCAGAACAAATACAAAGTTGAACACTTCTATACAGGTGAGGACTGGTAGTACACTTACCAGACACGATACCCCAAGAGGAAACAGAAGGCAAGAAAACCAACTAGAAGGTAAAGGCAGGCACATAGAACAGGCTCTGTTTGATGCAAAGACTGGAACAGGTCTGAGTAACAGAAAGTAGGCTCTGGCAGAAACAAACATGAACAAGGAGGAGAAACAGGGAACAGAGTCTGACTGGAACAATCAGGAACAGCACTGTGTAAACAGAGAGCAGGTTCATGTGTAATCAGACTGTAACACAATCCAACAAGGGCTCTTGTACACAAATGAATTGTACTCCAATGCACGATGAGCAGGTTCAGGGAATGGCAGTGTCTAAGCTGTTCCAGGCAGCAGCAAGGCCAGGGAAGAGTCACATGGCTGGGCTGCACGAGAGAGTTCACAGGTGTGTGCAGCTTCAGTCTCTCACAAGTCCTGGTGGAGACAATCCAGTTTAAGGGGACAACCAGACTTTTCCCATAGGAAGCAATGGACAGAAGATTACAGGTCATAACGACTACCAGGCAGTGCATTATGGGGCCGGAAGTCAATGCAGGCTAATGTAGTTCTTCTATAGCATGCCATATGGAAAAGGGAAGCAAACAGGAGTCAGAATCAGAGTCTGGGTGAGTGTTAATGATGATTCCCAGGGTACGGATAGTCCTTAACAGCAACCCCTAGAGATGGGAGGGCAGAGACTTAACACATGGCATGTCAGGTCTTATTACCAGGGATGGACTGTGCAGGCAATGTATTGTGACCATTGCTTGTGATACCTGGGACACTCATGCTATCCATTTTCAGAAATGATGCACCTCTTTTCACACAAGCTCCTTGCAGAGATAGCAAATGTCACACTTACTAATGGCAGGGGTCTGTTCATACATTCCTGTTACCACTGATATTTCACATCCACTGCCTCTTGTATGAGGTGCTTATTTACCTTATGGTTGGAGATGTCATAGTTGTGTGTCATGTGCTACAGTAGACCATGTTGGCAACGTGGATGTGTCATATGCTGTGGTCCTCTGATTTCGTCCTTCATATGTGAAATTCAAAATATGTTTTTTTTATATGTGTGTGATGTTTGCTGTACAATCATACGCATCACATGTGATGTTGCATCAGAAGTAGTCAGATTTGCCTTTTTGACATGCTCCCTAAGGTAATACTCACATTCCTTAAGAACTTGTGATAGAGAAATAAGTAACCAGAGCAGGATTGTGTGTTAAAGTGAGGTGTTCAATTGCATATCCTAACAGTGACTATTGGTGAAAAATGTTTTGAACAATCTGCTGTCTGCAGTGCATTCCTGCAGCTGTATTTGGATGTTCCCCCTCATGTTTCCTGGCACCATCCGCCTCCTCCTGCTCCTCCTCCTCAGGCAGTTCTTGCTCGGGTTCATATAGGGAGGTGTTTCTCCTAACACAAATGTTGTGCAGGATGGCACAAGTCAATATGATCTTGCAGACCATTTCTGGGGCATATAGGAGGCTGCCTCCTTTGATGTCCAGGCACCTGAATCTGGACTTCAGAATGGCAAAGGTCCGTTCCACAATGGTGCATTTCCTCCGATGTGCCTCATTATAGGCACGCTCTGCTGCTGTGATTGGGTTGGGGAATGGGGTCATGATCCATGGCTGGATCCCGTAACCCTGATCAGCTGAAAAAGAAAATAGGAGTAAGCATTTTGTTAGTGCTTGCACCAAGAATGTCATGTAGCATGGCAGTTGATATCTTCTGTCGTCTGTGACTCATATGTGTTTGTGGCATTGTGTGAGATTCTGGGCTTCTGTGAGGTTCTTTCTGCATTGGGCTGTTTGACTTGACAACTTGTGTTTGGCTCATTGACCTGATATCTATGATTTTTTTTCCAATCTGCAGTTCAGTATGTATGTATCATGCGTTGTGTAGTGAGCAACATGTTTTAGTGTGCTTTCACTGGAGGGGACATGATACTTCCATACACACAATAGATTCAGATGTGGTGGTAACATGGTTGCACTACATGGCCTGGACATCCCATCCACTTAGGCATTTGTCATTGCAGATGAAATCCAAAAGTGAGGCCCTTTGATTAGGCTTTGTGACAATGCCCAACACATCTCCCTAAGTTGGCAGCATTGAGGTGTCCAGTATTGACAATGCACAGTTGTCTCATGTGTGACTTGGTTCAATGCAGACCTTTGTAGTTACCTCTGCCAATGGCTCATGAGTAACCATGCACCTACACTACCATACTTGCTCCAGGTAACCTGGCTAACTGGCTTGTGGATTTGGATGTGTCTGTACAGGAAGGGCCATCTCCCTGTATATCTGTTATTTTGATGTCCAATTTGCTCTTTCAGTGTGTGCAGCAGTGTGCAGTTTTCATTAGTGGCACATCAATATGTGATAATAGCACAGTCCACTTCCTTATTGCTACCCAGAAGTAATGTGTGATGTTGGGACTGCCTCAGTATTTCCATGTCACCTACATGTGAGTCAGCATCATCATGCTATGTGTCTCATGGGGTTTGATCTGCAGCAACACACATTGCACACCCGTTCCACAGTACTTATTGCTTGGGAGGGTGTTGGATTGACTATGTGGCCTAATGTAATATTATATGGTTCACCTTCCAAATTGTACTTCCAGTGCAGACCATGTCATTGTCACTGTGTCCTTATAATGTACGGCAGGAGGTACTTTATATCTTATATATTTCAAGTGTATGTTCACAATTATAAAGATTACTTAGACAATATCGTTTTTTAAATTCTAATACAAGGAACAGCTTGCTCTTCACCTCAGCAGATCATTTCAACTTCCATTTCATCAAACTGTTTTTTCTGGTAATCAGTGTGCTACGTCCTGTGTTATCTTTCTTCCATTTTAGCGCTTTTCTTTTTCCTGTTGACTAGTGGACTGTGATGTCATGAGTGTGCTGCAGATTTAGGGGCATATTTAAGAAAAGTGGTGCTGCATACAGTGCAGCGCCACTTTTCTTGCACCCTTTACCATCTCCTACTTACCCCCTATTTAAAATAGGGCTCACTATGGCACAGGGAAGGGGGCAATAGCATACTTTTTTAAGACATTATTGATGTACTCTGCAAAAATAGCACCCACATTTTGGGGCCACTTCTGCAGAGTACATAGATGCCCATTGGAAACAATGGTGTGCCCCCTTTTAACGCCTGCTCTGAGCAGGTGTTAAAAGTGCCAAAACAAATGACGCAAGGAAATCTGTTAGATTTCCTTGCACCATTTTTTGTCCCCTATTGGGGAACACTCCCTTTGTATACGTTATGCCTGGCACAGGCATAACGTAGTGCAAAGAGTTACAAAGTGGTGCAATGCAAGCATTGCGCCACTTTGTAAATATAGCGTGGGGATTTTGGCCTTATTGGCCCACATAAGCATCAGAAAAAATTACGCTAATGTGGCTCAAGGAGGAGCTAGGTGCTCCTAAATATGCTCCTTAGTTTGTAGGAACAATTTGGGAAGCTTACTGTGCCAGGCGAGTGAGCAATCCTCTTAACAATTCACATTTGAAAGTTCCTGACTTCTTTTTATCAACTTGTAGCTAGAATAAACTAATTTTGAACATGGCCACCCTTATCCACTCTTCCGTTCAAATGTACCAATACAAATTACTTTCTTTGCAAGAAACCGAAGTCAAGTCGAGGAAGGGGTTACAACTAACTGAAGTAGACAGAAGATAAAAAAAAACAAAATGCACATCTCATCAGGGTCTTTATAACTTCTGATGGTCCACAAAAGGAGCTAACGTTTGGTGTAATGCTTCATGCAGTATTTGCTGACTCTGTTGACCATTTGGCAGTCTCTGGGTCTCGGAAAGAATAAAGCATAGAGGATGTCATCTGTATCTCTGAAATCATTTGCTGTTGACCATCTTTCTTAGATTGTGTTGTTGGGCAGGAGTGAGCCTGGTGAGGCAGAGAGAGACAAATCTGCAAGTGCTTTGAGCCTTAGCACTTATCTATATATTGAGTTTTGGAGTTTTTCTAAAATCCGTCTCGTTTGGTGAACTGCCTCATGCCCGGTTCTTTTTATCCCAAGGTGCCCTACCCTCCTTATTCCCATGTCTTAACCACTTCTTTTTTTGTATCTTAACTTGTTTTATGTAAAGCTGTCCTTTGGCTAGGTTTGTGCTGTACACATATGTAAAAAACAAATTGTATAAAAAGTGAAGCAGGCTAGCAAGCGTCAGAGCTGGATGGAATGTAGAGCTCTGACAGAGAGAATGTGGAAACTCTCCATGGATTTTATAAGAAAGCTTCATGGTTCTGGCGATTATGGTACAACTATGCCTGAACTGCATGTTTAGTTGCTACATAGTAGCTGCTGCTAGCACATGGGGTGCATTAAGAAAGGATGTCAATTATCACTAACTGTACTGGATCCTAAAATGCACACAAAAACAAACCAAGAACTCATTTTAAATGTGTGAGATTGTATGAGTGATTGGTACAAAGAGGGCTTAACTGTGCTATGTTGTGCATTAGATAAAAAATGTATACATACATTCTTTGGAATAAATTATGTGCAATCTCTACATCTGTGTGTCTGTGTAACTGAGTGCAGAGTGTGGACTGTTCACTCTTTACACCTCTGTGAGTAGTTGTGAACTTGTAACTATATAAAGCCCATCTGATACCTTTTTGTAACACTAATATGTTAGATATTACTTAGCGGATTTACACCAAACCAAAAAAAAAACACCTACTCTGATTGGAGTTGTGTCTCCAATGGCAAGTTTTATGTTATTCCAATCAACATTTTTTTTACTAATGGTTCTGCCAGTGACAACGCTGGCGGCAGATTTGCCATCAGGAACAGCCCATTCTGCTGCACTCTAAATGAGGCATGGGATGGTAGATAGTCCAGTAGCACCTACCTCTAAATCAGACACAAACTGCACTTCCCAAATTTGAAGTCTTGAATTTGCCCTTGTGAACTGATATAAGGATGCTTAAGATTCAGGGTTAGAAAGCATCCATAGGCATATTTATGAGAAGTGATGCAGCGTGTTGCATCAGCATTGCATAAAAAAAAACTTGCACTGTTTAGTGCCATTTTCTTGCATTATGGATTTGCTGAATTTATAATTTGGCATACCATGCCCAAAGGTGTGGCGGGATGCATAAAAAAACAGCAGACAGAACAGCAGCGCAAAAAATAACGGCAAATGGAGGGAGCACCATCTACAAGTCAGGAGGGCAACAATTCCAACCCCAATCAAGATAACAAGACAGCAGACCAGGGGAGGAGGAAGAGGAAAACCAGTGGGGTCACTCATGCCAACAGATTTGGTGGTAGGAGAGGCTGCAGTTGAAGACCAGGAATAACTACAGGGTAAGTGACAACAAGGGACCATTGGCATGTTAAAGAGATCTGTAATGCGATGTAGCACAGCAAGTCACTTTGCTGCATTGCAGTGTGTCACTGGGAAAGGGCAGAAATGTTTGGTATTTAAGGCATATGTCACTTTCCTGTCCTTTCTCCCCGTGATGGCACACAATTGTCTGCCTAGGACCAACGCAGACACCATTGTGTCATGGTGCAAGGGTGCCTACGTTGCATGCAGGATTTTTTTTTTTGCAGGAGAGGATACCTTCCTGCACGAAAACAATTCTTAGTGGCATATTCCTCGATCTATGTGATTAAGTGAAGAGGAGATATAGAGATATTTTTCCTTGTTATACCTTACATGGGGAGGCATATCTTTTTTCCGCATTTCCAGGTTGACCAGATTTTGACAATGTTGAAATTCATCATAAACCATGGGATTTGTGTAGAAATGCCCACGCGATGACCATGGAACACCTTCCTTGCGCAGAGTAATGCAACGTTGTGATTTGCGCTGCGTTGCATTACTGCAGATTTTGAAAGCCATTCAAAGCTGCACAAAGTGGTTTTACATGGCTTCAAAATTCTGACAAAGAGGTTTGCAACACATGTACCACGATGCGTGTTGCAAGCAGAACACAAACTTCTCGAAAAAATGACCCAAGATCCATAGACATATTAAAAAATAGTTGTTATGCCATACATTTATACATTTTAGTTGGAATGATGTGTGTTTCAGATTTTCTTATCAATCAGTAGGCCATTCTCATATTGACCATTCTGGAAGTGCTAGTTGATTATACTATGCAAGAAGATGTAAGCTTCATGTGCACTCCCAGGATATTTGACCAGCACACTGATAAATATCCACAGATGGTCCACTATGGCCTGGACGTTTCAGCAGGGGCCACAAATTACATATGTGTGTAGTCTATTGCACTTGAGACATGTGGAATCCCCGCAATGACATAGAAGCCTTGCATGGTGCCCAGTTGTTGTTGCTGGGTATAGGAAAGAGGATGTACTGGAGGTTGGATTATGGCATCCAGGACAAAGGACCATTATGAAGAAAATGATCCCTGTGATATTCCTGCCATTCTGATTGTTGTGCTCCAGAAGAACCAGATGCTAGCATGTGAAGCACAGCCATTAGCTTCAGATGTGGTAGGATGTTGGTAGACCATGCAATTGCTGTGTGGAGACTTTGCCCAAATTTTTGGAGCAGTTCAATGATGCACTCCCTTCTGAGTCTAAAGTATTTTATGATCTCCTCCTCCCTGAAGTCAATCAGGGATTATCGTTTCTGGAACTCACACTCCATCCTCCTTCGCTGCCTGCGTAGTGGTAGTGGTGGTTTCCAAGTGACTTTGAGCTGCGGGATCCCAACCCCGATGACATAGTTGAGTTTGCCAAAGTGTTTTGTGATGTTCAGATTTTTATACCACAGCCACTGCATCATTTCCTAAGCCTTGGTTGCCGATGAGCAGCAATCCTGGTGCGTTTCAGGTTTTGTGATGTGCTTCCCAATGATGCATTACATTTATGACAAATTTTGTGCAGGAACACCTACATTGCGCATACTATATTACACATGACCCAGCTGGTTTTGGCACAGCCTATGCCCCATGCCAGTCTTTATAAATATGACTTACTGCTTGCACTGCCACTGTATCACAATTTATGGCGCAGCGCCAGTGCTAGTCTCTCATAAATCTGGCTCCAAGTGGCTAGTATATTCAAGTTGAGGGTTCATGTTGCATACATAAAAGAATGAGGAATCACTCTAGTACCCAATTGCTGACTCACTGCATATTGTAATGGACCATGATCTCTGGAACCATCTTTCGTCCTTAAATGTAATTGACTCCGATCCTTTTAGTATTTTGAGGCAATTAGTCTGATTCACCACGACTTTTCTATGAGCAAGTTTGACTTTCTTTTCTAGTACAGTTAGCTTACTTTTGGAATTTAGTACTACAGGAGTACTGCAAGAGTAAAAAAACTAAACAATCTTTGTGAATCTGGCTCTATGTGTTCACTTGTGATCATGAGAAAAAAAATACTTAACTGTCTTCAAACTGAAGTATCCAAAATGCTTAGTTTTAAATCATTCCACAGTCAGTGGTACACACATTGCCTGGTGCACTCAGATATGTGAACAGTAGACCATAGTAGAGAGCTCATAAGCCATCTAGGGATAAGGTATCCACATTTAAAATGTAAAATAGGGTGTAACAATTATGACTTTGATGTACCATGGTTTACTCTGTCCGCAGACTGTGTTTCATTATGATTGCGCCTTTACTTGGTGTGGTAATACTCCATCAAGTAAAAACTGATACAGCTAGGTACTTAATACACTAAGTACTGCATTATGCCTCTAACCGCAATGAGGGATTATGCTATATTATTGTGTGGTTTCCCACATTTTGAGCAGTAAAACTCAGAAATTACAGTATTTTCCTTGCACATATTCCACTAGGTTTTACCTGGAATAATATGTGTGTGTGTGTGTGTGTGTGCGGACATGGGTGGGGTGTGGGAAAGAGAAATTTGAGCACAGCTTAACATATTGATTTGGGTCTCTGTAATGAGGTCCTAACTATGATGTACATGTATGCAGTTCATATAGAGCAAACATAGATACAAAGCAAAGGAGCACTGTGCAAGAGAAGCGCAAATGAGGATGCACTCAAAGGGAGCATGAGTGGGTTCAAATCAAATCAAATCAAATCAAAAACATTTATAAAGCGCGCTACTCACACATGAGGGTCTCAAGGCGCTAGGGGAAGGGGGTTACTGCTGCTCAAAGAGCCAGGTTTTGAGCTGCCTCCGTAATGCAGGGTGGTCCTGAGGTTGGCGGGGAGGGAGTTCCATGTCTTGGCCGCCAGGTAGGAGAAGGATTTCCCCCCTGCTGTGGTGCGGCGGATGTGAGGGACGGCGGCGAGTGCGAGGTTGGCGGAGCGAAGTTGACGGGTGGGCGTGTAGAAACTGAGGCGACGGTTGAGGTATTCGGGTCCCTTGTTGTGGAGGGCTTTGTGTGCGTGGGTGAGGAGCTGGAAGGTGATCCTTTTGTTGACGGGAAGCCAGTGCAGGTGTCTCAGGTGGGTGGAGATGTGGCTGTTGCGGGGTATGTCGAGTACGAGGCGGGCGGAGGTGTTTTGTATTCGCTGAAGACGTTTCTGGAGTTTAGCGGTGGTTCCTGCATATAGGGTGTTTCCGTAGTCCAGGCGGCTTGTGACGAGGGCGTGGGTCACAATTTTTCTGGTGTCAGCAGGGATCCAGCGGAAGATCTTTCGGAGCATGCGGAGATTGAGGAAGCAGGAAGATGATACGGCGTTGACTTGTTTGGTCATGGTGATAAGTGGGTCCAGGATGAATCCGAGGCTGCGTGCGTGGTCTGAAGGGGTTGGTGCGGTGCCAAGGGCCATGGGCCACCAAGAGTCGTCCCAGGCAGACGGGGTGTTTCCGAGGATGAGGACTTCCATTTTTTCTGAGTTCAGTTTCAGACGGCTGAGTTTCATCCATTCTGCGACGTCTTTCATTCCATCTTGCAGGTTGGTCTTGGCGCTGGTGGGGTCCTTGGTGAGGGAAAGTATCAGCTGACTGTCATCGGCGTAGGAGGTGATGTTGATGTTGTGTTTGCGTACGATGTCGGCGAGGGGGCTCATGTAGACATTGAAGAGAGTCGGGCTGAGCGAGGAGCCTTGAGGGATGCCGCAGATGATCTCAGTGGGATCTGAGCGGAACGTAGGGAGGTAGACTCTTTGGGAGCGGTTAGAGAGGAAAGAAGTGATCCAGTCCAGGGCCAGTCCTTGGATACCGGTGGAGCGCAGGCAGGATATTAGGGTTCGGTGGCAGACGGTGTCGAAGGCAGCCGAGAGGTCGAGGAGGATGAAGGCGACTGTTTCTCCGTTGTCCATCAGAGTTCTGATGTCGTCTGTGACTGAGATGAGGGCGGTTCCTGTGCTGTGGTTGGCTCAGAATCCGGACTGGGAGGGGTCGAGCAGGTTGTTGTCTTCAAGGAAGTTGGTCAGTTGCTTGTTGACGGTCTTCTCGATGACTTTGGCAGGGAAGGGGAGGAGCGAGATGGGGCGGAAGTTCTTCAGGTCGCTGGGGTCCGCTGTAGGTTTCTTAAGGAGAGCGTTGACTTCTGCGTGTTTCCAGCTCTCGGGGAAGGTGGCAGAAGCAAGCGAACTGTTGATGATGGTCTGGAGATGAGGGGCGATGATGTCGTCGACTTTGTTGAAGATGAAGTGTGGGCAGGGGTCTGAGGGGGCACCGGAGTGGATGGAGTTCATGGTAGCTTTAGTCTCCTCTGCGCTGATGTGAGTCCAGGCGTTGAGGGTGATGGCTGGGGTTGTAGGTTCTGTGGTGGTTGGCTGGGTCTGGTGTCTGAAGCTGTCGTGTAGGTCGGTGATCTACCGATGGAAGAAGGTAGCGAGGGAGTTGCAGAGGTCTTGTGAGGGCGTGATGGAGTTGGAGTTGGCGTTAGGATTGGAGAGCTCTTTG
Source organism: Pleurodeles waltl (assembly GCF_031143425.1). Taxonomy (NCBI): domain Eukaryota; kingdom Metazoa; phylum Chordata; class Amphibia; order Caudata; family Salamandridae; genus Pleurodeles; species Pleurodeles waltl. The sequence goes on along the minus strand of NC_090437.1, from coordinate 241,139,188 downwards.
ACAATCTTGAAGAGTTCTTTGCTGTTGTGAGTGTTCTTGTCCAGTCTGTCTGTGAAGGAAGTTCTTTTGGTGGTGCGGATCAGCTGATGGTGTTCGCGGGTGGCGATTTTGAGGGCAGACATGTTTTCTGCGGTGTGGTCTTTGCGCCAGGCTTTCTCAAGGGTACGACAGGTTTTTTTGGATTCCTTGAGGGTGTCTGTGAACCATTGAGGTTTCCTGGTGCTGGTCTGTCTTGGGAGGCGTCTGAGGGGTGCGAGGTTGTCCGCGCAGTTGGTGATCCAATGAGTGAGGCTGAGGGCTGCGTTGTTGGGGTCGGTGGAGAAGGTGGGTTGGTTGTCGCTGAGAGTGGAGAGAAGCTGTTCCGTGGGGATTTTGTTCCAATGTCTGCGTGGGATGGGTTGTGTGCGGAGGTGGAGAGTCTTGCGTCTGAAGGTGAAGTGGACACATCTGTGGTCGGTCCAGTGTATTACGGAGGAGTGGCTGAAGGATATGTGGTTGCTGGCGGAGAAGATGGGGTCGAGCGTGTGTCTGGCGATGTGGGTGGGGGTGTTCACCAGTTGCTTGAGACCGAGGTTGGCGAGGTTGTCGAGTAGGGTGGTGGTGTTGGGGTCGTTGTTCTGCTCCAGGTGGAAGTTGAGGTCTCCGAGGAGGATGTAGTCCGGCGAGGCTAGGGCGTGCGGGGAGATGAAGTCGGCGATGGATTCGCTGAAGAGGGCGCATGGTCCAGGGGGTCTGTAGATGAACGATTCCTCCCCCGACTTGGTTGGTGCGGTCTCTCCTGGTGATCTTGTATCCGTCGGGGATGGCTATGCGATGTCGAGGGCCGGGGAGGCGTTCATCCAGGTCTCAGTGATGAAGGCGACGTCCGGTGCGGTGGAGTCCAGGAGGTCCCATACATAACATTTGGTTATGGAGTGGGGTACAAACAATGGGATTTTGGAATAGGAAACTTTTAAGGCTCATTACCTGGTTAAGCCTTGACACTATGAGTTTCTGTGACATTATCTTGGGATACTGTAAGGCTTGTTATAGTGGACAAAGTAGTTTAGAACAAAACATAAAAGAATGCAGTTTCTATGGTTCAACTTGATGGGTCATATGATGTGCTAAGTTTACTGGATAAGTGAACACCTATGCTCATATTTACAAAAGCTGTCACAAAACAGAGCTCAGCAGCCATAAATGCTGGGCTTCATTGCATGACAGGGAGCGATAAGGGGTGCGCCCTAGCTACAGAAATATGGCACTCTCCTCTTCTTTCTCTAACACTGATGCAGAATTTTGCTGCCGAGCACCACTCACCCATCTTTGTGCTATTGTGCAAGGGTGAGTGAGTGAGTCCAGCATACATTTTGTATGGGAAAGGTATCCTTCCAATACAAAATACTATGCTCAGACTTAATTTAAAACGTTTTCTCTTTGCATGTGGGCTGTACAATGCACTACACAAGCAAAGTCAGAAATGAAAAGAGAAATAAAAACATTTCTCCTTTTAATGCCTCCTTTCAAATGGCATTAATTTTGGTGTAAAACCCTGTCTGCTACTGTTAGTATATAGGGTTTTGCATCGAAAAGCATGAGTGGTTGCATGGGAAAGCCCATGTACCAACCTTGTGGTGCCCCCGGCACTAAATAACGATTTGTGCTGTTTGTGTTACTTTTAGGGTACTTTCCAGTACAAAACAAGTTGTGCACTGGAAAGTAAATTAGAAAAAAACAAACATTTTGTGCTGGTTTGCATCACTTTTGTGAAGCAAGTCCAGAGTTAAATGTTTGTAAATCTACCCCTGATGTGCAATCTCCAGACTTGGTCTAGCCTATTGTTTTGGGTTGCTTGAAGTCTTTAATATTTGGAAAGTTGGATGAATGATTTTTTACAACCTGAGGCAGTGTAATGTGCATTTTATACAGTTTAATTTGGGTGTTTGTCTCTAGATATTTAAAGCAATATGCTGTTTTGGCAGAAAATGTAGCAGCATTTGTTGACACCTCCAAGATAATTACAACGCACAATAGAACACAACACAATAACATATTGCAAAGCAAAAAAACAACACATTTTAAAACATATTAGGCAGCTACACAACAAAACAGTCAGCCACAATGCCACAAAACAGTCAAAACAGAATACAACTGAACCACAGTAGAACAAAAATCACCTTTCATAACAAAGTGGTAAAAGCTGTGTGCTGTAAGGGCTGCCTTACTTGCAACCAGGGCCAATGGAAATATGTGGAAAAGTAGGACCAAATTATGCAATCATTGGGCAGGAAAATGCAAACTTTGCAGTATAATGCAACACATTTTGTGGTAGAATCAGTTCCTTATTTTGTCATTTTTATACATGTTAACACTGTCTCCGGAAGTGGAAGCAAGGAGTGAAGTCAACTGAGGGAGGATCCAGAGTGTGCTAGCATCAGGTCATGTGGGCTCCACCTGCTGCTGACACCGAGGACTTGCATGAGCGCAGCCACTCGAGAACGATTGCCACCGCTATGCTGGGTGCATAGTGTCCCCTGCTGCAAAAATGCAGCGGCTGCAGAACAACAGACGCCCATCAGGCTTCAGACACAAAGCACAAGATGGCTTGCCTGTGCCGCACATTGGGCCATATTTATACTTTTCGACGCACAACTGCGCCAATGCAGTTGTGCGTCAAATAATCTAACGCCGGCTAACGCCATTCTGAAGTGCCATGCGGGCGCCGTATTTATTCAATGACGTTAGCCGGCGTTAGCCGGCGGAGCTGCCTGGTGTGCGTTAAAAAAAATGACGTACACCAGGCAGCGCCGGCGTAGGGGAATATGGAGCTTGGGCGTAAAAAAATGGGGCAAGTCAGGCTGAGGCAAAATTTTCGCCTCAACCCGATTTGCGCCATTTATTTTTACTCCCAACCCCCATTGAAATGACTCCTGTCTTAGCAAAGACAGGAGTCATGCCCCCTTGCCCAATGGCCATGCCCAGGGGACTTCTGTCCCCTGGGCATGGTCATTGGGCATAGTGGCATGTAGGGGGGCACAAATCAGGCCCCCCTATGTCACAAAAAATAAAATAAAAAATACTTACCTGAACTTACCTTAAATTCCTTGGGATGGGTCCCTCCATCCTTGGGTGTCCTCCTGGGGTGGGCAAGGGTGACAGGGGGGGTCCCTGGGGGCATGGGAGGGTACCTCTGGGCTCCTTCCGAGCCCACAGGTCCCTTAACACCTGCCCTGACCAGGCGCTAAAAAACGACGCAAAAGCGGCTGGAAGTCATTTTTTTTTACCCGCCCACTCCCGGGCGTCATTTGTGCCCGGGAGTGTAAATACGGCGCACATGCCTCGGAGTCATTTTTTAGACGGGAACGCCTACCTTGCATATCATTAACGCAAAGTAGGTGTCCACGCTAAAAAATTACGCAAACTCCATGAACTTTGGCGCTAGACGCGTCTAACGCCAGAGTATAAATATGGAGTTCGTTTTGCGTCGAATTTGCGTAAAAAAAACCGACGCAATTCTGGCGCAAACAGAGTATAAATATGCCCCATTGTCTTTACAGTGGGCAGAGGTGAGACAGGGATGATCCGCCATAATCCATCAAAGTAGTCGACAATGACAATGGCAGTATCTCCTGAACTCTTGGGGCGAACGGGCAGGTACCAAGTCGATGTAAGGGTATTGCTCTTTAGCCATGAGGAGTCGGTATCTCTGCTACTTGGCTCTCAGTCCCCTGGCAGACCCAATAATTGACACTTTGAAGCAGTGTATTTTACAGCATTTCAGCATTTCAGCATTACATGGCAGAAGTGTTTTTCCTCCTGTAGCCAAAGGATTGGTTTTAAACAGACAATTACTTTAGGTCTGGGTCCGTGGGGGTTCTCATAAAGCGTTCTTCTATTCCTTTTGTACTATTCTAAGGCAATTACATCTTAGAGAGATAACAGCCACTACTGCGGGGTCCACTCCATCCTCTCAGAAAATACAAACTGCCCAGCCACTCCTAGCTGCAGTTTGTAAGGAAAGAAAGCACAGCCTTGAAGGAAAGGCCTGTCTAGAGAGATGTCAGCAATGTCTGCAGCAATTGATTCTGTGGAGTATATATTCAGCTGTTTGAAAGCAGCAGCTCACTTTATTCTCATTATAATTTGGGAGGACCTGTAATTTGACTGTGCCAGCAACAGCAATAGTCAATACAGAGCAAAGCCCGGCGCTAAGCAGCAGGAATCATACAGCAAGGGCAGAGTGATCAGATTGCAAAACTGCAACTCAAGGACTATCCACTGTCTGTGAAACAACAAAGCAGTGGTATTGAGATTACAGCATCACAGTCACTCTTAGCTGGCTCAGTAGGGAAAGAGAGGGGTACAACTATTCCAGACTTGTCATTCATGGGAGTGTCCAGTAGCATGTCCTCTCACTCATCGGTACAGACCCTGGGGCAAACCCATTGGTAGTCGACTATTCCCTTGGGGACTAGCCTGTAAGCGCATTAAGTCAAGTGGTTGATCTCAGACACCAATATTTTTTACCGTCTAGCTCTCTTAACACTTCTGACTCTGGGCTCATAAGGACTCATTTAGATAAACCCCTATTGTTTCAGACTTTGCTGGAAATCTGTGATCTAAAACTGATTCAAGCTCAGGAGACTGTCCCTCTTCACCAGAGGCTGAAAAAAATTGACATAAGTGTTTGGCTAATACAAGCTAGACTGCTGGAAGAAAAACAAAGGGTCTCAGACCTTAAGGATTGTTCCCTTTCCCTTTACACGGACATGAGGAACATTAAGAAAAGCTTTCCATGTCAAAGAACAAAATTGATAGAATGGAGAACTATGCAAGGGGGTCCAACCTGTGCTTTGGGGGTGTTCCAGAAGGAGCAGGGTATTTGGGTAGCCGTCAGAATCCTCTACGACTGATTGAATCTTTGATCAAAACATGCATTCTTGAAGTAGCTCCATTGGACCTTTTCATTATGAAGGCTCCTTGGGTCCCTACCTACCGTACTGCCAATCCTAAATTTCGCCACACCATTCTGGTAAACTTTGCGGATTATCACACAAAGGGGAGCATTCTTTCAATTGCCATTCAGAACCATGACTGATAAGGAACAATTTCACTTTTTCTCGGACATTCTTCTTAGCAGCTCAAGGATTTAGAGACTTTCAGGGATAGGTGGGACAATGCAAAGCAGCTGGTGCTCAGGCTTCAATAGCCCAGCAGTCAAAATTAAAAGTTCAAGGGATAATTCCATTTGTTTTCAACAATTGAAGAGGCACAAGGCCTATTGCAATAAATGGTACACTAATCTAGATTGGCAGTATAGGAATCATAGACTAAGCCTTTTGAGGTATTTAACAAGGTTTATTTTCTGTGTATGTTTTATTTCTTGCCTTTTTTCCTTTTTTCTCAAATTGGGGAGGTGAGTTCTATGGAGTTTTGTCAGGGTTAACAGGGAGTAAGGTGGGCATTTCTCCCTCACAGGGTGTTCTTTTTAAATTTGTCAGCACTTTTGGGGGTTTCTTTTTTGAGAGGAATGGGTTACGGGGAGGTACAAGCAAGATAGAAGAAGCAGATTCATCAAGAAGGCAGCAGTTTGAAGTATTCAGAAATTCAGAGAGCCAGCTCAAGTCAGGGGTTAGTGCAAGATGTATGGAGCTTGCTGGATGGAATATAATGTCAAGATAAAATAGGTAATATGTATCTAAATCAAACAAGACCAAAACGACAAAAGTTCAACATAAACAAGTCACGATATGAATTTAAAAAAGAATAAGGGGGTCATTCTGACCCCGGCGGGCGGCGGTTGCCGCCCGCCTGGAGGGAACCGCCATTTGACCGCCCGGCGGTCAAAAGACCGCTGTGGCCATTCCAACTTTCCCGCTGGGCCGGCCCAGCGGGAAAGGGGCCTGCAACACTGAAGCCGGCTCCGAATGGAGCCGGCGGTGTTGCAGGTGTGCGACGGGTGCAGTTGCACCCGTCGCGCTTTTCACTGTCTGCTAGGCAGACAGTGAAAAGCATGCTGAGGCCCTGTTAGGGGGCCCCAGGACACCCGTTCCCGCCATCCTGTTCCTGGCGGTAAAGACCGCCAGAAACAGGATAGCGGTAAGGGGGTCAGCGCCGCCATGGCGGATTCGCCCAGCCGGGGGAAATCCGGCGGGAAACCGCCGGACCCGGTTTTCTGACCGCGGCTTTACCGCCGCGGTCAGAATGGGCTAGGAAGCACCGCCAGCCTGTTGGCGGTTCTTCCGTCACCCGCGCCGCCAGGGTCGGAATGAGGGCCTAAGAGTCTTAATCCTTATGAAACAGTGAGAATGCTGTTGTTAAACAAAGTACCTACTTTGCGTCAAAAATAAAGCTGCACAGGTTAGCGATGAGTTGATTCCTTACTCACAAGTGAGGCAGTGTGTCATTCCCTTCTCCGGTCGGGTCTGTGATGCGTTGTTTCTCTCCCTTGCAAGGGAGCGTTGCATTGATTTCCGGATGGGCAACTCAGGTCTGGGCAGGCTTTGCAGCGATTTTTGACACCCAACGATGTTACATCAAAATCTGGTCGCATGGTGTCAGGAATCTGTGCTGCCTGGGGTTTGCGTCATTATCAGCAGCTGCTACAGGGTATTGTGTGTCATTTCTCCAGCTGCGATGCATCACTCTTCCAGTCACAATGCTAGCGGAGTGTCGATTTCAGTGGCAAGGTGGGCAGTGTTTTGTTTATCAGCTGCATTGCAGATGGTGCGTCGAAAGTTTCCCTGCACAAAGGTCTTTGCATGGCACCCTTGCTGAAGGCACCTGACTTCTCTAAGGAATTTATGGTGCCAACAAATGTTCCAGAGCATGGTGTAGAAGCAGTATTAGCACAGTTAAATGAAGAGGACCTGGACCAGCCTATAGTCTTCATTAGTAGGAGGTTACTTTCCCAGGAATGTAGGTGGAGTGCAATTAAGGGTGAGGTTTTTGCTGTGGTCTGGGTGCTGAAGAATCTAAGACCCTCCTTGTTTGGGTCTCACTTCGGGTTCAGACAGCCCACAGGCCCCTCAGATGGTTAATGACTAAGATGGGAGAGAACCTAAAACTGTTGAGGTGGTCTATCTCCCTACAATTAATGGACTTTACAGTAGAGCAGCACCCTGGGACAGAACACGCCAGTGTTGGTGGTATGTCCAGATTCTTCCGCCTTAGTAATGAGAACTCCCATGAGGTTGGGTATTTTCTCCCCACTTTCACCTGTGGGGGACACGTGTTAGAGCTGGCTTCCTTGGCATGGTCTCCCCTGTCTTTTTTTTACTCTGCTTCCCATGTTTTGCCTGTGTGCGGGACTCTGTTTTTGTTGTTTTTAGTACTCTGGGCACTTTACCACTGCTGACCAGTGCTAAAGTGCAAGCGCTCCTCTGTAAATTGTATGTGATTGGCTTATTCCTGATTGGCATATTTGATTTACTGGTAAGTCCCTAGTAAAGTGCACTACAGGTGCCCAGGGCCTGCAAATCAAATGCTACTAGTGGGCCTGCAGCACTGGTTGTGCCACCCACAAGAGTAGCCTTGTAAATATGGCTAGAACCTGCCGCTGCAGTGTTGTGTTTGCAGTTTTAAACTACCAATTCGACCTGACAAGTGTTCCCACTTGCAAGGCCTAAACATTCCCTTTTTTAAGGCACCCCTAAGGTAGGCCCTAGGTAGCCTCATGGGCAGGGTGCAGTGTATGTTAAAGATGGGTGAAATACTGCTAAACTCTGCTTTCACTGTTGTAAGGCCTATCAGTTTCATAGGTTAGCAGGTGGCAGCCTTTAAATATCATTAAAGTGCAGATTCCCTTTGGGAGCAGATAGAAATTAAAAAGTTTGGGGTCTCTGAACTCACAATTTAAAAATACATCTTTTATTGAAGTTGCTTTTTAGATTGTTAGTTTGAAAATGCCACTTTTAGAAAGAAAAACCATTCTGTGACTCTGCCTGTTTGTGGATTCCCTATCTGGATCAGACTGACAGTTGGGCTGGTGTGAATTCCCTCTAGATAGTGAGACAAAGGGAGCTGGGGAGTAGCCTGCATATCCTGATGAGCCATCTGTGCTAGAGTGGAGGGCGGAGCGGTCACTTACACATGAACACGTTGTGCCTGCCCTCTCACAATGCAGTCTCCAACCCCCTGGTGTGAGCTTGGAGCCGGGTCCAGGCAAGGCAGGATCTTGTGAACAACAGAGCCTTTCTTTTGAAGTTTGCCTACTTCAGAGGCAGAAGAGGGCACACGTATTGGACCTAAAACCCCACATTTTTAGATTTCTTCAAGGATTCAAGAGGTACCTCTGCCAATGAGAAGAGCTGCAGAACTGAGGAGAAGTGCTGCCCCTTCCTGTGACTGTGCTTTGTTGGGCTATTCTGCATTTGCTGCTTCTGCCTTTGAAAGGGGACAAAGACTGGACTTTGCTGTGCAGTCTTGCTTGAGAAGAATTTCCAAGGGTTTCAATTGAGCTTGCCTCCTGTTGTTGAAGTCTCAGGACCATCAAAGACTTCCCCTGCCAGCACCTGGACTCTCTGGTGAGACTCCTGCCCTGCCAAGTGGTGCCCCTTCCAGTCCCTGGGCCCTTGAAAGGTGAAGTTGGCAGAACAAGGACTAAAATCCATGCACATAACACCGTGGAGGAAAGTTTTCAATGCACCACCTGCAACGCGCCTGAAAAACAACTCGCACCCCACTTTGTGGTAAAAATCGACACTTCATCTGCATCATGGTTGGGAGATGCACGCATTGCGGCTGGAGAAACGATGCAACATCCACTTGCAGCTGCTGACAATGATGCAAACCCCACACAGCTCAGTTTTCTAGGTGCCCTGTCTGGAAATCGATGCATCGATCTCTCGTGGGGGGAAAAAAAATGAAGCATTGCTTACCTGACCGGAAAAAAACACGATGCACGGCCTCACTTGTGAGTAAGGAATTGATGCATCGCTGATTTTTTAGACTCATGCTCGCATGTGCGGCTTTATTTTTTAAAGCAAACTAGGTACTTTCTGTGAAATTAAAGCTTCCATTGTTTTCTATGGAGTAAGACTCTTAGGCCCTCATTCCGACCCTGGCGGTCATAGACCGCCAGGGCCGCGGGTGACGGAAGCACCGCCAACAGGCTGGCGGTGCTTCCTTGCCCATTCTGACTGCGGCGGTAAAGCCGCGGTCAGAAAACCGGGTCCGGCGGTTTCCAGCCGGATTTCCCCCGGCTGGGCGAATCCGCCATGGCGGCGCTGACCCCCTTATCGCCATCCTGCTTCTGGTGGTTTTTACCGCCAGGAACAGGATGGCGGGAACGGGTGTCCTGGGGCCCCTGGCATGGCAATGGCATGGGCAGTGCCGGGGCCCCCTAACAGGGCCCCAGCATGCTTTTCACTGTCTGCCTGGCAGACAGTGAAAAGCGCGACGGGTGGAACTGCACCCGTCGCACACCTGCAACACCGCCAGCTCCATTCGGAGCCGGCTTCAGTGTTTCAGGCCCGTTTCCCGCTGGGCCGGCGGGCGCTACCTTAGGTAGCGCCCGCCGGCCCAGCGGGAAAGTTGGAATGGCCCCAGCGGTCTTTTGACCGCGGGGCGGCCAAATGGCGGTTCCCCCCAGGCGGGCGGCAACCGCCGCCCACCGGGGTCAGAATGACCCCCTTATTCTTTTAAAAATTCATATCTTGACATGTGTATGTTGGATTTTTGGCATATTGGTTTTGTTTGTTTTAGATAAATATTACCTATTTTTCTGAACTGGCGTGGTTTCCATTTTGTAGTGTTTTTACTTTATTACCCAAGAGGGTGAGCGGGGATTACGCAGGTGTGTTTCTCCTTTACCCTGACTAGAATGACGGTCCCTGCTTGGACAGAGTGCAAACTGACTGCAAACCAGAGACCCCATTTCTAACAACCATGCTCTGTAAGGTAAAAATACTACTGGAAATATGGGCTTTATTGCCTTTGACATTGATTGGCAGGGTGGTTTTAATTAGGATGTCTTTACTGCCTTTATTTTAATTCCTCTTTTCCAATCTCCCAATCAAGCTTGATAATTCATACTTCATAGAATTAGATTGCCTTATTACAAAATGTGTATGGAATAGTAACTCTCCAAGGATTAGCTATTCAATGTTGCAGTTAGACAAAACCCAGGGGTGTCTTGCGCAACCCCATTTCTAGACCTACTGTCAGGCTATACTATTCGACTTTATTACACAACTTGTAAAGGAGTCCAGAGATTATGAAAGTTGTTCATTGATTTGTATGATGCACGACTCAGAAATTTATCTCATGGCTTTCTTAAAGACAGCTAAGCTACCCAAAAAGACCAGATATAAGAAGCTTTCTGAAATGGAAAATCTTATTATGAGTTTTTTAAATAAAGGCAGGTTTCTACTTGCCATTCTGCACCGCACATAGAAAGAGCAAAAACTCGCTCAGGGAAACTTCCTGCACAAAAACAATCCTGCATGCAATGCAGGCACCCTTGCACCATGCTACAAGGGTGTCTGCACTGGTGCTAGGCAGCCAAAAGAGCGTCACAGCAGGGTAAAGGACAGGAATGTGCTGTATTGGATAAATTCAGTGCATTCCAACCCTTTTCCTGAAGCGCAGGGCAGTGCAGCAAAGTGACTTACTATGCTGCCCTGCGACACAAAGCCCTTAGACCTGGGCCTTAATTAATGGCTGGACCTCAAGATGATTCTAATTGTTTTTTTATGAATTAGAACGGTTGTTTATGGTAAGGCTCTGTGGCACCTTACAAAAATGTATGCCTGAAGAATTGCTCTATAATTGTTATATGTTTTATGCTGATGTTTATAGTTTATTCGAATTTGCTTATTGAAAAAATATGCTATCACTGTCTGGAAATACAGCTGAAAGGTGAATAGGCAACCTTTCAAAACTGCTCTCCCCTGAACAGCAACTAGCGGGCCTCTCTTTTTGTAACATTTGATACGTTTAAGCTAAAAAAAAAATTGTTAACATCTGCCTATTATTCAACAGATGATGGATTATTTGGCTAATGTGTCAAATTGATAATCAGGACAATAAATAATGCCAGTTAGCGTGCACATAAATATGTATGCAGCAACGTAATGTTGCTGGGTTCTTACAGTGTTTTAAACTGCAGGGTAGGCAGCTTATGGCACCCAACAACATTAGTGTTGTTCCTGATTGTGTTACAGTTACAACGTACACACTCAACTGAAACACCTTAACCATGTTTACTTGCACCTCTGCTATTACTAATGCACAAATACCCTTAAGTGACACAGAAAAATAAAGCATGAAATAGAAGTATGTATTTTCTATTTTTCACATCCAAAACATGATAAAAATGATAAAAGGCTGCAGATCCTCAAATAGAGAGTTATAGGACTTATGGTACAGTGTATTGTGCTTCACTCTCGCAAGAGCATCTCAGCGGTGCTATTCTTAGAAAGAGTAATTTATTCTATTGGGAGAGAAATCCCTTAATCCCAGAGTTACCTGCCTTTGGGAAAGGTATTTTTATACCATAAAAGACATCCTTTATTCATGAAGATAAATAATTGCTTGATACTCTTGTGCAAATACAGCCACATGAAAATAATATTGTGAACTTCCCATAAAAGATTATATCCATATTAATTACTGTTAAAATTTGACATCATGTGTTGATTAGTGTGAAGTGACACATAAACCAAGAATATTAAATTAAAGGGCATATAGAGTGTGTCTCTAGATTCACGACTCATCCATCAATCATATTATATTGTGTACTGAATAAACTGTCATAGAACAAAATAAATAGAAACAATGTCCAACTTTCAAAATAGGCATATGCAAATTTAAATAGTCCTTGTTAAAATTAACCTATATTTTTGGGTTGGCAAAATAATTTAACTTCTGAAGACGTTATATTGTTTTTTTCTAATATCTTTGTTACTACTGATTGTGTGCTTTGGTAGCCTTGTACAGAGTGATTGTCAGAATATTCCACGTGCAGCATGAGCAATATCAATGCTCTTGGTTGCCTGCAGTGTATATCACACTGATCACATCTGAGGGGCAGCTGCTCCAAAGCCATGACATGATCTCAAAGAATGCTTATTATCATTGCTAACCTTATTATTATATACTTTTAAAAAGCCTGGGTATAACCCTGTCAAACAAGTATTGTTAAAGTCAATAGATCTTGCTTTGTTATAAGACACTAGAGGTACACAAACAGAACATACATGTAGACAGGCACTACTGCCACACACCGCGAGAACACACACACATGTGCAGCTGGATTGTTCTCAGTGGTAGACTGGAGCTCTGAAGCCGACCATTGCTGCACACGCCAGAAGGTCTTGCACTGGGAGGATAGGTGCATGCCGTGGGCTGGGTGCAAAGCCTGGCTGCACACGCCCAAAGTTCACATGGGTGACCTCCGTGGACGGTTGCCTATCTACTCTTGAGTGCAACAGCATTGCATCTGTTGATTGTGCGAGTTACGGATTTGCAGTTTTTCAGGTTTTTGGTTTGACTTTTCAACCATACCTAGCATATATTTTGTGTACGCAGATATGCAGAATGCACCTTTCTGTTTATTACCGTTGTTGAGTGTGATGGGGAACCATGACTTATCATGAGAAGCGATATATATTTTTACACACTAGCAATAACTGATGTGTAGTTATATTTAAGGCCAACATTTTTATTGAAAATTAATTCTTTGTTTGCTTGACAACTTTGGCGCTGTTTATAAATCTTCATGAAACTTTTGCATCAAAAAAATTCATCCAAGTTGTGATAGGCATGACAATGTTTAAGCAGATCCTACAAGTAGGGACCGAGAAAAGGCTCAGTATTACAGAAAAGCACACGGAATGCAATTACGCGAAGCTTGAACTGAAAGTAAAACGTTACTCAAGATAGTAATATTGATTGGTTTATTAAAATGCATCAGTAGATCTCATGAAATTATATTTACATCGTTTTGGTGGATTTACAAAGATTAAATCAGGGAAAAATCCGGACTGGTAATCCATGCACGTTAAAAAACCCTCTTGTGTAAATCTTCGCATACCCAAATAAAAAAATAAAAAAAATATTCACATTTTTTTGGGCAAGGGTGTTGTAACGAAGTACATTTCGGGTCCACAAACTCAAAGCCTGGTCTGCAGAACTGACTCTCCCTGATAAACTGGCAGCAATTTAGGTAAAATGTTGCGCCCAAAATTATATGACAATCTCCCAGTCCTGAAAACAATTAGGAGCAAAAAGGGCACAAGGGTACAATCTACTGACCAACTGGCTCAGGTGGGGCAAATCTTTAATTCAAATTAAAAGTCAAATTAAACTCAACTATAAAAAAGGGTTTATGGGTTAAGCGTTTGGGATGTGGCCCCCTTTGCACAGCCCCTGCTGTATTCAAACTCTAGCCAAGGGCCTTCGAACTCATAGCAACATTATTTTATTTAATTTGGACTTTGGTGTGGTACACACATCTGGAGTTAGATTCGTGTACAATGCAGAAGGTGCAAACTGTGTCCAAGAGTCAGCGAGGCTGTGCAAACCCTAATGCAAGATTTTAAATCGCCAGGAGCAGCTGTGCATTTACAGACGGGGTTGGCCGTCCATGGTGGATTAAAGGCAGGAACTGTTGGATTTGAAATATGATTAAAAAAACTCGAAACAAATAAATGAAAAAATTATAGGTTAAGCTGAAGTTATAGGTAGCTCTGGTTTTGTTTAACACCAAAATGCAGTTTAAAAACCTCCAAACTTATCTTTAAAAGCACAGTTATAGTGAAGTTATGCTTGCCAAAATACAATCAATTCTAAGTTATATTTGGGGTGACAATCTACATATCACAGAATCACCATGCAAACCCTAAGTTACATATGTTAGGGCAAATTTGCGAGTGGCTTGCGAGACAGGTGCGTCACTTATATGATGCATCAGTGGCACAGGTTGCAAGCTCATATCTACAAGGCCACGCAAAGCCACTTTGCTTGCCTTTTCATGGCCTTGTAAAAATGGAGTAAAGCAATGCAGCGCAAGTTGCTGCATTGCTTTACTCTGTGTCAAAGAGGCATTCCATGGGTGTGGTGGTGGGTGTTCCCATGCAACACCCATGGATTTTAATGCGTTCCCAGATTTACAAAGGTTTGTAAACTGGGAATGCATCAAACGCCTACACCTCCCAACAGGAGGTGTAACAAGGAGAATTTTTTTTTATTTCTCCTTGTTTTTTCACACATAGAAGGAGGAAAACGCCCCCATTAATTGCTTTTGTTCAGGAAGGTGTCCCTTCCTGCACAAAAACTATCATTCCTACAATGCAGACACAATTGCAACATGATGCAAGGGTGCCTGCGTTGGTGCATGGCAGCCAATTATCTGCCATCACAGTGGAAGAGGACAGGAATGTTCTGTATCTTAAAATACGGCTCATTCCTGCTTTTTTCTTTTGACAGAGGGCAGCGCCACAAGAAGCCTTTCAGCGTTGCCCTGCATCAAAATATTGTAACTATGCCTCGTACTCTGGAATTCAACCACTACTTCCTTTGTTTGCATTTCTGACACGGAAAGTGGAGAAGTAGATGTGACTCAGAAACCACGACAAATTGCCTTCATATACTCTAGTATATCCTCTCCTATCACCACAAAAATGTGAGATAGTCAAGACCCAACATTATGGCTAGCTTCTTTTTGTATAAATCTCTCACATCTACAGACATTCCCACAGGAGGGAGGCCTTGGTTCTGTGTAGAAGGTAGTGTGTTCATCTGGTTCCACAGCAGGGGACAGGAAGGTGGTTCATGTAGCATGAAAGATTCCTCATCTATTTCACCAGGAGCCAAGGGGCACAGGCCTGCTTGCAGCCGTGATTGCTCTGAATGAGTACTTCCGATGCCAGGCTGCTCTGTGCATGGTCAGGATGTTGGGAGGATGGACTTCAATGGCATGGAAGGTAAAAGATGACAGTTGAACCAAGGTCACAATATTGGGCATTTGATCTCTCTTCTAGTACTTGCAATACAACTACAACACCATTCTCCTGTGGCTGTAAGCGAGATTAAGGTTATATTTGTTTCATGACAGAATGGTGATCTTCCCAGTTGTACTGCCAATGCTTTCCTGTCAAAGATGATGTTCACTAATTTACCTGTGAAGTAAGTTTATGTTCAACTCATATATAAGGGAGCATGGATCTGAAAAGTGCTTTTGATTCCCATACATGTTGTCATATTTATCACTGTTAGACCTGGCATCCTTGGTGTAGTCTCCCCTAACTTTTTGCCACTGCCTCCTATGTTTTGAGTGTGTGCTGGACTTTGTTTTTGCTGGTTTTTGGTACTCTGTGCACTTTACCACTACTGACCTTTTCTAAAGTGCAACTACTCTCTGTGTAAACTGTATGTGTAATTGTAATTGGCTTTTTCATGATTGGCATATTTGATTTACTAGTAAGTCCCTAGGAAAGTGCACTAGAGGTGCCCAGGGATTGTAAATCAAATGCTACTAGTGGACCTGCAGCACTAATTGTGCCACCCACCTAAGTAGCCCTGTAAACCTGGCTCAGACCTGCCACTTCACTTCCCTATTTGTACATATACGGCACCCCTAAGGTAGCCCCTAGGCAGCCCCATATACAGGGTGCAGTGCATGTTAAAGGTAGGACATGTACTGATGTGTTGTACATGTCCTGACAGTGAAATACTGCTGAATTTGGTTTTTACTATTGGAAGGCCTAGCTCTCTCATAGGTTAACATGGGGACTGCCTTTTAATCTTTTAAGATGTAGTTTCCCATTGGGAGCAGATAGAGATGATGAGTTTGGGGTCTCTGAACTCACATTTTAAAAATACATCTTTTGGTAAAGATCGTTTTTGGATTGTCAGTTTAAAAAGACCACTTTTAGAAAGTGGGCATTGTCTTGCCTAACTATTCTTGTGCCTCTGCCTGCTTGTGCATTCCACGTCTGCATCAGACTGACAGTTGGGATGTTGTGAATTCCCTCTAGACAGTGACAGAAAGAGGAATTAAGTTTAGCCTGCATATCCTGATGAGTCTCTAGGGATAGCGTGAGGAGGTAGGCACTGACACTACACCTGAAAGGGCTGTGCCTGTCCTCACACCATGCAGTCTCCAATCCCCTGGTATGTGTCTGGTGCCAGGCCTAGACAAGGCAGGATCTTGTCAACAACAGAGACTTTCCTTTGAAGTTTGCCTACTTCAAAGGCAGACATGAGTATAAGTAGTGAACCCAAACCCCCAGACTTCTGGAACACTTCTGGATAAAGAGGAACCTCTGCCAAGGAGAAGAGCTGAAGAGCTGGAAGAGGAGTACTGTCCCTTTGCGTGTGTGTGCTTTGCTGAGTTGGCCTGTAGTTGCTGTTTCTGCCTTAGAGAGGGCAACGACCGGACTTTGCTGTGTATCCTGCATGTGAAGTTTTCCAAGGGCTTGGACTGAGCTTGCCTGCTGTTAAGAAGTCTCATGGACAGCAAAGACTTAATCTACCAGCCTTTGGGTTCACTTGCTGTGGACCCCAACTCGCCAGGTTGTACCTATACCAGTTTCTGGGCCTTTGGGAGTAATAGCTGGTGAAGAGCCAAGAAAAACCAAGTGCACCAACTTCGGTTGACCCTTGGACTGATGCCGCTGCTGGATCCTGCAACACCGCCTGCAGCTAACCCCAACCAACCCAACAGGCCTCACTACAACTCCGTGAATCCTGAAGTCGTGAGTTACCGACATCCATGACACCCGACTCCACTCGAAGTGTCAGGAACTGACACTTCGCACCGACGCCTCATCTCCACAGCTCCGCAGCAAGGACCTGATGCCTCACATCAACGCCTCTGCTTCACAGCCCCAGAACCGGCACCACACAGAATCCAGCGATACCTCAATCCCAGACTCCGTGCATCAGCTTGTTTTCCACATTTTCACAATGGACTGTGCCTGGAGTCAGTGGAACTCCGTGACTGGCGTCATTGGTGTTGGATTGTTGGGAACAACTCTGTAACAACACCATAATGTCAACCAATCAAAGCATTTGTGTTTCTATGCACAAAATGTAAGTTTCATCTTTAAACATTCATAACTTTTCTTGTGTATGTTGGATTTTTGAAGTGTGGGTCTTGTTTTACTCAGATTGACTATTAGTCTAAACTGGTGTTAAGAGATTTTGTGGTGTTTTGACTGTGTTGCTGTGAGTCTTCGTACAAATATTTTATACTTTGCCTCTGAGATAAGCCTGACTGCTCATGCCAAGCTACCAAGGGGGTGAGCAGGGGTTATCTGAGCTGTGTAACTCCCTTACCCCGACTAGAGTGAGGTTCCCTGCTTGGGCATAGCGCATACTGACTGCCAACCCCATTTCTAACAATCACCTACCATAGTCACTTTTATCCTTGATTTTTGCTCCTATTTTCTGCAGTTATTTTTTCCCATTAAATTTGTCAGTGTACAAAAATTATAGTAGATTCTTTCTCCATTTTGTATTATGGGGGTGTTGGTGTCCTGTATCCCAAAAATTATGAAGCTTATTAGTTTCATTTGAGATATCTGCATAGAGTCAAGAAGGGTTTCCTGCCCTTTGTTGATTTATTCTCCTAACTGGGGTTGTCTTAAGGAAATATGTGTTTCGAATAAACAGAGGTTCTCATTGGTGTATGGTAACAAAACTTGTAGATATTTATAATTGCAACAATGGCAAGATACAAGTATCATATCTAAATAAAGGAAAGACAACGCCAAATATCTAGAAAGATCCATCAACCAACAAGGTCATTATAATTTTTACAATGTATCTCAAGCACGTGTGCTGTGTCCCATGTGAAAAAAAGAACTAAAACTTTTAAATAATCATCATACATATACACATATACAACAAAAAACAGACAAAATGTGTTCCATAAACCACAAGTAACCAATCATAATAGTCCACTTTCAGGGTTCTAAAAAATCCATGCCTTTTCCTGAGTGAGGCTTAGAAAATCAGTTTGTTTGAGTGTTTTAAATATCAATCACATTTCAACCCTGTACTGGATATAGGGTTTAATCAGGACCAACAATAATAGGGATACCCATGATAAAAATAGAAAAATATTGAGCATCCTGGAGTTAAATAACACCAAAATTATGAGTCACAATTAATATTAATTGAAACTGTACCTCAGTATGTCACATTGCATATTACACATAGAGTTAACATCCGTGGGAAACACCCAAAGTGCGTAAAACAAAGAAAACCTACTTACTCAGGGAGCCCAAAAGGAGGGTCTTTAGAATAACATCAAAAATAGTAGTGCATAAGTGGTATGCCATATACTGTTAACCTTGAATATAAAGCAAAAGTGAGACAAACCAAACTCACCCCAGGTTGACAATTGGTCACAGTATGTGCAAAGGCCAAATATGGCAATATCACGTGTCTGGACTGTGGCTTTTTGTGGGAAAGTGTATTATTGGTAAGGGCAGGTAGGTACCTATTCTTAGCAATAGGCCACTGACCCCCACTAGGTCTAGTCAGATCTCCACAAATTAATCCCAGCTCAACCCTTGACAGCTTGACAATGAGAAGTTAGGCTTAATTTAGTAGTCTAGTGTGTAAAGCATTTACAATTACAAAACAGTATTTAAGTAAAACACAAAAAACAATAAAAATCCAAAACCAATGTATAAAACTAGAGTATATTTTTATCTTTAAAATGACACCCAAACTATACAAATCGGATAAGGGAAACTGGAGATATACATTTCTAGAGAATTCATGTTTTCTAGTGCATAGAAACTAAAAGTGCCAATCTGGTCATCTGGTCACAGTCGACCGGGGCAAAGCCAAAGTTTCAGGCTGACCGTGATGGAGCCCTGCTCAGCTACAACAAGTGGGAGGCCTTGGTCAAAAGTTTACTTTTGGACTTAGGGGGTGATTCTAACCCTGGCGGTCGGTGTTAAAGCGGCGGCCAACCCGCCAACAGGCTGGCGGTAAAAAAAATGGGATTCTGAGCCTGGCGGGAACCGCCAACACAGACAGCCACCTTAACACTCCGACCGCCACGGCGGTACAAACAAACAGCGCGGCGGTCACCGCCAACAGACAGGCGGCAGACAATGTACCGCCCACACTATTCGAACTTACCAATCCGCCACCTTTTCCGGGGCGGGAGCACCGCCGATAAAAACATGGCGGAAACAGACTACGGACGGGAAAACGCTCACCACTACGCACTCCAGGAGGAAGGAGGACAGCATGGAACCCGAATTAAACATCCTACCTGCTCTCGTCTACCTTCTCATCTACCACGAGTACGAAGTCCGGCGCAGACGACAACGGTGAGTACTGCACCTACGACACACGGGAGGGGGAGGACGAAAGGTTACGGCACACACATATGCGACCCCCACCCCCCCAACTATGTACTCACCAATGCAGAGCACCAAGTCACAGTGACACCACCCAAACACCCCTGAAAAATGCCAGGACATAGTCATATTTGGAATAAATATTTATGTACCAAAAAGCTCCAGAAAATTAGCGTACAACCATGAAAGATATCCACAACAAAACTAATGACATACACATCAGTGTATAACTGAAGTAACAAGTCCTGCACATCCTACGAATTCAGCATGTCCGTGGGCCAAAGTCTTGAGAAACAAGGGCAAAGCCCACACAGGAGACCTGAGTCCTTTGGAGAGAACACTGCAGGGGCATCAGATGTAAAAACTACAGGCACCTCAGGGGGAAGGGAAGGGGGGGCACCACAGCCACATGAGTCCACGACGCCAGATCCACGAGGAGCCACCATGCCCACTGGACCATCCTGGGGAGTGCAAAGCCACAGTCTCTCAATGTCTCTACAGTGGCTGGGCTGCCCACTGGACCATCCTGGGGAGTGCAAAGCCACAGTCTCTCAATGTCTCTACAGTGGCTGGGCTGCCCACTGGACCATCCTGGGGAGTGCAAAGCCACAGTCTCTCAATGTCTCTACAGTGGCTGGGCTGCCCACTGGACCATCCTGGGGAGTGCAAAGCCACAGTCTCTCAATGTCTCTACAGTGGCTGGGCTGCCCACTGGACCATCCTGGGGAGTGCAAAGCCACAGTCCATCAGGTGGATGACAGTCTCCACTGGTCAAGGAGGAGGCATGGTGGGCACAGTGAACCATAAACGGTGCTTGAGACGGCGGTGCCCAGCGGAGCGGTGCTTGAGAGGAAGGGCCCAGCGGAGCGGTGCTTGAGAGGAAGGGCCCAGCGGAGCGGTGCCTCAGAGGAAGGGCCCAGCGGAGCGGTGCTTGAGAGGAAGGGCCCAGCGGAGCGGTGCTTGAGACGGCGGTGCCCAGCGGAGCGGTGCTTGAGAGGAAGGGCCCAGCGGAGCGGTGCTTGAGAGGAAGTGCCCAGCGGAGCGGTGCCTCAGAGGAAGGGCCCAGCGGAGCGGAGCTTGAGAGGAAGGGCCCAGCGGAGCGGTGCTTGAGAGGAAGGGCCCAGCGGAGCGGTGCCTCAGAGGAAGGGCCCAGCGGAGCGGTGCTTGAGACGGCGGTGCCCAGCGGAGCGGTGCTTGAGAGGAAGGGCCCAGCGGAGCGGTGCCTCAGAGGAAGGGCCCAGCGGAGCGGTGCTTGAGACGGCGGTGCCCAGCGGAGCGGTGCTTGAGACGGCGGTGCCCAGCGGAGCGGTGCTTGAGAGGAAGGGCCCAGCGGAGCGGTGCCTCAGAGGAAGGGCCCAGCGGAGCGGTGCTTGAGAGGAAGGGCCCAGCGGAGCGGTGCTTGAGAGGAAGGGCCCAGCAGAGCGGTGCCTCAGAGGAAGGGCCCAGCGGAGCGGTGCTTGAGACGGCGGTGCCCAGCGGAGCGGTGCTTGAGAGGAAGGGCCCAGCGGAGCGGTGCCTCAGAGGAAGGGCCCAGCGGAGCGGTGCTTGAGACGGCGGTGCCCAGCGGAGCGGTGCTTGAGACGGCGGTGCCCAGCGGAGCGGTGCTTGAGAGGAAGGGCCCAGCGGAGCAGTGCCTCAGAGGAAGGGCCCAGCGGAGCGGTGCTTGAGAGGAAGGGCCCAGTGGAGCGGTGCCTCAGAGGAAGGGCCCAGCGGAGCGGTGCTTGAGAGGAAGGGCCCAGCGGAGCGGTGCTTGAGACGGCGGTGCCCAGCGGAGCGGTGCTTGAGACAGCGGTGCCCAGCGGAGCGGTGCTTGAGACGGCGGTGCCCAGCGGAGCGGTGCTTGAGAGGAAGGGCCCAGCGGAGCGGTGCCTCAGAGGAAGGGCCCAGCGGAGCGGTGCTTGAGACGGCGGGGCCCTGTTCAGCGGTGCTTGAGACGGCGGTGCCCAGCGGAGCGGTGCTTGAGAGGAAGGGCCCAGCGGAGCGGTGCCTCAGAGGAAGGGCCCAGCAGAGCGGTGCTTGAGACGGCGGGGCCCTGTTCAGCGGTGCTCTTCTCCACGGCGGGGCCCTGTTCAGCGGTGCTTTTCTGCACCGCGGGCCCTGTTCAGCGGTGCCTATCTCCACGGCGGGGCCCTGTTCAGCGGTGCTCTTCTGCACCGCGGGCCCTGTTCAGCGGTGCTCTTCTCCACGGCGGGGCCCTGTTCAGCGGTGCTCTTCTCCACGGCAGGCCCTGTTCAGCGGTGCTCTTCTGCACCGCGGGCCCTGTTCAGCGGTGCTCTTCTCCACGGCGGGGCCCTGTTCAGCGGTGCTCTTCTCCACGGCAGGCCCTGTTCAGCGGTGCTCTTCTGCACCGCGGGCCCTGTTCAGCGGTGCCTATCTCCACGGCGGGGCCCTGTTCAGCGGTGCTCTTCTGCACCGCGGGCCCTGTTCAGCGGTGCTCTTCTCCACGGCGGGGCCCTGTTCAGCGGTGCTCTTCTCCACGGCAGGCCCTGTTCAGCGGTGCTCTTCTGCACCGCGGGCCCTGTTCAGCGGTGCTCTTCTCCACGGCGGGGCCCTGTTCAGCGGTGCTCTTCTCCACGGCAGGCCATGTTCAGCGGTGCTCTTCTGCACCGCGGGCCCTGTTCAGCGGTGCCTATCTCCACGGCGGGGCCCTGTTCAGCGGTGCTCTTCTGCACCGCGGGCCCTGTTCAGCGGTGCTCTTCTCCACGGCGGGGCCCTGTTCAGCAGTGCTCTTCTCCACGGCAGGCCCTGTTCAGCGGTGCTCTTCTGCACCGCGGGCCCTGTTCAACAGTGCTCTTCTCCACGGCGGGGCCCTGTTCAGCGGTGCTCTTCTCCACGGCAGGCCCTGTTCAGCGGTGCTCTTCTGCACCGCGGGCCCTGTTCAGCGGTGCCTATCTCCACGGCGGGGCCCTGTTCAGCGGTGCTCTTCTGCACCGCGGGCCCTGTTCAGCGGTGCTCTTCTCCACGGCGGGGCCCTGTTCAGCGGTGCTCTTCTCCACGGCGGGGCCCGGTTCAGCGGTGCTCTTCTGCACTGCGGGCCCTGTTCAGCGGTGCTCATCCAGCAGGTCAAGGGAGCCAGACCTGGCCTCGACTCCCTGCTCAGTCGCCCTCGGACCGTGACGTTTCTGGACCCTTCGGGGACGGACTCCTGGCCTCCTTAGTGTCCTCCTTCCCAGCTGGGATGTGGCATGTGGGGTCCACCTTCTCCGCGCTCCTGCTGCCCTTCTGCTCCTTTGATGGGGCTCTCGGGCCCTTGCCTCCCCTAGATGGTGTGGGTGGTGAAGTGGCCGCACATTGCTCCTTGGGGGCAGCCCTGTCGGTCCTCGCACGGCGGTCCTTGTTTTTGCGGGTCCTCTTGCCGGGGGGGGGCTGGACGTGTCCTTGCTGCTGATCGATGTGTCACTGCTGGCAAAGGGTGGGCTCCAGAACCCAGGCACAACAGTGACACAGGAAGCTGGGCTGGTGGTGGCTGCGGTGCTCTTGGGACTCTTTGAAGATGGAGGGGGGAGGTCATCGGGGGGGAAAGAGGTTAAGGTTAGCCAGGAAAAGTTTTTTAGGGCCAAGGTAAAGGGTAGGAGAAGTGGAGATGGAAGTGGAGGTAGAGGAGGTGGTTGTAGGAGAGTCAGGTGTGCTGTCATTGGGTGAAGGTGCTGGTGCTGTAGGCTGTCGTGAGGTGGATGGCTGTTGGGTGGGTGGCTGCCTGCGTTTGTGTGTCTTGGAAGAGGGGGTGACAGACACAGTGGGAGAGGACACAGGGGACGTGTACATGGCAGTGGGGGTGGTGACTGCACGAGTGTGAACTGTACTGGAGGGTGAGGTGGTGATGGAAGCACTGGCTGATGTTGGGGTGCATGCAGGTGTGAGTGTAGACGTCACAGGGAGGGAGGAGGGAGACGAGGAGGAGGGGGACACAGGGGTGGCAGTGGCTGTTGGCATGTCTGCATCTGGGTGTTACTCGGGTGAGTGTTTGCGGGATCTGTGGTGCTTGTGTTTGGATGAGCTGCTCTTGGGTGTTGAGGTGTGTGCAGGCTGGTCTGATGGTGTGGATGGGATAGGCTGAGGAACAGGAGACAGAGACAGGCTGGAGGCAGTCAGAAGAGGGAGGCTGGAAACTGGGACAATGGCTGCCGTCAGTGCTGAGGCCAGAGCAGTGAACGCTCGTTGATGGGCAGCCTGACCCAAATGAATGCCCTCCAGGTACGCATTGCTCTGTTGCACCTCCCTTTCCACACCCTGGATGGCATTCAAAAGGGTCGTCTGCCCAACAATGAGCGTCCTTACCAGGTCAATGAGCTCCGCACTGAGGGCAGCAGGGGCAACAGGGGCAGGGGCTGAGGTGCCTGGGGCGAAGGAGACGCGCGCCTTCCTGGGCGAACCGGCACGGAGCGAAGACTGAGGGGCTGCTGGGAGGGCGGGGCTGGTGCGCTGGGTGGCGGCTGTACCTGTAGAGGCGGGGGGCACGGATGTTGCCGCCACCCCTATGGAGCTCCCATCCGAGGACGTGTCGCTTTCGCTGCTCTCACCAGCGGTCCCCGTCGTGGTGCTCCCCTCGCCCTCCGGATCACTGGTGCCCTCGGTGTCTGTTCCTGGGCCCACCGGGGCCTTGTGTCCTGCAGCTCCCTCGTGCTCCGATGCCATATCTCCTCCGCCTGATGATGCTAATGCACACATGCACAAGAAGATGAAGAGAAAGGGTGGGGGGAGAAAAAAGAAGACCAGGTTGAGTGCATGCAATGTCAACACCGTTGGCGGAGAGGACAGACACAGGTGCCTAATGCACTAAGCCGCGCATTCGGGGGACACTACTCAGTACTACTGACTAAGACAACAGGCCAAGAGACGTCAAACGCGCACATGGGAGATGCTGGACCTTCAATGGCTGTACTTGTCACCCTACAGAGGTGGGGGCCGGGGGCACAGGGCCATGCCTAAGGGAGAGGACTACACTACAGAAAGCGCCCTGGCCTAATGTCACCCACAGCCCTCCTCCCCCACCCAGACGCCTCCACTGCGCAGAAAGATAGGAGAATGTGCTGATACTCACCCCCTTGTGTCTGCTGTGATGTCTTAAAGCGCCCATCCAATTCAGGGTAGGCCACCGCCAGGATCCGGGACATCAGGGGGGTCATGGTGCGACTGGCACCCCTCCTAGGTTGGGAGGCCATCCCCAGCAGTGTTTCTGCGGTCTTCCTTGTTCCGCGGCGGATGTCCTCCCACCTCTTGCTGCAGTGGGTGCCCCGTCTGTTGTGGACCCCCATGGTCCGGACTTCCTTGGCGATGGCACGCCAAATCTCGATCTTCTGATGGGCGCTGACCTATTAGACATGTACAGGGTGGAAAGGAGGAAATCATCAATGACCTGCATGTTAGATGTAATTGGCCCCCACCCACCCACTTTGCCATATGGCACATGCTCTCATCTGTCGGGCGTTGCACTCCTCATTCGCCCCCCACCCCACCAACTTACATCCACCCCAATCCACACAGGCATAGCCCATTCCATTAGCACCCGGTGTACTCACTTGTTGGTCTGGAGGACCGTAGAGTAGCGCATACTGGGGGAGGACCCCATCCACGAGCTTCTCCAACTCTTCAGACGTGAAGGCAGGGGCCCTTTCCCCAGTCGCAGCAGCCATTGTATCTTCCAGACCGAGGTCACAGCAGCACTTGCAGTATAGGTCCTCTCCTGTGGATGATCAGGTCTCGAGTGATTAAGCAGATAGAAAATGGCGGTCACGCCCGCGGCGGTGCGTACCGCGGCGGTGCGTCCCGCGACCGCCGGCGCACTTCGTCATTGGCTCCTGAAACCCATAGGCTTCAATGTTAACCAATGCGGCTTTGCGCCGCGGTCTTCGACCGCCTACCGCCACGGTGTGCCCCGCCAGCGCATTGACCTCACATCCCATTGTCCCACTTCACAGGTCAGGCAGGCGCCATTTCAAGGGCCCACATGGCTTAATTTTGACTGCGACACACAGGCCTAGGCCTTGCATTGCCACACATACACGCCTTTCAACCCATTGCCATTCTTTAACTGTGCAAGCTGTCTGTACGTACCTGTGGTTTGCCTGACTCTATGCTCATGTTGTCCTTCCTAGGCACCGTCCGCTGGGACTTGCGATGAGAAGGAGGAATCCTCGCGTGTACCGACCGCTGGTGGACCTGTCAACAATGGAAGAACGCCATATAATACTTCGATACAGACTTGACCGTGCCACTATCCATGAACTGTGTGCCCAGCTGGAGCCAGCCCTGATGTCCCCCATCCACCAACCCACAGGGATTCCCCCTCTGGTGCAGGTTTTGTCAGTCCTCCATTTTTTGGCCAGTGGGTCATTCCAGACCACAGTGGCCATGTCATCTGGAATGTCTCAGCCTATGTTTTCTAAGATTTTGAGCAGAGTGTTGTCTGCCCTGATGAAACTCATGCGAGCTACATCATTTTCCCCGAGGAGGGTGACTTGCCTACAGTGAAGGGTGATTTCTATGCCCTTGGACATATCCCCAACATCATTGGTGCCATTGATGGGACCCATGTGGCTTTGGTACCCCCAAAAGACGATGAGCAGGTGTACCGAAACAGAAAAAATTATCATTCGATGAATGTCCAGGTGGTCTGTTTGGCTGACCAGTACATCTCCCATGTAAATGCCAAGTTCCCAGGGTCAGTGCATGACGCGTATGTGATGCGAAATAGCAGCATCCCCTATGTGATGGAGCAGCTACAGAGACAACGTGTGTGGCTAATAGGTGACTCTGGTTACCCCAACCTGCCTTGGCTACTGACCACAGTGAGGAATCCCCGGACAAGGGCAGAGGAACGCTACAATGAGGCCCATGGGCGTACTAGGAGGGTGATTGAGCGAACCTTTGGCCTCCTGAAGGCCAGGTTTAGGTGCCTGCATATGACAGGTGGATCCCTAATGTACTCACCAAAGAAGGTGTGCCATATCATCGTGGCGTGCTGTATGCTTCACAACTTGGCTTTGCGACGCCAGGTGCCTTTCCTGCAGGAGGATGGTCCAGATGGTGGTGTTGTAGAAGCCGTGGAGCCTGTGGAGAGTGAAGAGGAGGAAGACTCAGAGGACGACACAGACAATAGGGACAGAGTGATACAACAGTATTTCCAGTAACACCCAGGTAAGAATCACCCACGCCATTTCACAATTGCTTATAGCCTCCTGCATCTGTACTTTCTGTAGTTCCCCACAGATGTTTTTCATTAATTTTTGCCTTTCCCTTCCCTTCTCAGTGCTGTCTGACTCAGTACCTGACTTCTGCTTGGTTCGCCCATGAAATACAGCGTATTGACATTGGTATGTTGTCATGACTAATTGACAGAACAGAAATCGAACAGTAATATGTAATACATTTGTCAATAATACAGCATGACTCAAAACAGATTTGTGTGCAAAATGTGATTTATTTACAGTGCTAGATATCGGTACATGTGATTCTAAGGGTGATGGGTGGGGGTGGAGGAATATCCATGGCAGAGTCCAGTTCTCAGTCTCACAGGTGCATTGTCCTTTTGCCTGTGGAAGGATGGAGCATAGGCAGTTCATGGTTGGACAGGGTGGCAATGTGGGACAGTGGGAAGACTTGAGGGGGTATGTCCTGCAGGCGGGGGTCTTGACATCCTACTCTGTCTTTTTCTTTGGTCTCAGGCTCCTCTTACGGGGTGGTTGTTCTTCAGCAGGAGGTGGGGTTCTGGGGGGCTGTCGAGGTGTTGGGACCTCCTGTCCACTAGCGCCGGCGGAGGTGGTAGGCTGTTCCTGGTCCGGGCTAGTGACAGGGGCCCTGTGTGGTGCACCATGGTCCCGCAAGGCGTCCTCTATCCTGTGGAGGGCCAGGACGATGGTCCCCATTGCGGTCCCGATGATTCTCAGCTCCTCCCTGAACCCCATGTAGCGTTCCTCCTGCTGTGCCTGGATCTCAGTGAACCTGGCCAGTACCGTCGCCATCGTTTCTTGGGAGTGGTGGTATGCCCCCATGATGGTGGTGAGGGCCTCTTGGAGAGTGGGTTCCCTGGGCCTCTCCTCCCCCCCCTGTCGCACAGCAGCCCTCCGAGCTGCCCGGTTTCCCCCGGCCTCTGTCCCCTGGACGGTGTGCCCGCTACCACTGCCCCCAGGTCCCTGTTGTTGTTGGGGTGTTGGGTTAGCCTGGGTGCCCTGTAGTGGCAGACACACCGCTGATTGAGCTGTCCTAGAGACAGAGGCATGGGCCCGCTGGGTGGGAGCTGTGCTGGTGTCGGCAGAGGGGGTCGGGTCTGGTGTGGCCTGTGGCTGCCTGAGGGGAACCGACTGCCCAGAGGTCCCCGATGGTCCGGGCTGGTCATCAGGTTCACTGTCGACAGAGCTGCTATCCTCAGTGTGGGCCTGTTCCGGTGGTGGGATGGACACTTCTGGACCCTCCTGGCTGGTGTGTTGTCGTTCGGGTCCTGCATGGGGTAAGAGAGTTTGGTTATTATTTCTGTGTGTGCAATAGCATGCGTGTTGTGGGTGCCCTTGTCCCCCAGTGCAGGCATTCCCTGGAGGGAGGTGTTGTGAGGGTATTTAGTGGGGGGGAGGGGTTAGTGCAGTGGTCATGCTTAGGTGATGGGTACCCATGATTTGTGTTGGCATGCAGGAGTTGGTGTTGGGATGGGTGGGTTGTGCTGGTGAGACATTGTCAGGGAGGATGTGTGCTGGGGGGTTGGGGGTGAGGGTGGGGGTGTGGGTTGGCATGCTGGTGGGGTGGGGGGGATATAGTAGTTGAGATGGGACTTACCAGAGTCCATTCCTCCGGCTACTCCAGCGAGGCCCTGAGGATGCAGGATGGTCAAGACCTCTTGCTCCCACGATGTAAATTCGGGAGGGGTGGGTGGGGGTCCGCCGCCAGTCTTCTGGACCGCGATGTTGTGCCTGGAGACCATCGATCGGACCTTCCCCCGTAGGTCGTTCCATCTTTTGCGGATGTCCTCCCTATTCCTGGGATGCTGTCCCACCGCGTTGACCCTGTCCACGATCCGCTGCCATAGCTCCGCCTTCCTGGCTATACTGGTGTGCTGCACCTGCGAGCCGAAGAGCTGGGGTTCCACTCTTAGGATTTCCTCCACCATGACCCGGAGTTCTTGGTCCGAAAAGCGTGGTTGCCTTTGGGGTGCCATGGGGTGGTGTGGGTGAGGTGTGGGGTGGTGTATGTGATGCGGAGTGTGTTGGTGAGTGGTGCTTTGTGCTACTATGTGGTGTGTGTGATGGTGTAGTGTGCCTCAGTGTGTCTTGCTATGGATTGTCTGCTGTGTCTCTCTCTCCTTCTCTCAGTAATTAGGGTCGCAGGGGTTTGTGGGTGGTGTGGGTGTGTGTTTTATAGTTGGTTGATTGTGTGGGAGTGGTGTGTGTATGTGTATCAGGTGTGTGTATTTCAAATTGTCCAATGTGGCTGTGTTTTGGTGATGTGTGTGTATTCTGACCGCGGCGGTGTGTACCGCCAATGGAATACCGCGTTTGAATGACCGCCGTGTGGATTCGTGGGTCGTAATGGCATGGGCGTATTTCTGTTGGCGTGACGGTGGAGGTTTGGTCATCTCCAGTTTATTGCTGCCCGCCGATGTGGCGGGCTGCAGTAGTGGAGGACGGATTTTTGGAGGTTTGGCCGTTGTGGGTCGGAATGACCGTGGTGGTTGACCGCGGCCGCGGCGGTGTTATGGCGGTCTTATGACCGGCGGTAAGGGCATTTTACCGCCGAGGTCAGAATGACCCCCTTAGTCTTTTTCTTAAAGCTTCAGCAGGACAAAATGACCACTCTGATCCGACGTCCCTGGAGTACTCTTTGAATTTGCTTCTCAGGAGTCCTCGGTGAAGAATTCAACCTTTGAACTTAGACGATTTATCAGGACAGAAATCTTCTTCCAAGCCAAAGCTGAATTTTGATCTGACGTCCCTGAAGCCCTTCTCAAATACGCTGCACGGGAAGTCCAAGTCAACTTTTTAAGTTCGGACTTTGTCACTTTTTTGGGGCTTTTTCTAACTGACATCAGACAACCCTCTAAAGCAATCCAATTTTGAGTCGTATTTCCAGTTTCCAGGAGCCCCCGGTGAAATCCTGGAGGTCTGGGGCTCAAGAGCTTTTCAACAGGATGAACCTGCAAGTCAGGCTGGGTTGCGGTTGAGGTAAGCCGGCTTGACTCAAGATGTCAGGTCGGTCCCTCTATGCAGCTTTTTTCCAAAAGTTCTCCAAACTCCTGGATCTTCTTCCAGAAGGTCTTAGAAGATTCTTTAGGAGTCCACAACTCACCCAATGCTCCAGGAGTTCTGACTTGCTCCTTGAGGGTTAGGACCAGAACTCCCAAAATGTACCTATTTCAAATCCAAAAATGACCACTAGTCACTGGTCAGCTGGTCAGTTCTTTCGGATTGTGATGCAGGGAACTCTGGTGAGCTATTAATCACCTGTAGCAAGCAGGGAATCACTTATTGAACTAGTGGAAGACAGGCAAAGTCCTTTTTGTGGTGAAGCCCAAGTGTGCAGCTGGTGCAGCGTCTAGGTGCAGGTCAAGGGTCCAGCAGGGAAGTCCATCTTCTTCTAATGTTGGTTCATGTAGGGATCTGAGGTGTGGGTGTAACTCTGTCAAATCTATCCTTGCTCTTGAGATGAAAAGCAGGTGGGGGCATTTGTCTAATCACAGACAGACCACCACCCTCTCGGATGATCAGTTCCAAGGAGCAACATGGCAGAAACTGAATTTTGGAGGTTAGGTCTGGCTGAGTCCACCCACTGGTGTGGCTAAAACCCCTTAACACACCCCTCTCCTGCCCTCTCCTAATCTAATCAAGAGGGCACCTGGCTGTCTGGTGAAGGACCTGAGCTGTTCCAAATGTCCTTCCCTCCTTTGAAGACCAGTTTGGCTGCTCTCCCCCATCCTGTTTCATAATCTGATGAGGCCTATCTCCTCCCCCAGGCACTTCCTTTGACCTCAGATCAGGCCACTTCACACCTCATTAAGGCAGCCTGGCCAGGCTACCAGAGACTGGCCAATTAGAGAAGGGTACTACAGAGCTGAAGTTGGCATCTTTCAGGTAGAGTTCTAAAACTCTTTCCCTGAACTAACTATATGAAATTCAACAATGGCAAGTTGTTGCATCTATTATAACAACCAGTTTGATACCAAACTGGAAATATCTAGCTCCTCATGGGACCTTATCAATGAAAATGAAGGCCCCCAATTTTTGCTTATGGAGCCTTATCACTACAATGAGGGAAAACAAATTTAGATATTTTTCCTCACCAGGGTTTATAACACAATTTTTATTATGTCCCTGCTTATAGTTACATAGCACCCAGCCCTAGCGGAGCAATTAAGCCACACCTTATGGGTGACTCATATGTAAAAATAAGGTAGTTTATGACTCTGAAAGTACATTTAATTCCAAAATCGAATTTGCATATATATTTTCTTTAAAAGCATCCAGCATGGTAGGCCTGCCTTTAACTTGACACTGGGCACATAAGCAGTGCACTTATAGGTGCACCACCTATGCTGGGGTCCCTAAACATACATACCCTACCATTTTCTAGGGACCTATAGGTAGGATGACATAACCAATTATAATTAGCCTAATTTTCGGACTCCATTTACACAGAGCACAGACCATGGGACTGGTTAGCAGTGCCCAGGGCACCATCAAAATCAGGAAATCACCAGCAAAAAGTGAAAAATGGGGACAAAACGTTAGGGGGCTTCTGCAATCAACCCAATTTTCTCATACAAGCCCCTTCAGCCTACACACCCAGGGGGCTCAGCCCAACCCTGGTAGAGTTTTCCTGGCTTGTCAGGTGAGTAAGACAGTGAGGAATACTGACTGTCCCTTTGTGGGTCCCACTCTGTCTTACACCCTCCTGTCATGGTCACTCCCTCGGGGTAGTGAACCCATCCCAACAGTGAAAGGACCCATCTTAAGCTGTAACTTCCCCCTAAGGGGGTCTTCCTCCTCTCTCTCTGCCAACTTGGGTAGTGAGGTGCCCACCTCTCCTATCCTTAACTTTGGTATGGCAACATCTAGCTTACCCTAAGTGGTCACCCAACACTTGAGCAACCCCACCATGACCAACAGGGTCAGGGGGCCTACTTTGCTTTTGGGTCTGCCCCCCAGGCCATGTATAGAGATGCCATGAAAGGCAGCACCCAACAGAGGCCACTGACTAATGTCCACACCCTAAGCTGTCCACTAGCAGGTAGGTGAGCTGCTTTAGGGGCAACTGTGGGGTTTAGAGTGGGGGGCTACTATATCCTGTGGTAGACACACTCCTTCCACTCCCCCTTCCATAAGTGTAGAGGCAACACCCTGCAGCTGGACGGCTGCGGAACACCTCAGGACTTCCCTGAGGTCAGGTGAGGCCTCACCAGTGCCAATTCCGGGCTTCCCCCTACTGGGGTAAAAGACAGACTGGAACTCTTTTTCAGAGTGGCCTACACTTCTTTTTCTTTTACCTTTTCTTGGGGATCCCCGTCTTCTAGCTGTAGGGTCTGTCTCCCCAGGACTTTGAGTTGGGGGGATGCCCTGGGCGGCCACCCCCTTTGGGACCAGACTCACCTCTGGGAGGTCATAACCCAGGATACAATCCAGGGGAGGTCAGCACTGACCATCACCCTGAACCAGTCAAGAATACCCTCCCTCTCTAGGGACACTATGGCCACAGGTTTGGTGGTGACCTCACCTGTGGCTACCCTGACTCTCCTGGTCTCCCCTGGGACATACATGTCTGGGGTCACTAACCGGTCACTCACCATAGTGTGACTGGCACAGGTGTCTCTCAGGCCAGTGGTAGGGATCCCATTCACCTTAATGGGGTAGAAGTGCCTACTCCCACCCTCAGGGATCACTAGCTTACCATCTGGTCCTGTCTCCCAGCTCAATGCTAGGAGGACTTCATCATCTGAGGAGTCCTCCTCCATGGCTACACTGGACAGCCCAGTGCTAACCACCTTCTTTGGACAGGCTGCATCTCCTCTGAAGTGACCTGTCTGCTGACAGTCAAAACAGGCCTTATTGTCCAAGAGCTTCTTTAACCCTGGGTCTCTGATTGTCAGAGTGAGAGTGGGATTTACTCCCCTCCTTCTTAGGAGTCTGTGGTACAGAGGGGGTCTCTGTGGTGGGCTTATCAACTCCCTTTTTAGGTTTTTGGGGACCTGACACCCCTTCTTTGAGTCTCCCACTTGGGACTTGACAAATACACTGGTTCTGAACCACTCATCAGCTGCCTCCCCCAGCTCTCTGGGGATGGTCAGCTTAGAGCCCACTAGATGCTGGCATAACCTCCCTTGGGTATAATTGGTCAGGATGTGCTCCCTCATGATCAAATTGTATAACCCCGCATAAGCATTAACTTTGTTACCATGTATCCAGCCCTGTAGTGCCTTAAGTGAGGTGTCAACAAGGTCAACCCATGACTGGGTACTGACCTTCTGGGTGTCCCTGAACTTTATTCTGTTTTGCCCAGGGATCAGACCAAACTTTTGGGTTAAACACCTCTTCATACCGGGATAGGAATCTGCTTCCTTCCTCCTCAGGTTCAGGAGCCTATTTCTCACAGATATTGGGACGAATTCCCATAGGAGTAAATCCCAATATTGGGGCTTAACCCTTTGTATCTGGAGGGCCCTTTCAAAGGCCTCCAACCATTTGTCTATGTCATCACCCTCTACTTAAGCAGGAACAGCTGACTTCAGTAGCCGGGGGCAGAACTCCCCCATCCAATGACACCTCAACTTCTGTCACTGCCACCATCTCTTTGTTTACTCTTTGCCACTTCTTCCCTAAAGTCATCTTCTCTGCCTCTAAAGATATGAGGGCTACCTGGGCCTCAGGTTCCCTTTCCATGAGATCCAAATCTGCTTCCTCTTGGACTGGCGCCAAGGACCCTCCCCTCCTACTAACTCAGGATGGGGCCCTACCTGCTGAAATCACAGTTAGGCAAACCTCCTCCTCCTAGAGATTGGAGAGGACATCTTCCCTCTCCCTTCCTACCTCTGAAGCTTTCTCTGACTCCATCTGCACTACCCAGGCTCTTTTTTACACAACACCCTAAGCTCAGCTGCAGTGAGTGTTGGTGGGCTAGCCATATCAAGCTCCATGGTCTCCCT
The DNA here is from genome assembly GCF_031143425.1 of Pleurodeles waltl. Lineage (NCBI taxonomy): Eukaryota > Metazoa > Chordata > Amphibia > Caudata > Salamandridae > Pleurodeles > Pleurodeles waltl. Next base: position 241,105,759 of record NC_090437.1, on the reverse strand, counting down.
TAAGTTTTGTATCACTTAAAAAACTAACTTTTGCACCATGTGATCAGAACAATTACGAAAAATCAAATATGAAGTATTAAAAAAATTAATCCAAACTTGAAAAGTCAAAAATACTTTTGCTCTTGGTCAATTTAGGGGATTTTTTACTTATTTTACTTAAGACTGTACTGTGATATTAAACACAAGTTCTGAATCCCACCACTGTGCACCACAAATGTTGGAAAGTGGATTACTGGTAAGTATCTACACTTAGCAATAGGCCACTAACCCCGACTAGGTTCAGTCAGGTCTTAATAAATTAATCTCAGCTCAACCCTTGGTAGACTGGTAATGAGCAGTTAGTCTTAACTTAGGAGACAGGTGTGTAAAGCATTTTAAAATCATACAAGCGTGAATAAGTAAAACACAAAACCTAATAAAAAGCCACCAACAAATGTATAAAACTAGAGTATACTTTTATCTTTAAAATGACACCAAAATGATTACAATTGGATAAGGGGAACTGGAGATATGAATTTTTAAAGAATTAGGCCCTCATTATGACTTTGGTGGTCTTTTCAACAGACCGTCAAAGCCACAGGTGCCAGAAGACCGCCAGTGCTGGTGGTCTTCTGACCACCATATCATGAATACTGAAGGATTTCCGCCACAATTTGGGTGAAAATCCTCCAGTAGTCATGCTGCCGGTTGGAGGTGCAAGGGCGGTTGCACGACCGGCCTGCTTCCCCAAAAGGACTCCTCAAGCCTTGTAATATGTCCTGGTGGTGCCCTGATGGTGGGGCGCTGCAAGCGGTGGAAGCCCCTGTTCCTGTTCCGTGTCGGACGATCTCCTCGCTGGACAACATAAGTCGAATGTCTGACAGGGGAAGGAGGAGAGAGGGTAGGGGGAGTTGTGTGTGTGTGTGTGTGAGTGGGTGTTGTCTGCGTGTTTGTATGTAAGTGTGTTTGCATGTGTGGATGGGAGTTTGAATGTCTGTATGACTGTTGAAGTGAGTGCATGTTGGAATGTCTGAGTGCGTGTAGGAATTTCTGTGTGAATGCGTGTATGGATGCATGTGGGTGAATGCGTGTGTGGGTGTTTGTGAGTTAATGCGTGTATGTCAGTGTTTGTGAATGAGTGTATGCTGGGTGCATGTGGGTGTGTGTTTGCATGTGCATGTATGTAGGGGGAGGAGGTTTGGTATGAAAGAGGGTAGGGAGGGGGGTTTGCTATGGAAGGGGAAGTGGGGGATGTTGGGATTGCAGGGGGGAGTCGTCTACCAGTGACAGGAAATACATTTCCTGTCACTGGTAGCCTTTCTGCCTGTGTTTTTATGGCGGTACCACTGCTTGGGAAATCCTGGTGGAAAGTCGACTTTTGATATCGACGGCAATCTTCATTGGACCGCTGGATCTCCAGCCCGGCTGTTCAACCACCCTGGAGTTACAGGTAGAGATGTGGCGGGTTGGCAGAGGCCAACCTGCCACACTCATAATGTGGCGGTCTTCACAGCTGGCCCATCGGAGCTGAGACTGCCACCATGGCTCATAGAAACTAAAAGCGCCAATCTGGTCACCTAGACATACTCGACCAGAGCAAAGTCAAGGTTTGAGGCTGACCGCAATGGAGCCCTGCTCAGCTACAGTTTACTTTCAGACTTAGGCCCTCATTATGACTTTGGCCGCCTTTTCAGCAGACGGCTGAGGCCACAGGCGCCAGAAGACCTCCAGTGCTGGTGGGCTTCCGATCACCATATCACAACTACTGAAGGATTTCTGCCACCATTTGGGCGGAAATCCTCCAGTAGTTGTGCCGGCGGTTGGAGGTGCATGGGCGGTTCCATAACCAGCCCTGCCCCGGCAAAAGGTCCCTGCCATCTGTATTACGAACTGTAATATAGCCTGGCAGTGTCCTGATGGCAGGGTGATGCCGGCGGTAGAAGCACCTGTTCTCTGCCAGATCACCTCCTCGCCGGACAAGGTAAGTCGATTGTCCAACAGGAGAGGGAGCGGAGGGGTAGGGGGAGTTGTGTGTGCGTATGTGAGTGGGTGTTGTCTGCGTGTTTGCATACGTGTGTGTATGGGAGTTTAAGTGCGTGTATGATTGTTAAAGTGAGTCTGTGTGAGTGCATTCTGGAATGTTTGTGTGAGTGCGTATTGAAATGTCTTTGTAAGTGCGTGTTGGAATGTCTGTGTGAGTGCGTGTTGGAATGTCTGTGGGAATGCGTGTATGGATACGTGTGTGTGAATGCATTTATGGATGCGTGTGTGTGAATGCATGTATGGATGCATGTGTGTGAATGCGTGTATGGATGCATGTGAGTGGATGCATGTATGTCAGTGTTTGTGAACGTATGTATGTGGGGTGCGTGTGGGTGTGTTTGTGAATATATGTGGGGGGGTCTGGTATGAAAGGGGGGCTGCGGGAAGGGGGTTGTTTTATGGAAGGGAGGGTCAGGGGTGTTGGGATTGTGGGGGAAGGAGTCATCTCCCAGTGACAGGAAAGAAATTTCCTGTCACCGGTTGCCTTTCCACAAAGGTTTTCATGCTGGTGCTATCACTGCAAAACCCTTATGGAGAGGTGACTCTTGATACTGCCAGCGGTCTTCATTGGGCCACTGGATCAGAGCTGCTAGTCTCTGGCCCCACTCTCCAACTGCCCTGGAGATACAAGCAGAGATGTGGCGGGTTTGCAGAGGCCAAACCACCACACTCATAATGTGGTGATCTTCACCGCCGGCCCATCGGCGGTGAGACTGCCACCATGGCCCTGTCGATCTTCGGACCGCCAGGGTCATAATGAGGGCTGTAGTCTTTTTCTTGAAGATTTTCTTCAGCGGATGAAGTCACCATTCCAATCCAAACTTCCTGGAGCCCTCTTCGGATACGCATCGAAGGAAACCTCGGTGAAAAATTATACCTTCTGACTTAGATGATTTTTCAGGACAGAAATCTTCATCCGGGCCAAAGATAAACCTTGATCCAACGTCTCTGGAGCCCTCCACGGATATGCTGCACAGAAGTCTCAGTCAAGTTTTTACATTTGGACTTTGTCACTTTTTTTGAGCTTTTTCTCTCTGACATCGGATGACCCTTCACAGTAAGCTGATTTCAAGCCAACATCATCAGATTGCCTTTCCAGGAGCCCCCAGTGAAATCCTGGAAGGCTGGGGCTCCAGACCTTTTCAGCGGGATAAACCTGCAAGTCGGGCAGGGTCACGGTTGAGGTATGCCAGCTAGACTCACTACGTAAGATCGGTCCCTTTATGGAGCATTTTTCCAAAAGTTCTCCAAATTCTCCTAACCTCTGGATCTTCTTCATGAAGGTCTTAGAAGGTTCTTTAGGAGTCCACAACTCACCCCAAGGTCCCAGAAGCTCTGAGTTGATCTCTGAGGGTTAGGACTCCAACTCCCAGAATGCACCTGGTTCAAATCCAAAAATGACCATTAGCCACTGGTCAGCTAGTCAGTTCAATCAGGTTTTAATGCAGGGGACTCTGGTTACCTATTTTTCACCTGTAGCAAGCAGGGAGTCCCTTCTTGAACCAGTGGAAGACAGGCAAAGTCCTTTTGGTGTTGAAGCCCAAGTGTGCAGCTGGTGCAGTCCTTCAATGTGCAGTGTACAGCTGCAGGTCAGGGGTCCAGCATGGCAGTCCTACTTCTTCTGACATTGTTCCTTGTTGGAATCTGAGGTGTGGGTGCATCTATGCCAAATTTATCCTTGCTCTGGGGTAAAAAGCAGAGAGGGGGAAACTGTCTAATCACACATAGGCCACCCCCATCTTGGATGTCCACTTCCTGAAAAATGTGGCAAAAATCAATCCTTTAAAATACAAAATGGCAGAAACTGAATTTTGGAGGTTAGGTCTGACTGAGTTCACCCACTGGTGTGACTCAAACCTCTTAGCACACCCCCTCCGGCCCTCTCCTAATCTAATCAAGAGAGCACCTGGTTTTCTGAGTTTGCAGGAAACGGGGGAGGTGCTGAGCTGCTCCAAATGTCCTTCCCTCATTTGAAGACCTGTTTGGCTGCTCTTCCCCATCCTGTTTCACCATCTGCTGAGGCAGATCTCCTACCCCAGGCACGTCCTTTGTCCTCATCCCAGGCCACTTCACACCTCATTGTCGCATTGGGTCTCATTATCCTAAATGAGACTACTGGATTTTTGGGTATCAGGGTTGTTCTTAGTGTGGGGGACTAAGTCTAACCCACGGAGAAGGATCCCTGTCACCCACAATCCGGTTTTGCTCCAGTTAACTAGCAGTGCCTCATCTCTCCCAAGGGAAAGGGATGATTGGGCAGCCGAGCGCATGACACCATAGAGCTTCTCAGGGAAGTCGTGGTTGCTCAGATCCCAACCAGCTCTCTCATACAAAGTGTGGTCTCATATACAAATGACAAAGGCAGTTTAAGTTTTATAGGTTGATTTAATAAAACAACTGCATTTTAGATAACAAAGCGTGAGCCGCAATAACCAGAACCATACAACACAGTAGAATCAAAATAGTAACGAGGAGAGTGAAACATAGAAATAATGCTATCATAGTGTTACCAGATTACGTTCTCTCTACTAAGTTCTATTTTGAGCACAGCATGTTAACCTCTAAGCTTGCCTTTCATATTCCCCGGGAGGACATCAACCCTCATACCTGAGCAAAGGTCTGTGATCTGGATCAGCATCTGCAACAGGGCAGTCAGCGTCTAGTTGTCGTTCCCTGGTCGGAATCTCCCTCTTACGTGTATTAGGACTAGGAAGTGTTTTTATAACTAACATGTCGATGTGCTAACAAAACATCCCTAGGTAAGAATGTGTATCGTCTACGAACCCAAAAGAATAAACTCCTACCACGTCTATCGGCAATGTACCAGACTGTATCCTTGACTGAAGCACAGAGTGAGTAAGAATGTATTATTTGAGAACGCCGGTGCTGAAGTAGGCTAAACAGTGTGATAGAAGAAAATAAAACAAGACTGTGAAACTGGCTATTGAAAAATAACAGTACGAGGCTGAATAAAACGCATCTAGAGCAAAGTGCACAGAGGCCCAATGCTTTAACCAAACGCGCAAAAGGCTATATAAAAATGGCTACACTACATCATCAAGGCTGCCAGAGGCTGGACAATCAGAGAAGGGCACTACAGAGCTGAAGTTGGCAACTTGCAGGTAGAGTTCTAAAACTCTTTCCCTGAACTAGTTATATTAAATTCACCAATGGCAAGTTATTGCATTTATTATAACAATCAGTGTGATACCAAACTTGAAATATTTAGCTCCTATTGGGACTTTATTGATTAAAATAAAGTCTCCCCATTTTAGCCTACTCACTACAATGAGGGAAAAATGAATTGGACTATTATTCCTCACCAGGGTTTATAAAACAATTTTTACAAGGTCTCTGCTTATAGTTACATAGCACCCTGCCCTAGGGGAGCACTGAGGGCACACCTTAGGGGTGACTTATATGTAAACATAAGGTAGTTTAAGACTTTAAAAGTATGTTTCCTTTCAACATCTAATTTGCATATAACTTTACTTCAAAGACAGCTGGCAAGGCAGGCCTTCCTTTAAAATGACACTGGGCACCTCAGAAGTGCACCTATGGGTGCACCACCTATGCTAAGGTCCCTAAACCTACATGCCCTACCATACACTAGGAACGTATAGGTAGATTGATACAGCCAATTATAATTAGCCTTATTTGCATACTAATGTTACACAGAGCACAGGCCTTGGGGCTGGTTAGCAGTACCCAGGGCACATTCATAGTCAGGAAAACACCAGCAAAAAGTGAAAAATAGGGGCAAAAAGTTAGGGGGCTTTTGCTATCAGCTCAGTTTTCTCACACTTTTAAAATATGTAATCTTCCTTTGAGGGGCTTTTTTCAGCTCAGAAATCACTCTGAAAGTCTATCAGGTATCCAGGATGTGGCTTCTAAGTCATGCAGTCATGCTACGAGCCCCAATTGTCGTCTTCAAAATAGCAGGAAGACCAATATCTTCCCCACTTGGCACATCCAACAACTAGCTTCTCAGCCAGTGTCCATGGGAAGTCTCGGTAATGAGCTTCCTCAAGACACTGACTGGAATTTTTTCTCCAAATAAATTTTTCATATGTTATTGTTGGCAAATCAGTTAAACCAATAGAGGAGGCAGGTGCTGCAACGTTCCTGAAGGTAGCTTCCACGATCTCAGTACCATTCCTTCTAACAATGATACATGCACCTTTATCACCATGATTCACTTGCAGGCTGTCCTGAAATGTTCTTCTGATATGTCTCCCTTAGCGCTCATGCTCAAGGGCCCAGTATCAGCCTCACTGGAAAGTAGGCTTGGAGAAGTTAAGGAGCTTGGTCTTCTTTTTCTTGAAGGAGATGGTTAATATGATGGTGGTGTGAAACCAGGTCTTCCTATGCCACTTCCTCAGATGTGACTTTGTTTTCTGTTTCTGGTATTGTTTTACATGGCTCTACTGCATTACCCATCACAGCTTCTACCACAACAGTCAGAAAAAGAAACTGTTTTCTGAATTACTTATATTTTATATTAGTTAGGTAGAGTTAGTAATTCTTCCTACTTCTTGCAGCATAGAACTGAGTTTAGCATGTATGCCACATTGTGCAGTTTGCTCAATGAATATAAAGGCCCTTTCACATTGGTGTTTTTTTTATTTTGTGGGGGGTAGTGACACTAGGCACATTCTTGGTAACTACAGCTTGTCCGTGCTATATAAAAGAGGGATAATACTGAATATCCACTATGCAGCACACTGTCACAAGCGGTTTCTATTGCAAATCTATAGAGGAGCAAAATGACGCCTTGAACCCAATGCCTCTGTAAAGTTCTCAGTCCTCAACTATATTCCTATCTGGAGACTAAAAAAACTAGAGGGGAAAGGGGTTGGGGATGAAAGAAGAGACTGCCTCCTCCTCTACTCTGTGCTTGTGTATCACTTCGCCTGTTGTTTTTGAAGACTCAGTGGTAATGTTACTTGAGCTGTAAAATAAAGCAAAACATTAATACTCTCTCCCACTAGATCCTACCGCATGTATTCCTTTTAACTAGGATTAATCTTGTCTTTATAAAAGGTAACTTTTAGTGTGACCTACCAAAGTGTAGAGAAGTGTCAGCTTCTCTTCTGTATTTGCAATTAATGGTAAAATGACAATGAAATTTAACTTGTGGAGTTTTTTGGTATGAGATTATACAAATTCTGTTTTCATATTCTTTTCCTCTTCTTCAGCACACTGGATTTACTTGAGAATGAGTATTGTAGGAGAAAGCCTGTTTTCAATTTTCACATGACAGAAAATGAATGTTCTTGAAATAACTACTCTTCTTGCTCTACACAGTTATTTTCTCATGACTAAAACCAATGTTCTTGAAATAACAGATCTTCCTTTTCTTTACAGTTTTCTCATGACTAAAATGAATGTTCTAGGAATTGCTGATCTTCCCCTTTTACATATGACAGAAAACGAGCGTTCTTGAAATGACTGTTCTTCCTGCTCTGAACTGTTTTCTAAACAAATGCTCCTGGAATAACTGTTCTTCACTATGTTTAACATGACAGAAAATGAGTGTTCTTCCTGTTCTTTACTATTTTCTCATGTCTAAAAGAAATGTTCTAGGAAGTAAAGGTTTCTATAGCTTGAAAATTGAACTCTTAAGAATTCATTCTCTCTCAGAATACCTGTGTGACTACAATTGACTCACGAAAACAAATGCACGACTTCTCCAGAAAGTCTTCTGTCTCTCAAAATCTCCTCAGTGAAGTGTGCCACTTCAGAGGCTGCACCGCCATTTTGAAAGCCCTCAGCTTCCAGGAAACTCCCCATGATGAAGTGTGCAGATTGTGCGGTTGTCGCCAACTCCGAAGAACCCCCAAAACCTGGAGATGGGGAGTCGGAGAAACTGAGGATTTCCTGGCACACACATACAAAGTATAACAATTTTTAAAGATTTAATGTGGCACAGTATTTGCCTGACATCATGCACATATCTTTGAATTGTGGTGCAAAGGTGTATGCATGGTGCAAGACAGACTTATTAACCCTAATGTAGTTTGGCGCAGTGTAGATTTGTCAGGCATGAAAGGATGGGTTCCTAACTCTAGCAATCAACCTAAAGCCATGCACAGTGTGGGTATACAATCAGTAAATCATAAAAAAATACAATGAAATTCACAGAGTAAAAAAGTAATTATATTTTAAGTTCAAACATGCAAAGCCACTGAAATTCAAACAAACACATAGCTTGTGAGTGACCATGATGTGTTGTCGAGTTAACTGTTTTTATGGATCTGAGTCATTGCCATATGTGTGTTTTGCTCATGGTGATCAATTTGATTGATTTCATAGAGCCCACAGTTACCCAATTAGGGTCCCTGGCGCTAAGCCATAGGGACAGCAAAAGGTCTTTCCTCAAGTTCTTGCGAGAGACAGAGAGTGAAGCAGTTTCTTACAGAAGTTGTAAGCAAGTTTCATAGCTTGGGGCCCAAAACTGAGAATGACCGGCCACCCAAATGAGTCAAGCGAAACCTGGGGACGATACACAGCCAGGCGCTGAGATCACAAGGATCAAGTCCACAAATAAGGCAGTATTACCTCCTTAATATAGTGCATTCTGGCTTTAAAGACATAGCATAATGCTTTACATTGGATGCGCTCAAGATTGTAACTAGTGAAGCTCTCGCAAGAGATGAGCGGTCAAAGCTAATTTTGGAAGGCAGAATTGATGGCACGCTGCTGCGTTCTGAATAATATGGAGACAATAAATAGAAACTATGTGAATGCCCAGACAGACTATGTTGCCATACTCTAATATGGACAAACTTAAGGCTTGCATTACTGTTTGCTGAGCGGACAGAGGGAGAATACAGATAACGTCACCTTCACTACTTGAGGACAAATCAAGAGATTCCAAGTTCTTAAATTTGAGTGATGTAGTGCAAAAGGGCCCGAACAAGGTGAGACAATTTTGTGGGCCTCAGAGTTGGGGGTTTTTGCCCACAGTCATCACCTCTTACTTATCACCGTTCAGCTTGAACAAGTTGTTCTTCATCCAAGTGTCAATAAGCCTCAAGTCGCAGTTAAGATCAAAAGGGCCCTGGACTTGTACCGATGTTAGTGAAAAAATAATGTGTGTATCGTCTGTACCCGAAAAGAAGGTCAGGCCACAGCTCTCCACTACTTCAGCAATCAGCTTGACATAGATATTAAACAGCAGCAGGCTGAGCACTTAACCCTGTGGGACACCAGATGTTAAACACTGCCTACCAGACACTGCACTGGCCAACAACGCATGAAAGATCCGAGTATGGAGGAAAGAGGTTATCCAAGCCAATGCAGTACCTTCAAGATCCAGTGAGGACAGTCTCTCGATCAGGATGGAATACGACACAGTATCGAACAATGCGCTCAAATCAAGTAAAATAAGAGCTGCAGCTCCACCCTCGTCCAGGAGCTTTCTGAGATGGCCCATAACACCTAGGAAGGTGGATTCCATACTGTCTTCTGTCCTAAAATCTGATTGTAAAGGATGAAGTAAATTAATGGTGTCTACATAGGATGTTAGTGAGTCATCTTAGAAATTCTTAGTCAATTTTGAATGGATGTCGGCTAACTTTTTTGTAAAAAACAGGGCCAGGTCCTCACACTTAGATGGTGACAGCGAATGCACTGGGGATGTTTGGAGGGGGTCACAAAGTTCCTTAAGTATCTTAAAAAGTGCCTTCTGATGAATCAGGAGTTGTGCTGTATGTTGTGTGCACGCCTAAACATAACTGGCAAATTTCAGTGGTTTTGTATACTCCAGCCCGGTGGCAAAGTCCTGCAGTGCATGCACAAGGGTCATGTGCAGCAGGAGTTGGGTGGCAATGGTGGGGCTGGTTTCAGGATCTAGCTGCAGGACAAGATCTGAGGCCAACCCCGCACCACAAATTGAAGGCTGTGCAAAGTGAGCATGAGATGGTTGGTAATAGTGGTGTTGGGTTCATGGGTTCAGGTCTTGGCGTATTGAGCACAGCTGAACAACATGAATAAAACATATATTTGGCAACAGAACAGATAGAAAAATACATTTAACTTGATAACAACCTGGTGGCTGACCTTGAGTTATCTTGTATTTTGTGTGCATTTCTAAACATAACTGGCAAATTACAGAGGTCTTGCATCTTTGAGTGCCAAACATAACTCAGGTCTTAACTGTGTTTTTCCATGAATTATTGAAAATGTGCTTCAATAATAATTGTTAAATCATATATAATATATATATATATATATATATATAGGTAGAGAGCAGCTCAAGTAAGGAGCACCCTGCAATGCCAGAGACACTCTAGACTTGCTCACCTCAAATGTCTGTTTACCTAGCAAAGCTTTTAAGTATAGGATCAGCACAGTACTATCCACGTCGAGCTAAATAGGGACAAAGGGCCATATTTATACTTTTTGACGCACAACTGTGCCAACGCAGTTGTGCGTCAAAAATTTTAACGCCGGCTAACGCCATTCCAAAGTGTCATGCGGGCGCCTTATTTATGGAATGATGTTAGCCGGCGCAGCTGACTGGTGTGCGTCAAAAAAAATGACCCACACCAGGCAGCGCCGGCGTAGGGGAAAATGGAGCTTGGGCGTCAAAAAATGGGGCAAGTCAGGTCTGAGGCAAAATATTGGCCTCAACCCGATTTGCGCCATTTTTTTTTACTCCCAACCCCCATTGAAATGACTCCTGTCTTAGCACAGACAGGAGTCATGCCCCCTTGCCCAATGGCCATGCCCAGGGGACTTATGTCCCCTGGGCATGGTCATTGGGCATAGTGGCATGGTGGGGGGCACAAATCAGGCCCCCTATGCCACCATTTTTTTTTTAAAAATACTTACCTGAACTTACCTTAAGTTCCCTGGGATGGGTCCCTCCATCCTTGGGCGTCCTCCTGGGGTGGGCAAGGGTGGCAGGGGGTGTCCCTGGGGGCATGGGAGGGCATCTCTGGGCTCCTTCCGAGCCCACAGGTCCCTTAACGCCTGCCCTAACCAGGCGTTAAAAAATTAAGCAAAAGCGGCTGAATGTCATTTTTTTTGACCCGCCCACTCCTGTGCGTCATTTTTGCACAGGAGTTCAAATAAGGCACACATGCCTTGGAGTCATTTTTTAGACGGGAACGCCTACCTTGCATATCATTAACGCAAGGTAGGTGTCCACGCTAAAAAATGACGCAAACTCCAAGATCTTTGGCGCTAGACGGGTCTAACGCCAAAGTATAAATATGGAGTTAGCTTTGCGTCGGATTTGCGTAAAAAAAAACGACGCAATTCCGGCGCAAACAGAGTATAAATATGCCCCAAAGTCTTTTGCCATTTGTACAGCAAAATGTTTAAGCAAAGGATTGATACATACATATATATTACTCACTGGCTGTCCCCACTAGGTAGTTATAGTTAGGCCCATGTTTCCATAGAATCATCACAACATTTTCAAAAAAGTGCTGCTGTGATTCTAGTTCGGCCTGGCAAAAAGGGGGTTACAAAAGCTGCATTTTCCATGTTATTCCCATAGGACATTTAGACACGACTACAGCACGAACCGCTGGACCGAATTCCACCAAATTTGGCAGAAAGCTAGCTTTCAGTACGGAGATTGTATACTTATTTGGTGTAAATCCATTCAGTAGTTTTCAAGAAATGAAAAAAAATTGTACATTTCTGGCTATGGCACCTTCGGGATTATTTCATAAATACTTTGTAATTGTAATTGTATTTTACTACCCCTGACTAGGGGTTGAAGATCTTTTGCTGCAAGTAGCATGCTACTCCGTAACTCAAGAGGAGTTAGTGGTGGATTAGTATAGGGAAATATGAGTACAGTATTAGTATTATTAAGAGTTGATTTGAGCAGAGGATATGTGAGTTTGTTAGTTGAATTGGTTAGAGTAACGGACTGGACTTCTTCAAGGCTTAATATCAAACCAGGTGTCATTACAATGAGGCAGTACGCAACGCGGATTGACAATATGTAGACGCTGCGACATTTCAGGACTAGTTGAAAGCTGACGAACTGAAATAATATCACCAATAGAAATGGAAGTTGGTTTCGGTATTTTGTACAATGAATGAGTTATGTGCGGACATTACCAAGAGGTTTGGATATCATTTGGAGACTTAAGGACAAGTGGAGATATTAAGCCTTGAAGAAGTTCAGTGTATGGACGAAACACATGTCGGCTGCTGTCACATGTGGATTCAACAATCACCATCCGGTCCCATTGATTTAAAGCTTACTTTTGTGTTAGCCATTCGACAGTGGGCTCTCATTGTATTAATTTGTATTATGTTTTTTACTATTTTGGATTTTCATTGTATTGTTTAGTATTGTTTGTCATATATCATTGTCAATAATTTTGAAATAAATATTATCATTGTATAATATCAGGAGAACCTACATTAATGAGGTTAATGACAATATAGGAGTATAAATATAATTTGGACTGTTTATTAGTCACACAGCTACTATTGGCTTTTCACAATTAGTACTTCAAGAAAAATTGTTGTTTGCCGTAGTTATACCTGATCACAAGTTCAGGGTCTCTGTGTATCTGAACACTCAAATATTTGACTGGATCATCAGTCCACTCCAAGGGGTAATCTAACTGATGCGGTACAATACTTTGAGTAAAAGGCAGTATAATAGATTTTTCCCAATTGATACTCAGGCCCAGTTATCGCTCGTATCGTATATACTCAAGGATAACCCTGGCAAGGTGTCTCCAAGACTTTTGGATACATAAAACCATGTTGTGTGCATAGAACAAAATGGCCAATGGGCGACTTGTAAAGCGCTGAGCAGCCGCTGCATGTCATTGCCTTATTATACATGCTGATCAAATATTATTGGAGAGAGGGATATGGTCACACAGGCTGATAGATCTGAGTATAGCAGTCTGGCCCACCATAAAAATTCCTGCTGTACCCTGATGTGGCTGAGTACTGAAAACAAGTATGCCCATTCAAGTGAGTGAAAGGCTTTGGCTTCATCTAACAGCAGTGCAGCTGCCTTAAAGTCTAGGTCTAGGTAATGAAGAAGTGCAAAAATGATATGCAGGTTATAAGCCATGGATCGGTGAGATATGAGGCCAGATTGTTCTAGTAGGACCATCGTAGTGAGCAAAGGTTGCAGGTGCGTGGCAACATTTTTAGCTAGTGTCTTGGTGTCAACATCAATTAATGATAGTGGACACTTGCATTTATTGGGTGGTTTCTCCAGCTTAAGGAGGGTGATTATGAGGGCCTCTCTAAAGGAGAGTGGCAGCTGCCACGTTCTATATGCTTCTTCATAAACAAGCAGTAAATGGAGGGTAGTAGATCAGCAAACACCTTGTTGAATTAGCTTGTTAGGCCATCCAGCCCTGAGGCCTTGCCATTTTGCAAGGTGTTAATTGCTTCCTTCACTTCCTCCACTGTTATGGGCTGTACCGGATATTTCCACTGGCCAACCGGCAGCCAAGCTTGTGCAATGTCCTCCTGATACTCTGCAAAACCTGTCTCTGTGACTGAGCTATAGATGCTATTTAGAGTGGTATTTATGGTGGGGTGTCATAAACTACTGTATCCTCCAGTCCAGGAGCCTGATGTAGCATATGCGGATGCCCTTTGTGTTCTCAGCTTTAGGGCAAAGTTTCTACCAGGGTGTCCACCCTTTCCATAAGCCCTCGGCAAATGCCACCTGGAGAGGAAACATGCCTCTCTTACTGCCACTTCTTTTAAAGCTGTGACCTGCTCCCATATTGCTGCAAGTATCTCAGGATTTTCGGATGCAGTGTATTGATTCTCTAACCCCTTCATTTTTTCAGTGTTCCTCAATTACGTGCAGATGTCATGTAGAATACCTGCTCGTAGGCTTATGCAATCAGGACCTTGTGTCATGTACAGATGAGATAAACGTATCCTCTCTAACAATTGGGTTTCGCAGCTGTCAAATGTCAACCAGATTGTGTGTTTCAATTCAATTAAAGTGAACAAGACCCCCTTTTTTATTAGGCTTAAGACCCCCTTTTTTATTAGGTTTAAGACCCCCGGAGGATGAAGAGTGTGAAGAGGCACTCTGAAGCCAGCTCAACAAGACCCAGTATTATTATCTGCAGAGCCAGTGAGATGTGTTACCTGCAACAGAGCAATCTAAACATGGTGTCATCTTGTTGTGTCTTACGTGGATTATTCGTCCCACGAACATTCCCCATTAGCAGTGTCACTCATCCTACCTTGGTAGTCATGTCACTTCAATTGCAGGTGTACCTGAGGTACCCTGGTGCTTTGTTTGAAATAGAGTGAGGCATATATACATTGTGCAGTCGTGGTGTGGTGTTGTAACAGACATAGATCCCAACTTCCCTTACCCTTCTGCCCTCCAACTATAGACTTCCCCACCAGGTAAAGACCCCTAGGATTGTAAACAGTACATAACAACATGAAACACTTCATCTAGTACTGACAACAATGAACATCATCTTGTTATTAAATTAATAAACATGTCAGGGTGTACCCTCTGTGGGGGTGCCAGAGATGCTGTTCTCTACCCCGATATCCAGGGGGTGGCTAGGACGAGTTTTCTCCGAGTCACCATGCTATGTACCTAATGTGGTAGGTGCAAGATATTGTAAGCTAAGGTGTATTTTCTCCTCACACCTTGTGCAGAAGGGTAAATAAGCGGCTGTGCAGCCCACTTGCTAGCGAGGGGCATCCATAAGTCCATCTTCATCCTGTTGCCCCCGTTATCATCTACTGCTCATGTTGAATTATCTGACAGGTGAGACGACTCCTGATACCTCTTAAGTCTCAAATTGACCCTGAGTCTGCTAATAATAACAGGCACTCTGAGCAGTGATGATCCTCTGGGCCCTCCCGATCCAGGGACGCATGGCCAGTAAACACCGATGCTAATGTCTTTGCATACGCTTGGGCTGTTTGTGGTGAAGTCAATATCTTGGATTTGCCACGGTATTCTCTGTGTAGCCGGGCTGGTTAGAGCATAGCATATGATATGTCTAGGTTTTGTAGTTTCTATTTGACCAGGGAAAATTCCTTTATGGCCTGCTGTACTGCCACCGTGAAATCTAGAAAAAATGGAATTGAGTTCCCCTGATATTGCACTGTGCCCTTCTCATTGGCCAAATAAAGTACAGCATCTGGTCTCTTTAGTTTTAGACCGTGGCAATTATTGGGTATGGGAGTGCCCCCAAAGATCTATGGGCTTTCTCTATTACCGACACATTGGATACGTTTTTTGCTCCAAATAGGTCACGGAGCATAATATTTATGTATCTCTCCATCAGGCCAGTGTTGGTGGACTCTAGCACCCCCACGATTCTCAAGTTGCTATGACGTGAACGCACTTACACGTTCTTGTTTTTTGCATGTATCACCTCCAGGATCTTTTTCATCTGGTTTAGTGGAGAACGACGGTATGCTGCCTTACGCATCTGAGAACCGCTGCTCTGCATCAGTTATTCGAGCTGATTGTTTATCCAGCTTAGCTGCTGTGTGATCAAGACGGATATTTAGAGAGTCTATTGTTCCATATTCCAGCTTAGACTTTGTTAAATGGCTGATTATGTCATTTCAAATTTAAGACAGACTGTGGTTGTTTGTCCATGTCTTCAGACGTCTGGGCATCTGGCAGGTTTTTGGTAGGCCTCCTAGCTTCAAACATTAGGCGGGCTTGCCCTCCCTCCATTTTCCTCATAGTGGCACTGTTGGATATGCACAGCCAGAGAGATGGCAAGCAGGAGATGGTCAATCCTCTCTGCTACTAGTGATTGTTGTTTAGTAGCGCTATATATCGCATAGGGTATGAGTGGTTATTGCACCTCCAGCGGAGCAACCACCAACATTCTTTCAAATAACCGTGAACTCAGCTGTAAACCACAGATGATGTGTGTGTCCCAAGAACTCAACAGCGCTTGTCAGGCAGGTTTAGCAAGGTCTTGGGTCATCAATTATATTTCTCCTGTCAGCAAGATGCAGCAAAAGGAGATGCCCCTAGGTCCCAGTGGGGTTCATCAGGCAATGGATATCTACCGCTCAAGTTCAAACCACTGCTCCCTTCTTTGGGTATTGGAATTTCACATCTCACCCATCTGCTCAGTCATGGATGCAGCGGGACACCACATGCTATCTCCTGGTCATTGTTAGGGTACCCCACGCCTGTTCTGAAGGCATGTGGGACCCCCACTCTCATGCCACTTCCTTGCATAACCACCAGGCCCGGCAGCCTCTCCCCGGACCTCTCCTGTCACCTGGCATAATCCCCAGGGTCCGCCGCCTGATGCTGCTATTTCTTCAGGCAGCAGGCATACCAGACCTGCACCGCTACTCTTGAACTGCCTACTTCTTACCTCGCTCCGCCTTCACAAGGGCTCATTCTGCCTCCACCACTCACCTAATCTCCCATGCCTGACTGCTACTCTGCCAACGCAAGCAGTCCAACCGGCACGTGTCACAGCAATCTCTCCCGCCATCCCTGCTGTTCCAGCAATGGGAGGCCACCCATCACCCATTCCTCCAAGTTTGCTGCAGTCTAGTCGACATGGTTGAACAGAAGATCAATAGTAAAGTAATTTATAGATAAATGTGGAAAGACACATATTTTTATTTTCTTGCAGCATCACCATGAAAATAAAAACATGCAAAACGCTTCTACCTCTGGTAGAGATGTTGTTTAAAGTAATTGAGTAAGGATGGAATGTGAATAAGGACAAGCATCACTGTTTTGTAATTTATTAGACAATGGTATTCTAATATTAATTCGAAACAGATTTGAAGAGTTGTAGTATTTCAGTTTGAGTTGTATCCCTATGTATTTGAGTATTATTATAGTAACCAAGCAGCAAGGGGCATTTACACTGGATTTAAGTTATGAACAATGATTATTCAACAGAAATTGGCTTAACATCAAATAATTATTTAGGTTTCTATAAATTACTTTTAAGGGTTGGCCCTGTAAATCACCTGTAATGATAAGTAGGAGATAGAAATAGCAGGGTCTATTATGATAGGTAACTTCCAATTGTGAGTAAATTGCACATGAATTTTGAATTTAACACTATGGTGTAACTTTATTAGTTTGGGCTATTTGCACAATTCAAGTGTAAATTTGCTCAAAGGTTAGTCTTTCATGTTATCACACCCTGAGAAAGGAGGTGGAGTCAAATGTATGAGTGTAAGTTACTAATGTCAAAAAACATTAATATGTCCAATACATTTCATAAAATTACTAAAAATGATGTACAGAATTATTTAAAAGTAATTGAATTATATTTTATTCAAAGTTTATCTTAAAATAATTTTAAACTCACAAAAGTTTGCTAACATTATTTAATTTTCTATGTAATATTTAAATATTAAATATGCTAAATTATGTTGATGTATTTTTTAAATTATTTTAAATGAAATTTAATTTAACTTAACATTATTTCCTATGGGATTATAGTTTGAGTCCCTACAGCTATTATTTTCTGTGGAAGCATGCTACAGTATCAGTGGTTAGTGATATGTCATGTGGACTTACTTAAGCTCTGAGATGGGGTAATTTAGAATTGCTTTGGGTCACTCTTTAGCTGTTGTAATTTTATAATGTCAGTTTTTGAATAGCAATGACTTTTCTTTTTTGTGGGTGGGTTCATGCCCCTCCCTAAGTCCCATAAGTGTGTGACTAGCATTTTGTAGTAGTTTGTATTACTATTGTAGTACTACAACCATACTACAAAATGCAGTTAGTTTGTAAATATGCCCAATAATCTGAAAACTAAATTTAATGGTCACTTTTTATGCTCTGAAGGAACATGTAATAAATGAAACTAAAATGCTAGCATATGCCAGAACCCACAAGAGTGAAAGTGAATATTAAATGTTTACACATTATTGAAGAAAACACTTCACCAAAAAACAGAAGCATCATGACTAGTGCTTTGGGGTACAGAGGGCACAAGAGTAGTTAACCTGGACAGAGAAGGAGAGGCAGGGTGATCATTGAAGGACAGCATGTATACCAATGAAGAAGGCAAGTGATTACAATCAGGGAGCAACAACCATACCTGGGGAAAACAGTAAATAACATGAGAACAAAAATCAATGTACCTAGTGCATAACTCTGTTCAAAATATAGTTATTAGAAAGGGTTTGAAACAAGGGAAGGTTGTGGATCCAGGTATGCAAAGAGAATGGTTATAAAGTGCTAGTAATGGGTTACAATTTGATTTGATTTATTGTAAAAAAATGACAAATACTTATTGGCTTTGTGGTACAAAATCATAGTAAAGAGAGATAGCTGGGAATTCTAAGACAATGATTCAAAGTTAATAGCAATAGATTATAATTTGATGTAATTTATTGTAAAACACAAAATACCCAGAGACCCGCAACTCTGAAGATATTGTCCTTCCAGACCAAGAATGGTTTTAGAGTCTTCCTGAGGACAGTGAGATACAACCTTTCTGAGATGTAAAGGCAGCGTCTTTCAACAATTTAGGACATTGTATATTGGGTAATGGCCCTCACATGCACTGCTGTATTACCCTAGAACCTTTAATTGCAACTTACTCTCAGACAGTGCATGGGAACTGTGGTAAAGCGTGACAGGGCCTGCTTAGAAACTCCATTTCGGAATGCAATTTCTTTCGGATTGCAACTTTTTATATGACTTTCCCCTCATCTGATAATGTTCTGAGATCTTGTAAGCATTGCTACCATCCAGTTTGCACACCAATCCAAGGCTAGATGTTGTGGTGCGACCACTCACTTGAAAACCAGGCTGTCTGCAGGGGCGATGACTGTTCTCCTGACCTCCTGAGGCACCTCTAGATGCTGCTGATTGCACCAGGAGCCCTGGCAGATGCCCCAAAAGGGAAAGGGATTTGGTAAAAGAGAGAAAGAAACACTGCACTCCTTTTCACCAGGTCCAGCTGGGTGTGGTTCTTTGGGTTATGGAGAACTGTCAGTGGAGCCCCAGGAAGTTGCCTTTCTGTGATGAATTACGGTATTGGTGAAGCTATGTGCTTTTAACCCCTTCGCTGCCAGGCCTTTTCCCCCTCCTGTGCCAGGCCTTTTTTTGCCTATTTGGGGCAGTTCGCGCTTAGGCCCTCATAACTTTTTGTCCACATAAGCTAACCAAGCCAAATTTGCGTCCTTTTTTTCCAACATCCTAGGGATTCTAGAGGTACCCAGACTTTGTGGGTTCCCCTGAAGGAGGCCAAGAAATTGGCCAAAATACAGGGAAAATTTGATTTTTTTCAAAAAAAATTGAAAAAGTGGCTGCAGAAGAAGGCTTGTGGTTTTTCCCCTGAAAATGGCATCAACAAAGGGTTTGCAGTGCTAAACTCAGCAGCTTCCCAGCTTTCAGGAACAAGCAGACTTGAATCAGAAAACCCAATTTTTCAACACAATTGTGGCATTTTACTGGGACATACCCCATTTTTGCAATTTTTTGTGCTTTCAGCCTCCTTCCAGTCAGTGACAGAAATGGGCATGAAACCAGTGCTGGATCCCAGAATCCTAAACATTTCTGAAAAGTAGACAAAATTCTGAATTCAGCAAGGGGTCATTTGTGTAGATCCTACAAGGGTTTCCTACAGAAAATAACAACTGAAAAAGAAAAATATTGAAATTGAGGTGAAAAAAACCTTAAATGTTTCTCTACGTTTTACTCTGTAACTTTTCCCTGCAATGTCAGATTATCGAAAGCAATATACCGTTACGTCTGCTGAACTCCTCTGGTTGCGGGGATATATAGGGCTTGTAGGTTCATCAAGAACCCAAGGAACCCAGAGCCAATAAATGAGCTGCACCCTGCAGTGCGTTTTCATTCTATACCGGGTATACAGCAATTCATTTGCTGAAATATAAAGAGTAAAACATTGCTATCAAGAAAACCTTTGTATTTCCAAAAAGGGCACAAGATAAGGTGTTGAGGAGCAGTGGGTATTTGCACATCTCTGAATTCCGGGGTGACCATACTAGCATGTGAATTACAGGGCACTTCTCAAATAGATGACTTTTTTACACACTCTCCTATATTTGGAAGGAAAATTTGTAGAGAAAGACAAGGGGCAATAAAACTTGTTTTGCTAATCTATGTTCCCCCAAGTCTCCCGATAAAAATGATACCTCACTTGTGTGGGTAGGCCTAGGGCCCGCGACAGGAAACGCCCCAAAGCGCAACGTGGACACATCCACATTTTTGAAAGAAAACAGAGGTGTTTTTGGCGAAGTGCCTACCTGTAGATTTTGGCCTCTAGCTCAGCCGGCACCTAGGGAAACCTACCAAACCTGTGCATTTCTGAAAACTAAAGACCTAGGGGAATCCAAGGAGGGGTGACTTGCGGGGCTCGGACCAGGTTCTGTTACCTAGAATCCTTTGCAAACCTCAAAATTTGGCTCAAAAAACACATGTTCCTCACATTTCTTTGGCAGAATGTTCTGGAACCTGAGAGGAGCCACAGATTTCCTTCCACACAGCGTTCCTCCAAGTCTTCCGATAAAAATGATACCTCACTTGTGTGGGTAGGCCTAGCGCCCGCGCCAGGAAAAGCCCCAAAGCGCAACGTGGACACATCCAATTTTTTTAAAGAAAACAGAGGTGTTTTTTTTGCGAAGTGCCTACCTGTAGATTTTGCCCTCTAGCTCAGCCGGCACCTAGGGAAACCTATCAAACCTGTGCATTTCTGAAAACTAGAGACCTCGGGGAAACCAAGGAGGGGTGACTTGCGGGGCTCGGACCAGGTTCTGTTACCCAGAATCCTTTGCAAACCTCAAAATTTGGCTAAAAAACACATGTTCCTCACATTTCTGTGGCAGAAAGTTCTGGAATCTGAGAGGAGCCACAAATTTCCTTCCACCCAGCGTTCCCCCAAGTCGCCCGATAAAAATGATACCTCACTTGTGTGGGTAGGCCTAGCGCCCGATACAGGAAACGCCCCAAAGCGCAACGTGGACACATCCAAATTTTTGGAAGAAAACAGAGGTGTTTTTTGCGAAGTGCCTACCTGTAGATTTTGGCCTCTAGCTCAGCCGGCACCTAGGGAAACCTACCAAACCTGTGCATTTCTGAAAACTAGAGATCTAGCGGAATCCAAGGAGGGGTGACTTGCGGGCCTCGGACCAGGTTCTGTTACCCAGAATCCTTTGCAAACCTCAAAATTGGGCTAAAAAAACACATGTTCCTCACATTTCTGTGGCAGAAAGTTCTGGAATCTGAGAGGAGCCACAAATTTCCTTACACCCAGTGTTCCCCCAAGTCTCCCGCTAAAAATGATACCTCACTTGTGTGGGTAGGCCTAGCGCCCGCGACAGGAGACGCCCAAAAGCGCAACGTGGACACATCCAAATTTTTGGAAGAAAACAGAGGTGTTTTTTGCGAAGTGCCCACCTGTAGATTTTGGCCTCTAGCTCAGCCGGCACCTAGGGAAACCTACCAAACCTGTGCATTTTTTAAAACTAGAGACCTAGGGGAATCCAAGATGGGGTGACTTGCGGGGCTCGGACCAGGTTCTGTTACCCAGAATCCTTTGCAAACCTCAAAATTTGGCTAAAAAAACACATGTTGCTCACATTTCTGTGGCAGAAAGTTCTGGAATCTGAGAGGAGCCACAAATTTCCTTCCACCCAGCGTTCCCCCAAGTCTCCCGATAAAAATGATACCTCACTTGTGTGGGTAGGCCTAGCGCCCGCGACAGGAAACGCCCCAAAGCGCAACGTGGACACATCCACATTTTTGGAAGAAAACAGAGGTGTTTTTTGCAAAGTGCCTACCTGTAGCTTTTGGCCTCTAGCTCAGCCGGCACCTAGTGAAACCTACCAAACCTGTGCATTTCTGAAAACTAGAGACCTAGGGGAATCCAAGGAGGGGTGACTTGCGGGGCTCGGACCAGGTTCTGTTACCCAGAATCCTTTGCAAACCTCAAAATTTGGCTAAAAAAACACATGTTCCTCACATTTCTGTGGCAGAAAGTTCTGGAATCTGAGAGGAGCCACAAATTTCCTTCCACCCAGCGTTCCCCCAAGTCCCCCGATAAAAATGATACCTCACTTGTGTGGGTAGGTCTAGCGCCCGCGACAGAAAACGCCCCAAAGCGCAACGTGGACACATCCAAATTTTTGGAAGAAAACAGAGGTGTTTTTTGCGAAGTGCCTACCTGTAGATTTTGGCCTCTAGCTCAGCCGGCACATAGGGAAACCTACCAAACCTGTGCATTTCTGAAAACTAGAGACCTGGGGAATCCAAGATGGGGTGACTTGCGGGCTCGGACCAGGTTCTGTTACCCAGAATCATTTGCAAACCTCAAAATTTGGCTTAAAAAACACATATTCCTCACATTTCTGTGGCAGAAAGTTCTGGAATCTGAGAGGAGCCACAAATTTCCTTCCACCCAGCGTTCCCCCAAGTCTCCTGATAAAAATGATACTTCACTTGTGTGGGTAGGCCTAGCGCCCGCGACAAGAAACGCCCCAAAGCGCAACGTGGACACATCCAAATTTTTGGAAGAAAACAGAGGTGTTTTTTGCGAAGTGCCTACCTGTAGATTTTGGCCTCTAGCTCAGCTGGCACCTAGGGAAACCTACCAAACCTGTGCATTTCTGAAAATTAGAGACCTAGGGGAATCCAAGATGGGGTGACTTGCGGGGCTCGGACCAGGTTCTTTTACCCAGAATCCTTTGGAAACCTCAAAATTTGGCTAAAAAAACACATGTTCCTCACATTTCTGTGGCAGAAAGTTCTGGAATCTGAGAGGAGCCACAAATTTCCTTCCACCCAGCGTTCCCCCAAGTCTCCCGATAAAAATTATACCTCACTTGTGTGGGTAGGCCTAGCGCCCGCGCCAGGAAAAGCCCCAAAGCGCAACGTGGACACATCCAATTTTTTTAAAGAAAACAGAGGTGTTTTTTTTGCGAAGTGCCTACCTGTAGATTTTGGCCTCTAGCTCAGCCGGCACCTAGGGAAACCTATCAAACCTGTGCATTTCTGAAAACTAGAGACCTCGGGGAAACCAAGGAGGGGTGACTTGCGGGGCTCGGACCAGGTTCTGTTACCCAGAATCCTTTGCAAACCTCAAAATTTGGCTAAAAAACACATGTTCCTCACATTTCTGTGGCAGAAAGTTCTGGAATCTGGGAGGAGCCACAAATTTCCTTCCACCCAGCGTTCCCCCAAGTCTCCCGATAAAAATGATACCTCACTTGTGTGGGTAGGCCTAGCGCCCGCGACAGGAAACGCCCCAAAGCGCAACGTGGACACATCCAAATTTTTGGAAGAAAACAGAGGTGTTTTTTGCGAAGTGCCTACCTGTAGATTTTGGCCTCTAGCTCAGCCGGCACCTAGGGAAACCTACCAAACCTGTGCATTTCTGAAAACTAGAGATCTAGCGGAATCCAAGGAGGGGTGACTTGCGGGCCTCGGACCAGGTTCTGTTACCCAGAATCCTTTGCAAACCTCAAAATTGGGCTAAAAAAACACATGTTCCTCACATTTCTGTGGCAGAAAGTTCTGGAATCTGAGAGGAGCCACAAATTTCCTTCCACCCAGCGTTCCCCCAAGTCTCCCGCTAAAAATGATACCTCACTTGTGTGGGTAGGCCAAGCGCCCGCGACAGGAGACGCCCAAAAGCGCAACGTGGACACATCCAAATTTTTGGAAGAAAACAGAGGTGTTTTTTGCGAAGTGCCTACCTGTAGATTTTGGCCTCTAGCTCAGCCGGCACCTAGGGAAACCTACCAAACCTGTGCATTTCTGAAAACTAGAGACCTAGGGGAATCCAAGATGGGGTGACTTGCGGGGCTCGGACCAGGTTCTGTTACCCAGAATCCTTTGCAAACCTCAAAATTTGGCTAAAAAAACACATGTTGCTCACATTTCTGTGGCAGAAAGTTCTGGAATCTGAGAGGAGCCACAAATTTCCTTCCACCCAGCGTTCCCCCAAGTCTCCCGATAAAAATGATACCTCACTTGTGTGGGTAGGCCTAGCGCCCGCGACAGGAAACGCCCCAAAGCGCAACGTGGACACATCCACATTTTTGGAAGAAAACAGAGGTGTTTTTTGCAAAGTGCCTACCTGTAGCTTTTGGCCTCTAGCTCAGCCGGCACCTAGTGAAACCTACCAAACCTGTGCATTTCTGAAAACTAGAGACCTAGGGGAAGCCAAGGAGGGGTGACTTGCGGGGCTCGGACCAGGTTCTGTTACCCAGAATCCTTTGCAAACCTCAAAATTTGGCTAAAAAAACACATGTTCCTCACATTTCTGTGGCAGAAAGTTCTGGAATCTGAGAGGAGCCACAAATTTCCTTCCACCCAGCGTTCCCCCAAGTCTCCCGATAAAAATGATACCTCACTTGTGTGGGTAGGTCTAGCGCCCGCGACAGGAAACGCCCCAAAGCGCAATGTGGACACATCCACATTTTTGGAAGAAAACAGAGGTGTTTTTTGCGAAGTGCCTACCTGTAGATTTTGGCCTCTAGCTCAGCCAGCACCTAGGGAAACCTACCAAACCTGTGCATTTCTGAAAACTAGAGACCTGGGGAATCCAAGATGGGGTGACTTGTGGGGCTCGGACCAGGTTCTGTTACCCAGAATCATTTGCAAACCTCAAAATTTGGCTTAAAAAACACATGTTCCTCACATTTCTGTGGCAGAAAGTTCTGGAATCTGAGAGGAGCCACAAATTTCCTTCCACCCAGCGTTCCCCCAAGTCTCCTGATAAAAATGATACTTCACTTGTGTGGGTAGGCCTAGCGCCCGCGACAGGAAACGCCCCAAAGCGCAACGTGGACACATCCAAATTTTTGGAAGAAAACAGAGGTGTTTTTTGCGAAGTGCCTACCTGTAGATTTTGGCCTCTAGCTCAGCCGGCACCTAGGGAAACCTACCAAACCTGTGCATTTCTGAAAACTAGAGACCTAGGGGAATCCAAGATGGGGTGACTTGCGGGGCTCGGACCAGGTTCTGTTACCCAGAATCCTTTAGAAACCTCAAAATTTGGCTAAAAAAACACATGTTACTCACATTTCTGTGGCAGAAAGTTCTGGAATCTGAGAGGAGCCACAAATTTCCTTCCACCCAGCGTTCCCCCAAGTCTCCCGATAAAAATGATACCTCACTTGTGTGGGTAGGCCTAGCGCCCGCGACAGGAAACGCCCCAAAGCGCAACGTGGACACATCCAAATTTTTGGAAGAAAACAGAGGTGTTTTTTGCAAAGTGCCTACCTGTAGATTTTGGCCTCTAGCTCAGCCGGCACCTAGTGAAACCTACCAAACCTATACATTTCTGAAAACTAGAGACCTAGGGGATTCCAAGGAGGGGTGACTTGCGGGGCTCGGACCAGGTTCTGTTACCCAGAATCCTTTGCAAACCTCAAAATTTGGCTAAAAAAACACATGTTCCTCACATTTCTGTGGCAGAAAGTTCTAGAATCTGAGAGGAGCCACAAATTTCCTTCCACCCAGCGTTCCCCCAAGTCTCCCGCTAAAAATGATACCTCACTTGTGTGGGTAGGTCTAGCGCCCGCGACAGGAAACGCCCCAAAGCGCAACGTGGACACATCCAAATTTTTGGAAGAAAACAGAGGTGTTTTTTGCGAAGTGCCTACCTGTAGATTTTGGCCTCTAGCTCAGCCGGCACCTAGGGAAACCTACCAAACCTGTGCATTTCTGAAAACTAGAGACCTGGGGAATCCAAGATGGGGTGACTTGCGGGGCTCGGACCAGGTTCTGTTACCCAGAATCCTTTGCAAACCTCAAAATTTGGCTAAAAAAACACATAATCCTCACATTTCTGTGGCAGAAAGTTCTGGAATCTGAGAGGAGCCACAAATTTCCTTCCACCCAGCGTTCCCCCAAGTCTCCCGATAAAAATGATACCTCACTTGTGTGGGTAGGCCTAGTGCCCGCGACAGGAAACGCCCCAAAGCGCAACGTGGACACATCCAAATTTTTGGAAGAAAACAGAGGTGTTTTTTGCGAAGTGCCTACCTGTAGATTTTGGCCTCTAGCTCAGCCGGCACCTAGTGAAACCTACCAAACCTGTGCATTTCTGAAAACTAGAGATCTTGCGGAATCCAAGGAGGGGTGACTTGCGGGGCTCGGACCAGGTTCTGTTACCTAGAATCCTTTGCAAACCTCAAAATTTGGCTAAAAAAACACATGTTCCTCACATTTCTGTGGCAGAAAGTTCTGGAATCTGAGAGGAGCCACAAATTTCGTACCACCCAGCGTTCCCCCAAGTCTCCCAATAAAAATGATACCTCACTTGTGTGGGTAGGCCTAGCGCCCGCGACAGGAAACGCCCCAAAGCGCAACGTGGACACATCCAAATTTTTGTAAGAAAACAGTGCCTACCTGTGGATTTTGGCCTGTAGCTCAGCCGGCACCTAGGGAAACCTACCAACCCTGTGCATTTAAGAAAACTAGAGACCTAGGGGAATCCAAGATGGGGTGACTTGTGGGGCTCGGACCAGGTTCTGTTACCCAGAATCCTTTGCAAACCTCAAAATTTGGCTAAAAAAACACGTGTTACTCACATTTCTGTGGCAGAAAGTTCTGGAATCTGAGAGGAGCCACAAATTTCCTTCCACCCAGCGTTCCCCTAAGTCTCTCGATAAAAATGGTACCTCACTTCTGTGGGTAGGCCTAGTGCCCACCAAAGGAAATGGCCCAAAACACAACGTGGACACAAAATATTTTTTCACAGAAAACAGAGGTGTTTTTTGCAAAGTGCCTACCTGTGGAGTTTGGCCTCTAGCTCAGCCGGCCCCGGGAGGGGGGGGGGGGCAGAAATGCCCTAAAATAAATTTGACCCCGCCCCACCCCCCCCAACCCCCATCCCCCCCCCCGGGAGCGACCCTTGCCTACGGGGTCGCTCCCCCTGCGTAACATTGGCGCCAAAAAACAAATCCCAGGTGCCCAGTGGTTTCTGCCCCCTTAGGGGCAGATTGACCTAAAATCGGCCAATCTGCCCCCAAGGGGGGCAGAAATGGCCTAAATACAATTTGCCCCCCAGGGGAGCGACCCTTGCCTGATGGGTCGCTCCCCATCTCTATAAAAACAAACAAACAAAAAAAAAACACAAACAAAAAATTTCCCCTGGCGCCTAGAGGGTTCTGCCCCCCCTGGGGGCAGAAATGGCCTAAAATAAATTTGCCCCCCCAACCCCCATCCCCGCCCGGGAGCGACCCTTGCCTACGGGGTCGCTCCCCCTGCGTGACATTGGCGCCAAAAAACTAATCCCAGGTGCCTAGTGGTTTCTGCCCCCTTGGGGGCAGATTGACCTAAAATCGGCCAATCTGCCCCCAAGGGGGCCAGAAATGGCCTAAATACAATTTGCCCCCCAGGGGAGCGACCCTTGCCTACGGGGTTGCTCCCCCTGCGTGACATTGGCGCCAAAAAACAAATCCCAGGTGCCTAGTGGTTTCCCCCTTGGGGGCAGATTGACCTAAAATCGGCCAATCTGCTCCCAAGGGGGGCAGAAATGGTCTAAATACAATTTGCCCCCCAGGGGAGCGACCCTTGCCTGATGGGTCGCTCCCCACCTAAAAAAAAAAAAAAATGTCAAAACAAAACAAAACAAAAAAATATCCCTGGTGCCTAGAGGTTTCTGCCCCCAGGGGGGGTAGAAAAGGCCTTCCCGAAAACATGCCCCCCCTGGGAGCGACCCTTGCCCAAGGGGTCGCTCCCTTTTGTCAGTATCAGTAAAAAAAAAAAAAAACCCTAGTGTCTAGTGGGGTTTCAAAAGCCGGATTGCAAGCAATCCGGCTTTTGAAACCCTCGGAGAGACTTCAAAGGGAAGGAAATACATTTCCTTCCCTTTGAAGCCCCTCCGGGCCTCCCCCACGTGATTGAAAGAGAAATGCTTAGCATTTCTCTTTCAATCGCGCTGGAAGCTCTGCTTCCAGCGCGATGGGGGAGGCCCCTGTGACTAATCAGCGCGCGCCAGCAAGACAACTCACATATAGAGTATTCCTAGCACTGAATTGCATAATCACTATTAACATTAAATGAATTGCAATACCAAATGCAAGTAAACTCACACATAAAGTAATCCTAGCACTGAATTGTGTAATCACTATTGGCACAAAAAATAAACAAGTGGAAGATAGTGAAGTTCAGTCACAGTTCTCAGTTACAAAAGGAAAGCTGTCAAGGCCCCCGTGCTAAATCTGTTATTCAACCCTCACCAAGGCCCCCACTCATATATCATGTCTGAATCCTTAGAAGAGGCCTTTCATAGTCTCAAGAAGGCTAGAATGCAATCAGTCTCAGTTTTCAGCTTTCACCAAAAACAAAGCAACCATAATAAAATTCTACATAAACAGATTCCAGACAGCATGCTCCACTTAGCTGACAGAAGTGTGTTCTTTCCAGAAGATCTCTGCTGAGGCTCTTTGCTGGCAGCCAGAGGGCAGCGGGGGGGCCTGGAGGGAATTCCAGAGTGCAGACGGCTTTCGCTGCCAGACAGGAAGAAAGCCAAGCAGAGTCATGTGCACAACAAGAGTATTTATAGCCAGCACAACTCATGTTTTTGAAAACACATGCTCCCTGGAGACCTTGGGGGCATGGTGGTTGCCTGGCAATTAATAAACAAGTGAACCTGACATATTTAGAAGCAGGAGGACTTGACACGGTCACATGTGTTCACAAATCATTGGTGAAAACAACTATACATTGCAAAAAGCATTGGTGAAAACAACTATTTAGTGTAACAAGCATTAGTAACATCAAGTACATATCAAACATTGGCAATATCTATCATGAAATGCAGACAGTACAATGATGTTACAAGCAACCCAGCGGTGCTACAAGCACATGATTAAAACAATGCCTCTGAGAATGTTGACAAATTAGACAGAGTTGTTGGGTCCTGACACTAGGCACACAGAATTCAATGCCCTCGTATTGTGATTGTGGTGACAGCTCCTCATTTGCAGACATATCTTCACATCAGGTCTGCATCTCTGACACAGTGCAATACGAATAGTGCTTGTATTTTAAAAACTGTCTCTGCACTACATTTAGCAGAGTTTTAGTGCAAACTCTGCACCACATTTTGAATGTGTGGCGCAGAGTAAGGCACTGCAGCAACTTGCTCTGCTTTGCCTTACTCCCTATCTACGAGGCCATGAAAAACCACACTTTGTAGATTTGGGTCTGCAGTTTGCGCCACTGGTGCATCATGAAAAGTGTATATAGTCCCTATACACTAATGTTAACATTGCCAGATGCGCAGTCCTACTTGATTGGTAGGAAACATATAGTATGGTGTCACCAACATTCTCAATTAAGTACCTATTTATTGTTCTTCTGAGTAGTTGATATGTGTGACCTAAGTCTCCTTTTTCTGCTTCATATGGAGATGCCTGTGGTGTTAGGGATTAATCCTCCTCAGGTTAACAGGAAACCCCTATTTTAGTCTGTAGGGTTTTCAAGCTCGAACCTTTAAAAGGATCACCACACTATAGTGTTCCCTTGCTTAATAGTATTCTTTAAAATGGTGAAAGCAATCAAAATTCCATTTAATTGTAGACCTGCTGTTACAGTATATTTGGTGCAACAGGGTCTCGTTTTCACTTTTAGAGATGTTACCTTTTCTGTTAGAAAGAAGCATATAAATGCAAAGTTTTTCATTTGTGGGTACATTTTCGGGTAGTAGATGCAAATACACAAACATTTCACACATACAATGAGGCTGCAGCACTTAACTAATGTGGCCTTAGCAACAATTAGAAATACATTGAACTCATCAGGATCATCGAAACTGGTTCCAAGGCACCATTCCACATACACT
The DNA here is from genome assembly GCF_031143425.1 of Pleurodeles waltl. NCBI lineage: Eukaryota > Metazoa > Chordata > Amphibia > Caudata > Salamandridae > Pleurodeles > Pleurodeles waltl. The sequence goes on along the minus strand of NC_090437.1, from coordinate 241,075,967 downwards.
GCAAAATGCAAGACTGGGTCCCCTCAGCAATAATGGGGTGACCTGTCCTAACCAGCTACACATCATACCCAAATGTGGGACTATTAAGTCCTGGTGAATTCCATACCCTATACACAAGGTAAGTTAGATTATATAGATGTCTTATGCAGTTTGCTATGCAAACAATATCAACTGTCCAAGCCAGAGCTGTTCAAGCTGTGCAGCCACAGTTAGCTGTGCCTGAAATTAGTCCTGTCACTATTGACACAATTAAAGGAGACTTTCCCACCACATGGGAGGAGTTTCCATTCTGAATTGCACAAAAAGCAAATCAGCTTGAAGCAGTGTTTCCCAATTTGGGACCCCAAGATAAATGTGGGATGCTCACTATGTACCTACCACTTGCTATGGTTCTCCGATTGAAGATTGTGCCACTTGGGGCATCATCTTTGCTGCCTTATGTACCATAACACATGGTACGCCATTAAGAACTGTTTTGCCTGAGGTGCTAAAACAGATTCAAAATGAATACGGGGCGGTCCCTGCCTTGCTTTTGGGGATGAAATTAATCAGCAACTTTGCAACAGTTTCCTCAATTATGTTAAGTAATAACAAAGGGGAGGCAGTAGCGTTATGACACCTATACCTCTATAAGTCAAGATAATTTGGGAGGCAAGCCTGAAAGGCTGCAGCTTAAGGGCAAATCTGACCAAGATAATTTCAAACAGGCACCTCAAACAAAAAAGCAAAGATAAAACAAAAACATGGACTAAACTCCAATACAGGAGCCCACTGAAAGGCGTTATAACCTAACTAACACTGATACACTTAAAACAACAGATAGATATAGGTATATTGATATACATCCTTCTCATTCCTTAAGGATTCACTAGACATACAATCTGAACGTAGGCATGAACAGTTTGTGAAACTGAAAACAGACTTGTAACGCTAATCTGACATCATCATAAAAAAAGAAGAGAAAATGTAACAAGAGAAACCCCAATTCAAAAAGAAGAAAGAGGCATGCATTTCCAGTAAATATGCCACACTTACTGAAAGCACTCCTTCAGAACAAAACGCAGGCATTGATACTGCTAGACAGCACAGCAAAGGTGATGATAGTTCGAGAGTAACTAGGAAGTTCATACCAGTTGAAACTCCAGATTAGAAGGGTGAGAAGACCGGACAAACTTTACAAATTGGACATCCAAATTGAGGGTGATGTACTACTCACTACTAAAGTGATTTTCTGGAAAAAATTAACATATACTTATGATATTCTCCTGGCTTAACTGGATAGGCCTTTTGAGTTTATTGGGAAAGTCCCATAAGGGGAAGATATAATACTACCTTCTTTCCCTGTTCTAGTTCTCAGTTAAACAAGAGTATACAGAAGATCAGGCTCTTGAACAAGTGCTAGCACTATACCGCAATCATGTAGGTTGGGATAGGGGTTTGTCCCTCTCATATAATACCTATATGCTCTAGTCCAAAAGTGAAACCACAATACCCTATCATATATGAAGCAAAAGCTCCAGTGAGGGAAATCCTCTCACAACTTGAATACCAGGGTGAAGCTGAACCCTGTGTGTCTCCTAAGAACAATTCTATTTTTCCTGTAATGAAACAAGATAATTCCTATCACTTAGTATTAGATCGCAGATATTTAAATAGTCACACACACACTTTTGCAATTCAAAATTGACACACCATGGCTTCGATGAACAAAGTAATCTGGAAAAACTCCCCAAAAAAATTTGACATTTTCTTTCTGTCAAAATATAGAATGTGAAACCTCATATTTTATGGTGTTTTCTGCCCTAAGGTCACAAAGATGGTTCTGTCGACTTCCTCAAGGGTATAAAAAGAGTCCGGCATGCTTGCTACCCAAGTTACAAGAAATTGACTCTGAAGCATTGCCTTATGTTGATGACATCTATCTGGCGGATGATTACTTGAACACTCACTTAGCGAGAGTTGATAGAGCAGGATTGGATTGTTCAAATACTGCTACAATTTCAATTTTCAGAAATCAAAAATAGCTATTCTCAGTCTCCTTTTTTGGGATACAAACTGTTTAATAAATGCAAAAACCTTGCCCCACACCTTATAGAGAAATGTGCTCTTTTTCAACCACCAAACACCATAAAAAAGCAAGAGTCATTGTTAGAATTTCCTAATTTTGGTAAAACATACATCAGATTATGAACAATGGGTCATACTGTTCTGTGATGTATTTCCGCCAAATTGTTCCAATACACATTGGACATCAGAACATACACAAATACTCAGATCACTGCAATCTGACATCCTTGCATTCAGTCACTTACATAATCATGTCAACACAACCAATCTAGGGATACGCATAATTGTGGTATCCACTGGCTATATATATATGTCACCTTCAAATAAGGCGACACAGTGCCTATTGCATTTGAATTAGATTTATATTCCAATGCTGAACTGCATTTTGAGGCCACTGAAAAAATATTAACTGCAGTTCAGTCGGCTGTCATAAAGGAAAGACCACTGGCTCAGGGGAAACACCAGTTCCAGCCTTAGAAGCTGTCACAAAGGTGAGTGTTTCAAAAAGCAAAAGCCTTACATCTGAGATAGATAGTGTGAGCCTCTTCCTTTGACCCAGCTTTTCAGACTCAAGAATTCCTTCACCACGAATAAGAATACCCTATGACTAGTGAAATTTTGCCTCTTTATTAGTATGATTTTATAATCTACATTGATGATTCAGCTCAGCGTGTCGAAGGCAGCAAACAGCAATACTCATCTGCTTGGATTCAGTGTCATAAAAAAGGAAAATGTCAGCCAATAAAAATGTTTACACAGTCCTCAGTGGATTGTACTGAATACCTAGCTGAACTGAAAGCACTGATTCTGGCACTTGAGAATCAAGATCCTGAGTTCCCCACACTCATATTGTGTGATTCATATTACTGTGTCTGGTCTTATAATGAAAATGTGCATTATTGACACCTGAGTGGATTCAGAGACTCCAAATATACAATCAAGAATAAACTGCTTTCAGGAAAGGTGGGGCATCTTAAAGATTGATTACCACTGGTTCATGTAATTCATACACTGAGTCAGCAGTTTGTTGGAATATGCGTTTCACTGAATTCACTGGCTGATGAAGCCACGAAAGCAGCACTTCAGACTGTGAATAGACTCGTTCGTACATAAGGGTGGATGATTACATCATGGCTACAGTCATTGCTTCAAGCATTGGTGCTCCCTTATCTGAAAAATATCCAGCTAATTATGCTGATATGGTGAGTGCCCAAAATATTCCTTTTGCCTGTATTACGGCAGTGGTGGTTGAGTGATAACCAACCAGGACCACAGGCTAGAATGAATTGTTGCAACACATGAGGGATTGGCATCTGCACAAGTTGGTGTGACGGCTACAGTTTCTTTACTCCAGAAATTCTATTGGTGGCATGGTCTGTATAATCAAATTAAACAGTATGACCTCAACTGTAACATTTGTCAGCAAATTAAATTCCACCTCAGTGCACCAACCACAGACACCCATTTTAGTTTCAAAGAAACACCTCCAATGTGCATGTTTAGATCATTGCAGACCTCTAAAATATGATTGTGTGCATTAATGTATTCTACTAGCTGTAGATTTATGTTCTAGATTCCTAAGAGGATGGTCACAGTGATTGGCTGACACTCAAACTGTTATTAAAGATTTGCAAGTCTTTGTGGGGACTTATGCAGTAGCAGCAGTCCACTCAGTCTGTGGGCCTGTGTTTGCCTCTAAGACTTATAGGGATACCAAGTGAACCCTAGTTATTTCTGACCTAATCATCCTTAAGATAATGTGATAGTGGAAAGGAAGAAACATAACTTAAAGCAGTCCTTAACAACTAGAGTATTCCATTCAGGTAATAGTTGGATCCATCACTTGCATGGAGTCCAGAAAGCTTTAAAGAATCTGCCTAGAAGATTTTTAGGAAGCCGTACACCCATGAGATTCTTTTTGGCATCCAGATGCACATTCCAGATCTCGATAATCCTGATGAAGTGGCAGGAGACACCCTTTTATACATCAATTAATGTTTTGCTGTCGTATAGGGATTATAAGGCTTCAGAGATGAACGCTTGTTAGACCTGACAGCCTTAGGGTAGTCACCCCTAACTTTTTGCCTGCCTCCCTCCTCGTTTTTGGATACTGTTTTTGCTGGTTTTTAGACTCTGCACACTTTACCACTGCTAACCAGTGATAAAGTGTATATGCTCTCTCTCTGTAAACATGGTAACTTTGGATCATACCTGATTGAACTATTTAATCTACTTATAAGTCCCCAGTCATGTGCACTCCAGGTGCCTAGGGCATATAGATTAAATGCTACTAGTGGACCCGCAGCACGGATTGTGCCACCCACTTAAGTAGCCCCTTTTCCTTGTCCCAGGCCCACCCTTGCTAGGCCTGTGTGTGCAGTTTCACTGCCACCTCGACTTGGCATTTAAAAGTACTTGCCAAGCCTAGAACTCCCCTTTTTCTGCATATAAGTCACCCTTAATGTGTGCCCTGGGTATCCCCTAGAGCAGGGTGCTGTGTAGGTAAAAGGCAGGACATGTACCTGTGTAGTTATATGTCCTGGTAGTGTAAAACTCCTAAATTCGTTTTTGCACTACTGGGAGACCTGCTCCCTTCATAGGCTAACATTGGGGCTGCCCTCAGACACTGTTGAAGTGGCAGCTGCTGATCTGAAAGGAGCAGGGAGGTCGTATTTAGTATGGCCAGAATGGTAATACAAAATCCTACTGACTGGTGAAGTCGGATTTAATATTACTATTCTAGAAATGCCACTTTTAGAAAGTGAGCCTTTCTTTGCACTTAAATCCTTCTGTGCCTTACAATCCACGTCTGGCTAGGTTGAGTTGACAGCTCCTTGTGCATTCACTCAGACACACCCCAAACACAGGGTACTCAGCCTCACTTGCATACATCTGCATTTTGAATGGGTCTTCCTGGGCTGGGAGGGTGGAGGGCCTGCCCTCACACAAAGGACTGCCACACCCCCTACTGGGACCCTGGCAGACAGGATTGAACTGAAAGGGGACCTGGTGCACTTCTTAGCCACTCTTTGAAGTCTCCCCCACTTCAAAGGCACATTTGGGTATAAAACAGGGCCTCTGCCCTACCTCATCAGACACTTGCTGGAGAAGAAACCGGAACCAGAAACTACATCCTGCCAAGAAGAACTGCCTGGCTGCTCAAAGGACTCACCTGTCTGCTTTCTACAAAGGACTGCTGTCTTGCTGTTGCCCTGCTGCCTTGCTGAACTCTTGTCTGGCTGTGAAAGTGCTCTCCAAGGGCTTGGATAGAGCTTGCCTCCTGTTCCTTGAAGTCTCAGGACCAAAAAGACTTCTTCCTTTCACTTGGACGCTCCGTGCGCCGAAACTTTCGACGCACAGCTTGTTTCGCGGCGAGAAAAACGCCGCACACCGACGCTGATCGACGCGACGCCCTCGGGGCGATCGAGACTTCGACGCACAACCTCGCAAGGACAAAGCCGCTCGACTTTCCAGGAGAAATCGACGCGACGCCCACCGTGAGTGCGAAACTTTGACGCACGGCCTCGCAAGGACCACGCCGTCCGACTTCCAAGGAGAAATCGACGCGACGCCTGCCGTGAGACCAAACTTTCGACGCACGGCCTCGCAAGGACAACGCCGCCCGACTTCCAAGGAGAAATCGACGCGACGCCTACCGTGAGATCGAAACTTCGACGCGCAGCCCCGCAGAACGACGCGCAGCCGGAAAACAAGCAGGAGAATCCACGCACAGACCCGGGACATCTGGTAATCCCCGCGATCCACAAAAAGAGACTGTCTGCGCGCCGGAAAACGACGCCCGACTTCCCCGCGTGGAAAAGACCGACGCAAGTCTGTGTGTGCTGAGGAGAAATCGACGCACACACTCCTTTTTCCACGCATCTCTTCTCCTGTGGCCCTCTGAGGAGATTTTCCACCAGAAACCAGGTACTTTGTGCTTGAAAGACACTGTATTGCATTCTAAAGGACTTAAGACACTCTATATCACTTCCCTGTGATATTTCTACAATTTTCCATTGCAACTTTATTCTTTTTGACCTACAATTATCCTGATAAATATTATATATTTTTCTAAACACTGTGTGGTGTATTTTTGTGGTGCTATATGGTGGTATTGTATGATTTATTGCACAAATACTTTACACATTGCCTTCTAAGTTAAGCCTGACTGCTCGTGCCAAGCTACCAGAGGGTGGGCACAGGATACTCTTGGATAGTGTGTGACTTACCCTGACTAGAGTGAGGGCTTTTGCTTGGACAGGAGGTAACCTGACTGCCAACCAAAAACCCCATTTCTAACAACGCTCAAATAAAAATACCAAACGTTCTGAACCTTATGAAGTGAAGGAACAACCAGCAGCTTCCAGCTGGATTCCAAAGGTTGGGGATATAGTTTGAGAGAAGATCCTTTAGAAGAAGGAATTTGGCCCATCCTCCTGAGCACCTGTGCCAGTCCTAGGCAGTCAAGGAACATGAACTGTGATTTTGCCTCCACTTGCTGATTGTAAAAACTAACACTTTTTTTGATTGACCTAGTCAAGTTACACCATGTGTCCAATCCTACACAGTAGGACACTTGCCTGTTCTCACTACCCTGCATGAGTTCCCTCTGCAAAAATTAAGTAATACAAGTTTTGCTTCTCCTCAGCTGATTACTTCAGATGGTGAATTTTCACTAGTTCCTGGTGCTACTGCTAATACGGGACATGCTCCAGATGTGAGTACACAGCTTTCAAATGCTGCTTCTACTAATTAAGTTGTTTATTACTAACCACCTTTGGAGGAGACTGCCAGTTCTTCTTTGTCACATGAGGTCCCTGTTTTCACACAGACTGCATTTGTTTACTTTGTCAAAATTGAAGTTTTCTCTTCACATTCTTCACACACTTCCCTACATTGAGTACATGTTTTATTTTTATCAATGGCTGAAACAGACTTATCTGATTCCTCCTTGGTACTATATTTGGATTACCATTTCACTGTTTTCCCCTACATTTCACTGTTTTCCCCTACCACTGAATTTTTTGCAGTTTTTTTCTTGATTTTGAATGGAAATTATCTTCCAAAATGCACTGCTGCTGAACTGGCAGCAGGGTCTTGAAGCCTCATACTTCCTCATTACTCACATAAAGTGTAAAGAGAGCTGTCCCTTGTGAACATTTCTGCATTTCCTGTCTCTGACTGAATTGTGTTGGATAAGGTCCCATTTGATATTTTTGGTCCTACAGAAACTCCACAAATACCATATATTTTCAAAATAGCTAGGGACAACATAATTACTCCTGGTGCTATCACCGATGAATGAATTTGGAGACTATATGAAGTATGCTCTCCAAATTAGAAAGCTACATTGTATTTGAAACTGAGGAACTGTATGTGGATTCTGCCTATTATGGTGAAATGTTTTGCTATCACCATTATGCTCTCCACTATTTACCAAGAGCTAGTTTTCCATGTGCTATTTTTAATTACACATAATAGGAATATTGTCCAACACCACCAGTGTCACAACCCAATCTTGTGCTCTCTGTGCAGTGGATATTACTCACTGGCTTCAAGGCATTCCTTCCCCTGTGGTATCTGTCTGTCTCAAGTACTCCATGGCTTCTCCCTCCCGAAAGGTCTAAACTATTGGCACTTCGGTTCCGTTGCTCTGCAATTTTAGGCAAGTTAGCACCTGCAGATATGAAGTGCTGCTTTAGGATAGTTACCTTTCCACTCTGAACCATTGGGTTGTACCTTAATGCACTTGGGTTTGGTTGTACTTATAATTGTCAATTACTGTTTGCACCTGCTGCCTGTTAAATCATATTAATCTCTATGTAACACATGACTTTTCCTGGGTTCCTTTGGATGCCTCCACATGAGACATATGTCCTTCTGGAACACTCTTAGCTACCTGCATAAATAGCCCCTCTGAACTTGCATCGGAGGTTGGCCTTGTACCGTTATCTGGAGCCGTACCAGCACCTGTCAAGTCCTTTGCAAGCAGCTTCCTTGTACTCACCTCTTGAGTACCCGGATTTTCCTGTGTTTCTATCCAGTGCAAGCTTTGCATAGACCTTCATCGATTCAGTCCTGTGCAACCTCATTCCTGCATTCACCTTCCAATTCATCTGGAAACCATCCATCGCTCCAGTGTTCCCAGTCTCTTCAGATGACTCTGAGATCCTGTTTTCAGCAACACCTCCAGTGTCTCCCTCCATAAGCTATGATTCCATTTCCTCTCAAACTTCTTGGAATGACCTGCCTGCCTCCTTTGAACTCTAGCTCAAGTGCTTGTCTAGACTAAGTACTTGCCACCAGGTTCGTACACACCAATCCTTAATAGTATTTGCAGGTCTGTCTGTTATCTCCTTGCATGCCTTGAGTCTGTACTATCTCTCCAAGCCTTGGCTTCTAAATTGTGTTGCTCATGGACTAGAGACTGTCATCTGAACCAACAACATGCCTTCAACTTATGTACTGACAGTAATTGTGTTTTCTGTCATACCTTGGGAGTGCACTGACTCTATCCTTGTACCGAGTGTAACCATGTTTTCTAGCATATCCTGGGAGTTCCCATGACCCCAAGCTATATATTGAGTGTAACCTTGTTTCTAGCATACCTTGCAAGTTTCTCTAACTCCAATCCATGTTTCAAGTACAACTAAATTTCAAGCACAACCTTGGAAGTTATATGTAACTCCAACCTTGTGCCAAGAATTGAACTTGTTTAATGTATTGCCTCTTTTCAAACTTTAGTCAATCTTGGAAATGTTTGTAACTTCAACCTTGTGCCCAGAATAATATTGTTTTGTGTGTAGACTCATTTCAGAGTTTAGCCCATATGCTGAATATAATCTTAAGAGTATCAGTAACTCAAACCTTGTGCCATGCATAGTTTTGGTCTGAGTTTACCTAATTCCTAGTGTATTGCATTTCTGAGAGTAACCGGGTCACTAACATACCATGAGACTTTGTGTAACTTCCAGCCTATGGGCCTAGAATAACCTGGATTTGTATCTCCTTGTGAGTCTTTCTGATTCCAATCCACATGCCGAGTGCAATTGTGGGCGTGTTACCAGCTCCAACCTATGTTCTGAGTTTACTCATAAAGTACCTTAATCTCTACCTAGTACTTTAAATTCTTCCTTGAGAGTTCCAGAATATTCCATTTGAGTATGTTGTTGATCTGCTCTCATGGTCTGGTTAATAAGAAATAAGTCAGCATGAAATACTGAAGGATTGTATTATAACCTCTGTAGAGAATTTGATGCATTGATTGAATTGCCTCTTCTTTCTTTGAGAGTTCCAGAATATTCCATTTGAGTATCTTGTTGATCTGCTCTCATGGTATGGTTAATAAGAAATCAGTAAGTGTGAAATATCGAAGCATTGTAATGTAAACTGTGTAGAGGATTTGATGCATTCATTGAATCGCTTCTTCTTGTTGTTTTCAGTATATTGCATTTTCATTGTAATCAGAAGTTCTATCTCATAAACATTGACCTTCAGCTAAACCAGAAGGTCCCAGAAGTGACAATCCTGTTAAGCAGGGTAGCATAGTCGCTGAGCAGAACCAGTGCTGCAAGTATTCTTTTATTATTTTGTCTCTTCCCTATTTGGAAGTGGCCTGGGACTAGGAGTCCTATCCCTGGGTCCAGCTTCTTCCTGATTGGGAGTGGGGTCTAGCATCGGCTCCAGTGTTGTCCCCGCAGTTGGAACCATGTGAGTGCGTGACAACCAGTGAACAGGTCAAAAACATATGTGAAAGAGTTAAATATTTTTCAGGACACAAGCCCTTAGGCCTGTGTTCCTATTATTATACACTTACCCCTTCCCCAGGAAGAAAAATGTGCTGACCCAAACTAAATCGATTTATTTAAACTCATGTATATCTCAACTGACCATCCAGGGTTATAAGTATTGAAAATAATGTTGATGTGAAATTGATTTTGGTAACACGTCATTGGCAAGTACAAGGGATAAATGCTTTGTTTAGAGCAGCCCTCATACCTAGAAAAATGAGTTTCCTGAACAAAACAGTGCAACAAACAACTTGAATTGGTCTAACTAAAATTAAGGGCATGAATGCACCTTACATTCTTTCACTTGCACGTCTTAACAACTAGCAGCATTTTGCAAACTTCACGAAGAGCACTTAAATGACATGATTCAGAATGCTACATTTAATTCTTCAATTTCAGGTCCAACTGGGTGGTTAGTGTGGCCAGTCAACACTAATGGTTGTCATGCACATTTTTTAAACTCCTCCCGATGTGTTAAAGCTGTCAGAACGTTCAAGAGCAGTTACCAATTATAGTATAGGGAAAATGTGCTACCAATGGTTATAACATGTCATGTTAGCTGCAGATAAGAAACACCTGTCTCTCTTTTCTGAGTAAATAGATTTACAAGATTTCTTGTTAGGTCCTAAATAATCAAGTCCAAAATGCTTCCTATATGCCATATTTAATGAGATTCGAAAATAATGCAGCAGATGCTGCTGAACGATTAAGAGAGATTGGCAGGTAACATTTAGAAAAAGCAGTGACTGTTGTGAACAATGGCATGACTATGCTGTCAACTCACATTTATTCTTTTAAAAGCATTGTGTCACCTGCATTCGATATCATACAGAATGATATGTGTTTATTACAGCACGGACTAAACCAATTGAGATCGATTATGCAACTGAGTTGGATATGGATAAAAATATCTGAACACAACAGGGCCATCGGATTTAACAAGCATACAGAGACTGAAGGAGGAAAAAAGATACACATTGAGCTTTTACAGAAATACCCTTTTCAGTGAGCTGAGGCATCTTCTGTGAGCTGTGTGGTTGATCTACTGCTTTATAAATTACCAGTCTCTGCATTTCAGGTTGCATCTTGTTTAAGACATTTTCAAGTAGGCAGATATGAAGCTATGGGGCATCGTTGTGTTCACAAGTCTATATTATCTTTTGTTTGGAAATGCGCAAGTGGGGAAACAGAAGTCTTCCTTAGTGGAAAAGAATGTGAAACATCCTTTGACCTTTTATTACTTTGCAAAGAGGTAAAAATGCATGGTGCGTGAAATGTGTCCATGGACAACTTGGCAAGTTATCTGAAAGGTGCACCAGTCTTCTTGATTCACCCAGAGATCTGATTACTCTTGTGTGGGAGTTATTTTCTACTGAATGACCAAGGTTGCTGTGGGATGAAACCAGGTGTCCCATTTGTGAGGATGGTGTCCAGGGCTTTGGCCCGCTGTAACAACATGTTATTTCCAACCATACACAGTTAGGGAAACTATTGTATGGCCTTCTGTCCCTATTTTTTTAGTGTGAAGTTTGGTAAGCTCAGCCACCTGAAAGCCTTAATGTTTCAGAAGGATATCACTTTAACATCTGCCTGAGAGACTTTTGCTTTCCAGGTTGAAAGGTCTTCCTCTGAAGTCCAGTCGCTATTGCACACTAACTTGTCACATCATTTTGATGAACTTTGTCACTGAATATTTAATGCATCAAATACTGCTGGAGTGGTACACTTTTTAAAGTTATTGGGTGTGGCTTTGTGAGAACATTCCAGACTGTAATCGGAGTGATACGGTCCTTTGAGCACTCTTTGGTTTCGGGTATTTTTGGAAGCATACCAATTGTGTTGTTCCTAGTCATTGATGTTTTGTTTCTATTTTTTTTGGCCCTGCATTGGACGTTCCAACTCAAAGCCAAATGGTAATAAATCTGCCACACATCCTTCAGTGTCGTGAATACATGATACAGTATTTTGGATTGCTTTTGCTCCAGGAGTTGAATGTGAACTGGTCTTTTTCTTTTCGAGCCTTGAATTGCAATATGTACAGTCTGTATTCCACTGTCTGCTGTGCCCTTTAGAGTGTGCATAGGACCTGTGCCAGGCTACACATTTGAATCAATCTTTTGATATTACCCTGCTTGTTAGTTTGTTGAGGATCCACCTTCAGTGCTGTCCCATGAGACTACCAGTGATGCAGTATACATAGTATGAGCCGTCACTTTTATCGATATGTATGCTTCTGCTCTTGGATTGCTGGGATCTGGCTCTAACATTGTAGTTACACCATCAGCTCTCTTGCCTTCAGCAACATCTGAGTTTTCTGAATCTGACCATGTTTGTTCATTGTAACTTCCTTTTCAAGCCAAGGTAGATATGTCATCTGCGGTTGTGGGGTCCTTCCTGGATCACATTGATTTTGGACATGCAAATATATTGGGAGCCTCCTAGACTTCTGATTCAGCCCATTGTTTATAAGAAATTCATTTTTATTAATTTTATTGGCTTTTTTAACTGCCATATTTCAAAATAGCTATAACTTGACTGTATTGTTAAAGTGCACTTCATATCTTACACATACATTTGCTTAATATTTATATTTTAGGCTAGCTTTTGTGCTTTTATTTTAGTTTGCGCTTAGTCTCCCATGGCCCGGGAGGGTGGTAAAGTACAATAGGGCCTGCTTAGAACTTCCATTTTAAAATGCACATTTTAATTTAGCATTCCTTTCTAAATTGCCACTGCTGCAGAAAAATAAATTGTATTACCACCTCAATATGCTCTGTATGTGGAAGTTTTTGACGAGAAAGGTGCTGAAGAGTTGCTTCTGCACAGAGAGTATGAGTGCCAAATTGATTTAGTGCCTGGAGCAATCATTCTAAGTTGTTATATTTATGCCTTAGCTGATCAAGAAAATCAACACTTAAGAGAGTTCTTGGACTCATACCTTGCAAATGGGTTCTTACATCCCTACAAATTTCCAGCTGCATTGCCACTCTTTTTTGTATCCTAAGCCAATGGTGAGTTGAGGTTATGTATCGATTACAGAGCATTAATTAAGGTTACCCTTTACCACAGCTGTAATCTATATTAAGCTGGACTTGCGAGGAGCACACCATCTATTTCGCATGTGCTCCGGCGATGAATCAAAGACAGCTTTCAAGACTCGCCATGGCTTATATGAGTACACAGTGATGCCATTCTGCTTATGTAAAGCTCCTGCAATGTTGCAAAATGTTTTGAATGATGTCCGCAGGGAATATCTGGACTTGTTTGCTATTGTCTACATAGATGATATTTTCATATATTCTGACTCAGAAACACATGTAAAATAGATTTTACTAGCTCTCCGGAAACATAATGTATTCTGTAAACTCAGCAGTGCAAGTTCCATGTAACCACAGTGGAGTTTCTAGGAGTCATTCTCTCCCCCTCTGTAATGAAAATAGCAGACAGAAAAATCAAGGCAGTGCAGACTTGCCCACATCCACCTCAGTATGTGATGTACAATGCTTCCTTGACTTTGTAAATTTTTATCGCTGTTTCATTAATAACTTTTCACAAACAGTAAACCCAATAACAAAACTGTTGCATAAAAATGAACTATTTGTGTGGTCACCAGAATCAGAAAAAGCCTTTACAACTCCAAAGAAGGCTTTTACTTCAGCCCCAGTTATAGCTCATCCTACTATAAAACAACCCTGTGTGGTAGAAGACAATGTAGCAGATGTAGCAATTGGTGCTATTTTGTCACAAAGCAATCTGGTGGTTTATATTTTATGCAAACTTAATGCAGCTGAGTAAAATTCTGTAGTTGCTGAGAAAAAATTATTAGCCATTCGAGATACCTTTAAGGAGTGGCAACAACATCTAAAAGGAGCCAAGCATACCATCACTGTGTACTCCGATCATCGCAATCTAACATTTATGAGTTCTGCTTGTCTTCTCACTCCAAGACAATTGTGGTGGTGTTTTTTTGCTGATTTCGATTTTATACAGGCCTGGAAGTGATAATCGAAAAGCTGATGCATTATCACGCCAAGACTCAGTGACCACACATACTACTGTACCACCACAATCTATGATGGCTCCATCAAAAGTTCTTTGTATTAGTTAGGCAGAATAATTATTTGATAAAGTATGAGAAGTTTTCAAAGTTGAGAAATGGCAAAAGTGGCTCAAGGAGCATTTACACAGAAACATAGTTAAAGGACTACCTATGCATGATTCTCACCTATTTGTCCCAACTGTAGAACTACAGCAAACAATCTTCTATTGCCTTCAAGATAATCCCACTACAGGTCATCCTGGTATTCCAAAAACTACAGAATTAGTACAAAGATATTTTTGGTGGCCAACTATATAAGCAAATATAAGAGATGTGGTTTAACATTGTGACACTTGTGTTCAAAGAAAATCTAATAATTCCAAACCAAGAGAAACTGTGGGAACATATCACCTTACACTTCATTGGTGGATTACTAAAGGTTCAAAAACATTCAGTTATCTTGGTTGTGGTAGGTAGTCCAACCGAATAGGAAGATTTATAGCTTTTCAAAATGTACCCACATCCAGTCAGTTGGCTATCCTAATTCTTCAACACATTGTGCGGTTGCATGGCATTCCAAAGGTGATACTATCCGATCAAGGATCTCAATTCTCATCACAATTCTGGCAAACATGGAGCAAAGCTTTCCAAATTTTATTTACCACATCTACTAGTGATCTTCTGCAAACTGATGGCCAGAATGAATGTCTGACCGATTGTACGACGAAACAACAACTTCAAAAACAACTACTACCTTAACAACGAGGTCGGAACACCGACCTCGTTGCTACTACTAATGATTTTACCACAAATGCCTTAACAACGATATTTCGTTGTAAAGGCATTCCTGATAAAATCATTAGCAATAGGCACCATTCACCCTACATCCCTCACCCCATCCCCCCAACCCCACCCCAAAACCTAAAACCCCCTGGCCCCCCACCCACTCCCCAAAACCAAAAACGCCCCACCCCCCCAACCCCACCCCAAAACCTAAAACCCCCTGACCCCCCACCCACACCCCAAAACCAAAAACGCTCCAACCCCAACCTAAAACCTAAAACCCCCTGACCCCCCACCCACTCTCCAAAACCAAAAACGCCCCACCCCCCCAAACCCACCCTAAAACCTAAAACCCCCTGACCCCCCACCCACTCCCCAAAACAAAAAACGCCCCACCCCCCAACCCCACCCCAAAACCTAAAACCCCCTGACCCCCCACCCACTCCCCAAAACCAAAAACGCCCCACCCCCCAATCCCACCCTAAAACCTAAAAACCCCCTGACCCCCCACCCACTCCCCAAAACCAAAAACGCCCCACCCCACCCTAAAACCTAAAACCCCCTGACCCCCACCCACTCCCCAAAACCTAAACCCACCACTTACCTTCGCCAAGTCCCTTCTTTGTACCTTAACCACGCATGTTGGTTGTTCAGAACATACGTAGTTAAGGCACAAAAAAACTGAGTTGTGGTTAAAAAAAGCGTTGTTGCGCTTTCGTTAACCACGACTTTCGGAAAAAAAAAGTCATAAAAAAGGATGTTTCCCTGTCTGAACCAAGCCCTTAAGCAATATCTCTGTTGTTATGCCAAGGAAACACTTAATAACTGGGTTGCTTCTTTATGAATGGTGGAGATGGTGGAGATGGCTTATAACAATGCCTATCACTCATTCACTGGGTATTCTCCCTTTCATGGGTTATATGGCTATCATTCTAATACTCTCCCCATCACTCTACCTAATACAACACCAGATGCACCGGCTGTTACAGACACATTGCATGAAATTCAACATACTTAAAAAATAATTCGACACAATCTGCAATGAGTTAAAAAAGCCTACAAACTACAATATGGTGAAAGACAATGTCTGGGTCCTATATACCAACCTGGAGACAAAGTGTGGTTATCCAAAAAACACATGACATTCAAAAGGGAACAAATGCTTCATCCACAGTTCATAGGCCAGTATCGAGTGCTACAACAGATTAATCCAGTCACTTAGAAATGATGATTACCACGAACCCTACAAATGTATCCAGTCTTTCACGCGCCTCTTTCAAAATTAGCATCCGATAGATCCCGATCATCCTATATTGGTCAATGGAGAATGAGAGTACAAAGTATTTTTGGACTCAAAGACGTGAGAACATATTATGGTATTTGATCATCTGGAAAGGCTATGGTCCAGAGAATGATTCATGGATCGAAGCGAATCAGGTACATGCACCTGTACTGTATAATTATATTGAAATAACTGAGGTAGTTATTCATTGTATATTTGGTGACAAATACAAATGTGCCAATGTTTGTTTGAAAAAGGCTTCACTGCCATTGCGGTCGGTGTGTTGACTTGGCGGTTTGGCTTTGGCCAAACCACCAATGTCATAATAGTGGAGGTATGTACTGCCAGCCTATTTGCAGTAATACCTCCACTATTACACCGACCACCGGGTTCATAATGACCCCCTGAGTCCCTATACACTGATATTTATGTTGACCAGATACACAGTCCTATTTGATCCATAGGAATGGTATAACAGAACTTGACTGTGAAAAAGTTGAGACCGACACAATTGATCAGGGTTGTTGAAGGCTTTTGTACATAAATACTCTGCGCTATCATCTCCATAGCCAAGCTCTCCATGCTTCAGATGGATGCTCACATTTCTTTAGAATTTAAAGTAATCTTACTACAGTGTTTTAGACATGCTGAAGTATTGCTGAAGAATAGGTTGGAGATCTATGAAAAAGTCTAGCAATATACCAGCTTGTACAGTATATAGGTAGCAATACCAAAGTGTGATGTTGTTTTTTTAAATGAGGAAGTACACATTTTAAGAGGTGCACAGCATAAAGGGGTGCTGTATGCCATATTGACATGGGTATTCATGGGAGGCTCATGTTTGAAAATGATGCAGAGATATTTAAACTCTGGTAACACTAAAGGTGCTATGCCCATATAAACCTGGCAAAAAGTAGCTGTCCCAGCTTTCTTTGTTCTCACCAATGATTACAATTTCAAACATTTTAGGGTTTAACTTTAAATTGTTATTCATAGTCACTGCTAAACTACCTACAGGAAATTATGGAGATGGACTAAGGAGCTTAGAGACTGAGGGCCAGATTTATCCACCTTGTACACAATGAATTTTTAAGACAACTTGCTCTGCTGCCTGAAAAGAGAGAGAGCATGGCACATTCATATGCGCACCATCAGCTTCCAACAATCTTTTGCACCATGGTGCCTGCATTGCAGGGAAGATTGTTTTTGTCCAGAAAGTAATACCTTCATGCACAAAAACAATACTCTGTGGCTCTTTCCTCTTTCTATATGTGCTGCAGAATCCAGTCCACTTAGAAAGAGGAAGCAACAAGGAAATATAAAGATGTTTTTGCTTGTTGCTCCTCCCCTGGAAAGGTGCAGTATTTTGCCACATTTTCCAGGTTTACCAGTCTTGGTAAATCTGGGAATGCACCAACCTACATGGAAGCATGCATGTGAACACCAACACTCCATCCAGGGAATGCCTTCCCAGGACAGAGTAACTTAAGGCAGTGACTTATGCTTCCTTGGATTACTCTAGATTTGCCAAGCAGTGCAGAGCAACGTAAGGTGGCTTTTTGTTGCTTGGTTAATCTGACTTAAGTATTCTGTTGTCCTTGCAACACCATACATGACAAAAGGACACTTATAATCCAGGTGAATGGTAAACTGAATATCGCACGTCCTTCATATCCAGACGAAAGTCTCATATGAGACAAAAGGCTGCTAACATAAACATAAAACATAATCTGTGTTAAAGAAGATCCCTGTTGGTTTAGAGTGCTTCTAGATTTGAAATGTGCTAGTTTATGGTTTGGGGATTGCCTTAAAGGAATGAAGTAAAACAATGAAGGACAATGCCCTCCTAGCTGTCTTCCTCCAAAGCCTGGAATAGAAGTGCATAGCCCACCAACAAGCACACAGAGCATCAGACACTAGAAGTAAGAGAGGTAATTTCCTATGTATAATTTCTCCATTACTTTTTCCAGGACTAGCATAAGTGTGGTTAAGAGGTAGGGATTGCTGACATAATGTCAATGCATATATTATTAAAACCAAAATATCAGAAATTAAATATAGATATCAAAATATTGATATCCTTTAACTTAATTAGAAAACCACAAATATCAAGAACACCAATATCGCTGTTAGAAAGTATTGATTTGTACCTATATAGAAAACAAAATTATCAAAAACAAAAATTGCGTTACCTTTAAATAATATATAATTATTAAAAAATATTGTTTCACACGATATCGACTACGTTACCATCAAAATAATTAAATATTCATTAAAGAGTATTTAAAAAAACACATGTATGTTGTTTTTCACAGTAAGAGTGTGGAGTCGCACAGCAATTCCATCCATGACCAAACTGCTGGCTGTTCTCCAATTGCTGGCATCAGGTTCATTCCTGCCGCACAAGGGGTGGGATCTCACAACCATCCCTCTCTGCCTTCCTCACAAATGTTTCTCACAAAGGGGGCATTCTGCCATTAGGGGGGTAAAAAATAATGGCGCAAAGAAATCTAAGAGATTTCTTTGCGTCATTTTTTTGGCACTTTTAATGCCGGTTCAGAGCAGGCGTTTAAAGGAGGCACACCATTGTTTACAATGTGCTTCAATGGGCTTTGCAGGATTAGCGTTAAAAATGTTGATGCTAGTTCCCTATCTACTGACATGATGCACCGTATCTTAGATACGGGGCGCACATGGTAGCATTAGGGGGCGCAAGAAAAGTGGCACTGCACAGGGTGCAGCACCACTTTTCTTAAATCTAGCCCCTAAAGTCCACAAGCGCATAACAGTGCAACTGCAATCTATCTCCACTTTAAAATGTTTATTTGTATGAACTAAAAAAGACACCAGGCATACCCCACTTGCCGCAAGAGGATGCCAAGATATACACATACCTGAACATTTAACAATTACACATAATGAGGAACTTTCCCTTTTACATGACAACCCACATATTGAGAAACAAATCATATTGTTGTCTACAAGAGATAACTTCATAAACCTTGGACAATGTCAAATATAGATGATGGTTGGGAACTTCAAAATGTGTCCCAAGCATTTCACTCAAATTGTTGGAAAATTGATTATTTGTAAGGGCTGGTAGGTACCTACAATTAGCAATAGGCCACAACTCCACTAGGTCAAGTTGAGGCGTCAGTAAATTAATCCTTGGGAGCTTGGCCCACAAGCAGTTAGACTTAACTTAGCAAACAGGTGCATAAATCATTTAATTTCAACAAAACCGTAGATAAGTAAAACACAACTCACAATAAAAATCCACCACCAATTTATAAAACTAGGAAATATTTCTATCTTTACAATGACACCAAAGCAACAAACATCCCATGTTGGGAACTGGAGATATGAATTTTCAAAGATCAAATGAAAACAATGCTTTCTAGCACCTAAAAACCAAGGGGCCTCTTTATACTTGTTTTGCGCCGAATTTGCGTCATTCTTTTTTACGCAAAGTCAGTGCAAAACTAACTTCATATTTATACTTTGGCGCTGGACCTGTCTAGCTCCAAATTTATGGAGTTTAATTCATTTTTTGGACGTGGAAGCCTACTTTGCGTCAATGAGATGCAAGGTAGGCGTTCCCGTGCAAAAAATGACTCCATGGCTTTAGCGCCATATTTATCCCCCATGCTAAATCACACATGGGAGGAAGGGGGGTCAAAAAATTGTGCAAAGCTTGTTTGCACTGTTTTGTCACGTCTGGGTCAGGGCAGGCGTTAGGGGGCCTGTGGGCCTATTTCCATGGTGGAACACCATGGAATAGCCCCACAAGTGCCCTCCCCGGGCCCCAGGGACACCCCCACCCACACAAGAGGGACCTCGGAGGATGGGGGACTCCATCCCAGCTAAGGCTAGGTAAGTATCTTTTTTTTAAGTGCTGACCATTGGGGTTGTGGGCATGACTCCTGTCTTTTCTAAGTCAGGAGTCATGTGGTATGGATGGTTTTGCATCAGCAAATGACTCTAGGCAGGTTACAGTGATTCTATTTTTACTCTAACCTGCCTAATGTCATTTTTTGGTGCAAAACCCCCTTCTTCTATATCATAAGCCCCACCCGACTAACATCATTTTTTTTACGCTAGCCTACCCTTTGCATCTGCTTCCACCATTCCATAAATATGGTGCCCAGCTGGTGCACAGAAATGGTGCAGCTGGTGCTAAACGTTTTGGTGCAAAACTGCGTTAGTGCAGTTTTGCACCAAAAAGTACAAATCAGGGCCCAAAAGTGCCAACCGGGGACATCTGGTTTCACCTACCCGGGGCAAAGTCAGAGGTTGAGGCAGACCGCAATGGAGCTCTCCTCACATACACTGAGCAGGAGGCTTTGTCAAAGTATTGCCTTCACACTTGGGCCCAGTTTTCATAAAAGTTAGCACCGCGTTTGCACCATTTCTTTTCCGCAAAAGCGGTGCTAACTTAACTGCATATTTAGATTTTGACGCTAAAGAAGTCCAGCATCCAAATGTTTTACTTAGCATCATTTGTTGGGCGCACCACCTCACCTTGTGTTGTTTATTAACATGATATGAAAGGTAGATGTTCCTGCCTAAACAAATGACGCTAGGCTGCTAGCGCCAAGTTTACAACCCAATGGGAAAAATGATGCACATAAAGGACCGGGTCCAAAAAATGATGCTAAGTCTGATTAGCATAAAAAATGTAATGCCTCGTCAGACTAGGTGGTAAAATGAGACCCGCACACTACTATATAAGGGAAACACACCGAAGTAGCGTTGGAAAGCAACAGCACACCATTGAAGTGTTAATCCTACAGTTTGTCACCCGTAGAAGACAACAGCGATGATGCCAAGTGCTACCAGCACCACTACAGCAACTGCAAACACCACCACAGGAGCCACAAATTCAGCGTAGAAGACGGGAGAGGATCTTTCGCCAGCGTGGAAGCATCCTGGCCCTCAGGGAAGAAGAGATCATCAGACTCTACCAGCAAAGCCACCCATGACCAAACTCCTGGCTGTTTGACACTTGCTGACATCAGGTTCATTACAGACAACTGCTGCACAAGTGGGTGGGATCTCACAACCATCCCTCTCGGCCTTCCTCACAAATGCTCCGGATGCCATCATCTGACTCACACCCCGCCACATCTGGTTCCCCAACACCCAGGAACTGCAGCAGGAGACGAAGCAGGGTTTTTATCAAATTGCTGGCTTCCGGCATGTGCTGGGTGGTATGGACTGCACCCATGTCCAGTGTGTCCCTCCTATAGCAACTGAACACCTGTACAGGAATCACAAACATACCCACTACGCCAATGTGCAGGCCATCGTGGACCACTGTGGAATCATCACAAACATCTTTGCCAAATATCCAGGAAGCATCTATGATGCTTATGTCTTCAGGCACTCCACTATAAACCGGAGAGCGGCGTTGCTGGCGTTGCGGTGTCAGTTCCAGAGTTGGTGCGGGAGTCATCGGGCCCTGGAAGTCACACACATTTCAGATCAAACTCCAGGCTGATGAAGTCAGGAGCGCTAGCGTGGATGGCGTCGGGGCTGTGGTACGAAGCGGGACGATGCGATGTGCAGTACCCACAGGTCACGGTGCAGGCAGTGGCTCGGTGATGGCATCCAGAGGCATCGGTGAGACCAGTGCTGCACTGTGAGGCGGGGCAGTGTGACTTGCGGTGTCACCAGGTCATGATGGAGGCAGCAGTGTTGTTATTACTGAAGCACTGTCGTTGGTAGGCCCAAGCCGGCAGTGCAGGACGGGACGGTGCTTCGTGACCCTCACAAATGTTGTCCACAGGCCACGGTATAGGCAGGGATTCCTGGTGACGACACTGAAGTCAATGGTGCTGGCGTCGGTGGACCATGGCTGCGGTACGGGACAGGACAGTGCTTCGTACTCCTCACTAGCGGTGTCCACAGGCCATGGTGCAGGCAGCGGTGTCATCATCACTGGGAGTTGTGTCGTCGGGGATTCCCAGGCTGCGGTTTGAGCAGGCGATACCGGATTGCGGGGCTCACAGGTCACAGTGCGAGCAGCAGCTCAGTAAATTTGACCAATGATTGTGTCTGTAAAACCTAGGTCGGGGTGTAAAGTGGGCAGTGTAGCTTCATGCGGCTTCAGCAGGTCACGGTGCAGGCCAGCGGCGACATTGGCGGCATTGCTGTGGTTTCCCATCTTGAACAGCACAAAACATGCAGTTCCCAGTGCTGCAGGTTGAGGAAACTGAAGTCTTTGGTGTCCCTCAGACTTCCAACTGGAGGCAAGCTCCACTCCAAGCCCTTGGAGAACTCTCTCAAGCAGGGCACACAGCAAAGTTCACCCTTTTCACTCTTTTCCGGCAGAAGCAGCAACTGCGGGCCAGTCTAAAAAAGCAACACAGCTCCTCCTTCAGCTCTTTAGCTCTTCTCTGGGGCAGAGGTTCCTCTTGATTCCAGAAATATTCTAAATGTCTGGGTTTTGGGTCTTCTTCTTATACCCCTTTCTGCCTTTGAAGTTGGCAAACTTCAAATGAAAGTCTTAAGCGTTTGCAAGATCCTTCTTTGTCCAGGCCAGGCCCTAGACACTCGTCAGGTGGTTGGAGACTGCATTGTGTGAGGGAAGGCACAGTCCTTTCAGGTGTAATTGACCACTCCTCCCTCCACCCTAGCTCAGATGGCCCATCAAGATATGCAGGCTACACCCCAGACCCATCACAAGAGCCCATCTGTAAAACAAACCCAGACGGGGAATCTACAAACAGGCAGAGCCACAAAATGGTTCAAGCAAGAAAATGGCTACTTTCTAAAAGTGGCATTTTCCAACTTACAATTTAAAAAACTATTTCTCTAAAAGAAGTATTTTTGCAATTGTGAGTTCAGAGTCCCCAAACTCCATATTTATATCTGCCCTCAAAGGGAATCTGCGCTTTAAAGTTATTTAAAAGCAGCCCTCATGTTAACCTATGAGGGAGATAGGCCTGGCAACAGTGAAACCCAAATTTGGCAGTATGTCACTGTTAAGACATGTACAACACATAAGACCATGTCCCACCTTTAACATACACTGCAATCTGCCCATGGGGCTACATAGGGCCTAGCATAGGGGTGCCTTACTTGCATAAAAATGGAAGGTTTAGGCCTGGCAAGTGGGTACACTTGCCAAGTCAAATTGGCAGTTAAAAACTGAACACACAGACACTGCAGTGACAGGTCTGAGACATGTTTACAGGGCTACTAATGTGTGTGTCACAACGGGTGGTGCAGGCCCACTGGTAACATTTGATTTATAGGCCCTGGGCATCTCTAGTGCAGCTTAGTAGGGACTTATCAGTAAATCATATATGCCAATCATGGACAATCCAATCAACAGTACAATTTACACAGAGAGCATCTGCACTTTAGCACTGTTTAGCAGTGGTAGTGCCCAGAGTCCGTAAGCCAACAAAAACTGGTCAGAAAAATTAGGAGTAAGGAGGCAAAAAGATTGGGGATGACCCTGCAAAAAGGGCCAAGTGCAACACCCTGGGACAACCAGACTGACACATCACTGGACTGACAGGTGGAGCAATGTCCCCTATGAATACAAAAGCTGGACTCAAACAACTACGTGTCCACAGGATCAAACAAAACACAGATACTACACATAAAATACTTACCAAAGAATTGCTCTGCTATGTGATTTGCATTGGGCAACGTCAAACAACACACATATTGGCACTGCCTAAAATTAACCATGCTGTAGAAGTCTCAGGCAGCACTCATATCTATTGTCGTACAAGTAGTCCTATCACCATCTACGTATCACCTAAATATGATAGGTATACTCATTGTGTACAACTTACCCTTGTGTGGTACATAGTGCAGCACACTTTGAAATACAACTTCATCATCAATGAAAGATCATATGCAGGAATGGACACCTCACATGAAACCAACAAACAGATCGGTAAATCCCACACCTCCATGCCATGATACAAGGGTACCAACAATGAAGTGTGACAGATGTACTACTGACAATGTACAAGGAGAGGCCAGAAATGCACATGAAAGGGGATACATGGAACTTAGCAGGGCTTGACTCCTGATGCAGGGCACTGCTGAAAAGCACAGTATGTCCTGTCCTGTCCCACAGCTGTATGATAAAGCATGCATCCATCACAATACATCCCTTATAACTGTCCCACACTGGGCATATAAACCTCATGCACATACATATGCCAGCCAGCAATTGCCAACAACAACACTTTGTGCAAGGGTGGTATTCCTAAGCCAAAGGGGTAGAATTCACGTGCAACACACAGAGACCTATACCTGTTACATAGCACACAACATCACACACATCACTCTTCTGCAGGTCTAAAGTGAAGGCACTAAGGGCCACATGTCAGAAAAGTTGGACAGCATCTAAAGCTGTGCTACCTCACTTGGGCACCTTAGCATCCCTCTACCACCATCATGTGTTTGCCGTAGTCAATATAAGGCGCACCATGGTGCATAGTAGGTGCAATAGTGTCAACATTATGGATGCCATTGATGGACTGTGTAGGATAAATGCTAAATGTATGGTGCAAATCCTGCACAGTACATAGGCCCACATTTAAAGCAATGGTGTGCCCCATTTTTCTTCTTGCTCTGTGCAAGCGTCAAAAGTAGCAGATAAAATATAGTCAAATACCTCTGCACCATTTCAGTTTTAGCTGAATTGGGGAACACATCCCATGCATACCTGATGCCTTGCACAGGCATAATGTGTTCTAAGGTACACTAAGGGCTCGATAACAAGTTTGGAAAAGCTCGTCTGCCGAAGTCCTAACAAGTAGGTTACTGCCAGTGCGGCTGCCTCCCAGTCGGCCCCATTACAAGGTTCCTGCTGGAACAGAGTTTCTACCCGCTGGCCCATTGGGAAGTGGCCTACAGTATTGTCGCTGGCTTGTAATAGAGCTGGTGGCAATGTTGTAGTGCGTATGATGCACCAGCATCCTTGGCAAAGTTCACTGTTGCAAGGCATACAGTGAGCTTTGCGATAGGGCTGTCCAGGAGGGCTCCTGCACTACCCATGTCAAGTGCATAGGCAGTGCAGGGGCTCCTCTGGGGCCCCCTGCACCCCACCTCTGCCAGTCATTTCATGGCGGTGCTACTGCTATGAAACCGCTGGCAGGGAAGG
Source organism: Pleurodeles waltl (assembly GCF_031143425.1). NCBI lineage: Eukaryota > Metazoa > Chordata > Amphibia > Caudata > Salamandridae > Pleurodeles > Pleurodeles waltl. Next base: position 241,050,873 of record NC_090437.1, on the reverse strand, counting down.
GAGTTGTAATCCCCAGGGAGTGCAGCTTGCGTGCTTCCCTGGTGGATTAGGACAGCCAGCACCGCTACAGCGTTGTGGCGATGAAATGTGGCAGTGCTGGAAGTCCGACCGCGGCGCTACCACTGGGGTCATAATGTGGCAGCCGGACAACCGCATTGGCATCAGTCCGATCACCCACAGCAACCCTGGCAGTCTTAGGACCGCCAGGGTCTTAATGAGGGCGTAAGTGTTGCTCAGCATGGGTAGTGGCACTTTCTAAACATGGCACTGTGATTATTTGCCTAGTTGACCCACAATAGTGTCAACAAAAATGAGGCAAATGTGGTGCAAGTATTTTGTGAATGATCTTAGTCACATCATGTGTGCATAGAATGTGAATGTTGAGTGTGTATCTGGTACTTAGGAGATGTCTGGCATGCATGTGCACATGGTGTTCAATACATAGGAATACTGTAGCTGCACCCAGTGCAGTGCCAATCTTACTGTGCCCCTTAGGGCACCCAAACAGCCACCACGTGTGTTCCGCATTACCCAATTTGCATAACATAGCACAGCGTAGCGGACAATAGGTACCAATTCTGTAGATAACCTAGATATACTGTTCATGTTTTGGCCAAACTGTATGGGCACTAAGACTGAACGGTACATGTGGGCCTTTGTGAGCAGTGGTGTGCCCGCTTGTAACGCATGGGATGAGCAGGTGTTCATCCAAGGACGCGTGAATGATGCTTTGCCAAACATTAGAATTTCCAGTAGGAAGTATCCAGTCCCCTATCAGATGACCCCCACCTTGCATCCTTCATGCCTGGCCAAGGCTCGAAGTAGCACCAGGGGTGTCAAAGTGGTGGACTGCATACATGGCGTCACATATTGACAATGGCAGAGGAAGTCTGGAATTGGAGGGCCACTTGATCCTCACTAGTCTGATGACACAAATGTTGAGCAAGAACACAGCAGTCCACTTACCTCTGGGCCCTGATGGTCAACAATGGATAGCCGTTACCCCAATGACATGTACATCATACTGTATATGGATGGTAGGAAGTTTGTATTGATGTGGAGTTTGTCATTGTTGTGGAATGAGTGTGGACTGCATGTGTCATTTGAGGATGCTGTGTACATTACATGTTTGTTCTACCTCCACCCAATGCTGTAGTTATTGCTATGTTCTCCTCAGCTGCCAATATGACTCCAGCCGAAAAACACACCCTTGAGAAGAGGGCTGACAGGTACAGACACATAATGGTGGTTCAGGCCGGATATTAAAGGATGCTGAAGAGATACAGGAGGGAGAAATTCACTGGGGCTTGGTATGCATTTTCAAATAGGGGACCTGCATTACAGCCCACAACTGGTTAGGCCATATCGGTGAAGAAATGTGGGGCCAGTGGGGCCTCTGCTGGTCTTACCCCTTTCACTGCTACTGCACCAATCCACAGGCAGGCACCCTAACAGCCACCTCCTCCAGCCACAAGCTCTACCTTTGAGTCTGACATGAGATGGAACATGGCAGCCATGAGGGCAAGGCTGGATATGTTGGAAAGAGACAATGCCCGTAATCACAAACTACTAAAGTACTGCAAGAACAAACTGAAGAAGTTGTAAAAATGATTTGTGCCAAAGCCTCCCTGTTCCATCCATTTCTCTTTTACTGATGTTAATTTGCTTAGTGGGTTTTAGGTGGGTAGTGTTAGGATAGTAAAATAGTGTAATTTAGGAGTAGGTTGGTGTAAGTATATTTGGGGGTGGGTTTGAGTACATTTTTTATTTTGGGGGATTGGGTGGAGGTTATGTTGGGGTTTCTATGTTAATAAAAAAACATTTTAAAAATCTAAAAACAACTACAAAAATATAGATTTGTTTAGGAAATAGGTTAGGTTAATACATGTGTAGCCTCAGTTTATGTTGTCCTGCTCGTGTCTTGTCTCTTAAGAGGGGTTAAGGGGACAATGCTTAGAGTGTGGCGTTACATGTGTAAGATTAGTTTAGAGAAGGATAGATAGGTCTAGGTGTAAGTTAAGTTAAGTTAGCTTTGGTTAGTTTAGTGTAGTCTAGTGTATAGGATAGGTTTTGATATGATGGTATTAATATGTTTTAATAAATCATTTTAGTATTAGACAATTATCTCTCCATGTTGATTGTGTGTCTGGGTGTTGTCATGTGTGCACTGGCCAAGTAGGAGAAATGGCTTAGGGTATGCGTTCTTTCTTTATTTCCATGGATGACTATGTGCATCCCCTATGACTAAGGAGCTGTCAGATTGGCTGCTAAATGACATCAGCTAATTAAAACATTTGTCATCCACAGTTTCAGCCATCCCCATTGTGTATGTATACAGTATTTTGGACAGGTAAGTATGGAACTTCAACTGCCATTCTTGGGGAGTTGCAGTATTATTAGTGAAAAGTTTGGCACATATGCATTAGCCATATTTGAGTCTGCATCTTGCCACACTGACAGCTGCCTGTCACTGATTAGATTTGCCTCTTCTGAACCACACATATTAGTTGCACAGGTGCTCTCATCTGGGTAAATTACCATACACTTGGTTCAGACCAATACATGCAATATGTCAATTTCCATGGCTATCTGTTCAGTACATGAACTTAAGACTCTGTAAGTTGGTTGTAGCCCACAACACCATCATTCACCTTTTTCATGTTAGGATCCTAGTGTGTGGCTTTGTGAATGACAGTGATGCACACATGTAATTATGCTCTGTTGTCATTGACATAGCGTTACAGAGGGCACATTGCCTGCTGTGACAACACTGGCCTAATCTCAAGCACAGAACTAAGGAGATACTGTACATGTGGCACAGACTGGTGCTACTGGGTGGTTTTCCTTGTGAATGTTGCCCCTTCCACATCTTCATCCTCATATGTGTGGTGTGCCTCCTGTGCCATGGGTGGTAATGTTGTTGAAGTTGAGGGGGGCACACACACATCAGGGGATAGAGATGTGGAGTCAACTGTCCCTGCAGCTGCCATTTGTGGGAACACATAAGCCATACCTGCAGCAAGGAGGAACTGTTAATTTCTCAACAATGCAGCAACATCACAGTGGTAGGCAGACATGTTTTCCCTGAGGGAGGCCACATCCTGCTATATTGACTCCAGCTTATTCTGCATAGCCCCCAGTTTGTTGTCTATCATGCTCCTGTCACTTTGGGAGGGTAATTGTTGAAGCCTCTGCTTTATGACAGTAGCTCTGTCAGCCAAGGACTGATGGAGTCCAAGTAGCAGGAAGTGGGTACATCTGATGGCATCTGAGTTGTCCTTATTTGGACTGAGGCACCTCTGCATTACTTTTAGGCTGCCTTCCATGGCCCTCATCCCCACCTGCACCTGCTTGGCCAGCTCACTACTGGCTGGTGCTGAGTGTTGGTAGCTGGGTGGATCATGTGGAGACCCCGCAATGATGTGGGTCCTCCCTGCCTCTGGAGTTGGTGTTTGGAGGGAACCTAGGAACCTAGGACATCATGAAAAGTCTCCTCATTGACGGTCGGCATCCGGTCATCCATGTTATCTGTAAAATACAGGACAGGCAGGTCAGCAGGAGGTAAGGTGTCATCCTCTGCAATGAGATAGTGAAATTTGAATCTTTGACTGTGGTGGCTGTTGACATGGCTCACCATTTACTTGCTAATGGAGACTCAGGCCCTCATTATGACATTGGGGGTAAGTTCCGCTTACCGCCATGCTGACTGACGCCAACATACTGCCATTGCAGCGGTTTACAGCTACCCATATTATGACACACACATAGCAATCCATCACTATACGGACACACACACACAAGTCTGCCAGCCCAAAGGTCAGTGATAAACTGACAGTACCAAAACCCACACTGTTACACCAACAGAACTATGCCCAGAGCATTATGACCCACGAATCACCAAGGTGGACATTCAACTGTGGCAAACCATTGACGGTGCATACTGCTTTGCTCAAAATACACACAACCTAATAAAACAACACCACATTGGACAATTCAAACTACACACACCTGACACACATACACACACCACACCCACACACCCACACCACTATAAAACACACACACACACATTGCCCACAACCCTTTACGACTCAAGAAAATTGACAACTGAGAGAGAGACACACCAAGAGCACCCACAGAACCAGAGCCACAGAACACCATCACCCATACACCATCCACGCACCTTACAGCACACACCCCAACACATCACCCCACACACCCTCACACACACCACTCACACTACACCCATGGCACCACAAAGACACCCCAGGTTCTCAGAGGAGGAGCTAAGGGTCATGGTGGAGGAAGTCATCTGGGTAGAGCCACAACTATTCTGATCACAGGTGCAGCAGACATCCATTGCCAGGAAGATGGAGCTATGGCGGAGGATCGTGGACAGGGTCAACGCCGTGGGACAGCACCCAAGAACAAGGGATGACATCAGGAAGAGGTGGAACGACCAACAGGGGAAGGTGAGTTCCGTGATAGCAAGACACCAGATAGCAGTACAGAGGACTGGCGGTGGACCCCCACTTCCTCCCCCACAACTACCAACATGGGAGGAGCAAGTCTTGGCAATCATGCATCCTGAGGGCCTGGCAGGAGAAGCAGGAGGACTGGACTCTGGTAAGTCAGTTCCCTATTACTATTACCCCCGTATCCTGTGTGCAATCACATACCCCACCCTCACCCTCACTCCCATCACTCCACCGCCTCCCACACACCCTACCCTCACAACCCACCCCTCCCACAACCAAGCCCTGCAAGCAACACCAATGCATGGACACCCACCACAGACCTGCATGGACACCCATCACCAAAGTATGCACACTTGAGATGATCACCTAGCCCACCAAATCACCACTCACACAAGCCTAAGCTACCAGGGCAATAACAACCATACAGGGCAACACACCCATTTACAAGATGTCACACGCAGAAACAATAACACCACATTTACACCCCCACAGGTCCCTCACACAGCGTCACCAGAGAAGAGGTGCCAGCAACATCCAGTCCCCCCACAGAAGAGGCCCTCAGTGATGACAGCAGTTCTGCATGCCTGGATCAGACGGACCAACCTGGCCCATCAGGGACCTCCGGACGGTCAGTTACCCAGGCACAGTCCCATACCACCACAGAGACTCCCCCCTCAGGAAACACCAGCACTGCACCCACCCAGCGGGCCCATAACACTGTCCCCAGGACACGTTAATCAGCAGTGTGTCCACTACTACATGGACCCCAGGCAACCACACAAACACAGGATGATCAGGGACCTGGGGTCAGTGGCAGTGGGCACACGGTTCAGGGGACAGAGGCACAGGACAACAGGGAAGCTGGAAGGACTGCTGTGCAGCAGTGGGAGGACAGGCCCAGGGAACCAACTCTCCAAGAGGCACACACCAACATCCTGAGAGCATACCACAATTCCCAGGAGACGATGGGCCAGATACTGTACAAGTTGCAGGAGACTCAGCGGCTGCAGGAGAGACAGTACTTGGGGATCAGGGAAGACCTGAGGGACATCCACATCACCCTGGTCACCATTGCAGGGTTGCTGGCAGACATGGCCAACACCATGAGGGAGGCAGTGGCACACCAACAGGCCCCTCACACTAGCCAACCCGATGAACAGCCTTCCACCTCCGCTGACGCTACTGGACAGGAGGCCCCACCACAGGAACAACAGGCCATCAGCAACCCTCCCCCTGCAGAAGGAGAACCACCCCGCAAATGGTCCCTGTGATCCAGGCAGAAGCCAGAGACTATTGCCAAGACCCCGCCAGGAAATAAGACTCTCCTGAATGTCACCATTGTGCCCCCACTATGTCACCCTGTCTACCTTGAACTGCCATTGCTCCACTTCCTATGCACCCTTGGACAGTGGTGCACCTGTGATACAAATAGACTGGAACTTTATCGTGGACCCTCCTCCACCACCACCCCAGTCATTTGCAATACCCATTCCAATTAGCACATAACTAAACACCCTTGTAAAAAATACAAGTATGGAGTCGATCAATTGATTGAACTATGTATTCGTTTAACAAGCTGTAAACATTGCAATTCAACTGTACAGTAATGTATACATAGGTATGGCCTGTAGTCAACACACCAGGAGCCAGAGTGGGGCGCAGATATCTGTAAATAGGCATGCCAAAGTGTACAGTAAGTGGCCATAGTAGTGGGAATATCAGCCTGCCAGTGACAATATCCAATACAAAACTGTCAATGGAAGGTGAAGTTACAGTGTCTTACCTGTGTTTCACTGGAAGTACTTTCATATGATTGCTGTTCTATTGTCCACATCCTCATCCTCTGCCTCCTCTTTGTCACGGTCCACTGGGTCCACTGCTGCCACAAGCCCATCTCCAGCCTCATCCTCCTGCAGAAAAGGCACATGGCGACATAAGGCAAGGTTGAGCAACATACATGCCACGATGATTTGGCACACCTTCTTGGGTGAGTAGCACAGGGAACCCCCTGTTAGATGGAGGCACCGAAACCTGGCCTTCAGGAGACCGAATGTCCTCTCTATTATTCTTCTTGTTCGCCCATGTGCCTCATTGTAACGTTCCTCTGCCCTTGTCCTGGGATTCCTCACTGGGGTCAGTAGCCATGAGAGTTTGGGGTAACCAGAGTCACCTGCAAAATTGAGGGATACCTGTTAGCCAAACACTAACCCTCAGGGCCAACCCCATACCCATACACCAACATATACTGGGTGAGAACCATGGGCTCACCTATTAGCCACTGTGAGAAAACAGGGCTGATTGCAGAGGCCCCCTAACTTTTTGCCCCCATTTTCCACTTTTTGCTGGTGTTTTCCTGACTCTGATGGTGCCCTGGGTACTGCTAACCAGTCCCAGGGCCTGTGCTCTGTGTAAAATGGATATGCAAATTAGGCTAATTATAATTGGCTAAGTTAACCTACCTATAAGTCCCTAGTATATGGTAGGGCATGTAGGTTTAGGGACCACAGCATAGGTAGTGCACCCATAGGTGCACTGCTGAGGTGCCCAGTGTCATTTTAAAGGCAGGCCTGCCTTGCTGGCTGCTTTTAAATTAAAGTTATATGCAAATTCGACTTTGGAATTAAAAGTAGTTCCAAAGTCTTAAACTACCTTATTTTTACATATAAGTCACCCCTAAGGTGTGCCCTATGTGCCCCTAGGGCTGGGTGCCATGTAACTATAAGCAGGGACTTTATAAAAATAGTTTTATAAGCCCTGGTGAGGTAAAAACAGCCAAATTTGTTCTTCCCTCATTGTAGTAAATGGCCTTCATAGGCTAAAATGGGGAGACTTTATTTTAATTTTTAAAGTCTCCTTAAATGATGCATACCAGGAGTTTGGTATCAAATTAATTGTTGTAATAAATCCCACAACTTCCAGTTGTGGGATTTAATATAACTTGTTCAGGTAAAGAGTTTTAAACTTTACCTGAAAAGTTGCCAATTTCAGCCCTGCATTGTTTTTGCTGCTGTGCTCTGATTGGCCAGCCTGAGCAGCTTGGCCAAGCTGCCTCGATGAGGTGTGAAGTGGCCTGGCTTCACACAAAGGAATGTGCCTGTGGGAAGGAATCTCCCCTCAGCAAATGGTGAGGCAGGAAGGGGGAGGGCTGCCAAACTGGTCTTCAAAGGCAGAGAAGGACAATTGGAGCAACCAGCAACACCCCCACATCCTGCAACCCCAGACAATTAGGTGCCCCCTTGATTAGATGAGGAGAGGGCAGGAGAGGGGTGTGTTTATGATTGTTAGCCACACCAGTGGGTGGGCTCAGCCAGATGTAACCTCCAAAAATCAGATTCAGCCATGATGGATTTTTAGAGAATGTTGCCTCCTGGGATTGATTTTTGCCACACTTCCCAGGAAGTGGTCATCACAGGGGGAATGACCCTGCACCTGATTGGAGAACCAGGACCCCCCTGCTTTTCACCCAGGAGCAAGGATAAAACTGGCAGACCTGCACCCACACCCCAGTTCCCTACCACATCCAACAAGGAAGAGCAACAGAAGAAGAAGGACTGCCCTGCTGGACCCCTGGCCTGCACCTGGAACCTGCACTCAGAAGGACTGCACCAGCTGCACACTTGGGCTTGACCACAAGAAGGACTTTGCCTGGCTTCAACTGGTTCAAGGAGGGACTCCCTGTTTGCTACAGGTGAAAAATTGCTTACCAGAGTCCCCTGCACCAACTCCTGAAGAAAGCGACCAGCTGACCACTGTCCAGTGGCCAAAAAGGAGTTTGCGCCAGGTGCATTTTGGGAGTTGTAGTACGCACCCCCCAAGGACCATCTCAGAACTTCTGGACCCTTGGGGTGAGCTGTGGACCTCAAAAGAACCTTAAAAGGACATCTGGGAGAAGCCCCAGAAGTTTGGAGAACTTTGGACAACTTTTGAAAAAAAGCTCCATAGAGGGACCGACCCGCTGCGGCAACTCTAGCCGGCTTGCCTCAACCGCGACCCGGCCTGATTTGCTGGTTCGTCCCGGTAAAGAAAAATCTCAGAAAAAGAGACTAAGTCCGAAGGTAAAAAGTTGACCGGGACCTCCCAGCCAGCGTATCCCAGGAGGGCTCCATGGACGTCGGATCAAGATCCAGGTTTACCCCGGTCTAAGGATTTTCACCTTGAAAAAACGACTAAGTCCGAAGGTAAAAATCTCCACCGAGGATTCCAGCATCGCGTATCCTTAGAAGGGCTCCAGGAGGTCGGATTGGACTGGCAGGTTCGTCCTGCTGAAGAAAATCTTTGAAAAAAAGACTAAGGGGGTCATTCTGAACCTGGCGGTCCATGACCGCCATGGCGGAGGGCGGCGGAAGCACCGCCAACAGGCTGGCGGTGCTTCCTGGGCTATTCTGACCGCGGCGGTAAAGCCACGGTCAGAAAAGGGGAACCGGCGGTTTCCTGCCGGTTTTCCCCTGGCCCAGGGAATCTGCCATGGCGGCGCTGCTTGCAGCACCGCCATGGGGATTCCGACCCCCTTCCCGCCAGCCTGTTTCTGGCGGTGTCCACCGCCAGAACCAGGATGGCGGGAACGGGTGCCATGGGGCCCCTGGGGGCCCCTGCACTGCCCATGCCACTGGCTTTGCAGACAGTGAAAATCGCGACGGGTGCCACTGCACCCGTCGCACCCCTGCAACTCCGCTGGCTCCATTCGGAGCCGGCTTCCTCGTTGCAGGGGCTTTCCCGCTGGGCCGGCAGGCGGCCTTTTGGCGGCCCAGCGAGAAAGTTGGAATGACCGCCGCGGTCTTTTGACCACGGTGCGGTCATTCGGCGGTAACCGCATGACCGCCTAAGTGTGAAGGTAAACTTTTAACCGAGGCCTCCCGCGGCCGGTAGCCGAGCAGGGCTCCATCGCGGTCGGCCTTAAACTTTGACTTTGCCCCGGTCGAGGTGCAACCAGATGACCTGATTGGCGCTTTTTGTTTCTAGGCGCTAAAAAAAGAATAAATCTTTAAAAATTCATATCTCCGGTTCCCCTTATCCGATTCTATTCGTTTTGGTGTCATTTTAAAGATAAAAATATAATCTATTCTTATAAATTGGATTTTTAAACTGTTTCCTGTGTTTTATTTAATTATTGTTTTGTGATATTTGAATGCTTTACACTCTGTCTCCTAAGTTAAGCCTTGACGCTCGTTGCCAAGCTACCAAGGGTTGAGCTGGGGTTAATTTACTGAGACCTAACTGGACCTTAGTGGAGGTTAGTGGCCTATTGCTAAGTGTAGGTACCTACCTGCCCTTACCAATAACCCATTTTCCAACAGCCACACCCAGTGCCTCTGGAGTTGAGCCATCACATATGGGATGCTGCTTTTCCTCAGGATAAAGGCATCATGCACAGGCCCAGGATACTTTGCATTGACATGGGAGATGTACTGGTCACGCCAGGCACACTATCTGTACATTCATCAAATGAAAGCTCTTTCGATTTCTGAAGTCCTGTTAATTTTTCCGGGGGGGAGCAAAGGCAATATGTGTACCATCGATTCCCTCAATAATGTTGGCGATATGTCCCATTGCATAGAAGTCAGCTTTCACTGTGGCCAAATCCTCCACCTGGCGAAAAACAATGTAGCTGCACATGTGTTTTATCAGGGCAGACAACACTCTTGTTAGCACTATTGAGAACATTGGCTGTGACATTCCTGCTGCCAAGCCCACTGTCACTTGGAAAGAACCAGTTGCCAAGAAATGGAGCACAGATAGGACTTGCACAAGAGGGGGGATCCCAGTGGCGTGATGGATAGCAGATATCAGGTCTGGCTCCAATTGGACACACAGCTCTTAGATTGTGGCCCTGTCTGGTGGATGGGGTCCTACCACAGTACCGAGTGCTGTATGGGCCTCCAGACCAACAGGTGAGTACACTGTGAGCATGATGCATGGGGCATGAATGCATGGAGTGCTGCGTGTGAGGGCCCCGTGTAAGGGGGTTAGAAGGGTCCTGGGCAGCGTGCTGCATGTATGGTGGGCAAGGTCTCTGCGAAAGGGGATGTGAGGGATCTAATGGGCCATGAGTGTAAGAGGCTGGACGGTATGGCTGATACCTTCTTTCTATGTTTATTTCTCTTCAGGTCAGCGCCCATCTGAAAAAGGGTATATGGCGTGCTATCGTCAAGGACTTGCGAACCCTGGGGGTCTATAGCAGGTGGAGCACTACTGTCAGAAATGGTGGGAGGACCGGAGATGCTGGGCATGGATGCCCAGCTGGGGATGGCCTCCCAACTAGGAAGGGGTGCCTGTCGAACTCTGACCCCCCTGATGTTCTGCATATTGGTAGTGACCTATCCAGAGCTGGATGGGCGCTTGAGGGCATCACAGCAGCCACAAGGGGGTGAGTACAGTTTCACATTATACAACTTGTGCGTGGTGGAGTGGTCTTCGGGTGGGGGATGTGGGTCTGTGGGTGCCCCTAGGCCAGGGCGGACATTGCAGGATAGGTTCCATGTTGGGCAGGAGCTGATGAACACCACCTCCAACCAAGCTAATAGGCATCCACTACTGGGCAGGGCTCTGTGGGTCTCAGGTATGCTGAAATTGGCGCTAGGTATTCCTGTACATGGCCTGGTGACTAGCATTGTGACTGGTAGTGCATTGCTTAGTGTGTAGGGATGTTCCCTGTGTGTGTGTGTGTCGTGTACACCAACGGTGGTGTTGTTGCTGCCACTGACCAAGTTTATCCTTTGTTTCTTCTCCCCCTTTTTGTTTTGTCACCCTGTCCTTCTGTGCCTTAGCCTCATCTGGTGGCGGAGCAGAGGCACCGGTGACTGATCGGTGAAGGCACCAGTGGGACAGAGGGTGAGGGAGCACCACGACAGAGACAGGAGAGGACAGTTCGACAGTGATACCTCCTCTGATGGAAGCTCCCTGGTGGTGGCAGACACCTTTGTGCCCACCCTAACTACAGGTACAGCCACCACCACTGTACCAGCACCACCCTCCCAGAAGCCCCTCAGCGAGTTTCCTGTGCCCGCTCACCCAGGAGGTTGGGCAACTCCTTTGCCCCAGGCACTTCAGGCCCTGCACCAGTTGGCCCTGCTGCCCTGAGTGAGGAGGCTATTGACCTCCTGCGATCCATCTCTGTTGGGCAGTCAGTCATTGGGGCTGGCAGGCCATTTGCAACAAACAAATGCATTCCTGGAGGGCATTCAATCTGGCATGGCGGCCCAACAGAGATCAATCCAGGCTCTGGCCTCCTCCCTAATGGCAGCCATTGTTCCTGTCTCTAGCTTCCCCCTCCAACTTCCTCTGCCCAGTCCCATTCCCCTCAACCCCAACCTATCCGAAGTACACATTCAGACCAGAATGAGCCCAAGACAACACACAGGAGTAGCTCAGGCAAACACAAGCACCACACATCATCCCACAGGCACTCACACAAATACCATCCAGATGCAGACATAATAACATCCACTGCCTCCACTGTGTCCCCCTCCTCCTCGTCATCCACCCCCTCCCAATAGCTTCTCCACTCACACCTGCATGCACTACATCCTCATCCACTACCACCATCACTAGCACGCCTATCACTAAACACCCCTCACTGGCAGTCACCACCCCCACATCCATGTACAATTCCCCTGTGTCCTCTCCCTCTGTGTCTGTGTCCCCTCCTCCCTAAGTACACAAGCGCAAGCACTCTGACACCCAACAGCCATCCACCTCACAACAGTATACAGCCTATGCACTTGTACCCAAACACAGCAGACAGACACCTCCTACAACTACTCCCTCTTCCTCCACTCCCAGACCTTCACCCTCTTCCCGCCCCAGTGTCCCTAAGAACCTTTTCCTTTCCGGCATTGACCTCTTCCCCACCCCTCCATCCTTCACATCAGGCCAGGGTGATCAGAACCGAGGCTAGTAACTAAGCCACCCAGTCCACGGCCACAGTAGTGTCAGCAGCTACTGTAGGTGTGAGATGCTCCAGGCAACCACCCGTCAGCACTGGCAGTGTGCCTGCACCAGCTGCCAAGGGGAAGGGGAAGGGCAAGGATGCACCACCAGCTGCCACGGTGAAAGGCAAGGAGGCACCATCAGCTGCCAAGGGGAATGGCAAAGGGCCTGCACCTGCAGGCAGGAAGGACATGAGGCCTGGTGCTGGGACTGATTCTGGGCCCACACCACCATCCATGGCGGTTCAGCTATCCGAGGCTGCAGGGGAAGGGCTAGATCCTCCCCCCACTACTGGCATCCCCATCACCAGCACCGCCACCAGCATCACTGCCTGAAGCAGTGCCAGCAGCAGCATCCCCAGTGGGAAGCCATCCGAGGCTGCAGGGGAAGGGCTGGAGCCTCCCCCACACCACTGGCATCCCTGACACCAGCACCGCCCCAGCGTCACTGCTTGCAGCAGTGCCAGCAGCAGCAGCCCAACCACTGGCATCCCCCATACCAGCCCTGCCACTGCCACCACTGAGCAGTCGTCACCGCCGGCGGGCAGTGTGTAGTCCTGTATCCATGGACTGAAATGTGTCCTGACCCCTACAAATACTGTGGGTCTGACACCTAGGTGAGAGATTGTGACCTTGCACTCCCCAAGATTTGAATCGCAGGGCACAAAGCCCCCTCCAGAACAAGTGGAGGAAGGCATCCACTCACCCCCTCCTTACAGGATGAAGCTCACTGGGCATAATGCCCCCTCCAGAACCAATGGGCAAATCACCCACATGAGAGAATGTGGTCTTGCACTCCACAGGACCAAGCACAGGGCATGTTGCCCCCTCCAGAACCAGTGGGCAAATCACCCACACGAGAGACTGTGGCCTTGCACTCCCAAGGACCAAGCACAGGGCATGTTGCCCCCTCCAGAGGCAGTGGACAAATCGCCCACATGAGAGACTGTGGCCTTGCACTCCCCAGGACCAAGCACAGGGCATGTTGCCCCCTCCTGAGGCAGTGGGCAAACCACCCACTTGAGAGACTGTGGCTTTGCAGTCCCCACTTGAAAGACCACCCACTTGAAACACTGTGGCTTTTCACTCCACAGGACCAAGCAGTGGGCAGACAACCCACTTGAGAGACTGTGGCTTAGCATTCCCCAGGACAGTGTGATGGGCATGTAGGCCCCTCCAGGACCAGTGGTGTTGTTCCATCTTCCGGCTGAGGTGCCCCCGTTCCCCGTCCCCCTGAGGTGCCTGTGTATTTTTGACCCCTGCAGTGTTCTCTCCATGTTGTTGCAGGAGTCAAGTGGGGTCTATATCTATGTGATGTGGCCCTGTGGCCCATGGACTTTGAGGACTGGGCAGTATCCCTCCATTTGTAAATATGTTTTGATTTTGAAGGATGTATTTCTAGTATTTTATCTTATTACACTCACTTTAATCAATTCCTTTTGTCCTTGCATTATTAATGAGGGATACGGGGTGGATATGTCATGTTATTGCATCTGTTTGTGTGTATGGTGTTGGGATGGGGATGTTGCGTGTGTGTGTCACTCTCTTTTTCCTTCCCCCTCCCTTGTGTGCTAGGCGGCAGTACTCACCGTGGTCGTCTTCACCGGCGTTGATATTCATGGTGAAGAAGGAGGTAGACCAGCATGGGGAAGATATGCAACTCGGGCTCCATGGTGCCGTGGTTCTTCCTTGAGTGTCCAGAGGTGTGTCGTTTCCCTTCTGTGCAGTGTTTCCGCCGTGCTTTTGATTTCCTTGGTACCGCCCCGGAAAAGGTGACGGATAGGTGTGTCATATTACTGTGGGCGGTACATTGTCTTCCGCCTGGCTGTTGGCGGTTACCGCTGCAGTGCTTGTTGCTACCGCCGTGGCGGTCGGTGTGTTAAAGTGGCTGTCTGGGTGAGGGGTTTCTGCCGTGGTCATAATTAAATTTTTTGTACTGCGGGCCTGTTGGTGGTATTACCGCCGCTTTATCACCGACCGCCAGGGTTGTAATGAGGGCTTCAGTGTAATGTTACAGACCCCAGGTTGTAGTTGTATATTATGTGTAGCACTGTGCATCACACATAGGGCAACCTTACAAAGTATTTTTTGCTTTGATCCCATACCACCTACTTCCTTGCAGGCTCCATGTCCCTGCCACCGACACCAAAGTAGCACATAATTTGCCTTCCTATTCACCCTGGTGGACATGCCCACAGTTGTGTAATCTGTGCTCTCACTCTTTTAGTGCTATAATGCATTTGCACCATGAATGATGGCACTAGTGCAGCATAGCACAGATAGGTCCATTGCGTACAATGCTTGTGTTACATTCTCATCTGCCTGTTGCAGGACCCCACACGTGCTAATTGGAAGGGACAGTGCACCCATATGGATTTCTGCCCCATTAGTTTGTACCTACCTACAACATTTCCTTGCATGCAGCATATCTACCATCGGCATATGTTGGAGGAAGGATGTAGAATCTGGATCAATGCTTGCATTTTAAGACTTTGGCACAAGGGGAAGGTGCAGCTTGGATCCACATGGGCAACTATTTGTATGATGGTACAGTTCCATTATGGGCTAGTGACATTGTGCTGGTAGTGTAACTTTGATGTCAATTGTGCCAGTTCTTACGCATGTTGAATGTCCCTGTTAAAAATGGGGTCTCTGGTTGGCAGTCAGTTTGTACTCTGTTCAAGCAGGGACCCTCACTCTAGTCAGGGCAAGTGAGATACTCACTTAAGATAACCCCTGCTCACCCGCTTGGTAGCTTGGCACAAGCTGCCAGGATTATCTCAAAGGCAATGTGTAAAGAATAGGTACCAATACACACAGTAATACAGCGAAAACACTAAAAAATAGACACCACCCCAGTTTAGGAAAATAGCCAATATTTATCAAGATCAAAATGACAGAAATCCAACATAGACAAGCAAATATATGAATTTTTAAAATAATAGATTCTTACTCCATAGAAAACAATGGAAACATTGTTTTTACACAAAGTACCTGGTTTGGGTAAAAAATAAAGCTGCATGGGTGAGCGTGCTTCAGAAAAGTCAGCAATGGGTTGATTCGTTACTCGCAAGTGAGGCAACGCATTGTTTCTTCTCCGATAGGCTAGGTGATGCGTCGTTTTTCTCTCCCGCAAGAGAGCGATGTGTCAATTTCCAGACAGGGCACCTCAGATCTGTATAGGTTCACAATGACTTTGCTGCCCATCGATGATGCTTGAGAGATCTGGCTGCATAGTGATTAAAAACCACGCTGCGTGGGGTTTTTGTTGTTTCTTCAGCCGCAATGCAGTTGAAAACAGCTGCATTGCAGGTGGTGCATCAAAATGTTTCCCGCGTGGCTTCCTGTACGTGGATTTATGTCCTTGTTCTACCAGCTTCTCCTTTCAAGGGCCCAGGGACTAGATAGGGCACCACTTGGCAGGGCAGGTGTAGGAGGCTGGCCTGGTTTGTAGTGGGTACCTTGGGTACACAAATTACACCAGGTCCAGTTATTCCCTTGTTAGTGAATGTAGTAGTGTTCTAGCTGCTTAGGCTGATAGAGGTAGCTATAGCAGAGCAGCTTAGGCTGAACAAGGAGACATGCAAAGCTCATGCAATACCACTTATAGTTACACAGTACTTACACACAAGTGAAGAGAATACTCAGTGTTACCAAAAATAAGGTATTTATTTGGGTGACACAGTAGCAAAAATATCTTAGAGACAATACTCCTTCTGGAGGTAAGTATTACACACAAGATATACACTAGACACCAAAATTAGACAAGTAAATAGTCATAGAGCAATGCAAACAGTAGGAAATCATATAGAATGCAATGGTAGTAAATAGGGCTAGGGGCAACATAAACCATATACTAAAAAAGTGGAATGTGAATCACGAATTCCCCCCTAGAAAAGTGCAGTGTGTGCAGAATCCCAGAGCCCAGAAAAGCAGGAGTAAAGTACTGCAAGTTTCCTTAGGACACACTACACCTCGTTTTTTGGATTTTGCAGCAGCCAACCAAGTCTGCAAAGAATAACTGGTGGATTATTGGACCTGAAGACCTGCAAAGGAAGGGGACCAAGTCCAGAAGTTGAAAGAAGTTCCAGGAAGGACAACCAAGAATAGGGTGCAAAAGAAGAGTCCCCGGTTAGTCGAAGACTGCAGGAATGCACCCTAGGAAGATACCAGCCGGTACCTGCGTAATGCAAAAGATGTCCCACGGCATGAAGATCGTTGCAGATGAGATTTTGTGTTGGAAGGTGCCAACAAGCCTTGGCTACAACAAAAGTGTGTTTTGTGTCAAATTGGCACATGACAGACCCAGAATGGACCAGGGGGCCTCAACTCTGTGTGAGGAGGAAGTGGTGGCTCTCAGCACTTTAGAGAGCCCTCAGGATGCCAGCCAGTGCCCCCAGAAGCTGCAGGCTCTGGGTTTAAAGGAGGTGCAAAATGTGGTTGATGCAGCACAACAAAAGAAGGTCCCACGCCGCCGGAGAACAACTCAGCGAGTTGAGCGTCACTGGATGGAGTGCTGGGGACCTGGGCTAGGCTGCGCACGAAGGAAAAAGAGTGCACAGAGACCTCAGGAGATGAAGAAGACGCAGTACACAGGGGTACCATCGCTCTCAGGGATGGCAAGGTCTTACCTCCTCCACATTGCGTCAGCAGGACCTCGGGACAGTCTATGTCAATAATGTACACCCTCTGTGTCCTTAGGAACACGCTCGTTGCTGTGAAAGGAGTCCCAGGGTACCTGTCATCATCTTGGAAGGTGCCTGCTTGGAGCAGGGGAGTGACTCTGTCACTCCACAGGAGATTTCTTCAGTCCTTCTGGTGCAGGATGAAGACAGGAAGTCCCCAGAGCGTGCATGCCATGGAAACTGTTGCAGTTGCTGACTTGTAGCTGAGGTTGCTGAAGAAAAGTGTCTCTTGTAGACACTTTGTTGCAGTTACAGCGTTTTTTGGAGAAGGCTGCGGTTGATCCGAGGTCAAAAGAGTCTGAAGTTGTTTCCTGAAGGAAACTTGCAAGCAGAATCTGAAGAGAACCCACAGGAGAGACCCTAAATAGCCCTGAGAGGGGGATTGGCTACCTTATCAGGAATGGACCTATCAGGAGGGGTCTCTAATGTCACCTGCTGGCACTGGCCATTCAGAGCCCTACAGAGTGCCCCCACACCTTGCAAATCAAGATGGCTGAAGTCTGGGACACACTGGAGGAGCTCTGGGCACCACCCCTTGGGTGGTGATGGACAGGGGAGTGGTCACTCCCCTTTCATTTGTCCAGTTTCCTGCCAGAGCAGGGGAGAAGGGGTCCCTGAACCGGTGTAGACTGGTTTATGCAAGGAGGGCATCATCTGTGCCCTTCAAAATATTTCCAGAGGCTGGGGGAGGCTACCCCTCCCCAGCCTGTAACACCTATTTCCAAAGGGAGAGGGTGTAACACCCTGCTCTCAGAGGAAATGCTTTGTTCTGCCTTCCTGGGACTGGGCTGCCTTGACTCCAGGAGGGCAGAACCCTGTCTGTGAGGTGGCAGTGGCTGTAGCTGCAGTGCAAGCCTCAAAGAGCTGGTTTGGCAGTACTGGGGGTCCATAGTGGAGCCCCCAGGATGCATGGAATTGGCTCCCCAATACCAGATTTGGAATGAGGGACAATTCCATGATCTTAGACATGTTACATGGCCATTTTCGAAGTTACCATTGTAAAGCTACATATAGGTATTGACCTATATGTAGTGCACGTGTGTAATGGTTTGCCAGCACTCACAACTTGGGGAAATGGCCCTAAAGTATGTGAGGGCACCTTTGCTAGTGTAAGGGTGCCCTCACACTTAGTACCTTTGCACCTGACCTTCAGCAAGTGAAGGTTAGACATATAGGTGACCTAGCACTTAAGTGCATTGAAAATGTCTGTGAAATAACGTGTGCGTTATTTCACACAGGCTGCAATGGCAGGCCTGTGCAAGGGTTTGTCTGAGCTCCCTATGGGTGGCAAAAGAAATGCTCCAGCCCAAATGGATTTCCTGGAGCCCTAGGTGCCTAGGTACCATATACTAGGGACTTCTAAGGGGGTCCAGTATGCCAATTGAAATTGGTAAATGTAGTCACTGGCCTACAGTGACAACTTTAAAAGCAGAGAGAGCAAAAGCACTGAGGTTCTGATTAGCAGAGCCTCAGTGACACAGTTAGACACTACACAGGCTACACATTAGTCCACATACTATGAGCACTAGGGTCCTGGCTAGCAGGATCCCAATGAGACAGGCAAAACGCACTGACATATAGGTTTTTATCTATGAGCATTGGGGTCCTGACTAGCACTCACAAATAGGCCAAAAGTGGGGGTAACCATGCTAGAAAGAGGCTACTCTCCTACAGCAGGAGTCTCAACAGAAAGTCCAGGTGCTGGCAGAGGAAGTCTTTGATGGCCCAGAGACTTCAAAACAGGAAGCAAGCTCAATCCAAGCACTTAGAGATTCTTCACAAGCAGGACTATTTCATAAAGTCCAGGCTTCGTCTCCTTCCTCTGGCAGAAGCAGCAACAACAGGATAGCCTAACAAAGCACAGCCACAGGCAGGGGCAGCACTTCTCCTCACCTCTTCAGCTCGTCTACTTAGCATAGGTTCCTCTTGGCTCCAGATGTAAATCTAAAAACCTAGGGTTTTGGGTCCATTACTCATACCGCTTTCTGCCTTTGAAGTAGGCAAAGTTCAAAGGAAAGTCTCTGTTATTGACAAGATTTAGCCTTGCCCAGGCCTCGCTCCAGACTCACACCTGGGGGTTGGAGACTCCATTATGTGAGGGCAGGCAATGCCCATCCATGTGTAAGTGACCATTCCTCCCTTCACTCCAGCCCAGATGGCTCATCAGGATATGCCGGCTTCGTCCCAGCTCCCTGTCTAGCGGAAATTTACAAACAGCCCAACTGTCAGTCTGACCTAGACAAAGAATACACAAGCAGTCACAGAATGGTTTAAGCAAGAAAATACCCACTTTCTCAAAGTGCCATTTTTAAACTGACAATTTAAAACCAAATTTACCAAAAGATGTATTTTTAAATTGTGAGTTCAGAGACCCTAAACTCCAAATCTCTATCTGCTCCTAAAGGGAAACTGACCTTAAAAGATATTTAAAGGCATCCCCTGTGTTAATCTGTGAGAGACATAGGCCTTGCAACAGTGAAAACAGAATTTAGCAGTATTTCACTGTTAGGACATGTAAAACACATCAGTACATGTCCCACCTTTAACATACACTGCACCCTGCCCTTGGGGCTATCTAGGGCCTACCTTAGCTGTGCCACATGTACAAAAAGGGAAGGTTTTGGCCTGACAAGTGGGTACACTTGGCAGGTCGAATTGGCAGTTTAAAAATTGCATACAAAGACACTGCAGTGGTAGGTCTCTGAGCCATGTTTACAGGGCTACTCATGAGGGTGGCACAATCAGTGCTGCAGGCCCAGTAGTCGCTTTTGATTTACAGGCCCTGGGCACCTCTAGTGCACTTTACTAGGGACTTACTAGTAAATCAAATCTACCAATCATGGAAAAGTCAATAAAACATGTAATTTACACAGGGAGCACTTGCAAACTGGTCAGCAGTGGTAAAGTGCCCAGAGTAACAAGAACAGCAAAAATAGAGTCCAGCACTCAGTGAAAACATCAGAAGCAGAGGCAAAAAAGACAGGGAAGACTACACCAAGGATGCCAGGTCTAACAGTCCAGTTAAGCACTACACCAACCATTCACACAACACACTCAATCTTGAAGATGGTGAGACTGCAGCTACTTGAACAGCTGCACAAATGATGTTCACAGACATGCCCCATGTGTTGTATCTGATAGCTTTTGTGGTCATTCCAAAATAGTACATGAAAGTGTGTTAGAGTTGACGTTGGTCCACCTTGTGCCATTGGGATTCCACAGGTTGCACAATAAGGGCCTGACTTTTTTCTCAACTGGTACAACTCAGTGCAGCAGCAATATGTGTTGCACAGCACTGTGCCAGTTTTGAAATGTAGGAATACTGAAATACGGCACACTCTTCTAATTCCCCCTGAGATTTGTTCTCCCTGCACCAAGACAGGCATTGTTGCACCATGATGAAGGGGTGCCTGCTTTGAGGGGACAGATTGTTTATGTGCAGGGAGTGTGTCACTTCCTGCACATGTATAAGCTATTGTGGCAAGGTGGCATTTCAATGTGTATTGCAGAGTACAGGATATATGAGAAGGGAAATGAAGCAAGGAGGAAGGAAAGCAGTTTTCCTTGTAACATCATCCTGACAGCAATCCTGGGGTGGCATTGACTTCAGTCCCAGTCTCTGATAAACATGTTGTGTTGGATCTGGGACAATGACAATATGCAATGGGTGTTGTTGTGGCACAACCACAGCCACAATAATTGCACATCCATTCCAGGCAATGTGCTGCATTTTACATGGTGGTGTAAAGCCACAGTAATTGCCTTCTGTTCACGTTGTGTATATGTTCGACTGCATTGCACAACCAGAGCATCACTGCAAGTGTGGATTATGTGGCAATAGGGCACTTTAATTCAGGGCCTATGTGTCCCAGTGCAACCCTTTAGCATGCATTGAGTGTGTCCTATGTGCCTCTCCCTTCTCCCATTTTTGAGGTTCCAGACAGTCCCCTCTGCAAATTACCCTGCAATTTTGGCAGTTCTTGGTAGTGTGCGCTGTCCTTTCCAGTGATTCCATTGACCAGCTCCTCCTGACTGCTGTGACCATCTCCTCCATCTCATTTAGGCCTTTCTGTGGTATGGGGCTTCCACCTCCAGTATGCAGTGCTGCATTTTGGTTCCTCTACAGTTTCTCCTTAGTCCTGTACTTGCAATCGTGCCAGTGCTTCTTGCAATCGGTGAGAGTCCTCCTCACCTCTGCCACTCTACTGACTTTGTCTACTATTGCCTGCCATATGGCCTCTCTCCTACCTATTGGCAATTTGGAGGTGACGAAGAGCTGATGTTGGTGCTCCGTCATCTCTCTGACCAAGATGTTATGCTCTTCCTCACTAAAGAGACACTTCTGCTTTTTCTTCTCCTTCTCCTGGGACTTTGCTGCACCCTCCTGGCTGCTACTTGGCTGATAGGGATCTCCATGGGGTCTCTCCTGGCCTGCATTCTCCATCTCGTCTTCCCAAATGTGTATTTCTTGCTTGCACATTTTTTTTCTTACACTAATGCAGTTAAACATGGCGCTAACTGATTTTGCCTAAAAAAGCATGCAGTAAAACAGTCTAGCACCACTTTTGCAGCATTCACATAATTTTTTCTTACAGCATGTCACAATGGTTAGCGTCATTTTCTTGGGCGCTAACCTTTCCTTAGCGCCATCGTGGGTAATTGTTAATATATGGCGCACTGACGGTGCTAGGGAATGATGGTAGCTCACATTCAAATATTTGACGCACAGCTGTGCTAGCATAGTTGTGTGTCATTTCTCATAAATCTAGGCCTAAGAGTCTGTGGGAGATGTAACATAATTGAGGGCTGGACAGAAAGGATGGCAGCAGAAAAGAAATTAAGCAGTATAGCAAACAAGTGACTCAGGGCAAGTCACAGAAGCATGAAGAAGGAACAGAGAGGGAGAAATGTTTTTCTTTACGGGGGAAGGAAGAGGAAGATTTGGAAACTGATTGGTTAACTGCTGAAAACAGGGAAGGAGAGGAATCTCCTCGCAGATATGAGAGCATATATCCAGGCCTTACCTGGGCAAAATTGACAAATTTAAATCAGATTTGGAAACAGGCCAAGCTCCTCTACAGGGATGGGCTCGTAAAGATAACAGACCCCATGTTGATTTAGAAATTCACAGGAACCATAAAAATATTAAAAGGGCCCGAGCCTTAGTTTACACCTGAGCGGAGGCCTCCTTAATTTGTTGAAATCCCAAAAACTTCACAGGTCATCACTACACCATGACAGGCTTGGGTGTAACCCAAACCCCGCAGTGCAGAAAACTGTTCAAATTAAAATAGACAGAATGCCTAAAATAGATACACGGTTTTGATTGTGCCCCTCCTAGAGTATATACTGGGAATTGACATTTTGAAGGGGACGACTTTACATTTATATGATGGTTGTTGTCAGTTTGGATCAAAGAGATACATTTCAGCAGCAGCCGTGAGGTCAACCAAGGTGGATCGCTTGAAACAGTCCCAAATTTTGGGAGGACGTGCAGAGATAAGTAAGACTATACAGGATTTGATGGAGGCAGGTGTGGTGGCCCCAGTCACCACTGAGTCGAACAATCCTTTGTGGCCGGTTGACAAATATGATGGGAGCTATAGATTGACTATTGATTGCCGCAATTTGAACAAATATGCTCCCCCATTGACGGCTGCGGTCCTCGACACCATCACTTTGATTGAGAGAATACAGAAACATAAAGGGACTTGGTATGCAACCATTGATTCTGTCAATGCTTTCTTTTCAATACCATTGTCCCCTGAGAGTCAGGAGCAATTTAGCATCTCCCAAGGCGGCACACAATTTAAGATGTTAAGACTCCCACAAGGATATGTACATAGCCTCACAATCTGTCACCGGCTGGTGCCAGAACACCTGGATAAAGTATCTGTCATTCCAGGGTAATTATATTGATGATGTGATGATTCAGGGAGAGACACAAGAACAGGTGCAGACTCAGTTAGGCAAGGTTGTGAATCTCTTGCAGAGCAAAGGGTGTATGACCAATAACACACAAGGACCCTCTCAAAATGTGAAGTTTCTTCGGATCCAGTGGAATCAGAGACATAGAAAGATGTTGCTGCATGCGAAACTAAAAGGTATTAGAATTTGCTACTCCACGTAATAAGCAGGAAACTCAGCAATTAATTTGACTGTTTGGTTTTTGGAGACAACACTTGAGTCAGAGTTTGCCTCCTTTGTACAAGGTGACAAGAAAGAAGCATGAGTTTCAATGGAGAGAGCAGCAGCAGTGTGCATTTGAATTGCCAAAGGAGGCGATTCAACAGGCTTTAGACTTATGGCCAGTACAGGAAGGAGACATTTAGGGGGTCATTCTGACTCCCGCCGGCCGCGGTAACCGCAGGGCCTGCGGGAGCCGCCAGAATACTGCTGTGCGGTCATAAGACCGCCGCGGGTATTCTGGGTTTCCCGCTGGGCTGGCGGGCGACCGCCAGAAGGCCGCCCGCCAGCCCAGCGGGAAACACCCTTCCACAAGGATGCCGGCTCCGAATGGAGCCGGCGGAGTGGAAGGGGTGCGACGGGTGCAGTTGCACCCGTCGCGATTTTCAGTGTCTGCATGGCAGACACTGAAAATCTTGGTGGGGCCCTGTTACGGGGGCCCCTGCAGTGCCCATGCCATTGGCATGGGCACTGCAGGGGCCCCCATGGGCCCCACGACACCCCATACCGCCATCCTGTTCCTGGCGGCCAAAACCGTCAGGAACAGGATGGCGGTATGGGGATCGGAATCCCCATGGCGGTGCAGCAAGCTGCGCCGCCATGGAGGATTTCCCAGGGCAGCGGAAAACCGGCGGTACACCGCCGGTTTTCCGTTTCTGACCGCGGCTGAATAGTTGCGGGTGTCATTACACCTGCACACTAGTGGACACTTATTCTGGCTCCCTAATTGCCATCCCTTGCAAAGATGCCACTCAGTTTAACACTCTCAAAACACTGGACTTGTTAATGTTGCATTACAGGGTCCTACTCCAAATCCAAAGTGAGAACAGGTCACATTTCAAAGGTAAATCAGTACAAGATTATTGTTCACAACGGAATATTGAATGGATTTATCATATTCCATATTACCCACAAGCTGCAGAACCGATTGAGACAATGAACGGCTTACTGAAAGCCAAATTATGAGAATTATCAGATGGAATTTTGAGAAACTGGACAGAGAATTTAAATGAAGTCCTCCAAATTTTGAATAACAGACGTTTTGACAAATGCACAGACCCCTTTATTGTGAATGTTGAGCCCAGCATTTCAGATACAACACCATGTAACAACCAACACCATCATGTATTGGGAAATAAAACCAGGAGTCTTTGCTCCTTACTGAGACACACCAGAATCTGCAGGTCTTGATTTCTATGTTTTGAATATGCACAGACTAAAAGCAAGAGACATGGCACTCTTGAAACAGGTGTTGGAATACAGATTCTCCTGGGGCATTTTGGATTGATTGTTCCCCTATCTGGGTTGGCACTCAAAGGTATTAAGGTCTGGGGGGGGAGTGATCAATGCAGACTACAGAGGAAAACTTATGGTTATCCTTTTGAACAGTGGAGACACTGACTTGATAATACAACCTGAAGACAGAATTGTGCAGATAGTCTCTATTCCAGTGTATTGAGGAATAGTTAAAAAGGGGAATGCCCCAGCCCTTCTCACAGTGTGTGGGGAGGGAGGTTTTGGCTCAACTGACAAAAATCCTGGTGCTAAAGTGTGTGTAGAATCCCTAAATTATCCTCCTGAACCAGCTGAAGTTATAGACAAGGGGAGGGATAATATCTTGTTAATCATGAACCCAGGACAGGACAACTGGGAACATGTACCAGCTGATAGATGTTATTTACGAGAATGATCATATTTGTTTCTTCTACAGATCATACTGCAAGGTGACTTTGTACTGCTTGTACAGCCTGGTCAGTATTCAGGCGTGTGCACGTGAGATCAGCAGGGATTGAAAGCCCCCAGCTCCAAGATGATTGACCGACCACACTGATCAACACCTTGAATGCATTTGAATAAAAACGTCTGGACCAATCCGGAACGAGCCGTGCTCAACAGATTGGATTTCTGCATGATGAATATGAAGAGTACTGTTGATGTAATTTCAACCATACCAAATCCTGCCAGCATTTGACTGCAAATCTTTAATCCAAACAACAAAGATTGAGCAGTTCACACTTTACTGTTACTTTAGGTAACAGATGAAAAATGGGATAACTTGACCCATGTGATTACTTAAAATATTACTACTGGTGATGTCTGCTACAACATAACTTGTGATACTCAAAAAATCGGAAAATGTGCTCAAATGTGCCTTAAAGCAACAATGTTGTCTCCTCAAGTGATCCTGTGAGAACGAGTACTGTATCAGCATAGAAACAATAAAATGTGTAAGCATGTCTTGTCAACATATTGTGACCGCTGCTATCCACAGCAAGCATGTTAATCTACCAATGGGGTGGTTATTCTCTTATGGAAATACAACCTATACATACATTCCTGTAATTAGAACTGGTGGACTGTGAGCTTTTACGCGGTTAGGACACATGATGTTTCCATTTCACTCTTTTCAACAAAGGGTTTATGGTGCTTACATCACCATCTTCCCAGCTTTCAGGAACAGGCAGACTTGAATCAGAAAACCAAATTTGTCAACACAATTTTGGCATTTTACTGGGACATACCCCATTTTTACTATTTTTTTGTGCTTTTAGCCTCCTTCCAGTTAGTGACAGAAATGGGTGTGAAACCAATGCTAGATCCAGGACAGCTAAATATTTCTGAAAGGTAGACACAATTCTGAATTCAGCAAGGAGTCATTTCTGTAGATCCTACAAAGTTTTACTACAGAAAATAACAGCTGAATTAAAACAATATTGAAAATGAGGTAAACAAAACAGCCATTTTTCTTTACGTTTTACTCTTTAACTTTTTCCTGCAATGTCATATTTTCAAAAGAAACATACCGTTATGTCTACTGGACTCTTCTGGTTGCAGGCATATATAGGGTTTGTAGGTTTATCAAGAACCCTAGGTACCCAGAGCCAATAAATGAGCTGCACCTTGCAGTGGGTTTTCATTGCATAACGGATGTACGGCAATGTATTTGTGAAATATAAAGAGTGAAAAATAGGTATCAAGGAAATCTTTGTATTTCCAAAATGGGCACAAGATAAGGTGTTGCGAAGCAGTGGTTATTTCCCCATCTCTGAATTCTGGGGTGCCTATACTAGAATGTGAATTACAGGGAATTTCTCAAATAGATGCCATTTTTACACACTGTCTTACATTTGGAAGGAAAATATGCAGAGAAAAACAATGGGTAACAACACTTGTTCTGCTATTCTATGTTCCCCTAAGTCTTCTGATAAAAATTGTACCTCACTTGCGTAGGTAGGCCTAATGCCTGCGTCAGGAAACGCAATATGGACATATCACAATTTTACATTGAAATCTGATGTGTTTTTTGGAAAGTTCCTGGCTGTGGGTTTTGGCCTCTAGCTCAGCCGGCATCTAGGGAACCCTACCAAACCTGTGCTTGTTTGATCACTAGACACCTGGGCGAATCCAGGACGGGGTGCCTTGTGGGCCTTTCACCAGGTTCTGCTACCCTGAATCCTTTGCAAACCTCAAAATGTGGCAAAAAAAACTTTTCCCTCAGATTTCGGTGCTGCAAGGTTCTGGAATCTGAGAGGAGCCACAAACCTCCTTCCACCTAGCATTCCCCCAAGTCTACTAATAGAGATGCTACCTCATTTGTGTGGGTAGGCCTACTGCCTGCGGCAGGAAATGCCCCAAAAAACAACATGGACACATCACATTTTCCCAAAGAAAACGAACCTGTTTTTTACAAAGTGCCTGGCTGTGGTCTTTGGCCGTTAGCTCAGCCGACACCTAGGGAAACCTAGCAAACCAATACATTTTTGAAAACTAGACATTTAGGGGAACTCAGAATGGGGTGACTTGTGGGGCTCTCACCAGGTTCTGTTACCCAGAATCCTTTGCAAACCTCAACATTTGATTAAAAAAACAAAACAACTTCTTCCTCACATTTCGGTGATGGAAAGTTCTGGAATCTGAGAGGAGCCACAAATTTCCTTCCTCCCAGCATTCCCCCAAGTCTCCCAATAAAAATGGTACCTAACTTGTGTGAGTAGGCCTAGTGCCCACGACAGGAATAGATCACACAACGGTCAATGTTAATCCTTACATGAGGGCAACTGTTGACCCTGGGGTGATCTATTCCTAATGCAGGCACTATATACAGGCACTCAAGTGGGGTAGCTTTTTTTATTAGGACAGGTGGGGAAACACTGGTTGATAGGAATTTTGTGGATCCCAGCATATTCCTGTAGTTTGTGTGACAGAAATGCAAAACAAAAATTGAGATTGTATTCAACATTTCATCTTTGCAGGGTATTCAGGGTAAAAAAACTTTGGGGAATCCACACATGTCACACCTCTGTGGACCCCGCTGGATGTCTAGTTTCCAGAAATGTCTGGGTCTGGTAGGTTTCCTTATATGGCCCCAGTGCCCAGGAACAAAAACGCAGGTGCCTGACACACAAAACCTGGTTGTTTTGTGATAGATAATTTTGATGTCTCCACAATACGATGTGGGCGGTGGAATTTGGGGCTAAAATAAATTGGGGGGCTCCCAAGAGAGCACTCTCTCTCTGTGCTTGCCGCTGCCTGCACCTGCTCTCTGGGTTGGACTAACCCGCTATTGTCCCGCTGAATAGACTGTGCCTGCTAAGAGATAGCACAACTGTCCTCGTTACCTCCCTCATAATCAATGGAAGAGGAGTTATCGAATGGGACTCCTCTGACTGAAAAAGCACTCCCAGATTTTGCACCATTATCCTATCCCTCAGATGCTGTCTCAATATCTGCTGTCTCAGTCTCTGGTCCTGCTTCAGAGCTGTCCTCTATATCCAGAGTGAGGGCTTGAGCAGCAGTCATCCAACGAGATGCCATCTCTGCTACTGGCTAAACTGTTGCTCTAAAACACTAGCCTATGTAGACAGTCACAACATTGCTGATGGGTGGGTGTGATACGTGCAACACAGTGGTCACCTTACCTTCCCTTCTTCCCTCAATCAGCACGTTCTTTAAAGACACTCAAAAAAAGCACATTATTACTTCACCTTGTCACATACCAATCGTCACAGTCTTTAGCGCCTCTAGCGCCCAGTCCAACAATCATTATTGGTGCTCCCACTCCCATGACTTCCTCCTCAGATTCCCTCACTACCACCCAGCAAAAGTGCCCTTCATCTCTCCATAGCCACACCTGCACATACATTTCATTTGTATTATAACGCAGGTAATAGCTGACTTTCATAATCTACTCAGCTATTTACATAAAATACAGATTTGATATTTGTAGTAGGCAAATAAACCTTCAGCACTACTTTATGGCATCAAAACTTCCACTACACAAAAGTCAGATCCTTTTGCAGCAGAAACATAATCACAATACTTTTTTATTGCTGCCTAGAAGCTATAGTTGAAATGCGTCAGTTGAAGTATGTGTATTGCTTTGAAGACCTATATATATATATATATATAGATAGATAGATCATATTTTATATGTGGGTGTGGTTTTCTATGGGGGTCGATCGCAGCCCTCATGGAAACCACACACACATTGACAAAAATGATCGCTATATATATATATGCATATATATATATATATATATATATGATATATATATATTTTAAGAACTATATGGTTTCCTTGGGGGCCATAGTGGCCCCCAGGGAAACCCTACAACTATTAAAAAAAATGATTTTCTCTACAGGGGGTCTCCCTGCTCACGGACGTCACCCTGTGATTATTATTTTTTTTTTTTGTCTTTTATTTATTTATTTATTTTTTAAATGTAAAAGTCTGCGGGGCGCGATCTGGTGTGATCACACCCCCCAGGAGTAGACCTACCTTTAAAAAATAAAGAAAGCCCCGGGGTCGGGTAGGCCCATTTGCTGAGGGGGCCAGCCCCCCTCACCCAAGTAAAATCCCTGGTGTCTAGTGGGGGTTTCCTGGCCCCCGGTCGCAGCGTGAAAGTGGAGAGTCTTGCCTTTCAAATGAGGCCTCCCGGAACATCGGGAAGGCCGTTTGGGGCTGTTTTCCCCACCGCAGCAGGAAGCAGCCTGGAGAAAACAGAGAGTGACATCAGCGCTCCTCACAAATGGGTGGGTTGGGGGCATCATGAGACACAGATGATCTTCTGTGTCTCCCGGGATATTTCTAAATAAAAAGAAATCCTCTGGTGCAACGCACCAGAGGATTTTTTAACTCCCTCCCTGGTGTCGGCCACTGGTCGTGCCATACACCAGGGAGGTAGTGTAGGCGAAGCCTACACTTTAGGCATTAAGAAAAGACTGTGACTCTAAAATTCGGTTATTATCTAAATCAGTATATGTGAGCTTAAGTATTTCTATAGTAGGAGTTCCAGGATTAGCTGTTTATAATACTCGAGTTAGCATGTTTGATGATCAAAAATATTATTAACACATCTATCACCTTGACAGAATTATTGTTTGATATACGACGCAGTAGAAAAACTGCATTGCAAAATAGGATCATGATCATGGCTGCTCAGAATTTGAGAGTATGTATTGTTTTAACCTTTCAGACAACTCTAAATCTAACCATTCTCATAGTGACGCTTTACATGAATTGGTGTAGGGAGTAAATAAGGGTGGTGGGAGTGGTTGTTTAACTGGTTGCCTGATTTTTGAAATTATACAATATTTTATATGGAGTACTCGTAGTGATTTGTTTTATAATAATGCTATGTTGCTATATACAATAGATACCTAACCAACTTACAATATTCAGACCGAAAAAGGGTTACTTTTAGACCGCTATGACCTGAGAGTCACTGGTCAAAGGGTGGAGTGTAATGCTATCTGTATTTAAACACTGACTCCATTTTAACAACTGACTTGGATTCGTGCTTAGCTTAGCTTCAGATGCCATCACATCAGTGGAGCAGGTATTTTTTCATGCGCAGCTTGTTTTCTACACAGAACGCACCAGGTTACATCGTGCAGGAACATAACATGGGGGATGTGGATGTAAAGATGATAAGAGAATCTCTGCCTGGGACTAGTTTCAATGGTTTCACTAGGGAAAAAAATACTGCTCCTCTGCCTCCGAAATGCACATCAGGTCAAGGCCTGTTCCTTTGAGTGTTTTCGACGCAGACCGAGTAAAGCAAGTGCTTGAATTTCAAAACTTACGGAAAGGAGAAGGAAGTTGCCAGAACCCTCCTCTTGAGTTTGTTTAAGGTATATAAGGTGGGGAAGCTTGATGTTGAGGTAGAAGGAACTCATTTTGGGGGTGGATGCACTGTGCAAAACTGCGGTCTGGCTGCCGACAGAGACCACTTTTCCGCTGGAAAGATTACGAGGTTGCACACCACCAAGGTTTCCACTGTGGTTGCCCCACCATAGAAACCTAGGCACAAACCAACTCCATAAAAGGTGACACTCACCTTTATGAAGCCTTACTTGTCCAGATCCACCATAGAACCAGAACTAGATGTCTTTCCACTGCTCCTGCTTGCTCAAAGACTTTGCCATCTGCGACGACGACAGCAACTGTGAATACCGACTCTTACCTTTTATTGTTGTACATTTTCCATTTTTCTACACATACAACGTACATTCGACAAGGGGGTGCGAGGGTTGCACTCACATGTAACTGCACACTAACATGCACACTCACATACAGCCACACCCACACTTGCATATACACAACAAACACACCACAGCCACCACACACACACACCCATACACATGTCACTAACACTCAAGGGTATACAAGGAAACACTGCACAGGCCCACACTCACACAGTACCACACAGCACCACAACACGTCACATACACAATACATGCTTACCACAAACATACAGTATACCATTCACATCAGTAACAACACATCTTTGTGTAATAAAGCCCCACATAGGAACCATTTAGAGCCTACATCATGTCACAACTACATACTTCCAACATTCTTATCTGACTACAGTATCACCCTCAAGATAAGCCAACCATCACACCACTACATCACCATCCCATCAATTCAGCAGGAACACAAACAAATGATGCACAAGATGAATTGGCTACACATAAAGACTCTCTCTATACAGATCATCACTGTTTATCCACAAAACATCCTTAGAAAATGCTGGTAACTGACTACATATTACCATGCCTTCCCTTAATCCACACTTGCCAAGTCCATCACCAGTAGTCATGTAACAGGAAGGTGAACTCAACAACTCAGCATGTTGCTTTGCAATCACATACCTAAGATGTGACTCTGCCCATATCATTCACAATATCAAATGTAAGATGTCAGATGAAAACACTACATATGGCATACCCAAATAGTGTGCCTCGCAAAATAACAAAGTGTGTCATTGAAACATCTATCAAAAATGTTTAAAAAAAAAAAGTTTTAGAAAGATTTTCTGGACCCACTTATCTAACTCATTGACACGTAGACAACAAATGTATGCCCTGCAATAGGGGCCTACTTAACACACGCGGTACAACTGCAGACAACCACAGGGAGCATACCAACACCTTCAATATACTGGACACCAACCATGTGCATGAAGTCCACATACCATTCTATTATACATGATGAGTAGAAACCTCTACATGACTACATCAAAATACCTACATCGCTAACAACTGTCCAGATGTGTGAAAAATAATACCTTAGTACCAAAGTAACTCTTACATAACCCACTATTAATGTAACCATGATTGACACATGTACCTAGAGCCCAGCAAATTGACTGACAACATATCCCACCAACATGTATATGTCAAATGAAACCTGATCCATTACTAAATCTGTCTAAACAGCCTCAGATTAACAAAGGTAAGTCTGGCAAAGAAGAGGTTTCAATATAACAATATGCATGAAGTACCAATTGACACATGAAATAGGCACAAAACAGTGTATGTTGCACCCATATAGGTATGGAACTTCCCTCTGCAGCATCTACAAAATGCATGGGCTAAGGGGTCAGCAGGCTAGCCACTTTCCTTCTCAATATCATATACATGAACAAATGTTATTGAACACATGTCAATGATATGTCTTGGACTGTAAATGTATGATTACCACCATGATTTTCCCTATGTAGGATGTCCACCCTGATCAAACTTCACCTTTCCCAATGTATGGTTCTGACATAACAATAGGGACACCTCCTCAAACCTCATTGGGAGTGTAGTAAATTTGCCATATTAATATCCTGATTGGGATTACAGCCTCCCATGAAGTTTCCACCTATTTCAGGACACAGGATTGCTTGGCCCTGTTACTCATCTATCAGACCCTATGTTGCACATAGAGCAAGATCCAGTGGAATTGGACTGGTCAGAGGCCAAAGTGCTCTACAGCAGACCAGTTGTGTATATGGACTGTGGAACAATAGGTGGGAAGGATGACACAGCAGGTTACACATATGTATAGTTGAGTAGAGTTACACATATGAACCCAGTCACATGTGCATCACCACATGCCTTTATACTATTTGTTTGACATAGGTGAGTAACATGTTCCGATACACAATACAGTGCCACATCAGTGTTTCAATGTTGGAAACTACAGTACTATGGGGGTCATTACGACCCTGGTGGTTGACGGAGAAGTGGTGGTTTTACCGCCAACAGGCTGGCGGTAAAACTTTTGGAATTATGACCATGGCGGTTACCGCCATGGTCATCCGCCACTTTTCCGATCAGACCGCCATGGCGGAGACGACCGCTGGGCTGGAGACTTGGGTCTCCAGCCAGGCGGCTGTCACAAGACCGCAGGCGGTATCATGACCCGGCTTACCGCCATGGATTTCATGGGGTTTGGAACCGCAACGAAATCCATGGCGGTAAGCACTATCAGTGCCAGGAAATTCCTTCCCAGGCACTGATAGGGGTCTACGCCACCCCCACCCCTCCCCCTAGTCCGTCCCCAACACCCCCACCCCCCTGCCACCCCCCAAAGGTGGCAGGACCCCCCTCCCCACCCCTACCCCGACATCACAGCACAGACACACACCGACACGCATGCAGACACCACCAACACACATTCCCGCACACACACGAACAAACATGCCAACAGACACACACACAGTCACACACGCACACCCTCATTCAGACATACACGCACACATCCATACAGACATACATACAGACATACACACACACATTTCCATTCACACTACACCCCCGCATGCATACACGCACTCACACACCCCCTCTACATATTCACACGCACACCTCCATGCACCCACACATCACACAACACCCCCCCACCCCCTCCCCTAACGGACGATCTACTTACCTTGTCCGTTGAACTTCCGGGAGGGGACGGGATCCATGGGGGCTGCTCCGCCGCCAGCACACCTGTCAACAGAACACCGCCACGCCAAATCATAGAACGTGATTCGGTGGGCGGGGTTCTGTGGACGTGGCGGTGGAGGTAGAGGTGGAGCAACCTCCACTTCCCCGCTGCCCACCAGTATGGCTGCTGGCGGCTCTCCGTCCGGAAAAGGATGGAGGGCTGCCAGCAGTCATAATACGCGAGCGGAAAACCTTCAGCACGGCGGTCCCTCGGCTGTCTTGTGAAAAGACCGCAGAGTTTGAAATGACCCCCTACGTCTTGCCAGGAGACCCTTTACCTGTACCCCTTACCATATTGTCACTGCTACTTAGGCATCACACATGTAAGTGGCAAAGGCAGGCATATCATCATACACCACACCTTTCACATATTGGTATACCATTGGATTCACCTGCTCCTCCGGTGCACCATATAGCTGTTCATACAGGGGTAGGACCTCCTCCACGAGCTTGTCCAGTTCCTCAGAGTTAAAGACTTGGGCCCTATCACCTGCAGGACGTGGCATGATAGCTCTCAGAGGCAGTACACTGCAGCTTAGGTAGGGGAGGTCTTGCTGGCAGCCGTGTCATGAGTCAAGTGAGCAATACTGCAGAAGATGAAGGTCACTGCCACCTACAGGACCATCACCGTCGGCAAACATCCTCATTGGCCCAAGATTACCAAAGGTAGCTATGTATTCCAATGGCAATGTCCACGGTGGTCTTGACCACCTACTGCATTGAAGACATCCGCGGGTGGACTTAGGTCACTTCCACATGTCCATTACAGTAGGTCAGGCAACTGCTATTTCATGTATGGAAAAGTTTTTGGGTCTGCGTCATTGTTAGACCTGACATCCTTGCTATGGTCTCCCCTAACTTTTTGCCTCTACTTCCCAGGTTGTTTCTATGTTTTTACTGTTTTTGTTACTCTGAGAACTTTACCACTGTTGACCAGTGCTAAAGTGCAAGTGCTCCCTATGTGAACTTGCATGTGTAATTGGCATATTTGATTCACTTGTAAGGGGCATATTTATGAGCACCCAGCGCCACTGGAGCATCACTTTTCATGGCACTCTGATGATGCTATGGACTGCGCTGTATTTACAAGGTGGCGTTAAGCCACTTTTTGTGGGTTAAAGCCACCTTTTCAATACAGCCCCTTCACACACAGCACTTTGCATGGAAGGGGTGCATAAAATTCAATTTTGATGCTGCATCAGATTTACGAGTTTTTGTACACCTGAGGCCGTGCTAAAATATAACGCCTCTTCAGGGGTGGTGTTAACAGGGCACGATGAGGAGGAATACATTTAGTCCTCCTCGCGTTTTGCTTTTTCTATGTGTGCTGCATTCTGCAGCATACATAAAAAGTGCAAAATGCAAGACATAATTGTTTATGTGCCGGAAGGTGTCCATTCCTGCACATAAATATCCATTTCAAAATGATGCTTTGGCACTTCTGTGTGTGCTGCATTCTACAGCATACACAGAAGTGCCAAATCGCCATTAGTGATTGTTTATCTGCAGGAAGGGACACCTTCCTGCACGTAAACAATCAATCCCCTCAACGCAGACACCCTTGCACTATGGTGCAAGGATGCCTGCATTGACGCTAGGCAGCTCAATTTAGCACTAGCGCAGGGGACAACACAGAGTTGAGCCGTATTCAATTAAATACAGTGCATCCCTGGGTTGTGAAAATGATGGAGCGCAGCGCTGCCAATCTTGGTGCAGAGTTGTGCTCCATCATTTTCAGTTAAATATGATCCTAAGTCCCTAATAAAGTGCACTAAAGGTGCCTAGGGCCTGTAACTCTGATGCTATTAGTGAGTTTGCAGCACTGATTGTGCCACCAATATCAGTAGCCCTGAAAACATGGCTCAGACCAGCGACTGCAGTGTCTGTGTGTGCAATTTTTAAATTGCCAATTTGACCTGCCAAGTGTACAAACTAGGTTTTAATTGAGGTCCATGTGGGAAGTGTACAAGAGGATGCTCAGTGATGAATTACAGAAGACACCTTCCCCATTCAGCTTCTCAGTTGGAAATGAAGTGTGGCCTGCCTCCTGCTCACTTCCTGCACACTTCACATAAGCTAGGCAGCTCAATTTAGCACTAGCGCAGGGGACAACACAGAGTTGAGCCGTATTCAATTAAATACAGTGCATCCCTGGGTTGTGAAAATGATGGAGCGCAGCGCTGCCATTCTTGGAGCAGAGTTGCGCTCCATCATTTTCAGTTAAATATGATCCTAAGTCCCTAATAAAGTGCACTAAAGGTGCCTAGGGCCTGTAACTCTGATGCTATTAGTG
Source organism: Pleurodeles waltl (assembly GCF_031143425.1). NCBI lineage: Eukaryota > Metazoa > Chordata > Amphibia > Caudata > Salamandridae > Pleurodeles > Pleurodeles waltl. Next base: position 241,015,040 of record NC_090437.1, on the reverse strand, counting down.
AGTTTGCAGCACTGATTGTCCCACCAATATCTGTAGCCCTGAAAACATGGCTCAGAACAGCGACTGCAGTGTCTGTGTGTGCAATTTTTAAATTGCCAATTTGACCTGCCAAGTGTACACACTAGGTTTTAAATGAGGTCCATGTGGGAAGTGTACAAGAGGATGCTCAGTGATGAATTACAGAAGACACCTTCCCCATTCAGCTTCTCAGTTGGAAACGAAGTGTGGCCTGCCTCCTGCTCACTTCCTGCACACTTCACATAAGCTCCAAAGATTAGTGAAGATTACCACCAGGAATTACTTCTATAAAACAAGGGACTAACGGACAATATCATTTGCATATTTGAGTTGGAAACAAAAAAGGGAGAAGTATTTTAAAAGGATTATCTATCTATCTATCTATCTATCTATCTATCTATCTATCTATCTATCTATCTATCTATCTATCTATATATATGTCTATCTATCTAACATTTTAAATCTTCTAACCCACTGAAATTCACCGGTTATAGTTATCTCAAGTAACTACAACTCATGCCCTAACTAACGTAACTATAACTCACATCCCTGCTATGCAAGGTTTTCTCATCAATAATATCATTGTACATCATTCAACCATTTTTTAAATGTTGTGCAGGGCAGTTGGGAGAACAGTAGCCCACACCCACATGTTTTTTTTTTTAAACACAGTAAGTCTCCTAGACCATGAAATCCATGACCCTAGGAGAGCTTGCCATACTTTTTTAAAGAACTCTGAACTGATCCTGAATGCTCTTCAGTTGGAGAGCAGGGACTTCTTGTGGGTGGTTTTATGACAGCACTTTGTGGCCTGAAAAATGTTCAATAGAGACTCAAAGGCATTTTTATTTTAAATAATGCTTAAAATATATTATGACAATCACTAATTTTAAACAATACAATTTCTAGATTTATTAAATATATTTTTTAATATAGTTATTGGTGACTTTTTAGCAAAGCCAAGACTATACTTTCCGCTATTCCACTGTATGCCACTTCAGTGTATGCCACTTCAGTTTACACCACTTAACTGTATGCTATTCCTCTGTACGCCACTGCACTTTCTGCCACTCCAATGCATGTCACTCTACTTTATGCCACACCACTCTCTGGCAATCCACTCTACACTATTACAATGTAAATAACTCCATTCTACAGCACTACACTCTACGCCACTCCCCTGTCCACTAATCCACTCTACCACACTACATGTTATACTATTTCACTGTACAACCCTCCACTCTACACCACTCTATTGCACTATATTGTACTCCATTCTATGTCACTACACTGTATGCCACTAACACGGAATGTTATTACACTCTAAACCACTCCACTGTACACTAATCCACTATATGCCTCTGCAAAGGACTGTGGTTAGTGAAGTGGTGTGTTTTATGGTGTGTTTTGCAGGTGTGTTGGGTGTGTCAATGTTTTTCACCTGTGTTGTTTTCAAATCCATCCAATGTGCTGTTGTGTATTACTTTGGTGGGCTTTGGTTCGGACTGCCATTGATGGATTACCATGGGTATCCACCACTGAAACTTTTGACTTGTAATACGTTCAATGGTTGGTTGACGAGTTGTCAGAGCTGGTGGTCGGACCACCTATTTCCTGCCCTCAACAATACTGGCCATGTGGGTTTATGACTTTCTTTTGGTGGTCCTGACAGTGCAACTGGTAATACAGCAGTCTATGTGACCACCAACCTGGTGGTCTTTTGGCGGCCACCACTATGGTGGTCTGGGGGTCTGACCGCTAAACTCATAATCAGGCCTATAGTCTTTATTATTCTGTGCAATGAAGATTGGTTGAAAACATTTTCTTCTTGAGTGGGTGTAAAGTAGGGGTGGGCAAAGAATTCCATTAATTTTGCAAGTGTGAGCAAGCAACATTGCCAAGATGGTAAGTGCAAGTGGGATTTCTGAACGCGGGTGGTCATGACATGTCACTACCATTCATGTTCACATAGCTGCCATTCATGTTGAGGAGGCTGTCATTCAAGTCGAAAACCTACTTGAGCTGAAAAAAGAAGTAAGTGCCCTATGGCACTCTGTGTGAGGCTGTTTGAACAGATTTTACAGCATGGGAGAAACTTGTGGTGCTTAAAATCAGTGCAAACAGCGTGCCTTACTCAAACTCTGCTATTCGTAGAATTCCGCATTGCGCGTTGGACTTTTTTTCAGAACTTCTTGAAGTTCCATATAGCAGAACTCCACAAATTATGGCCAGGCCTAGTGTAGAGACCACAAATAACATAAAGGGGGTCATTCCAACCCTGGCGGTCGGTGTTAAAGCGGCAGCAAAACCGCTAACAGACTGGCAGAAAAAAAAATGCAATTCCGACCCTGGCGGAAACCGCCAACAGAGACCGCCACTTCAACACACCGCCCGCCACGGCGGGACAAACAAACAGTGCGGCGGTCACCGCCAACAGACAGGCGGGAGACAATGTACCGCCCACCCTATCACAACCCACCAATCCGCCACCTTTTCCGGGGCGGTAGCCCCGCCGATAAAAACACGGCGGAAACAGCCATTTCAAACGGAAAACGCTCACCTCCATACACCCCACGAGGAATCTGGACAGCATGGAACCAGAACTCCACATCCTACCAGCGATTGTCTTCCTGCTCCTCTACAAGGAGCACGAACGCCAGCGCAGAAGACAACGGTGAGTACTGCACCTACGACACAGGGGAGGGGGGAGGCAAAAAATTACGGGGACACACATATGCGACACACCCACCCTCACCCTCACCCACTACAACACACAGATCAATGCATAGCAACACATCACAGTTACCCCCCCAAACCCCCCGTAAGAATGCAAAGACAAAAGGAAATGATTATAAACTTTGGAATATATTGTATGACTGAGTATAAAATATATCACACATCTAAAACTTTATATACATAAATTGTCCAGTCCGATATGTGTATCAGGCATTGTTCGTGGGCCACTGGGCCAAAATCACATGGGCAAAGCTCACACAGGATACCTGACTCCAACGGAGAGAACACTGCAGGGGCATCAGATAGGAAAACTACAGGCACCTCCGGGGGAAGGGAAGGGGGGGCACCTCAGCCAGATGAGTCCACGACGCCAGATCCACGAGGGGCCTCCATGGCCACTGTTCCATCCTGGGGAGTGCAAAGCCACAGTCTCTCAAGTCTCTACAGTGGGTGGCTTGCCCACTGTGCCATCCTGGGGAGTGCAAAGCCACAGTCTCTCAAGTCTCTACAGTGAGTGGCTTGCCCACTGTGCCATCCTGGGGAGTGCAAAGCCACAGTCTCTCAAGTCTCTACAATGGGTGGCTTGCCAACTGTGCCATCCTGGGGAGTGCAAAGCCACAGTCTCTCAAGTCTCTACAGTGGGTGGCTTGCCCACTGTGCCATCCTGGGGAGTGCAAAGCCACAGTCTATCAAGTCTCTACAGTGGGTGGCCTGCCCACTGTGCCATCCTGGGGAGTGCAAAGCCACAGTCTCTCAAGTCAATATCAGTCTCCACTGGTACTGGAGGGGGACTAGTGCCCAGAGTGCTTTGTGCAGCCCTGCCCGACACAGATGCGGGCCTGCCCCTTCCGCCAATGGGCCAGCGGTGCTTGAGATGTAGGGCCCAGTTCAGCGGTGCTTGAGACGGCGGTGCCCGGCGGTGCCCAGCGGAGCGGTGCGTGAGATGAAGGGCCCAGCGGAGCAGTGCTTGAGATGAAGGGCCCAGTTCAGCGGTGCTTGAGACGCCGGTGCCCAGCGGAGCGGTGCTTGAGATGAAGGGCCCAGTTCAGCGGTGCTTGAGACGGCGGTGCCCAGCGGAGCGGTGCTTGAGATGAAGGGCCCAGCGGAGCAGTGCTTGAGATGAAGGGCCCAGTTCAGCGGTGCTTGAGACGGTGGTGCCCAGCGGAGCGGTGCTTGACATGAAGGGCCCAGCAGAGCAGTGCTTGAGATGAAGGGCCCAGTTCAGTGGTGCTTGAGACGGTGGTGCCCAGCGGAGCGGTGCTTGAGATGAAGGGCCCAGTTCAGAGGTGCTTGAGACGGCGGTGCTCAGCGGAGCGGTGCTTGAGATGAAGGGCCCAGTTCAGCGGTGCTTGAGACGGCGGTGCCCAGCGGAGCGGTGCTTGAGATGAAGGGCCCAGCGGAGCAGTGCTTGAGATGAAGGGCCCAGTTCAGCGGTGCTTGAGACGGCGGTGCCCAGCGGAGCGGTGCTTGAGATGAAGGGCCCAGCGGAGCAGTGCTTGAGATGAAGGGCCCAGTTCAGCGGTGCTTGAGACGGCGGTGCCCGGTGGTGCGTGAGATGAAGGGCCCAGCGGAGCAGTGCTTGAGATGAAGGGCCCAGTTCAGCGGTGCTTGAGACGGCGGTGCCCAGCGGAGCGGTGCTTGACATGAAGGGCCCAGTTCAGCGGTGCTTGAGACGGCGGTGCCAAGCAGAGCGGTGCTTGACATGAAGGGCCCAGCAGAGCAGTGCTTGAGATGAAGGGCCCAGTTCAGCGGTGCTTGAGACGGCGGTGCCCAGCAGAGTGGTGCTTGAGATGAAGGGCCCAGTTCAGCGGTGCTTGAGACAGCGGTGCCCAGCAGAGCGGTGCTTGAGATGAAGAGCCCAGTTCAGCGGTGCTTGAGACGGCGGTGCCCAGCGGAGCGGTGCTTGAGATGAAGGGCCCAGTTCAGCGGTGCTTGAGACGGCGGTGCCCAGCAGAGCGGTGCTTGACATGAAGGGCCCAGCGCAGCGGTGTTTGAGACGCGGTGCTCAGCGGATCGGTGCTTGACATGAAGTGCCCAGCGGAGCGGTGCTTGAGATAAAGGGCCCAGCGGAGCAGTGTTTGAGATGAAGGGCCCAGTTCAGCGGTGCTTGAGACGGCGGTGCTTAAGATGAAGGGCCCAGTTCAGCGGTGCTTGAGACGGCGGTGCCCAGCAGAGCGGTGCTTGAGATGAAGGGCCCAGTTCAGCGGTGCTTGAGACGGCGGTGCCCAGAGGAGCGGTGCTTGAGATGAAGGGCCCAGTTCAGCGGTGCTTCGGATGAGTGCCCAGTTCAGCGGATCAGCCCATGGCGTGGAGGTCATTCGCCACCTGACCTGTGGCTGGCTGCGCCTTCCTGCCCACCTGGGATCGGCCTGGTGGGGCCCTCCTGGGCTGCAGTCCCGGGCCTGTTGGTGTCCTCCTGCCCAACTGGGATGGGGCATGCGGGGCCCTCCTGCACAGCTGGGCTGCTGGCAGTCTTGTCGGGCGTGCTGCCCTTCCCAGCCTTCCCTGGTCGCCTGTGGCCCTTCCCCACCTTTGGCGGTGTGCCAGGTGGCACCACACTCCCTGCCGGAGCCATGGTAGGGATTTTGGTCCTAGGTGTTTTAGGCCTCTCGCACGGGGCACTGACAATTTTGGCATGTTTTTGCGGCGGTGGGCTGCCCGTGCCTTGGCTCCCTACTGAGCTGGCTGCCCTTGAGGGTGGGGGACTCCACAGTCCATGGCAGACTGTCTTCACAGGGCCCGCTGTTGTGGTGGCTGAGATACTGACTGGAGTCTTTTTAGATGGACGGGGTGGGGGAGCTGTTGGGAAGAGTTCAAGTTTGGAAAGGAAAATAAGTTTAGGAAGAGGGACGGGTAGGTTTAGTAGGTATGGGAGTGGAGGAGGAGGTTGTGGTTGTAGGAGTTTGAAGTCTGGTGTCTTTGGGTGCAGGTGCTTGGGCTGGAGGCTGTCGTGAGGTGGATGGCTGTTGGATGGGTGGCTGCCTGCGTTTGTGTAGCTTGGAAGAGGGGGTGACAGACACACTGGGAGAGGACACAGGGGACGTGTGAATGGTAGTGGGGCGGTGACTGCACGTGTGCGGGGGGTTCTGGTGGGTGTGCTGGTGATGGACGTAGTGGCTGAAGATGTTGTGCATGCAGGTGTGAGTGGAGACGTGACAGGGAGGGAGAAGGGAGACGAGGAGGAAGGGGACACAGTGGAGGCAGTGGGTGTTGGTATGTCTGCATGTGGATGTTGCTTGTGTGAATGCTTGTGTGATGTGTGGTGCTTATGTCTGGATGAGCTTCCCTTGGGTGTTGAGGTGTGTGCAGGATGGTCTGATGGTGTGTCTGGGATAGGCAGAGGTACAGGGGATTGGGTCTGGGTGGAGGAAGTTGGAGGGGGGAGGCTAGAGACAGGGACAATTGCTGCCATCAGTGCTGAGGCCAGAGTGTTGAACGATCGCTGATGGGCAGCCTGACCCGAATGAATGCCCTCCAGGTATGCATTACTCTGGTGCACCTCCCTTTCTACACCCTGGATGGCATTCAAAAGGGTAGACTGCCCAACAATGAGCATCCTCAGGAGGTCAATGACCTCCTCACTGAGGGCAGCAGGGGTGACAGGTGCCTGGGGCGAAGGAGATGCCCACTTTCCTTGGTGAACGGGCACGGGGCAAACGCTGAGGGGCTGCTGGGAGGGCGGTGCTGGTGCGCTGGGTGGCGGCTGTACCTATTGTAGCGGGGGCACGGTTGTTGCCACCACCACAAGGAAGCTCCCTTCAGAGGACGAGTCGCTGTCACTGACATCCGCACGAGTCCCCGCTGTGGAGCTCCCCTCGCCCTCTGTCTCAATGGAGAAATCCGAGTCAGTTGCATGGCCCGCCATGGCCATGTGAGATGCAGCTCCCTCGTGCTCCGATGCCACTTCTCCTCCGCCTGATGATGCTAATGCACAAATGAACAGGAAGATAAACAAAAAAGGGGGGTGGGGAAAAATAAAGAAATGTTGAGTGCATGCATTGGCGACACCGTTGGCGGACAGGACAGACACAGAAGCCCCCTGCACTACGCCGCGCACTTGGGGTCGACTACGCAATCCGTGGGACATGGCCTACAAGCCTATGAGTGACCTCTGCTCACATACATGACACAGGGCAATGAATAGTTGTACTTGGCACCCTTCAGAGGTGGGGGACGGGGGCACAGGGCCATGCCTTACGGAGGGGCCTAGCCTACAGATATCGCCCTGGCCTAGGGATACCCACAGCCCTCCTCTCCCACCCAGACACCTCCACTGCGCGCAAAGTCACCAGGATTTGAGTGTACTCACCCCCTTGTGTCTGCTGTGATGTCCTCACGCGCCCATCCAACTCGGGGTAGGCCACCGCCAGGTTCCGGGACATGAGGGGGGTCAAAGTACGACGTGCACCCCTCCCATGTTGGGAGGCCATCCCCAGCTGAGCCTCCGCCGTCTTCCTGCTCCAGCGTCGGATGTCCTCCCATCTCTTCCTGCAGTGGGTGCCCCGTCTCTGGTGGACCCCCAGGGTCCGGACGTCCTTGGTGATGGCACGCCAAATACCGATTTTCTGGTGGGCGCTGACCTATGTGACATGTACAGGGAGAGAAGAATAATCATCACCTTCTGCATGCTCGATGTGAGTGGCCCCCCCATCCCCACCCTTGTCATGTGGCACATGCTCTCATCTGTCGTTTGATGCATGCCTCAATCGCTCCCCTCCCCACCATCTTTCATCCACCCGACTCAACACAGGCATTGGCCACAAAACATGGTCCCTGTGTACTTACCTGTTGGTCTGGAGGACCGTAGAGTAGCGCATACTGGGGGAGGACCCCATCCACGAGTTTCTCCAACTCCTGAGCAGTGAAGGCAGGGGCCCTTTCCCCAGTCGCATGAGCCATTGTCTCTTCGAGACCGTGGTCACAGCAGCACTTGCAGTGTAGGTCCTCTCCTGTGGAAGATCAGGTATCGAGTGATTAAGCTGATAGAAAATGGCGGTCACGCCCGCGGAGGTGCGTACTGCGGCGGTGCGTACCTGGACCTGCTGGCGCACATCGTCATTGGCTCCTGAGACCCATAGGGTTCAATGTTAACAAATGCAGCTTTGAGCCGCGGTCTTCGACCGCCTACCGCCACGGTGTCCCACGCCAGCGCATTGACCTCACATCCCATTGTCGCACTTCACAGGTCAGGCAGCCGCCATTTCAAGGGCCCACATGCCTTATTTTCTACTGCGTCACACATACCTAGGCCTTGCATCAACACTCATACAAGCCATTCAATGCATTGGGAATCGTGTTATGTGCAAGCTGTGGTTACGTACCTGTGGGTTGATTGACTCTGTGCTCGCTGTTGTCCTTCATAGGCACCGTCCGCTGGGACATGCGAGGAGATGGAGAAATCTTCCAGTGTACAGACCGCTGGTGGACCTGTCGACAATGGAGGAAAGACATGTCATACTGACATACAGGCTTGACCGAGCCACTATACAGGAACTATGTACCCAGTTGGAGCCAGACCTGATGTCACCCATCCGCCAACCCACAGGGATCCCCCCTCTAGTGCAGGTGCTGTCAGTACTCCATTTCCTTGCAAGTGGGTCATTTCAAACAACAGTGGCCATATCATCAGGGATGTCCCAGCCCATGTTTTCCAAGGTGTTGTCCAGAGTGTTGTCTGCCCTGCTCAAACACATGCGGAGCTATATCGTCTTCCCTCAGGTGGGGGATTTGGCTACAGTGAAGGCTGATTTCTATGCCCTTGGACATATACCCAACATCATTGGTGCCATTGATGTGACACATGTTGCTTTGGTCCCCCCCAGCAGGAGTGAACAGGTATACAGGAACAGGAAGAGTTATCATTCCATGAATGTCCAGATGGTGTGTTTGGCTGACCAGTACATCTCCCATGTTAATGCCAAGTTCCCTGGGTCAGTGCATGATGCGTACATCATGCGGAATAGCAGCATCCCTTACGTGATGGGTCAACTCCAGAGGCACTGTGTGTGGCTATTAGGAGACTCTGGCTACCCCAACCTGTCATGGCTACTGACCCCAGTGAGGAAGCCCAGGACAAGGGCAGAGGAACGGTACAATGAGGCCCTTGGGAGAACTAGGAGGGTGATCGAGCGGACCTTCGGCCTCCTGAAGGCCAGGTTTAGGTGCCTCCATATGACTGGTGGAACCCTAATGTACTCACCAAAGAAGGTGTGCCAGAACATCGTGGCCTGCTGTATGCTTCACAACCTGGCTTTGCGACGCCAGGTGCCTTTTCTGCAGGAGGATGGTCCAGATGGTGGTGTTGTAGCAGCTGTGGAGCCTGTGGAGAGTGAAGAGAAGGAAGGTGAAGAGGACGACATAGAGAACAGGAACACTGTAATACAGCAGTATTTTCAATGACACACAGGTAAGAATCCACACAGGCATATTACATATACTTAACCCCTACTACCTCTCTACTGTCTGACCTTTTCCCCCAGTGTATGGTAACTGAGTTGTGACTTTCCATTCCAAATTCAGAGATGTGGGCCCCACTGCGTGACATCTGCTTTATTTCCCCATGGACTACAGCTGTGTGACATTGGTATGTTGGCATCACAATGTGAATATGCCATTTGGCACGGTAATGTCTAATACATTTGTACATAATCACAGCCAGACTCCAGATTGTTTTATGCAATAAGTGTGTTTATTACAGTGCTCTAAATTGGTGGGTGGTTGCAAATCGTTGAGGTGTGATGGTGGAGGATTGTCCATGGCAGAGTCCAGACTATCAGTATCACAGGTGCATTGTCCAGATGCCTGTGGAAAGTGGAGCAGGGGCAGTGTAAGGTTGGACAGGGTGTCAATGTGGGACAGTGGGATGACAATCAGGGAGGTATCCTTTGCTGGCGGGGGTCTTGGCATCTTACTCTGTCTTCTTCCTGGATCTCAGGGCCGGCTTGCGGGGTGGTTCTCCTTCTGCAGGGGGTGGGGTTCTGGTGGCCTGTTCATCTTGTGTCGGGCCTCCTGTCCACTAGCGCCGGCGGAGGTGGTAGGCAGTTCTTGGTCCATGCTAGTGTCAGGGGCCCTTTGTGGTGCAACAGTGTCCCGCAATGTGGTGACTACCTGATTCAGAGCCACTACGATGGTGCCCATGGCGGTACTGATGTTTCTTAGTTCTTCCCTGAACCCCATATACTGTTGCTCCTGAAGAAGCTGGATCTCCTGAAACCTGGCCAGGATCGTCGCCATCGTCTCCGGGAGTGGTGGTATGCTTCCATGATGGAGGAGAGGTCCTCGTGGAGGGTGGGTTCCCTGGGCCTGTCCCCCCCCTGTCGCACAGCAGCCCTCCCAGTTCCCCTGTTTCCCTGTGCCTCTGTCCCCTGGACCGTGTGCCCACTACCACTGCCCCCAGGTCCCTGTTGTTGTTGGGGTGGTGGGTTAACCTGGGTGCCCTGTAGTGGTGGACACATCGCTGATTGACGTGTCCTGGGGACAGAGATATGGGCCCGCTGGGTGGGTGCTGTGCTGGTGTTCCCAGAGGGGGGAAGGTCTGCTGTGGCCTGTGGCTGTCTGAGGAGAACCGACTGTCCAGAGGTCCCCGATGGGCCGGGCTGGTCATCTAGATCCAGGGAGACAGGTGCTGTCATCACTGTGGGCCTCTTCTGGGGGTGGAGTGGACATTTGTGGACCCTCCTGCGCGGTGACGTGGCGTTCGGGTCCTGCAGGGGTTTAAAAGTATGATTATTGCTTCTGTGTGTGCCATAGCGTGCAATGGGTGGGTGCCTGTGAACCCCTGTGCTTGCATACCTGTGTGGGGGCTTTTGTGACGGTGGTTTGGGGGGGGGATGGGTATGTGCAGTGGGCATGCTTAGGTGATGGGTGTACATGCTTTGTGGTCGCATGCAGGGCTTGGTGTTGGGATGGGTGGGTTGTGAGGGTGAGACATTTGCAAGGAGTAGGTGTGATGGGGTGGGGGTGAGGGTGGGGTTATGAGTTGGCATGCTGGTGGGGTTGGGGGGATGAAGTAGTTAAGATATGACTTACCAGAGTCCATTCCTCCGCTTACTCCTGCGAGGCCCTCAGGATGCAGGATCGCCAAGACCTGCTCCTCCCATGTTGTAAATTCTGGGGGAGGAGGTGGGGGTCCGCCGCCAGTCCGCTGCACCGCGATGTTGTGCCTGGATACCATGGAACGCACCTTCCCCCGTAGGTCATTCCACCGCTTCCTGATGTCGTCCCGATTTCTTGGGTGTTGTCCCATAGCGTTGACCCTGTCCACTATTCTGCTCCATAGCTCCATCTTCCTGGCAATGGTGGTGTGCTGCACCTGTGTCCCGAAGAGCTGTGGCTCTACCCGGACAATTTCCTCCACCATGACCCTGAGTTCAGCGTCAGAAAACCTGGGGTGTCTTTGCGGTGCCATGGGGTGGTTTGGGTGATGTGTGGGGTGGATTGTGTGGTGCTAAGTGTGGTGATGTGTATTGGTGTGTATTTTGAAGTGTGTGGTAGTATTGCTGGGTGACAGTGAATTGCACGTCTGTGTGCTCAGATCTATTATCTCTGTGCGTGTTCACGAATCTCTAGGAGTAGGGGTTTGTGGGTGATGTGGGTGTGTGTTTTATATTGTGTTGGGTGTGTGGGAGTATTGCTTGTATGTGTATCAGGTGTGTGTATTTCGAATTGTCCAATGTGGCTGTGTTTTGTAGATGTGTGTGTATTTTGAGCGCGGCGGTGTGTACCGCCAATGGAATACCGAGGTTGAAAGACCGCCGCTTGGATTCGTGTGTCGTGATAGTGTGGGCGTATTTCTGTTGGCGTGACGGTGGAGGTTTGGTCATCGACAGTTTCTCGCTGGCCTTTGGTGTGGCGGACTTTTGTGGATGTCTGTATTTTGGCGGTGTGCCTGTTGTGGGTCAGAATGACCGTGGCGGTTTACCGCGGCCGCGGCGGTGTTATGGCGGTCTTCTGCACAGAGGTAAGCGCCTTTTATCGCCGAGGTTGGAATGACCACCAAAGTGCTGAGTGCTTTGCTTGGTGCGCTCATCACAGGGGCATGGCGTCATATCCGGAGGGCATACCTTCAATACCGAGCATGCAACTAAGTGCTGTGCCAACACAAAATCTGGTCACTACAACATTATGCTGAATAGTAGTCACACAAGATAAATATGATTGACAACCAACCCGTAGAGCAGACAGCATATAATAAACAACAGTCAATTTCCTTGACTTAATACACATTCTACGATGCTGACTGTTATGAAGAAAGCATGTCTTGATGGATTTTTTATTGAGGGTCAGGGATTTCAGAGGTTCTTTGAGAAAACAAATAGTAAACTACTAACTTGTGCACAAGTGCAAGAGAGCCAAGTGATGTTTGAAACATGATCCAGAGTGAGAGAGTCTGAAATAACTGATTCGATGAAATTAGTTTCAACTTCGGATGAAATGTAAAACCACAGTAATAAGGGTTTTACAAGGAGCAGATCATCTAAAAATTGTAATCCAACCTCCCTGTACATGATCACTGCTGACGCTGAGGCAGGCAGACATAATAGCTGCTTCAAAAATGAATTCTCTACCTGGAGGTGGCTGCTGGGGGTATAACCACACAATCCTTCTCTATCCTTCTAGCTTTATATATGTCTACCATCTCTTAAACTGGTCAGCTGCCCAACTCGTGTGAAAACCTAAAAATCCCCAGGCAATTCCTGGTCATCGTAGACATAGCATTAGCCACCTGTTGAGACCATGGGCCATTGTGTAAAAAAAGAGTTCCTAGACAACAAAAATAAGTTTTATCTAAAAATAGGTAAACCCCCAATAACAGAAGATTTACACTTCCGTGTGTTCTTCCCACAGACCATAATAAATATTTTGGTACAATTCATAACAATTTTCTTAGAATACATGAAATCCCAAAAGCATTCATCAATTTCTGGAAGCCATTTAGTGTCCTAGATAATAAAATGGCATTATCAGCATAAAACAACAGAGTAACTAGCCTGTCTGTGACCCTGAATACATTGGCCTGCACAGCTTTGGGAGCACCATGCACCCCATTAATAAAAAGGGAAAACAAGAAAGGTGCCAATACACAACTCCGTCTTATTCTCCTCTTCACTCTAAAGATGGGAGACCTTCCCCAATCGGGGCAATAGAAAGCCTTCTGTTGGACCTGGCCCTTTTACAGGGTCATTCCCCAAAGTTTTTGCCTTTTTCCTCCTTATTTTTCTGACCCTTGCTAGCTGACGTTATGACTCTGAGCACTTTTTCACTGCTAATCAGTGCTAAAGTGCATGTGCTCTCCCTTGTAAACTTGGTATGATTGGCTTATACCTAATTGGCATATTTAATTTACCTATAAGTCCCTTGTAAAGTGGTATCCCTATACCCAGGGCCAAAAAATTTAATTCTACTAGTGGGCCTGCAGCGCTGCTTGCGCTACCCACTGATGTAGCCTTTCAAACCTGTCTCAGGCCTGCTAGCACAGGGCCTGTGTGCGCAGTTTTCCGCCAGAGGGACCTGGTATCTAAATTTACTTGCCAGGACCAGAACTCCCCTTTAACTACATATAAGTCACCCCTAATGTACGCCATAGCTAGCCCTATGGGCAGGGTGCCATGTAGGTAGAGGGAAGGACATGTGCCTAGTAATGTGGCCTGTCCTGGTAGTGACAAACAGCCTATTTGGTTTCTCACTGCTGTGAGTGCTACCTTCTCATAGGATTGCATTGGAAATATCCTCCCTTAAGTGTAAGGGGGTATTGTCTGATTTATGAGGGGTAGCATAGGCATGTTTGGTATGGTTGTAATGGCATTGAGAAATGCTGCTTACTGGTGTAGGTGTATTTTTTATTATCATCACAGAAATGCCACTTCTAGAAAGTGAGCATTTCTCTGTGCTTATGACTCTGGTGTTTTGCAGCTTGACTCCAATCCACATCTGGGCAGAGTGACAGATGGGCTTTGTGCATACTTTTGGGTGGGAGGGTGGAGGAGTCACAGGGGTGCATCTACATGCTGAATAGTCTTCCTGGGCTGAGAGAAGGGAGAGGCGGGGCACACCTACATTTGTAAAGGCTGTGCCCTTGCCTCACACAATGGGGTCATTTACCCCCCACTGATGTTTGGAGCCTGTGCTGGAGGAGAGAAGGGGGCACTCCCAGAACCAGTTGTAGCTGGTTGGAACCTCCTGTCCCCCTTTTTTAAAAACACACTATAAACTGAGTATAAGTACAGGGGAATTTTCCCCACAATTTAGACATTCTTGAGACCCCAGAGACTCTTATGAAACTGGACACAGAACGCTGCTGAATGGACTCTCCAGGACCCACCTTGGACTGCTTTTGCTTTGCTGACCTGTGACCTGCTGGGTCACTAGGAGGATCTGCCACCATCTGCATCCCTTGTGCTGGCCTGTTGTTTGGACCTGGTAGCCCTGTGATTCCCCCTTTTCTGTCTCCAGGGGCAGGGTGCTGTGGCCCCTGACCCCTGCAAATGATCCCAAGCACGAGGAGTGCTTCGCTCCCTTTGGGGACTCCTTAGCGCCGACTGTCACACTCTTATGAGGTCCTTGGCGCCCATAAGCGCAATGCTGTAAAAGGGATCACCGCTGTGACCCGGGCTCAGTGCAACTGCCCCGCGCTGGGAAGCACTCATCGGGGCTCGACTATCACCGGCACAACCTGGGTGCGTTTAGCGTGCTCCACATATTGCCCCCAGTGGACTAAAGCATTCAGAGAAGTGCCCCCGGGGCACCACCAGTCACCTGCTTGTGGGTGTCTTCACCGCTGCAGCCCCAGACAGGGCTTACAGAAGGGTTGCGCACCACATCGGGTGCGGCTGGACCAGAGTGGGAGGGAAGCCTCATTTGAGGCCCCTGCTCCTCCTGCCCCAGTCGGCCGAGGAACGTGAACAGGACAGGAGTCCTCAACAGAGGCTCCCCACCCCAGGGCCCCCCTTGTCAGCACCAGAGACCACAGGCGGGAGGAAGCCTCACCGGAGGTCCCCGCCCCACACTGTCTCACTCTCACGCTCCCCGTGGTTCGGGGTAGAGTTAACCCTATCAGGGAATTAGGTCACTGGGGGCCCACAGAATGTGTCAGAGCTAGTCTGGAACGGGCCCAGAAGGGGCCTGACACCACTACCCCCCTCCCCTAGGATTAACAAGTGCCCCAATTTTGCACATAGGAGTGCCGGGGGCCCCTCCTTATTGATCTGCATGGCACAGGAGGTGCCCTCCATAAATAAACCAAGTACTTTCCAGAGACTACCTATGCTTAGCTAAATGTTCCTGTTATGGGCATTTTGGGCCAGGGATGGTAACCTGCGTATTTTATGACTTGTCATGTGTTTTATAATGTTCTAGATCTAAGCATTTATGATGTGTTTCTGACAAATGCATTTCTTTTATGTGATTTCTGACTACTGCTTACATTGCAGAATTCTGAGTACTTACGTGTTCTAATGTGACTACTGCTTAGTCTTGCAGAGTATTAGTAACCTGTGCAATGTTCTGACAACTGCTAAGGTAGCAGGATATTTCTGACATGTAATGTTTGGTCTAAATATGTTTTGTGCAATACAGTTTATTTTTACATAGCTCAGTGTTGTGATTACTTTGTGGTGTACATAGCGCGTCACATGTGTTGCATGTGTTGTAGAAACGCTTTGCACATTGCCTCCGGGTTAGGCCTGACTGCTGATTCCAAGCTACCAAGGGGGTGAGCAGGGGTTATCTTGGACGTGTAACTCCCTTGCCCTGACTAGAGTGGGTGGGTTCTGCCTGGCTTAGGTGCATACCCTAGCCAACCAGAAACCCATTGCTACCACCTTCAATAAAAGCTTCCTGTAAAGATGGGCCAAGAAGCGAATAATCTCCTCTATAGCACCAAAACAGATCAAAGTAGACCAAAGGATAGAATGGTCAACTAAATGGAAAACACTACTTAAATTAGCAAAACAAAGATAAAGAGACCCAGACGCAGCCCTGCTATACTTGACAATCACCAACACATTGTTCACACCTTGTTTGATTGTACCCAAACCCCTCCTAAAATCAAACTGCACCTCTGATAGTATGGCGTTTTTCCATGCCCAATCCACAAGTCTCGACAGGAGAATCCTGCTCATCACTTTGAATGAGAATGGAAATGGGTTGGAAATATATCAGATCTGCCTTGTCTCCCTTCTTAAATATTGGGACAACAACAGACATAGCTGTAGAAGGGGGATCTTACACTCAGCTGGCACATTAAACACCTGTGTCAGGATGGGGCCCCATATATCCTCCAATACTTTAAAGGCATTGACTGGGACCCCATCTGGGCCCAGAGCCGTCCTACCTTTGCTTCGTTCCAGGGAAAGCAGAATCTCTTGGAGGGTCATATCTGTATGTGTGGTCTGTATGGTCTTCATGGAAGTATGAATACAAGTCTCTGTCACCCCCGGGTGGTCAGCAGACCGCCTGAGCAGAATCATAGATGGGCGTGCCACCCATTCCTCACAAGAGATAAAATAATTGAGCTTGTGGATTCTGTCATTCCCCAAAAGTGCATTAACCGTACCCCAAAACAACTTAGAGGTGTGTGTCTTGGCAGCCTCTAACAATTTGGACAAGGCCTCTTCTTGCAATGCATTTTTTTCTAGCTGCAAATGCTTGTCTATAATTCTTGCTCAGTAGTCTAATAATAGGAGTGGGTGGTAAATTTCACTCTACTGGTAGATTTAGTGGAGTTTGCCCACTCTGCACTCCACTTGGAGCGTGTAGTTTTGCAAAAACTCCGCCACCACTGCGTGCTGAAGTTTACAGGCATATTGGTGCCCCGCCTAATTTGTGTAACTCCCTACAAGTGCCTTGCAGTTGTTTAGAAAAGTAATAATGAATAATCCTCCCCACAACCTCGTTGTACTGAAAGAGACACCCCCTTGCATTGGAATACCTGCCCTGCCCCAAACAAGCCATCTCTAGCATTAAACTTTGGGAAGCATGGGCAAGGCCAGCGTGAACAAATTCAGGAAGCGCTACATCTGCTCCAATCCAGATTGCAGTGTGTCTTTTGGCTTGGAAGCTGAAAGTACACACCTGCAAGCACATTGGCAAGGTAAGAGTGGGGTTTGCACAGAGTTTTAAATCTCAGCCCTGCAGAAGATGGCTAATTGTACTGTACTATTGTGCTGGCAGCCCGGTTTGCTACTCGAGCAGCCAGTGGGCTGGTATGGTTATCATGTCAGACCATTAGAAGCTATGCTGAGCACGTTCTCCTCTTTAATGTGGACGCATCGGTGTATGATTTTATTAAGGTGGGCAGCAGACTTCAATCCCTGATGATTTCCCACACAGCAGGGGCCTTCTTTTGATGCCCTTGACACCATCCCCTTGGTGAGTGGCAGCAGGTTGACAGTGTCATGATTCTAGGGCCGATCTAGCATGCCCTTGCTGATGGTACGTAGTGACTGACTGAATTTAATTTATGTATTGGTTCATAACCGCTGATAATGTTAGTACTCTGCATCCTAAATTTAGGAGTATGAGTGAGCAGTGAAGCATGTCTAAAATGCCAGTAAGGAACTTTGGGTGGATGGAACACCACAGAATCTCACTGTGTTTTTATATATTTGCGGAATTCCACTAAGTTCAACTCCACAAGTTCCGCCTACCTCTATCTAATAGCTGAGTGATCCCTTGGGGTACTACGTAAGGCCGAATTCAGGAACTTAGAAGTCACAGTGCAAGAGGGATCAAACCACCAGCTCTATTGGGAGTTATTAGAACTTGTGGGTTGTGTAAGAAATGTGCTTAGTGACCTACTGATCTTGTCTAAGAAGGCTAATAACTTTTCATGATCCACTGCCATTTCTAAATAGTAACTAAACTCGGCAGTGTTCCTTCGTACTAGCTGTGGTAAAATAGAACTAGGATCAATCCCTGCACATTTCATTTGTACCCCATTGGACCTTACCGGAGCAATATTAACTACACATTCAGAGTCTCTTACATTTTTGCCCCAGAAGAATATGGAAAAACAACAAATGGATTGTGATTGTTTATTACAGCTGGGGTAACAGAAAGGGAACTAACCAAATTATTAGCAGAGGAAGAGTCAAGAACATGATCAGAATTTGTATGGGCATCTTTACCTGTAAAAGAGGGAATCAGAGTCCCTTTATCGTTGCAACCCCTGATGAGTAAATGGAAGCCATTTTTGAAGGTTAGTAAGTTAAATGCATCCCCATAATCATTGTGTGGGATACCTGCCCTTTCTGTATTTATAATCCCACATATTCGCCTAGCCGGCAAGGAGCAAAACTGAGTTTTAAAATCACTTGCTGAAAGAAAGAAGGTTCCAACCAAGTATCAAGTGCATCAACCATCGTATTACGTGACAAATCAAATAAATTATTATAAAAGTTGACCACCACTAAGTCAGGACTACTCTTACATGATAGCCAGAGAAACTGTGATTGGGGTGAAACAGACCTGCACTGATGAAGATGTCACTACACCTATAAAATGGGAAGAGAAGACCAGTTCTCCTCAATGCAAATAATATCAGAAGCCAAAGTATTTTGGAGCCATTCTGGAAAATCCAGCTTATTTTGGAGCCTAAACAGATTCCATGTAACAAATTGCCACGTACCATCACAAGCCTAGTTAATAGCTTGTGGGAGAACAACCACAGGGCCACTATAGGCAGAGTCAGAAGGCACAGTGGACTGACGAGGAATAGGATAAACAAGCCCCCCCACCTTCAGATGAATGAGGGAAAACAGGTTTCTCTAGCTTCTCAACCTGGTTCATCAAAATGTCTATATAATCGTCCAAGGTAATAGTTAAAGAATGCTCCTCCCTGATGAAGTCAATCATTGTCTTGCAAAGAGTCCAGGACCTGAAACCTATTTGACAGGGTAATTGGGGGGTGTCAGAGAAATTGGAGGCTGTCTTTAGTTGGTTGGGAAAGCAACATGGACCTATCATGGGCAGTCAACCAAAGGTTGGCATAGAAACGATACTCAGATGATGATAGAAAAAATCCAACAGGATAAGAGCAATATTACCATCAGATAAAACTACTGATGTCGACCTAGACAAACATTCCTCACAAATCTTGGCTGCCTAAAGTTAATGATGAAACAATCTCCTGTGACTACTTTCATAGTGGGCCACTCCAACCCACTCTTCTGGCCATCAGGATTTGATCTCCCTTGCTAAGCGGCAATATATCCTTGGAATGCAGGTGGTGAGTGACTTAATTCTTTAGTTGATCCGCTGATTTGGTTATGCCATCAGTCAAAGAAAGTATGTTCACCATCACTTCCACATAGTGAGAGCATGCCCCTGTTAGATTTATGATCACTTGGTTGGAGGAGCTCCCAGGGCCACTCCTCATCCCATCCCCTGTAGAAATATCAGTAGGCAGTGCAGAAAGCTGATTCAATAAAGCTCGGAATTGAGATTGATAAGTGGAAGCTGAGGGTGATGTCCTTACAGATAAGGACAAACCTTCTATTGCATTCAAGTTGCATGAATGAATTTAAGTGACATAGGGGCACTACTGGTTATATCATCACTTTGAGGGAGGCCTGTGCTACCAACTGTGGGGTGGGGGGAGTCAGCTGGGATCATGGGGTTGGATGCAGCCTCAGTTTGAGGTATAGGAGGCTAGGCCACCTAATTGCTCATCTTTCATGCAATACAGTGGATTTCAAAGCATGTAGTTATAAGCAGAAGTAAACGTTCAAACAAACTCTTAATTCATTCCAGGAGTTTTCCATGGATGCAGGCTAAATATTTGCTCAAGAGTGTTTAGGAGGAACTAGCAGCAGAAGCTGGAATAATGATCAGAGTCTGGTGGTAATGTACCTTTACTTGCCCCCAAGTGTCTTTTCCCTTTGTCCGAAGGAGCTTTACTGTGAGGAGATGCAGACTGTAGGCTACCATCTTGATCATCTTTAACCGTAATGGTCAGATCTGAGGTTGCATTGGGTGCCTTTTGTGGTACTAGCGAGGTGTCAGTGGGTGAAGAAGTACCCTCTGAAGCAAGATGCAAGGATGGGTTAGGAAGTGATTAAACAAGTGTTATGGATAGGCATCATTAAGCAATTTCTATTTCTAGGCACCCACTTCCTTCCTACTGTAACCATCCAAGTACCAGTTTTAGCTGAAGCGGTAGCATTTCATTTCACCATATTTGATAACTGTGAAGGAGAGGAGAGGTTAAGCACAGAACCTTAAAGGGGTTTTTGCAAGCAAAGAAAATGGAGAGCTGTGGCTCAGTCCAGTCTCGGCCAGCCACAGGCGGGTGCAGACGGGTCCTTTCTTGGCCCATTTTTCTTCCACGCACATCTCACCTCTGTGCCATGCTGCAGGACAGGGTACTGTGATTTAAAGTGCTACCAATGTATTCCAGGTATGGCCAGGCAGGCTTAACAGTACAAATCCAGCCACAAAGCTGGTTGGCCTCTGGAGTCCACAGTGCTGCTGCTCCCTGCGTTGCTGGACATGGCACTGTGATTTAAATCGCTACAAATGAGCTTCAGGTGCAGCAAAGTGAATTTAACTGGGCAGCTATAGCTGCAAAGCAGGTTGACCCCTAGAGTCCACAGTGCTGCTGATGACCGGTGCTCTGATTTAAGGTGCTACCAATGCAATTCAGGTGTGGCAAGATGGGAATAACAGGGCGGAACCAGCTGCATAGTAGGTTGGCCTCTTGAGTCCACAATGCTGCTGCTTCCTTCACAGCAGGACAGGGCACTGTAGATTAAAGCGCTACCAATACACTTCAGGTGTAGTGACGCCGGATTAACAGGGCGACTCCAGCTGCAAAGCAGGTTGGCCCACGGAGTCCATTTTGCTGATGCTCCCTGCACTACTAGACAGGGTGCTGGGATCTATAGTGCTACCAATGTGCTTCAAATGCAGTGAGGCAGGCTTAACAGAGCAGTTCCAGCCTCAAAGCAGGTTGGTCCCTGGAGTCCATGCTGCTGCTGCTCCCTACCCCACTCTACGTCACTCCAATCTAGACCACTCCACTCTATTCCACTCAAATCTTCACCACTGCATTATAAGCTAGTCTCCTCTATGCTACACCATCCCAGTCTATTCCACTTTATGCAACCCCAACATCCCCACTATACTCTATGCTTTTGCATTCTACTGCATACCACTCCACTGCACGCCACTACACTATGGGGGTCATTACAACATTGGCGGTAAAAGCCGCTTACCGCCGTGCAGAAGACCGCTAACACACCGCTGCGGCAGCGGAATTCCGCCACAGCTATTACGACCCACATCCCGAAATCTGACAAAATTCAGACACCCACACAAGTCCGCCACACCAAAGGTCAGTGATAAACTGGCAAAAACAAAACCTCCACCGTCACGCCAACAGAAATACGCCCATGCTATGACGACCCATGAATCCACGCAGTGGTCTTTCAACAGCAGTATTCCATCGGCGGTGCACA
Organism: Pleurodeles waltl; assembly: GCF_031143425.1. Classification (NCBI taxonomy): domain Eukaryota; kingdom Metazoa; phylum Chordata; class Amphibia; order Caudata; family Salamandridae; genus Pleurodeles; species Pleurodeles waltl. The sequence goes on along the minus strand of NC_090437.1, from coordinate 240,993,831 downwards.
CCGCCGCGCTCAAAATACACACACTCTTACAAAAAACAGCCACATTGGACAATTCGAAATACACACACCTGATACACATACACACACCACTCCCACACACCCAATACAATATAAAACACACACCCACATCACCCACAAACCCCTACGACCAAAAATTCAGAAAGAAGGCCAGAGAGAGACACCACCATCCACAAACTTGCAGCCATAGGCACTCAACACCATCACCCACACTACTTCCACGCACAAAACACCACATACCACTACATATCACCACACATATCACCACATACACCACCCCACACATCACCTACACAACCCCATGGCACAGCAAAGACACCCCAGGTTCTCAGAGTAGGAGCTCAGGGTCAAGGTGGAGGAAATCGTCCTGGTAGAGCCACAGCTATTTGGATCACAGGTGTAGCACACCTCCATAGCTAGGAAGATGGAGCTATGGCGAAGAATAGTCGACAGGGTCAACGCAGTGGGACAGCACCCAAGAAATCGGGACGACATCAGGAAGAGGTTGAACGACCTACGGGGGAAGGTGCGTTCCGTGGTCTCAAGACACAACATTGCGGTACAGCGGACTGGCGGCGGACCCCCACCTCCTCCCACACAACTAACAACATGGGAGGAGCAGGTCTTAACTATTCTGCATCCTGAGGGCCTCGCAGTATCGGTGGAGGAATGGACTCTGGTAAGTCAAATCTTAACTATCATATCCCCCACCCTACCTGGATGCAATCACAGACCCCCACCCTCGCCCCCTCCCCTATCACTCCAACTCCAACTCCTCACAAATGTACTAATAACACAAACCACACATCTCAACACCAAGCCCTGCATGACATGACAAAGCATGGACACCCATCCTTAACCGCTTCTGTGCCTTGGACGAGGTGACCTCGTCCAAGGCTACAGTTCCTCTGTGCCTTGGACGAGGTGACCTCGTCCAAGGCACAGGGGAACTTGGGGGAGCGCTAGCGCGCCCCACCCGTGCACCCCCCTCCCCCCCAAGGCGGGGATGGAAGGGGAAGACCTTCCCCTTCCACCCCCGACCCCCCGCACCCACCCTGTGAGGTCAGCGCGTGAGCGCACGCTGATTTATCACAGGGGCATCCCCGATCGCGCTGGAAGCTGAGCTTCCAGCGCGATTGAAAGAGAAATGGCAAGGGTCGCTCCCCTGGGGGGCAAATTGTATTTAGACCATTTCTGCTCCCCTTGGGGGCAGATTGGTCAATTTTAGGTCAATCTGCCCCCAAGGGGGCAAGAACCACTAGGCACTGGGGATTTGTTTCTTGGCGCCAATGTCACGCAGGGGGAGCGACCCCGTAGGCAAATGTCGCTCCCGGAGGGGGGGGGGAGGGTTGGGGGGGGCAAATTTATTTTAGGCCATTTGGCCCCCCCCCCCCTGGGGCCGGCTGAGCTAGAGGCCAAACTCCACAGGTAGGCACTTTGCAAAAAACACCTCTGTTTTCTGTGAAAAAATATGTTGTGTCCACATTGTGTTTTGGGCCATTTCCTTTCATAGGCGCTAGGCCTACCCACAGAAGTGAGGTACCATTTTTATCGAGAGACTTAGGGGAACGCTGGGTGGAAGGAAATTTGTGGCTCCTCTCAGATTCCAGAACATTCTGTCACCGAAATGATAGGAAAAAGTGTTTTTTTGGCCAAATTTTGATTTTTGCAAAGGATTCTGGGTAACAGAACCTGGTCCGAGCCCCACAAGTCACCCCATCTTGGATTCCCCTAGGTCTCTAGTTTTCAGAAATGCACAGGTTTGTTAGGTTTCCCTAGGTGCCGGCTGAGCTAGAGGCCAAAATCTACAGGTAGGCACTTTGCAAAAAACACCTCTGTTTTCTTTCAAAAATTTGGATGTGTCAACGTTGCGCTTTGGGGCGTTTCCTGTCGCGGGCGCTAGGCCTACCCACACAAGTGAGGTATCATTTTTATCAGGAGACTTGGGGGAACGCTGGGTGGAAGGAAATTTGTGGCTCCTCTCAGATTCCAGATCTTTCTGCCACAGAAATTTGAGGAACATGTGTTTTTTAGCCAAATTTTGCGGTTTGCAAAGGATTCTGGGTAACAGAACCTGGTCTGAACCCCACAAGTCACCCCATCTTGGATTCCCCTAGGTCTCCAGTTTTCTGAAATGCACAGGTTTGGTAGGTTTCCCTAGGTGCCGGCTGAGCTAGAGGCCAAAATCTACAGATAGGCACTTTGCAAAAAACACCTCTATTTTCTTTAAAAATATTGGATGTGTACACGTTGCCTTTTGGGGCGTTTCCTGTCGCGGGTGCTAGGCCTACCCACACAAGTGAGGTATCATTTTTATCGGGAGACTTGGGGGAACGCTGGGTGGAAGGAAATGTGTGGCTCCTCTCAGATTCCAGAACTTTCTGCCACAGAAATGTGAGGAACATGTGTTTTTTTAGCCAAATTTTGAGGTTTGCAAAGGATTCTGGGTAACAGAACCTGGTCCGAGCCCCACAAGTCACCCCATCTTGGATTCCCCTAGGTCTCTAGTTTTCAGAAATGCACAGGTTTGGTAGGTTTCCCTAGGTGCCGGCTGAGCTAGAGGCCAAAATCTACAGGTAGGCACTTTGCAAAAAACACCTCTGTTTTCTTTCAAAAATTTGGATGTGTCCACGTTGCGCTTTGGGGCGTTTCCTGTCGCGGGCGCTAGGCCTACCCACACAAGTGAGGTATCATTTTTATCAGGAGACTTGGGGGAACGCTGGGTGGAAGGAAATTTGTGGCTCCTCTCAGATTCCAGAACTTTATGCCACAGAAATTTGAGGAACATGTGTTTTTTTAGCCAAATTTTGAGGTTTGCAAAGGATTCTGGGTAACAGAACCTGGTCCGAGCCCCACAAGTCACCCCATCTTGGATTCCCCTAGGTCTCTATTTTTCAGAAATGCACAGGTTTGGTAGGTTTCCCTAGGTGCCGGCTGAGCTAGAGGCCAAAATCTACAGGTAGGCACTTTGCAAAAAACACCTCTATTTTCTTTCAAAAAATTGGATGTGTACACGTTGCGCTTTGGGGCGTTTCCTGTTGCGGGCGCTAGGCCTACCCACACAAGTGAGGTATCATTTTTATCGGGAGACTTGGGGGAACGCTGGGTGGAAGGAAATTTGTGGCTCCTCTCAGATTCCAGAACTTTCTGCCACAGAAATTTGAGGAACATCTGTTTTTTTAGCCAAATTTTGAGGTTTGCAAAGGATTCTGGGTAACAGAACCTGGTCCGAGCCCCACAAGTCACCCCATCTTGGATTCCCCTAGGTCTCTAGTTTTCAGAAATGCACAGGTTTGGTAGGTTTCCCTAGATGCTGGCTGAGCTAGAGGCCAAAATCTACAGGTAGGCACTTTGCAAAAAACACCTCTATTTTCTTTAAAAAAATTGGATGTGTACACGTTGCGTTTTGGGGCGTTTCCTGTCATGGGTGCTAGGCCTACCCACACAGGTGAGGTATAATTTTTATCGGGAGACTTGGGGGAACGCTGGGTGGAAGGAAATTTGTGGCTCCTCTCAGATTCCTGAACTTTCTGCCACAGAAATGTGAGGAACATGTGTTTTTTTAGCCAAATTTTGAGGTTTGCAAAGGATTCTGGGTAACAGAACCTGGTCCGAGCCCCACAAGTCACCCCATCTTGTATTCCCCTAGGTCTCTAGTTTTCAGAAATGCACAGGTTTGGTAGGTTTCCCTAGGTGCCGGCTGAGCTAGAGGCCAAAATCTACAGGTAGGCACTTTGCAAAAAACACCCCTGTTTTCTTTTAAAAAATTGGATGTGTCCACGTTGTGCTTTGGGGCGTTTCCTGTCACGGGCGCTAGGCCTACCCACACAAGTGAGGTATCATTTTTATCGGGAGACTTGGGGGAACATAGATTGGCGAAACAAGTGTTATTGCCCCTTGTCTTTCTCTACATTTTTTCCTTCCAAATATAGGAGAGTGTGTAAAAAAGACATCTATTTGAGAAATGCCCTGTCATTCACATGCTAGTATGGTCACCCCAGAATTCAGAGATGTGCAAATAACCACTGCTCCTCAACACCTTATCTTGTGCCCTTTTTGGAAAAACAAAGGTTTTCTTGATAGCTATTTTTTACTCTTTATATTTCAGCAAATGCATTGCTGTATACCCGGTATAGAATGAAAACGCACTGCAGGGTGCAGCTCATTTATTGGCTCTGGGTTCCTCGGGTTCTTGATGAACCTACAAGCCCTATATATCCACGCAACCAGAGGAGTCCAGCAGACGTAATGGTATATTGCTTTCGATAATCTGACATTGCAGGGAAAAGTTACAGAGTAAACCGTAGAGAAAAATTGATGTTTTTTTCACCTCAATTTCAATATTTTTCTTTTTCAGTTGTTATTTTCTGTAGGAAATCTTGTAGGATCTACACAAATGACCCCTTGCTGAATTCAGAATTTTGTCTACTGTTCATAAATGTTTAGGTTTCTGGGATCCAGCATTGGTTTCATGCCCATTTCTGTCACTGACTGGAAGGAGGCTGAAAGCACAAAAAATTGCAAAAATGGGTTATGTCCCAGTAAAATGCCTAAATTGTGTTGAAAAATTGGGTTTTCTGATTCAAGTGTGCCTGTTCCTGAATGCTAGAAAGCTGCTGAGTTTAGCACAGCAAACCCTTTGTTGATGCCATTTTCAGGGGAAAAACCACAAGCCTTCTTCTGCAGCCACTTTTTCCAATTGTTTTGAAAAAAACGAAATTTTCACTGTATTTTGGCTAATTTCTTGGCCTCCTTCAGGGGAACCCACAAAGTCTGGGTACCTCTAGAATCCCTAGGATGTTGGAAAAAAAGGACGTAAATTTGGCTTGGTTAGCTTATGTGGACAAAAAGTTATGAGGGCCTAACCGCGAACTGCCCCAAATAGGCAAAAAAAGGCCTGGCACAGAAGGGGGAAAAGGCCTGGCAACAAAGGGGTTAAAGCATACCCACTGCACATACCCATAACACCCCCGTCAACCATCATCACACAAGCCCCCACACAGGAATGATAGCACTGGGGTACACGGTCACCCACCCATTGCACACCAGGACACACACAGATGAAATAATCATGCTTTTACACCCCTGCAGGACCACTACCCCACGTCACCAGACAGGAGGGTCCAGACATCTCCACCCCACCCATAGAAGAGGCCCACAGTGATGACAGCAGCTCTGTACAACTGGATCCAGAAGACCAGCCCGGACCATCGTGGGCCTCGGGACAGTCGGTTCCTCACACCCAGTCACAGGCCACCACAGACCTTCCACCCTCTGGTAACACCAGCACAGCACCCACCCAGCGGGCCCATACCTCCGTCCCCAGGAGACGTCAATCAGCTGTGTGTCCACCACTACAGGGAACCCAGGATAACCCACCACCCCAACAACAACAGGGACCTGGGGGCAGTGGTAGTGGGCACACAGTCCAGGGGACGGAGGCCCAGGAACACAGGGGAACTGGGAGGGTTGCATAGAAGTCACCTTTAAATGTAGGCAAATCCTCCACCTGAGGGAAAACGATGTAGCTTCGCATGTGTTTCAGCAGGGCAGACAACACTCTGGACAACACGTTGGAAAACATAGGCTGGGACATCCCTGATGCCATGGCCACTTGCAAGGAAATGGAGCACTGATAGCACCTGCACTTGAGGGGGGATCCCTGTGGGATGGCGGATTGCTGCCATCAGGTCTGGCTCCAACTGGGCACACAGTTCCTGGATTGTGGCACTGTCAAATGTCTTTCCTCCATTGTCGACAGGTCCACCAGCGGTCGGTACACCGGAGGATTCCGCCATCTCCTCACATGTCCCAGCGGACGGTGCCTAGGAATGACAACAGCGACCACAGAGTCAAACAACTCAGAGGTATGTACCCACAGTCTACAAAGAACACCATTCATACACAAAATCTGGCCTGTATTTGTGTTGTGCGACAAGGCCTAGGTCTGTGTGACGCAGTTGGTAATTAGGCCATGTGGGCCCCTGAAATGGCGGCTGCCTGACCTCTAAAGTGGGACAATGGGATGTGAGGTAACTGCGATGGCGTTGTAGATCGTCGCGGTAGGCGGTCGAAGACCACGGCGCGATGCTGCATTGGTTAACATTGGACCCTATGGGTCCCAGGAGCCAATGACGATGTACGCTGGCGGTGATGGTACGCACCGCCGCGGATGTGACCGCCATTTTCTAGCTGTTCAATTACTCGATACCTGATCTTCGACAGGAGAGGACCTACACTGCAAATGCTGCTGTCACCTCGGTCTGGAAGAGACAATGGCTCGTGCGTCTGGGGAAAGGGCCCCTGCCTTCACTGCAGAGGAGGTGGAGAAGCTCGTGGACGGGGTCCTTCCCCAGTACACGCTACTCTACGGTCCTCCAGATCAACAGGTAAGTACACAGGGAGCACATTGTATGGGCTATGCCTGTGTGGAGAGGGCTGGTTGTAATAAGGAAGGGGGCACAGTTCTGCGTGCATGAAGGACTGTGAATGCATGTGCCACATGGCAAGGGTAGGGATGTGGGCCACTCACTTCGACAGTGCAGTTGGTAATGACTTCTCTTCTTCCCCTGTACATGTCATGTAGGTCAGCGCCCACCAGAAGAAGGATATTTGGCGTGCCATCGCCAAGGACGTCTGGACCCTGGGGGTCCACCACAGACGGAGCACCCACTGCCGGAAAAGATGGGAGGACATTCGCTGCTGGAGCAAGAAGACGGCGGAGGCTCAGCTGGGGATGGCCTCCCAATGTGGGATGGGAGCCCGTCGAACCATGACCCCCCTGATGTTCCGTATCCTGGCGGTGGCCTACCCTGAGTTGGATGGGCGCTTGAGGGCATCACAGCAGACACAAGGGGGTGAGTACAACATCATTCAGCTGACCTTGCGTGCAGTGAAGGTGTCTGGGTGGGGGAGGAGGGCTGTGGGTTTCCCTAAGCCAGGGCCAGTTCCGTAGGCTAGGTCCCTCCGTACTGCAGGCCATGTGGCACCCCACCTCTGTAGAGTGCCAAGTACAGGTATACATGCCCCTGTGTCATCTATGTGTGCAGATGTCGACCATAGCCATGTAGGACATATCCCAGGAATTGCATCTGTAGAGCCCAACAGCGCGACGTAGTGCAGGGGGCTGCTGTGTCTGTATTGTCTGCCAATGGTAGCGGTAAGCCATGCACTCAACCTGTCTTTCTTCTGTCGTCCCCCCCCTTTTTGTGGTCTCCTTGTTCTTGTGTGCATCAGCATCATCAGGCGGAGGTACAGTGGCACCGGAGCATGAGGGAGCAGCATCCCACATGGCCATGGAGGGCCACACCACGGACTCGGAATACACCATTGGGACGGAGGGGAGCACCAAGGCGGTCACAGGATCTGCAACTAGCGACACAGACTCGTTCTCCGATGGGAGCTCCCTTGTGGTGGCGGCAAAATCTGTGCCCCCCACTTCTACAGGTACAGCCGCCACCCCCCCTACCAGCACTGCCCTCCCAGCAGCCCCTCAGGCTTCGCCCCGTGCCCGCTCACCCAGGAGGGTGGGCATCACCTTCACCCCAGGCACCTCAGCCCCTGTCACCTCTGCTGCCCTCAGTGAGGAGGCCATTGACCTCCTCAGGTCCCTCACTGTTGGGCAGTCTACCATTTTGAATGCCATCCAGGGTGTAGAAAGGGAATTGCAACACACAAATGCATTCCTGGAGGGCATTCATTCTGGTCAGGCTGCCCTTCATCGAACCCTGCAAACTCTGGCCTCAGCACTGATGGCAGGCATTGTCCCTGTCTCTAGCCTCCCCTCTCCAACTTTCTCCACCCAGACCCAATCCCCTGTACCCCAGCCTATCCGAAGCACACCATCAGACCAGCCTGCACACACCTCACCACACAAGGGAAGCTCAGGCAATCATAAGCACCACACATCCCACAGGCATTCACGCAAGCATCACACACATACAGACACACCAACATCCACTGCCTCCACTGTGTCCCCCTCCTCCTCATCTCCCTCCTCCCTCCCAGGCTCATCTACCCTCTCACCTGCATGCACTACCACTACAGCCACTACGTCCCGCACCAGCACACCCACCACCACACCCCGCTCACGTGCACTCACCACCCCCACTTCCATTTACACGTCCCCTGTGTCCTCTCCCAGTGTGTCTGTGACGCCCCCTCCGAAGATACACAAACGCAGGCACACAACCACCCAGCCATCCACCTCACGACAGCCTCCAGCCCATGCACCTTCACCCAAAGTCTCCAAACATACACCTCCTACAACCACTACCTCTTCCTCCACTCTCAAACCCCCTCCAGCTACCCGTCCCAGTGTTCCTAAGAAACTTTTCCTGGCCAACCTTGACCTCTTTCCCACCACCCCCCCACCTCCAACTCATAGGTCCCGTACTAGCACCTCAGCCAAAAAATCTCTGGGACCAGTGGTGCCTGTTACAGGTATGTGGAGTGCATCGGGCAACAGGCCAGCCAGTGTGGCACGGAGCCACAGCATAGCCAGTCCCCCCCCTGTGAAGCACCAGATGTTGGACAGTGCCCAGCAGGAGAGGGGGAAGACTCCAGCCAGCAAAGCCACTCACAAGGGTCCCGGGGGACTCAGCTATGACTCCTCCCAAGGTGGGGAAGGGGCAGAAGAAATCTCCAAAGTCTGGGAGGAGCAGCACAGCTGAGAAGACCGCCATTATCCCGCTGCCCAGGAGGCCACCGCCAGCCCAATTGTCACTGGCCAGGAAGCCACCGCCAGAGTCACTGCCCAGGAGGCCAGCCCAATCATCACTGGCCAGGAGGCCACCGCCAGAGTCACTGCCCAGGAGGCCAGCCCAATCGTCACTGGCGAGGAGGCCACCGCCAGAGTCACTGCCCAGGAGGCCAGCCCCATCGTCACTGGCCAGGAGGCCGCCACCAGAGTCACTGCCCAGGAGGCCAGCCCAATCGTCACTGGCCAGGAGGCCACCGCCAGAGTCACTGCCCAGGAGGCCAGCCCAATCATCACTGGCCAGGAGGCCACAGCCAGAGTCACTGCCCAGGAGGCCAGCCCAATCGTCACTGGCCAGGAGGCCGCCACCAGAGTCACTGCCCAGGAGGCCAGCCCAATCATCACTGGCCAGGAGGCCACAGCCAGAGTCAGTGCCCAGGAGGGCCCCGGCAGCCACAGCCCCGCTGGGCAATGAGGGACCGCCATGGCAAACACCGCTGCACAGATCAGAGACAGCAAAGTCAAGCACCGCTGAACAGGGCAAAGACCGCCATGTCAAGCACTGCTGAACAGGTCAGAAACTGCAAAGTCAAGCACCGCTGAACAGGGCAAAGACCGCCATGGCAAGCACCACTGAACAGGTCAGAAACTGCAAAGTCAAGCACCGCTGAACAGGGCAAAGACCGCCATGGCAAGCACCGCTGAACCGCTGAACAGGTCAGAAACTGCAAAGTCAAGCACCGCTGAACAGGGCAAAGACCGCCATGGCAAGCACCGCTGAACAGGTCAGACACTGCAAAATCAAGCACCGCTGAACTGGGCAAAGACCGCCATGGCAAGCACCGCTGAACAGGTCAGAAACGGCAAAGTCAAGCACCGCTGAACAGGGCAAGCACCGCTTAACAGGGCAAGCACCACCAATTCAAGCACCGCTAGCCCATGTGCGGCAGGGGCAGTGACGGAACTAAGACTGTCACGGGGAGAGTGATGCACACTGGGCACCAGTCGGCCTCCAGAACCAGTGGAGAACAGCATCCACTACCTCAGTCTTTAACAGGATGAAGCACTCTGGGCACCAGTCCCCCTCCAGAACCAGTAGAGAACAACATCCACTACCTCAGTCCTTAACAGAACCAGTGGAGAACAGCATCCACTACCTCAGTCCTTAACAGGATGAGGCACTCTGGGCACCAGTCCCCCTACAGAACCAGTGGAGAACAGCATCCACTACATCAGTCCTTAACAGGATGAAGCACTCTGGGCACCAGTCCCCCTCCAGAATCAGTGGAGAACAGCATCCACTACCTCAGTCCTTAACAGGATGAAGCACTCTGGGCACCAGTCTCCCTCCAGAACCAGTGGAGACTGTCATCTACTTGAGAGACTGTGGCTTTGCACTCCCCAGGATGGTACAGTGGGAAAACCACCCACTGGAGAGACTTGTGAGACTGTGGCTTTGCACTCCCCAGGATGGTACAGTGGGCAACCCACCCACTGTAGAGACTTGAGAGACTGTGGCTTTGCACTCCCCAGGATACATCAATGGGCATGGAGCCCCCTCGTGGATCTGGCGTGGTGCTGTCATCCGGCTGAGGTGCCCCCACTTCCCTTCCCCCTGAGGTGCCTGTTGTATTTCCATCTGATGCCCCTGCAGTGTTCTCTCCGTTTTGCTCAGGTATCGTGTGTGGGCCTCGCCCATGCATTTTGGGCCCAGTGGTCCACGAACATTGAATAGTGCATACCTGCACTACTAATCGTGATGTATATTTTGTTGAATGTGTATATATATCTGTATATATTTGCTTACTATATTTTGATACATTACAATGGTTGCACTCATTTCCTTTTGTCTTTGCATTCTTCCGGGGGTTTTGGGGTTGTTACTGTAATGTTTGGATATGCATTGGTGTGTGTGTTGTAGTGGGTGAGGGTCGGGGTGGGGGTGAGGGTGTTGCGTGTGTGCGTCCCTGACTTTTGCCTCGCCCCTCCCCTATGTCGTAGGTGCAGTACTCACCGTTGTCTTCAGCGCCGGCATTGATGATGATCGTACAGGAGGAGGAAGACTATCGCAGGGAGTATTTGGAGTTCCGGCTCCATGGTGCCCTCCTTCCTCGTGGAGTGTGTAGAGGTGAGCGTTTTCCCATTGAAATGGCTGTTTCTGCCGTGTTTTTATCCACGGTGAATCCGCCCCGGAAAAGTTGGCGGATTGGTGGGTTGTAATAGTGTGGGAGGTACTTTGTCTCCCGTCTGTCTGTTGGCGGTGACCGCCGCGCTGTTTGTCTGTACCGCTGTGGCGGTCGGAGTGTTAAAGTGGCTGTCTTTGTTGGCGGTTTCCGCCACGGTCGTAATTTCCTTTTTTTCCGCCGGCCTGTTTGCGGTCTTGCCGCCGCTTTAACACCGTCCGCCAGGGTTGTAATGAGGGCCTTAGTTTCTACAGAAAAAGCTTTTTTTGACATGCCTACATCTTTGGCACCGTTTGAAGAATCTTCACTAAATTTTCCAAAAAAGAGTGTGCCCAAGAATCTTGTTGTGCAAGGAAAGTTTCAGAGTGAGCCGTTAAGCAGGGGCCTAGAAAAAGGGGTAGTCATAAAAAGTGCATTTCCCCTGTTAATTGCCATTGGGGTTTTGAACACGACTACAGTCTGAACCGCTGGACAGATTTACACCAAATTTGATAGAAAGGTTGCTTTTGTTTGCAGATTATACTTCATCCAGGAAGCGTTGGCTGCTATTTTGAGACTCAGCTTCATTTGAGTCTAAAAAAAAATGAAAAATAAATAAAATAAAATGGAGCAGAGTATGTTTACCCTAACCCTAGGCTTGGTGCATGGGTCCCCTTTGATATCTCCCCACGGCCAAAAATCATTTAAAAAGAATTCTGGGCTAAATTTGTGAAAATTTGTGAATTTGGCTGTGAATTAATGAAAAAAAACTTAGGGGGTCATTACAACATTGGCGGTATAAGGCGCTTATCGCCGTGCAGAAGACCGCCAATACACCGCCGCGGCCGCGGTAGACCGCCACAGCTATTATGACACACATCACGGAATCCACCGAAATTCAGACACCCACACAATACCGCCACACCAAAGGTCAGCAAGAAACTGGCGGAAACACATCCTCCACCTCCACGCCAACAGAAACACGCCCATGCCATTACGACCCACGAATTCACTCGGCGGTCTTTCAACCGCGGTATTCCATTGGTGGTACACACCGCCGCGCTCAAAATACACACACATCTCCAAAACACCGCCACATTGGACAATTTGAAATACACACACCTGACACACATACACACACCACTACCACTCACCCAATACTATATAAAACACACACCCACATCACCCACAAACCCCTACTACCAAAAATTCAGAGAGAAGGCCAGAGAGACAGCACAGAACAGACAACCCCATCACACAGAGGCACACAACACCATCATCCACGCAACATCCAAGCACAAAACACCACATACCACTACACTCACCACACTCATCAACACATACACCACCCCACACATCACCTACACCACCCCATGTCACGCCAAAGACATCCCGCTTCTCCGAGGAGGAGCTCAGGGTCATGGTGGAGGAAATCATCCGGGTAGAGCCACAGCTATTTGGCTCACAGGTACAGCACACATCCATAGCCAGGAAGATGGAGCTATGGCAAAGAATAGTGGACAGGGTCAACGCTGTGGGACAGCACCCAAGAAATAGGGAGGACATCAGGAAGAGGTGGAACGACCTACGGGGGAAGGTGCGTTCCACGGTATCCAGGCACCACATCGTGGTACAGCAGACTGGCGGCGGACCCCCACCTCCTCCCCCACAACTAACAACATGGGAGGAGCAAGTCTTGTCCATCTTGCATCCTGAGGGCCTCAGTGGAGTCGTTGGAGGAACGGACACTGGTAAGTCTAATCTTAACCATCATACCCCCACCCTACCTGCATGATATCACACACCCCCACCATCACACCCTCCCCTATCACCCCAAATCCTCACCTATCTACCCATGACACCAACCACCCATCCCAACCCCAAGACCTGCATGACATATCTAAGCAGGAACACCCATCACCAAAGCATGCCCACTGCACAGACCCACAACACCCCCCAACCATCAGCACACAAGCCCCCACACAGGAATGCCTGCACTGGGGTTCACGAACACCCAACCATTGCACTCCATGAAACACACACATGCAATAATCATGTACTTATATCCCCGCAGGAACCCAAAGGAACGTCACCACACCAGAGGGTCCAGACAACACCACTCCACCCCCAGAAGAGGCCCACAGTGACGACAGCAGCTCTTCCCCACTGTATCTTGATGACCAGGCCGGACCATCATGGGCCTCAGGACAGTCGGTTCCCCTTGCCCCGCCACAGCCCAACACCGAGCTTACACCCTCTGGTATCACCAGCACAGCACCCACCCAGCGGGCCCAAACCTCCCTACCCAGGACAGGTCAATCAGCGGTGTGTCCACCACTACAGGGCACCCAGGCGAACCCACCACCCCAACAACAACAGGGACCTGGGGGCAGTGGTAGTGGGCACACGGTCCAGGGGACGGAGGTGCAGGAACACAGGGGAACTGGGTGGTCTGCTGTGCGACAGAGGGAGGACAGGCCAAGGGAACCAACTCTCAACGAGGCCCTCTCCTCCATCATGGGAGCATAACACCACTCCCAGGAGACGATGGCGACGGTCCTGGACAAGTTGCAGGAGACCCTGCGTCTGCAGGAGGAACAATATTTGGGGTTCAGGGAGGAGCTCAGGACCATCGGCTCTGCCCTGGGCACCATCGTAGGGGTGCTGACGGACATTCAAAAGACCTTGAGGGTCCCTGACACTAGCCAGGATGATGAAATGCCCACCACCTCCGCCGGCGCAAGTGGACAAGACGCCCCGCCACAGGACCAACATACCAGCACCCCATCGCCTGCAGACGGACAACCACCACGCAAGCGGGCCCTGAGATCCAGGAGCAGGACAGAGCGAGATGGCAAGACCCCCGCCAGGAAATAAGACCACCCTGATTGTCCCCCCACTGTCCCACTTTATTACCCTGTCCAAATCGGAACTGACCTAGCTCCACTTCGATTGCCCAGATGTGCAATGTACCTGTGAGACTAACAGACTGGACTCTGCCATGGACATTCCTCCACCATCACCCATCACCAGTTTACAACCCCCCTTCATTTTTTGAGCACTTAAATAAACACCCTTGAAACACTAAAAACAAATGGAGTCAGTCTATGATTTGTAAATCTGTATTATAAATTACAGTTTCATAATGGGTTACCCATTGGAAGGCTAACATACCTATGTCACACATCACAAGCCCTTCAAGGATGCAAACAGTTGACACGTAGGTTACCACACTTGTGAAAATGAAATGGAAGGGTACAACTCAATTAACAAATAGTGAGTGAAATGTAGGTACAGGATAGAGGTAGATGTGTGAAAGTTAATGTAATGGTAAAAATGAAAACATTCTCACCTGTGTGTCACTGGAAATATTGCTGTATGACTGACTCCCTGTTGTCGTTTTCGTCTTCCTCAGCTTCATCCTCATCACTGTCCACAGGCTCCACAGACTCCACAGCTGCCACAACACCGTCATCTGGATCATCCTCCTGCAGAAAAGGCACCTGGCGTTGCAATGCCAAGTTATGGAGCATGGAGCAGGCGATGATGATGTCGCACACCTTCTTCGGTGAGTAGAATAGGGACCCACCTGTCATATGGAGGCACCGGAACCTGGCCTTAAGGAGGCCGAAGGTGCGTTCGATAACCCTCCTAATCCGCCCATGGGCCTCATTGTAGCGTTCCTCTGCCCTGGTCCTGGGATTCCTCACTGGGGTCAATAGCCAGGAAAGGTTGGGCTAACCAGAGTCCCCCAATAGCCATACACGGTGCCTCTGGAGTTCACCCATCATATCAGGGATGCTGCTATTCCGCAGGATGTAGTCATCATGCACTGAGCCAGGGAACATAGCATTTACCTGCGAGATGTACTGGTCTGCCAAACAGACCATCTGGACATTCATTGAATGATAACTCTTCCTGTTCCTGTACACCTGTTCAGTCCTGCGGAGGGGGACCAGAGCTACATGGTTCCCATCAATGGCACCTATGACGTTGGGGATATGTCCAAGGGCATAGAAGTCACCTTTCACTGTAGGCAAATCCTCCACCTGAGGGAATATGATGTATCTCCTTACGTGTTTCAGCAGGGCAGACAACACTCTGGACAACACGTTGGAAAACATAGGCTGGGACATCCCTGATGCCATGGCCACTGTTGTTCGAAATGACCCACTTGCAAGGAAATGGAGCACTGACAGCACCTGCTCGTCAGGGGGATTCCAGTCGGATGGCGGATTGGTGACATCAGGTCTGGCTCCAACTGGGTACATAGTTACTGGATTGTGGCACGGTCAAACCAGTAGGTCACGATTAAATGTCTCTCTTCCATTGTCAACAGGTCCACCAGCGGTCGGTACACCGGAGGATTCCGCCATCTTCTCATATGTCCCAGCTGACGGTGCCTAAGAAGGATAACAGCGAAGAACCAGTCACTATTCCTCCAGGTATGTACCCACTGTTACACACAAGACTACAGCAGACACAAAACCCTTCCCGTATGTGTGTTGAGTGTAGGCCTCAGTATGTGTGACGCATTTGAAAATGAATCCATGTGGGCCCCTGAAATGGCGGCTCCCTGACCTCTAAACTGGGACAATGGGGTTGTGGGGTAACAGCGCTGGCATTGCACACCATCGTGGTAGGCGGTCGTAGACCGTGGCGCAATGCTGCATTGGTTAACATTGGACCCTATGGGTCCCAGGAGCCAATGAACAGGTGCGCCGGAGGTGATGATGCGCCCCGCCGCGGACGTCACCGCCGCGGACGTCACCACCATTTTCTATCTGTTCAATCACTAGATACCTGACCTTCGACAGGAGAGGACCTACACTGCTAGTGCTGCTGTGACCTCGGTCTGGAAGCGACGATGGCTGCTGCGTCTGGGGAAAGGGCCCCTGCCTTCACTGCACAAGAGTTGGAGAAACTTGTGGATGGGGTCCTCCCCCAGTACATGCTACTCTACGGTCCTCCAGACCAACAGGTTAGTACACAGGGAGCACGTTGTAGGGGCTAGGCCTGGGTGGACAGGGCTGGGTGGAAGAGGGAAGGGGGCAGAAGTCATACTACAGTAAAGCATGGGAATAAATGGGCCACATGGTCAGAGTAGGGAGGGGGCCACTCACATTGATGGTGCAGTTGGTAATGACTGTTCCTCTTTCCTTGTGCAATTCATGTAGGTCAGCGACCACCAGAAGAGGGACATTTGGAGTGCCATCGCCAAGGAGGTCCGGAACCTGGGGGCCCACCAGAGATGGGGCACCCACTGCCGTAAGAGATGGGAGGACATTCGCCGCTGCAGCAAGAAGACGGCGGAGGCTCAGCTAGGGATGGCCTCCCAACGTGGGAGGGGTGCCTGTCGTACCATGACCCCCCTGATGTTCCGGATCCTGGCGGTGGCCTACCCGTAGTTGGATGGGCACTTAAGGACATCACAGCAGACACAAGGGGGTGAGTACACTCTCATTCTGCGGACTTTGCGTGCACTGGAGGTGTCTGAGTGGGGGAGGTGGGCTCTGGGTGTCCCTAGGCCAGGGCGAGTTAGGTAGGCAAGGCCCCTCCGTAATGTAGGCCATGTGGCACTCTACTCCACCTCAGTAAATTATCAAGTTGAGGTATAGTTGCCCCTGTGGCATCCATGTGCGCAAATTTCCACCAATGCCATGTAGGCCATATCCCAGAAATTGCATGTGCAGAGGGCAGGAGCGCGGCGTTGTGCATGGGGCTGCTGCGTCTGTCTTGTCCGCCAACGGTATCGGTATGCCATGCACTAAAACTCTCTTTTTTCTGTCTCCCCCCCTTTTCCTGCTCTCCCTGTACTTTTGTACATCAGCATCAACAGGCGGAGGTACAGTGGCACCGGAGCACGAGGGAGCTGCATCCCACATCGCCATGGAGGGCCACACCACAGACTCTGAATACACCAGTGGGACGGAAGGCTAGGGGAGCTTCACATCGGCCACCGGATCACCAACCAGCGACACAGACTCGTCCGCCGATGTGAGCACACCTGTGGTGGCGGCACCATCTGTGCGCCCCACTTCTACAGGTACAGCCGCCACCCCCCCTACCAGCACTGCCCTCCCAGCAGCCCCTCAGCGTTCGCCCCATGCCCGCTCACCCAGGAGGGTGGGCATCACCTACGCCCCAGACACCTCAGGCCCTGCCCCAGTCACCCCTGCTGCCCTCAGTGAGGAGGCCATTGACCTCCTCAGGTCACTCACTGTTGGGCAGTCTACCATTGTGAATGCCATCCAGGGTGTAGAAAGGGCGTTGCAACACAGTAATGCATTCCTGGAGGGCATTCATTCTGGTCAGGCTGTCCTTCAGCGAACCCTGCAATCTCTGGCCTCAGCACTGATGGCAGCAATTGTCCCTGTGTCCAGCCTCCCCCCTCCAACTTCCTCCACCCAGACCCAATCCCCTGTACCCCAGCCCATCCCAAGCACACCTACAGACCAGCATGCACAAAAGTCAACACCCAAAAGTAGCTCAGGCAAACATAGGCACCACACATCCCACAGGCACTCACACAAGCATCACACCCATACAGACACAGCAACATCCACTGTCTCCACAGTGTCCCCCTCCTCCTCTTCTCCCTCCTCCCTCCCAGTCTCGTCTACACACACACCTGCATGCACCACATCTACAGGCACTAGGACTCGCACCAGGACACCCAGCACCACACGCCGCTCACCTGCACTCACCATCTCCACTGCCATTTACACATCCCCTGTGTCCTCTCCCAGTGTGTCTGTGACGCCCCCTCCCAAAGTACCCAAACGCCGGCAATCACTCACCCAACATCTATCCACCTCACGACAGCCTCCAGTACCTGCACCTGCACCCAAAACAGCTAAAGTGACACCTCCTACAACCACCTCCTCTTCCTCCACTCCCAGACCCCCTCCAGCTACCCATCCCAGTGTTCGTCAGAAACTGTCCCTCTGTCAAATTGACCTTTTTGCCCCCACCCCCCCTCCAATTCATCAGTCCCGTCGTAGCGCCTCAGCCAAAAAGCCACCAGTACCAGGTTTTTGGAGTGCACCGTCCACCAGGGCAGGCAGTAGGACCAGGAGCCAAGGCACTGGCAGCCCACCCCCTGTAAAGGCTCCAAAATTGGAGAGTGGACAACGGGACCGTGTCAAGACTCCTGGTGGGACAACAAGTGAGTCAGCTGTGACTCCAAAAAAGGTGGGGAAGGTCCCGAGGAAGTCTGCCCAGCCTGTTGTGAGTGTCACGGCGGAAAAGTGCGCCATCATTTCCGGCGGTCCAGACACAACCGCCAGCACCGTCGTCACTGGTCCAGAGCCCACCGCCAGAGTCAGTGCCCAGGAGGGCCCAAGTATCGTAATGGTCCGGAGTCCACCGCCAGAGTCAGTGCCCAGGAGGGCCCAAGTATCGTAATGGGTCCAGAGACCACCACCAGAGTCAGTGCCCAGGAGGGCCCAAGTATCGTAATGGGTCCAGAGACCACCACCAGAGTCAGTGCCCAGGAGGGCCCAAGTATCGTCACGGGTCCAGAGACCACCGCCAGAGTCAGTGCCCAGGAGGGCCCAAGTATCGTATTGGGTCCAGAGACCACCGCCAGAGTCAGTGCCCAGGAGGGCCCAAGTATCGTAACGGGTCCAGAGACCACCGCCAGAGTCAGTGCCCAGGAGGGCCCAAGTATCGTCACTGGTCCAGAGACCACCGCACAAGACACAGCCAAGGAGGGCCCAAGTATCGTCACTGGTCCGGACACCACCGCACAAGGCACAGCCCAGGAGGGCCCAAGTATCATCACTGGTCCAGACACCACCGCACAAGATACAGCCCAGGAGGGCCCAAGTATCGTCACTGGTCCAGACACCACCGCACAAGACACAGGCCAGGCGGGACCAGGATGCCACAGCCCCGCTGGGCAATGATGGAACGTCATGCCACACACCTATGACCAGTATGGAGATCGTCATGCCACACACCAATGTCCAGTATGGAGATCGTCATGCCACACACCAATGTCCAGTGTGGAGATCGTCATGCCACACACCAATGTCCAGTATGGAGATCGTCATGCCACACACCAATGCCCGTATCAGAACCGCCATGGCAAAGCACCGCTGAACAGTCCAGAACCGCCATGTCAAAGCACCGCTGAACAGTCCAGAGACCGCCATGGCAAAGCACCGCTGAACAGGGCAAAGACCGCCATGGCAAAGCACCGCTGAACAGGGCAAAGACCGCCATGGCAAAGCACCGCTGAACAGGGCAAAGACCGCCATGTCAAAGCACCACTGAACAGTCCAGAGACCGCCATGGCAAAGCACCGCTGAACAGTCCAGAACCGCCATGGCAAAGCACCGCTGAACAGGGCAATGCACCGGGTAGGAATGAATGGCCCACGACATCAGGCATCCTTATCCCATGTGCAGCTGGGACAGTGACAGGGCACTACCTTTCACGGGGAGACTCATCCAGTCTGGGCACCAGTCTCCCCCCAGTACCAGTATGGACCTGCATCGACTTGAGAGACTGTGGCTTTGCACGCCCCAGGATGGTACAGTGGGCAAGCCACCCACTGTAGAGACTTGAGAGACTGTGGCTTTGCACTCCCCAGGATTGAACAGTGGGCAAGCCCCCCACTGTAGAGACTTGAGAGACTGTGGCTTTGCACTCTCCAGGATTGAACAGTGGGCAAGCCACCCACTGTAGAGACTTGAGAGACTGTGGCTTTGCACTCCCCAGAATACATCAATGGGCATGGAGCCCCGTCGTGGATCTGGCTTTCCATTCATCTGGCTGAGGTGCCCCCCCTTCCCTTCCCCCTGAAGTGCCTGTAGTGTTTCTATCTGATGCCCCGGCAGTGTTCTCTCGGATTTTGGTCAGGTATCTATTGTGGGCCTCGCCCATGCATTTTTGGACTGTTTGTGCACTGACATTGTTGTGTACATATCTGCAATACTTCTCTGATTATTTATGTAAATATGAATGATTTTGGAATACATATATTTGTATATTTTTGTATGACATGTATATTGGCACATTATAATGTTTGCCCGAAATTCGCATTGTCTTTGCATTCTTCCGGGGGATTGTGGGTTGTTACTGTTCTTTTGTGACTGCATTGGTGTGTATGTTGAGATATGCGAGGGTGGGGGTGGGGGTGTTTGGTGGGTGTCCCCCTAACTTTTGCCTCCCCCCTCCCCCGTGTCGTAGGTGCAGTACTCACCGGTATCTTCTGCGCCTACGTCGCTGATGGTCGTGAAGGAGCAGAAAGACAAGGGCAGGTAGTATTTGGAGTTCCGGCTCCATGGAGTCGTCGTTCCTCGTGGGATGTGTAGAAGGTGAGCGTTTTCCCATAGCAAAAGCTGTTTCCGCCGTGTTTTTATCCACGGTGAATCCGACCCGGAAAAGGTGGCGGATTGGCCTGTTGTGATACTGTGGGCGGTACATTGTCTCCGGCCTGTCTGTTGGCAGTGACCGCCGCGCTGCTTGTCTGTACCGCCGTGGTGGGTGGTGTGTTAAAGTGGCTGTCTTTGTTGGCGGTTTCCACCAGTGTCATAATTCCCTTTTTTTGTCCGTCTGACTGTTTGCGGTATTACCGCATCTTTAACACCATCCGCCAGGGTTGTAATGACCACCTTAGTCTCCTGCAATTAACTGTGCTTTGGCCCCCCAGGCGGGCCATGTACCAGAGGCTTTATGGTGATAAAAAAGGACGAGGGGTGCATCATCTCCTAGGGGCAATGCATAATAGATATGCGCGGACCATGCTGTTCCCCTCACACTGGGGTCCACCACCTCCCAGGGACTAAATAAAAAATAATATAATGGGTGTTCCTGCAGAGCCCCTCACTCTCCGGGGACCACTATCTCCCTTGGACAGCATACTATATAATTATCAGGGGGGTCCTGTGGAACCCCAAAGCTCTGTGGACTGCCACCTCCCTGAGGCAATATGCTACCAATATACGGGGTGCATGGCCCTCCATGGCCCAGGCACCACCACCTCCACTGGGCTATGCCTGAAAAAAAATAGGGGGGTCTGCAGATCCTGCCAGTCCCTAGGGACAACCACCTCCACAGGCTAACAAATACATTTAAGGAGGGGGTCTGTTGTGGGCCTCCAGCCCCGGGGACCACAACCTTTCCGGGGTCAAATTGAAAATAAGGAGGAGAGCCATGTGGCCCTCCTCATGGAGTGATATATGGTCCTACTGACTGCCACCACCCAGGGCTGGCTTCTGCTACCTCCTGAGATGCCATCTTCTGGAGGTAGGTAGTTGCTTTTGCTTGGTGGGAGCTGATTGTTCCTGCTGAGCAAAAGCAAACATAATTCCATATTCAGCAAGCAGGAGCTTTAAAAATGTTCCCACTTACTGAAAGTGGAGCTTTCATCTCTGTCCATGCCCACTAACATGCAGTCTGGAAAGGAGATGAAATGATTGCTCATGCATGGAGGGAGCTGCTATTTGCAGCAGCTCCCTGCATGCAGGTGCAATGCCGGATTCCACAGGAGACGGATGCTGGTGGGACCACAGGGACTTGAGGCTTCCCCTGCTGTCCCCATAAGTCTTAACTGGGTGCCCTGGGTTGGGCAAGGGCACCCGTGAACATGTGGCTGGGCCCAGGGGATGGGGTCCTTGGGGCACCAAAATTAGCCTAGGGAGTGGGGCCATGTGGCTCCCTCCTTTTTAACAGTATTTATTTAGCTCCAGGGAGGTGGCGGTTCTCTGAGCCAGGAGGGGTTCACATGGCCCCAGACATTTTATTTCAATGTACCCCCAAGGAGGTGATGGTCCCCAGGTCCCAGAGTGTCCGTGTGCCACCAATTTTGTTTTAAAATAAAGCGCTGGGGAGGTCATGGTCCCCGGGGCCTGGGCTGGGGGAACTCTGCACAGTCCCCACGCTTCATTTGGTTATTGAAGCCATAGAGAGATGGTGATCTCTGGAGTCTAGGGAAGTCAGTGCAGATCTCCCTCACAAGTATAATGTTGTTGCACGAGGGAGGTGGTGCTCCCTGGGGACTGAGGGGTCTGTTCGACCATCCTAACTTTTTTTATGATGTAGCCTCATCTGGGAAGGTTGTGGAACTTGGGGCCAGGAGGGGTCTGTGTGGCCCCTCTCTATAATCATCAAACGTAGCCCAAGGAAGGTGGTGGTCCCTGGGGCTCATGGGGTACGATGCAGTCCCCGCTATTCTTTTAAATGATGTCTCCCCTGGAAGGTGGTGATCCCAGGCCAAGGGGGCTGCACACGACCCTCTGCATATTTTAAAAATATAGCCAGACCTTGAGTCCTACCCATGCCGTGCACGGTCAAAGACAGTGCGTTGTGTAGGGTTGGGTGGTTAAAAGGGGTTGGTCGCAGGCCAGGCCCTGCAGCCAACCCCTGCCGTGCATGGCTGAAGGCCATGCATGGCGCAGAGTTGTGGGGTTGTAGGGGGTTGAGTGCAGGAACTGACCGCAGGCCAAGCCCTGTGGCCAACCCAGGCCAATGCATCACTGAAGGCCATGCATTGTTAAGGGTTGGGTGCTTATAGGAATTGGCTGCAAGGCCTGGCCGCAGGCCAGGTCCTGTGGCCTACCTCACTGCTCAGGGCCGAAGGCTGTGCTTGGCTTGGGGTTAAGTGGCTATAGGGGTTGGTCACAGGCCTGGCTGCAGACCAGGCCCTGCAGCCAACCCCTGCTGTTCTTGGCCTAGGGCCATGCACGGGAGTTGTTGGGTTAACATATAGTGATTAAAATTACTTAATGTTAGTGAAAACCATAGAAATTCACTTTAAAAAACAGAGGTTGCAAGGGCGTTATAGTTAGGAAAAAGAATTAACAAACCCACAGAAATTCACTTAAAAAAATACAAAGGTTACAGGGCATTATGGTTATATTCTGTATTTACTGGCACACAACCATAGAAATTCAGCAGTTATGGTTAGCTCAAGTAACTACAACTCGTGTCCTAGGGTAGCTATAACTCGCACCTTGGCAATACACTGTTCATTATCAACTCAATGCTATGTTAAGAAAGTAATTAATAATATTATTTTCTAAAACCTGTAGCATATCACCGGTTTACACTTATATGTCAGGAACGTTGTTAACCTAATTTTGTAAATGACTAAGAAGAGCTACCACAAAGTTGTTGATGTCCCGCAAACAACGTAAATGCACTTATCTACATTCAGTTGGCATTCATTTCCCTTTCACCGTTATTAAGTGAAGAGAATGCGACGGGACTTCCCAATGTCATAAATGCTCGTATGTCTGTAACTCTGTTGAGCAGAGCATTTAAAAACTCATTAGGCAATTAACGCATTTCAACGACAATAAAATCAGAGATAATTACTAATTCATCTGCTCGCTGACCCTTGAGCACGTCCGCATTGATTGAAGGTCACTGTGTGCACTTACTTTTCTTGATTTTAAAGGTCATTCCCAAAAGCCTTCCCTGTGCACGAGGGTGAGCAAACACAAGAGACTTCTGTTGTATTAAAGTTTAGAAAATGGAACATCATTTACTTCCCTAATTACACGTCTATAAAATAGAAATGTGGCAGTATGTTAGTTACAGAATGATGTACAACTTCGCTTGGATTTTAGCTCCTTTTTTATATAGCAATTCTATTGCTAATAGGTCTGGCTTTTGTAATGAAAATATTGTACGTGGTGCGCATGAATATGTTTTTGTGCACAGGTTTTCAAGACTGTGATAAAAAAAGACTATCTGACTTGTTCTGACTGTGATACTTCCTAGACGTGGCATTTGTTAAAGAGTCATTCCCGTGACAGCCGCTCATTGTTCTTTTCTTTGAAGACTCGACCCCGTTTGGAGCTGGTAGTTATGCCTCTTTTAAAGTTCCTGTCCTTGACAGTGCACTTTTGTCTCTTCATGTACACCTTTCCCAAGATTTACTAATATTTTACGCAACACAATGTAGAAAGGCAACTTGCTGAACTGTGTTCCATGAGAAAAAAAGGTAAGAAATGCACTGTTTCTACTAAGATATGGTGCACTGCTGATCCCTCATAACAGTGGTGCACTTCAGGCAGCATATCACCAACACAGGCTCCTGTGTTACGGGCCTGATTCTCTTTATGCCATAGACATTCATCTTGATATGGAAGATGAAGTAACCAGGAGAAATGAAGATATGATTCTTTGTTACACCAGCCTTGGGCAGGAACACCATTTGGCACACAGCCAGGTATACTGCCCTTAGTAAACCTGGATTTTGCATCAGAATGCATAGGTAGATTGTGGGAAAACTGGGCTGATTACAGAAGCCCCCTAACTTTTTGCTCCCATTTTTCACTTATGCTGGTATTTTCCTGACTCTGATGGTGCCCTTGGCACTGCTAACCAGTCCCAGGGCCTGTGCTCTGATTAAAATTGATATGCAAATTAGGTTAATTATAATTGGATGTGTCAATCTACCTATAAGTTGCTAGGATATAGTAGGGCATGTAGGTTTAGGGACCCAGCACCCATTAGTGCACTGCTTTGGAACCCAGGGTCATTTTAAAGGCATGCCTGCCTTGCTGGCTGCTTTTAAGTTAAGGTTGGAGTCCAAATCCTTAAAGAACAACTCCGAGCTTTTGGAAACATGGGGTGAGTTGTGGATTCCTAAAGGACGTTCAAAGACCTTATGGAAGAAGATCCAAAAGTTTGGAGAAGATTTGAGAACTTTTGGAAAAAAGCTCCATAAGTGGACAGACCTGACATTGTGAGTCAAGCTAGCTTAAGTCAACCACGACCCGGCCTGATCTGCAGGTTCATCTTACTGAAAAGCTCCGGAGCCCCAGACTTCCAGGAATCCAACGGGGGCTCGTGGTAAGGCAATCCAATGATGTCGATTCGAAATCGGCTTGCTTTGGAGGGTAGTCCGACATAGGAGAGAGAAAGCTCCAAAAAAAGTGACAAAGTCCAAAGGTAAAAAGTTGACCGAGGCTTACAGCGCAGCACATTTGATGAGAACTCCAGGGACGTCGCCTTCAATTTCAAGTTCATCCTGGACGAAGAATTGTGTCACGAAAAATCATCTAAATCCAAAAGTAGAATTCTTCACTGAAGTCTCCTGCGACGAGTATCTGAAGAGTGCTCCAGGGAGGTCAATCCAAATCACGTCTTCGTCCCGGTGAAGAAAATCTTCAAGAAAAAGACTAAGGCCCTCATTGCAACTTCAGCAACCTTTTTAAAAGACCGCCGAAGCATCTGCAGCCAGCATACCGCCAGTGCTTGCAGTATGCCGCCTGCCCTATTAGGAGTTTTCCACTAGGCCAGTGGGCAAAAACAATGTTTCCACCTGCTGGCCCAGAGGAAAACTCACCACAACATTGTTGCAGGATTATAATCGACTCAACAGCAATGTTGTGGTGTATCAGGAGCGACAGCATCCGTCGCACATTTCACTTTTGTAATACTGTGGGCGATACAATGTTTTCCGTCTGTCTGTTGGCGGTTACCGCCGCAGTGTTTGTTTGTACTGCCTTGGCAGTCGGAATGTTAAAGTGTCTGTCTATGTTGGTGGTTTCCGCCATGGTCGTGATTCCATTTTTTTCCTGCCGGCCTGTTGGTGGTTTTACCGCCGCTTTAACATCGACCGCCAGGGTTGGAATGAGGGCCTAAATGTTTTTTAGCGTATGGAAATTAAAAGTACCAATCTTGACTTCTGGTCGGAATCAACCAGGTCGAAGTGAAAATTTGAGGCCAAATGCAATGGAGCCCTGCTCAGCTACAGTGAGCAGGATGCCTCGGTCAAAGTTTTACCTTGTGACTTAGGCTTTAATTACGAGTGTGGCATTCTCAAGCCCGCCACACTCGCAATGGCAGTCAGTCCACCGCAGACAGGGCGGTCCGAACTTCCCTATTATGACTGTGGCAGGTGGACCATGGTCTGACCGCCGGTGCTGCCAGATTGCTACCTGTAAACAGCCTGGCGGTCTCGGCGGGCCAATCAGCGCTACCCTAGGGATTACGAGTCCCCTTTCTGCCAACCTTTGCATGGTGGTCACACCACCATGCAAAGGCTGGCAGAAAGGTGGCATTGGGGGCCGCATGGGGGCTCCTGCACCACCCATGCACTTGGCATAGGCAGTGCAATGGCCCCCATGGACAGCCCCGTCATGCATTTCATGGCCCAAATTATTTTCCGGGGCAGATTCACTGTGAACAAAAACACGTCAGAAACAGGACTTGGAAGGGAAAACACTCACCAATACACACCCCACTAGGAACCAGGACGCCATGGAGCCATAACTCCATATTCTACCTGCCTTTGTCTTCCTGCTCCTCTACCATGGAGCACGAACGCTGGCAGCAAAGACCACGGTGAGTACTGCACCTACGACACAGAGGAGGGGGGAGGGAAAAGAGAGTGACACACACATACAACACACAACACCCCTACCCCCACCCTCACCCACTACAACACACACACTAATACATGTTGATACATTACAGTTACACCCTCCAACCCCCTTCCCGGAAGAATGCAAAGACAAAAGGAAATTATTGCAACGATTGTAATCAATTAAAATCCAGTACTCAAAAATACATATACACTATTAACAAATATATACACCAAGAATACAGGTCCAGGTACTGCACCATTTATAGTCCGTGGACCACTGGGCCTAAAATGCTTGGTCGAAGCCCACACAAGATACCCAATCAAAACGGAGAGAGCACTGCAGGGGCTTCAGACAGAAATACAACAGGCACCTCAGGGGGAAGAGAAAGGGTGGCACCTCAGCCGGATGAGTGCACAATGCCAAATCCACGAGGGGGCTCCATGCCCACTGCTGTATCCTGGGGAGTGCAAAGCCATAGTCTGTCAAGTCTCTCCAATGGGTGATTTGCCCACTGCTTTATCCTGGGGGTGCAAAGCCACAGTCTCTCAAGTCTCTCCAGTGGGTGATTTGCCCACTGCTTTATCCTGGGGAGTGCAAAGCCACAGTCTCTCAATTCTCTCCAGTGGGTGGTCTGCCCACTGCTTTTTCCTGGGAAGTGCAAAGCCACAGTCTCTCAAGTCTCTCCAGTGGGTGGGTTGCCCACTGCATTATCCTGGGGAGTGCAAAGCCACAGTCTCTCAAGTCTCTCCAGTGGGTGGTTTGCCCACTGCTTTATCCTGGGAAGTGCAAAGCCACAATCTCACAAGTGGATAACAGTCTCCACTGGTTCTGGAGGGGGCTTTGTACCCAGAGTGCTTCATCCTGCCAAGGACAGAGGTAGTGGATGCCTTTTTCCACTGGTTCTGGAGGGAGCTTTGTGCCCAGAGTGCTTCATCCTGCTCGTGGTGGCCTCAGTAGCGTCTGTGCTTGTGGCGCTCATTGGCCTGCGTTGCTGGTGGGTGGCTCAGTGAGAATGCTGCTGCTGGCAGTGCCCTTGGCAGCGGTGCTGGTGGCGGCGGTGTCCTTGGCAGCGGTGCTGGTGGTGGTCTTGTCCACCTTGCAGGTTGACGGCGACTTTCCTTTCTTTCTGTGCCCCTTCCCCACCTTGGATGGTGGCACAGCTGTCTTCCCACTCCCAACTGTAGTCCTGGGAGAGCCCTTGGTGGCAGGTGTTTTGCCCTTCTCCCTCCGGGCAGTGGCCAACTTCTTATGCTTCTGAGGTGGGGGACTGTCCGTGGTCTGGCTCCTTGGCACACTGGCTGCCCTGCTGCTTGGCACACTCCAGAAGCCGGTTACTGCTGGCACCACTGTTCCCGCTGATGTGGTGGCTGAGGTGCTGGGTTGGGACCTGGAAAGGCGTGCCCTACGGGACTGAACGGGTGGGAGAGGTGAGGGGAAGAGGTCAAGGTTGGAAAGGAAAAGTTTTTTAGACACACTGGGATGGGTAGATGGAGGGGGTTTGGGAGTGGAGGAATAGGTAGTGGTTGTAGGAGGTGTACGTTTGCTGACTTTGGGTGAAGGTGCATAGGCTGGAGGCTGTCATGAGGTGGATGGCTGTTGGGTGGGTGTGTGACTGCGTTTGTGTACCTTGGGAGGTGGGCTCACAGACACACTGGGAGAGGACACAGGGGATGTGTGAATGGTAGTGGGGGTGGTGAGCAGTGTGTGGTGATGGGTGTGCTGGTGATGGATGTAGTGGATGAAGATGTAGTGCATGCAGGTGTGAGTGGAGACGTGACAGGGAGGGAGGAGGGAGACGAGGCAGAGGGGGAGACACTGGAGGCAGTGGCTGTTGGTATTTCTGCATGGGTATGATGCTTGTGTGAGTGCTTGTGGGATGTGTGGTGCTTATGTTTGCCTGAGCTTCCCTTGTGTGGTGAGGTGTGTGCAGGCTGGTCTGATGGTGTGCTTGGGATAGGCAGAGGTACAGGGGATTGGGTCTGGGTGGAGGAAGTTGGAGGGGGGAGGCTGGACACAGGGACAATGGCTGCCATCAGTGCTGAGGCCAGAGTCTGAAAAGCTTGCTGTTGGGCTGCCTGACCAGAATGAATGCCCTCCAGGTATGCATTCGTCTGTTGCAACTGCCTCTCTACACCCTGGATGGCATTCAGAATGGTAGACTGCACAACTGTGAGGGATCTTAGGAGGTCAATGGCCTCCTCACTGAGGGCAGCAGGGCTGACAGGGGCAAGGGCTGAGGTGCCTGGGGCGAAGGAGATGCCCACCCTCCTGGGTGAGCGGCCACGGGGCACACGGTGAGGGGCTGCTGGGAGGGAGGTGCTGGTAGGGGGGGTGGCGGCTGTACATTTAGATGCGTGGGGCACAGAGGGGCCCACCACCACAAGGGAGCTCCCATCAGAGGAGAAGCCCGAGTCACTAGTCTCAGCTCCTGTCCCTGCTGTGGAGCTCCCAGCTCCCCTCGCCCTCCGTCCCACTGGTGCCTGCAGACTCTGTTGTCTCGCCCTCAAGGGCCATGTGGGATGCAGCTCCCTCCTGCTCCGGTGACACTGCTCCTCCGCCTGATGCTTTTGCACACAAGAAGAAAGAGACCAAAAAAAAGGGGGGGAAAGACAAAAGAAAGACATGTTGAGTGCATGCAATACCGCCACTGTTGGCAGACACTACAGACACAGAAGACCTCTGCACTATGCCACGCACTCAGAGTTCCCTAATTAATCACAGGGACATGGGGTACAAGGCCTATGCCCGATTGCTGCACACATGGAAGCCACAAGACCCTGACTTGGTGTAGTTGGCTCTGAACACTGGCGGGGTGGGGTGCCACATGGCCTGCCATACGAAGGGACCTTGCCTACTAAACTCGCCCTGGCCTAGGGGAACCCACAGCCCACCTCCCCCACCCAGACACCTCATAATGCGCGCTGATTCAGCTGAATGAGAGTGTACTCACCCCCTTGTGGCTGCTGTGATGCTCTCATGCGCCCATCCAACACTTGATACGCCACCGCGAGGATCGGAAAATCAGGGGGGTCATGGTGCGACGGGCACTCCTCCCATGTTGGGAGACCATACCCAGCTGAGCCTCCGCCGTCTTCTT
The DNA here is from genome assembly GCF_031143425.1 of Pleurodeles waltl. Taxonomy (NCBI): domain Eukaryota; kingdom Metazoa; phylum Chordata; class Amphibia; order Caudata; family Salamandridae; genus Pleurodeles; species Pleurodeles waltl. The sequence continues at coordinate 240,964,524 of NC_090437.1, read as the reverse complement.
GCTCGAGCGGCGAATGTCCTCCCATCTTTTCCGGCAGTGGGTGTCAGCCAACACTGAGTTACGAAAACAACATAATTACACACATTTTTCAATCCGCTATGTCCCTGTCTTAATGTGTATGCAAGGCCTAGATATGTGTGACGCATTTAAAAATAATGCCATGTTGCCCCCTGAAATGGCGGCTGCCTGACATGTAATGCGGGACAAGGGGATATGAGGTAACTGCACTGGCGTTGTACACCATCGCGGTGGGCGGTCGAAGACCGTGGCGCAATCCTGCATTGGTTATCATATGCCAGATCATTGTGGCTGCTGTATGCTTCACAACTTGGCTTTGCGACGACAGGTGCCTTTTCTGCAGGAGGATGGTCCAGATGGAGGTCTTGTGGCAGCTGTGGAGCCTGTGGACAGTGAAGACGAGGAAGCAGAAGAAGAGGATATCAACAACAGAAACACGGTGATTCATCAATACTTCCAGTGAGACACAGGTAAGAAGACATCACTGCCTGCTACATCTGATACACTTGTTCTACCTCTCAACTGCCGGTCACTTTCACCCAGTGTATGGACCCTGAGTTGCCACTTTCCCTTTCGATTTCATAGATGTGGGTCCCACTGTGTGACATCTGCTTTGTTTCCTCATGGACTAGAGCTTTGTGACATAGGTATGTTGACAATACAATGGATATTGCATTTTTCCTCAGTTATTGCAAATACACATTTTCGACAGCACAGACTGACTTCAGATAGTTTTTTGATTTAAGGGTGTTTATTTAAGTGCTAAATAGTGGAGGGGGTTGTAAAATGGTCATGGGTGATGGTGGAGGAATGTCCATGGCAGAGTCCAGTCTATTAGTCTCACAGGTGCATTGTCCAAAGGGGCATAGGAAGTGGAGCTGGGGCAGTTGATGGGTGACAAAGTGGGACAAAAGGATGACAATCAGGGTGGTCTCATTTCTTGGTGGGGGTCTTGGCATTGTTCTCTATCTTCGTCCTGGATCTCACGGACCGCTTGCGGGTTGGTTCTCCATCTGCAGGGGGTGGGGTGCTGGTATCATGGTCCTGTGGCGGTGCCTCCTGTCCACTATAGCTGGCGGAGGTGGTGGGCAGTTCATCGTCCAGGCTAGTGTTAGGTGCCCCTTGTCGTGCCACAGTGACCTTCCTGATGTTCACGAGTTCCTTCAGCACCCCTACAAAGGTGCCCAGGGTGGTATTGATGGTGTTGAGTTCCTCCCTGAACCCCAAATACTGTTCCTCCTGCAGACGCTGGGTCTCCTGAAACTTGCCAGTAGCGTTACCATTGTCTCCTGGGAATGGTGGTAGGCTCCCATGATCTTGGAGAGGGCCTCGTGGAGAGTGGGTTCCCTGGGCCTGTCTTCCCCCTGTCGCACAGAAGCCCTCCCAGTTCCCCTGTGTTCCTGGGCCTCTGTCCCCTGAACCGTGTGCCCACTGCCACTGCCCCCAGGTCCCTGCTGTTGTTGGGGTGGTGGGTTAGCCTGGGTTCCCTGTAGTGGTGGACACACTGCTGCTTGGCGTGTCTTGGGGATATAGGTATGGTCCCGCTGGGTGGGTGCAGTGCTGGTGTTTCCAGAGGGGGGAGGCTCTGTTGTGGCTTGTACCAGTGTGAGGGGAACCGACTGTCTCGAGGTCCCAGATGACCCGGGCTGGCCATCTAGATCCAGTTGGACAGAGCTGCTGTCATCACTGTGGGCCTCTTCTGTGGGGGGAGTGGACATGTCTGGAACCTCCTGTCTGGTGACGTTGGGTAGGGGTCCTGCAAGGGTGTAAAGGCATAATTATTGCATCTGTGTGTGCCATGGTGTGCAATGGGTGGGTGTCCCTGTACCCCAGTGCTTGCATTCTTGTGTAGGACCTTGTGTGATAATTGTTTAGGGGTGTATGTGGGTATGTGCAGTGGCCATGCATTGGTGATGGGTGTCCATGCTTTGTTGTTGCATGCAGGGCTTGGTGATGAGATGGGTGGGTTGTGATAGTGGGACATATGTGAGGAGTTGGAGTGATGGGGTGAGGGCGAGGGTGGGGGTATGTGATAGATTGCAGGCAGGGTGGGGGATATAGTAGTAAAGATTTGACTTACCAGAGTCCATTCCTCCAGCTACTCCTGTGAGGCCCTCAGGATGCAGTATAGCCAAGACCTGCTCCTCCCATGTTATTAGTTGTGGGTGAAGAGGTGGGGGTCCGCCGCCAGTCCTCTGAACCGCAATGTGGTGTCTTGAGACCACAGAACGTACCTTCCCCCGTAGGTCGTTACACCTCTTCCTGATGTCATCCCTAGTTCTTGGATGCTGTCCCACTGCGTTGACCCTGTCCACGATTCTGCGCCATAGCTCCATCTTCCTAGCTATGGTGGTGTGCTGCACCTGTGATCCGAATAGCTGTGGCTCTACCCAGATGATTTCCTCCACCATGACCCTGAGCTCCTCCTCAGAAAACCTGGGGTGTCTTTGCGGTGACATGGGGTGGTGTGGGTGATGTGTGAGGTGGTGTGTGTTTGTGATGTGTGGGGTGATGTTTAGGGGTGTGTGGGGTTTTGCGCGTGGATGTGTATGTGTGATGGTGTTGTGTGCCTCTGTATAGTGGGGTTGTCTTTGCTGTGCTGTCTCTCTGGCCTTCATCTAAATTTCTGGTCATAAGGGTTTGTGGGTGATGTGGGTGTGTGTTTTATATTGTATTGAGTGTGTGGGAGTGGTGTGTGTATGTGTATCAGGTGTGTGTATTTGGAATTGTCCAATGTGGTTGTGTTTGGTAAATGTGTGTGTATTTTGAGCGCGGCGGTGTGTACTGCCAATGGAATACCGCGGTTGAAAGACCGCTACATGGATTCGTGGGTCGTGATAGGGTGGGCGTATTCCTGTTGGAGTGACGGTGTGGGTTTTGTTATCGCCAGTTTATCACTGACCTTTGGTGTGGTGGACTTGTGTGGGTGTCTGGATTTTGGCGGATTCAAAGCTGTGGGTCGTAATAGCTGTGACGGAATTCCGCAGCCGCAGCGGTGTGTTGGCAGTCTTCTGCACGGCGGTAAGCGGCATTTACCGCCAATGTTGTAATGACCCCCTTAGACTTTAAAAATTCATATCTCTGGTTCCCCTAATTGGATTTTTGTCATTTTAGTGTCATTGTAAAGATAAAATTATAATCCATTGGTGTTGGATTTTTATTGTCTTTCGTGTTTTGCTTATTTAATGTTTTGTGATTTTTAAATGCTTTACACACCTGTCTCCTAAGTTAAGCCTAACTGCTTGTTGCCAAGCCACCAATAATTGAGCTGGGATTAATCTATTGAGGCATGACTGGACATAATGGGGGTTTGTGGCCTATTGCTAAGTGTAGATACTTACCTGCCTTTACAAATAATCCACTTTCCTACATGCATGAATAGGAATGCCAGTGCTCCACTCATGTAATGTGTTCCCAATGCGTTCTAACACAATGCACTGCAAGGAGATGTGTTGCATTACTATGTGTTTTACAAAGCCATACAAAACTATGCTAATCAAACCTTGTGTGGCTTTGTAAATCTTGACAACCATGTTTGTATTGTGACTCAGCAGAAAAACTGGAGCAACTATAATGGAAAATGTTAATATACTGTATCTGGGCCCCACATGTGCTAAGGTTTTTCCATCCTTGTCCTAAGCTCTTTATTGCCCTTGGAACAGTTTGCTTTTAAACCTCTTTAAAGTTTCTCCCACAAATTATATCAGGTAAAAATTGCATCCCTTGTCCCCGCACATGTTGGGGATTCTAAAAGTACACATTATGTGATTTACCCTTAAATTATCTGAAATAATACCCAAAATATGGCATTTAATTTTAAATGGAGAATGTGCTATGCAAGAATTTGTGTTTCTATCCTCTAAAAATGGCATCAACAAAAAGGTTATTGTGTAAATCGATCTCTTCTGAGCTACAGTAAACAGCCAGAGATTAATAAAAATATTTTTGTCCAAGTTTCACTATTGTAAGTGGTGATCAATATTTCCTACACTTTTGATTTCTGCTTCCTTGCAGTTTGTGGGGAGATGTGGAATACATTCCTGAAAACTAGACAAAATGTTGAATTTGCCAAACGTATGTTTGTATTGATTGGCAACGATTTCCAACAATAATTTCTCATCACAAAATAGTGAGTGAAAATTGAAAAGCTTTAGCTATACTGTGTACTATTCACTGAGGTGAAGGTCAGTCTAAGAATGTGGACTATTGGTTCAGGGGATTGGAATCCGCACTCAGGCAACAACCACATTTCTTGTCAGGGTGAAGGCCGTCTGAAGTTAGAGGCAAAATGTCAAGTATTTTATAGCACGCAAACAGTAATAAAGTTAAAACAGAGCAAAAGAAAAAATCCCTAAGTAATTTAGAACAAAGAGTGAATGTTAATGAATAAAATGACACCAAAACAAATTAAAACCAATCAGTAGATCTAGAGTTATGATATTTTTATTTTTTTAAGGCAAAGTATATCCAGAAAGAACAAAGCACCAACCATGGATATCTGGTCGCTTGAGACTGAGGCAAAATAAAATTATGAGGCTGTCCGCAAAGAAGTGCGGGTCAGATACACAAAGTGGATTGAACCCAGTTTCAGCTTACCTTTGGACTTAGAAGAAATTGTAATGCAAAGTTCAGGAGAAGATAGAGTTCAGCAGGGCAAGACAGCAGGCTGTGTCCGAGGAGGAGTCGTCATTACCAGAGACCACTGGGTGGCGTCTCGGTGAAACCATTGATGATGGAAGGAGATAAGCTCTGAGCTGGAGAAGCTGGATGCACAGAAAGAGAAAGTTATTACCTTTGATGGGGAGCCTGTCACCTTTGAACCCAATGAAAAAGTTTACCTAGGGACATAACTTTTTGAAAGTTGAAAACCTCCAGCAGAACAAAGCAGGAAGCTGTAGTCAAAGCGGGCTCCATGATGCTGGATACTATTGCTCGGAGGTCCTGCTGAACAGGATCTACTGCTGCAGAGAAGTACATAGCAGCAGCAACCTCAAAGTCAGTCACCCCTGGCAGATCACCTTGCAGGTATGTCCTAGCCTTCTGTCAGTTCTTCTGTCACTTGACACAACATTTGGGGCTAAGCAGGAGCAGAATCTCTAACACCACTTCCAGGCACACATGACTTGGAGGCACCACTTGTGAGGAGATAGGACTCACTCCACCAGAGGCCAGATGCAGGTTTCCTGGAGCGTGATATTTCCCTGTATCTCACAAAGGAGACCAGCCAATTATGCCTTGGAGTCACTTTGGTAGCCCTTGGTTCAAGAAGTAAGACAGACCTCAAGCCTAGGGGAAGTCCTCTGGAGGGAAAGGCATGCTTTAAGCAGAAGGGCAGTCCTCTGAGGTAAAAGGCAGGCCTCATGCAGGAGGGCAGTCATCTTGGGTCCAAATGCACTACTTCTGAAGTCTTCCACAGGTCAGGTAGTGTACTGGTGATTGGCTCTGGAAGTGCACTTTTTATACCTGGTGCCAGTTAGATATTATTTTAGGCTACCCCCACATCTGGTTCTAGACATTTCCTCCCTTCCCCTGTCAAGCCTCTGAGAAGTCTGGGGGAACAAAAAGACTAGTATCAGGATTCTTTGTTTGTGTATGGGAGACAGCCCTTTGAACTGTAAGTGTGACAGAGAGCACCTCCACCCTCAACAATCAAGACAGGATAGCCCATGCTGCCTACATCTGGTCCCTTTTGCCTCAGTTTCAGAGAGATGAGGATATATTTATCACAGGCACACATCCTCCCCAAAGAGACAGTCTGTGAACAGTTCTAGTGTGCTTTTCCATGAATTCATTGTGAAGCCGAATTGACTTGTGGATCCAGTGTCTTCCATTCATCAAGAAGTTTCCTTTGTAAAAGGGGGTAATATCCTTCACCCTCTTAGGTGGCATGCTTCCTCATCATGCTTGCTCCCTGCTAGGTGGGTGCTACAAAACGGATCAGGCTGCCAAGAAATGGGTCTCTTATGTGGAGATCAGGTCCCTTCTTTTTCTGGTATGCAGGAGCTCAGGTCATTTCCCTTTTTAAATGGGTTTAAGAGAAGGAAGAAGACTGAGTGAATGTCTAATTACAATTGGCTACTGGCCCTCCTTTGACAGTGTTTATTCCTGGTGAGTGTCCATGTCAAGATTACAAAAGAATTAAAACAATCAGGCATAGTGGTGAGCCTTTGGCTTTATAGCAAGGCCAACATGTTCATACCTGGTGTCTCCCTGAAGAGTCATAGGCATTCCATTGGGACCGGAACTAACCATAAACTACTAAGTTAGGTTTTGTTTAGAACAGAATATTCCTCATATCACAAAGAGTACGTTCAGTTTGTCTTAGATTCAGTGAAATAAAATTAAATTGTAAAAAATAGTAATATTCTTAATGCTCCATGAATGATTTGGTCTGTTTTAAGGGCCCCTTAGGCTAAACTCAGAGTTGCAGCCCCTCAACCAATTGAGTGCAGAGGGGGGCAAAGTGGATGCCCTATCCTGTTTCTGAATGGTTTTCAGGAATACACAACCCCCAACAGCTAAGCTTTCTGCATTCATGTGACCTAGGACATTGGCAGAGACACAAAAATAGTTCAGGCAGGAAAATGCCAACTTCATAAAAGTAGCATTTTCAGCATTATGACTTTAAATCCAACTTTAAAATGTGCCCTGCTTTTTAAATTCAATGCCCCCTGCCCTATGACTGTGTAGGGCCTACCACACGGGTGACATATCTATTAAAAATGAGGGCTTAGACCTGGCAAAAGATTGATTTTGCCAGGTCAAATTGGAGGTTTAATACTACACTACAGGCTGCAATGGTGGGCATAAGACATGCTACTTTAGTGGGTGGCACAATGAATGCTGCAGGCCCACTAGTAGCATTTAATTCACAAGCCCTGATTACCAAGTAGTACCATACACTACGAACTTACAAGTAAATTAAATGTCCAGGCAAGTGTAAGCTAATTTTACCATGATTTACGGCGAGAGCTCAAGTATTTTAACACTGATTAGCAGTGATAAAGTGCACAGACTCATAATGCCAACATAAATTAAATTTAGAAAACAGGAGGCTGAGGCAAAAGATTTGGGGAAAGGCCATACCAAGGATGTTAGCTCTAACAGTGAACCTGGCAAAGACAGCCGTCTGCTGTGTTTGCACCTGGTGTTTGCACCTGGTGGTGTTTGTCGCCTTCAACATGTTCATGTCGAAATAGCTTTCTTGCTGTTTCAGCCTACTAGTTGTGTGTCCTGTTCCGGAGAAGCCTTCATCGCTTGGTGTTACGTCACTGCCCTGCATTAAAGGGAGTAATGGAGAACCAACTGGTGAATGGCCCATGATTGTTTATCCATATATGTCGTCGATGAGATCTCAGCCCTCACAGTTTGGTCAGCCAGGAGTTGCAGTAGGTCAGTCCCTGGTTTTCTGCTACCCGTTGAATCAGTCAGTTTTGCATTTTAGTGTTTGTGTTTGTAAAGGTAATTTTGGCCCGGTTCGTGAGTTCTAGAACGAATTGTCCTGTTTTGGCACAACATGGGTGTTTGCAACATGAAATGACTCAGTAATGAGCCAATGGGTTTTACAGCCTCAGATTCGGAGACAGGTCCTGATCCAAACACACAAGCCATTGTGGCCTCCTCTGAAGCAGAAATTTAGAAAAAGTTCCAACCTTTTATTTGCCCGGGTTTTTTTATCTGGGCCCAGACTGAGGCGGTGATTCTAACCGCAGCGGGCGGCGGTCGCCGCCCGCCATGCGGTTACCGTCACAAGACCGCGGCGGCCATTCTGGCTTTCCCGCTGTGCTAGCGGGCCACCGGTGGCCCGCCAGCACAGCGGGAAAGACCCAGCAACGATGAAGCCAGCTCCGAATGGAGCCGGCGGAGTTGCTGGAGTGCGACGGGTGCAGTAGCACCCGTCGCGAATTTCAGTGTCTGCTAGGCAGACATTGAAATTCCTTTTGGGACCCTCTTACAGCGGCCCCTGCAGTGCCCATGCCATTGGCATGGGCACTGCAGGGGCCCCCAGGGTCCCCGCGGCACCCTCTACCGCCATCCTGTTCCTGGCGCGGTCCGCCTCCATGGAGGATTCTCAAGGGCAGCGGAAAGTCGGCGGTACACCGCCGACTTTCCGTTTCTGGCCGCAGCTGAACCGCCGCGGTCAGAATGCCCAGCGGTGCACCGCCAGCCTGTTGGCGGTGCTACCGCGGTCATTCGCCCTGGCGGTTTTTACCACCAGGGTTAGAATGACCCCCTGAATGCCGAAAATGTTGTCAAAGCGAGTTGGGGGATCTGGAAGAGAAAGTTTTAAAGCCTTTGCCCCTAGCGGTGATGAACTTTACATTAAGTAAATACTACCAAATGGCCTAATTCTGCGACATATGTGGGTCAACTAAAAAGTAATCTGCTGGTTGGCCAGGAAGTAATCTAGAAGTAGATTATTGATTATTTGAGAGGCCACTGGGATGAAAGAAGCCCAGCAACAGACAGATGGCAAACAGCAAAGCAAAGGTCAACACGTTACCCATGTAGTAGATTGTAGTTAGTCTGTTCTTGAAAGAAATACGAAAATAGCAGGGGATTGGATGTAGAATGAGAGGAGGAGAGGGCAGAATGCAAGGGTTCAACTCCCAATAAAACCATAGTAGTACCGCAGCAACAGGGCTTGGGAGGTTTCTCGTCTTATGAACTAGATTGTCGTCATCCAATCCCTCGCCTACAGTTCTTCCACTGTCACCAGAAATATTGATTACTAGAAACTATACTAAATCAAGGACCCTTTGAAAGCCCCCAATCGAGTATTTGAGTTGCTTGCCTTAACAAAAGCACCTTTAAGTTGCGACTGCCACCAAAACAGTGCCCCCAATGTTGTAATGCAATTTTTGGTCAGTGTTTCAGCATTTTTTTTTTAAACTGTACTTTCCTTTATCATTTTCTCTAAATGTAAGTACCAGTTAGGAATGATACTACCTTGTGTAATATGTCACTAGGAGTTTGATGCAATACCCGGTCATGTTTAAAGCTTTACTGATTTCTAAGCTGTACTCGAAAAGCCTAGATCCTTACTGCCCTTGATGATCCCATATAACTTTGGCGTCTGACCCAACAAATTACATTTTAACCACATCAAATTTTAAGACTTGCGCCCATAATCTGTACGACCTTCAGGAGATAGAATTCACCTCTGAAGTAACAACAGGGGTGAGGAAGAGTAGGGTTAAAGTTAATGTACACTTTAACAGCATGTAATGATATATTTTTTTTTTTTTTTTAGAAATTAAGGGGCATATTTATACTCTGTTTGCGCCAAATTTGTGTCATTTTTTTTACCCAAATTCGGCGCAAACCTAACTCCATATTTATATTTTGACATTAGACATGTCTAATGTAAAAATATAGGAGTTTTCACCATTTTTTTGATGCATGCACCTGCCTTGCGTCAATGAGATGCAAGGTAGGCGTTCCCATCCAAAAAATGGTGCCATCCCCATAGGCCCATATTTATCCCCCCTGTGCTGAAATGACGCACGGGTGGGAGAAGGGCCCAAATAATGGTGCAAAGCTTGCTTTGCACCATTATTTAATGCCTGGGTCAGGCCAGGTGTTAGGGGACCTGTGGACCCATTTCCACGGTTAAACACCATGGAATGGGTCCACAGGTGCCCTCCCCAAGCCCCAGGAACACCCCCACCCCCACCAGTGGGACACCAGTGGATGGGGGTCCCCATCCCAGGTAAGTCTGGGTAATGATTTTTTCTTTTTTTTTTCTTTTTGCCTTCAAGGGCCCTAACTTGGGGCCCCCTACATGGCACAGGGTGCAATGGCCATGCCCAGGGGACACTTGTCCCCTGTGCTAGCCATTGGGGTAGTGGGCATGACTCGTGTCTTTCCTAAGACAGGAGTCATGTTTTTGGTGGTTGTGCACCAGGAAATGGTGCTAGTCTGGTTAGAGGCATTTTTTCTGCTTCTAACCAGGCTAGCATCATTTTCTGAAAGCACAACCCCCTTCTTCCCTACCGCCACCCCCACCCGGCTACCGTCTTCTTCTAAGATGGTAGCCCAGGTTTACACCGGCTTGTGCCATTCAATAAATACGGCACCCGGCTGGCATTGTTAAATGACGCAAGCCAGAGCTAAACTGCGTTAGCCAAGTTTTGTGGCAAAAAGGATAAATATGGGCCTAAAATTGTTCCCTTTGTAAATGTCTGCTTTAGGAGTCCTTAGAGTTTGAAGCAAAGCCTCGTCCAGCAATCTTAGTAGATCCAGTTTTGCATCAACACCTGTGGGTATTTCCACCAATCCACCCAAGTAAAAGCCCAGTAATACCCCATGATGAAAAGCGACAAAGAGGAGCACAAAACACCTTTTGTACTGAAGAAAGGGCACCTTCCTTGTGCAGAATACCGTTTGTACTAGAAAGTAAATACCAATGCTTCGTTTCACACCATTTTGGTATGGTACAAGCATGTATTAATCCGTGGCACATACATTACTACTGATATATGTGTACACGTGTGTTGTGAACATATCTTTATTATGAATGAACAAAAACTTAGCCTAGTGAAAAAAACTGACTAATGTTACATAGGAAAATGTTTGGCACTGTAACACTGCTGTTCCCACAGCGCACCTCTCAAGAAATACAGAGAACAGGTTAACCAACAGAGAAATGTTCTGTCTGCTGATTATTGTGAAGTGTAATTATCCATTGATTACAGCATTGTGCTTGACTCAGGTGTTTTATTCAAGCATCCATTTAATCAGAGATATCGTGAGGATCCTACCTCGAAACCAAACGGTTTATTAAGTGTTGTAAAATATTCAGTGTTTGGGCCCACAGTTTTATATATACAGATATACATAAAAAAAACATATTTCCGTACCCACAATGGCTAAGAGCTTATTTATTGGCATTTCAAAACGCAGAACATTTTCCTCTTTCTTCGGTAATTTGACATGCTTATTGCTCCCTATCAAAAACATGTGAACAACGACAGCCTGGAGCTTACAATTACTCTGAAGAGATTTTGAATTTCTAATTAGGATATTGTCTGGTAGAAAAACGCAAGACACATGTGTCTATCTTTGCCCCTCTGGCAGATTGCTTAGGATGCCAAGAATCGTAAAAGAAGATTTTTGTTTTTAATTTACTATTTCGTTTCCCCAAGCGCACTGAACAGTGGTAATTATAGTCTGACTGCTATTTGCATAACACTTTACTGCAGAGGTTATACATGCATTTAATGTAGTATTGTTACTAGCGGCTAATTTCTCTAGTGTATTGTGATTTCTTTTGCTTCACACCTTGCCGGGCCATTTAGAAAAAAAACACATTTGATAGCAAGTAATTAATACATACTTCCTTTTTGCTGAAAAGAAGCAAATGCCCCACAGTTTGTCGGTACGAACACGTTACATTTTATAATTATATTAGCTTTAAGCAGACATTCCACCAAAACTACTACTAACGATGATATTGTTCTTAATGCAGTACTTTGACCCGCTCTTCCACCGTTTCTAAACTCAGAATTATTATAACTTTAAATTACCTCCTCATCCACTTGTAGTCCCAGCACACACTAATTGTAACTGTTAGGCCTTGCCTCACTTCTTGTACCCATTGACAAGCACACCTCTTCTAGTTTTACTAATGAATGATCCAGCCTTTTACTGTGTAAGAGGAATAATGTAATAAAGACTTTCTGGCTTTTCACTTTTGTGCTACTTTGGGTGTACCTCTTCCTAGTCAAAGTACTTAGGGCTGTGCACTTTTATGCCCTTTTATGCCACAAAATGAATATAACATACTGTTCTATAGCTTAAATCTTCTGTGGCCATGTAGTCAAAAATAATAATCCACCAAAAACGGGAACAATCTTTTCCAAAAGTCTTCCACTTATCCCATTTCCCTTTTATTGTGCTCTCAACCTACTTCCAGTGTGTGGTAAAAACCAGTGAGAAACCCATGGGTGTTAAGTAAATCTGTAGAAACTTGGAAAGTAAACACAATTCCAAATTCAGGAAGGGGTTATAAATGTAGATCCCTCAAGGTTTCCAAAAGGAAATCACTGTCGAAATAAAGAAATATTGAAAACGAGAAGGAAAAAAACTGCCATTTGTGACATTTTCTTCTGCACCTTTTATTCATGATGGCCAATTTACAAAAGTAATGCACCATTATGTCTTCTAGACCCATCTGGTTGTGGTGATATAAAGGGTTTGTAGATTCTCCAAGAATCCAAGATACCCAGAGCCAGCAACTGGGCTAAAAGGTACAATGGTTTATCAGTGTGTACAGAATATAGACCAAATCATAATGTAAAATATGTAGAGTGAAAATTGGGTAAATGCTGTGAATCTAGATTTAATGTGGGGAGAGCATCCTCATTAAGCCAATCATCTATGAGATGCTCCATAGCCATTACCTTGTCAGTATTTATGTCCTGAGAGAAATTGGGAAAATCCCTCTTGAAGTCACAGCTTTCTAGGCAGCGTTCATTTGTCTCTTTAACCACTATCTCCCTAATCGTATTTCTGGTGATCTCTGTCCTGACCTTCCAAGCGACTAGCTTCCCACATCCCTCACTAGATTCAAACTGAGTTAACTTGCTAGCCTCCCATTTCTTCAGTGTAAACCCCTCCAGGAAATCTCACAGAGAACCCTTTAATTCCTTGATGTAATTTTGTAAGATAACCTGTCTGACTGGGCCCTTGTAGCTATACAAGGTCCTGTGGGCTTCAGCAATCTTATACTCAAGCTTCTTCAGCCTGTTGCTCTTTTCTTTCTTTCTGAAAGCAGCAAAGTTGGTCAATCTTCCCCGAATAAAGGCTTTATTTGTATCCCATATAACATGGATAGAGTCTTTATTTAGCTAAAAAAATCAAAGGCGTTTCCTTTCAACTGATGGACAAGTTCCTTCTGCTCTAGTGTAGGAGGCTCGCTCACTATGTAGTGAACAAAAGTAGGCACACTGTGCAGGGATTCCAGGCAACAACATATTGGTTTCTAGATCACCTAATGCTCTAAATTTTGAGGTAGCTTGGTCGAGCAGTTAGGCTGATCTCTGAGAGGTGCAAAGCATTTGTTGTACTCACAGTATGGATCATGCATCTCACACATTTGAAGAAATAACTCAAGACCAATTTATCAAATTACTTCAGATATTTATATACATTTTAAGACCATGATTATCAAAATTGGTTATACACTTTTTGAGTTATTAATTTTTGAAGTTGTAATAAATGCAGTCTTTCTGTGTGTACTTATGTACCATAGGAATCAATAGGCAGTCACTTTAAAAATGCATATAAGATCACACAGTTATGTTACCATGTTCCACTTTTGCAGGTTGGTCTAAGTCGTCGGTGGACACACAGTGGCAGCTCGAAAGGCTCGGGCGGCTCCTGGTTCCAGTGGGAGTAGCGTTAAAAAGTCTCTTGGAGCTGGTACGGGGTCACTCAGAGGAACCTCTTAAAAAGGGTGGTTCTTGCACATTTAAAGGTGGTGCCTTTGGGTCCCCTTGTGGTGTTGAGGTCACAAGGGGTGTGGGACCCTGGGGGCACAGCTGATTCCTTGTTGTAGTGTACTGGGTGGCCGGGTACAGGGCAAGTTCTTGATCCTGGAGCTGTGCGCAACAGAGTCTGTTGGAGATGAAGGTAAATGTCTTTGAGAGCTGTGCACAGGACAACGGGGGCACTGTGGCAGGAGGTCTGGGGTGTTCCTGAAGTCACTTAACTGGAGCTACCTCCGGATCCTTTTTCAGCTCTGGGGAAGCTGATTTTCTTATTGTCTGATATCCACTGAGTAGTACCAAGGGTACCGTACAGCCACCAGGGAGTGCAGTGCCACCAAACTTGGCACACCTGCAGGATTTGACCAGGCAGCCATCAGTGTGTCATTGGGTCTGGCTGCAGCGTCCGGTTGTGGAGATATCAGCCAGTCAGTGAGGTGACCCTCACTGGCTTGTTGGTTCTTTGTGGGTTGCAGAGCGGTTCCTCCACTCAGAAGGGAGAACTTGGGCAATTTGTGAAGCCTCAAGGTCCTCTGTGTTGATTTAGGTCATTCCAGTGTCCAGCTCCTGCCTAGCAGCGATTGTCGGGTTCTGGGTGCAGCAGGCAAGGGTTTGGTGCCTTTTCATGATGCATCAGGTCCACAGTTCTCTTGCTTTGGATCATCTTTGGTACTGGTCCTCTTTGTCCTTTCAAATATAACTTTTTGGTCCAGGGATGCCCACTAAATCCTGAATGTAATGGATATTTTAGGGGGAACCTGCTAGTGTCCAATGGGACCCTTCCATTGGGTGGCTACACCCACTATAGTGACAACTTCCTGTGGGAAGGGGCACTGCCCTGAACCTAATTGGCTACTTTTGATCCATTCAAGATGGAGGAAAATGAAAAAGAGGGTCCACCCCGCAGGCAACACCTTAGGGTGGTGTATGTCAGGTGAGGCCACCCCCCACTACTCTTTGTGAGGTTTCCTGCCTTTGCTCCTGCCAAAAGTGGGGATTTTGGAAGGGGGATACCAGCTGCTGCTAGCAGCAGGCTTGGGGGTTGAGTTTCAAGGATGGTAAGCCCTTTGAAGCTCACCACCAGGACAGTGCACATTCCTGAGGGAGGTGGTATTTGCTTCTCCACCTAGGAAGGCATTGTTGTCAACATCAGGGCAGTGCACGCTCTACGGGCGACTAGAATGCAAAAACCCAGCACTTTCAAGATAACGTAATTTATGCATTGTGCTGATATGGTGTTGTTTAACCTTTTGCATTGCAGAGTTTAATCCTGAAGACCTATGTTCAAGGTGCTTATAAATACTGTTCATTTGCAATGTATTGCTGCAGGCTTTCAGAGTGTGTCAGAGTGTGTCAGAGTGTGGTCCCTTCCCAGGGCCTTCTAGAAGCTTTCCCTGCAGCATACCTGGGTGTGGTTTGTGGGCTGGGCCAAGACTCTATATAAGGGAGCCAGCCCAGCTCTACATGCTCACTATTCAGAGGTCCCGGTGCAGAGCAGCAGCAACTTCCTGAGCTCCTGTTCCGGAGGCCTACTTTGATCTTCCAGGACCTTGCCCTTTCACTTTGTTGATGATTCTTGATTAGGGCAGTAAGACGGAGGTCGGGCTGGGCCCCCGATCCCGCTCTCGAAGGCTTTTGAGTTCTTGGGCCTAATTTGCATGATAAAACAATTTTGCTCTTTTGCCTGTGAATGTGCGCTTGGTGTTTCATGGCATTTACATGCTGACACTCGAATCGGCAAGACGCGAGATTCTTTGCTCGTGTACAACTCTTGATATTCATTGTACGCTACCATTTTATGGCATTTGCAAGGTAGCATTTGAATCGGCAAGTCGCGCAATTCATTTCTTGTGCTTAATCTGTGTTACTCATTGTTCGCTACCATTTCATGGCATTTACAAGGTAGCATTCGAATCGGGATAACGCGCAATTCATTCCTTGTGCTTAATTCATGTTATTCATTGTGCGCTACCATCTCATGGCATTCACATGGTGGCATTCGAATCGGCAAGACATACAATTCATTTCTTGTGCTTAATTCATGTTATTCATTGTGCGCTACCATTCCATGGCATTTACATGGTGGCATTCGAATCAGCAAGATGCGCAATTCATTTCATGTGCTTAATTCATGTTATTCATTGTGCGCTACCATTTCATGGCATTTACATGGTGGCATTCGAATCGGCAAGATGCGCAATTCATTCCTTGTGCTTAATTCATGAATATTCAGTGTGCGCTACCATTTCATGGCATTCGCAAGGTTGCATTCGAATCGGCAAAACGCGCAAATCATTTCTTGTGCTTAATTCATGATATTCATTCTGTGTTACCATTTCCTGGCATTTATGTGGTGACATTCGAATCGGCAAAACGCGCAATTCATTTCTTGTGCTGAACTCATGTTACTCATTGTGCGCTACCATTTCGTGGCATTAACATTGTGGTATTAGAATCAGCAAGACACGCAATTCATTTCTTGTGCTTAACTCATGATGTTCATTGTGCGCTACCATTGCATGGCATTTACTTGGTGGCCTTCGAATCGGCAAGACATGCGATTCATTTCTTGTGCCTAACTCATATTATTCATTGTGCACAACCATTTCATGGCATTTACAAATTCTTATGGAAATCCGCAATGTGCGCAATTCATGTTCCTGCATGCTAAGAAACTAAAGTGCTAGAATTCTAGATGTTAGATTGTATGTGCATAATAAGTCCCTTAAGAACAATTCCTATGGTGTTATAGAATTCATTCAGATTATTTTTTTGTCCTCATGCAAAAGACTATGCTTGAATTTGAAAACGTTATCTAGAAGGTTCTGATGTTTCTAATCCATGTGTAACATTTCATTGAGAGGTTCATTGAAAAGTTGTATTAATCCTTCTTGATTCCTTCACAGCTAACCAGACATCTTGAGACCTAGTTATTTAGTCCATGCTTAAGTTATCCATGTTTCCAGTATGACAGTGCTTAGAATTATAGTCTAGTAATGATTAATATGATAGAATCTTGATATTGTGTGTTTTAACCTTTTGCTTCCTACAGGTCTCCTTCCCAGCTGTTCCCTACCTTATCCCCTTCTCCCCACGTGGACTCTCTTAGACTCTGTGACATTCTAATCAGAGTATTGGAGCTGTATGGTGGTGGACGTGTTGGGAACGTGCGCAGACCCTGAGGATCTGGTGACTCTGATAGAACAGTGAGCCCACAAATGAATAATCCTCCTGGTTTGCATATGTTCTCAGCATGGCCACATTGGATGAGCTAGTCAAGGCTATCATGCAGCTCCAAGCAGAGGTGGTGTCATCAAAAGATTTGGCAGCTAGCCTAGCTGAGAGAGTGAGTCAGTTACAGGATAAGGTAGAGAAGAAGGAACAAAATCCCACAGGTGTGTCTTGGCCAGGTCCTTCTTCTCAGACTTCTGGAGGTAATCCTACAATCATTTCCCTCAATGTTCCTTCAGCCATTCCTTTAGCTCCTCCAGAACGTTTCCCAGGCGATCCCTTGAAAGCGCAATCATTCCAAGTTTTCAATTCAAGTAGAATTACACTTCACCTGCCTTTCCCTGATGCCCAGTCCAAAGTGGCTTTCTTGTTATCAGACCTGACTGGGGATACAGCTACCTGGGCTATCCCTCTGGTGCGTAAAGACAGTCCCCTGCTTTACAACTGTAGAAATTTAGTTTGTGAGTTTGAACGAGTATTTGATCATAGAACAGTAACATTGTCGGCAGATCGTGAATTATTAGACTTACGACAAGGTAACCAGGATTTAGTGTCATATTTAGCCAACTTTAATCGGCTGGTAGCCGAGACATCCTGGGCTGAAGAAAAGCAAGCGGCCTTGTTCTACAAGGGACTCAAAGAGGAGTTAAAAGATATTCTAGCTCAAATAGACCCGCAGCCTACAGACTGTTAAAACCTGATAAACCTTGTTTTAGGATTGGATCATCGTTTATCAGAACAAAGGGGAACACGCAAAAAGACTGAAAAATATTCCTGGCGTGTTCAGGATAATAGAGAATCAAGAACTCAGAAAGAAAGAACGCCAGAACCTATGGAAATTGGAACAATCAGGAGACCTTTGACCAAAGACAAAAAGGACCTACATAGAAAGAATGGACAATGTCTTTACTGTGGGCGCAAGGGTAATTTCGCCAAAGAATGTCCAATCAAACCAAAGAGCAAATGAGTTCCTGTCCAGAAAGTTGCAGCCAATGCACAAGTCGAGTCAGAAAACGAAAACACCCAAGATGTAAAGAAGGGTAGCTATTGGGTGTCACGTGGACCCTTCTCAATCTAGAAATCTCAAGCTGGGCATAAAAGTTCAAGTAAAGAAAAAGACCTATTTCAAAAAGGCCCTAGTAGATTCTGGGGTACCGGGAACTTTGTTGACGCCCAATTGGTTTGTCCATGGGGGATCCCATGTATTGAGAAGAAGACGCCAGAAATAATACAGGCAGTAGATGGAAAACTCTTGACTGGAGGTCCGGTAACTCTTCAGACTGTCCCCTTGTCTTTGATCTATGAGGGTAAGAACCAAAGAAATAAACATAAAGAGAAACTAGTCCTTGACGTGATTCATGCTCCCCAGTAAGGAATTGTCCTTGGCTTACCCTGGTTAACTCATCACAATCCTGAGATTAATTGGGCAGAACGAAAGGTCGTGTTCTCATCAGCACTATGTAAAGAACAATGCCTCCAAATTCGCAAGTACCAAAAGTTTGCAACTCTTACATAGCCACTGCCGCGGAGAAAGAAGTTAAATTGCCCAAACAGTATTCATCCTATGAAGATGCTTTCAATGAAAAAGAAGCAGAAAACTTGCCTCCTCATAGACCTTATGACTGTCAAATTGATCTAATCCCAGGTGCGATACTCCCCAACTGTCGTGTATACGCCCTGTCAGAACATGAAAATCAACATTTACGAAAGTATCTAGATCAATTCTTGGAGAATGGTTTAATACGCCCTTCTAAGTCTCCTGCAGCCTGTCCTTTGTTTTTTGTTCCGAAGGCGAATGGAGATCTTCGAACTTGTATCAACTATAGGGGTTTGAACAAGGTCACCATCAAGAATAAATATCCCTTGCCCCTGATTCCGGTCTTACTGGAACAAGTAAAGAAAGCTAAAATTTACACTAAGCTCGATCTACGAGGTGCTTATCATTTGGTCAGAATGAGAGAGGGCGACAAATGGAAAACAGCATTCAAGACAAGATATGGCCTCTTTGAATCCACAGTCATGCCTTTTGGTCTGTGTAATGCTCCAGCAGCATTTAAATTTTTCTTGAATTACTTTCTTAGAGAGTATCTCTACATTTTTGCCATATTCTACATCAATGACATTTTGATCTACTCTGACAATGAAAATGAACATGTACAACATGTCAAGAAAATTCTTGCAGCCCTTCGAAAGTACCATTTATATTGCAAACTAACCAAATGTGAGTTTCATGTTACCACAGTTGAGTTTTTAGGGGTTATCCTTACATCTCAAGGTATGGTGATGGCAGAAAAGAAAGTAAAAGCCGTATCTGATTGGCCCACCCCAAAAACTGTTCGTGATGTACAATGTTTCCTGGGGTTTGCAAATTTTTACCGGATGTTCATAAATCATTTTTTCCAGACAGTGGCCCCAATCACTAAGCTATTAAGAAAGAAAGAATAATTTGTATGTTCCCCAGAAGCTGACCAAGCCTTTTCAACTTTGAAGGAAGCTTTTTCCACAGCCCCAGTCTTGACTCACCCTGATGCAGACCGTCCCTTCATAGTGGAAGCTGATGCTTCAGATGTGGCAATAGGTGCAGTCTTGTCACAACAAAGTAAAGACACTGGCCAACTTCATCCTGTAGCTTACATGTCTCGGAAACTGAACAAAGCCGAACAAAACTATGTCATTGCTGAAAAAGAGCTTCTGGTGATTCGTGACACCTTTAAAGAATGGAGACATCATTTGTTGGGTGCCAAATATACTGTCACAGTATATACTGATCTTCGCAATCTCCAGTTCATGAGTTCCGCCAGACTTTTGACTCCTCAGCAATTACGCTGGATGCTGTTTTTTGCCGAATTTGATTTTGTGGTAACTTTCCGTCCTGGTAAAGACAATTGCAAAGCTGACTCCTTGTCCCGCCAAGAGTCTACCACGTTGCCTGCAGTTCAAACCTCCAGAGCTATCATTGCTCCAGACAAAGTCCTATGCATCATAAAAAACTGAAGATTTCTTTGTAGACATCCGTAATTCTTTCACCATTGAGAAATGGCAGACATGGGCCCACGCAGATCCCAAAAGGTCAATCAAGCAAGGATTACCTTTCCATGACGCTCGTTTGTTCGTGCCCACTACCAAACTTTGCAAGATAGTATTTAATTGCTTGCATGTTATACCTACGGCAGGTCATCCAGGTACTCCTAAAACTCTTGAATTAATCAAATGCTACATTTGGTGGCCTACCCTGACAAAAGACGTAAAAGCAATGGAAAACAACTGTGAAGTCTGTGCTCGCATTAAAACAAATCATTTGAAACCAAAAGAGTTGTTGCATCCACTCCCACCTCCAGGTCGTCCTTGGGAGCACATTTCTTTAGACTTTATTACAGGACTACCAGTGGTTCAACAACATTCAGTAATCCTTGTGGTAGTAGATAGTCTCACAAAATATTGACATTTCAGTGCCTGTAAGAAATTGCCCACCTCCAGTGAACTGGCAACTATTTTACTGAATAGAGTGGTCCGTTACCATGGGCTGCCGAAAATGATCCTCTCCGATCGAGGGTCGCAATTTGCCTCCAATTTCTGGAAGACATGGTGCAAAACACTTCAAGTCACATTCACACTATCTACTAGCCATCATCCTCAAACTGATGGTCAAACTGAGAGACTAAATCATACTTTGAAGCATTACCTGCATGCTTATGCTGAAAAAGCACTTCATTTTTGGACATCAATGTTCTGGTTAGCTGAGTTAGCCTACAATAACTCATTCCACACTTCCACTGGCGTTACACCCTTTTTTGGCTTGTTTGGCTATCATCCTGACACCTTGCCCACTCAAGAAAGTTCTCTTACACCAGGTGTGTCAGAAACCATTCAATATCTTCATCAAACCCAGAAACTGATTCAACAACATTTAGAAAAGGCCAAACAAAAATACAAGAAGCATTATGACAAGAAACATTGTGAGGGACTGCAGTATCAACCAGGTGATAAAGTGTGGCTTTCTACAAGACATATAGGTGGTCATTCTGACCTCGGCGGTAAAAGGCGCCTACCGCCGGTCAGAAATCCTCCATAATTCCGCCGCGGTCGCGGTAACCCGCCACGGTCATTCTGATCCACAGCAGCCAAACCGCCGAAAATCCGACAGCCACAACAGACCGCCAGACCAGCGGTCGGCGGAAAAGTGGATGTGACCAAACCTCCACCGTCACGCCAACAGAAATACGCCCATGCCATTACGACCCACGAATCCACGCGGCGGTCTTTCAAACGCGGTTTTCCATTGGCGGTACACACCGCCGCGGTCAGAATACACACAAACGAACAAAACTCAGCCACATTGGACGATTTGAATTCCACACACCTGATACACATACACACACCACTCCCACACACACAATACAATATAAAACACACACCCACATCACCCACAAACCCCTACGACCAAAAATTCAGAAAGAAGCACTGAGAGACACATCAGCGATCACAGAATACCATCACACAGAGGCACACTACACCATCACCCACACAATATCCACACACAAAACAACACACACCACCACACTCAACACACTTAACTACACATACTCCACCCCACACATCATACACACCACTCCATGGCACCCCAAAGACACCCCCGCTTCTCAGACGAAGAACTCAGGGTCATGGTGGAGGAAATCGTTCGGGTAGAGCCCCAGCTCTTCGGCACACAGGTCCAATACACCAGCATTGCCCGGAGGACGGAGCTATGGCAGAGGATTGTCGACAGGGTCAACGCTGTGGGACAGCACCCCAGAAATTGGGAAGACATCAGGAAGCGATGGAACGACCTACGGGGGAAGGTGCGTTCCATGGTATCCAGGCACAACATCGCCGTGCAGAAGACTGGCGGAGGACCCCCACCTCAACCCCCACAATTTACAACATGGGAGGAGGAAGTCTTGAACATCCTGCATCCTGACGGCCTCGCAGGAGTCGGCGGAGGAATGGATACTGGTAAGTTGAAGCTTCACTACTGCTTCCCCCCCACCTGCATGCCAAATCATACCCCAACCCTCACCCCCATCCTCGAACCACACCCTCACCCCCACCCCCATCCTCACCCCCACCCTCACCCCCACCACCATCCTCACCCCCACCACCATCCTCACCCCCACCCCCAGGTCACCTATTCCCTGCCAATGTCTCACCATCACAACCCACACATCCCAAAACCTAGGCCTGCATGCGTCCACTAAGCATGGACACCCATCACCAAAGCATGCCCATTGCATATACACATCCCCCCCACAAGCCACCCTCACCAAAGCCCCCACACACGAATTCCAGCACTTGGGGACACGGGAACCCACAGATACACCCATATGCCACACATTGAAACTATAACCATACCTCTATACCCCTGCAGGACCCGACCGTCAACACACCACCACGGAGGGCCCAGAATTCTCCACACCCCCCACCCAAGAGGCCGTCAGCGATGACAGCAGCTCTGTCGACCTGGACACTGATGACCAGCCCGGACCATCGGGGACCTCTGGACAGTCGGTTCCCCTCACACAGGCACAGGCCACTACAGACCCAAACCCCTCTGGGAACACCAGCACAGCTCCCACCCAGCGGGCCCATGCCTCTGTCTCCAGGGCGCGTCAATCTGCGGTGTGTCTACCACTACAGGGCACCCAGGATAACCCACCACCCCAACAACAACAGGGACCTGGGGGCAGTGGTAGTGGGCACACCGGCCAGGGGGCAGAGGCCCAGGGAAACAGGGCAACTCGGAGGGCAGCTGTGCGACAGGGGGGGGACGGGCCCAGGGAACCCACTCTCCACGAGGCCCTCACCACCATCATGGGAGCATACAACCGCTCCCAGGAGACGATGGCGACGGTACTGGCCCGGTTCCAGGAGATCCAGGTACTGCAGGAGGAACACTATCGGTGGTACAGGGAGGACATCAGAGCCCTCACCTCCACCCTGGTTACCATGGTAGGGCTGCTGCAGGACCTCATCAACACCAGGACGGACACTCAACAACAACAAAGGGCCCCTGCCACTAGCCTGGACCAAGAACAGCCAACCACCTCCGCCGGCGCTAGTGGACAGGAGGCCCCCGCACAACAGCAGCCCACCAGACCCCCACCTCCTGCAGGAGAAGAACCACCCCGCAAGAGGGCCCTGAGATCTCGCAAGAAGACAGAGTAGGATGTCAAGACCCCCGCCAGCAAAGGATACCACCTGATGTCATCCCACTGTCCCACATTGTCACCCTGTCCATCCTTGAACTGCCCATGCTCCATCTCTCCACAGGCCTCTGGACAATGCACCTGTGTGACTGTTACTCTGGACTCTGCCATGGACATTCCTTCACCATAGCCCCCACCCACTTGAAACCACCCATCCCATTTTGAGCACTGAAATAAACACCTATTTTGCACAAAACTATCTGGAGTCTGGCTGTGATTTCAAAATATTGTAATTGACATGACAGTGCAAATATGTCCTTGTACATAGTGAAGTCAACAAACAGCTGCCACAAAGCTGTAAGCCATGGGGAAACGAAGCACAGGACTCGTAGTGGGGACCCCAGATCTGAAATAGGGAGGGAAAAGCCACAACTCAGTCATCATACACTGGGGCAAATAGACAGGCAGCAGAGATGCAGGAGAGTAGTTCACATTTACTAAATTATGTTTGAATTGTTACCTGTGTCCTATTGGAAGTACTGTTCAATGATTTTGTCCCTGTTGTCTGTTTCAGCCCCGTCGTCTTCCTCCTCGTCACTCTCCACAGGTTCCACAGCTGCCACAACACCACCGTCTCGACCATCCTCCTGCAGGAAAGGCACCTGCCGGCGCAAAGCCAGGTTGTGAAGCATGCAGCAGGCCACGATGATGTGACACACCTTCTTAGGTGAGTACATTAGGGATCCACCTGTCATATGCAGGCACCTAAACCTGGCCTTTAGGAGGCCAAAGGTGCGTTCGATCACCCTCCTAGTACGCCCATGGGCCTCATTGTACCGTTCCTCTGCCCTGGTCCGGGGATTCCTTACTGGGGTCAGTAGCCACGACAGGTTGGGGTACCCAGAGTCCCCCAATAGCCATACACGGTGTCTCTCTAGCTGTTCCATCACGTAAGGGATGCTGCTATTCCTCAGGATGTAGGCATCATGCACTGACCCTGGGAATTTGGCATTTACATGCGAGATGTACTGGTCAGCCAAACACACCACCTGGATGTTCATGGAATGGTAACTTTTTCTGTTCATGTACACCTGCTCCCTGTCTCTTGGGGGAACCAAAGCCACATGGGTCCCATCAATGGCACCAATGACGTTGGGAATATGTCCAAGGGCGTAGAAATCACCCTTCACTGTAGCCAATTCGCCCACCTCAGGGAAAATGATGTAGCTCCTCACGTATTTCATCAGGGCAGACAACACTCTGGATAACACCTTCGAAAACATGGGCTGAGACATCCCAGAAGCAATTCCCACTGTTGTCTGAAATGACCCACTTGCCAAGAAATGGAGTACTGACAGGACCTGCACCAGAGGGGGAATCCCTGTGGGTTGGCGGATGGGGGACATGAGGTCGGGCTCCAGCTGGGCACACAGTTCATGTATAGTGGCACGGTCAAGCCGGTAGGTCAGGATAATGTGGCGTTCTTCCATTGTCGACAGGTCCACCAGCGGTCGGTACACACGAGGATTCATCCGTCTCCTTGCCAAACCCAGCGGACGGTGCCTAGGAAGGACAACATGGAGCACACAGTCAAGCAACCCACAGGTACGTACTCACAGCTTGCACAGTAAACGATTCTCTATGCAGTGAATGGCGTGTCTGAGTGGCTATGCAAGGCCTAGGCCTGTGTGACGCAGTTGAAATTGAGCCATGTGGACCCTCGAAATGGCGGCTGCCTGACCTGTGAAGTGTGACAATGGGATGTGAGGTCAATGCGCTGGCGTGGCACACCGCGGCGGTCGGCGGTCGAAGACCGCGGCGCGAAGCCTCATTGGTTAACATTGAAGCCTATGGGTTTCAGGAACCAATGGCGAAGGGCGCCGGCGGTGGCGGTACGCACCGCCGCGGTACGCACCGCCGCGGACGTGACCGCCATTTTCTATCTACTTATCCACTTGCGACTTGAACTTTCACAGGAGAGGACCTATACTGCAAGTGTTGCTGTGACCTCGGTCTGGAAGGGACAATGGCTGCTGCGACTGGGGAAAGGGCCCCTGCCTTCACTGGAGAGGAGTTGGAGAAACTTGTGGATGGGGTCCTCCCCCAGTATGCGCTACTCTACGGTCCTCCAGACCAACAAGTGAGTTTAATTCAATATGGATTTGGGGCCACTGGCTGGCTTGGGGGCCTGGCGGGGGGCCTGGCGGGGATGGGGGGCATGTTGGGGCTGGCGGGGGGCCTGGCGGGGGGTCTGGCGGGGATGGGGGGCATGTTGGGGCTGGCGGGGGGCCTGGAGGGGGGCCTGGCGGGGATGGGGGGCATGTTGGGGCTGGCGGGGGCCTGCGGGGGACCTGGCGGGGATGGGGGGCATGTTGGGGCTGGCGGGGGGCCTGGCGGGGGGCCTGGCGGGGATGGGGGGCATGTTGGGGCTGGTGGGGGGCCTGGAGGGGGGCCTGGCGGGGATGGGGGCATGTTGGGCCTGGCGGGGGGCCTGTCGGGGGGCCTGTCGGGGATAGGGGGCGTTGGGCCACTGGCAACGAAAATGCAGACAAGCTTGAACGTGGTATTTCTCCCTCCCTGTACGTGTCACATAGGTCCGCGCCCATGAGAAGATCAGGATTTGGCGTGCCATCGCCAAGGAAGTCCGGACCCTGGGGGTCCACCATCGACGGGGCACCCACTGCCGCAAGAGGTGGGAGGACATCCGCCGCGGGACCAAGAAGACCGCCGAGTCTCTGCTGGGGATGGCCTCCCAACGTAGGCGGGGTGCCTGCCGTCAACTGACCCCCCTGATGTTCCGGATCCTGGCGGTGGCCTACCCTGATTTGGATGGGCGCGTGAGGGCAGCACAGCAGACACAAGGGGGTGAGTACAAGCATTATCTACTCTGTTGTCGCGCAGTGGAGGTGTCTGGGTGGGGGAGGAGGGCTGGGGGTCCCCATAGGCCAGGGCGATATCTGTAGGCTGGGCACCCCCGTAAGCCCCTGTGTCCCCAGCCACCACCCTCAGTAGTGTGTCAGTACAGCCATCCCTGGGCCGTGTCATCCATGGGTGCAGTTGTCAACTCTAGGCGTGTAGGGCATGTTCCACGGAATGCGTAGCGGACCCCAAGTGCGCAACTTAGTGCAGGGGGCATCTGTGTCTGTCATGTCCGCTAACTGTACCGGTGATCCATGTACTCAAAATCTCTTTATTTCTCTCATCCCCCCCCTTTTTGTTTGTCTTTCTGTGCTTGTGTGCATCAGCATCATCAGGCGGAGGAGAAGTGGCATCGGGGCAGGAGGGAGCTGCATCTCACATGGCCCAGGAGGGCCATGCCACAGAGTCTGACTGGACCAGTGAGACGGAGGGCGAGGGGAGCTCCCCAACGGGGACGACTGGACCCTGCAGCGACTCGGACACGTCCTCGGAAGGGAGCTCCCTTGCGGGGGTGGCACCATCCGTGCCCCCCGCCATTACAGGTACAGCCGCCACCCAGCGCACCATCTCCGCCCTCCCAGCAGCCCCTCAGCGTTCGCCCCGTGCCCGCTCTGCCAGGAAGCCGGGCATCTCCTTCGCCCCAGGCACCTCAGGCCCTGCCCCTGTTACCCCCGCTGCCCTCAGTGAGGAGGTCATTGACCTCCTCCGAACGCTCATTGTTGGGCAGACTACCCTTTTGAATGCCATCCAGGGGGTGGAGAGGGAGGTTCATCGCAGCAATGCGTACCTGGAGGGCATTCATTCGGGTCAGGCTGCCCATCAGCGATCGTTCCAGGCTCTGGCCTCAGCACTGACGGCAGCCATTGTCCCTGTCTCCTGCCTCCCTCTACTAACTCCCTCCTCCCAGTCTCCTGTTCCTCTGCCTGTCCCACCCACACCATCAGACCAGCCTGCACACACCTCAACACCCAAGAGCAGCTCATCCAAACATAAGCACCACAGATCACGCAGACATTCACACAAGCAACATTCCGATGCAGACATGCCAACAGTCACTACCACCTCTGTGACCCCCACCTCCTCGTCTCCCTCCTCCCTCCCTGTGACGTCTACACTCACACCTTCATTCACCTCACCATCAGCCAGTGTTTCCATCACCAGCATACCCTCCACTACAGTCCGCACACGTGCAGTCACCACCCCCACTGCCATTTACACGTCCCCTGTGTCCTCTCCCACTGTGTCTGTCACCCCCTCTTCCACACCACACAAACGCAGCCACCCACCCACCCAACAGCCATCCACCTCACGACAGCCTCCCGCTCCTGCACCTGCACCCAAAGACAGCAAACTTGTCTCGCCTACAACCACATCCTCTCCCTCCACTCCCATACCCACTGTACCTACCACTATCCATTGTCCCAAGAAAATCTATCTCTCTACTGCTACCTTCTTTCCTGACCCTGAGCCCCCCCCTCCTTCTCGTCGGGGTAAAAAGAGCACCTCAGCCACCACCAGCCCTGCAGCCCCCTTGACAAGGGTGCAGGGGTATTGCAGTCCACCAGCCCGCAGGTCTGGATCTTCGCCCAGCAGCAAGGGGACAGCCAGCCCACCCCCTGGGAAGAGGAGCAGAAGGCGGAAGGGCCGCCGCCGGAGCCCGGATTCGATATCCCCACAGGACACTAGCCAGCCACCGTCAACAGCCACATCTCCAAAGGGAGGAAAGGGCCACAGACTCCCGACTAAGGAGGGCAAGGGCAGCAAGGCGGAGAAGTCAGGCAGCAGGCCTGCTGCCCATGGAGGACCCGTCACAGCTGCCCAGGAGGAGCCCGCAACCCCCATAGCCGCTGCCCCGGGAGGAACCGGCACAGCTGCCCCGGGAGAGCCCACCACCCCCATAGCCGCTGCCCAGGGAGGACCCAGCCCTGCTGGCCAGGAGGGCCCCACCACCCACAGCCCAGGTGGGCATTGAAGGAGCACCATCCCCGCTGCCCAGGAGGGCACCACCAGGCAATGAGCAGTTGGCCATAGAATGTCCGCCGTCTCCAGCACCGCTCCGCTGGGGACCACCGTCTCAAGAACCGCTGAACTGGGCCCTTCAAGGCAAGAACCGCTGAACTGGGCCCCGCCGTCTCCAGCACCGCTCCGCTGGGGACCGCCATCTCAAGAACCGCTGAACTAGGCCCTTCAAGGCAAGAACCGCTGAACTGGGCCCTTCAAGGCAAGAACCGCTGAACTGGGCCCCGCCGTCTACAGCACCGCTCCGCTGGGGACCGCCGTCTCAAGAACCGCTGAACTGGGCCCTTCAAGGCAAGAACCGCTGAACTGGGCCCCGCCGTCTTCAGCACCGCTCCGCTGGGGACCGCCGTCTCAAGAACCGCTGAACTGGGCCCTTCAAGGCAAGAACCGCTGAACTGGGCCCTTCAAGGCAAGAACCGCTGAACTGGGCCCCGCCGTCTACAGCACCGCTCCGCTGGGGACCGCCGTCTCAAGAACCGCTGAACTGGGCCCTTCAAGGCAAGAACCGCTGAACTGGGCCCTTCAAGGCAAGAACCGCTGAACTGGGCCCTTCAAGGCAAGAACCGCTGAACTGGGCCCCGACGTCTCCAGCACCGCTCCGCTGGGGACCGCCGTCTCAAGAACCGCTGAACTGGGCCCTTCAAGGCAAGAACCGCTGAACTGGGCCCTTCAAGGCAAGAACCGCTGAACTGGGCCCTTCAAGGCAAGAACCGCTGAACTGGGCCCCGCCGTCTCCAGCACCGCTCCGCTGGGGACCGCCGTCTCAAGAACCGCTGAACTGGGCCCTTCAAGGCAAGAACCGCTGAACTGGGCCCTTCCAGGCAGGAACCGCTGGCCCTTTGGCAGACGTGGCAGGGCAGGATCTGTCTCGGGCAGGGCTGCAGGATGTCCTCTGGCCAACATGCCTCCTCCAGTGGCAGTGGAGTCTGTTATGGACTGTTTGGACTGTGGCTTTGCACTCCCCAGGATGGCCCAGTGGGCAGGCCACCCACTGTATGGACTGTATGGACTGTGGCTTTGCTCTCCCCAGGATGGCCCAGTGGGCAGGCCACCCACTGTGTGGACTGTTTGGACTGTGGCTTTGCTCTCCCCAGGATGGCCCAGTGGGCATGCCACCCACTGTATGGACTGTTTGGACTGTGGCTTTGCTCTCCCCAGGATGGCCCAGTGGGCATGCCACCCACTGTATGGACTGTTTGGACTGTGGCTTTGCTCTCCCCAGGATGGCCCAGTGGGCAGGCCACCCACTGTATGGACTGTTTGGACTGTGGCTTTGCTCTCCCCAGGATGGCCCAGTAGGCAGGCCACCCACTGTATGGACTGTTTGGACTGTGGCTTTGCTCTCCCCAGGATGGCCCAGTGGGCAGGCCACCCACTGTATGGACTGTATGGACTGTGGCTTTGCACTCCCCAGGATGGCCCAGTGGGCAGGCCACCCACTGTATGGACTGTATGGACTGTGGCTTTGCTCTCCCCAGGATGGGCCAGTGGTCATGGAGTCCCCTCGTGGATCTGGCGTCGTGTACTCAAGTGGCTGAGGTGCCCCCCCTTCCCTTCCCCCTGAGGTGCCTGTCCTTTTTTCTTTCTGATGCCCCTGCAGTGTTCTCTCCGTGGAGTTCTTGTCGTGGGACTGGGCCTTGCCCCTTTGCTCAGGACCCCTGTGGTCCACGGACAGTGGTTGGACTACATTTAGTAGCTGTATATATTTTGTACATAGTTTATTTATTTATTGGGATTACTGCTGTCCATTTTTCAATATATCTGCCCGTTTAAGATCTCTTCTTTTGGTCTTTGCATTATTTCGGAGGGGGGGGTTTGTGGGTTGTGACAGTGATCTGTGGGAATGCATTGATGTGTGTGTTGTAGTGGGTGTGGGTGGGTGGGTGTGTGCCGGTAATCTTTTCCCTCCCCTGTGTCGTAGGTGCAGTACTCACCGATGTCTTCCGCGCCGCCGGGCGTGCTCCTGGTACAGGAGCAGGTATAGGAGTGCGGGGATGACCTGCAACTCGGGTTCCATACTGCCGGAATCTCGCGTGGAGTATGTGGAGGTGAGCGTTTTCCCGTTCGTAGTCTGTTTCCGCCGTGTTTTTATCGGCGGTGCTCCCGCCCCGGAAAAGGTGGCGGATTGGTGGGTCGTGATAAGGTGGGCGGTACATTGTCTGCCGTCTGGCTGTTGGCGGGGACCGCCGCGCTGTTTGTTTGTTCCGCCATGGCGGGCGGAGTGTTAATGCGGCGGGCTGTGTTGGCGGTTCCCGCCAGTGTCAGAATTGCATATTTTGGACTGCCGGCCTGTTGGCGGGTTGGCCGCCGCTTTATCACCGACCGCCAGGGTCAGAATGAGGGCCATAGACTTCAAGAAGAAGCACATGTTTAACCCCAAATTCATAGGTCCCTACACTATCCTTCAGCAAATCAATCCTGTGACCTATAAACTGCAATTGCCAAGATCATTACGGATTCATCCTGTGTTCCACACATCCCTCTTGAAAAAGGCAGTCCAGAAGGTCCGCCCTCATCCAGCTCCAGTTCTAGTACAGGGGGAAGTAGAATACGAAGTCAAGAAGATGTTGGACTCCAAACTGAGAGGCCGTAACCAATGGTACTTAATCTCGTGGAAAGGTTATGGCCCTGAAAGTAACTCATGGGTTTCCACATCTTATATTCATGCCCCAGTACTTGTGAGGCGCTTTTATCGTCTCAATCCAGACAAACCAGGCCCTAGAGCGAGTCTGGGAGAGGGGACTACTGTCAACATCAGGGCAGTGCACGCTCTACAGGCGACTAGAATGCAAAAACCCAGCACTTTCAAGATAACCTAATTTATGCATTGTGCTGATATGCTGTTGTTTAACCTTTTGCTATGCAGAGTTTAATCCTGAAGACTTATGTTCAAGGTGCTTATAAATACTGTTCATTTGCAATGTATTGCTGCAGGCTTTCAGAGTGTGTCATGGTGTGGTCCCTTTCCAGGGCCTTCTAGAAGCTTTCCCTGCAGCATACCTGGGTGTGGTTTGTGGGCTGGGCCAAGACTCTATATAAGGGAGCCAGCCCAGCTCCACATGCTCACTATTCAGAGGTCCCGGAGCAGAGCAGCAGCAACTTCCTGAGCTCCTGTTCCAGAGGACTACTTTGATCTTCCAGGTCTTTACCTTTCACTTTGTTGGTGATTCTTGATCAGGGCTATAAGACGGAGGTCTGGCTGGGCCCCCGGTCCCGTTCTGGAAGGCTTTCGAGTTCTTGGGCCTAATTTGTAGGATAGAACAATTTTGCTCTTGTGCGTGTGAATGTGCGCTTGGTGTTTCATGGCATTTACATGCTGACATACGAATCGGCAAGACGCGCGATTCTTTGCCCGTGTACAACTCTTGATATTTATTGTACGCTACCATTTCATGGCATTTACAAGGTAGCATTTGAATCGGCAAGATGTGCAATTCATTTCTTGTGCTCGATTTATGTTATTCATTGTGCGCTACCATTTAATGGCATTCTCAAGGTAGCATTTGAATCGGCAAAATGCGCGATTCATTTCTTGTGCTTAATTCATGATATTCATTGTGTGTTACCATTTCCTGGCATTTACATGGTGACATTCGAATCTGCAGGATGTGCAATTCATTTCTTGTGCTCGATTTATGTTATTCATTGTGCGCTACCATTTAATGGCATTCTCAAGGTAGCATTTGAATCGGCAAAATGCGCGATTCATTTCTTGTGCTTAATTCATGATATTCATTGTGTGTTACCATTTCCTGGCATTTACATGGTGACATTCGAATCTGCAAGACGCGCAATTCATTTCTTGTGCTGAATTCATGTTACTCATTGTGCGCTACCATTTCGTGGCATTTATTTGGTGGTCTTCGAATCGGCAAGACGTGCAATGCATTGCTTGTGCCTAACTCATGTTATTCATTGTGCGCAACCATTTCATGGCATTTACAAACTCTTGTGGAAATCCGCAATGTGGGCAATTCATGTTCCTGCATTCTAAGAAACTAAAGTGCTAGAATTCTAGATGTTATATTGTATGTGCATAATAAGTCCCTTAAGTACAATTCCTATGGTGTTATAGAATTCATTCAGATTATTTTTTTGTCCTCATGCAAAAGACTATGCTTTAATTTGAAAACGTAATCTAGAAGGTTCTGATGTTTCTAATCCATGTGTAACATTTCATTGAGAGGTTCATTGAAAAGTTGTATTAATCCTTCTTGATTCCTTCACAGGTAATCAGACATCTTGAGGCCTAGTTATTTAGTCCATGCTTAAGTTATCCATGTTTCCAGTATGACAATGCTTAGAATTATAGTCTAGTAATGATTAATATGATATAATCTTGATATTGTGGGGCATATTTATACTCTGTTTGCGCCGGAATTGCGTCTTTTTTTTGACGCAATTCCGACGCAAAACTAACTCCATATTTATACTTTGGCGTTAGATGCGTCTAGCGCCAAAGTCCATGGAGTTTGAGTCATTTTTTTGCGTGGACACCTACTTTGCGTTAATGATATGCAAGGTAGGCGTTCCCGTCTAAAAAATTGACTCCGAGGCATGTGCGCCGTATTTACACTCCCGGGCAAAATTCACGCCCGGGAGTGGGCGGGTCAAAAAAAATGACGTATGGCCGCTTTTGCCCCATTTTTTAGCGCCTGGTCAGGGCAGGCGTTAAGGGACCTGTGGGCTCGGAAAGAGCCCAGAGGTGCCCTCCCATGCCCCCAGGGACCCCCCCTGTCACCCTTGCCCACCCCAGGAGGACGCCTAAGGATGGAGGGACCCATCCCAGGGACATTAAGGTAAGTTCAGGTAAGTGTTTTTTTTAAAAAAAAATTGTGGCATAGGGGGGCCTGATTTGTGCCCCCCTACATGCCACTATGCCCAAGACCATGGAGTCATTTCTATGGGGGTTGGGAGTCGAAAAAAATGGCGCAAATCGGGTTGAGGCGAAAAATTTGCCTCAGCCTGCCTTGCCCCATTTTTTGGCACCCAAGCTCCATATCCCCCTACGCCGGCGCTGCCTGGTGTACGTCGTTTTTTTTCACGCACACCAGGCAGCGCCGGAGGCTAACGCCGGCTAACGTCATTGAATAAATACGGCACCCGCTTGGCGCTTCAGAATGGCGTTAGCCGGCGCTAATTTTTTTGACGCAAAACTGCGTTAGCGCAGTTTTGCGTCAAAAAGTATAAATATGGCCCTGTGTGTTTTAACCTTTTGCTTCCTACAGGTCACCTTCCCAGCTGTTCCCTACCTAATCCCCTTTTCCCCACTTGGACTCTCTTAGACTCTGTGACATTCTAATCAGAGTATTGGAGCTGTCTTGTGGTGGACGTGTTGGGAACGTGCGCAGACCCCGAGGATCTGGTGACTCTGACAATTGTCTTACAAATTTGAGAGGGAGGACTCTTCCCCAAGGTCCTATCCAGCTGCCACCTCCAGATGCTTATGTAAAAAGAAAACTGACTTGAAAGATAATGGTAGTCAGTTTCTTTTCAAATGTGGCCATCCTAAATACTTTAAGAAGATCTGATTCAGAGTATTATTATAAGCATGCAAGGTGTGGTCTTGGATTAGGAGGATCTCAGGTATACAGTATTACAGTGCCATAGCCCCCATATGGAGCTCTCCATGTACTCCACAGTGCTTTCAAGACATGCTTGCTATCCCATTAACAGAAGAGGACATTTTTACATGGGGTCAGCTGCTCGAAGGGAACACCTTAAACTCATGAGATATCTTGCAAGGCCTACAAATATCTCCCTTTCTAGATTCAAATACTTCTAAATGTTAAGCTGGTTTCAGGGTAAATCTGAAGTGGGTATCAAAGTGGAATGGGAGGAAGAGTTATTGGCTGTTTCGCCATTAAAGGAGGAAGCTTCCAAATGGTACTGGACTATGGTGCAGGCCTAGGATGGACCTCCTGTGTTAGCTGAAGAATTTTGAATTGCGGACCTGCCTTTGATTGATATCTTTCACTTGTGGCAAGTATCATGGTCTATGCTTTGGGTCTGCAGTAAAATCACCACCTCTCAGGAGAAACCATCTGTTTACTACCTAGAAGGCTTACTGTCTACGTACTTACAGAGGAGAAGGATGAGATGTTGCCTGAAGTGTGCCATGGAGAATGCAGATGGTATTCACATTTTGGCAGTATCCGGTCATCCAGATTTTTTTGCAAGACATGGGCAGGATATCTAGGGCGATAATAGTATCAGAGGTCAAAGTAAGCCTGGCACTGATTATATTTGCCATACAAGAAAAGTTGGAGAATCAGGAGGCTCAATTACTTTTTGTGTTGAAATTAATTGCACATAGAGAACTGTGTTTTAAGTGGTTATCAAACTCCCCTCCCACGGTTAGGACGTGGATTACATCTGGGAGGAGTATGGGTAATTTTGACTGTGAAAACGGATTAGAGAGGCATGTTATGATTTTGGAGCGTTTCCTTGTCTAACGCACCAAATTAATTAAATCTGCAAACTCTGAGGTCCTATGACAAAGGACAGGGCTCAGCAAAAGGAGAAGTTTGAGCGGGTTTTCAACCCTCTTGCATTTCCTGTTGTTGAATGAGGTTCAGGCAGGTTAAAGAGGTTTTAAACCCAAAGGGTTAGGCTGTGACCAGTACTCTGTCACTACCTCTTGCCCCTTGTGGGAAAACAAAGGGCTAGCTGAGATGGGCATTAGGGACAGTAAACACGACTCTCCTGCCACTTTCTTGGCTTAGAGCAAATTCTAGAATGAGAACATGGTTGAGTCTTTATGGTGGTTTTGGGAATGTGGCCAGCAAGTATCCACCCTGCAGGCTTGCCATGTCCTCCAGAACATATGAAATGGAAGCTGATGCTTTTGTATCAATAAGACATTTAATGACGGTCAGCTGAAAGTCAAGGAAAGTTATGAGTCTTCCCATTGTGGTTTGACAATTAACAACATTTCCATTGTATGTTTCCATCTGAATCAGGTGGGTTAACAGCATCGTATTCTGAGTGCAGGTTTTATGACTCCCATTGTATGGCTGAAAAGCCGGGCCATTCTAATCCACTCCTCCTATGTACTTGTAACCAAGTACACAGTTGGACTTGTGAACTTCAGCAGTCTGACCCCTAACCTGTGACAGAGGAATGTTCTTTCATCATGAATTGTAGTTCGTACATACACATCATGCCTATCAAAGAACTTGACTGCAAGCAGTTCCTCGTAATGCAATGCAGTGCTCTGGGATATTTGGAGCTTCTTACTAAGAAGCTCCTTTGGAATCATTTGCTGCAACAACAAACTGCTGCCACATGCGACAGTGCCAACTTTCTACAGCTCACTGAGCCCCTCTACTGCTGAAGAAGTTTTCCACATGAAGATTCTAACTTTTGTCAAGGAGTGGCTGGACGAGAGCTCCTATACAATCTTTCCGGGGACTCCTAGGAGA
This sequence comes from Pleurodeles waltl, assembly GCF_031143425.1. NCBI lineage: Eukaryota > Metazoa > Chordata > Amphibia > Caudata > Salamandridae > Pleurodeles > Pleurodeles waltl. The sequence goes on along the minus strand of NC_090437.1, from coordinate 240,929,241 downwards.
ATATTTATGAAAAGTTGTGATGTACCTAGTGCAGCGATACTTTTCTTGCACCTCTTAGCGTCCGATTTACAATACGGTACACCATGGCAGTAGTTAGGGTGACTAGGGTCATAATTGTTTATGCTAGTCTGACGTTTTGCAGGACTAGTGTCAAATATTATGATGCTACTCCTGCAAAGCACCCAGAAACCCATTGCAATCAATAAGCTACAAATCTGCCTTTAATCTCAGGAAGCACACATTCACATAGCAGCCTCCAGGAGTGCTCCTTGGAAAGTCACAATGCTATCACTAGGGTCAATGGAATTATGCAGCAGGAGAGCCCTAAAATTAACAGTAGACAGGATTGACTAAATTATGCTGCAAAGAAAGGCAAATTGTGCAGCATAATGCATCACTTGTTTGATAGAATAACTTCATTCTTTCATGATTATGTAAACATGGGAGTACTGTCTGGGCAAACATTTCACCTCGTTAGTGCCAGTTTAGCAACCAAATACAGAAATAAGCAACTGAAAGATGTTGTTTCACCTTTGTTCATGCCCCTCCACTGTGTGCAAACACATGAATCCCTTGGCAGTATACTGCATATGCCACTTAAATCTACCAGCAGCTGCAAACTTGCAATTGTTAGATTTCTGTGGCATAAACAGTATACATTTTCATAAAGTGTGTTTTCTCCTCGGGGGCACAATCAGACCCAGCGGAAAACACACATTTAAAAAGAAATACATGGCCCCCAAAGGAGGTCTACCCATGTGCTGAGGACCCACCCCCTACCAACATTTCTATTTGTTTTCTTTTGGAAATGTCATTCCCTGGGGTTTGTGATAGCCCTCCATGAAAACACATCACCAGAGAAAAATGAGGGTGCCCCCAGGTGTATCTCCCAATGCCCATGGCACACATTTGTTGACAAAACCTATAAATTAAATAAGAAAAAACACCTCCAAAGCACATAACATTACTAAAAATACATATACATTGCACTAAATCATCATAACATATATAACATTACATATTATGACAGAACATAATGAAACATTAAACAGTGTACAGAAACCCCAATAGGCACACTATTAAAACACTACTATTAATGTAACTAAGTGTACAAAAAAAAAAAAAAACAACACTATAAGTAACCTCTAGACCTCATATCTAAACCCTCTAGCCTCAAGACCCTTAGCTAAACCTTTTAAAATGACTTATCAGTTCCAATAAACAGTAGCACCTTACCACAACCTTGATCCTAGAAACTAGATTAAAAATTACACAAATAGTGTACAAAATAGAAGATAGCAGTAAAACAAAATGGCCTTTACATGAAAGTGAAAAAAGACTATCTCCCTATGGAAATGAATCAGAAAAATGTAAAAATGTTGAACAAATGCATTAAAAAATATTACAGAATATTAAACATTTAAAACATGTCAAGAATTGTTGTAAAAAATGTAAAACAAATGTGAAGCATAAAATAAATAATAGTATAAAACAGGTACAATTATTTAACATATGCTAAAAAAACTTATGATAAAATGATGTTGAAAATATGTATATAAAACACTGTATGAAAAGTTAGAACAATGTCAAACAATGGAAAAAAACAGAAAAATGCACAACCTACAGTGCAATTTAAATAAGATTTATGGCCCTCATTCCAACCCTGGCGGTTGGTGTTAAAGCGGCGGCCAACCCGCCAACAGGTTGGCGGTCCAAAAAATGGAATTCCGACCCTGGCGGGAACCGCCAACACAGCCCGCCACTTTAACACTCCGACCGCCATGGCGGGACAAGCAAACAGCGCGGCGGTCACCGCCAACAGACAGACGGGAGACAATGTGCCGCCCACACTATTACGACCCACCAATCCGCCACCTTTTCCGGGGCGGTTGCCCCGCCGATAAAAGCACGGTGGAAACAGACTTTTCTAACGGAAAACGCTCACCTCTACACACTCCACGAGGAATCTGGACAGCATGGAACCGGAACTACACATCCTCCCAGCCATTGTCTTCCTGCTCCTCTACCAGGAGCACAAACGCCGGCGCAGACGACAACGGTGAGTACTGCACCTACGACACAGGGGAGGGGGGAGGCAAAAAAGTACGGGGACACACATACACCACACACCCACCCCCACCCTCACCCACTACAACAGACACATCAATGCAGAGCAACAAGTCAGAGTGACACCCTCCAAACCCCCCGGAAGAATGCAAAGACAAAATAAAATGATCATTAAAAATGAAGTATATTATAGCATAATTGAAGTTAAGTGAAATATGAAATATATAAATAAAATATATTACATCATGAACAATATATACATAGGTCAAAAGTCCGGCCCATATTGGCTATCATCCATTGTTCGTGGGCCAATGGGCCTAAACACATGGGCAAAGCCCACACACGAGACCCGATTCCATTGGAGAGAACACTGCAGGGGCATCAGATAGTAAAACTACAGGCACCTCAGGGGGAAGGGAAGGGTGGGCACCTCAGCCAGTTGAGTCCACGACGCCAGATCCACGAGGGGCCTCCATGCCCACTGTACCATCCTGGGGAGTGCAAAGCCACAGTCTCACAAGTCTCTACAGTGGGGGGGTTGCCCACTGTACCATCCTGGGGAGTGCAAAGCCACAGTCTCTCAAGTCTCTAGAGTGGGTGGCTTGCCCACTGATCCATCCTGGGGAGTGCTAAGCCACAGTCCATCAAGTGGATTACAGACTCCACTGGTTCTGGAGGAGGCATGGTGCCCAGAGTGCTTTGTGAAGCCCTGGCCGACACAGATCCGGCCCTGCCAATGGGCCAGCGGTGCTTGAGATGAAGGGCCCAGCGGAGCAGTGCTTGAGATGAAGGGCCCAGCGGAGCGGTGCTTGACAGGAAGGGCCCAGCGGAGCAGTTCAGAGACGGCGGTGCCCAGCGGAGCGGTGCTTGACAGGAAGGGCCCAGCGGAGCGGTGCTTGACAGGAAGGGCCCAGCGGAGCGGTGCTTGACAGGAAGGGCCGAGCGGAGCAGTTCAGAGACCGCGGTGCCCAGCGGAGCGGTGCTTGAGATGAAGGGCCCAGCGGAGCGGTGCTTGACAGGAAGGGCCCAGCGGAGCAGTTCAGAGACGGTGGTGCCCAGCGGAGCGGTGCTTGAGATGAAGGGCCCAGCGGAGCGGTGCTTGACAGGAAGGGCCCAGCGGAGCGGTGCTTGACAGGAAGGGCCAAGCAGAGCAGTTCAGAGACGGCGGTGCCCAGCGGAGTGGTGCTTGAGATGAAGGGCCCAGCGGAGCGGTGCTTGACAGGAAGGGCCGAGCGGAGCAGTTCAGAGACCGCGGTGCCCAGCGGAGCGGTGCTTGAGATGAAGGGCCCAGCGGAGCGGTGCTTGACAGGAAGGGCCCAGCGGAGCAGTTCAGAGACGGTGGTGCCCAGCGGAGCGGTGCTTGAGATGAAGGGCCCAGCGGAGCGGTGCTTGACAGGAAGGGCCCAGCGGAGCGGTGCTTGACAGGAAGGGCCAAGCAGAGCAGTTCAGAGACGGCGGTGCCCAGCGGAGCGGTGCTTGAGATGAAGGGCCCAGCGGAGCGGTGCTTGACAGGAAGGGCCGAGCGGAGCAGTTCAGAGACGGCGGTGCCCAGCGGAGCGGTGCTTGAGATGAAGGGCCCAGCGGAGCGGTGCTTGACAGGAAGGGCCCTGCGGAGCGGTGCTTGACAGTAAGGGCCCAGCGTAGCGGTGCTTGACAGGAAGGGCCGAGCGGAGCAGTTCAGAGACGGTGGTGCCCAGCGGAGCGGTGCTTGACAGGAAGGGCCGAGCGGAGCAGTTCAGAGACGGCGGTGCCCAGCAGAGCGGTGCTTGAGATGAAGGGCCCAGCGGAGCAGTGCTTGACAGGAAGGGCCCTGTTCAGCGGTGCTTGTCTTGAAGGGCCCTGTTCAGCGGTGCTTGTCACTGCGGGCCCTGTTCGGCGGTGCTTGTCACGGCGGGGCCCTGTTCGGCGGTGCTTGTCACGGCGGGGCCCTGTTCGGCGGTGCTTATCACGGCGGGGCCCTGTTCTGCGGTGCTTATCACAGCGGGGCCCTGTTCAGCGGTGCATGTCACGGCAGGGCCCTGTTCAGCGGTGCTTGACATGTGTTCCCAGGGAACCAGATCGGGCCAATATTTTCCGCTCAGTCGCCATCCGACCTTTCGCTTGCGGGGCCCTCCTGTGCTGGAGTCCTGGGCCCGTGGGTGTCCTCCTTCACTCCCGAAATGGGGCTGGTGGGGCCCTCCTGGGCAGCTCGCCTGCTGTCGGACTAGTCCGCCCTGCTGCCCATGCCCTCCTTTGCCGATTCTCTGGGGCCCTTGCCTCCCTTTGTGGATGTGCCAGGTGACGGTGCCAGGGTAGTGCCTTTGGAGGCTGCCGTCTCTGGCCTCTCGCGCCGGCCCTTCCATTTTTTAGTTTTTTTCCCAGGGGGTGGGCTGGCTGTCTCCTTGCTGCTGGCCGATGTTGCTGCCCTAGAAGCTGGTGGACTCCAATAGCCCTGGACTATGGTCCTTGTAGGTGCAGGGCTTGTGGTGGCTGAGGTGCTGTTTGGACTCTTACGAGATGGAGGGGGTGGGTCAGGTGATGCAAAGAGGTGAATTTTGGAGAGGAAAAACTTTTTAGGAGCAGTGGGAAGGATAGGTGCAGTGGGTATGGGAGTGGAGGAAGAGGATGTGGTTGTAGGAGAGTCAAGTGTGGTGTCTTTGGGTGCAGGTGCTTGTGACGGAGGCTGTCGTGAGGTGGATGGCTGTTGGGTGGGTGGCTGCCTGCGTTTGTGTGGTTTGGAACAGGGGGTGACAGACACACTGGGAGAGGACACAGGGGACGTGTAAATGGCAGTGGGGGTGGTGACTGCACGTGTGCGGAGTGTTCTGGTGGGTGTGCTGGTGATGGACGTACTGGCTGATGGTGGTGTGCATGCAGGTGTGAGTGGAGACGTCACAGGGAGGGAGGAGGGAGACGAGGAGGAGGGGGACACAGAGGAGGCAGTGGCTGTTGGCATGTCTGCATGTGGATGTTGCATGTGTGAATGCTTGTGTGATCTGTGGTGCTTATGTCTGGATGAGCTGCCCTTGGGTGTTGATGTGTGTGCAGGCTGGTCTGTAGGTGTGGCTGGGATAGGCAGAGGAACAGGGGAGTGGGACTGGGATGAGGAAATTGGAGGGGGGAGGCAGGAGACAGGGATAATGGCTGCCGTCAGTGCTGAGGCCAGAGCGTTGAACGATCGCTGATGGGCAGCCTGACCCGAATGAATGCCCTCCAGGTATGCATTCCTCCGGTGCACCTCCCTTTCTACACCCTGGATGGCATTCAAAAGGGTAGACTGCCCAACAATGAGCGTCTGGAGGAGGTCAATGATCTCCTCACTGAGGGCAGCAGGGGTAACTGGGGCAGGGCCTGAGGTGCCTGGGGCGAAGGAGATGCCCGCCTTCCTGGCCGAGCGGGCACGGGGCGAACGCTGAGGGGCTGCTTGGAGGGTGGAGCTGGTGCGCTGGGTGGCGGCTGTACCTGTTGTAGCAGTGGGCACGGATGTTGCCGCCACCACAAGGGAGCTCCCTTCCGAGGACGTGTCTGTGTCGCTGACGTCTCCACGGGTCCCCGTTGTGGAGCTCCCCTCGCCCTCCGTCTCACTGGTGAACTCAGAGTCGGTTGCATGGCCCTCCGGGGCCATGTGAGATGCAGCTCCCTCGTGCTCCGATGCCACTTCTCCTCCGCCTGATGATGCTAATGCACACATGAACAGGAAGACCAAAAAAAAAAGGGGGGGGAGAAAAAATTACATGTTAAGTGCATGCATTGCCGACACTGTTGGCGGAGAGGACAGACACAGAAGCCCCCTGCACTACGCCGCACACTCGGTGTACACTACTCAATTATTGTGACTTGGCCTACAAGCCTATGGACGACAACTGCACACATAGGTGACCCAGGGCCATGGATAGCTGTACTTAGCACCCTACAGAGGTGGGGGGCGGGGGCACAGGGCCATGCCTTACGGAGGGGCCTAGCCTACAGAAATCTCCCTGGCCTAGAGATACCCACAGCCCTCCTCCCCCACCCAGACACCTCCACTGTGCGCTAATATAGCAGACTGTGCTGGTACTCACCCCCTTGTGTCTGCTGTGATGTCCTCACGCGCCCATCCAAATCGGGGTAGGCCACCGCCAGGATCCGGGACATCAGGGGGGTCAATTGCCGTGTGGCACCCCTCCTAGGTTGGGAGGCCATCCCCAGCAGAGCCTCCGCAGTCTTTCTGCTCCCGCGGCGGATGTCCTCCCACCTCTTTCGGCAGTGGGTGCCCCGTCTGTTGTGGACCCCCTTGGTCCGGACGTCCTTGGCGATTTCACGCCAAATATCGATCTTCTGATGGGCGCTGACCTATGTGACATGGACAGGGTGGGAAAATAAATATCATCATTTTCTGCATGGTCGATGTGAGTGGCCTCCCCTCCCCAACCTTGCCATATGGCACATGCTCTCATCTGTTGTGCGATGCATGCCTCATTCGCTACCCTCCCCACCATCTTTCATCCACCCCACTCAACACAGGCAGTGCCCACAAAGCATGGTCCCAGTGTACTTACCTGTTGGTCTGGAGGACCATAGAGTAGCGCATACTGGGGGAGGACCCCATCAACAAGTTTCTCCAATTCCTCAGATGTGAAGGCAGGGGCCCTTTCCCCAGTCGCAGCAGCCATTGTATCTTCCAGACCGAGGTCACAGCAGCACTTGCAGTATAGGTCCTCTCCTGTGGATGATCAGGTCTTGAGTGATTAGGCAGATAGAAAATGGCGGTCACGCCCGCGGCGGTGCGTACCGTGGCGGTGCGTACCGCGACCACCGGCACACATCGTCATTGGCTCCTGAGACCCATAGGGTTCAACGTTAACCAATGCTGCTTTGCGCCGCGGTCTTCGACCACCTACCGCCACGGTGTGCAACGCCAGCGCATTGATCTCACATCCCATTGTCACACTTCACAGGTCAGGCAGTAGGCATTTCAAGGGCCCACATGACTTAATTTCTACTGCGTCACACAGGCCTAGGCCTTGCATTGCCACTCATACAAGCCATTCAATGCATAGCGAATCGAGTTCTGTGCAAGCTGTGGTTACGTACCTGTGGGTTGCTTGACTCTGTGCTCCATGTTGTCCTTCCTAGGCACCGTCCACTGGGAATTGCGAGGAGATGGAGGAATGTTCCCGTGTACAGACCACTGGTGGACCTGTCGACAATGGAAGAAAGACATGTCATACTGACATACAGACTTGACCGAGCCACTATACAGGAACTGTGTGCCCAGCTGGAGCCAGACCTGATGTCCCCCATTCGCCAACCCACAGGGATTCCCCCTCTGGTGCAGGTTCTGTCAGTACTCCATTTTTTGGCAAGTGGATCATTCCAAACAACAGTGGCCATATCATCAGGGATGTCTCAGCCTATGTTTTCTAAGGTTTTGTCCAGAGTGTTGTCTGCCCTGATGAAATACATGCGGAGCTACATTATTTTCCCTGAGATGGGCGATTTGGCTACAGTGAAGGGTGATTTCTATGCCCTTGGCCAGATCCCCAACATCATTGGTGCCATTGATGGGGCCCATGTGGCTTTGGTTCCCCCCAGTGAAAGTGAGCAGGTGTACAGGAACAGTAAAAGTTATCATTCGATGAATGTCCAGGTGGTCTGTTTGGCTGACCAGTACATCTCCCATGTAAATGGCAAGTTCCCTGGGTCAGTGCATGACGCGTACATCATGCGAAATAGCAGCATCCCTTATGTGATGGAACAGCTACAGAGACACAGTGTGTGGCTAATTGGTGACTCTGGTTACCCCAACCTGTCGTGGCTACTGACCCCAGTGAGGAATCGCAGGACAAGGGCAGAGGAACAGTACAATAAGGCCCATGGGCGTACTAGGAGGGTTATCGAGCGGACCTTCGGCCTCCTGAAGGCCAGGTTTAGGTGCCTGCATATGACAGGTGGATCCCTAATGTACTCACCAAAGAAGGTGTGCCATATCATCGTGGCCTGCTGTATGCTTCACAACCTGGCTTTGCGACGCCAGGTGCCTTTCCTGCAGGAGGATGGTCCAGATGGTGGTGTTGTAGCAGCTGTGGAGCCTGTGGAGAGTGAAGAGGAGGAAGACGACGGGGACGACATAGACAACAGGGACACAGTGATACAACAGTATTTTCAGTAGCACACAGGTACGAATCAACCCCGCCATTTTACATTTACTTAAAGTCTCCTGCCTCTCTACTGTATGTGTTTCCCCCCAGTTCCTGTTAACTGAGTTGTGACTTTCCCTTCCGTTTTCAGAGCTGTGGGCCCCACTGCGTGACCTCTGCTTTGTTTGCCCATGGACTACAGCTGTGTGACAGTGGTATGTTGTCATCACAATGTAACTGAACATTTTGGCACCGTTATGTCTAATACATTTGTTCAAAATACAAGCAGACTCCAGATTTTTTAAGTGCAATAAGTGATTTTATTAAAGTGCTAAATTTAGGGACATGATTGTAAAACGGTGATGGGTGATGGTGGAGTAATGTCCATGGCAGAGTCCAGTTTTCAGTCTCACAGGTGCATTGTCCATATGCCTGTGGAAGGATGGAGCAGGGGCAGTTTAAGTTTGGACAGGGTGACAATGTGGGACAGTGGGATGACATCAGGGGGTATCGTTTGCTGGCGGGGGTCTTGGCATCCTACTCTGTCTTCTTCTGAGATCTCAGGTACCGCTTGCGGGTGGTTATTCTTCTGCAGGAGGTGAGGTTCTGGTGGCCTGTCGTTGTGTGGGGGCCTCCTGTCCACTAGCGCCGGCGGAGGTGGTAGCCTGGTCTGGGTCCATGCTAGTGACAGGGGCCCTTTGTGGTGCCACATGGTCCCGCAATGTGGTGACTATCTGGTTAAGGGCCACGACGATGGTCCCCATTGCGGAACTAATGTTTCTCAGTTCCTCTCTGAACCCCATGTACTGTTCCTCCTGCAGTACCTGGATCTCCTGGAACCTGGCCAGTACCGTAGCCATCGTCTCCTGGGTGCGGTGGTATGCTCCCAAGATGGAGGAGAGGGCCTCTTGGAGAGTCGGTTCCCTGGGCCTGTCCCCCCCCTGTCGCACATCAGCCCTCCCAGTTCCCCTGTTTCCCTGGGCCTCTGTCCCCTGGACCGTGTGCCCACTACCACTGCCCCCAGGTCCCTTTTGTTGTTGGGGTGGTGGGTCAACCTGGGTGCCCTGTAGTGGTGGACACACCGCTGATTGACGTGTCCTGGAGACAGAGGCATGGGCCCGCTGGGTGGGAGCTGTGCTGGTATTCCCAGAGGGGGTTAGGTCTGCTGTAGCCTGTGGCTGTCTGTGGGGAACCGACTGTCCCGAGGTCCCCGATGGGCCGGGCTGGTCATCTGGGTCCAGGGAGACAGAGCTGCTGTCATCACTGGGGGCCTCTTCTGGGGGTGGAATGGACATCTCTGGACCCTCCTGGGCGGTGTGGTGGCGTTCGGGTCCTGCAGGGGTATAAGAGTATGGTTATTGCTTCTGTGTGTGCCATTTCGTGTAATGGGTGGGTGGCCGTGTCCCCCAGTGCTGGCATTCCCTTGTGGGGGCTTTAGTGACGGTGGCTTGTGGGGGAGATGGGTATGTGCAGTGGGCATGCTTTGGTGATGGGTGTCCATGCTTTGGGGACGCATGCAGGGCTAGGTTTTGGGATGGGTGGGTTGTGATGGTGAGCCATTTGGAAGGAGTTGGTGTGATGGGGTGGGGGTGAGTGTGGGGGTATGATTTGGCATGCAGGTGGGGTGGGGGGAATGAAGTAGTGAAGAATTGACTTACCAGAGTCCATTCCTCCGCCTACTCCTGCGAGGCCCTCAGGATGCAGGATGTGCAAGACTTCCTCCTCCCATGCTGTGAATTCTGGGGGAGTAGGTGGGGGTCCGCCGCCAGTCTTCTGCACCGCGATGTTGTGCCTTGATACCATGGAACGCACCTTCCCCCGTAGGTCGTTCCACCGCTTCCTGATGTCGTCCCGATTTCGTGGATGCTGTCCCACAGCGTTGACCCTGTCCACTATTCTTTGCCATAGCTCCATCTTCCTGGCAATGGTGGTGTGCTGCACCTGTGTCCCGAAGAGCTGGGGCTCTACCCGAACTATTTCCTCCACCATGACCCTGAGTTCTGCGTCAGAGAACCTGGGGTGTCTTTGGGGTGCCATGGGGTGGTGTGGATGAGGTGAGGGGTGGTGTATGTGTTGTAGAGTGTGGTGAGTGTGGTGGTGTATGGTGTTTTGTGCATGGATATTGTGTGGGTGATGTTGTGATTTGCCTCTGTGTGATGGTCTTCTCTATTCTGTGCTGTCTCTCTCTGTCCTTCAGTCGCAATTGAGGTCGTAAGGGTTTGTGGGTGTGTGTTTAATATTTAATTGGGGGTGTGGGAGTGGTGTGTGTATGTGTCTCAGGTGTGTGTATTTTGAATTGTCCAATGTGGCTGTGTTTTGTAGAGGTGTGCGTATTTTGAGCGCGGTGGTGTGTACCGCCAATGGAATGCCGCGGTTGAAAGACCGCTGTGGGGATTTGTGGGTCGGAATGGCATGGGCGTATTTCTGTTGGCGTGACGGTGGAGGTTTGGTCATCGCCAGTTTTTCGCTGCCCGTTGGTGTGGCGGAATTTTGTTGATGTCGGGTTTTTGGCGGTTTGCCAGTTGCGGGTCAGAATGACCGTGATGGTTTACCGCGACCGCGGCGGTGTTATGGCGGTCTTCTGACCAGCGGTAAGCGCCTTTTACCGCCGAGGTCAGAATGACCTCCTATATATTTTTATGTAATGATAAAAATGTATTAAATTTAATTTGAAATATATGTTTACAAATTAAAAAAAATACACTTTGAAAACAAATACATTTAGAAAAGATTGTTACTTGCTTGTGTTATATAAAAATATATAATTATTATAATATGTATTACAATCAATTAACAGTTTTTATTATTTTTTAAACACAAACAAAACTAATTAAATGATAGAAACTGTTTCTACTACTTACAAAAAAATGTAAACAAAGCATTTAGCAATACAATCATAACATTGCACTCCTACTTAACAAACAATTGAGGAAAGTGTTGTGCACTAAACGGTTGACGTTTACTATTTCCACTCTAATCTATACCAATATGAGGAAAGTGTTAATTTTGGAAAGGTGTTGGACTGTAAAACGGTGACAAGCACAGACAGGGGTCACCTTTACTATTCCCACTCTGATTTATACACATTTGAGGAAGATCTTGGACACTAAGGGTGAGGCATTTACTAATACCACTCTAATCTATACATATTTTGGGAACCTGTGGGACTCTACAAGGGTCACATGTACTATTCCCACTCCAATCTATACCAATTTAGTGAAAGTGCTGAACACTAAAAGGGTGACGTTTACTATTCCCATTCCAGTCTACAACAATTTGCAGAAGGTGTTGAACACCAAAGGCGTGGTGTTTACTGTTTCCACTCTAATCTACAACAACTTGTGGAAGGTGTTGGACAGTAAAAGGTTGATTTTTACTACATCCATTCCAATCTACACCAATTTGGAAAAAAACGTTGAACACTGAAAGGGTAAAATGTACTATTCTCACACCAATCTAAAACAATTTGGGAAAAGTGTTAATCACTAAATAGGTGATATTTACTATTCCTACTCCAATCTGACCCAGATGTGGGAAGATGTTGGACACTAAAGGGGAGACATTTACTATTCCAATCTGAGGCAATTTAGACATTTACAATTCCCTCTCCAATCTAAGCTAAATTGTGGAAGGTGTTGGACACTAGAGAAGCAAAACTTTCTTTTTCCACTACAATTTAAAACATTTCATGCAAGATGCTACAAACTAAAACCTTTATATACACAAGCATTACTTCATACTTCCAGAAAGCTTTGTAGTGAATCCTAGTTCGTTTTAATGGGATAACAGGAGTTAGCTTAGCCTCTGGCTTGTAGACTCATGCCCCCGTCACCTAGTGACTTTTAACCTACTTAACTTGCTCTGTCTTAGCCCATTTAATTATTTATTTCTTCTAAGATGGCTGCCTTGTTTATAGTTAGGCCACTTGTTATGGGTAACATTATCAGTGTCACCGCGCCAAGGCGTCAAGATCAAGCACCAAAGACAAACAAACAGTAGGTGTTCACACTTAGGGATTTTCCCTCTCTATACTTTCGAGGGATTGTTGATATTAATTGCCGTCCCAAGCATGTCTGTTATCTATTGTTTAGGAATACACCTACGTCAGGGGACCTTGTAGATCTGTATAAATACATCACATTTTAGACAGTTAATCAGAGGGATTCAGACCAGAGGGCATCGCTACCATCGCTGATACCGATGCTGCAGTCGTCTTGACGCTGACCCAGTCTTCGTGTCCCTGCGGAGTCTGAGATAGAGACCTCATTCCAAGGTAACGAGGGTTGGGGGCTCCTCTCATGGACACAGCCTTGGCAGATTAGGTTTAACAAACCCAGCTCTCCTTTAGGTAGGAGGTTAGGCCTTTTTCACATTGGGGTATTAGGGCATATTCCATCTCATATATCTTTTTATGTATTGCAAAATGGTGGGGGTCTTCGTAACAATGACTCTCGTCTTCACAATACTGTTACTTGCTTTATTCATTATCCTAATCATTGCATTCCATGCAACTTATCGCAAATTGTAGTCATGTTAAATAGAAACTATTATAACTTTACTGCATCTGTGTCATTGCCTGTGTTTGTATGAGATATAATATATCTGTGAGAAACGGGTAATCTCCGTTTAACCACAACACTCCCTGAGATATCTTATTCTTGAGTCCATGCGTAAACGGCTGCGATAAATCACCTTTTACTATTGTGTTTCTGGTGAGGTGCTGCTTAGCAAGGTTATCCGGTAAGGTTGGGATAGCAGTTGCGACTTGTTGTAGGATAGACGCAGTCACCTACAATCAAAAGTACTGTCATCCTTAAACCAGCAGTCTTGCTTGGAGCAAAGTCCAAACTACGACAGCTTAGAATATGTAAAATAAGCAAAATTAACTTAAAACACAATAACAAAAACCACAAACCTATAGTTTCATATTTAAACATTAAAATATAAAAGACATATTTTACACTATAAACAAATAATGCATATATGCACTTATACCCATGAAATAAACATTTTTATCGTAATTAAAAAATAACCATTCTTAAAAATAAATATAACATAAACTTTTAAATTACTTGGCTCGGTCCTTGCCCTTTGAGATTCACACATCCTGATACTGAGTATCGGCCCTTATTGTTACAAAGCTTTGACAGATTTGTGGTAAAGAATGAGGACAAGGGGCAAAATAGCTTAAATTGGGGCACATTAGTGCAAATCTGATGCAAACCTTTACCTAAAATTCACACTACTAAATTTGTTATAGTTAGGGAAACTAGATTTGCATGGAATAATGCTTGCAGCTATACACTAGATATACCTGTTTAGTTGACGTTATCAGGATTCACATTACCTGAGTATAAATATGATACTTTGTGAAGTGAGGGATCTTGTATGAGTTATGTTTGTTGCTATGCCGACTGGGACAATGTACACATTTTGCCTTACAGCATGTAGTTTGGATTAAGTTAATTGTTCTGTAGCATGTGCAAACCATGGTGCTACGCTAAAGGTGTTTTGTTTTTCATGTTGCACATGCATTGAAGTCAGAATGTAGGTTAAATTCCTATAGGTTGAACTTTTTGGAAACTCTTCATAATCTAGCTGTGTATGAACTAATGAGAGAGGGTTTTTTTCATTTTCTTGTGCAGAGGGAATAGACACATTGACTCAAAGATGGGTTACTGCTGGTCAAGATGTTATCTAGGTGTGATTGAAAGTGCTAAGAGGAAAAACACCTTCTGTTCCTTTGGTGAGTTTGGTTTTCCATCCTGTATACATGTAGGCAGGCAATGTATTTGGTTTGGCTTGTGCATAGCATGTCAAGTGTCAATTTTAAATAGTATTTTTTTTCCTTCAATTAGTTTTGAGTATTCTAGGTTGAGGTTACAATGGGTGCACATTTGAAATAGCCAGTGATTATTTTCTAATGGATGAGATTCTACACCCTCAATTAATGTTCATGCATCAAAGAATGGAATAGAATTACTGATGACAATAAAAAGCTACGGTTTACTATGCATGGTTCATATGAAGTGAAAAAGATTGATATTTTGAGCCATTCCATGTTTGAGATGAAGCAGCAGCATGGACGCTCACAGTTTGAAGGCTTGAATGACTGGTATTATGTGGTGGGTGAGATAGCACATAAGAAACTGCTAAAATAACAGATTGATGAGGCCGTCAACTGTTGGACGGATGTGAGATTCTGTTCTAAGCAAACTTGTAAGCAGGAAGTGATAGAAACTAAAGATGTTTTCCCAGAAATTACTGAAGAATCAGAGGGAAAACAAGCCAAAAATAAAGACAAAAGAGGAAAGAAAATAGAAAGAAAAGAATGAGGGTGTCCCAGAGGTGGATAATGAGTTTATGGATAGACCACAACCATATAATGAGGATCATGTGCAAGCACAGGTACAGGAGTGAGAGGCAGGAAAAATGAGTGACAGGGAGCATGAGTCAGTGCTTAGTTCATCTTTATATAGTGAAACAAGAAAGGTAAACTTTAATAATATCAATCTCAAAGGAGATTTTAAATTAATGACAGAGACAAGAGTTAAAGATGAATTGGCAAATTTGGGAGTGGAAACAGGACAATGTGCTCATGAAGCCCTTGTAAATCTTCAGGAATTGGCCAGAAATCCTATTTTTGTAATATCTCTATTCTTTTATCTAAATACCATTAACAGATAAGTAGTGACGGAAACATTATTAATATGCATACAGCAGTACAAGTACACCATACATTGTATCATAAGGAAATGAAACATCACAATCACTGCTATTCCCATAAGCTCATTTCCTGCTGTAATAGAAATTGAATGGGCTTATTGAAACAACAAAACTATACCTTCTAAGTAAGTAAACAATCCCTACTTTCGTCCCTCACCCACCTGCATTTACTTCATTGAAATTAATCACATGTTGTGCCCATATACCATCTGTACGTAACCTTGATATGGCTTAGAACCCTCTGCTTGCAAGCCCCCCTGATCTAAACCCCTCCAATGTTGGTCATTCCTCTGGATACACCCACTGAACCAGTCCAACAGGTGGTGAGGCAAATGGAAACTCAAGGTGTGAGCTACAGATTTGTCACATAGCCATCCCCACATCTAAGTGTCTGGAACTCTGTTTAGCTTCTCTAAAGAGACCCAGCATTCCTCCATTGGGTGACACCTCCATCCCTGGTCCTAGTGTCTGCTTGTAGCACCAGCTCAGTTGATTCTCATTTGATCACATGTAGCCACCATATATGAAGGGGCAGATCCATAGCCACCTTCCATGACACAGCTTTACAGCATTTAGCTCATACCCGAGTTCAGGTCTGCAACCTTGCCGTTTGCCTTGTATGCTTGATTACAACCCCAGTGTTGAGTAAGTGGTGCAATGGGTCCTGCAGTAGGGTAAAAGTAGTAACCTCTGATTTACATTGTAAAACTTCCTTCCAGAACAAAGTACTTACTGGGCACTCCCACAACATGTTAATAAAATCTGCTGATTCAACATGGCATCTAGGGCAAACAAGCCTGGTGCCTTCGTACATTTTCCCGATCCAGACTGGTGAGAGATATGTGTGATGTAAATAATTGAATTGTGTTAAACAAAAACAAATCTTCCTGGAGACAGTCTTAATGGATCCCCACATTTGCAGCCATGCGGCCTCCTGAACCTCCAAAGATAACCCACCGTCCGATCCCCTTGCTGGGCCTGAATGCCAGGAGTAATGGATCCAAGCAGCAGTGACCCATACAAGCCGGAGCCCACAAATCTTGTTTGGCTTATGTTTAGCACCATGCCCGGCTGGCCCTCTGCTGGTGGGAATTCAGGTTTCGACCCCACATCTGGCCAGCCTCTCCACGTACAGCTGAGTATAGATGAAATTGTCCCAGCTTTAACCTGTACCATATACCAGGTCCTCAAATGGGTGCAGCTTCCCTCCCATAACCACTCCACAAATCAGAAGTCCGGTGTGGTTCACCCCCTATCTGGTGAGTCTCCCCCAAATGTCTACCTAGAGGTGAAACCAATAACGGGAGCCCTGGAGCATATGGCAACACCCTTTTGCAACATTAAAATACTGATTCCAGCACCAGGCTGCCACCCATATTAGCATATTAGATATACCACAATAGGGAGGGGACCCCAGGAACTACTCCAACAAGGGCCTGTCACCAATCTCCAACCATATTACCTCCTGTTCCGAACTCAGCTCGCCCCCTGCCAGTGCATCAGCCATTGTTGCTGTGCAGCAGCATAATAGAGTTCACAGTTAGGAAGCCCAACTTCCTTTCTTCAGTGATGGCATACAAGGTTTTTATCGTCACCCTATGCCTTTCAGATCCCCATATTAGGGAAGCCAGCAGATGCAAGTCTGTGAAGGAGGATTTCTTAAATATAATTGGTAGAACCGCAAAAAAATTATCTAGGACTGGGGAGAACTTCTTTGCTATTGTTACCCTTCCTATAGGTGATGGGGAAGCTGCGTCCAGGGTAGGGACTGCCAAATTGATGGTAACACTTTCACTACGTTACTGTCAACCAAGTCTTGCACTGTGTGGTTTATGTGCTCCCCCAGATATTTAATAGAATTTAATAGAATCACACTGCCACTGCAGAGGTTCCCCCATCAGTGTGACACTGGGGATCTTCGGTTCACACAAAAGAGAACAAACACGAATCCCCCCCCCCAATTATATTTGCAGCCTGGATACCCATCCATATATGTCTGGGGCAGCCATGACCTCTAGCAATACATGTCTGTTTGCCTTTAAATATATCAAATGGTCATCAGAATACATCGATACAACCTGAGGTGGTCCCAAGATTCATATTCCCCACTGATGCCCCTGTGCATATAGTAAACACATTAATGGTTCCCTTGCAAAATCAAACAAGGGGGAAATGGGACAACCCTGTGTGTAAAACCTGCCTGAAATGACCTCCCCGTGTGGACCCTGAACAATGGACTGTTTAGAACTCTTACCCCAACCCCTAACTTGGATAAAACTGTCTGCAAATAAGACCATCCTAGGGTATCAGAAGCCTTTTCAATGTCCAAGGAGGCCACCCAGCAGTTAGTGTCAGTCCTATAAGCCCAGTCCATCATACAGAATAAATGATGTAGACTCAGGAACGTACTCCTACAAGGAATTAACCCATTCTGATCAGGGTGTACCAGTGTCTGCATCAGTGGAGTCAGTCTACTTGCTAACACTTTTCCTAAAATCTTGTAATCAAGAGTGAGCAAGGAAAGGGGGTGGTACCTCCAACGGAGAGTATTGTTATGAGAGTTTCTCTCATAGAGTCAAACAGTCTTCTCCACTCCTTGCTGTTTTGTCAACTAGCAGAAATTGAGGCATGAGTTGGGTGCCATAAGTGGCATAACAATTGATGGGATGGCAATCTGTGCCTGGCATCCCGCCCCCAGTGTACTGCTTTATCACCAGTTTGATCCAGACTCAAGGGGCATCCAGTTCCTGTTTTTGTAATGGGTCAAGGGTGGGAGTCACAGTTTTGCGTAAATAAACCTCTATTGATTCCTGGTTTGAATACATGTTAGCCCTGTACAACATCTTATAGTAACTTTCAATCTCCCCATTGATGCCCAACTCTGAGTTCACTATGTGATGTGTGACAGTCCAATCATCCCTATGTGGATACGTGGTACTGAGCATAACTGCTAAGCCAGCAGGCTGTGGGCCTTGTGGCCCTGTTCCTGTTGACGCTTGATGTGATCCTTGTAATCCAAGGCAGACAAACATTGTAGCACCTCTCTATGTTCTACTGTGATGGCCTCTCATGCCCCAAGTGACATTGGGTTAAACAACCACTCCCTTTTTGTGATCTCCAAGCAGACTTCTATTCCCAGATCCTCCCTCCTTAACCCATGTTTCATGCCATATTGAGTTGCCATGCGCACACCCCTGATCACCATCTTGAACGTGTCTCATTCCACTATTACATCAGTGGCAGATCTCTCAATGTCAGTTAAAAAAAACTGGCTTATTTGTTCACCCACATGAGTTTTGTATAGCCCATTTGTCTACACCAGCGGTTGCAAGTGCCAAGTGGGAATCACTGGGCAACCCCAAATAAAGGTCACCAGCATTGGGCAATGGTCTGATAGTGTCTTGCCCAGGTATTCCACACTTGTGTACTTGTAAAATCATGTAAATCCAAGGGTGTAAACTGATGAAGTGTTGAGTAGTGTGAATAATCAAATGAGCATGGATGGATAGCGTGCCACACATCCAGTGCCTGCATGTTAAGTGTTCACTGTTGCAGGTGCATGGAGGTAGTGTGTCAATGGGTCCCTTCAAGTGGGAAAGTGGATATATCACTTACAATTAATGTCCCCACACCAGATACTAGACTACAGAGAGCTGGAGCATCAGTGTTATGGATACAACGAAAAAAGGTTGCCCCACTTTTAGGGTGTATAGTGCAGCTAATATGAGGGGCTTACCATCCAAACAGTGTTTGTGCAACTTCACCATTTCCCTGGCGTTCAAGTGTGTTTCTTGGAGGCTTGGAAACTGCACCCCATGCCATTTTCCTTATGAGTGAATCTGATAGCACTTACTATAGGAGTCCATCCCCTCACATTTCAAGTCACAATACGATAATTGTGAATCAACATATTGCCAGTGTGTGTGTGAGTACAATCCGGTCAGTGGTTACTGTACAAACTATGCAGTGAGGGGAGCGGGTACAGTGGTTTAAAAAAACACACTGAAACAGAATAAACAAACCCCAACAGACCACATCCATGGACATGTCATTAATCAAATGCAGCCAACCAGTGCCTTCAATGATTCGGCAAACATTCTGTAATCATTTGCTACACAGGGCAGTTTAAACAAATCATGCCGTGGAAGTATCATTCAGATATGCTGTCTTCTGTATTGCACCCAACTCCCCCCTAGCTCAGCCCAGAGGACCATCCCTACACCTTCCCCTGTCTTACTGCAGGACCCCACAGCAGTCATAGACAAAAAGTAAAGAATATCTCTTCAATTAAGGGCACACTAACAGCTCTGATGTCATCAGTGTGACCTGAGGTCTCCCGTTAGCTCCTCTAGTGTCTCTTTTGCCAAGAGAGGATCAACGGACCCCACTGTGTCCACCTCAGAGTCTCTAACATCTGATTGAGCCATAATGGGTGGCTTTACCTGCTAACACCTCATTCTTGTCCAGGGCTGCCAGATCCTTTGTTGGTTTGCCCTGAAAGTTTTTCATTGATTGCTGCCTACTCCTTACTCTGCTACTCGGTCAGCAGCTGGGCACAGCAACACATTGTGATTCACACCTTGATTCTAGCCAGGTTTGGGCCTCCTCTTGTGTCAGGAAGAAGAAAGTCTTGTTGTCGAAAATATATTTTAATTTCATTGGGTACTACAATGCATACTTGGACACCAAAGTGTGGAGCCTCTATTTCATCTCATGGAATGAGACTCGCTTCTGTCTGACATCTATGGTGTAATTTGGGAAAGTAGAAACAGTACTGTTGTCCACTGTCCATAGGCCATTCATCGTGGCTATCTGCAGGATATTGTCCCAGTCACCAATCCAGACATCTGACGTGCTTCCTGGTTGGGGGGCAGCCCCAAATTCTATATGGTCATTCCACTGAAAAGAAGGTTGACGTCTTACTTTTCAGAGCTGTGTCTGCCAACTAAGTTTCTAGGTATGGGTCCATGCTTGGCCCCTCAACTCCCACGGGCAGGCCCACCACCTGTATATTATTACTCCTGGAACAGCCATCTGCATCTTCAACCCTTGTACACAGTACTGCACATCATACTGAAGTGCCACAATATGCTACTCATGATCAGCCACCAAAGGTAAATGTCTCCCAGTTCCAACTCCAAATTCATCACTCTGTCCTTCAAGTTCTTTTGGTTGTCATGCAAAAGCCCTACTTCCAACATCAGAGCATCCAGTTTAGATTGTAGTGATGCTTTAGGATTTCTCTAAGTGGTCAGAAACACCAAGAATTTATCTGAATGGTACTGCAATAGGCATTACACCTCTGTCCCCTGAGGTTGGTGTCCAGGGTCACCTGCAAAGACGTTAAGAACCCCTCACCAGCTCGAGTGGCTTACACTTTGGCCATGATGGTGGCTAAACCTCATATGAGGGAGACAGACCAATTTCAGTCTGTTTAAGGAGGGGCATGTAATGCCAGCGGTGTCTCCCTGCACTCCACAATCTGGTTTGGCCAGTAGTTTGCATTAACGAGGTGGAGTAATAAACCTCACATTGGTGAAAGAGGGAGCAATAGCCAATTTCCCAGAGCAATGTACTGGGGGCAGGCTCATCCTGCTTATCGGTTGCTTGCACAGATAGAGGGGGCAAGTCCAAGGCCCCTTTCAGCCTCCCTCACCATCTCTGTCTGATAAAATACATCATCAGGGGGTAGCTTCCCTCAATGCACCACTCCATGCCACCGAACTGCCCAAAGATCAAGGTCAATAATTGTTGTCATCATGCCCCCACCCAGTAAGCATGTGGCCACCAGGTTAGTCAGTAGATATACGTGGGATGGTGATATGGCTGCTGCCAGCAGGTCTCCATCTGAGCCAGTTGAACTTACTCCCTCCAATAAATCACCCCACTAATGTCCAATTGAAGGTGAAGGACTGCTGGACCTCATGCTGATTGTGCCTTTCGAAGTGGCTCATACCTAGTCAGTGCGCTCGATGCACATCAGGTGCTTTGTTTGGTCCTTCAATTCCTGATGGAGCCTTCTCTGTGTCCCCATCACTGCAATCCCCCTGTATGCATCCTGCCAGTCTGGTGCTGTATGCACCGTAGCTGATGATGGGAGAGAGGGGGGAGAAAGAGCCTGCCGATCTTGTCCCTCTGAGATCTGTCACTCATTGGCCTCTGCTTGAGTCCCCCAGAAGCTGGTTCTGGTGGAAGCTGAGTCTGTCAGCCTCACTGCACGCTGTGCCCTGGTTCTCCTGGAAATCAGTGGGAGCAGGGCAGTGGTACATGGCATCACCAGGCCACAGCTGTGCATCACAAGGCTGTCTTTGTCTCTGTCCATACAGCTACAACAAAGTGACTGGGGGAAAGCCAGCCATAACATTAAGCTTCAGCCCCACAGAAGGCCAACAGGAGGGGAGGGCTCAGGATTATTGAAGGTAGTCAGCCAGAACTCGCGTTTATCCAGAAATCTTAAAGTGGATTTAACACAACAGAAAATTGTGACTTATATAAGTTAGGGATAAGTTAGGGATGTCTTTGAAGATATTCATGAATCAGATTGTGAAAAAATTGCAGAATACTCTCATCGAATTGACAGAGATGATTATCAAAGGGTAAGATCTGACAAAGTTTGAAGAACAGATCCACCCAATAAGCCTGAGGTGCTGAAAAAAGTAAAATGAAGAAAAATATGACTGTGAGCAGCTCTGAGTATAATGTGGTTGTAGAAAAAGGGTTTCCTTTGAGAGAATTGCAGGTGTGATCACATGTACATGTACCTTGGTTGATAAGCGATTCTTACATTTACTGAGATTTTCCTGAAGCTCAGAGAAGAGCCCATAAAATGTTACACAAAGTTAGAAAGATTTATGACTATTTTGAAGGTGATGTGGGCAGATTTTGATGCTTTCTTTTTGATTGGCGAACATCGAGATTTGAGGACAAATTGTAGGACAATAGTATAATGGCCAGCAGAAGAACCACAGAGCGAACCCTCTCACAATGAGACTTCTCCAAGTGTTATAAAGGAATAGGCCCAGATTTATGAGCATTTGAAGACAAACGTTACACAGAAGCAAGTAAATTGGGCAGCAGAAATTATCAGACTGACCCAAGTTCTAGGTGAACCGGTGCCTGCATATTATGAAATATTATTGCATAGTCACAGGTAGCAAAGTGGTGTCGAAGCCCATATGAAAAAAGGTGTTTAAAGATTTGTTTCTGCTTCTGTGTTGAAATTGCATGCATAGATTATTTCACCTTTTCAGCAAAGTGTGATGTATTTGCATGCCAGATCTTTAGACAAGATTGTGCCCTATACAAAGTATTGCGAGGATTGTTGTGATGCTAAGAAGAAACTGGTCAAGGAGAATTTAATTTTCACTCAAATTAAGTTTTACCAGAAGTGTGGCAAAGGTAGTTTTCAAGTGCCTGGACCTGGTGCACTATTTGTGCATAGGTAGTAATGGTGGTCCCTGTGGCAGAGTAAAGGATGTATTACCAACATGTTTAATCCAAATATGAATAATACACAGGTGAGAAATGGCCCATGACACATCTATGCGAGGACATGTCCCTTGAAATGAGATTGTAGGTTTAATCCATATAGATTTCATGATTACTTCCCAAATGCGGCAAGATATGAATTAGATGTTATACAATATGATGACATAGTTAGCTGCCCCAGCTGTGCCAGCATGTGTACAGGACAAGCAGGATACAGAACTATTCAATGGAAATATGCCTTCAGCTCCACTTATGCAACAGGCAATGCAGAATAATATGCAGGGTTTTTCAAAACAATTAAAGGTTTCAGCAAAAACCCTTTAGAAATTCATAATGATGTTTTTGTATTTTTTAGGGACACTGTTTTTTGCTATAGGACCTACTTCGGGACAATGATAGTGCTTGAGGGAGAAGAAAAGCAGACTTGGGAAAGTCATACATGTAGCCCATAATGGCCTTTTGTGGAAGGTGAGGTGAATGGACATCAAGTAATATTTTTAACAGATATAGGTTCTACCTACTCTACAGTTAGTCAGTTGGAGATCCCCAACCTACTGTACTTTTTCCCTCTAACCAATAGTAAAGTTATTTGCACTCTCTCCCTAACACATGGTATAACTGGCTTACACCTAATTGGTACATGCAATGTACTTGCAAATTATTTTTAAATGGTACTACATGTACCCAGGGTCTCTAAATTAAATGATACTAGTGGGTCTGCAACACCCATTATAGCACTCACTAAAGTAACCTGCTCAAATATATCTCAGGCCTGCCACTACAGCATGTGTGTAGTTTTAAACTAAAAAAACCTTTTGCCAGACTTAAACCTTCTTTTTAGTAGATATAGGTTATCCCTAAAGTAGGCCCTAATGACTTTCAGGGCATGATACATTGTATTTAAAAGTAGGACATGTGGGTTTACATTTTACATCCAAGCAGTGATAAACTCCTAAAGTAATTTTTCACTGTTGTAAGGCCTTCCATGGACTAACATGGGGTTACAGTATTACATATAATAATTGATAAGTTTTGATTGGGAGCAGATAGAGTTATGGTGTTATGGTGTTTACACTCAAATGAATTGTAATTTAAACTCCTCTTTAATGCTAAAGTTGGATTTTGAGTCACAAGGCAGAAAATGTCACTTTTAGAAAGTTGGCATTTCCTTCTCTTAACCATGGATGCCTTCTGCCAGTGTCTTGGGTTACATGAATGTGAATGGCTCTGCTGCTGGGGCTTGTATATTCCTTCCATACAGTGACACAAGAGAGACTAGATGTAGACAGGATAGGCCATTCTGACAGGATGGCTGAGCCAGTCCCACTTATACTTCAGAGGGTTTGTCTTAAGCACACACATACAATTAATCTTACACTAGTCTTTTATCACCCTTGATGTTTTGGTGCCTTAACAGGGGAAGGACAGTATTTTTGAGATGTTTGGGTTGTATAGGGAAGCCCTCTCCCCCCCACTCAGAGGCTGGCACCAGGTTTAAATATTGGATCTCCTGAGCCACTTATCAGAACACTTCTGGGCCTGTGAGCATTACAGAAAGAATGCCTTTCTCCCAGGAGGACTGCCCTACTGCTTGAGGACTTCCTTGCTTTCTGAGACTGAAGAATGAACCTGCTCCCTTCATTCCAGGCTAACATGAATGACTCCCAGTGTCAGTTGGATGACCTCTTGTCTAAGCTACAGGGATACAACAAGCTCCAAATGCAACCCTGCAACTACCCAGCTTACCTGCTGTACTGGACCTGCCTAGACCTGCAACTATGCCTGCCTGAGCCTTGCTGGCCTCTGTTGGAATGGTTTTCTGATCCACAAGAGGTGCCTCCAGTAGTCCCTGACACTTTACTGGCAACATTGAGCTCCTCATGTGAAAGAAGGTGAAATCCAGAAGTTTTGGGCTCTTCACAGCCACAAACAGTCATGTTCGCAGCCAGACTCTGTCACCCATGATGACCATGGAAGCGAAGCTGTGGTAAACCCGACTCCTTGTGCTAAGGCAAAGGCTAGTGAAGAATGCAGGTGAGATCTGCACTTCGTGCTACAGCAACTAGAGCCCACAGTGACTGCCAAGGCAATGTTCTAGCAATGACCATCTGCGGAGCCCGACCTGATCTTTGCACTACAGCAACGACAGCCCTTGCTACCAGGCCTGCTGTTCTCTCTACAGCTATAGCCATTGATTACTCTTTCCCTGCTCTTTGTGGCCTCCTCCTCTGCGAACTGAACTTCTCAAACCAGGCTTTGAGAAGGTGACTTTTTCAGTAGGACCATCCTGGTCCCAATGGCTAGCCTGTGCTCTATCATGTTTGGCCTGAACTTATGACCTTCCCCTGGTCTAGCATTACCAAATGAGTTTGAGTGGAGCTTTGTAATTTTAGGTGTTATACCTACTGAAAATAGCATATCTCCCATTCTACTTCTATTACAGTTTTGTCATTCTGGTATCATTTTTTTTTTTTTTTATTACTCTTTTTTTCTAAATTAGTTTGGGATTTTACTTGTGTTGTGTTTTCACTTTATTATTGTTTGTGGGCCACATAATTACTTAGCAATTTGCCTCTAAGTTAAGCCTGACTTCTTTGTGCCATGCTACCAGAGCTTTCAGCACAGGTTATTTTTGTGACGTTTGTGGTTCACACTGACAAGGACTGTGATTGTTACCTGAGTGGTGTTTTCACCCTCCTCAGCCAATAACCCTATTTCTTACAATCAAAAATTCACAAACAGTGAGATTAGTCCAGTTAATTTGCTAGGGAAGGACTAGATATGCAAGTTGAACAGTGTTATTTACTTGTACACCAGATGGTTCCATGATTCAGATGAAGGGTGAAAACTCTGATTTTAAAATAAAATCAGAAAAGTCAAGCGTAAAAGTGCTTCCTGTTTCTATAAAGAAAGACACCTCCAGATTTAAGAAATACTGTAAACAAAGTGGTTTGGAGTTTTTCAGAAACAGAAATTAAAATAATCAAAAGTGCGTTGCCCATGAAAATTACTGTGAAACCGAATGAAGTGGATCCCTGTACTCATCAGTACAGTCTTACTCATGAAGCAGAGGAGGGGATTGGACCTGTTATTGATAAAATGATTGAGTAGAGCTTCCTAAGAGAAGCATTAGGGAACTCATGTAACTCTCTTATCATGGGAATAAAAAAGAGTGAAGAAGAATGGAGGATCATAAATGACCTGCGCAAAATTAATGACCTGGTGATTCCTTGTTGTCTCATGGTTCCGAACAAAAACCTCAAGAATTTGAAGCCTAAATCGACTAAGTCAGAACTGAAAATACTTCTATCAGAATATTTAGAACAAGAACTTGTTTTGAAAGGTTTGCACATTGTAAGAGACTCGCTTATCATTTTTTGAGAGTTTTTATAAAAGAAAGATAGCTATTTGAGACAAATTGTGCTTGGCTGTAAACATAGTGCTTTTTCATTCTCATTTTATTGGTTTTAACTTGTTTTTGTGAGTTTATGTATTTCTGTTGGGTATGTTTCTGAAAATAAAGGTATTTTACATAATGCTACAAAAATTAGTTGGTAGATCACAGAGATATTTCTGTTGCAAATCTTAATGAAAATGCTTAGGTAATCTTTCTCCTGGTCTTCTCATTATTATGCCAATGGATTATAAACAGTGAATTTGGTGTTGCTAAGGGAAGAATATCCATAGGGAAGAACTTCATAATTTATGTCTTTTAATCTTCCAAGAGTGTGGAGTGGTTCAGACCATTTTAGCAGACCTACAGTTTCCATATTTCAAGGTCATTCTGCCACCCAGGATATATTTAATACAAAAATACTACTGTGTCAAGGTTTATAGTAGACTCTGCCTGTTATCACAGTGTCAGATAGAGCTGTCACAATAATTGACATTTAAATTTTTTAAACATGTACATTGAAGGGAGCTGAACCAGGCCTGAATTTTGCAACAAGAACACATTTGTATTTGATATTCACCTCTCAGTCACTGGCTAATGACTTGAAACTTTCCGGAGCCAGTTAGAATGGTGAGGATCTTCCACTGCTGTTAATGACAATGCATTGCAAAGCAAAACATTATTAGTTGTTATGATTGATAACATGAAAACTCTTTCTATGTTTACGAGTGGTATGGCAGCATCTAGATGACAGTACGATTGAAGAAATTAGAAGGTTGATATTGGGCAAAAAGCTTGTTTATTGAAAGTTCCTTGTGCAGGGATTAAACAGTTTAGTGAAGAACTAGAGGATGTGAGTCTCATATCATTTACTACTCAGAAACATGCACAACCTTTCAAGTAAAGACCGATTATTGATTGTGTATTACTCCAGTATACAATTGAAAGCAATCAAACACAAGTTTGTTTAAACTCTGGAGAGGTTTGAATTGTTTTTTAACTTTAAGAAGTGTCTTCACCAACCACTGCAGAGCCTAGAGAATATGGGTGCCTGGTTCCTAACAGTCATAAGGAATGCGTGCTTACGGCCTGTCAGGAAAGGGAAGATCAACACTAGAGTCCATCATCTTAAATGTTAAAGCCCATGTTTCCAGCAACTCACGTTCTATGGCAGCTGCCCTACTAGAACTGACAGAAGGGAGTTCCCGTGAGAAATGAGTCTGGGACAGTAATAACAGATGTCAGCGAATTTGGACAGGAAGCAGTTTTAGAAACAGAGACAACACAGGAGGGATGTTGGGTCAAACGAAGGGTCATTTCTCCAACTGGAGAAAGTAAATGGTTGTTTAGAAAGCCCTGCAAAGGTTGGTGAAGGAAATGTAGGGTTCGGCATTTGTCATAAGAACAGATGATTCAGTGAGGACATCATACCTAGACAGACAGCTTGAGACCAAGTGAGTCGCTGAACAGTTTAGTACAAATAATGCTGACATAGGAGCAAACAAACCTAGTTTCCTTAGAGAGATTCAAATTGAAGGAAAAACAGTGTAATACCTGAGACCTGTTGGCGGACTGTCACAATACCCTACTTCTCCAATTTTGTTTCAGGTTTGGAAAACATTAGCAATGGGGTTGGGCGCATTTTCCTGTCACTTGACAAGCACTCTGGTGTATGCCTCCCCTTCCATTCCTGTGGTGCCTCACCTAATATCAAGGTTTCAAAGGGAAAGGGGAGACATGATTCTGCTTATTTGTCCTGATTGGTAATACAGTGATTCCCACTTTTGAGAGGGATGCTCATATATTGAGTTGGCTTCCTTCCACTTGTCCTCAGGGCCCTTCGTGTCTGCCTCTGTTGACAACTCTACAATAAACTCTAGCGGTTGGAGGGGCGAGGATTGTCTTGGGAATCTGGGTTTTTCTGTGACAAGAACAATTTAGGATTTTAGATGAGAATCCACTAAAAGGTCTTGCAATCACCACTGAGCTAGGTTTAGCAACTGGTATGTCACAATATATTATTGCTAGGAGGAATGTCTTCAGTTCATCTAGGATGTATTCAGCAACGATTTATCAATGCCTTAAAATATTTTAACCTTAATGAGGTCCTCTAGAATTAATTGGCAGTTGGGTATGTAGGCTTTTCAGAGGATTCAGAGTCTGGTGGACCAAAGATTTTAAACACATCCGTGATTTGTTAATCATGTTACTGGCAGTGATTCCTCATTTACTCAATAAGGAAATATTTCTTTGAACTTTACAAATAGGGAACTTTCTATATATTTAATAAAAAATCATAATTTGTATTGTGAATCTTTCACTCTTGCATGAATAGGTAACTGTCCTGTTTATGGTGGTGAACTGGTTTACATAAATTGGATAACCTGTTGTTGAACATTTGTCATATATTCATGATTTGCACTGTGCAAAATTATTTGCATCATTTTTATCCTACATAAAAGTTTAACTTAAAGGTTGTTACTCCCTCTGGCCCATCAGTGGTAACTTTAGTATGACAGTGTTCCATCCCCTATGTTAGACCTGGCATCCTTGGCGCGGTTTCCACTAACTTTTTGCCCTCTAACGTTCTGTTTTCCTGACGCATTTTTGCTTGGTTTTAGGATTCTGAGTACTTTACCACTGCTGACCAGTACTAAATTGTAGGTGCACTGTATTCTAAACATGGTAACAATGACTTCACCCCATTTGCCATAATTAATTGACTTGTACATCCCTAGTAAAGTGCACTACATGTGCTCAGGGCCTAAAAAATAAATGGTAATAGTGGGCCTGCAGCATTGATTCTATCACCGACTACAGTAGCCTTTCAAAGATATCTCAGGCCTGCCACTGCAGAGCCTGTGTGGTGTTTTAGACTATCTACTTACCTGGATAAACAGTTGTTTTTATTTATATAAGTCACCCCTAAAGTAGGCCCCTGTTAGCCCAAACGGCAAAGTGCAGTGTATTTAAAAAGTTGGACATGTACTTTCAAGTTTAACTTATCCAGGTAGTGAAAAACTCCTAAAATAGTTTTTCACTATTGCAAGGCCTACCTCTCACCTAGGATAATATCAGGATTGCCTTAAACATTTTTAAATGTTCTTTCCAATTGAGAAAAGTTAGTGTTATGGAGTTTGGTGCCTCTGGACTCACAATTTAAAATCACAATATATGGTGAAGTTGGATTTTAAATTGTAAGTCTGAAAATTTCACTTTTAGAAAGTTGGCATTTTTATACTTTAACTATTCTCTGTCTCTGCCTGCCTCTGAATACACATCTCTGGTAGAAGACAGCTGGGCTTTTTTTGTTCCCTCTAGACAGTCACACACAAAGGGAGCTTGGGTGTGACATTTGGTGATGGCCCATCACCAGGCTGATGGGTCTTCCTGGACTAGATGGGTGGGAGGAACTGACAAACCTGAACATGGCTGTGGTTCTCCTCACATAAAGGGCTACATAACCCCCTCTAGAGCATCTGGACCCAGAGAAAGAAGGTCAGGGACATTGTGCTCTTGAAAGGCCTCTTTGAAGTCTACCCCACCAAATCGTAACTTTCCTGAAACCAGGGTCACTCTTCCAAGAAGAAGGACTCTTGTGCTGCCAGGAGGGACTGCCATCTGCAACTACATCGCTGTGTTTGCCTACTGCTTGCGCTGTGCTTTGCTGTAAGAGGGCCTGCCAACATTGTTACTTGCTTCACTGTGTTGGCCTGCTGCTTCCTGCCTGCAGTGAGAAGGAATGAATTTGTTCACTACATCCTTGCACCCAAGAGTCTCCAAGGGCCTGTTGACTTGCCTCCTGTTCTCCTGCCATCTCAGGGATACCAAAGACTGCCGGTAACTATCCAAGTGCTGCTGGAATCTGTTTTTCATGTGGAAACCTGACTTTCACTTACATTCCAGCAAGCCTTTCAGGTGGACTGTGTTCCTTTACAAGAGTAGAACTCATGATGTTTTCATCTAATTCTACACCAACTTCGTTTTTTAGATACACTATTCAATCAGTTATTATCCCAATCAGGGTATATAAGCTTCAGTCTTTTCATTGTAGGTGTGTCTGATTTGAAAGTTTATAAGATTAATCCATTTCTATTGCTTTACAGTGATTGTTTTTATCATTACATTATGTTGCTGTATACAATGCGAACCTGATTTGCTTATAATGTTTTTGTTTTTTCTTTTAAATTAGAGAAAAGTAAAGAAAAGTCATTGGTCAGAGGGTGGAGATGTAGTGAAAATAAGTATGTTTGACCACTGACTGTGTTTCACCACTGTGCATATTAGTTGTTCAATGTTCACCAGTTTCAGATTACATTTTGTATTCAGCTTAGCTTGCTATTGGCTTTATCGTGGCGTTAGACATTGCAGTTGAGACATTTTCTCTTACTGATCACAATAGCATGATAAGGAAGCGCATATTTTTTTGTTTTTCTTTAACCCCCTCCGCCAAAATCCAAATCAGGCCCTACATCTAAAAAAAATCATATTTTAACCTCTACTAATTGGATTTTTGTCATGTTGGTCTTATTTAACTCAGATAAATATTCTCTGTATTTCTGAACTGAACAGAAGTCTTTTTGTGGTGGTTTTCACTGTGTTACTGTAATTTAAGTATTGCACAAACGCTTTACACTTTGCCTCTTAAGTTAAGCCTAACTGCTCTGTGCCGAGCTTCCAGAGGGTGAGCATATGTTACTTAAGGTGTATATCTTACTTATCGAAAACAAACACAGAAGGGCTAATGTATCAGGAGTGTTTAAAGAAAAATTGGTCCTGTGTACGATACTCCCATCATATGTTAAGAAAGCCAAAGGTACACAGTTCCAGTCAATAAATTCTGTACAGGTGCATACAGTGAATGATGGAGTCTATGAGTCTGCTCTTTTGAGAACAAGAGCCCTCACTCACCAGTTGGTGACATACTTCATCATCAGGCTTTTCCTCCTCGTCAGGCCGGCACTGCAATGCCTGACGGGCCCCTTGTATGGGCTCTTTGCCGCAGATCTTTTAAATAAAAAATGCCGGTTGTTTAGTGCTAGAATATGGGATTGGTATATGTGAGTGTGAGAATAAAAATGGCTAGAGGTCTGGAAACATCAAATGTAATCAAACATAGACTCCTGTCATGACTAAAAACAAATAATGGGTAAGGATTAGAAATAATGTCTAGTCCACCCTCCAAAAAAAAAAAACTGACAGTCCCTGAATTGGGGGGATGTGGAGAGATAGAGTACATAAATCACTATACTTCTATTATAAAGGTCAACATGTTTCTCGCAAAAAATGTCATTAAGATCAGTGCCATTCGTCAGGACCAAAAACGTACCTAATCCGCATGTTATAACCCAATAGGGAATCTATTCATACTGCAGGAACCCTCCTCATATTAAAGGATGGGACCCATCGGGATAACGGTGAGCATCAGTAGTCCAAGCTGGGATCATTAACCTATTCTTTGGAACCACCAGGCGGATAAACACCTACCCCTACTCCGCGTTCCCGGTAGTATATCTGACTTACCCTGACTTGGATTGTGTTCCCAAGTGCATACCACTGCCAACTAAAGACGCAGTTTCTAACACCCTATGGTTGATGCTGTCCAAGTATATCTGTGTTTTATGGTGAAATTGAAATGTAATATTTCCTTATTTCAGAAACAATGAATCACTGCTAGGGACACAATTAACAATTCACCTACCCCAAGAACTACAACTCCAAAGATGCCATTGACAGGAAGTGACATAACGACCCACTATTCCAAATCGGATGATATAATGGTAAGGTAGAAAAAACTTGGGCCTGGATGTACAAAGCTTCTAAATATAGATTTGTAATTTATCTGATTTAGTAAATCGCAAATCATGATTCAGTGTTTGGTATGTAGAAAAGTGTTTGGGAAACATTTACCAACTCAGTATAATTTGATTCGGAATATTCTGATTAGAGTTGCAATTCCTGAAACTCACTTTTTGGCAGGGAATGATTACCTCACAACCTGGAAGTAGTGCACTACATGTTCACTAAAAGACTGGAGCGCAGTGATGTTGAAGAGTGATTTTGTAATTCATCAAAATTCAACCATATTTTGAGGCATCCACTCTTGGAAACCAGGAATATGTCTTGGCAAGACCCTGGAAAGGTTAAGTGGACAGGAAAATAAAATACAAATTCTTAGAAAAACAATTCTAAATTCTTACACAGAAGTGTATCTTACATCGTGATGAGCTATTTGTCAAATCATCACTTTCTGGGCCATATTCCCAAAAACCAAAAACGTGTGTCTTCTTACAGGCAAGGATTAACTCTGTTGGCTTTATACAAGGGACAATTGATGAAATCTGAAAACCCCTCTTAGGGATTTGATTGAGTAAACCCTGGATCATGAAAGTGTGTCTGTATTCTGCAACATGGACACAGCAGCTGCTGTAGAAACATCTAAACATAAGTGTAACACATAAAAATCCTCTTCTATTAACACATATTCAATAAACTACATGTTTAGTAGAATGTAAAAATTTAGCCATAAATTATCAAAATAAATGTGTAAGGTACATTGCACAACTCTTTTGCAGTATACTTACTGTACGGGAATTAGTTCAACATATTAAGAAAAGTCTTTGAAAACTTAAATGTATTTAAATTAAAATGTAAAGCCCATGATATACATATGTTATACATAAAATCAAAGTAACTGAAACTGCATTTTCAAACAGATATCTCTGCACAAAGAGGCCTTCAATCTGAAGGCATTGGGTACTCCAAGTGACAGAAAAAGGGTACATCTGTTTCCATGATTTACTTGGTATCCTAACTCACAGAGCTTCATCTGAATCCCTAAAAACACCAGGACACCAGATGTCAATTGCAACTTTGAACATGACTATTCAGATTCCCAAGGAATATGATGGCAGAAATGGTAATTAATAGAGATAATGTATCAGATTGCCAAAATATACCACCCCAAGCATAATGTTTCACCCCATGACTTAGTACTCATACACAGTCTGTTAAGGAAGCTGTGGAGCCACGAACACGCTCAGACATGATTACTATTAAGCCTTTACGAGTTGCTATGTGGTGCAGCATTGCAGATTTTGCTCAACCTTATAAATTGACTCAAATGTATACTGTAGGGCACCACCAATCTGACTAAGACAAGGAACATGTCTTTTGATCAGTACAATGCCCTTTCTATCACAGACCTTGGGCCTCAGTTACTAGAGACCTGCGCCACCAAAGCATCTTTTTTTATGACTGTTCTTTGGCACAGGCTGATCATTCATATCTATGAGGGAATGCAAAGCCACCCTGCATGGCTTTGCACGGCCTCATAGATATGGAGTATAAAGTTACTCTAAGTCAAGGAGGTGTTCCATGGGCTTTGCAGTGGGTTTTCTCATGCAACACCAATGGGTTTTGACACATTCTCTGATTTACAAGGATCTGCAAATGTGGGCATATGTCACACCTGTGCACCTCCCCAGGAGAGGCGTAACAAGGAGAAATACCTTTATTTCTCCTTGCTGTTTACTTTTTCCATGTGTGCTGCATTTTGTGTTCAGTAAATGCGATAGAAATTACCAAGTAAATAGCTGTCTTCAAAATCTCCTCCAAGAGGGTGTGTGTAAATTCCACTGTGCCTAAACATGAAGGTGTTGTGTGTGCTGTCTGGGAATTCTGCCAGAATATCTTTAGTTTGGCAGCATCACAGACCACTTGGATATTTAGTGAATGGATATTTTTCCTAATTCCTAAATATACTCATTGCCAGATGATGACCATAATGAAGCATGAATTTCTTCAATGCAACCAATGACATGTAGGAAATATTAAATCCCATAAAATTTCAATTTTGTTAATGTTAAGTTCTGTGCAGTGCCAGAAAAACTGGATCTGCATTCTCATTAACAAAGCACCCAGGATATCTCCAAACAAAACTCCATAGTACACTTTGAGAAACCCACCTGCTATCAAACCTTGCTATCTCCTAGAGGCTAGGAGGTGCAGCAAGAATAACATCTACCGTGGGTGGGAATAGAATTTCTCCTGAGAGTGTTTTTCTCCAGCTATGGCTTAAACTCAGCTGTGAGACCTAGCCTAAAATATTACAGTACATAGCTTGTATCTGTCAAAGGTTGAACCTGGTTAACACCTGTTTCAACTTGGGGGTAAATACATGTTCAAAAGACCCATTCTGCAACTAGTTGCAATTTGTGAATGTTCCATGCATTGCAACAGCGATTCAGTAATATGAAATAGCAAACAGCGAGTGACTGCTTGGAGTCACTAAAATACTGATTCAGTATTTCTTCTGCTTACAAAAATAGCAGCGCAAATGTGTTTCGCACATATCAAAATGCAATATTTGCAGTTCGTAACTTATTTGCGACTGGCTTCGGATTCTAGAATGTTTGAAGATCTGGCCACGTTGGAAGATTGCCCCTGAGAAAGACCATCAGTCAAAAGGCATCAGGATTAGCCCTTTATATAACTCTGAACAATTAAATCATTAGATGTCATGTTTAAGCCTTATCATAAGCAGGAACTTCATTTGCTCAGAGGATCGGTTGGTAGTGGATACAAAAAGTGGCGTTACACCTCCTTGTAAATATGAAGCAGTGGTTAGCACCACCGGAGCGTCACAAAAAGTGAAGCTCTAGTGGCGCTCGGGGCTGTTAAATCTGCCCCTCAATTTCATACTGTAACAAAACTTCCATGATTTAGAAACAATGCTGGCGATTTAAACATTCCACAATACCATACAACCATACATCCACAGATAACTACAACATAGAGATAAATGTATAATCTAAACAACTAAGGCACACATTGACAGATATACTGTTATGCACTCACCAGTTAATATTCAATAACAGATACATAGCCACACAAACAAAAATATAGTGTTTCAACTACATATCCCTACCTCGGTGCGTAATAACACACGGGGTAACATATACCCATTTAATCAATGTGCAAATATTCAACTATTCTTACAGATCAAGATATCACCATTGTGAGAAATTAGGTCTCTAGTTGTCAGAGGTATTCTCCCTTGTCCAGGTTGGGGCGACAATCCTAGTCAGGGTAAGTCACACACAATCCAAATTATCCTGTACCCACCCTCTGGTAGCTTGACACTGAGCAGTCAGGCTTAACTTAGAAGGCAATGTGTAAAGTATTTGTGCAATAAGTCGTAAAGTAACACAGTGAAAACACCACAAAAAAACACCATACAGGTTTAGAAAAATATATGATATTTATCTGGTAAATTAAGGTCAAAACGATAAAGATCCAATAAGCGCAAGTTAGCTGCATTGTTCTGGCTCAGCTGTGCATCGACCTGGTGGGCTGTGTTGGACTTCCGGTCGCAAGGCAAGGAGGCGCTGCATCAAATCTTCACTTGGGAAGTTAGGCTGCATTACTCCAGCTCAGCTGTGCGGCGATTTCTCAGTTGCAAACCAGACATGGGTCATTTCCGGCAGGCTGTGCATTGATTTTTCTGCACACAAAGAGTTTTCTGAAGAGATTAAGGGCCTCATTATGAACACGGCGGTAATCCCCGCCGTGTTCATGCTGGCGGTCTGAACACAGACCGCCAGCCTGTTGAGGACCTCGCCGGGCCATAAAAGATCATTCTTCGGAATCAATCAGCAGAATGCTGGGCCAGGACATTGCTGGCGGCTCCACAGGGAATGGCTGGTAGAACACAGTTTCTTTATCCGGGGGGCATCGGATAGAGAACTCCACCATCATCAGGCTGCCTGGCGGCGTTAGCCTGGAGGTGGTGGAGGGCCACCTATGGCGGTCCCCCCTGTGTTTATAATATGGCGGTCCAGACCGCCATGCCGGTGGCGGTAATTTCCACCACCGCCGGCAGCAGGGCAATAGCCGGGCAGCAGTTCTCCTCAGCAAAGCAGTCCAGATGAGTACTTTGGGCAGCCAGGCAGTTCCTCTTGACAGGTTGCAGGTGCAGGTCCAGAAGTGTCTGAGTTGGTGGGGTCAGAGACCCAGTTTATATACCCAAAAATGTCTTTGAAGTGGGGGAGACTTCCAAGAGTGGTTTTGAAGTGCATAATTTTCCTTTTCTGATCAGAATCTACCACTCAAGCAGTATATGAGGGTAGTCCTAATGCTATCCAATGGAAGGATCAGGTCTCACAGTAGTGAAAAATGAATGTTTTCCACAACCAATACATATAAATCACTACGTAGTACCGTGCCCTATGGGTTACATAGGGTCTACTTTAAGGGTGACGTATATGTAGAAAAAGGGGAGTTTAAGGCTTGGCAAGTACTTTTAAATCCCAAGTTGAAGTGGCACTGAAACTGAACACACAGGCCTTGCAATGGCAGGCCTGAGACATGGTTAAGGGGCTACTTATGTGGGTGGCACAATCAGTGCTGCAGGCCCACTAGTAACATTCAATTTACAGACCCTGTGCACAGGTAGTGCACTTTACCAGGGACTTACAAGTAAATCAAATATGCCAATTGGGAATTAACCAATGTTACCATGTTTAAGGAAGAGAGCATATGCACTTTAGTACTGGTTAGCAGTGGTAAAGTGTGCAGAGTCGAAAAACTAGCAAAAACAGTGTCAGAAGAGTGGAGCGAGGCAGACAAAAAGTTGGTGAATGACCACCCTATGGTTGTCAGGTCTAACATGTGTTCCCCACAGCTGAAAGTGGGGAGAGCCACCCAATCCATTGAGATCTCTCATCGCTAAGGTGGAAGAATCTGGAGAGATCATCAGCATTGGCGCGGTCAGTCCCCGGGCAATTATCCACCGTAAAGTCCATCCCCTGTAGGGAAATGGACTACCTCAAAAGTTTCAGATTTTCACCCCTCATCTGCATGAGCCATTTGAGGGGCCTGTGGTCTGTCTGAACCCGGAAGTGAGTCCCAAACAGGTATTGTCTCAGCTTCTTCAGTGCCCAGACCACAGCAAATGCTTCTCTTTCAATGGCACTCCACCTCTGTTCCTTTTGTAATAGCCTTCTGCTAATAAATGCTACCGGTTGGTCTAGGCCCTCCTCATTCATATGCCATGCTCTGAAGTGTCTGTCTGCATGATGGACTCCTTGGAGAAGTCAAGGACTCTGAGTACTGGTGCCGTGCACATGGCTTCCTTTAGGGAGTCAAAGGCTTTCTGACAAGCCTCTGTCCAATTCACCAACCTAGATTGCTTTTTGGATGTTAGTTCTGTTAAGGGGGCCAGCATGGTGCCATAACCCTAAACAAGCCTATGGTAGTACTCAGTGAGGCCTAAAAAGGCTCTCACTTGGGTTTGGGTTCTAGGTGGTTGCCAGACCATGACTGTCTCAATCTTGGCCTGGAGGGGCTGTACCTTGTTATCACCTACTAGGTGTCCCAAGTACACCACGGAAGCCTCCCCAATCTGGCACTTACTGGCCTTTGTTGTCAGGCCTGTATGATGCAGGGCCTGGAACACCTCCTTGAGGTGGAGCAGGTGTTCCTCCCAGCTGGAACTGTAGACAGCAATGTTGTCTAGGTAGGCAGCGCAGAACTAATCTTTGTCAGCTAGGACCCTGTCAACCAATCAAGATAGCGGGGCATTTTTCAACCCAAAGAGCATTACTCTGAACTGGTAATGTCCCACAGGAGTGGAAAAAACAATCTCTCTTTGGCCCCCCCAGTCAAGATGCTCTCCAGTGATTTGAGATCAAAAGGAACTTGGCAGCGCCTAGCCTGTCTACGAACTCATCAGCTTGGGGATGGGGTGAGCATCTGTCTTTGTGACAGAATTGAGGCCCCGGTAGTCCATGCAGAAGCTCAGTTCTGGCTTAGCACTGGGAGTGGCAGCCTTGGGTACCAGCACCACAGGGCTTGACCAGGGACTGCTGGACCTCTCAATCACCCCAAGAGCCAGCATCTTGACAACTTTCTCCTTGATGCTGGCCATCACCCTGTCTGACAACATGTGCATTTTGTTGTTTACAGGGGGACTGTCTCCTGTGTCAATGTCATGGACACACAAGTGTGTGCTAGTCCAGGGTTGAGGGAAAACAGGGAGGTGTACTGCCCCAATAACTCGTAGCAGTCCCCGTGCTGCTCCAGGGGCATGGAATCAGAGAAGTTGACACCCTCCACTGACCCATCACCTTCCTTGGTAGAGAGGAGGTCAGGGAGAGGTTCACTCTTCTCCTCCACACCCTCATCTGTCACCAGAAGTATGTCGACGTCAGCCCTCTCAAAACGAGGCTTCAGTTGGTTTACATGGAGCACCGTTAGGAGGTTCCTAGGGGACTGGAGGTCCACTAAGTAAGTGGCCTCCACTTTATACTCCTTGATCTCAAATTGACCATTCCAGTGGTCCTGGTGAGCTATAGGCTCTACTGGTTCCATTACCCAAACTGGTCTCCAGGCTGAAACTCCACCAGGGTGGCTTTCTGGCCAAACCATTGTCGCATCACCTCTTGACTGGCCTTGAGGTTGCTCCTGGCCTTCTTCCAGAAGCATTGCATCTGGGTCAGGAGTACCAGCATAAAGCTGACCACATCCTGAGGGGGTGCCTTGGAAGCTTTCTCTCACCCCACTTTCACAATGTTTCAGGGTCCCCTGACAGAATACCCATAGAGAATTCAAAGTGACTGAACCCTACACCCCTTCTGGGGTACCTCTCTATAAGCAAAGTGAAGGCATGGCAAGAGGATGTCCCACTTACGCCTCAGGGCCTCAGTCAAACCTGTGATCATGCCTTTCCAGGTATTGTTGAACCTCTCCACAAGACCATTGGATTGGGGATGATAAGGAGAGGTGAACTTGTAGGTGACCCTACACGCATCCCACATGTATGCAGGCACGAAGTTTGTGCCTCTGTCAGGCACAATTTCTTTTGGGAATCCAACATGGGTAAATATCCCCATGAGAGTTCTTGTCACCACCGTGCTGTCACCACCTCAGAGGGATTGCCTCTGGGTAGCGGGTGGCATAGTCCAAAAAACCAGGATAGACCTGCTTAAAGGTCCCCTAACGTGGTACGCATAAAGAGGTTCAAAGCGACTGAACCCTACCCCCCCCCCCCTTCTGGGGTACCTTCTTGGAAGCAAAGAAAAGGTATGGCAAGAGGATGTCCCACTTACGCCTCAGGGCCTCAGGTAAGCCTGTGATCATGCCTTTCAAGGTATTGTTGAATCTCTCCACAAGACCATTGGATTGGGGATGATATAGGGTGGTGAACTTGTAGGTGCCCTACACACATCCAACATGGACTTCATGTATGCAGACATGAAGTTTGTGCCTCTGTCAGACACAATCTCCTTTGGGAATCCCACACAGGTAAATATCCCAATCAGAGTTCTGGTCACCACTGGTGCTGTCACCATCCTCAGAGGAATTGCCCCTGGGTAGCGGGTGGCATGGTCCACCAAAACCAGGATAAACCTCTTGCCTATGACAGTTTTAGAGTCCAATGGACCAATGACTTCAATGCCCACCCTTTCAAAGGGGATGCCAACGAAGAGTATTAGGGTCAGGGGGCCTTGAGTCTTTTCCCTGTCTTCTCCCTGGCCTGGCAGGTGGGATAAGACCCACAGAATGCATCTGAGGCCATCCGCATTCAAGGCAAATAAAAGTGGGTGACAAGCCTGGCAAAGGTCTTGTCTTGCCCTAAATGTCCTGCCATGGGAATGTCATGTGCCAGGCCCAGTAGGAAGACCCAATAACACTGGGGACCACCAGCACACATGCTACCCCAGCCTCCGGTATCTTAGGCTCACTGTAAAGGAGACCCAATATATAAGGTGATCACCAGAGGCTTCACCTGCTGCTTGAGCTGACGCCTGCTACCTCAAACCCTCAAGAGTGGGGCACTCTTTCTGCGCCTTGCAGAATTCTTCCCTGGTGGACCCACCCTCAACTTGCCAGCCAGCCAGCAAGCTCAGGCAGGTCACCTAGGGCAGCTATGTCCTCCCCGGTTGGCTCAGAGGCCTTCTCCTCAGGGACTTTCTCAGCCACTGCGGGAACTTCTGGGACTGGTTTCCTGTTCCCCTTGCCCCTCTCCTTGGCAGCTGTCTGGGTCATCCTTACAGACACCGTTGACTCCCCTCCCGGGCAGCCATGGACCTTGTGGCCATGCAGACCCGCTCAGGCAATCCCAACATTTCTAAGTGAGACATTAGCTCTATCTCCTTCCAGGTACTGTGCTCCAGGTCATTGCCTAACAGACAAGCTACAGGCATGGCAGGACTCACAGCTACTTTTAGAGTACCAGAGACCCCCACACTCAAAGGGAACCAGAGCTACCGGTAGGTGTCTCTCTTGATTGTCAGTGATGGTGACTTGGTGTAATGTGTTGGGAGGACCGGCTCTGCTGACACCACCTGACCCCTGACACTCGTCGTGCTGGCTCCTGTGTCATGTAGAACGTCTGCTCATTGTCCATTTATGGTGACCCACTGCCTATACTTGGAAGTATTTGCAGGCATATGGGCTTTTGGCATCATCTCTGCATCCTCCAGGGACACTAGGGTTACCACAATCTGTTCCCCAAAGCTAACTGGGAATCCCTCCTCCCCGAGCGCTACACAAGCCAACCCGGGTGTCTGTCCTCCAGTGAGGGGCTGTGCCTTCTTGGGACACGGAGTTGCCCTGAAAGTGACCATACTTG
Source organism: Pleurodeles waltl (assembly GCF_031143425.1). NCBI lineage: Eukaryota > Metazoa > Chordata > Amphibia > Caudata > Salamandridae > Pleurodeles > Pleurodeles waltl. The sequence continues at coordinate 240,888,833 of NC_090437.1, read as the reverse complement.
GAGCACTCCACACATTGGGGTACAAGCCTCCCTGTTTTATGGTCAAGCAACCCTTTCCTTTTGGAATCAGACTGGGACTGTTTACCACCATTCCCTTGAGAAGTATTTTGAGGGCCTTTTGGGAACTCCTTATTTTTAAGTGTTTCTTCCCTCTCTTTCTTCTGGTAGGAACCCTGACTACATTTGTAGGTGTCCCTCCCAGATACCTTTTTAAACACTCTGGTGCTAGTCCAGAGGTACTCCTCCTCAGCAAGCTTCCTGGGATCAGTCAGCTTGCTGTCAATCAGGTGCTGGTGCAACTCTGTAAATCAAATACTGAGCATTTGCTTTCTCAGGATCAAATTATATGAACCTACATAATTATTTACTTTACTTCCCCGCACCCATCCATTCAGTGCCTTGCTAGAAGAATCATAAATGTCTAGCCAAGTTTGGTACTGTCCCTGAATTTCTGGCAATACTTTTCAGGGTTTAGTCCAAACTTGGCAATTAAAATAAATGTCTTTCATGAGCAGGTATGTGTTCTGGTCCTTCTTTTCTAATGTGAAGAGTGTGTCCCTTCCAGTTATTGGCACATGTTTCCACAAGCCCGCCCTCCCTCTGCTCTTCAGTAACCCAATGAGCCCTTAGTGCAACTTCATAGGCATTAAATTATTTGTCAATGTCATCTCCCATCACATAACCTGGCACCACATCTTTGGGTATACAAACCTTTTTGTCTCCAGCAGGTCCTGTATATATGCTGCCACCATCACTACTGGACTCAGACTGCCTAGACTTGAGGTCCAGCTCCTTCAGACTCAGTTTATGAGCTAGAAGTAGTTTCTTTTCAGCCAAGGCCCTTTCAGCCTCAGCTCTCCTCTCTTCTCCTATGCCTCTTTCTGTGCTCTGTTCTCCTCCATGTTTAATCTGGCCAACTGCAATTGAAACTGTCTCTCCTCCCTCCTTTCCTCTGCAGCCAGGCCGTGAATTGAGACACTGCTCCCAGGTTTAGCAAGGGGCACAGATCCAGGGGTGTCATCCACCACCGCTGTTGGCAAATCCTCTGGAGAGCCATCCTCTGGCTCTTCCACCTTAACATTCTCTTGTGAATGGGCTTCTGCCTAGGCCCTCAGAGCCTTTTGGTACTCCTCCTTCCTGGAGACACCCCGGGTCGGTACTCCCACCCCTTTGCAGAAACCGTTTAGCCGGCTGACAGTGTATGTCTCCAGCTTAGCTAGGTCAAACTCTTCAGTACCTCCTTGAGACCCAGCCATAGACATGTTGTTTAGGAATAGAATAAACTGTCAAGCAGGAAACATTTAAGCATTAAGAGAACAAATCAAATTGATCTTTAACTGTGGGTAGGTACTGTGCACGCAGATATTGTATGTCACTGCATAAACACAAGTCCTATCCTCACCGCTGCTCATCAATGTTTGAAATGGGATAATTAGTTGGCAGAGGTATATACACACTTAAACACCTAGTCGCAGACTCACAAAACCACTGATACATCCACTCACAGACCCATAGAGCCACACACATGCCCACCATATTAATTGTGTTATTGTTTCAAACCAGTGCTTTTGGTTGGGATCAGATCCACAGATCTGTCACAAAGCGAAAAGTGTTGCTGTACCATATTGAATGTGTGCTTTTGCTTTGTGGATCCACAATGGATCTGCGGATCTGAGTGAGAAATTGATAAAAGGATTTGAATATAAAATTAACAATTCTTTGGGAAATGGTTGCTCAGAAAAGGGCCATTTTGTTTAGAATGTGTAGATGATAATTATGCATAGAACAAGATGCAGCCTTTCAATTTGTTGAGGAACACCCTGTTACCTCCGTCTGTGAAATAAACTCAATCTTTTCAATGTTTTCCATCCAAATTGAAGCATAGGTTGTTGTAGTATATAGAGCCCATGTTGACATCTTAGAGGAATGCAGAAACAGTGAGTAGTATAGCAATCGTCATACATGAATGAAAGCTTGTGATTTGCTAAGCACAGCTGTGTCAGTGAAGGGGAGTTGGAGAGGTAGCCATTATTGGTACTTTTGTACTGACATTGGAAGTGCATTACTAAATTTCTGAAAGGCAAAGACAGTTTACTGGTATGTGGATTTGAGTGTACTATAACGCCTGCGTCACCGGAGGGTCACTTTTTATGACACCCTTTTTGCACAGGCCTTTCAATTATATATATGAGGCGATGCAAAACCACCATGCGTGGCTTTGCATGGACTCATAGACATGGAGTGAGACAAGGAAGCGCAAAGCACTGCATTACCTTACTTCACATCAAGGAGGCATTCCGTGGACATTGCACTCGGGTGTCCCACACAACAGCAATGGATTTTGAAACATTCCTAGATTTACAAGAATCTGTAAATCTGGGAATGTATCAAAACTGTGCTCCACTCCACAGGAGGGGTAAGGATAAGAAATAACTTTATTTCTCCTTGCTTTTCTCTCTTTCTATGTTTGCATCACACATAGAAAGAGGAAAATGCCTCCATTAATTGTTTTTGTGCAGGAAGGTGCCCCTTCTTGCACAAAAACAATCATGCCAGCAATGCAGGGTTCCTGGCACTGGCTGAAAGAACAGGAATGCATTGCATCAATTAAATACGGTGCATTCCTGCCCTTTCGATTTAGTGTAGGGCAGTGCAGCTAAAAGGCTTGCAGCTCTGTCGTGTGCCAAAGTTTTGTAAATGAGGCACTACATCTAAAAAAATATAACTGCACTTAGGCTGAGAGAAACTGTGTACTTTACAATTAAATTGAAAATAAAAGAGAGATTAGATGAGGACATTAAGTAAAAACATAGGGGCATATCTATGAGTGGCTTGTGTCGCTGTTACGTCATTGTTTATTGCATCGGCTGTGCAGTCAGTACAAGGCGATTTAGATTTATTTACAAGGTGACACCTTTGGGACAATGCATCAGTTTTTCCATCCCTGCCTTGGAAAATACCTACACCAGAACTGGCTGAGCCAAGCAGATCTTAAAATATGCAAGGTAGACGTTCCTTTGTAAATTCAAGAGTAAGACTGATGCAGTGATATTTATGGGTTTCTAAAAAAGTGACGCATCATTAACAAGTGGTGCACAGAGCCTGAAATGCATCAAAATTCCTGTGCATCAACAACTCAATATCAATCAATAATAACTTTATTTTGGCTGAAAGCCATAAAAGTATGCAATAAAACACCATATCATAGTTATACAGTGAATCAATTATAAAAGGAAATAAACAAGAAGTGCCACATTATACATTAAGAAGCCCTGAATGAGTTATAAAATCACATAATTGTTAAAACAGTACAAAACAGATATTGATCTTAAAATCTTAAAATCCTAGAGTATTAAATATTAGGATATAAAAATATAATGGGCCATTATATCTTAACTCCAATCAATTATCAGCTGCTGCATTAAATAATTCAAATCTAAAATCAATTTGTTTAAGTACACAGTTATAACAATTCTCTGGTTCATATAGCCCATGCACTTTGCAGATATCTCGCAACAGAAAAATCTATCTTGTCAGTTGTGTCAGTTGTCAAAAGGCGTAATGGTGTGTTACATTCCCTTATCCCCATTGACCTGCATAACGGGACAATCCACTTCTTCGTAGGGGCCAGATTTCTAGGACAAAAAAAATAAAGTGTGCGGGTGACTCTGGTATCTCTTGACAATGATGACAAGAAGTCAGATTACAGTCCTCCACTCTCCATCTTGCGGTAAATGTCTTGAGTGGAAGGATCCCTAGTCTGAACTTATTAAACAGGGTTTTGGTGTAGGGAGGATTTACATTGTCCATATAGGCCTTGAATTTGGGGCTACATTTGTGGTCCAAAAACTGTAGGGTCCGGCTACCTTGATTTTTAGACCAAATTTGCACCAGAATATTCTCCCAATACCACCTGTTTATGCGCTCTTTTACTTCCTTAGTCAAGTTATGAGGATCTCTCCACACCTCCTCCATTTTAAGGAGTTTACACATGTCTCTAATGTGTCTGAACCAGGGGATTTTTAATGCACAGTCACCCAAAGGAAACTCATCTATTGGTATTTGGAAGCTGGACAGATACTCAGAAGTCCAGAGGCGGACCCAGTACATGAGTGGTCTTAGAGCAATTTCATTATGGATCTCATTTAAGGCTAGATCAAATCTAAGAGGTGTGAGGGGGGTACTCATTGGCAGCCGCCAAAAATTACGTGGAAAGCGTTTTTCTACCGTCGTCAAACACCTTGAATTAGTGTGCCCCCAAAGCTCGGCACCATAAGTTGAAGCTGCCACTGCCGCTGCTTTATAGACAGTAATGGCAGGTGAGATCACCCTTTCCGAAATATTAGCAATTTCCCTCCCTATCACTGTTGACCTCTGTCTAAGAACTGACAAACTCTTCTCAATCTGCGCCGACCACTGTTTATCATCTCTTAGCCTAAGTCCCAGATAATCAAATTGACTAACTCTCTCTACCGGATGGCCTGCTATGGTCATTGTCCCCCTGAAAAATTTATGTGGATTAAAAGCCATGAACTTTGATTTGGTTGGATTTATTTCAAGTCCTCTACTGGAGCAAAAATTGTAGAAAGCATCCAGTTCATTTTGTAGGCCCATTGGCGTTCTCGAAATTAATAAAGTATAATCGGCGAACATTAAAATGGGGACAGAGGCTCCAGCTAACTTTGGAGCATCATGGTTGCAATGTAACAGCTGGTCCGCTGCACCATTGATAAAGAGATTAAACAATGTTGGGGCCAGAACACACCCCTGCCTGACCCCCCCTATTGACAGGTATAGCTTCTGTTAGATCGCCACTTTGAGACCTGTGTACTTGAGCGTAAGTCCCCTCATGTAAGTACCTAATCAGTCTTAATAATTCTCCGTCAAGTTGGTAGCTCTCCAAAACATTCCTCAATAAATCCTGTGGTACCATGTCAAAGGCAGCTTTTAGATCAATAAAAGCTACGTACAAGTGGCTCTTGTTAAGTGACAGGTATTTCCAGCAAAGAAGATTGAACCTGAACGCCTGATCTATTGTGCTTATTCCCTTCCTAAATCCTGCCTGGAAGTCGGAAAGGATGTGAGAATCCTCTATCCATGCCTGTAATCTATTCAGTACCTGCTTGCAGAATATTTTTTGACTGACATCAATTAGGCTTATTGGCCTATAGTTAGTAGGTTCTTCCCTTGGCCCTTTCTTGAAGATAGGGACTATAATTACACCTTGCCACGTGGGGGGAAGTCCTCCACCCCTCATTATCTCATTACTGAGCGCATTTAAATATAGGGACCAAGTTGTCAGTAGGGACAGATATAGATCGCCTGGGATACCATCTAACCCAGGGGCCTTCCCTTTACGTACTGATTGGAGAGCCAAAGTTGTTTCTTTTAGAGAAAAAAGATCCAGGGCAAATGTAGGTAGTGTAACTGTCCCAACAGTTGATATATTGGCAATAAAAGGCCCATTAGATTTTAATAAAGGGGCAGTAATGCTACTAATTTGGGGCTCACTATATACATTTTTAAAATGTGACACCCAAGTTTCTGGCTGGATTACGGGATAGTTCTCCACAGTTTGGGAGCTGCCTTTGCCTGACACTAGTTTCCGAAACAGTTTAAGATCCTTCTCATGGAGTGCATCTACCAGCCCAATCCAATATTTGGTTTCCCACTCTTTTTTAGCATTTTTTAGTACTGCTTTGTAGGCAGCCCTGGATTCTCTTATCTCTCGACAGTTCCCTGCCTTCAGTGCTCCCAATAGCTGTGTTTTGGCCTGACGACAGGAGTTAGAAAACCACCTCAATGTTCTAGCCCCAATCTCTGCCCGCCTCCTTACTACCTGGAAGTGTGATTTTAACCGATTGGAGATTAATCAGATCCACCGATGCAAAATCAGTGTATTTCAAGGGTAAAAGCGTTGATGTAACTATTCTATAAATTAATAACTGGAAATTTACATCATCTTCCACCAGTTCCCATTTCACATTTTTGTAATCATTCATCATAGCTAGGGCATTGCCTTTGACCCACTTTGTCAGTGTTTTACAACAAAATAGAGTAGTAGAAAAGGAGGTGCTCAGTGCTTGGTGGTCACTATCATTATGAGGAAGAACAACCATATCGATGAAAGATTTCCAGAGGACGTTGTCTACTAAAACATAATCTAAACAACTTGACTATGGACCTCTCCTATATGTAGGCAACGCCGGGGTGTCTGACTTCATGTTCCCATTTACTATTCTTAACCCCTTTGTTTTTATTAGATATTCTAAAAGATCTAGTGCTCCCACTGCTTTCTTAGTTGTGACTCGGACCGGCCCAGATCTGTCCCATGGATCTGCAAACTGGGTTCTTTTTTGCTGATTGTCGTCTCTGCAATTCAGTTGCATATTAAGATCTCCTGCAGCGATTAAGCCCTGTCCCCCCGGTAAACAGTTGAAGAGGTCTGTTAGCATACTTATCAGAGCGGTCTGAGACCTTTAGGTGCCAGGTCTAACAAATTTGTTTGCAATTACTATACGAACGGGCCCCCTTAGGCTGCTGAGTTCGACCTCGACAGCTAGTATATTCCTTGTGGGGGTTGTTAGCTCCTTCACCTTTGGGAACAAATCATTTTTTAGCCAGATTATCAAACCCCCTGATGCCCTGCCAGATGGTGATGGAAGCACGATCTTCTGAAAGGTCCAATAGCCTACTCTATTAATCGCAGAAGAGGCCCATGTCTCCTGCAATAGGATAATATGGTGTTGATCTATGAGACTGCACTAATCAGGGTTAGCTATTTTCTGAAGCAGACCTGCCACATTCTACGATAGAAGCTTGATCATTGAGTCAGATCCATCCCCCATATCTTGCGGCTTCTCTCTGTTCTCATTTAAGTGAGGCGTTTCTCCACAGTCCATCTCCTCTACTAGGTCACTACAGTGTGCTCTAGGCTCCACCCCCAGGGTGCACAATATCTGGTTGCTTGGTATAGAGGGGTCCAAAGCCATTTTACTGGGTATGCCGTCTCTCCCAACCTTCACTATGGGGGCTTCACGTCAATCTATGGTTGAAGTTGGGCTGCTCCTATGATCCCTTTATGGAATACATGTGTTTAGGGGCGTTGGAATGTTATATCTCTCTTTAAAAAACAGATTAGCCAATGATTGAGGGATTTTTTGGGCAAGTGACACTTTGGATGAAGTACCGGGTCTCAATCTTAGATCAAGTGCCAAAAGGCCCTTTACTAGGCTCTGGCTGCTCAGTTTCAGCCATGTAAGGTCTGTTGCTGAGCATTCTCTTGAATGTCTCTGAACAGTGACTATGTCATCCCTTATAATAGACCTTCACTTCTTTACCCCCCTTATCCAACGGATTACTTTGTTCTTAAGGGAATCCCCTTGCTCTTTTTGACCATAGCTTAGCTTGGGGACGTTTGTCATGTATATGTCATAATGACTGTGCTTGATCTGGCTTAGTGGGGCACTTCGCGGAGGGCCTATAAAACTTTTATCTAAAAATTCATTTCTATGCACCTCACAATTAGCCCCTTTATTCCGGTTTATATCGCATTTGTTTGAGCCTACCACAGCAGGAAGTACACTTTTTTCCCCATGGAAGTTCTGTGTTGCCACTTCAGCCCTCTTTCCCCTGTGTGTTCCTGTTGTAAATGTTTCAATTTGTTGGGTTTGCCTAGATAAAGAGTTAGGCTCAAGTTTAAATGAAGATTTCCTTATGCCCCCAATTATGGCAGATATGCCGTCCAGTTTCTCGTATATCATATGGCTAAAAGATGTAAGGTACTCTCTGTGGCTCAAAATTTCAGCTCTTATTTGTACTAGCTGTGTCTCAACAGGGTGTTCCCTCTGAGTAGCTGAAAGTATTAGTGGCTCCTCTGTCTCCCTTGACACACTCCTCTCTGGATCAGAGGGCGCCAAGGAGGCAAGAGGTAAAAAACGGTTGTCGCAATTTATAAGGGGGAACACACTACCCTGCTTGCTAGGCAAGCTTAGTTTAGGGCTCTCTATTAAATTAGTTGAAGCTTCTAGCATAATAAATACTAAATTAGATCCTTGTGATGTGGGTAACGGCAGTTCTCTATTCACAGGGGCGAAGAAGGATTTTATATCATTAGTGGCGGCAGTAATCCCTTTCTTAGGGGGCTTGGAGGGCTTAGTAGCTAACAAACTTTCTACTTCCTCTATTAGATCATCAATTTGGATCAGTGTGCAGTTTTTGGCGGCATGTCGAGGTACTTTTTTGCCCCTCCCTGCCTAGTGGGGTTACCTCTGGCTTTCCTTTTCCTCATCCTGATAAGTTATTGAAGTTCCCCGGGTTGGTTGGCGTAAAGAAAAAAAGCCAAAGGGGCAGAGAACAAACTTAAGGGGGGTGAATCCCACCCCGACCCCCACGGGCAGAATCCTACCTTTCAAATACTCAAAATAAAATTTGTAGGGAGTTAGTCCCACCTCCGACAATTGTGACCAAAAACCAGCGTTTTCTAGTGTAGGCACAGCAGCAAGTATGTGAAGATTTAGACCTGCCCCAGTAACAATAACTAAATGCTGCTTTTTTAGTTTACTTTGCATAGGCTAGGAGTTAGGCTCAGTCGTGGGGCAGCAGAAAAAGAAGAGGAAAACACCAAGGGGCATATTTATACTCCGTTTGCGCAGATTGTGCATCAAAAGTTTTGACGCACAATCAGCGCAAACATTGCCCCGTATTTAAACTTTGACGCCCGAGCCCGCGGATGACAAAATTCCACTGTGTGCGTCATTTTTTGGATGCGGCAACCCGCCCTGCGTTAATGATATGCAAGGTAGGCGTTCCCGTCCAAAAAATGGCTTAAACGAGCGTGTGTCGTATTTATGCTTTCGGGCAAAAATGACGCACGGCCGGGAGGCAGAGCCAGAAAATGACGCACAGCGCGATTTGCGTCAAAAATTAACGCCTGGGTCAGGGCAGGCATTAAAATGGGGCAAACACACCTGTATTTAATCAGAACACACAGAACAAACAGCAGAGCAGCAGAGCAGCAGAGCAGCAACAGGGAGCCATGGAGGTCATTCTAATCCAGCATGCACACAGACGCAGAGCCCAGCAGCAACAACAGCAGCTACAACAACACCAGCAGGGACCCCAAAGGCAGCGCAGAAGGCAGGAGAGGATATTCCGCCCCAGAACGACCCTTCAAGGCCTCAGGGAACACAACATCATACAGAGGTACCGGTTGAACTGGCAGGCCATTCAGCAGCTGCTGCAAAATATTGAACAGTAGTTGGCCTCCACTTTGGTGACACCCCACACCATACCAACAGAAACAAAGCTGCTTGCCGTACTTCACATGCTGGCAAGTGGCTCTTTTCAAACAACTGGTGCCCTGGTAGGCGGAATATCACAACCATCATTCTCCGCATTTCTGCCCAAAGTACTGGATGCCATCATTCGACTGACACCTCACCACATCTCCTTCCCTAACACACTGCAGAAGCAGCAGGAAACTAAACAGGGGTTCTACACAATCAGTGGCTTCCCACACGTCCTTGGTGCAATCGACTGCACACATGTACGCCTTGTGCCACCTGCTGCAACTGAACACCTCTACTGCAACAGGAAGCACACACATTCCATCAACATGCAGGCCATAGTCGATCACCAAGGAATGTTCACCAACATCGTGGCTAAATATCCTGGCTACATTCATCTTCCGTCACTGCACCATCAATCAACACTTCCAGGACGGACGGTATGGCAATGGACATCTTGTTGGTAAGTACAAAAACCTACTTATATATACACTGCACAGCAACCCTCTAGGACACACAACACATACACCACAACAGCAACATGTCAACAGGAACACACTGAGGTCCTGACATCACTAGCCATGTTTCTTAAGTCACCATCGAACCTGTCACACATCGGAATTTACTGTACAGCCTAATGTTAAGACATTAATGAGTGTGGTTGCCGAAATGTCACCTTGCAAATTGTAAGTGTCCCAATGACCTTTACATTAATCCATTGCATAAGCCTAAAGGTATGGGATGTCCAGGGTACGTTGATATGAACGTGTTAACAACACTTTCAATTTTATCTCTGCATGGAACTATCATCTCACCCCAAGTGAAGACACACGGACACCTGTATCACAAGTCACAATGTTAGGGAGGGCACACTGTACTGAAAATCCCATAACATACTGATGACAAACGGTTAGCAGACAACCACTTGCTCAGCCAAGGAAACAACACAATGCAGATGGTATAGCCTACAAGTATAGGATGTCATCAGTACACAAAAGAGTCACAGACAACACAAGACAACTACTGCCATGAAAGGTATTTTCAATAGTGCCAGCTACATCAACATGATCCCATTCTTTTTCTCTTTTTCTCTTTCAGCTGATCAGGGGTATGGCATCCAGCCATGGATAATGACACCATTTGGCAACCCGAGTACAGCTGCAGAGCGTGCATACAATGAGGCCCATAGGAGGACACGCAGCATTGTCGAGCGAACCTTCGGCATCCTCAAGTCAAGGTTCCGCTGCCTCGACATCACTGGTGGTAGCCTCCCATATTCCCCGGAGATGGTCTGTAAGATCATACTAACATGTTCCATCCTGCACAACATTTGCATCAAAAGGAACATTCCCCTCCTGGAACCAGACCCATACATGCCTGAAGACGAGGAAGAGGAGGATGCTGCCCTGCAACATGAGGGGGAACAACCAAACACGGCTGCTGGAGTGCGTAGGCGCCAACACATTGTGAACAATTTCTTTTAAATATTATCACCATCACCACTTAATGAACTATTGTAAATAAACACTGATAAGAAACACCACATCATGGTCTGGCTAATCATTTCTGCACACCTTTAGCTCTAAATATCAGAAGAAGAGTGTCGCCTCATGGAGCATTGATGATATAACAATCAGGACACAGAAAATCCCACTACAAATGTGATGCCTATCATACAACGGTCACATACACACACAATGTAAATGACTGACATCCTGTACAATTCACCTTTGAAGGGCAATAGCTGAGGACCACACCTATTACACACATACATGTTGGAAACATGGTTCCTCGCAGCATATGGCACACAACTAAAACACCATCACTCAACTAGGGGAAAACAGGCCTCATACATCAGGCAGTTGACATGCTTTTGCATCAGGAACAGGAATGTATGACCAGACCCTTGACAGCAGTAATTCCAACTACATACAATCTTTGCAGAGACTATCTGTCACTAGAGTTACACATAAGCAGAACATACACAGCACAAGTGCCACACATATGACAAGCATCCAGCACATCACATCCCATCTACATGTCAGCCCTTTTCTAAAAAGCTGACACACCCATGCGCCTGGTCACACCCCACCTGTCTGAAGAGATCCCTGGAATACAAATATGTGTACCCTGATATTCCCTCATCTACACACACACACTAAAAAGAGTCATCCAGTGTGTCACACCCTTTCCTATGGTATACCATTGTCATAGTACTATCTGACTGCATGGAAGTCAGCTCAAATAATACACTGGCTTGGAGTTTTTAAGGCCTGGTATCACCTGTAGATTGCTTCCCCTGTGAAAGGTACTGTAGGCCATTTGAAAGCAAATCTCATCCGACAGGACTTGTGAGACACTGATGGAGGCCACACCAGTGATCACCTCCATGCACACCACCCAAATGTACATGCACCGTCCCTGCTGATGCCTCCTACAGCATAGATGTAGTCATTTTGGCAATTACACCGTTAAGCATTGCTACTAATGTTGCCGTGTAACACTGTATCTGGGTTCATGTGTCACCTTCAAAAAAACACAGGACATACACAGTTTGACATGTTAACTGTCTACTGCTCCCTCCGACCAGTCTTAGTCAGACCACTGATCATGTCAATTGTGAAAGAGATGGATCCTGATTGACCCAGCATCCTGTTAGCCTGACTTGCACCTGTCCGTGGGTCACCCTAAAGATTCCCGGTGGCCACATATTGACCACACTTGCTGTTCAAAACCTCTCTTTCCTCAGAGGCTAATTTGTCATTTGCCTCATCAATGTATACTCAAATACATTGTATTGCATCATCTGACTTTTATTTGTATCATATTTGCTACAGTGCCCTTGAATAGCTAAATCATGGCCCATCCGTTGTCTGGGCCTCATTAATGCCTAAACTACAAAGTGTGACAGTGTACCTGGGCCATAGCCTTTGATGGTGTACGTGGCCTCCAGCAGAACCAGCAACCTCAGATAATGTCCATGAAAAGTCTACACATTTGAGGACCCTGACAGTTCACACGCTGAGTAACATTGTTCAAATAATAGAGATGGCTCGTGTGTGGTGAATACCAGCCATATTATTCTGCACAGAGGCTATCATGTTCCCACATGCATTTCCATCCACAGAGGCCAACTTGAGTACAAATGTTGGAATGACACGTGCCGGATCCTGACACCTGAGACATTCTCTCACTCAGCACACCAAGGTTGCCAGTTGAAAGTCTCATTACACGTCTTCAGTGACAGGGTGGGACCATCCATGTGTAGGTTACCATGTCCTCAAGGACTTTACTCACATTTATCTCCAAAGGATACACATTAGATACACAATTAGCTGCCACTAACTCATGATGAGACCTGGACGTAACAGTGACAACATACACCTTAACAGTTGATGCAGGCTCAACATCGGACCACACACATGTACATGTACCATCAAATCACCAAAGTGGTTGCAAGCAGCCTATCACAGTAGTGTCCCAATTGTAACCTAGCATGAAGATTGAAACATGCCACTAAACCAGGTAATGCATTAAGGGCCACATGCATCAAAAACCTATTTGCAATTATAACATAAGGAACTTTGAGAATTTGCTATTGAAACTATGCTAAATTGGAATGTCTGAATTTTCTAAAGAAGTAATAGGGTAAACTTCAAATGGGCAAATGGTATTACAGATTTGCAAAAAGAGAATCATACTCAATTTGCATCTATGGGCCTGCTGCCAATGGTTTAGCATTACAGAAATTGGGAAAACCGTTGATTAATTTGCAAGTCAGGAACAGCAAATCCCAGGGTGCTGGGGGCCTAAGTCCCCCTCTGCTGCACCCCAATTAAACACTTTTTACGGACACGTGAAGCACACACATGCTTAAGGGGCATGTGTGCGCTACATGTCTATAGTGAAACATATTTTTGCTACATTAACTTGTAATTAGCACATGGTTACCCCCAAAAATTGTTTAGGCGTCAATTGCATTACCTAAATGGCCATTTTGCAATTTGGAAAAGCTTGATACATGTGCTCACAAATTAGCTAATAAAGACTTCCTGTTAGCTCTTTCATATTTGGAAAGTCGCAATCAGCAATTATCTACATGTGTGCGCAATTATGAGTAATCTCCATTTTGGCCAATTATTACTATTGCACTGTGAATGCCTTCCATACATCCTGTAAGGCACATTTGCTTTCGCTAACCCCAGTATTTATCATTTAGCACCGTTAGGTAAAGCAAATTTTCATGACTCATTTGGACATAAAAAATACATAATTGTCATTATGCGTCATATTTTCACGCATACAGCTTGTGCGTCATATTTTTTGACGCACAGGAGTGCAAATAATGCTGAATCAAATATTTTTAATAATTGGTAAATAATATTTGGATGCAGCATAATTTTCACCTTTGGAAGTGTAAATTATGCCGCATCCAAATATTATTTACCAATTATTAAAAATATAATAAGCCACACGGCCACAGAGCTCCTCGGCCGGGACACAAACGGCACCAGCACCAACAATCGACCCTGCGGCATTCCTGGCTTTGGAACATAAGATGGACCGAGGTGAACAATCTTAGCCAGGATGTCAGCTACATCAAGAAGCGGGTCAAATCGATCAGGCGGACCCTCCGGAGGGCCAACCTCTAGTGATAAATCTTTTCTATGGACATAATTCCCTCCCCTCCCTCCTTTTTCCTTGTTCTCATGATTAGTGGGCTTGGGGGATTAGTGTTAGGTTAGTATAGGTTGTTAGTTTAGTTATTGTTAGGGAGGGGGGTGAGGGTCCTGATTCTTTCTACTTTTCCTAATTAAGTGTGTGGGTGGGTGGGTGTGGTGCAATGTTGGGGTTCCTGTGTGTTTCCCAAAAAATATATATATATAACAATTTTTTTTTTTTTAAATATGAAGGAAAAAAATATATATATGATTGTTTAGGATAGTAGAGTATGTGTGTAGGTTAGTATGTGTTGTCCTCCATGTGTCCTGTCTCATAATGGTGGGTGGGGGATTGATGTTTAGAACGATTCTTTATATGTGATCAGTAAGTTTAGCTTAGGTTAGTTAGGGACAGTTGTGGGTAATGAGTAGTCAGGTTAGATTAGGGTAGGTGTGAATTTTCCCTTAGTTTCCTCTGGTGTGATTAGTTTTGAATAAATATATAGATAACCCTTTACATTATGTGTTAACTGCTACTTGATCATGGCCTTGGCATCAGTGTAGATGATTGTTGTTCTATGACATTTGTGTCCTATGCTACAGACAAATACAAACTGAGGTGTAAAATGGCAGCTACCCCAGTGCTACCTTGGTAAGAATCCACCATTTGTTTGAACCACCAATCGGAGTTGTCATGGATCACAAAGGATTTTTGTCGAGGTATGTTTTCTACTTCACTAAGTGTGCTCGCAGACTTGATATTGTGGGGACAGTTTTAGGTCTGACTGCAGTGTGATGTTCAGGGACACCTTCTAAGATGAGGTCTTGTTAACACTCTTGTCTTCTTGTCTTCATAACTGACATAGATCATTTGTGTCAATATTCAGCATGATTACCTATTTGGATGTTAACTCAGAAAGATTGATTCTTGCTGTGTTTTGTAGTGTTTGCTTAGATTAGACTGCACAGTTCTATGTATTAGTATTGCATGGTGACAACATTTATCAGCCACTATTAGTTGACTTTGATATCTCTTGAGGAAGCATTATTCTGTCCAACACAGCATGATGGTGTGTGGTTTCTCACTTCATCAGTTATTCTCCTCAGGATGGGCAGGCTATGATGCAATCCTGGCCACTGTGCAGATGGTTCTGACTACATGATGTCAGGACAGTTGTATTGACAAGCTACATGATTGGAACACAGGCACATTTGTGTTATCTACTGCACAGTTGATGTGTCAAATTACACAGAGCCATATTTGTTGTGCAAGTGCTATTTATTGAAAAGTGCTGTAGTGCAATGTGTACATTGTCCATGTTTGCTGAGTCCGTTCTATTGAAATCTTACATTGTGATCCCAGAGAAGGGGTGTAGGTAATGCTACTGACATGCTGGGGTGATGTTACAGACAGTGCAGAGGGACAGGATTTGCCGATTAGTAGGAGAGAGACATTAACTGGGCATGCTGACAAGTTATACAGTGGTTAGCAGAACAGTCATTGAGTATAGTTGTTGTAAGACTGGCATTTGACAAAACGTTGGACCTTGGTCAAAGTAGGCCATGGTGCAGGAACTAGTGCTTCCGGGTACTCTTCCGTGTGAATGTGATCTGTTCCATGTCTTCTTCTTCTGATGTGTGTGTTGCCTGCTTCGTCCTTGTTGTTGTTGGTTGTGAAGGGGCAACACACACCTCAGTGTTAGAAGACGTGGAGTCAGACATCCCGGTCGCTGCTCCCTGTGAAGGTCTTAAGAGCAGTACTGCAGCAAGGAGGATCTGCTGGTTCCTGAGAATAGCAGCCACATCACGATGGTAGGCAGCCAGGTCGGCCCTGAGGAAGTCATGATTGCATTCGTGCATGCAGTGGAAGGTTTGGGGTGTGAGGTGTTGTGGCAACTCCCTTACTGCAGTAGTGAATTCCTTGACAGTTTCTTGTAGTCCTTGCAGTATGGATGTTAGGGCTTGCATAGCTGCTGCCTGATCTGCAAATGACACCATTCACGAGCGCACCCCCTCAAGGCTGACTGCCATAGTTTGCATCCCCACCCGCACCTCCTTGGCCAGCTCCCGCTGTACTCCAACTACAGTTCTCTCAAAGCTGGTTCCAGTGTCATCTGAGTCCTCAGCTGTATTGGAGCTGGCAGGTCTTACAATCATCCTCTGCGATGGCTGCTTGTTCTGTGCTCCTCCTTGTGACTGAAGGTGGGGTCTGGAGGGTTTCTAGGACCTTTTGGATGGTCTCCTGGGGAATGTTTATGGGCTTGTCATCCATGTCATCAGGAAAATCTGGGACAGGCATATCGGCAGGAGATCCATCATCCTCTGCAATGAAACAGGGTACAATTAGTGTGTCTGTGTTGTGACAATTTTGACGTGACGTGCCTGCCTTTTGATGAATTCACTTTGTGATCTTGTTTTGTATTAATATCTGCAGTCCTTCAGATGGGCATTGTTTCAGGCCTATGGCCCACCTGTGTGTCACATGTTTGTTTTTGAGTTATCAGACTTGTCAGCCTCATTGCCTCTAGGTGTTGGTTTATGCCAAATAGATAATAGCCACCTTTTTGTCCTACTCGACCCTCCATGTACATCCATTCTCATGGTGAGACCTTTCACTGGCTGCAGGTGCCCTGGCAGCACACTTAACTATCAGGACCTGTCCCAATCCCTGATCTTTCACATCGACTTAATTGTACTTGACATGTTGCATATCCTATGCATGGCAATGTTATGATGTGATATGGATGTTGACATTGTTAATGTGTCCTGCTGATGTTGGGTAATGTGTGTTACATTGGATTGCCCTGATAGTCTTATCAGTGTGTTATTTTGTTCTCTGACTGTGCAGGTGTATTTCAGTGACCAGTTCCATGTGTCCCCTCCTCAATGCTGTTGTCTGAGCAGTATGACATGTTGCCTTGTTAGCCAGGCACAGGATGGACCCTGACATATGCAGCATGGGTGTGTCCTTAGTGCTGTGTCACTCCTATTGTTGTTTACATTGGCTGATGTTTGTGACACCTATGTGCATTGACATTTGAGTGTACTGGGGCCTTTGTCTTGTTTCTGGAGATTGTTGCAGATGTCATCCTCACCCCCTAATTTAGGTATGTATGTTCCATGGGGAGGTTACTGCCATTGGCTACTTGAGCTGCACACAGATCAGAGGTGGTAGTGGCAACTGTTGTTGCAGTTACATTGCAGTTGTCGGTTTGGCAAGAGGATTGCTAATAGGGCCCTAGTTAATGTAGGAGATATGTTGGCTGACGAGTGCCAGGATGTAAGTTTGACGTAGTGGCCTTCCCTCCTGTCGAGGCTTTCTCTTTGCTCCATCGTTGGCATGACAGCATGCCCCCATGGGACTGTTGTTGGTGTAGTGTAATGGTGTGCCCCAGCTTATGTTTGTGCAGGCCATGCCGCCCTGCCATGCCCCTTTACCCATGCCACTCCATGTATATGATTACTTACATGCAATGTGTAGTAGGTATTTCCCCCCCTGCTTACAGTTGACATTATTGCATTATAATTCCCCATGCGACTTACCCTGCATGTGCGTTGTATCGTGGTAGTCTGCGCTGTCCTGTCCTTGAATCCCTGTGACGATCTCCTCAGGGATGACGGCTGCGACCATCTCCTCCATGTGGTCCAGGGCCTCCTGGTGTGCTGGACTCCCCCCTACAGTCTGCAGTGCTGCCTTCCTGTTCCTGGCCATCTTTTCCTTGGTCGTGCGTTTGCAGTCATGCCAGCGTTTCTTACACTCGGTGACTGTTCTGCGTACTTCAGCCACACTGTTAATCTTGTCAACAATTTGTTGCCATATAGCCTCTCTCCTACTGACTGGCAACTTTGAGGTGATAAACAGTTGATGCTGTTGTTCCGTCACCTCTTTAACCTGCTCCTCTGCACTGAAGCAACACTTTATTTTCTTTCTATAAGTGTCCTGGTTCTTGTATGTATCGTCCTGGCTGGTTCCTGGTCTGCTGTCATCTTTCTGGGGTCTGTAGTGGCATCTGGGATCCATTTTGGCTCTCCTCTGGTGAACTGGCAGTGTTCGCGTTTTTTTTTTACGCTGTTACGTAAAAAAACTGCGCATATCCGGGTTGCGGTGTCGTAAATCGACCCACAGTCATTTCCGCCGCGTTAACGTCGTTTTCCTTTACGACTTGACGCCGCGGTGTGCATCAAAAATAATGACTCCCACCTGTTGATTGCGCCGCCGTGCGTCAAAGTATAAATATGAAGCCCGCACGGCGCAAAGAAATGACGTTAGCCGGTGGTAATTTTTTTGACGCAAAACTGCGCCGGCACAGTTTTGCGTCAAAAAGTATAAATATGGCCCCAAGAGAGTACCTCCTGGCGGCCACGTGCCTGTGTGCCACCAAATCCAGAAGTCTTTGGAGAAATGTCAGTGTCTCTTCCTGGCAATGACGGGCAAGGACGGTCCCGCCCTTGGCCCGGGCTTCGCCTGGGCACGACCTGCGCGTGTCCCGTGAGCGGGAGCGCGAAGGATAAATTTAAAGGGCTCCCGGGCTCTGTGGGCAGCCCCTCCTCCTCAGCAACGTCAGTTCGCGCCTCCCGTGGAGCGGGAGCGCGAAGGATAAATTTAAAGGGCTCCCGGGCTCTGTGGGCAGCCCCTCCTCCTCAGCACCGTCAGTTCGCGCCTCAACAACTCAGATATAGGCAAGAGCACAGTAGCTCTGGTACATAAAGGCAGGACACAAAAACACTTTGGCAAGCTCAACAATACCATGGAGGTGCTCATTCATCAGCTGGGAGTAGCGAGGAGACCGGAATCACCACCACCATGTAGGCAGCACAGGAGAAGGGAGTATGGCCACTGCCAGAGGAGTTTCCTCACTCAGGTCAGGGAGGATGAGGGCACTACATATTATAGACTCAGGAGAGAGTCCATCATGCATCTGCTCAACCAGGTTGCACCAAGGCTGCAGGCACCAACTGAAAGAACCACTAACAACGCTCCCAAACTCAAGCTGATGGCACTCCTCCACATTCTGGCATCTGGTTCATTCCAGACCACAACAGCCAGACAGGCAGTAACATCCCAGTCACCTTTCTCTGCAATCTTATAATCTGTCCTGGATGCAATCATTAGCCCTACACCACAGTACCTCTCTTTCACTAAAACACAACAACAACAGCTGGATACCAAGCTAGGCTTTCATGCCATTGATGGGTTTCCTCGTGTCTTTGGGCTATGGACTGCATACATATGCAAATGGTTCCCCATGCAGCAATACACATCCGAACAGGAACTGGAAGCGCACATACTCTATCAACATGCAGGCCATTGTGGACCATCGGGGGTTCTTTTCAAATATGTTGGCAAGATACCCAGGGAGTGAGTATGATACCTAAATCTTCAGACACTCCATCATCAATGGCCGGTTCCAGGAATGCATGATATGGGATTGGCCTACTTGTTGGCAAGCAAAACTGAAGACATTTTAGCCCCACTAACAGTAACAAATATATGACATAATAGCTTTCTCTATGTCTGTTGATGAAGATAGTGCCATATGCCTGACTGGTGTGCCTCACACATGCACTATGCATCATGGTACATGTGTGATGCAAACCCCCTAAGTCACACATGTCAAGACACGCAAAGCCACTTCCTGTGCCGTTGAATGTCATTAAGGTGCAAAGCAATACAAAGCTGGCTAAAATGCAGTGTAGCATCAATGTGTGCAAGAGAGGGGTTCCATAGGTATTCTAGAGGTGTCTCCATTCAACTCCCATGGTTCATGAGGAATCTCATGTATCCCACACCAGGCATATTTTGGAATGTGACAAATCAATTGGGTCCCTCAGGCGATCGGTAACAAGGAAACTGAACTGAAGTCGGTCAAGTCACTCCCACTTCCTACGCATGCTGCAGCCAGTGGCTAACATATGTAGACGATCATGACTCTGAGGGCACATCATGTGCAGGAAGGTTTACCTCTTGAACTTAGAGAATCCTGCATGCAATGCAGGTACCCAGGTACTGTGGTTCAAGTGTGTCTGTGTCTGTGCTTGGCAGCACATTGGCCCATATAAAATAGGGTGCATTCCTGTCCTTTCCTCCTGTGCAACTGCACAATTGGCTGCCCAGTACCAACACAGGCAACCTTGCACCGTGGTGCAAGTGGGCCTGCATTGCATGCAGAATTGTATCTGTCAAGGAAAGGGCACCTTCCAGTACAAAGCAATCCTGAGAGATGTTTTCCTCTTCGAATGTGTCGCAGAATTCAGCACATATGGAAAGAGGGAAAAATGGGGATCAATTAAAATATTTCTCCTCTTTATGCTCACTCTGGGAGGCACAAGTTTTGGTGATGCCCTAGGCTTATGTGAATAAGAAAGTCTGGAGCAGGGTCAAAATCCATTGGTGTTGCAAGTGAAAACCCACCTCAACACCCAAGCAACACCTTCCTGGTGCAGAGTAAGGCAAAATAGCAACTTCCGCTGCATTGTCTTACTATGAGGCCATGCAAAGCCACTTAAAGAGGTTTTGTGTGTCCTCATAGGTAGGGTTGCCACCAAAGGGCAAAAAAAAGTGACGCTCTGGGGACACAACCCTCTCATAAATATTCCCCCTTTGGTGCCACTGTAGGGGAAGAGATCAGGGATGTACTGTACGGGCTAAATATTGTGCACTACTGTTCTTTATTTAAAATTCAGTGCAGTGCAGACAGATGACTTGCAGCACTGCGCAGTGCTTCTTTCCCAAAAATCTGGGCCCTTGTGTCATCTGTACATAGTGGCAACAATACACTGGAATGTGGAGACAATGATGTGGCACATTGACATCGACTTACGAATCTGTCAATGGCAGGAGTGACAGTACATCTGTGAGTAGCAAAGTGTCATTTTACTCTAGGTGGATGGATGGAGCCACATCAAATGCACAGGGTAAAGAATCCTGAATTAAATCAATCAGCAGCACAGACAAGGCAATTATGAGTAAAAAGCCAACACAAGATCAATAACTGAGGTGAGTGTTTCTTCAATGGTGTACAAACAACTGCTATCAATCAAAGTTGAACAAGGTCAGTGTTGTGAAAACAAGTACTGTGGAAATGAGCAAGCGTGTCACACTTGGCTGTTAACTTGTATGTTACCCAAAGTGTCAGGAGCAACAACAGAAGAAGTATGTTGAAAGGCCATGTATGGCATGCCATGTCATTATAGGCCCCAGAGATGTGTAAATGACAATTCTGGATAAGATTGTGACACCAACAGTACAGAACACACATATGTCTCAGCAATACTGAGTGTACATACACACATACATGTAGCTTGAAGGTTGCATTGACTGTGATGGCTCAACGTTACATGGGGTAATCATGCCAAATGTAAAGCACATATATGCTGCAATGTGAAACTCACTAAGCTAAGAACAATGCTGCGAAACATGCCATGCATCAGTCACCACTGCAGATTAAATTTCAACCTGGACAAGGCACTACATTGTATTCAGGATTTCAATCTCAACATACATTTGCAACAGCAATAAGGCAAAAATCAAGACATGGAACAACACAATCCCTTACAAGGCAGTGTCATACACATACATGTTAAAAACAATGTAATGTGTTTAAATATGGAGTACACAGCTTCTTGTAACAACATCCGTGTGCCCTGCATAAACCATGTATTGCCCACGTTTCAAAATCAAAGTTCACTAGGAAAAAAATGTCCTGCCAAGAAATCAATAGTAGAATGCTGACAATAAATAGCATTACAATGCATTTGACATGTTTGACCTGCGTCTAATTGATGTATGAAAATCACATTGCAAAGTTTTTGAACAATGAAACGGTTGTGCCAAATGTCATGTAAGCTGCCAACCAAATCTGTTGTTGAACATGGACATTTGTAAGTGTCAGTTTTAAACATGTTGTCAATGTCACAACTTAACTAAGGAGGAACAACTAGCCACATTTCAGATCAATTACCTATCATTTCTCACATGTTGTGAGTGCACCGACCACAGAGTGACCAGGAACATTTCAAAATACACATCAGAGTAAGCTACTGCATGCACATGAAAATCTGGATAAGAAGAGTACAATGTATCAGATATGCTCCTCATTTGCTATTACACAGAGAGCTGAAACAGACCCGTGTAAACCTATGGGCAACTGTATAAGTAAAACATATTCCGAAATATCATAAGAAAAAGTGCACGAGTCACACAGTATCCATGGCACACATGGACAGAAACGTAGTTGTAACAGAGAGCAAAAGCATGGACTGTTGTAATTTCTGTTTAACTTTCAGCAAACAAAGAATGTGGTCTCCAACCATGGGTTATGACCCCAATACTGCATCCCCATACTGAGCTGGAACGAAAATAGAGCCACTGGTCAAGAACCGCAACATTGTGAAGAGAAACTTTGGTGTGCTGAAGTCCAGGTTCAGATCCCTGGACATCTGAGGAGGTAGATTGCTCTACTCTTCCCCTTTGGTCTGCACAATCATATTAGTACGTGCTATTCTCTACAACATCTTTCTAAAGACAAATGTCCTTTGGGAAATTCACTATGATGACGAGGGCCCAATGGAGGATGAGGATGGGGATGGAGGAGAGATCCAAAATACAGGGGCTGTGAATATGCAATGTACCCACATTGTGCAATTGTTTTTTCCTGAGTTATATGTACTTTGTTGGACTGAATATACAAACATAATAGGATGGTTCAACATGTAAAAAAATTTTGCATCCATTATTTGTGATGGTGTCTATGTCACATTCCCAGTAAACATCTACTCAGCCTACCTTGTCAACTAGAAGTAGGCCTCAAAATTTAACTATCGTCCTCAGACATGTTAACCAACATTGCTAACCAACATTGTGACATGCCTCACATCTATCGTTTGCACATATACAGTACTGCAAAGTGAAGCAGTGTACTGCATTGAAGGGGCAGGCCTGCTATGCCACATTTCCAGATCCTAATTTATCATACATCTCCCCTTGCACTTGAGCAGTGAAGAACTGCATGGCTAGCAGTCTTGCTGAGTTATTCAACAGCTAGGTTTACAACAAATGGTCCGCAGTGAAGTTAGGAGTACAAACCATCAACTTGCATACCTGAGAATAACCAAACATTGCAGTGTGTCTCACCAATGAGTTACCCTTTCGATTAATGATGTTTTGCTCTAACTCATGTTGTAGTAGATATCATCAGAGATCATGAGTGACATTTGTCATGGACAAAGGGCTACTGTCTTGAAAACATGTAAAAGCAGTAACTTGGAAAAAACCCATACATGCATGTTTTGTTTTCCCTAAAACAAAATACATGTGAACTTTTGACATGTAATGCTCAGCAATGCAATGATGACCAAAGGACTGTATAATTAAAACATGATCAGAAGACATTGCACAGTGCATAAATGGCCAGAGCACTATGAAATCGGATGGCTAATATGCAAATATATGAACACCTGAAGGATATGGAAATGTCAAGAATGTGATTGCACTTGGATCAAATGTCAGAGAAAAATGCATGTGCATACACACAAATAATTGCACGTGGTCAAATGGAGTGATTTAGATGTGAACTTACCTTAGCAAAGCAAGAGTTGAGCACCTCTGATCTGAGTTTACAAGCGCATACTTGAGTGGGTCAAAAATATACTATCCACCCAAAGGTGAAATGTAAGTTGAGTATGAGCCATTACATACCATTACATATGGCTATGTCAGGGAATGCAGTAAGCACACACAAAACCTCCACTCAGAGTCTATGTAGTGCTACCAACGCTGTCAGGAGTAAGATACACATTGTATGTGAATGGCAGCATCTTAATACTTGAACATCACAAGTAATTAGGATTATTTAACCATTTTTCACTGCAGTGGTGAATGAGTGGTCACTCTTCAATTCAAATGATTTGTTGCTGAGTAGCATACTCACCCCAGATCTACATCATGTTGTATGATATATGTGGTCATGATAATACCATGTGTGGCACATGTGGGCCTGGGTAAGACATTCACAACCAAAATATTGCAAGATAAAACAGACTGTGTATGCAGAGATTGGTTGTGCTGCTAGAGTATGTTCAGCTACAAACCCGCTGCCACAGTCCAAAGTGAGTGTAGTACCAAAGTGTGCAATGAATGAGTCTGTGCCCTGCACTTCATGATATATGTTTCTGGCTTACATATGTAATTCATAGTATGGCCATCATGTTGTCCTGTGAGTGTAAACAGATGGGCATATAATGTGCATGCCCACACAGTGCAGTACAGATTGTCTTTCTATGCCACATAAATGTTTTCAGGCACATAGCAAGATAAGTACGATATCTAACATAACTTAAAAATGTTGACTCTTGACCTGTGCTTGTGCTGAATTGGC
The DNA here is from genome assembly GCF_031143425.1 of Pleurodeles waltl. Taxonomy (NCBI): domain Eukaryota; kingdom Metazoa; phylum Chordata; class Amphibia; order Caudata; family Salamandridae; genus Pleurodeles; species Pleurodeles waltl. The sequence continues at coordinate 240,864,509 of NC_090437.1, read as the reverse complement.
CACCTAGACCCAATGCAGGAACACTTGCCCATGAGGCAAGTGTCCGACTGTTACATGCATGGATGGATGTGACTTTGATGGGGCTTCTTACTGTAAACCCAAAAATGCTGTTAGCCCTAGTACTCCATCTATGTTTGCTGCTGTACACAGGATACAAAGATAAGCAAAGTAAAGATAAGATGTCAAGGCCTAACTATGGCATATCACTCCTGTGAAGTTAGTATCACTGACTCTTTGTATATTTGCCTGGTGTCATCTCTCAGTGAATGTACATATTACCGTCTGATGTGAATGCCTACCCACATGCAAAGGTCAAGGAAGCCCTTCTTATGTGCTGAGTATTGCAATACATTGAGATATTATTTATAGTGGCACTTGGGATTCTTCACACTTGTCTGGCCTACTCCAGTTGAAACCAAGATGCTCAAACAACAATTGAACAGAGTGAGCAAAGACATGTTCCAGGGTGCGTTGTGGATGAGTCACACATATTCTGTTAGACACAAAGCCTAGACAGCAGATGTGCATGTACAACAACATTCCATGGTGGAATTTGGCTAGTTTGGTGTAGTAAATGGAGTTTGGCCAACATTCACATGTGTCATATTGACCTAACGCCATACCTATTACCTCTATCCACGTAAATGTCAAACAGGATGCCACAAACACTCTAGACTGGCTAAACCTGCCAATCCCTTTGCCTCCATGAGTTTGTATTGCATCTGTAACACATCTTATTGTAGGAATTCAGAACGTTGTTATTAAGTCAGATAAAAGACATAGGGCCTCATTACAACCCTGGCGGTCAAAGACCGCCAAGGCTGTTTTGGCGATTGTACCGCCAACAGGCTGGCGGTGCAATCTTGCCTATTACGACCACGGCAGAATCGCTGTGGTCACACCGCCGGGACCGGCGATTTACTGCCATGGTTGTCCCGGCGGTTTTAATCCTCCAGGGCAGCGCTGCTTGGACCGCTGCCCAGGGGCTTATGAGTCCCCTTCCCGCCAGCCTGTCCATGGCGGTAGAGACCGCCAGCAGACAGTGAAAAGCGCGACTGGTGCAGCTGCACCCGTCGCATGGCCGCAACACCGCTGGCTCCATTAGGAGCCGGCTCCCATGTTGTGGCTGACATCCCTGCCAGCCCAGCGGAGATGTCAAAATGGGGCCGGCGCGAGTGCGGCTGCATTGGCAGCCGCACGGCGGTTAAACCTTGGCAGGCGGCGGTGGCCGCCCGCCAAGGTTGTAATGAGGCCCATAATGGTGAATACGGTAGTTTATGTCATAGGCATTGCAAAGAAACACATTGGACCAATAAAATTCCTACTCTGCAGCTACCTATGTTCACCCAAGAATAAAACAAACTGAAAAAGAAATAAGAGTAATGTCTTCACACATCACTATATGCACGTGTAATCCTGCTCAATATATTGTCACTCAATATTTCACCATGATGAAGGCTAAACATCAAGCATAGGCACACTTTTACCACTGGAAATCCAGACATATGAAGATATCAAGATTGTCATGTCAGAGAAGAGATGCAAGGAAAGCTACCCCATAGTGTGTTTACCTGCATTGCACAGTTCACTGTAGTTAATGCAGACAATAGGCCAGTTGTTGGGTTAGAACCCACACATTTACCCATTTGAGCATTGCATTGCCACCGTTAAGCAGGTTGTAAGCTGTGTATCAGCATCAGTGCATTAAATAAGCTTTGTGACAAGTGTGTTGTGCGTTATACACACATTGGCTATTTTAGTACAGATGCATCAGAAAAATTATGCACTCATGAAAAACTGGCAGGATACAGGCAGGAAATGATGCATTAGATGTGGTAGGCTGCAAATTAGGAAGTGTGAACATACCTTCACTTTCTTTTACACTCTGTTAGTCTGTGCTTTGTGTAGAAGGTTGTTTTTGAGTGTCTGACAGTAGAGTATGTGTTTTGATAGTGTGAGTCTGTGTATTGTCCATCTATTGTCTCTTTCCCATTCATATTTTGCCTTGTGTCATTGTTTTGTATAGTGCATAGGACTGGGCAGTTGATGTTGACCTGCCCTATGTCAATGTGAAAGGGCTAAAATGCACTGTATTTAAGCAATATGATATATTCCTGTCCTTTCTGCCTACACTTCATTTCAGCTTAGCACCAATGTAGCCCTCCTTGCACCATGGTACTTCCCTTGGGGACAGAATACATTTTGTGCAGGATTTCACACTTCCCTAGGTTTACTATACTTTGTAAATCTGGGTCTGCGTCAAATTCCATGAGTGATGTGTGGGAAAACACACCGCAATACCCACTGAATGCCTCCCAGATGCAGAGTTAGGTAACACATTGATTTGTACAGCATTGCCTTACTCATGATTTGTAAGATCACTTAAAGCCGTTCACTACGCCTTTGCGTGGCTCTATAAATCTTTATGAGAGCCTTTCGTCATGCATGTACAACTTTATTATTGAAAAAATGACGCTGGGCTCTCACAACTAAGCTCCTACAAATGCTGCAGAATGCAGCACACATGGAAAGAGGACAAAATGAGGAGAAATCAAAGCAGTTCTCCTCTGTCTCCCTCCCCTGGGGAGCCATAAGGTATTTGCACATCCCATTATGCAATTAATCACATCCTTGATGCATGCTCAAGGCATGTCATGAAGGCAACATCTGAACTCCTCCATCCAGCCTAATCAGGGATACAAACTGGCTAGATGGGTGCAATGAGGCTGGGCATATTGCCAAATGTGTTAGTGCAGTTTTGTACTTCTGAAACACAGAGATTTTATAGTTTACTCAATAAAAAAGTTAATATATGTAAAACCAATTCTCACAATTCTATGTCCTCTTTCATGTGACCTAGGTGGACTTCTTCCATTCTCTTGGGGGGAGATGCGATCATTCCAGGACCCCAATGTTACCAGTAATTATTATGAGTACATGTATGTACTATTTTTATGTCTGTGTATGATCTATGAGGAACTGTCCAAATGTGATGTGTGGTGGGAGGTAACATTCAGCCACCATCATTGAGCTGTCAGCCTGTGAATATGTAGAGAATGGGCCCAAGGTTTGTTTAGGACTGCTCATGGTCAAATAATTTTGAGACTGTAAAGTGTATGTAAGCAGGCCCACAGAAAGTACACATCTATTAAGATGTACTTAGAGTGGCATATCCATAGGCACATAGCTCTGGGCACAGTGAGCATCTATCATCTGGCACACGTTCTGCATGTGTTCCACACAGACACATTACCTGGGTCAACAAATCGCACAAAACATAAGGGCCCATATTTATACTTTTTGACGCTAAACTGCGCTAACGCAGTTTAGCGTCAAAAAATTTAGCGCCGTCTAACGCCATTCTGAAGCGCCATGCGGGTGCCGTATTTATGGAATGGCGTTAGCCGGCGCAAGCAGACCGGCGCTGCCTGGTGTGCGTGGAAAAAAAACACGTAGACCAGGCAGCGCCGGCGTTGGGAAAAAATGACGTTAGGGCGTCTTAAAATGGGGCAAGTCAGGTTGAGGCAAAAAAATCGCCTCAACCCGATTTGCGCCATTTTTTTACGACGCCCAGACGCCATTTCATGACTCCTGTCTTAGTAAAGACAGGAGTCATGCCCCCTTGCCCAATGGCCATGCCCAGGGGACTTGTGTCCCCTGGGCATGGTCATTGGGCATAGTGGCATGTAGGGGGGCACAAATAAGGCCCCCCTATGCCACCCAAAAAAAATTAAAAAATATAAAAAATTATACTTACCTGAACTTACCTGAATGTCCCTGGGGTGGGTCCCTCCATCCTTGGGTGTCCTCCTGGGGTGGGCAGGGGTGGCAGGGGGGGTCCCTGGGGGCAGGGGAGGGCACCTGTGGGCTCATTTTGAGCCCACAGGCCCCTTAACGCCTACCCTGACCCAGGCGTTAAATAGTGGCGCAAATGCGGGGTTTTTTGACCCGCCAACTCCCGGGCGTGATTTTTGCCCGGGAGTATAAATACGACGCATTTGCGTCGCCGTCATTTTTTTAGACGGGAACGCCTTCCTTGCATCTCATTAACGCAAGGAAGGCGTTCACGCAAAAAAATGACGCTATTTGCCAATACTTTGGCGCTAGACGCGTCTAACGCCAAAGTATAAATATGGCGTTAGTTTTGCGCCGAATTTGCGTCGAAAAAAACGACGCTAATTCGGCGCAAACGGAGTATAAATACGGGCCAAGATATTTAGTCAAAGTATATTGTGGCATGGTGAAATATTTTTTTGCTTAGCAGGTCTGTGCAGGAATCAGTTGGGTCCCAATTTGTGCAGGAAGGTGGGCCAGATGATGTGTATTAATGATAGACAGCCATTGTTGAAAAACATGGACAGGAGATGTTTAATGGAATCAGATTCACAAATGTTGTGACCCTAAAGCATACATTCCAACTAAATTCAGCCTCATCTGTTACACTAACCAAAATGGTTGTCAAACATACCTGCTGTGTTATGCACTACAGGGCTTATGTTTTGAGAGCCCTATATCACTTTATTTACACTGTAAAGTGGAACATGCATGATGCTGGCTCTCAGTCCTATTTCTGAAGCCACACAAAGCCATGCTGTGTGGCTTTGGTTGAACTTATAATTCTTGAGTAAGACAACGCAGCACTATTAACTGCATTGCTTTACTCTGTACCCAGGAAGAGGTCCAAGGGTGTTGCAATGGGTTTTCTCGCACAACACCCATGGACTTTTGATTTTTCGTCAGATTTACTAAATCATGGTAAACATGGGGAAGCACAGAATCCATACACCTCCCAAGGTGAGGCCTAGATATGGGAGATTTATTTTATTCACCTAATTTTATTACTGTTTTCTATGTGTTCTATATTCTGCAGTACACATAGAAAGAGGAAAATGGCACTTATGATTGTTTCTGCGCAGGAAGGTGTTGCTTCATGCACAAAAACAATCCTACATGCAAGGGAGGCACCCTGACACCATGGTGCAAGGGTGTGTGTGTTGGCAAAAGGCTGTCAAAACAGCCCAGGCGGAGGGAGAATGGACAGTAATGCAACGGATTGCATAGATACAGTGCATTCCTGCCCTTTCACTTTGGCATAAGGCAGAGCAGTAAGGTGTCTTCATGCGCTACCCTATGCCAAACTCTGATAAATGAGGGCCTAGAGAGTCATAGAAAACAGATCTTTCCCTGTAGCAGTCTGACAAAATGTATGCTAGAATATGTCAACATGTATGTCTGTGGCCCCTGGGTTGCCATCACTATGTAAACACAATAGAGTATGGTAGTGCAGCGTATGTTTCAGGTGGTGAATTACCTACATCTTTATTAGTAATGTGTTTGTTCCAAGACTGACAAACAATTACATGCCTACATATCTGTCTGTTCATGTTTGTGAACCATAGGAATGGACTGTTAAGCTATTGGATGTGTTAGTGTACTATGACCTATGTCTGTTGTGATACAGCCTCTGTGGTACTTGCGCCACCCTCTAAATTAGAGAGCAAGGGTCTAAGTCTCATAGCAAATACATGACTCTGCAAGATGACTAGTCAGTCAAGCAGACACACATGACTGAGATGCTATTTTCAGGTAATAATGTCTGGCTCTAAATGCAGCCTTGGCATGATGTATGTACATGAGCATGTTTAAGTATAGCTCATCATGTTTTCTGCACGTCTGCAGCTGGAGATAATGTTGACATTTCCGTACTATTGCCTGTGGCTAAATGCTATTGATGTCCCCAGAGAATGTTCTAGAGGGGAAACATTACAACCCCATATCTTAGAATTGACTATGTTCCACTGTGTGAGTTAACACAGCTACATACGCAGCCTTCTGATAGTCCAGATGGGATATGCAGAGGCAAGCCACTATGCCTGTACTGTTTCACCCTATCCACTTAAACTTATGTTCATGATCAATGATGTGCACATTGCAGGACGCAACTTAAAATCATAATTTAGATTAACCAGGCCCAGATGGCAAAATGTAGATCAGGACATCTTCATGAGTGTGAATATGCTTCCTGTATTATATGGTATCCATCTCATTGTGAGTACTGTTAAATGTTGTGCTCCCACACAGATGGCATTTGACTCACTTTACCAAGTTCAAGTAGGGGATGTATATGTAGTCACAACATTTTGGCCATATATCTATCCCCATTGCTCTTGTAGTTTGGATCAGCAAGATTTGAAGTGTGTTACAATGTCAGGCTATATATCTGAGATATCATGTACATGTACTGATTTCTCTATTTGCACCCTAGACAACATGACAACTGATGAGACCAAACATTTGAATTCCGGTGGGAACATTACCGCCATGTCTGGCACATAGCAAAGTTTCACAGTAAAATGCTAAAACTGTAGGTGCGAGCCAAAAAAGTGTGGTCTTGGAACATTGCCCAACCCGCAAAACCTTTAGAGCCACCCTCACCAACTTGCGCGGACAGACCAGGTCCAAGCCACACCACGTCTGGGCCAAGCCAGACCAGTGCAGGTCCAAGCCAGCCAAAGCTGGTTCAAACTGTTGTTACACCAGATCCCCCCGCAGCCATACAGTGTGTGTCCAAATAGTCCAGGAGGCAACCCCTACAGCAATCGGAGTTCCACTACACCATTATCCAGGAACTGCACAAACATAGGCCCTGATTTATACTTTTTTTTGCGCCACATTACCGTCATTTATTGACGCAAAAGCAGCGCAAACTTGCAAATTACAATTGTAATTTGTAAGTTTGCGCCGCTTTTTTGTTTCAATAAATGACGGTAATGTGGCGCAAAAAAAGTATAAATCAAGGCCTTAATCAGAAACTGAATGACATACATGAGGAGCTAGCCCAGCAGAGCATCCGCCTGAGTAACCTGGAGGAGGCAGTTAAGCAGATTTCCATGCTGCTGTGAACTTTTGGATTTGTTGATTTTTTTGTGTATATTAAAACATTTTAGGTAGTCATTAGTTAGAGTAGGTTTAGATGAGAAGGTTTTTAGTGTTTTTTTAGTATTTTTAAAGCGTTAAGGGCCAGATGTAGGAAACGTTTGCAAGTCGCAAATGGCCCAAATCGCAATTTGCAATTGCAATTTGCGACCCCGCAAAATCGGAAATTTCCGACTCGCAAAAAGCGTCGCGAGCCATTACCGACTCGCAAAAATAGCGACCCCATTTTGCGACTCGCAAATTCGAAGTCGCAATTTGCAAGTCGCAACCCAAATGCAATAGCCACTCGCAAATTGCGACTAGTCGCAAAAAGCCCATTTTGCACTTCCAATTTACCACTAACTCAGAGAAGGTGGTAACCATTACCAAAGTATAAAAGGAGACCCAGAAGGCATCTGGGTTACTCAAGATGGCGGAGATATATGTGATAGGAATGAGGAGGAGAGCCCACGCCGCACAGCAGAGGAGGAGGAGGAGGAGGAGCCAGAGACGGGAGAAGATATACAGAACCAGGCAGACACTTTTCCAACAAACTGAGGAGGAGATTTATGATAAACATAGACTCAGCAGTGCAGCTATACTAGATTTAATAGAATTACTCAAACCACAGCTACAACGCCAGACGCATGTGCAAGTGCTTTGCTCACTGTACCCCTTGGCCTCGGCTAGCTATCAGGGGGTCATTGCTGTGGCAGGTGGGGTATTCCAAAGTTCACTCTCACGGTTCTTCAGGGCATTCCTAGATGCCTTACTCACACACATGTCCAGATACATATACCTACCCAGGAATGAGGCAGAAATCAACAGCACCAAGTTGGAATTCTACAGGATTGCCAACTTCCCCCATGTCATAGGGTGTGTAGACGGGACACATATACAAATCTGCCCTTCTGCAAATCTGGAATATCTGTACCCACTCACTTAACATCCAGGTGGTATGTGACGCCCATTATGAAATCACTGGCATGGTTGCCAAATTTCCAGGGAGTACTCATGACTCATAAATTTTTAGGCACAGTGGGATACACCAACGCCTAGAACGAGGGGAGTTTGGAGACGGATACCTCCTAGATATAGCTGAATACACCTTACAGACATACACACAGGTCAATGTGGAAACCATCTATGCCCAGCTAACATTGTACATTTTTGCCAAACAGGTGACAGTGCATATGCACTTCGACCATGGATACTTACCCCGTACTTAACACCCAGCAATGAGACAGAGAGGCGATACAACAGTGCACATAAGAGGACCAGAAATATAATTGAACGGACCTTTGGACTGCTGAAAGCAAGATTCAGATGCCTCCACAAAAATGGAGGTGCTCTCCAGTATACCCCAATAACAGCTTTCAAGATTGTAGTCGCATGCGCAATACTGCACATCATTGCCACCAGACATTGGCTACCTCTCACCCCTGAAGACCCTGATTCGGAGGATGAAGAGCAAGAGCTACCACATCGCCATCATGGGGATAGAGCATCGCAAATCAAGGCAGACTGAGACGGGAACACATTGCAAACCAATACTTTGGAAGGTACGTGCTAACTGTCACCACACTCACTAATGTCACACACAAAGAGTCCAGGTGTTAAGTGGAAAGAACAAGTGATTTAATTTGTGCAACCAAAAAAACGATATACATTGTCAACAGTTCAGGGGCTGTAATAGTCCACCTGGCATGGGACACATTGACTTCATGTGCCCCGACCCCAGGACAGTGTGGAGCTAAAACCATATGTCAGCCTCGGCCTGCATGGCTGGTACCTGGGGTGTCAGCAGTGCCCTGCCTTGCGCTTCCACTGCGCAACACCCTGGTGTCACTGGCAGAGACACTGCTGATGGTGGAGCCCTCCTCGCTATCTTACGGCATGTCGGCCGCGCCCCTGGCCACCTGCCGTGCCTCCATCAAATCAACAGCGTGGCTGAGACGGCCCAGTCCACATGCCACGTCACTGGCAAAGTGGCCCATGTCAACTTGGAGGCTGACCGTGCACCTAGAAAGGCCAGTAGTGGTCACCACCAGCCTGACTATGGATGCAGACATGCGGTCCAGCCCGTTCAGTAGCTGCCTGTCACGACGCCTTGCACCCTCTGTCTGCGATGGGAGTCCAGCCACAAGTTGTCGCATGGAGAGTGCAAGGTAGCCCATATGTGTGTTAATTTGTTGCAACTCTGTATGCACAAGCTGCATGCTACTGCCTTGATTTCGCTCCATGCGCCTCAATGCCCCTGTAATTCTCCTAATCTCCTGTGTTTGCAGGAGCTGACCCCGTAGGAGTGCGGCCTCAGCACGTGACATGGAGGCGTCCCCTGAGTCTGCCTGCCGCTGTGATGGTACATTTCCACATCGCCTGCGACGCAGAGGAGGTTCTGTGTCTTCTAAAGTGGCACTGTGGCTGGGACCAGGTGCTGGATCACACACCAGTATGCCAACTGGTGTATCATGAGGGGACTGAGTGTTGGTGGTGCAGGTCTCAGTGGTGGCTGGTCCTGATTCATCTGTTGGCTGCTGGCTGACCAGTGGCCCCTGGCTGCTTTGGCTGGTGGGGGTGTCTTGTGGGAGACCTGTGGGACATAGGGAACACACTGTCAGTATCTACTATCTGTTATCAACTTCCTAATAAACTGTTGCCTATAAACTGCCTACTTGACTACATTGCCCATAATGCACCATTCTGGTGATTGCTACTCTGAAATGGAGCTATTTTGGTTGCGCATGCTACTGTGTACAAGGTGGGCGAGTCTAGAATGTGTCAAAACTATACTCTTCCCCAGGGAAGGCGTAATGAGGAGAAATATCATAATTTCTCCTAGTTTTTCCTGCTTTCAATGTGTGTTGCATTCTGCAGCGCACATCGAAAGAAGAAAACAACTTCATGGATTGTTTTTGTGCAGGAAGGTGTCTTTTCATGCACATAAACAATCCTGCATGCACCAGAGGCATCCTTGCACCATGGTGCAAGGGTGCTTGCATTGACGTAAGAAAACCATAATGGCCCCAGCACCGGGAGAGAGGACAGTAACATACCTTATGTTGTAAATACGCTATATTTCTGCCTTTTCCATGTGGTGCAGGGCAGCACAGCAAGGTCACTTGCTGCACTGCCCTGCTCTACTTTCTAGTAAGTATGCCCCTTAGTAGTTGCAGTTCAGCTTAACGACATCCAAGGTGTAGCACTGAGTTTCTACATCAGTAAGTGGCACGGGTATAATGCTATACAGAAGGAGACTGCCCATGAATATCTGCTTATTGCCAGTGCATGCATTCTGATAGTACTCACAGTATCTCTTCAGTTGAAGCTTTGCAGCTGACATAGGTGTATGATGATATTGTAATGATAAGTGTGCAAGATATCTGTAGTGTGTGAGCATGTGTTATGGGCTCACCTGCGGCACAGGGCCCATTTTATGCAGTTCTGCAATTGTGTGATTAGTTGACCTATTTCACTACGTTGCACTTAAAGTACGGATGCTTATTGTCACACCATGATGTTCAGTAGCTCAAAGGGATTTGCAAACTATGGCCATGACAGGGGTGGTCCATGATGCTTGACCTTGTCAAAAAAGTGATAGGGTCTGTAGCACAATTTCCCAAAGATGGTAGCAAGAGACTTTTGTGTTTGCATATCCACCTTTGTTTTTAGTTAGCCCTACCTCAATCAGATATACAAAACAACTCTTCAAGGTAGTGCATTTATTTATAGGTGTGTTTATAGACCAATTCACAGTAGCAGTTCTGACAACAACAACCCCAACATTGTTTGAGAGCCAAAGGATGTCCAGACAAAGTCCATGGGGGATACATGTCATGTGACGTGGAGGAGAGGAGGTTTCCAGTGAGGAGGAGGTCTAATTTGCCAATCGGGAAGGAAGGCATCATTGACAGTCCACAAATGGATCGATTAACAGTTGGGCACACAAAAAGGAGACAGTACCAGATGACAAGGACAATGCCATGATAATTAGCACAGGTCTAATCGGAAATTGGACAAGGGCCACAGACAAATGTAACTGACTAGTTATCCATTGAAAATTGGTTAAGTCCACATCTTCCTCCTCTGATGAGTATTGTGCCTCTCCTGAGGTGGTGGTGTTTGTGCAGGAGGCATCTAAGGAATACACACTCAGGGACTAAAGATGTGTCTCCCTTGTCCCCATCAGTATTTGCCTGTGCCAACAAGGAAGGCAGCACAGTGCTGAGAAGTACCTCCTGGCATGTCAGCACACCAACAATGTCTCTGCGAAAACCACTGATTGTTGTAATATAAGAGTTCTGCTTCCACTCCATAGATTCAAGGATGATGTGTATAGTCCTCAGCTGGGTGGCAACCTCATTGGTGTCACATCCACAGGGCTGCTATTCTTGCCTCTGCCTCATGACACCAGCGATGTCAGCCAGGGACTGTTCCAATGAACGGAGCCTAGGGGTAGGTGCCTCTTATTGCCTCGGAGGTATCATTATGGAGACTGACGCACTGATTGATTCCCCCTGGGGTGCCCCTATCTGTCTTCATCCCTGCCTGCACCTCATCTACTAGCTGCTGCTGGACTCCACCTGCTGTTGGAAGACAACTTTGGGTCCTCAGAGTCCAGGCTGGGCTTCAGCTGGCAGAAGGGTTATTACCCATGATAGGGGGTTCTTCTAGAGACCCATTGACAGTGTCATCCCCTCCAGAAACTGGGAAAGATGTTTTATTGGAGTCCAGGAGTTGCTCAAGGGTGTCATTGTTTATGGGGGTGGGATGTCATTGCCAGCAGGTTGGTCATTCAGAACATGTAGCTGGCCAGGAGCAGTGGTTTTACCCTCTTCAATCAAATGGAAATATGTAACTGGTGATCTATGCTAGATGTTGAGATGAATATTTTTGCTGACAAATAGACAGTATTCTCTCTCACTTTTAATTTAACATTGATGTGCAGGATCTAAGTGACTTGTAGGAATTGAGGCCAAGTTTCACTGTAGTTGCTTTTCAGATGGCAGTATCTGTGCATTGGAAACACACTACTGTTTGAAAGCTGTTTTTCAGGGCATGTCACACATTGCAACACAATTATATAGCTTGCTAGCCTGCCCTGATGGGGTAAGTTGAGGAAAGGTTCACATCTGCTTGGAGATTAGGTTTCATTTTCATGATGGCTATAATGAATGTGATTTCATGTATTGCCAGCACTGCTGTGCACATTGCACCAAGTCTCCAGGGTGCCTGCATTCCCCCTGGCCGTGCTCTGCCCACAGCTCCTGGGAAAGTGAGGTGGGTTTGGTCATGTATTAGATTTAGTCAGGCAGTCTGCCATTCACACAGTACATCACAGCAGTCTGCCTTTTTGTACTGTCTTACATGCACATTGTACATTCATGTGGCCATGGGCTCATATTTGACAAACATCCACACAACTCTACATAGCTAGGAACCTTGCTATACTGTAGGAAGGGCATGTACTTACCATGGCTGTGCTATTTCTGTATATTAGTGGGATTTTATTAAACACACACTTTGCTATATAGTTCTAAACAGTGGGCACTGTCTTCTAACTATGAGGGCATAAGCTGAGGCAAGGTAGATAGATTGCTGTTCTGAATCTCCCCAGAGTTGGTTATCTGCAGAGTATCACACATCATTTGACTCTGCCCCATTCACTTTTGCATGTACATGACTCCTCTGGCAAACCTCAGATAGGCCAAGATACTCCACTTTCTGTCAAACATACATCGACAATCTGGTGGCGCCAACACCAACAACATGAGTCATCACATCCAATTGACCAACATGGCTTCCTGTAATTGAGGGCTATGGGTCAAGCTGTACCCCACATTCTAATGGTGATGATATTCAGTGACATATACCTACCCTAGTTTGACACACAACTAGTCCAATACACCTCACCCTCCAATCAGCCTTCAATCCTGCCAATAGTTATGGCTACCTAGCTCATCCTGTCACTTCATAATACACTGTTCTACATCCTCCTGCTTTGACATATGTGGCATAGTACGCAATGTTTTTCATCGAGTTCCGTCCTCACATGTGCTACACCTTCACCCAGGTCCAGATCACATGTAGGATGTAGTACACCTATGTTCTCTACTATGTCTTTCCTTCCCAGCTGCAACACAAGCATAATACTATCAGTCACAACAGTCCATGTGTGTTGCTCAGGCTACATTGCAGGACACATGTCACTTTTCACCTCCTTACTATGCAATGCCTACCCGTTCAGACATAGGCCCTCATTATGAACATGGCGGTAAAGACCGCACCACCAGTGGTGGTGGTAACTACCGCTAACAGTCAGTCGGTCTGGCCCGCCATATTATGAAGCACATGAAAAACAAGCAGCCTGAAAACCACTCACCGCCAGCAGAGGAGTGCCAACAACGATGGCAGAGGCCACCCACAGGCCGACGGAAAGGCCCTACCTGCCCATCAAATAATGAAGCACTAGAACGCCATAATTTCCGGGGCAAGAACCACCACCACGGAAAGTTAGGTGGAAACAAACCAAATAAAAGGAAACACTCACCGGAGGCTCACACAGAACGCCGAATCAGACATGGATAGAGAGGTGCAAATCATGCCAGTCCTGCTCCTTGGCATATACCTCCATGACCAAGACCGCCGACGAAGACGACAACGGTAAGCGCTGCAACCTACTAAACAAGGGAAAAAAGGGCACAGTTACATACCCACTGACTCCGCCCACTCCGCAACGCACCCACAACCCCTCCAAACAGCACAAGCCATACACACCTGAACAAGAGGTACTTATCCAACACAAGGCCAAGACAACCTGCCCAAAGTACACACATGTGCACAACACCCCCCCCACAAAGAAACGATGAACCCCAGATCCAGAGTGTGCCAAAACCAACATTGGCCACACAAACTTTTATTAAGCTCCAGGAGCAACAGAAGTTCAACAGAAGGCCAATGGCCAGTCCATAGTCCAAAGGCCGATGGGCCCAAATGGCCCCAACTTGACTCCCACAAATGCAAATGGTACTCCACCTTCAAGGGGCAACAATGGTGCATCCAGGCACCTCAGGGAACAGGGGCAGGGGGTGGTGGGGGTGGTGACTTACGACTGGGAGGGGGGCTTGGGTTTACGTTTGGGAGCTGGAGGGGGCTTGGGTCTGGCCTTTGAAGCTGGTGGAGCGGCCTTGGACTGGGGAGCGGCAGATGTACCTGGGCCAGCACAGGGTCTTTTGCTCACAGGGGAGGTAGCACAGGAATGGAAGGGCATACAGGGGTGGACTGTGAAATGGGAGGAGTGGACAGGGCAAGGAGGTGGGCACGCTTAGGGACGAGACGGGGTGGGCCAGTGGATTTGAATAGGTCAACACGGGATAGGAAACGTTTTTTAGGGGCAGTCGGGGTGGACCTAGAGGAAGGTGTGGAAGTGGAGGTAGAGGGAGTGGTCGTAATGGTGTAGGTGTGCGTGACATGGATGCAGGAAACTGTACAGTATGCTGAAGTGTGGTGGATGTGTGTTGGGTGGGTGTCTTGGAACGGTTGAGTGTCTTGGGAGGAGGGGGGGTGGACACAGTGGGACAAGACAGGCTGCCAGTGTAAATGTATGTTGTCTGTGTGACTGCAAGTTTGGTGAGTGTGCTGTATGTGTCAACCAATGTCGTTTTGGTGAGTGCAGGTATGGTGTCTGGGGTGAATGAATGGATGTCTGATGTTGTGGTGACTGCCAGAATGGGGTCAGCAACTGTGAATGAGGGTGCAGTGATTATGAGTGTGCATGTAGAGGTGACAGACAGGGTGGCGGAAGAGGTGGACACGCTGGGGGAAGTGGATGTTGGTGTGTGTGCCTTTGTATGTTGGCTGTGTTTATGCCTGTGGTGGGAAGTGTGGTGCTTTTGTTTTTCAGTGTGCTTCTTGTGTGTTGAGGTGTGTTCATTGCTGTCAGAATGTGTGCTTAAGACGGGTGAAGGGAGTGGGGTGCTGGAAGGGGTATAGGTGGTTGGAGGGGGAACGGAATGACCAGGGACGCTGGCTGCCGTCAAAGAGGAGGCCAGAGCCTGAAAAGATCTCTGTAGGCCAGACACAGCACTGTGAATGCCATCCAGGTATGCATTGGTCTGCTGCACCATGGCTGCTAGCCCCTGGATTGCATTGACAATGGTTGTCTGCCCTACAGAGATGGTCCTCAGGAGGTCAATAGACTCCTCCATGAGGGCAGCATGGCTGACTGGGGCAGGGGATTAGGTGCCTGGGACAAAGGAGATGCCCACCCTTCTGGGTGAGCAGGCACGGGCAACTGGGTGAGGAGCAAATCGTATGGTGGTGATGGTATGGGGGTGGCGGAAGATGACACAGAATGGGTAGGCCCACTAGGGTCCACCACCACCAGGGAGCTCCCAATGGAGGAGGTATCAGAGTCACTACCTCCAGTGGTAGTTGCCTCCCCAGTGGTACTCCCCTCCCCCTCCAACCCACTGGTCCCCTTGTCGTCACTCGACTCGGTGGAACCGTGGGTCGCTGCATCCCCACTTGCCGGTGCCACTGCTCCCTCGCCAGATGATGCTGATGTACACAGACAACACAAGAGAACAGGGATGGGAGACAAAACAGGAGAGACATTTGTAAATAGCTGAATGGAGGTACATAACTGGTTCACACATACCCCCACCCTGCAAATATTCCACCATGCAGCACCTACCACTATGCACATGGCTATGCCCCTGACTAGTGGCCACAACCCTGCTCTACAACCATTTCCAACATCACAGAAGGACCTGAAGTACTACAGACCTGTCCCTTACAACCTAACTTCCCATGGAGGCCATTATGTAAAATGACATCAGTTAGAGTCCCTGCCACTAGACAGCATACATACTACAGCACACTCACACATCCATCAAGGAGGCATACAATGGTTTCTGTACTTACCCCCTTGTGTCTGCTGTGCAGCCTCCAAGTGCCTATGCAGGTCCAGATCCACCACCACCAGAATGCGACGCATTAGGAGGGTCAGTGCCCAACGAGCACCCCATCCTCATTGGGAGGACTTCCCCAGCTAGGTCTTGCAGGTCTTCCTCGCCCAGCGCCACAGGTCCTCCCACAGTGTCCTGCAGTGTGTGCTCTGTCGGTTGTAGACCCTCAGGGTCAGCAACTCCCTGGCGATGGCCTGCCAGAGTCCCGTCTTCTGATGGGCGCTGACCTATATGGGACACACAGAAAAAGTAACACAGAGGTCAGACAATACCCATTAGATACAGCTGGCTATACGTCCCCTATGGGACGGACACTTCCAACAGCATAACAGGACCTCATACACGTAGCATGTCATGAGTCCCACGACTGTACAGTGTCAAATCATGCACACATGTTTACAGCCATCTACCACCGTTACACATATCCATGCCCCCCAATTCGCCTACTCACCTGTACCTCTGGTCGACCACAGAGCTTGGCGTACAGATGTAGGACCCCGTCCTCCAGCTTGTCCAGTTGGTGGCCGGGGCCCTTTCCCCTGTCACGTGTGCCATTTCCAGGACCGGAGTCAGGACACAGCAGCACACTCAGTGAAGTACCTGCATGCACATGATCCGGGAGTCAAGTAAAGTTGGGTTGAAGAGATGGCGTACGCTCTGCGGCGGTGTGCACCGTCACTCCTGGCGGCAATCATGATAGGTTCATATTCCCCATTGACAACCATGTTAGCCATTGAATGGTAGCACGGCGGTGAACACCGCCCTATGCCATTACGACAACCACTAGCAGTCACTTCCACTGCAACATATCTGGATTACAAAGGGCAGACATTTTGCCCATTACTACGCAGTTGTTAGTTTATCATTTGTCCCATGTAGGCCCTATTACCCCCAGCCCCCATACGCATGAACAAATATACATTTACTCACAAGAGAAAACCACGGCACATCGCAGATATGTGAAAGTTTCACTTTATTCTTCTATAATGTCTCTGGATGAAAATGACATCTGGCCCAATAGGACATCTTGGGCACAGTATCAGAAGGCAAATGCAATTCTCATGTTCGGAAAAACAAACAGCCAACACATGTTTCAGCAGAGTTGACTTTTTCAAGGCTCCAAAGCATGGAAGTACCCAAAGGTGTTCCAGAATTCCAATGAACCGGTAGTATATTAAAGGATGATATGCCGAGCGATGGAAGGAATATCTGAAGACCATGATAAGCCTCCGACCCACAACCGAAGAGCTGGAAAGTCTGTTACCGGCGTCGCATGTGTATCACGCGCCGGTAATCAGCTGCTCTTTTTAAGTTTAGCTGAGGAATAGGTCCTTCCATCGCTCGCCAGCTCCCAGGACCTCAGAGATTATATCATGCGCTGCAGCATCCATCCTGTGGCCTCCTCCTGGGCCACTGATGCCCTCCCACTGGGCCTAGCCCCTTGTGCCTGTGTCCCTTGCACAGGTCTGGTGGTACCACTTGTACTGGGGCCATCGTCTTCCTGCCTGTTGGTAGGTGGTGACTGTGGCCTCTGCCCTTGTGTTCCACCAGTCTGTGGCCTAGATACACAGGTGGGGGTCCGGTTGCCTGGGCTGACGGTGGTGGCTGGGTGGTTGGGGTGTCATTGGTGTCCTGGGTGGGGCTGCTAGATGGTGACAGTTGAGGACTGTGTGAGGGGCCAGGGTATTCCTCACTGTCCAGGGTTCCCTCTCCAGTGTCCTGGGTGGTGCCTCTGTCTCCATGTAGGGCACTGCCACACCCTGTCCTGTCCGTCAGGGTGGCATGGGTGGTGGTGCCCGTTGGGGGGAATGGACATGTCTGTTACTATTGCAAAATCAGATGGGGTGCACAGGGTTGGGCTGTTTTGTGCAGGTTTTCCACTGTTGGGCCATGCAGGGTGCCTTTGTGAGGTTTTCATTGCATTTTGCTTGGGATATGGAGGTGTATTGTGAGTGGTGTAGTGCCATTGTGATTCCTTGCAGGGGTAGGTGGCTGTGCACGGGGGGGTGTGGGCCTGTTGGTGGATTTGTGGGCATGCAGGGTGACTGGATGTTGTGATTGTGGCCTGGGTGAGGTAGTGGTCCTGGTGGTAGTTGGAGGGGTGGGGTGGTGCATGCTTTCCAGGTGTGATGGATATGGGGTAATTGTAGATGACTTACCCGTGTCCATTCCTCCAGTGAGTCCAGTGAGGCCCTCAGGGTGCAGGATGGCCAGTACCTTTTCCTCCTAGTCAGTGTAGTTGGATGGTGTTGGTGGAGGTCCTCCCCAAGTCTTCTGGACCGCAATGTTGTGCCAGGATGCCATGGACCTCAATATCCTGCGCAGGTCGTTCCATCTCTTGCGGATGTCGTCCCTCGTGCGTGGATGGTTTCCCACAGCGTTGACCTTGTTGGTAATGGTCTGCCATGACTCCAACTTCCTGGCAATGGGTGTGTGCTGGACCTGGGCCCCGAATAATTGTGCCTTGACCTTGAGTATCTCATCCACCATGGTCCTTAGCTCCCTTTCTGTGAAGCGTGGGTGCTTGGTGGGGTGCCATGGTGTGTGTTGTGAGTGATGTGTTGTGTGGATCTAGGTGAAGGTGCTGTTGTGTAGTTGGGTGTGTGATTCGTGTGTTGTGGCGTTCAGTGTCTGCTTGTGGAGTTCTCAATCTCAGTTGTCCTTTTGGCGATGCAAAGGATTGTGGGGTGTGTCTGTGAGTGTTTTATGGTGTTGTGGATGTGTGTCAGCTGTGTGGGTTTCAAACTTGCCAATGTGTGCAATGCTTACCGTTGGGTCCCATTGCTGGCCGTGCCGGTCTGTACCGCCAATGGTCGTTCGACTTCCACTGACCGCTGCGGTTTGTGCTTCATTATTTGGAGGGGGGAATTTGTGTGCTCGGCAGTAGCAGGGTGGGATGTCCAGCATTTTCGCTGACAAGGCCCTGGCGGTGACTGGTGGCAGGGAACTTTTTGTCGGATTCTGATTTTTGCATCTTTATATGGTGGGTTTCTGTTCACCGCCAATGGTGGGATTCTGTTCAGCGTCACCACGGCGGGGAACAGTGTTTACCTCCATGTTCATAATGACCCCCATAGTGCCAGTTTAATGTGCTCATTCACACCTACATTGCATTGCACTATCAGTGGTCCACTGAGCTTACACTCCATGTATTGTTTGAATAAAAATACATCACTTGCATTCACCCCCAGTATGAATTTGTACATGACAAGAGATAGGGTGGTCTCTACCTTCGTAGACAATGCCTGTGTGCTCTAACTCCACAAATTGGGACAGCTGTGTGCAATGTATTTTCATGCTTGTGACTATACACATGGTTCCGCAAACGTTCCTATGTGGCGATACTTCACATGTCCAACAACTGATCCCCCCCTCTTAGGCGAGGAGTTTATCCTCTGATAACCCCATTCCATTGTTTTGCAGTCCAGATGTGGCTGCATGTTCACAAGACAGACAGACACACTAGCCTCATGGTGCAAGGAGGCATGCATTTTCCAAGTCAGGAATAGCAGGGTTCCAGTGACCAGGCATGATGTGGTATTCCAGACCCTGTTTTTTGCTTTGTAGTGTGGGGCTTGTTGTCCTGGTCAGTAATGTTGTACACTACATAACAAGTCCCAGGATAAAAAAGGTGAAAAAGGTCTGGGGCTGCACATCACACATGAACTGGACAAACTTCACAGAGCTGGAGTAGACTATACAGCATGTGACTGGACAGTTTGACCTACCTTTCTATTAAGTATAACTGAACATGTGAGCATTTCCATTAGTTTTCTTTACACTCAGCGCAGTGCAGCACATGAACTTAGGGGAATATTTATGAGAGCCTTGTGTCACGTTTGCACCAAACAAAGTGGTGCATGCATGAGGCAATGTTCTGAGTCAGAGTTATGAAGCCATGCAAAGCCACATTATGTGGTTTTGAGTGACCTCATAAATCTTGAGTAAGGCAATGTAGCGCTAATAGCTGTGTCGTCTTACGCTGTGCAAGGGATGTATTTCATGAGCGTTGCATTCTGCAGCACAGATAGAAAGAGGCAAATACCACCATGGACTGTTTCTGTGCAGGGAAGTGCCCCTTCCTGCACTTAAACAACCTTGTGAATGACACAGGCACCCTTGCACCAAGGCTCAAGGGTGCCAGCGTAGGTGCTAGAGTTCTGAAACTGCACCAGTGCAGGGGGAAAGGACAAGAATACACTATATTGGATAAATATGGTGCATTCCTGCTTTTCCACATTGATGTAGAACAATGCAGCAAGATGACTTGCTGCACTTCCCTACGCCAAATCCCCATAAATGAGTTGGGGAGCCTGATATCTTTGGTCATATTGTTTCTTGTTGCCACTTACCCTGTTGGTCCTGTTGGGTCCTCCCTTTCCTGCCACCAACTCTGCTGGGGTGACTAATGCCACCTGCTCCTCCAATGATGTCTGCTCCTCTGGGTCCTTAGGTCCTCCTCCTCCGGTATGTATGGCTGCCTTCAGGTTGTTTGCCATTTTCTCCTTGGTCCTACACTACGAATCGTACCAGCTGTTATTGCACTCTGGCACTGTCTTTTTAACATGCCCGACACTATTCTTGTCAACTATGGACAGCCAAATGGCCTCTTTCTTCCCTAGTGGCAATTTGGAGGTGAAAAGGAGTTGATGTTCTTACTTTGTCACCTCTGATGGTGGAGCCATTGTCCACAAAGCCACCCTCGAAGTCAAAACCACCCTGGACGACTCCTTCAGCGCCTCCGAACTCCTTCACTTCCAAGTCTGCACCGACCCCAACACCACACTCAGAGGAACACTCATCTATAGGCCCCCAGGACCCAGGGCACATTTCAGCAACGCCATCGCCGGCCTGGCCAGCACCCACGCACTCGCCTTCACGGACTACATCCTCCTTGGGGACCTTAACTTTCACCTCAAAAACAACAATGACACCAACTCCACCACCCTGACCGAAAACCTCGCCAACCTCAGCTTCACACAGCTCGTCAACACACCCACCCACACAGCCGGTCACATCCTTGACCCCATCTTCTCCACAAGCAACCACGTCACCTTCAACCATACCACCGAACTCTACGAACTCTACTGGACCAACCACCACTGCATCCACTTCACCTTCAAGAAACAGACAGAACACCACCTCCCCGAACAACCACCACGCCGTCAATGAGGCAAAGTCACCGAATTACAACTAACCAACGCTCTAGCCCAGAAACCACCCGTCAACCCCACCGACCCCGACATCGCGGCACACAACCTCAAGCTATGGATCAACGACTGCGCTGACCGCCTTGCTCCACTCAGAAAACCCTCCAACAACCACATCAACAAAAAAACCACCTGGTTCACCGACGACCTCCAAGCTTCCAAACGCCACTGCTGAAAACTCAAGCAAATATGGCTACTCGAACACACTCTACGCACTCAAGGATGCCACACGCAAACACCACCAACTCATCAGGCTAGCAAAAAGATCCTCCTTCAAAACCCGCCTAGAAAACAACGCCCACGACTGCAAAGAACTTTTCAGCATCGTAAAAGAACTCTCCAACCCAAACGCCACCATCGACATCACCCCCTCCCAAGAACTATGCGACGCCCTAGCAACTGCCTTCCACCAAAAAATCACAGACATCCACGACAGCTTCAACTCCCCTCACACTCTGGACGCTCCTACTCCACCCACCACGAACTCCACCCGCTCCAGCCGACTGACCTCCTGGACCAACATCAGCGACGACGATACCCGCAAGACCATGAACTCCATCCACTCCGGATCACCATCAGACCCCTGCCCACACCACATCTTCAACAAAGCGGACACAGCCATCGCACAACACCTACGGAAAGCCATCAACATCTCCTTCGAAACTGCAAGATTCCAGGAAAGCTGGAAACACGCCAAAATAAACACCCTTCTCAAAAAACAAAAGGCGGGCCCCAAGGACCTAAAAAACTTCCGGCCCATCTCTCTGCTCCCTTTCTGGGGAAGGTCATCGAGAAAATCATCAACACTCAGCTCACTCGGTACTTCAAAGACAACAACATCCTCGACCAATCCCAGTCTGGCTTCAGACGCAACCACAGCACCGAAACCGCCCTCCTCGCCGCCACAGACGACATCAGAAGCCACTGCAACAATGGAAAAACATCAGCCCTCATCCTCCTAGACCTATCAGCCGCCTTTGACACCGTCTGTCACCACACCCTAAAATCCCGCCTCCACGCAGCAGGAGTCAAGAACCAAGCCCTCGAATGGACCGCATCCTTCCTCGCTGGCAGAACCCAAAGAGTCTGCCTCCCCCGTACCAATCCAAAGCCTTCAACATCATCTGCGGCGTACCTCAGGGCTCATCCCTCAGCCTGACGCTGTTCAACATCTACATGGCCCCCCTCGCACAAGTGGCCCGCCAGCACAACCTCAACATCATCTCCTACGCCAGTGACACCCAACTCATCCTCTCCCTCACCAAGGACCCGCACACTGCCAAAACCAACCTCCACTAGGGACTAAAAGCCATCGCCGACTGGATGAGGGACAGCCGGCTAAAACTGAACTCGGACAAAACAGAGGTCCTCATCCTTGGGCGCACCCCCTCCGTCTGGGACAACTCATGATGGCCGTCCATGCTGGGTTCCCCACCGACACCCACCGACAGCGCACTAAACCTCGGCTTCACCCTCGACTCCTCACTCTCCATGTCAAAGCAGGTCGGCGCCATCTCCTCCTCCTGCTACAACACCCTCTGCATGCTTCACAGAGTTTACAAATGGATCCCAACATAAACAAGAAAAACAGTAACCCAGGCCCTCGTCAGCAGCAGACTCGACTACGGCAATGCCCTCTACACCGGTATCTCATCCAAACTCCTCCAACGCATCCAAAACACCTCCGCCCGACTCATCCTCAACATCCCTCGCCACTGCCACATCACCCTCCACCTAAGAGACCTTCACTGGCTCCCCCTCAACAAGAGGAACACCTTCAAGCTCCTCACCCACGCACACAAGGCACTCCACAACACCGGACCATCATACCTGAACAACAGACTCAGCTTCTACACCCCCACCCAGTATCTCCGCTCCGCTAACCTCGCCTCCATCCCTGGCATCCGATGCAAATCTTCCAGAGGCAGATCATTCTCTTACCTTGCCGCCAAGACCTGGAACACCCTCCTGTCGGATCTACGACAGACCCAGGAGCTTCTTTCCATCAGAAAACTCCTCAAGATTTGGCTCATCGAGCAGTAGCAGCACCCTCCCCCCCCCCCCCCAGCGCCTTGAAACCCTCATGGGTATGTAGCGCGCTTTACAAATTGATTGTTTGCTTGATTGATTGAAACGAGGATTTGATTCTCCTCCTCACTAAAATTACTCTTCCTCTTCCAATGGGTGTCCTGCTGGACATCCTGGCTGGTACTGGGGATGTTGGGTTTGCTGCCCTGATTGCTGTTGCTGCTGTCACATGTTGCCTATTCCGTCTCTCACTTTAGAGATATGGGGAAATGTTGTTGATTCAAATGCATCACTTTTTGATTTTTTTTCTGAATTACACACCCATCCATACACTGACAGCGACTCATACACCCAGCCACACACCAATACAGCCATTCACACTCCAACTCACACACCGATGCAACCACTTATACACTCAACCATACACTGATACAGCCACTGACATACTCACTTACACACCCATATGCTCACTTGCACATTCATTTAAATTTTTGTATTCTAAAACACATTCTAAAACATTTTCTAGTGTCTTCTTTAATACTTTATAGGTTAATTCCCCTTTGTGAATATTAAAGTACTCACATGTCCTATTTTAAGTTCACTTATATAGCGTGTGTAACATATACACATACATTAAATCACAAACACTTAGACAATTTATGTAAGGAGAGAAATGGAACAGGAATGTGCTAATGGGTGTCTTTCGGTACAGAGAAAGTATCTGGATACAAAACCCAACTTTAAAATCGTTCTCATTTTTTTGTCCACAGTGTATCATTTGCTCAAAAGCATTAGTTTCTCCCTCACAACACCAGCAGCCTCAGAAAGATTGATTGAGAGAATGCTTATATGAGTTGGTTTATTCAGCCATGTGCCCATCTGTCATTACTTGACTGATGGTATAGATAATGTGAGGGACCTGTCACAGCTTGAGTGATAGAGACAACAATAGAGTTCAGAGAATAAAAATTGATGCGGGCTTGCCTCTCTTTGGTCAGGAGAGATGACTTGATGGGAAGCTCTACAAGATCCTGAAATAAAATTATGTGTACTAAGCTGCTCAGACACATGCATTTCAGCAATAACCCTTTGAACTCATCGGCATTCTGCACCTCAGGGAGAGGAGCAGGCTAACTGCCATTTTAGTGGTCAAGGCCTACGGGCCACTTCAATGCACGTCCTGTCATGCAGAACACGTGCCTTCAATAAACACCTGCCGCATTATTGAAACAGTCACCTGATTGTACTGTGCGCCTCACACGTAATATGGTTTTTATGCTAGCGCTGAGCCAATGCAGTTTAAATACGTTTGAAAGCTTTTACATTTTGGTCCTGCACTTTAAATGTATTGTAACACTATTCACTAATCATGGGTTCCTATTAAATAACAGTGCAACATACAGTTCAATAAGGATGGCGGAAGATCTTGAAATGTTGAAATGTCACCTGCCTTCGTATCTCAATTTTCTACGATGTAGACAAGAGCAGAACTGCAACATCACAACACTGAAAAACCTCAGAACAAGCACAGTGTTTCCGGAGTCGAGCGGTGGACAGAATTTAAAAAATATACACTGACAAAGGGCAGTAGATTTATGTTTGTATTGTATTCCATGCTTCACAAGAACAGATAGTAGAGACAATTATATATGTAACAGTGGTGTTGTTTTATTGATACTGTCGCAGTTGTGCTATAATTACTTAAGTGCACTGGAATTCCGCCTGCTCAAACAAATAATATAAGAAACCTCGACCCTCTGAAAGCAAGTTCATTCTAACATTTTCTGAACGCCTTGCTCTGTGATCAGTGCAGGCAGCGCATATCTGTTTACATTACAAAGGAAGCTCTTGCAGCCAAATGTACCCACTTCTGCTCTCTGTCTGCACTGAAGCTGAATCAGGGAGATCTCGAGGGCAATTTTTAACGAGGACAAGTTGCGTCGAGGAGAACTCAAGGTCATCGTTCGAAACCCTGAAGAGGAGGGAGAGATACTGACTGACAGGTTCATGACAAAAATTCCTTGTGGGCAGTATAGAGTCAAACACCTCACTGTGATAGGCTGCGGGGCCCGCGCTGTTCTCTTTAATGTTAGGCCCAGAGTGGCCTCAGCCACTCCAAAGTGGGTTTCCATCTGACACAACAGGTGCTGCTCATATTCATTGCCCCCCACCCCCGTCACATGGTAGTGGGAGGCGTTTTTGATAAAATCTACACTCCAAGTGGATCGAGGAGTAGGCAAACTCAGTGACTGCCACTCATGAAGCAGAGTTTACTGGCCACCCCTATTTGGAGGTTGCAACTCCTCCTGATCTGACACAGGTTCAGGCTATGCTGCTTCTTGTGCAGACATGGCAGAAGAAGCTGACATAGATCTCCACAAATGGAAAGAAAAGACACAGCAGCACTGGTCTCAGTACTGTCAGTGCAAAGTTAAAAGCCAAGATGAGAGATTTAGGGTGTTGTTTACCATGTAAATGATGGGGTATTACGATAGCTAATCATACACTGAGGTTTGGGTGTCTTTTGAGAGGATCTGACAATCGAACATGGAGATGCAAATCTGCTGAATGCATGAAATACATAACTATATTTAAAAACACTTATTGGCTTCCACATCTGTAGATATGAATACTGTTAGAAATGGGGTCTCTAGTTGGCAGAGGTATACACCGTTGACCAAGTAGGGACACAATCCAAATTATCCTGTGACCACCCTCTGGTAGCATCTCACTGAACAGTCAGGATTAACTTAGAAGGCAACATGTAAAGTTATTGTGCAATAAATCATACAGTAACACAGTGAAAACACAACAAAAATACACCACACAGGTTTTGAAAAACATCTGATATTTATCCGGTTAAACCAAGGTCGAAACAATAAAGATTCAATAAGCAAAAGTTGAGATATCACTTTTGCAGGATTAAAGAGAGTCTTAAATCTTAGAAACCAACAGTTGTCACTTGTTTACATAAAGTACCTGGTTTCTGTCCGAAATAACATGCACAGACACCGCAGAGGAGAAGATGTGTGGAAAAATAGTGTGTGCATCTGATTTTCTGACACGGCACTGACGATGTGTCGTTTCTTACTACGCTGCAAGGGGCTTTGCGTCGATTTCCGGCATGCCGTCATGATTCCTCATTGTGATGCGGGGATCCTTTTGATGCCCAGGGATGGTGCGGGGAAATCCTGGGCGTGCAGGAAGAAGTCACAGGCATTGTGTTGATCTGGTACACGATGTGTCAATTTTTATGTTGCACAGCTGACGCTGAGTTGATTCTTCACTCAGGAAGTTAGACTGCATCATTCCGGTTCCGCTGTGCGTTGATCCGGTAGGCCGTTCATAGAATTTCCGACTGCAAGGCAGGTGCTGCAAAAATTCTACACTCAAGAAGTCGGGCTGCATCATTCCGGCTCAGCTGTGCAGGGGATTCTTCAGTCACAAAATGGCTGTGCATCGCTTCCGTCAGGCTGTGCATCAATGTTCGGTGCACAAGGAGTTTCCTGAAGAGATTTGGGTGGTCATTATGACCCTGGCGGTATTATGACAGCCAGGGCCAAAACGACGGGAGCACCGCCAACAGGCTGGCTGTGCCTCCCGGCGTATTTTGATCGCAGCGGTAACGCCGCGGTCGCACCGCCGGGGCCGGCGGTTTACCGCCACAGTGGCCCCGGCGGATGTAATCCGCCAGGGCAGCGCTACTTGCAGCGCTGCCCTGGGGATTGCGACCCCCTTACCGCCAGCCTGTTTCTGGTGGTTTGCACCACCAGGAAGAGGCTGGCGGCAAGGGGTGTCCTGGGGCCCCTGGGGGCCCCTGCACTGCCCATGCAACTGGCATGGGCAGTGCAGGGGCCCCCTAACAGGGCCCCGGCCAGCTTTTCACTGTCTGCATAGACAGTGAAAAGCGCGACGGGTGCAACTGCACCCGTCGCACGGCCGCAACACCGCCGGCTCCATTTGAAGCCGGCTCCTATGTTGCGGCCTCATTCCCGCTGGGCTGGCGGGCGCAAACTTGGTTTGCGCCCGCCGGCCCAGCGGGAATGTCATAATGGGGGCCGCCTGAGTGCGGCCGCATGGCGGTTCCGCCTGGCGGGCGGCAGTAGCCGCCCGACAAGGTCGTAATGACCCCCGAAGTCTTTTTGGCCCTGAGACTTCAGAAAACAGGGGGCAAGCTTAATCCAAGCACTTGGAGAGCACTTTTCAGCAAAGTCAGAGGGTAGGAGGGCAGCAGGGCAGCAGTCCTTCTCAGCAAAGCAGTCCAGATGAGTCCTTTGGGCAGCCAGGCAGTTCCTCTTGGCAGGTTGCAGGTTCAGATCCAGAAGTGTCTGAGTTGGTGGGGTCAGGGACCCAGTTTGGATACCCAAAAATGCCTTTGGAGTGGGGGAGATTTCAAAGAGTGGGTTTGAAGTGCACAAATTCCCCTCAGAGTACAGGTCTGTCTGTCAGGGTACCAGTAGGGGGTTTGGCAGTCCATTGTGTGAGAGCAGGCCACTAGCCTTTGAAATGTAAGTTTCAGGCCCTCCACCCTTTCAGCCCAGAAGACCCATTCAGAATGCAGACGAGAACAGGTGTGGCTGAGTACCTTGTGTTTGTGGTTGTCTGGCTGAAATGCACAAGGAAGCTGTCAATCAGCCCAGCCCAGACGTTGATTGGAGACTGGCTGTAAGGCACAGATGGATTTTAAGTGTAGAGAAATGCTCACTTTCTAGAAGTGGTATTTCTAAAAGAGTAATATAGAATCAAACCTCACCAATAAGCAGGAATTTCTATCATCATTCTGGCCATACTAAATATGACCTGGTTATCACTTTCTGATCAGAATCTACCACTCCAACAGTATATAAGGTTAGCCCTAGTGCTATTTTATGAAACGAGCAGGCCTCACAGTAGTGGAAAATTAATTTAGGAGGTTTCCACTACCAGGACATATAAAAACAAAAGTACATGTCCTGCTTTTTACCTACATAGCACCCTGCCCTATGGGTTACCTAGGGCCTACCTTAGGGGGTGACTTATATGTGAAAAAAGATGAGTTTAGGGCTTGAAATGCCAAGTCGAATTGCCAGTGAGACTTCACACACAGGCTTTGCACACAGGCTCTGCAATTGCAGTCCTGAGACGTGGTTAAGGGGCTACTTAAGTGGGGGTCCCAATCAGTACTGCAGACCCACTAGTAGCATTTAATTTACAGGCCCTTGGCACTTATAGTGCACTTTACTAGTGGCTTAGCAGTGGGACAGCACCCAAGAAATCAGAACGACATCAGGAAGAGGTGGATCCAGCTACGGGGGAAGGTGCGTTCCGTGTTCTCAAGACACCACCTGTTCAGCGGACTGGCGGCGGACCCCCACCTCCTCCCCCACAACTAACAACATGGGAAGAGCAGGTCTTGGCTATACTGCATCCTGAGGGCCTCGCAGGAGTCGGTGGAGGAATGGACTCTGGTAAGTCAAACCTTTACTATTACATCCCCCACCCTACCTGCATGCTATCACATACCCCCACCCTCGCCCCACCCCAATCACTCCAACTCCTCACAAATGTACCAATATCACAAACCACCCATCCCAACTACAAGCCCTGCATGCAACAACAAAGCATGGACACCCATCACTAAAGCATGCCCACTGCACATACCCATACACCCCCCAAACTATTATCACACAAGCCCCCACACATGAATGCCAGCACTGGGGTTCACGGTCACCTACCCATTGCACACCATGACACACACAGATGCAATAATCATGCTTTTCCACCCCTGCAGGACCACTACCCAACGTCACCAGAAAGGAGGGTTCAGACATCGCAACCCCACGCACAGAAGAGGCCCACAGTGATGACAGCAGCTCTGTCCAACTAGATCTAGATGACCAGCCCGGACCATTGTGGGCCTCGGGACAGTCGGTTCCCCTCACACAGGCACAGTCCACCACAGAGCTTCCCCCCTCTGGTAACACAAGCACAGCACCCACCCAGCGGGCCCATACCTCCGTCCCCAGGACACGTCAATCAGCTGTCTGTCCACCACTACAGGGAACTCAGGATAAACCACCACCCCAACAACAACAGGGACCTGGGGGCAGTGGTAGTGGGCACACGGTCCAGGGGACGGAGGCCCAGGAACACAGGGGAACTGGGAGGGCTGCTGTGCAACAGGGGGCGGACAGGCCAAGGGAACCCACTCTCCACGAGGCCATCTCCTCCATCATGGGAGCATACCACCACTCCCAGGAGACGATGGCAACGGTCCTGGCCAAGTTTCAGGAGACCCAGCACATGCAGGAGGAACAGTATTTGGGGTTCAGGGAGGAACTCAGAACCATCAGCTCTGCCCTGGGCACCATCGTAGGGGTGCTGAAGGAACTACTCAACACCAGGAGGGACACTGTGGCACTACAAGGGGCCCCTGACACTAGCATGGACGATGAACTGCCCACCACCTCCGCCGGCGCTAGTGGACAGGAGGCACTGCCAGAGGACCACCACACCAGCACCCCACCCCCTGCAGATGAAGACCCACCCCGCAAATGGTCCTGAGATCCAGGAACAAGACAGAGCACGATGCCAAGACCCCCGCCAAGAAAGGAGACCACCCTGATTGTCAACCCACTGTCCCACTTTGTCACCCTGTCCATATTGAAACTGCCCCAGCTCCACTTCCTATTCCCGTATGGGCAATGCACCTATGAGACAAATAGACTGGACTCTGCCATGGAAACTCCTCCGCCATCGCCCCTCACCATTTGACTTCCCCCTCCAATATTTTTTATGTAAATAAACACACCTAAAGCACCAAATTATCTGGAGTCTGTCTGTGATTTTGAAATAGTGTATTTGCAATTACAGTGACAACATTTTCAGGAAATAGTAATGTCAACATACCTATGTCACACAGCTCTAGTCCCTGAGGAATCTAAGCAGATGACACACGTTGGGACCCACACCTGTGAAACCGTAAGGGAAAGTGACAACTCAGTGACCACACACTGGGTGAAATAGACAGACAGGATAGAGGTAGAAGTGTAAAAGTACTTGTAGTAGGCAGGAATGTATTCTCACCTGTGTTTCACTGGAAATATTGCTGGATGACTGAGTCCCTGTTGTCAATGTCTTCTTCCTCTGCTTCCTCCTTATCACTGTCCACAGGCTCCACAGCTGCCACAACACCGCCATCTGGACCATCCTCCTCCAGAAAAGGCACCTGTTGTCGTAAAGCCAAGTTGTGA
Source organism: Pleurodeles waltl (assembly GCF_031143425.1). Taxonomy (NCBI): domain Eukaryota; kingdom Metazoa; phylum Chordata; class Amphibia; order Caudata; family Salamandridae; genus Pleurodeles; species Pleurodeles waltl. The sequence continues at coordinate 240,834,155 of NC_090437.1, read as the reverse complement.
AGCATACAGCAGGCCACGATGATCTGGCACACCTTCTTTGGTGAGTAGAAAATGGATCTACCTGTCATATGGAGGCACTGGAACTGGCCTTCCGGAGGCCGAAGGTCCGCTCGATCACCCTCCTAGTACGCCCATGGGCCTCATTGTAGCGTTCCTCTGCCCTCGTCCTGGGATTCCTCACTGGGGTCAGTAGCCATGACAGGTTGGGGTAACCAGAGTCACCTAATAGCCACACACAGTGCCTCTGGAGTTGCCCCATCACATAAGGGATGCTGCTATTCCGCAGGATGTAGGCGTCATGCACTGAGCCAGGGAACATGGCATTCACATGGGAGATGTACTGGTCGGCCAAACATACCATCTGTACATTCATGGAATGATAACTCTTCCGGTTCCTGTACACCTGTTCACTCCTGTGGGGGGGGGACCAAGGCATCAATGGCACCTATGATGTTGGGGATATGTCCAAGGGCATAGAAGTCACCTTTCACTGTAGGCAAGTCGTCCACCTGAGGGAAAACGATGTAGCTCTGCATGTGTTTCAGCAGGGCAGACAACACTTTGGACAATACGTTGGAAAACATAGGCTGGGACATCCCTGATGCCATGGCCACAGTTGTTTGAAAATACCCCCTTGCAAGGAAATGGAGCACTGATAGCACCTGCACTTGAGGGGGGATTCCTGTGGGATGGTGGATTGCTGAGATCAGGTCTGGCTCCAACTGGGTACACAGTTCCTGGATTGTGGCACGGTCAAACCTGTATGTGATTATCAGATTTCTTTCCTCCATTGTCGACAGGTCCACCAGCGGTCAGTACACCGGATGATTCCGCCATCTCCTCACATGTCCCAGCGGACAGTGCCTATGAAGGACAACAGCGACCAGAGAGTCAAACAAGTCAGAGGTATGTACCCACTGTCTACACAAAACACGATTCATACACAAAATCTGGCCTGTATGTGTGTTGAGAGTAGGCCTAGGTATGTGTGACGCAGTTGGTAACCTGAAATGGTGGCTGCCTGACCTCTAAAGTGGGACAATGGACAATGGGATGTGAGGTAACTGCTCTGGCGTTGTACACCGTTGCGGTAGGCGGTCAAAGACCGCGGCGCAATGCTGCATTGGTTAACATTGGACCCTATGGGTCCCAGGAGCCAGTGACGATGTACGCCGGCGGTGATAGCATGCACCGCCGCGGACGTGACCACCGCGGACGTGACCGCCATTTTCTAGCTGTTGAATCACTCGATACCTGATCTTCGACAGGAGAGGACCTACACTGCAAGTGCTGCTGTGACCTCGGTCTGGAAGAGACAATGGCTTGTGCATCTTGGGAAAGGGCTCCTGCCTTCACATCGGAGGAGTTGGAGAAGCTCGTCGACGGGGTCCTCCCCCAGTACAAGCTGCTCTACGGTCCTCCAGACCAACAGGTAAGTACACAGGGGGCATGTTGTATGGGCGATGCGTGTGTGGAGAGTGCTGGTTGTAAGAAGGAAGGGGCCAGAGTTCTGAGTGCATTAAAGATGGTGGGTGCATGTGCCACATGGTAAGGTTAGGAATGGGGGCCACTCACTTTGACGGCGCAGTTGGTAATGACTTCTCTTTTTCCCCTGTACATTTCATGTAGGTCAGCGCCCACCAGAAAATGGATATTTGGCGTGCCATCGCCAAGGACGTCCGGACCCTGGGGGTCCACCACAGATGGAGCACCCACTGGCGGAAGAGATGGGAGGACATTCACCGCTGGAGCAAGAAGACGGCAGAGGCTCAGCTGGGGATGGCCTCCCAACGTGTGAGGGGTGCCCGTGGAACCATGACCCCCCTGATGTTCCGGATCCTGGCGGTGGCCTACCCGGAGTTGGATGGGCGCTTGAGGGCATCACAGCAGACACAAGGGGGTGAGTACACTCTCATTCTGCTGACTTTGCACGCAGTGGAGGGGTCTGGGTGGGGGAGGAGGGCTGTGTGTGTCCCTAGGCCAGGGCGAGTTCTGTATGCTAGGCCCCTTCGTAAGGCATGGCCCTGTGGCCCCCCACCCCACCTCTGTAGAGTGCCAAGTACAGGTATTCATGCACCTGTGTCATCTATGTGTGCAGATGTCGTCCATAGCCTTGTAGGCCATTTCCCAGGAATTGCACTGTAGAGCCCAACAGCGCGACATAGTGCAGGGGGCTGCTGTGTCTGTCTTGTCCACCAACGGTAGCGGTAATCTATGCACTCAACCTGTCTTTCTTCTGTTCCCCCCCTTTTTTTCGGTCTCCCTGTTCTTGTGTGCATTAGCATCATCAGGCGGAGGAGCAGTGGCACCAGAGCACGAGGGAGCTGCGTCCCACATGGCTATGGAGGGCCACACTACGGACTCTGAATACACCAGTGGGACGGAGGGCGAGGGGAGCACCACGGCGGTGACAGGAGCTGAAACCAGCGACATGGACTCGTCCGCCGATGGGAGCTCCCTTGTGGTGGCGGCAACATCTGTGCCCCCCACTACTACAGGTACAGCCGCCACCCACCCTACCAGCACCGCACTCCCAGCAGCCCCTCAGCGTGTGCCCCGTGCCCACTCACCCATGAGGGTGGGCATCACCTTTGCCCCAGGCACCTCAGCCCCTGCCCCTGTCACCTCTGCTGCCCTCAGTGAGGAGGCCATTGACCTCCTCAGGTCCCTCACTCTTGGGCAGTCTACCATTTTGAATGCCATCCAGGGTGCAGAAAGGGAGTTGCAACAAACCAATGCATTCCTGGAGGGCATTTATTCTGGTCAGGCTGCCCTTCATCGAACCTTTCAAACTCTGGCCTCAGCACTGATGGCAGCCATTGTCCCTGTGTCTAGCCTCCCCCCTCCAACTTCCTCCACCCAATCCCCTGTACCTCTGCCTATCCCAAGCACACCATCAGACCAGCCTGCACACACCTCACCACACAAGGGAAGCTCAGGGAAACATAAGCACCACACATCCCACAGGCACTCACACAAGCATCACACACATACAGACACACCAACATCCACTGCCTCCACTTAGTCCCCCTCCTCCTCGTCTCCCTCCTCCCTCCCAGTCTCGTCTACACTCACACCTGCATGCACTACCATTACAGCCACTACGTCCCGCACCAGCACACCCACCAGCACACCAGCACACCCCAGTCACCACCCCCAATACCATTCACACGTCCCCTGTCTCCACTCCCAGTGTGTCTGTGATGCCCCCTCCCAAGATACACAAACGCAGGCACACACCCACCCAACATACATCCACCTCACAACAGCCTCCAGGGCATGCACCTGCACCCAAAGCCACAAAAGTTACACCTCCTACAACCACCACCTCTTCCTCCACTCCCAAACCCCCTCCAGCTACCCGTCCCAGTGTCTCCAAACAACTTTTCCTGTCCACCCGTAACCTATTTCCCATCACTCCCCCGTCCAACTAATAGGTCTCGTACTAGCACCTCAGCCACAAAATCTCCGGGACCAGTGGTGTCTGTTGTCACAGGTATGTGGAGTGCACCGGCCACCAGGCCAGCCAGTGTATCAAGGAGCCAGAGCACAGCCATTCCCCCCCCCCCTGTGAAGCACCAGAAGTTGGCCAGTGCCCGGCGGGAGAGGGGGAAGACTCCAGCCACCCAAGCCTCCCACAGTGGTCCCGGGGGGAGTGTGGACTCAGCTGTGACTCCTCCCAAGGTTGGGAAGGGGCAGAAGAAACCCGCAAAGTCTGGGAGGAGCAGCACGGCAGAGAAGACCGCCATCATCCCCGCTGGCCAGGAGGCAACCGCCAGCCCCATCATCGCTGCCCAGGAGGGCCCCGCCAGCCCCATCGTCGCTGCCCAGTAGGACCCCACCAGCCACAGCCCAGCTACCCAGGAGGACCCCGCCAGCCACAGCCCAGCTGCCCAGGAGGACCCGGCAGCCACAGCCCAGCTGCCCAGGAGGGCCCCGCCAGCCACAGCCCATCTGACCAATGAAGGACCGCCAGCCCCAGCAAAGCTGGGCAATGAAGGACCACCAAGTCAAGCACCGCTGAACAGGGCAAACACCGCTGAACAGGGCAAGGACCGCCAAGTCAAGAACCGCTGAACAGAGCAAGCTCCGCCAAGTCAAGCACCACTGAACAGGGCAAGCTCCGCCAAGTCAAAAACCGCTGAACAGGGCAAGCACCGCCAACTCAAGCACCGCTGAACAGGGCAAGGACCGCCAATTCAAGCACCGCTGAACAGGGCAAGGACCGCTGAACAGGGCAAGGACCGCCAAGTCAAGCACCGCTAGCCCATGAGCGGCAGGGGCAGTGACGCAACTGGGACGGTCATGGTGTGAGTGATGCACTCTGGGCACCAGTCCCCCTCCAGAACCAGTGGAGACATGCATCCACTCCATCTGTCCTGCACAGGATTAATCACTCTGGGCACCAGTCCCCCTCCAGAACCAGTGGAGACTGTTATCCACTTGAGAGACTGTGGCTTTGCACTCCCCAGGATGGTACAGTGGGCAAACCACCCACTGGAGAGACTTGAGAGAGTGTGGCTTTGCACTCCCCAGGATGGTACAGTGGGCAAACCACCCACTGTAGAGACTTGAGAGACTGTGGCTTTGCACTCCCCAGTATGGTACAGTGGGCAAACCACCCACTGGAGAGACTTGAGAGACTGTGGCTTTGCACTCCCCAGTATAAAGCAGTGGGAAAACCACCCACTGGAGAGGCTTGAGAGACTGTGGCTTTGCACTCCCCAGGATGGTACAGTGGGCAAACCACCCACTGAAGAGACTTGAGAGACTGTGGCTTTGCACTCCCCAGGATGGTACAGTGGGCAAACCACCCACTGTAGAGACTTGAGAGACAGTGGCTTTGCACTCCCCAGGGTACATCAATGGGCATGGAGCCCCCTTGTGGATCTGGCGTTGTGTACTCATCCGGCTGAGGTGCCCCCCCTTCCCTTCCCCCTGAGGTGCATGTTGTATTTCTATCTGATGCCCCAGCAGTGTTCTCTCCGTCATGTTCGGGTATCTTGTGTGGGCCTCGTCCATGCATTTTGGGCCCAGTGGTCCATGGACTATGAATGGTGCAATACCTGCACTACTAATCGTGGTGTATGTTTTGTTAATAGTGTATATATTGGCTAACTGAATTTTGATATATTACAATGGTTACACTCATTTCCTTATGTCTTTGCATTCTTCCGAGGGGGTTGGGGGTGTTACTGTAATGTTTGGATATTCATTGGTGTGTGTGTTTTATTGGGTGAGGGTGGGGGTTGGGGTGTTGCGTGTGTGTGTCCGTGTTTTTTGCCTCCCCTATGTCGTAGGTGCAGTACTTACCGTGGTCTTCGCCGCCGGCGTTGGTGCTCCTGGTACAGGAGCAGGAAGACTAGCGCAGGAAGAATATGGAGTTCCGGCTCCATGGTGTCGTCGTTCCTCGTGGAGTGTGTAGAGGTGAGCGTTTTTTCTTCAAAATGCCTGTTTCTGCCATGTTTTTATCCGCGGTGAATCCGCCCCGGAAAAGGTGGCGGATTGGCCTGTCATAATAGTGTGGGCAGTACATTGTCCTCCGCCTGTCTGTTGGCGATGACCGCCGAGCTGTTTGTTTGTACCGCCGTGGCGGTCGGAGTGTTAAAGTGGCTGTCTTTGTTGGCGGTTTCCGCCACGGTCGTAATTGCAAAAGTTTTACCGCCGGCCTGTTGGCTGTCTTACCGCTGCTTTAACACCGTCCGCCAGGGTTGTAATGACCACCAAAGTGTCCAGAGTCCTAAAGCCAGCAAAAATGAGGTCAGAAAAAGAAGCAGAGGAAGGCAAAAAGTTTGGGGGTGACCCTGCAGAGAGGCCATTTCCAACATATATGTTTCATCCGATATTATTGTTAGTTTCGGAGGGACCCATAAATGCTAATTACATTTGTACACGTTTTGACAAATCCACTTTTGAGGATTCATTCTGATGGGCCACAGTAATTTGAAACCATAGAGTACCGGTTGTGGTGCCTTTTTTTTTTGGACCCACGTCATGAGTAATGTAATATGTGAGGTCATAAGGAGTGCATTGTAGAGGCATGTGTTATATTTAGCTGAGCTAACTATAGCTGCTGAATTTCTCTGGTTTGGAGGCTGCATCTCCTCCTTCTGATCTGACACAGGTTCAGGCGGTGCTTGTTCTTGTGCAGACATGGCAGAAGAAGCTGTTCTCCACAAATGTAAAGAAAAGACACAGCAGCACTGGTCTCAGTAGTGTCTAGGCAGAGTTAAAAGCCAATGAGAGATTTAGGGTGTGGTTTACCATGTAGATGGGTGGGGTATTACTGTAGCCAATCTTAAGTTGAGGTTTGTGTGTTTTTTGAGAGGATCAGCAAATCCATGGTACACAACTTCAGCGTGATTTAGAAGTCTGTAGAACACACATATAAACAAGTTAGTAAAATTGAGTTTAATATACAAGGTTTACTAATATTGTTTATTAACTACCATAGAAATACCTGAAAAACATTACATTTGTGCCTTTACTAATTTTTCGAGATTCGCTATGTCAATGTGTTCCCGGCATGTATTTCAAGAATTGCTAAATTTTGTCTGCACTGCACTGTGTCCTTTAGAAAGTGCAGGAATGCGTTGTATTCACTGAAATTCAATGCATCCTTGTACTTTCCTCAGCGATGGTGCACAAACTGCTGACAGCTCACTGTAGACATTCTAGCACCGGTCTCACTTGGGCCTATGCACACTAACCTAAATTGTTAAATCTCAGAATGGAATGGCTGTATCACAAGACAAATAACTCATCTGAGGGGGGGGAGTTGTGGGTGAAGGGAGGCATACACACATAGAGACAAGGCAAGAGGCATGTCTATTGTGCCCTGTATGGAACTAAATTGCACGCAGATGACATGGAAGGCAGGGGAGTGCACACAGGTGTCAGCTGCCATGGAAGGTACCACAGGAACTCATCACAAATTATCAATTGGAGGGTGGGTGGTGTGAAAAATCCTCAATGTTGGACCAAGAGTGCACAAACCATTGATTGGGTGTGGGCATGGAGGGACACTGCTACTGCTCTTCATGGTGGGTGTTGACTCTTCATGGCAAAGTTACATTTGGTTTGAACAGGTAGTCTATGCATACTGGCGATGTGAGAATGGACATGTGTAGTGCATGGCACCTACACAAACACACATGTGCCACTGGGTCTGAATGGGCAGCACTTATGGCACACCAGGGAAGTGATAGCAGAAAATAGCCCTTTGGAGTACTACAACCTACATGTAATGGGGACCGGGGGAAGCATGTGGCACATTCCAGGAAGAAGTATGATGCAACAATGTTGTAGGAGGCTGGCCTGGTTTGTAGTGCTAAGGTAATTACACCTTATACCAGGTTCAGTTATCTCTTATTAGTGAAATGTAGTCAGTGTCTAGAAGCCAGACTGTCTAGGGATATCTGTAGCTGTGGATCCAAGGCATATCTAGGAGACATGCAAAGCTCATACAATACCACAGTAGTTACACAGTACTTGCCCACATGAAAGAAAATACTCAGTGTTACAAAAATAAAGGTACTTTATTTTGGTGACACAAATGCCCAAAATACCTTAGAGACTATACCCCCTTAGGAGGTAAGTAATATACACAGTATATACAATAGAATGCAGCAATAGCTGTAGAAAAAGTAAGAAAACCGTGCAAATAGTGAAAATCACAATAGATGGCAATGGACCTGGGGGGAACCCAAACCATATACTAAAATAGTGGAATGCGAAAGTCGGTTTCCCACATAGGCAAGTGTAGTGTGTAGAGGGGCACTGGGAGTGTAAGAAAACACCAAAGGTAAGTAGAATCCACCCCAGAGCCCAGGAAAGCAGGAGTAAATCACTGTAAGTTTCCTAGAACACAGAAGAACACATGATAGAAGATTTTACAATAACCAGAAGAGAACGCAAGAAACCAACAATGGATTCCTGGAACTGAAGACCTGTGGAAGAAGGGGACCAAATCCAAGAAGCACTGAAGATTCCAGGGAGAACAGAAGCCCCTGCTAAACCGGATGATGGTGCAAAAGAAGAACCACTGGTGAAGAAGAACAGTCAGTACTGCACCCAAGAAGACGAATGCAGGTTCCTGCTTGGTGTAGATGATGTCCCATGCTGAACTGCAGTCTGGTTTGCATCGCTGGATTCCACCAACAAGCCTTTGCAAATGCAAAGCTTGCGGTTAGCGGAAAATGGCGCTGCCCAGGACCAGGAGGGACCTGGTGGCCTCTACCCAGAAGGGGGAAACAGAGGGGGGTCTCTGAAACTCAGAGAGCCCTCAGAAGACAAGGCAACGTGCACGGTAGTCCCACAGCATGGGGACAAAGAATGTGTAGAAGGAGGTCCATGCAGCACTACACAAAGGGATCCCACGATTCCGGAGAACCACTCAGGAAGCTGTGCATCACAGGAAGGAGTGCTGGGGGCCAGAGCTGTGCTGTGCATGAAGAACATCATGGAATGTTGCACACAAGGCTTGGCAACCTCAAGTCATGCGGTGCATGGGGGTACTGTCTTGCGTGGAGAGGCAAGCTCTTACTTCCACCAAAGTTGGATAGCTGGATCTTAGGACCGTCAGGACCACTTCAGTCCACCACCCGTGTTGCTGGATCCATGCACTGTGTCTGGAGAGGGGTCCGACGCCACTGGTAGTCACTGCAGAGGGGTGCCTGCTATAGCAGGGAAGTGACTCCTTCACTTCAAGGGAGATTCCTTTGTTCTTATGATGCAGGCTGAAGACAGGCAGTCCTCAGAGGATGCACGACCTGGTAACAGTTGCTGTTGATGGAAAGAGCTGAAGATACAAGGTTGGAGAAGTCGTCTTTGCTTTTTTGTTGCAGTTTGTAAAGTTCCTGGAGGGTCCAGATGTGGTTTCATCAGTAGAAGGTCAAGTAAAGGATGCAGAGGATTCCTGCTTGAGTCTTGCAATCCGAATCTGAGGAAACACCCAGAGGAGAGACCCTAAATAGCCCTGAAAGGGGGATTGGTCAACAACACAGGTAAGCACCTATCAGGGGAGGGCTCTGACGTCACCTGCTGGCACTGGCAACTCAGATGTTCCCAGAGTGCCCCACCACCTTGGAATTCAAGATGGCAAAACCCAGGGACACTCTAGAGGAGCTCTGTGCACTACCCCTGGGTGCCCTCACATACAGAAGCTTTGCACCAAGCCTTCAGGGTTGGAATGCTTGACATGTAGGTGACTTATAAGTGACCTGGTGCAGTGTAAATGGCAGTGAGATGGTGCATGAACCATTTAACACAGGCTGCAATGGCAGTACTGCAGAAGCCTTTGCATGGGCTCCCTATGGGTGGCAAAAGTAATGCTGCAGCCCATAAGGATCCGCTGCAACCCATTGCCCTGGGCATCTAAATACCATATACTAGGGACTAATAAGGGGTTACCAGTGTGCCAATTTGGAATAAAATACTGGGTTACCAGTATGCAGTAATGCAATTGAGAGGAGGGAGAGCATAAGCACTGGGGTCCTGGCTAGCAGGATCCCAGTGACACAGTCAAACACACATCAGGCATATTTTGGGGGTAAAATGCCATAAAGGGGGTGTAGGAAAGTTCATCTTCCTTGGCATGTTACCCCCATTTTTACCTGTATGTCAGTATGTTTTTGCCCGTCTCACTGGGATCCTGTTGGTCAGGACCCCAGTGCTCATAGTTCATGGCCTAATGTGTGTGTCTGTGTAGTGCTTAACTGTGTCACTGAGCCTCTGCTAATAAGAACCTCTGTGCTTATGCTCTCTCTGCTTTGAAATTTGTCACTGTAGGCTAATGACTTAATTTACAAATTTGAATTGGCACATTGGATCACCTTTATATGTCCCCAGTATATGGTACCTAGGTACCCAGGGAATTGGGGTTCCAGGAGATCAATATGGGCTGCAGCATTTCTTTGGCCACCCACAGGGAGCTCAGACAAACCCTTGCACAAGCCTGCCATTGCAGCCTGCGTGAAATAATGCACATGTTATTACACAGCCATTTTCACTGCATATAAGTAACTTTTAAGTCACCTATATGTCTACCCTTCACTTGCTGAAGGTTAGGTGCAAAGTTCCTAAGTGTGAGGGCACCCTTGCACTTGCAAAGGTGCCCCCACATAGTTCAAGGCCATTTCCACAGACTTTGTGAGTGCGGGGACACCATTACACGTGTGCATTACATAAAGGTCAATACCTATATGTAGCTTCACATTGGTAACTCCGAATATGGCCATGTAACATGTCTAAGATCATGGAATTGTCCCCCCATTCCAAATCTGGTATTGGGGATCCAATTCCATGCACCCTGGGGGCTATACCATGGATCCCTAGTACTGCTGAACCAGCTCTAAGAGGCTTGCACTGCAGCTACAGCTGCTGCCACCTCACAGACAGGGTTCTGCCCTTCCTGGGTCTGAGCAGCTCAGTCCCAGGAAGGCAGAACAAAGTGTTTCCTTTGGGAGGAGGGTGTTACACCCTCTCCCTTTGGAACTAGATGTTACAGGCTTGGAAGAGGTAGCCTCCCAGAGCCTCTGGAAATGCTTTAAAGGGCACAGATGGTGCCCTCCTTGCATAAACCAGTTTCCACCGGTTCAGGGACCCCAGACCCTGCTCTGGTGTGAAACTGGACGAAGGAAAGGGGAGTGACCACTTCCCTGTCCGTTCCCACAGACATATACAAGCCATTCTTCGGCCTGATGTAGTCAGACCTATTGCCAACAGTATGCAACATGCTATGACATTGATTGAAATATGTGCAAGATGATCACTGATTTTTTGGACACTGTGCTACACATACAGATGTACTGTCCTATGTGATACACTTACTATTTGTCATACACGTGGTTGCAATATATGTTGATGTTATGAGTTGTCAGCAGTGTTATGAATGTTTTTACCCATTGATTTGACACATAACTCACACTGGTCAACTTTTGCAGTTCCTACTACTATTATTTACAGACCTTGGCTTACAGTGTTGCCTTGATGCATCACATAATGATTCCTATTCATCAGTTTTCCTTTTCGAACTACTGTTCAACCGCAGATTACTTTTTTATTGAAAAAAATGTTTGTTTGATAGGTAATGCAAACATTACACACCACACTTTTCAGAGCTCAGTGAAATGTCTCTGGTACTTAAATTATGACGACAGTGTTCACTTTAGATTGCCAATGGTATCACAGATGTTGTTTTATTTGGAAATGGGACTGTGCCAAACACTCCAAGACATAAGTTGTATAAGATTATTTATTCACTTGTTTTGCAGTCATGCCTTACTCCAGATGTTTTCTGGTAAAGAAATGCTGCACAATGTAGGCATGTTGCTATGCAACAGCAGCTGTGTTCTGTATGTATGGATGATTTGGCATGTCATCCTCCTCCGTCTCCCAGGGAACATCCTGCTCCTTATGCTAGGGGACACAATGTTTTTTTTACAGATATTGTGTAAAAAAACACATTCGAGGATCATCTTGAAGACCATGGGTGGGGAATACAGCAAGGCAGCGAAAGTGGGCTTCTAGCAAGTCCAAGGTTCTCTCCGCAATGTTCCTGGTCCGAACATGTGCCTGGTTACTCTCTCCAGATTTGCAAATGATTTCATTACCCATGGCTAAATGCCATAACCTTGGTCTGCTGAAATGTGAAAGGAAAAAAAGAAGTGTCATTGCCATGGTTTACTGCATTTGCATACATCCTGCACATATGTGTCATGTGTGGTTTGATTGTCATGCAATTCTCTCAGTAATGGACACATGATATGTATATCATGCCTGTGTAGTGCCATTTCCTGGGGGCTGTTCACTCACTGTATGTGAGGTCCAGTGCAGTGCATGGGCAGAAACATCATAAAAAATCAACTTCCTGATAGGCATATTTGTGCAGCTGGGTTGGGTAGTGTCTGATTCCCATCGCTCTGGAAGACTCAATGTTTTGTGTTACCACTACATGTGTGGTGGGCCTTAATGTTGTTGTGAATCTTTTTTGTATGTCAAGCATAGGTTGTTGGAGACGTGCCAGACATGGCTGGCACAGACAAATGTATGGGTCCATGCTTCTCTCCAGATGTTGGCATTGCCCTACATTACATTTGCCCATTCCTTTGACTGTCCTACATTGTACATGACAGTTGACATGACATCCCAATTGAGTGACATGATGGGACAACTGCCATTTCTCAAAACAAGTTTGTATGTTATGTTGTTCTAACATTGTGTACATGTGAGACAGATTAGTGCCCAATTTCACATATTCACAGTTCCATTAGGGGTTGTAGGTGTACTTCTTTTCTTTCAAGATGGAATTTGTGTGTGCACATGCACCTTCCAGCCAAGGCTGCTGCCTCAGTAGCATGTCGAGTGATGTCTGTGTGTAGCATTACACTTCACACATGTGAGATGTTAGTTATTTGACATTGCATTAGACATTTATACAGCTACATATCACCTGGCAATGAGAGTTGGTTTTTCATCTGACACCTAGGGCCTCATTTATGAGGCCCGTGGCAGAGGGTAGTGCAGCAAATTCCTTGCTGTGCTGCTATGCACCAAAAGGGAAGGCCAGGAATGCACCATAGCTACAAGATATGGCACTTTTTTGTCCTCTACCCCTGCACTGATGCACAAATTTATGCTTGGCTCCGAGGCAGGCAGCCTTGCACCATGGTGCAAGGGTACACGCATTGTGTGGATAATTGTTTTTGTTCAGGAAGAAACACCTGCCTGCACATAAACAATCACAAGAGGCATTTCCTTCTTTCTATGTGTGCTACAGAATGCAGTACACATAAGAAGAGGAAGATACGGGTAGTGATGAATATGTTTCTCCCTGTTGCATCACTCATATGCCACCTCCAAGATAGCATAAACTTGTGATACATTCCCATACTTGGAAATCTGTGAATACGTCAGCTAACTTTGCATTCCATGGGTGTTGTGTGGGTATACCCAAAGAGACACCCATGGAATGGCCCTTTCATGCAGTGTTATCTGTATAAGTTGTCCATATTTACAAGTCCATGATTACCCACGCATGATGGCTTTGCATGGCCTTATAAATATGGCCTGGCACACTGTGCCAGCTGAGTATCAAACAAATGTTGTTTGGGTGGCAAAAAGTGGTGCAAGGGCCTGGTAACTAAGACCCATAATCTCTGACGTATGAGGCATGACACAGCTGATGTCCCATGTGTGTTGCATGTGACCACCCTCCAGTGTAGATGTTACAACTCCCTTGAACACAGAGATGTAGGGCAGATTTCTTGTCTGTAATGCATGGCTGTATGTCTTTACATCATGCAACATATGTAAATGTGTAGTAAGATGTCATCCACTGTTTGTTAGGTGATTTGCATTAGACATGTGTACAGAAGCAGAGTGCATGTATGTGTGACAGGCCTTATTGTGCAGTTTCTATCTGTGCAGGCAGAGAGTGAACTGTGTATTGTGTCCCCCATATTAATTTGTTCCTCTGTCTGTTAGGTACTTGCTGTTTGCTTACCTACATGCAGGCCATTCCTGTATTGTCGATTCTCAAACCTCTGATTGGTGATGGAGTTGTGGAAGATGTATGTGTCATGGACACTGCCTTGGCAGGAGTGCAGACAAGGAGGGCTGTGATACTCCGCCCACGTGTGCTGCTGTGATCTGAAAGGATCCAGACGCAAGGAGATGAAGCACAGTCAGGAGCTTGGTCAGCAGCGGGATGGTGTTGAATTGCTAAACCTTTGCCTGCAGTTGTGACACAATGAGAAGAAAGAGCTGTACAATTGACTCCTGGCACAGCTAGAGAAGGTGATGAGCTCATCCTCCCAGAGGGCAAGCATGGATGCCCACTGAAACTGACGGTAGAGGCGCTCCCTTCTCCTGCACTGTCTGTATGATCTGGGTGGTGGCATTGTGAAGTGCTGGATAATGTGGTAGTTATATTGAGGGCTGCTCTGGTCTCCTTGGTGCCCCAAGTAAAAAGGAGTAGGTCCACATTGATTTCCAGGTTTCCAGAGTGTTTTGTTTCTGTTCTCTTTGTGAACTTGTGCCTACGTCATTTTAAAACCTGGTCTGACCAGGTGTTAAAATGTTGATGCTGGTCAGAGGTATTTTCTGTGAAGCTTGTACATACGGTGCTACCGTAATTTTTTTAGGAAGGAACGCCTACTTGCATATCATTGTTGGCATCTGCGGCAGTCAGATCTGATGTTGAAGAAAAATGACTCTAGCCCAGAAAAAGTGATGGTAGAGGCCTCTAGCATCACATTGAAGACCTGGAGTTAATTGCACGTTGCCGAATCATAAAAAGAAAATACGCTACAGTGGAGCAAAATCATTGTAAACAAAGCCCTATCCATTTCCCCTCTTTACAAATGTTATACATGAGCTCTGCTGCTGTCTTGTAACAGGAAAATAGTTTCTTAATAAGTCAAATTTCCAACATCAGTTTTCCCTGCTCTGTCAGAACTCCCACTCTAATGTCCTTTAGAATGTTTCCATACTCCATGTCAGAGGCTTGACACGTACGTTTCACAAGTTTCTTGTCTTGAAAATGTAGGAGGCTGCCTCTCTATATAGTGTACGAAAGAAATTTGCATGTGCAGAGAGTTCAAGCAACCCCACTTTGGTATCCAGAGGTAAAAAGGAGACCACCTAAAGGTCTTTTTTGCAATAAGTACTTCTTTTGTTATGAATTTTTAAAGTTTAAAAAATATATGATTTTTGACATAATTATGCACCATAGAAATGAATGGGAAAAGCTTTAAAATGGCATATGAAATCAGGCAATGGTCTCACAAGTGTCACCTTCTATTTTTAGGTCGACATTGTCAAGATGTCCTGTGGTCCAGCTGAAGAAATTAGGGCTGTTCCGGGTTTAAGGGAGAGAAGCAGCTGAATGTCTTTGAGCTGGTGCACAATGGGGAAGGAAACCACTTGAAGCACACTACACAGATGGACTTAAAGGTAATTGTGGTGGGTCCCCTTGGAATGTAGAGGGCACAGGGGAGTAGGGACCCCTAGAGCACAGCTGGTTTTCTGATGCAGGGGCCAGGGAGGCTTGGTACAGTGAAGGAAGGTCAGCCAGGAGTAATGCACGAGGGAGTCCTTGGAGCCAGGAGAAGGTCACTTATCAGGTGAATTGCAGGCCAGCAAGGCCACTATGAGAGGTGGTTCTTAGGTGTTCTGAAGTCACTTGATTGTTGATTATCTCTGGCCTTTGGGGCATCCAGGATGGACTTTTCTTCTGGGTGTCCGATGTTAGAGGTTCCGGTGGGAATGGGTCACATCCCTAACCCAGATTGGTTATTTTCATACCATCCAATATGGAGAAAAATAAAATGGAGTGGTCATCTTACCTGCCATACGTGAGGGGTAGTGTAGACTGTGGATGGCCACTCCTTCTGCTAAGATTTCCCACCAGTTTTCCCACTCAAAGTGGGGGAGAAATTATTGGGTGCCCTTCTGCTCCTGGCCGTAGGCGCAGGGGTCAGATTTCCAAGGCAGACAAGCCTTTGAAGCAGACCGCTGGTTTAGGGTGCCTGCCTGGGGGGGAGGTGTAAAAGCTCCACCCAGGAAAGGCTTTGTTTTTCTGGCTCCTGAGAGCAGAGGCTCTCACCCCAGGAGTGCAGACTTCTGGCAGACTGGCTAAGACCAGTCAGCAACCATTCCAGAGGTATTAGGTTTTGCAGGAGGCATCTCTAAGGTGCCCTCTGGGTACATGTTATAATAAATCAACATGTTATAATAAATCCAACACTGTCATCAGTGTGGGTTTATTATTCTGAGTTGTTTGATACCAAACAATCTAGTATTCAGAGAGGCCATCATGTAGCTGGGGAACTCGTAATGACCGGTGTCCAACACACGGATTTGATATGTCTCCCCTGTACACTTACTATTTCTTAAAGTTTTGCAAAGACACAGTAGGGGCATATTTGCTTGTGCACTCATATGCCCTCACATGCATTATAGTGCACCCTGCCTAAGGGCTGTAAGGCCTGCCTAAGGGGTACCTTATCTTTATTACATGCAATGTTAGTGGGCATGGCACTCTCGGTGAATGCCATGCTGAGTTTGCAACTTTTAAATACACCATGTTATGCACTTGCAATGACAGTCTGAATGAGACTTGTCTGGGGCCTCTCAGAGTGGCACAATAGGTGCTGCAGCTCTGGAGGGCCCTCTTCAATACCCATACCTAGATGCCAGGGGTACCATGTACTATGGACTTGCAAGAGGTGGCTGAAGTGCCAAACATAGTAGTTTTGGGGAAAGAGACCTGGCCCTGGGAACCTGTTTAGCAGGGGCCCAGGGCACTTACAGTTTGAAACCACATATTTTTTCAGGAAAAAAGTGGGAGGCTACCACGTAAAAGGAGGCCCTTACTCGCAGAAATGATTGCCAAATGTTTACATTGCCAATACTTCCCAATGAGCTTTGAGTCTCTTCATGTGAAAGAGGTTCAAAAACAGGCTGTCCTTCTACAAGAGTAAGTTGTAGTAGGTCTCCAAACACAATTAAATGCTTTCGTCCAAACAAGACGCCATATTCAGTTCTTAATATCTGTTGCATTCTCAGGTGAACAAAATCAAGCATTAGATTCAAAACCATGCTTCCCTCATCAATAATGAGAAGCTTCATTTTCTTAAAAACTCTTGCCACCTCATTACAAGCTTCATCAGAAAATGTCTGGTATTCCAGTTTATTGTCATTTTCAACAGGTAGCATTAGTAGTCAGTGTAAAGTAATTCCTTTGGTGTTCTGTGCAGCTAATTCAGCAGGTGCTGTTTCTACACACAAAAAGTTTGAATCTGTAGGGTTTTGTAGGCATGTAGAGATAACTTTAAATAAACATCTTTTTCCAGTACCAGCTTGACTACTAATATATAATAGTATTGTATTAAATGATGAACAATTGCATTCTTTCTTCTCATGAAGAAATCCATGTTCTATTTTGTCTTTTATAGCAATATAAATGTTGTTCTGTTCGTTGTTTAGCTGTCCAACTAACTGTTCCAGATCTACAGATTCCTGTCTACCTTGTTCCATTGTGGTTTCCACTTCTTTCGTAGCTATCACAGCTTAATTTTCACTAATATGTTTTTCAAGAGGATCCTGACTTAAAACTGCAGAACCTTGGCTGCTTTGAGAATTATTCTTAGCTACCTCAGCAGCTATCATTTCTTCCTGTTGGATCCCATCATTTAACATTTGTAAATAATTTTTAAAGATGGGACACTGAATACTGCATTTGACAGAGATAAAAGAATCTCCACGCAATTCCGATTCAGTATGCCGAGGTTTGAAAAGTTGAAGAAGAGCTAAATAGAAAAAATATATTTTCTCAGGAGTTTGGCAGCTTTTCGATGGTTTCCTGTGTTTCACTAAACATGTCACATCCAAGTATTTCATATTTCCCTTCTTCTGTGTTTTCACTTACATTACTTCTATAGCTGCAGTTTTAAAGAATTTCATAAAGGCACTTGTCTTCTAGATGTTGACTTTTCCTCCGTACTATATATCTAACATATTTGATTTTGCAATGTCTGTACTTTCTGGTTCAAACTCTGCCAGGTACTGAATTTCAGGGAAAGACTTCTATACTCTGTTTCTTGTGCTGAATAGACCAAGACTTACCTGGACAATTCCTTTTGATTGTGAGACCATACTTGCCAAACTCAACCTGTCACAGGCTTCAGAGGACACCATTTCCCTGTGGGAAAGCATTTTCAAGCTGAAGGAATACAATACCTTGCTAAGTGTCTTCTTTGCAGAAATCTGCTCACATATCTCTTTCATCTATGTTTTTTCTGCTTTTGTAGTATACAACATGCCATACCGAGCCACAACAATGGAGTTGTCTGCAACAAATTGCATGTTGATATTAGCATTCCACATTTTTTAAATCACAGGATTGTAGTCATTATTATATTTGAATTTTTCAGTTCTTTTTAAGTTATGTGAGTTTGGTGATTTCTGTGTCAGTGTATTCCTGACTGAAGACCAGAAGCTGTTTAATCTTCCTTTTGAAATTACAGGACCTGGAAATACAAATCGACATCTTGTGTAAACATTTTCTTTGGAACTGTATCTACGATGACAGTACTTCCCACATCTATGTGTTTGGAAATGCAGAACTTGCTCTCTGAGATCTTTTTCACCAGTGTATTTTATTATGGTACATGACATACTTTTCTATAAAGGACAAAACAGACTCATCACTGTCTGCTCCAAATTTGGGTACATCTTTTACCCATAGTAGCACATGAATATGAGGCACCTATTGCCTGGTAACTGTTCCACTAACAGAAATCACTTACTTCCCCAAGAGGAGGATTGCTTTTATTGTGGATAAAAGCAAGCATAGCTTGAAACCTGTAGTTGAAATATCTACAAACATTAGCAGTACCTAATGTGCAAAGTTCTCCAGCTGTCTTTACATTGATGTCTTTTATGTTAGAGTTTGCTTCTTTCAATAATTGAATCGGGTCATCCCATGCATACTAAGTGCAACTCAGTGTCCCAAACCACATTGGTGCTCTCCGGTTTCTAAGTGTACACTTCAATTCTCCATGACAATGGAAACAATATTCATTTATTCCATGTTGGCACACACTAAATTAATCAAGTTGTATTCTAAGTTCTTTTCCTTTTCATGAACTTTGTTAACAAAATCTCTTGGAGACATATTTTGAAGAGTAACTCCTCCTTTTAAAATGTGATATACTGCATACCAAAGTCCAGACAGGTCACTCTCAAATAGAAGGTGAAATATGTAAGCGATACAGCTTCTGAATCTTGGATCCTCTGAATATTGTTGTGTTGATTGGTATTCAGCTACTGGCATTTGTATGGGCCGGTCGTCATATCGACCTCCTACAATAGTGGGAAGCAAATGGGGAAAACAGCGAGCCTCTAATCCTTTTGCACAGACACTTATGGGATCTCCTTTAGCTTCCTTCATTTGGAAAACGTCAATAGCATCACCAATGACTTCTTTGGAATGTAATGGATGAATGCTATATTGCTCATCAATTTGTTCTGATCGGGATGGATCTACTTTTTCTATTTGTCTACTTGCTGGCAAAGTGCCCTCATCAACATTTAGTACATCAGGTTATACATCAACATTTTCATAATACAAATCTTTTTGCACCAGGTATAGTGTTGCTTGTTTAACTTTATTAACATTGACTACCTCTTGCCAAATTGTTTTATTGTTAGTCAGTACACTACTTAACACTATAATAAGTGACTGTTCATTTTCTTTGTCGATTCCTACAGTTTCAGCATTTATTTGAAAGTCTAATGGCAATTACACTGCTCTTCCTTTAAGTCCTTTCAATAACTCTCTTGGATATAATTTACCTATTTTTGGTTCAATCATATCATTGCTTGAAATTGACGTACAGACTGTATAAGGATAGATTTGTATACATTTAAATCTTATAGTTGTTCTGCAAATTCTAACCTGTTATGTACTGCTCTATATGATGTTTTCTGAACCTCTAACTTATCATAGCAGTACTTACATATAAAATGCTGCATGGACAAGTCAAAACACTTCTCTACAAATAAATAAGCAGCAATTTGTTGCCACTTTTTTCTGTTTTCCCCTTCACATTTGGAAAATACATCTACATTTCATGTTTGGCTTTTGTAGTGAGTATGCCTAGAGCAAATGCAAACATACTTTGGTTGTTCTGAACAAGTTGTGTTAAACTTTTTATTTTCTTGTTCAAAATTCTCAGTAGCAATGCCTGTGTACTCTTCCTCAATATCTGTACGTACAAATTCCTCATTCTCTTCACGACCAAAGAAAAGTAACTGCCCATCTTCACAAACCTTTTGTACCTCGTGTTTAGTATCATTCAAAATACACTATTCATCTCTCTTAAACATAATGCTGGAGTCTACACACAGTAAAGTCTCCTATCGCAATTTCATATTTTTGAATTGTGAACTGCCAACTTTTTAAAGTGATGAAAGGTGCTTTGGCACACTTTCTTGGATAAACATTCTAATGAGTGCCCTTGTAAATTACTATACTTTCTTACTTTGCATGGCCCTAACCCTTGCAAAATAGTTTTTTTTTTGCTTTAGACTTCTGCATGGAAACCCATGTACAAAACTCCTTAACAAATCAATTGAATGCTGCTGAATAGTACAGACACTGCTGCAGTTCCATTTGTAAACAGGAGCCTGTCTACACCTTCCCTGAATTTCTTCAGCTACCACCTTTTCCGCATTTCTAGGAACAATCTCTTCTTTTTCAGTGGGACTGCCATCTTTCATCTCATAACATTGACCAGTTGAATCAACTGCATGAACTAATGTGTTATCTTGTAAATACCCTACTACATTAAAGAAGAGCTCTGTAATGGAGGTAAGCTTCCATTAACCTCTAAAGAATAAAAAAAAAAACTTTTAATAAGAAGTCTTTTCCTTTGGCTGCATCTCTTCATACAGAAAACGGTTTTATCCAGTGTTCTCATTCTAGTGAGAATCAAAATAAAAAGAGCCCTCTTTAATCTCTTTGCTGCCAGGCCTTTCCCCCCATCCTGCGCCGAGCCTTTTTTTGGCTATTTGGGGTAGTTCGCATTTAGGCCCTCATAACTTTTTGTCCACATAAGCTATCCATGCCAAATTTGTGTCCTTTTTTTAATCATTCTATGGATTCTAAAGGTACCCAGAGTTTGTGGGTTCCCTGGAGGAGATCAAGAAATTAGCCAAAATACAGCCAAAATGTGTTTTTTGGGGAAAAATGGGAAACAAGTGCTGCAGAAGAAATCATGTGTTTTTGTTCCATGCAAAAGGCATCAACAAAGGGGCTGTGGTGCTAAAATCTCTATATTTCCATCTTTCAGGTATAAGCAGACTTGGATCAGAAAACCATATTTCCCAACACACTTTTGGCATTTTACTGTGACATACCCCATTTTTACAATTTTTTGTGCTTTCACCCTATTTCCAGTTAATGACAGAAAGGGTATAAAACTAATGGTGGATCCTGGGCAGCTAAACATTTATGAAAAGTAAGCACAATTCTGAATTCAGCAAAGGGTCATTTGTGTAGATCTTTCAAGTTTTCCCTACAGAAAGTAACAGCTGGAATGAATAAATATTGAAACTGAGTTGAAAGAAACAGCCATTTCTGTCAACATTTTCTTCCGTAACTTTTTCTAGCTATGGCAGATTTCTAAAAGTGATATACCAGATTTTTGAAAGCAATACACCCTTATGTCTGCTGGACACTTTGTTGTGTAGCCATTTTAGTTATAGCTCCATGCACATTAGTTTAACACACTAGGTCGCTATGCACTTTGACCTTGATATATTTTATTCGGCTATGCATTGTTATTTTTACAATAACCAGTTTTACGGTCTTGTTATATTTTAATCTATCTAACTGTTTTTGCTTAGCCCAGCACAGTGTTCTCAAACAAGACATTCTTGATCACTTTGTGCTTCAGTTAGGGCTACAGTTTGGTGAACGTGGTAGAAGTTTAGTCTCCAACATTCAAAGAAAATACACATCCTTACGTAGGGACATTTTCTTGGAACATCAGCTGTGTTATTATAAAAACACTTCCTAGTCCCATTATACGTTAAGAGGGAGATTCCAGCCAGGGAACCACGACTGTATGCTGATTGCTGAATGCTTCGCTGCAGATGCTAACGCAGACTACAGGCCTTTGCTCAGGTATGAGGTTTGATGTCCTCCCAGGGGAACCTGAAAGGCAGAATTAGAGCTTAAGATGGTGTGCTCAGATTCTGACTTAGATAGGAAATAGTCGATAAATCCTCATGACAATATGATAGCATTATTCTTATGCTTCACTCTCCCGTCACCATTTTAATATTGTTATGTTGTGTCTTCCTTGTTATTGCAGCTCACACTTTGCTATCTAAAATGCAGTTGTTTTATTAAACCAGTCATTAAAACTTATACTGCTTCTTATTGTCATTTATATATGAGATCAAATTGTGAATGAAAGAACCGGATGCGACCTGAGTGACCCCGACTTCCCTGAGAAGCCTAATATGTCATGCTCTTGGCTGCCCAATCATCCCTATCTTCTGGTAGAGATGAGGCACTGCTAGTTAGCCGGAGCAAACCCCGGATTTAGGGTGACAGATTTCACCCACAGTGGATCAGACTCAGTCTCCCACACCGTGGACGATCTTGCTGCCCAAAATCCAGTAGTCTCATTAGAATAATGAGAGCCTACGTGAGAACGTCTGGTTGGGAGGATATATAGGGCTTGTAGGCTCATCAAGAACCCTAGGTACCCAGAGCCAATAAATGAGCTGCACCTTGCAATGGGTTTTCATTGTATACCGGGTATACAGTAATTCATTTGGTAAAATATAAAGAATGAAAAATAGATTTAAAGGAAACCTTTGTATTTCCAAAATGGACACAAAATAAGGTATTGAAAAACAGTCATTATTTTCACGTCCCTGAAATCAGGGGTCCCCATACTAGGACACGAATTACAGGGCATTTCTCAAAAAGACTTCTTTCTTACACACTGTCTTACATTTGGAAGGAAAAAATTTAGAGAAAGACAAGGGGAAATAACATTGGTTCTGCTATTCTGTGTTCCCCCAAGTCTCCCAATAAAAATGGTAACTCATTTGTGTGGTTAGGTCTAGTGCCTCAAAACTAGGATACGTCTCAAAACACAACATGGACACATTTACATTGAAATCTGACAAGCTTTTTGGAAAGTGCCTAGCTGTGGATTTTGGCCTCTAGCTCAGCCAGCACCTACCGAAACCTAGCAAACCTGTGCATTTGTGAAAGGTAGACACCAAGGAAAATCCAGGATGGGGTGACTTGTGGAGCTCTCACCAGGTTGTGGTACCCAGAAACATTTGCAAAACTCAAAATATGGCAAAAAAATACTTTTTCTTTACATTTGAGTGATGGGGCATTCTGAAATCTGAGAGGAGCCACACATTTCCTTACACCCAGCATTCCCCCAAGCCTCCCGATAATAACTGTACCACACTTGTGTGGGTAGGCCTAGTGCCCACAACAAGAAATGCCCCAAAACACAATGTGGACACAACACATTTTCTCAAAGAAAACAAACGTGTTTTTTGCAAAGTGCCTAGCTGTGGATTTTGGCCTCTTGCTCAGCCGACACCTAGAGAAACCTAGTGACCCTGTAAATTTTTTAAAACAAGACACCTAGGGAAACCCATAATTGGGTGACATGTGTGAATCTCACCAGGTTCTGGCACCCAGAATCCTTTGCAAACCTCAACATTTGTGTAAAAAACACTTTTGCTTCACATTTCGGTGCTGCAAAATTTTGAAATCAGAGAGGAGCCACAAATTTCCTTCCACCCAGCATTCCCCCACATCTCCTGATAAAAATGGTACCTCACTTGTGTGGGTAGGCCTAGAGCCCTGGATAGGGAAGGGTCCAAAACACAACATAGACACATCAAAATTATCTATTACAAAACTACCTGTTTTTGCACGGGGGCATCTGCGTTTTTGGTCCTGGGCTCAGCAGCCATCTAGGGAAACCTACCAAACCTAGACATTTCTGAAAATGAGACACCTGAGGAAGTCCAGGGAGGTGTGACTTGCGTGGATCCCCCTAGTGTTTTCTTACCCAAAATCCTCAGCAAACCTCAAATTTAGCTTAAGAAAATCACATTTTCCTAACATTTCTGTGTGGGATCACCACTCCGGCACAAATTTCCCACCACCCAACATTTCCCTCAGTCTCCCAATAAAAATGATAACTTGTGGTGGGCCAAGTGCCTGTGACAGGGAAGGGCCGAAAACATGTCGGAATTGAGAGGGAACCAAAGTGGGTCCAAATGGGCAGTTTGAAAAAAAAACATCTTTAGGCTGACAAGTGGGGCTGAATTTGTATCGGTATAGATGTGACTATGCTGGGTAGTAGACATTTTGTGGATTCCTGTGGATTCCAGTGGTTCCATCACAAAAATGTAGGAACAATGTGTGATTTTAAGCAAAGTTGGAAGTTTGCAGGGCACTGTGGGTAAGAAAATGGTGTTGGGTGCATGTGAAGCACACCTCCCTGGACTCACCCAGATGTTTAGTTTTCAGATATGTCTAGGTCTGGTAGGTTTTCTAGGTTGCAGCGCCCCAAAGTCCAAAAAGTGCAGCCGCTCACCATTCCAAGTGGGATGATATTGAGAGTTAGCCAAGCTCTTTTAGCCCAAATGTAAAATCAAAACCCCAAATAATCAAATGTCCTCTTGTTTGTCGTTGGGATAAGGCCCTTTAGTTTGGAATGGGGGCTGAAAGACTGTTACCCCTTTCAGTTGGGGCGGGGTCATAACCATGCCCATACTGGTTGGCAGCCCCCACTCCTCTATTTGTTTTTTAATTCTCTGGCATCTAGTAGGCTTTCTCCCCCCCGGGAGTGGGTGGGGGTAATTGCCCGAACTGCCCACCAGTGGGCAGATCAACTTTGTCCCCATTTATTTGGGCCTTACAAAAATATGCCAATCTGCCCCCAAAGGGACAAACCCTTGCCCGGGGGGCTGCCCCTCCACAAAAATATGAAAACAAAATAATCCCTGTCACCTTAGTGGATTCTTCCCCCCTTAAGGACAAATGGGGCTAAAAGAATAGGCCGATATGCCCCCAATGGGGCCAGAAATGGACAACAGTTATGTGCCCTCTTTGGGAAATGAACCTTGCCCAAGGTGTCACACCCACACACAAAAAATAAATAAATAAAAATCCCTGGAGTCTTTGTGGTTTCTGCTCTCCTTGGGGACAGTTGGGCCTAAAAATAATAGGCCAATCCACCCTCAAGGGGGGAAGAAATGGGCAACAGTTATGTGCCCCCTGGGGGGTGACCCTTTCCAAAGGGGTTGCCCCCCCAGAAAAAAAATGAACACAAATCAATCCCAGGTGCCTTAGTGGATTCTGACCCCCTTGAGGGCAGATGGGCCTAAAAAATAGGCTGATTTGCCCCCATGGCGAGAGGAGATGGCCATCAATTGTGTGCCCCCTTTGGGGGGACCCTTGCCCAAGGGGTCACCCACACACAAAAAAACAAACTAAATAAATCCCTGGTGTCTTTGTGGCTTCTGCAGATGGGCCTAAAAATAATAGGCCAATCTGCCCCCAAGAGGGGCGGAAATGGCCATGAGTTATGTGCCCCCTTTGGGGAGCAATCCTTGCATTAGGGGCCACCCCCAACAAACAAAAAACACACACACACAATCATCCCTGGCACCTATTGCATTTTGACCTACTCCTGGGGGCCAGATGGGCCCACAAAAATGGCCGATCTAGCCGGGGGGGCAAAACATAGAAAAATATATTGCTCCCAGGGCAGCAACCCTTACCCAAGGGGTAAAAAACTACTGATCTAGCACCCGGTGGGGCCAAAACCTGGATTGAAGATTGCCCCCAGGGGAGCAACCCATGCCTAAGGGGTCGCTCCCCTAAATAAGCAAAACCACATCCCTGGCATCTAGTGAGTGGATTCCTGCTCCATGATTGTGGGCCTCACCTCAATTGTGGAGCTGGAATCCATTCATAAGAGGCACAGGGGGAAAGGAAAAGACTCTTTCCTTCCCCCCCATGTCTGTTTTCCCCTCTCCATCACCCTCCGGAGAACGACTCACCTAAATGGTGTCCTCACTCCAAGACGTGCTGGAAACAAATGCTTCCAGTGCATCCACTGCAGAATCTGATGATGTCAGGGCACTGTGAGCGCGCTGACGTCATCAGACCACTGAGGGTGGCTCAGGGGTGGGAGCAGATGGGCTTCCCCTGCTATCCCTGACAAGAGTTGTGGGTGTGTGACCCCTGGGGTGGCTGTAGCACTCCCCCTGTGGACTGGGTACAGGGCAAACTGGTCTCGTCCTTGGCACACGAGCACCGTAGCCGAGACAAGTTTGTCCGCATCACCCAAAGGGTTAAGGCAAATGCCTTATCAACTACAGCCTCAAGCAGTTCTTTTTGTTTCACTACTTCCCTTCTCCTTTAGTACTTCTTCTTATTTAAAGAAGATTCAGAATTTCCCTGGCACAAAACATTCTTACTCTAATTTCTTTGGACTGTTGCTGTCTTATGTTTAAGCTATCTGGTCTTGTCAATGATTTCTTCTCTTCATCTCATGTGATCTTTGTCCTTTCTTGGTTGACTTCAAATTTTCATTTTGCACACTTTGCGGTTTCCCACATATAGGGCCTGATTACAACTTTGGAGGAAGGTGTTAATCCGTCCCAAATGTGACAGATATACCACCAGCCGTATTACGAGTCCATTATATCCTATGGAACTCGTAATACGGCTGGTGGTATATCCGTCACATTTGGGACAGATTAACACCTCCTCCAAAGTTGTAATCAGGCCCATAGTGTTAAGAAATATTCTGCTTCTCTTACCAGCAGCTGTTTTTGCTTTAACTATAATCTCCTCATGTTCTGTATTTTTTTTCTCTGTTGCAAGTAAATAGTAGGCTTTCCTCATTTTTTTTGTTTCAGATTTTTTGGCATCTTGAATGTCTCTCCTTAGTAAAAATACTTATCTGAAACACAAAAAATTATAGCAACGGATTTACATTTACATCAGAAACAGTTCAATTACATATCATTATGAAAGTCACATAACTATATTGTAGGCATTATACATCTATTTTGTATTATTTGTCTGGCTATCTCAACATATTTATCTCTGTCTGCCTCAAAGTCTCTTTTTTTTTTTCAGCAATGTGTTTTGAATCTATCAGTGTATGCATAAGTGTGACAGTCAACCTGGCACTGTATGCATTATTGTGTACCTGGTACTGTTGGTGTAAATATCATTCTACAGCACACATACAAACAAGAAAACACCTTTAATGATTGGGTTTTGTGCGGGAAGGTGTCCCTTTCTCCTTAATGCAAGCACCCAGGCACCATATTCAAGGGTGGCTGCATTGGCACTAAGTAGCAATTTATGCCTCAGCACAAGAGAGAGGACAAAAATGCACTGTTTCTTATAGAAACAGCGCATTTCCCCCTTTTTCAGAGTGGCACAGGGCGACGTAGCAAGACACTTGCTGCACCACCCTGTGCCATGGGCCTCATACATGAGTCTCAAAATCTCATATATTATAAACACATACAACCTTCCCTATAACAAAAAAGACATTCTACTTTAGATGTAACTTCTATCTACTAAAAAAGTAAATGTATGTTTTTCAAACTGGATATAAATTCCAACTCAACTTGCACCATACAAAGGCATAATCTTAAACCTTGTACTGTTAATCATTTTCTAATATATATATATATATATATATATATATATATATATATATATATATATATATATATCTGAATACTCTCTGTCTGTAGCTGAGTCAATATAGCTGAGTTAATATAGCTTTATTCGTATCATATACACTTTTAACGCTCTTATTTATAAACCCAGCTTTCTTTGAAACTAATAATTTTATTCACATGCCTGTTAATGGCTTCCATTGACAGATAAATATCACGTTGGCTGTTTTCTTTATATAACAATGAAATCTCACATTAAGAATTTTACACCACTCTTAAACTAAGGAATCAGTGATGGCAACCTGTTCACCTTTTTCTCAGTGATACTGTCCTAGTTAGCAAATCACAAACTGGGTTTCTTGTTTTATTTCTGCTATCCCAAATCTGAATGTTACTATCTGCTACTCTTCTTTTGTATTTTTTGTAAAAAGCCCAATTAGGAAAGAACCCTAATTTTCTAATGTGCTGCTGGTGTTGCGACTCCTTTGCAGCATTCAGCGCAGCTCCCTGTGTAACTTCGCGACAGAGTTGCAACTTCAGATGGAGGTTTAAAAATATATTCTCCATTATATTTCGGTACAGTTTCCGCTAAATTTTAATGTTTGGGATAGTACTGGATTGGAATTTGTGTTTCCAGTTTCTTGTCTATCAAAACATCTCCATTTTCAAAAATGTTGGTGGGCTTTAAAAACTCCCCTTCCCCTCACACACTTTCTCCTCAGCTGTCATAGCAACCTCCTTTAGAAAACTGCAGTATAGTAGTAGTTCAAAAGTTCACAGCATGTTTTCTTAGTAGCAGGCTAGTTTTAATGTGTTCTGTAGCAGGTGTGGTTGATCATTACAGAATGTAAGCATATCCAAAATGGATTGTTTGTTAAAAAAATAGGAACCAATCACTAATTCACTTACTCATTATTTGTATTCACAATCTATTTTACCTACCAATGTATCTACAATGTCCAGTCAAAATTGAGTTTTTTTGTAAATCTACTGCTCCCTCCATTTTCAACACCTCACATTTTCCAAACTTCCTCATTACGCTGCAGCCTTCTCCTGCATGCTATTGCTCCCTCCCTTCAAAATGGTTAGAGTGTGGATTGTAGGTCACAGCTATATTTTTGGGCTCGTGAGTATAATAGAAAATGTGGCATTAACATGGACCTTAGTTTGCCTAATGTGGATATTCTGTCGGTTGGCCTGAGAGGGTTAAAGGGGCTGCAATTGCTTCCATTGTTTGAAAGCATTACAGATTGCCAACCACCTCACCTCCTGATTGTGCACTGTGGTGGTAATGACCAGGGCATACTGACTGTATTGGACTGGACATCCCAATGAAGGATACCTTTGTTCAATTATTGCACCTTTTCCCTCACAGTGCCTTTGTGTTCTATAAGATATGCCAAAGGCAGAAATAGAAGTGGTCAACTGAATCCGTCCACAGATAGATAAAGCCAGGAAACATGTTAATAAAACTGTTTCAGCATTCCTCGGACGTGCACTTTGACATGGATGGCATACATAGAAGAGATGGTGTTCACTTGGCAGATGAAGGCAACAGATTGCTTCTCAGCAACTTGAAACTTTGCATCCGTTCTTTTTTGTACTAATCATATACATACAATAAATACAAAGGCTCTTTTTATAGCCACCCTATCTCCCAAACATTCTTTAAACTTAAAAAAAATTCAGATTCTTTTCTTAACAAAAGATTCGGAGTTGTGGCTCTGTCGCAGATTCCCAAACAAAAAGCACAAATTCAATGCATAACACCCGGCATATAGTTCATATGTCTTAATTTCACTCTCTCCATGTAGAAATACATTTCTAAATTCCTCTGTGGAAGTCTAATGGGGTATGTGAATGGGTGCAAGAGTGGGAAACTGGATCTGTGAGTGCATTTGTGAGACTGTGAGTGGGTGTATATAAGGGGGCCAGAGTGGAAGTGACTGTGAATGGGTGTCTGAGTGTCTGAGAAAGTCTGCAAGTGGATGCATGAGTATGTCTATGGGTATGTGAAAGGGTGTGTACATTTCTGAGTGTGTCTTTCAGTGGGTGGGTGATATTTTGAGTGGGTCTCTGAGTGGGTGCATCAGAGTGTTATTAAATGTCTGAGTGGGTTTGTGAGTTTCTGAGTAAGTAATTCAGTGGGTGTATGATTTTCAGTGTGTGTACAAGGGAGTGCACAAGTCTGTGACTAGGCCTGTGAGTGGGTGCATGAGTCTGTGAGTGGGTCTTTGAATGGATGTACCAGTGTCTGAGCACATCTCTGAGTAGATATACCAGTGTTACTGTTTCTGTGAGTGGGTGTATGAATGTAAGTGTATCAGTGAGTGGGTGCTTCACTGTCTGAGTGGGTGCATGAGTTTGTGAGTGGGTTTCTGAGTCAATAAGTGATGTCTGAGTGTGCCTTCCACTGAGACTATAAGTGTCAGTGGCTCTGTAAATGGGTGAATGCATGTCTCAGTAAGTCAGTGAGTGGGTGTATGAGTACCAGAGTGGGTCCTTGAGTGGGTATATAAGTGTCTGAGTGGCTCTGTGAGTGCTTATCTGAGTCGCTGAATGAGTCTTTGAGTGGGTGTGTGAGTGTCAATGCGTCTCTCAGTGGGTGCATGAGTGTAGGAGGTTGCTCTTGATATTGTATGAAAATTATGTGCACTGTGCAGAGAGTCCAAGCAACCCCACTTTGGTATCCAGAGGTAAAAAGCAGACCACCTAATGCTCTTTTGTTGTGGAAGTGTGGGCGAACAGTTAGGCCTCTCTTGGAGACGTGCTGAACGTTTGCTGTTTACAGTATCAGTAGAAGTGGACACATACTCAGAAGAATAACTCAAGACCAATTAAAAAATATACTTCATATTTTTATAAGATTTTTAAGACCAAAGTCATCAATAAATGGTGAGTTCTACTTTTGTTATCATTTTTTAAAGTTTAGAAAATATATGCTTTTTGCATAATTTTGCACCATAGGAATGAAGGGGAAAATCTTCAAAAACTCATGTAAAATTAGGCAATGCCAGCACAAGTGTCCCCTTCTATTTTGGGGTTGAGGAGGTTGAGATGTCCTGTGGGCCAGCTAGAGAAGTTAGGGCGGTTCCTAGTTCAAGCGGATTAAAATCTTGGAGCTGGCGCACAACAGAGAAGGGGACTACTTGGAAACACTCTGCATAGATGGATTTAAAGGTAAGTCTGGTGGGGCCCCTTGAAGGGCAGAGTTCGTAAGGTGTTAGGAACCCCAGAGAGCACAGATGGTTTGGCATTGTAGGGGCCAGCAAGGCCGGTTGCAGTGCAGCAAGGTCAGCCACGAGTCGTTCGTCAGACAGTTCTTGGAGACAAGAGTAAGTCACTTGGAGGAAAGTTTGCAGGTCAGAAGGGCTACTCTGGGGGTGGTTCTTGGGTTTCCTGAAGCCCCTTGACTGGTGCTTACTTTTGGCTTTGGAGAGTCTGGAGTGGACTTTGTCTCTGGGTGTCCGACGTTGGGGTCCAGTACCACAGACAAAGGGATGTCTCAGGCCCTGAAAGGTACAAAACTTGTCACACTGGTAGGTTTTATCGTTCAGGTCTGTTATGTGGATTTTGGTCAGGCTGCTGGGTCTTGTTCATTGGTCAGCGGCCAGTCAGTGAAGTGAACTTCACTGGTTCTTTACTTGCAGGTTGCAGGAGCGAGATAGCTTCACTCTGAGGAAGATTCTTGGTGATTTTCAGATGGCTGGAGGTGCTCTTGGATTTTGTAGAGTCCTTCAGGTTTCCAGGTGATACCTCAGTGGAGATTGTTGAGTCCTAGAAGTAGCAGGCAGGGTTTGGTGCCTTTTTGTTTGTGCAACAGGACTTTTGTTCTTGTGCCTCGTCTCTTCTTTATTCCTAGTCTTCTTGTGTCCATTGAATTTGGTCTGTAGGTCTTAGGATGGCCACTAAATACTGCATTTAGTGGGTGTTAAGGGAGTACCTTAGGGTGGCTACACCTACTAAGCGACCACGTCCTGTGGGAAGAGGTCACATCCTTAACCCTAATTGGTTGTTTTCCTACCATCCAAGATGGGGGAAAATGAAAGTGAGTGGTCACCTTGCCTGCCCTCCTGAGGGATGGTGCTGGCTGCGGGGGGCTACTCCTGCTACTCTGGCTAAGTTTTCCCACTGGTTTTCCCATTCAAGGTGGGGGGAGAGCTGCTGGGCAGCCATCAGCTGCTAGCAGCAGAGACCGGGGTCAGATTTTAAAAGGCATTAAATCCTTTGAAGCTGACTGCTGGTGGAGCATGCCTGCCTTGGGTAGGAGGTGTAACACCCCCACCCAGGAAAGTCTTTGTGTTCTGGCTCCTGGGAGCAGAGGCTTCCACCCCAGGAGTACAGACTTCTGTCTGGTAGCGGAAGGCAGGCTAAGACGATTCAGCATCCAAGCCAGAGCTGTTAGGTTTTGCAGGGGCACCTTTAAGGTACGCTCTGAGTACACTTTAGAATAAATCCAACACTGGCATCAGTGTAGGTTTATTATTCTGAGTTGTTTGATACCAAACAACCCAGTATTCAGAGAGGCTATCATGTAGGTGGGGAACTCGTAATGATCCTTGTTTAGCAAATGTATTTGCTATGTCTTCCTTGTACACTTACTACGTCATAAGCTTTTGGAAAGACCCTGTAGTGGCATGTTTGCTCATGCACATATGTGCCCTCACATGCTTTATAGTGCACCCAGCATTAGGGCTCTAAGACCTGCCAGCGGGATGACATAACTATGTTGCATGCATTGTTAGTGAACATGGCACACCTGGTGAATGCCATGTCGAGTTTGTATCTTTTAAATACACCTTGTGTTGTACTTGCAATGGCAGTCTGCTTGAGGCTGGTGTGGGGCCTCTCAGAGTGGCACAATTGGTGCTGCAGCTCTGGGGGGCTTTCTTCAGTACCCATGCCCTAGGTACCAGGGGTATAATTTACTAGGGACTTACAACAGTGGCTGAAGTGCCAAACATAGTACAATTTCAGGGAAAGTAATCTGGCTCTCGGAACCTGTTTAGCATGTGAAACCACATATTGATCCAGGCAGAAAGTGTGTGTGGGGGGGCACTACCATGTCAAAAGAGGCCCTTTTTCCACAATGAGTGTCTGTGTGGGTCTGTGAATGGGTGTGTCAGAGTATGAGTGGGTCTTTGTGAGTGTCTGAATGGATCTTAAAGTGGATGTATGAGTGTATCAATGGGTATCTGAGTGGGTGTATGAGTGTCACTGTGGCTCTATGTGGATGCATAAGTGTGTCATTGGGTCTGTGGGTGGATGTATGTGTGACTCGGTTGGCCTCTGAGAGGGTGTACAATTGTCTGTCTTGGTCTGTGAGTGGGTGCATAAGTGTCATGGTGGGTCTGTGACTGCATTAATGAGAGCCCGAGTAGATCTATGAGTGGGTGCTTGATTGTCTGAGTGGGTCTTTGAGTGGGTGTATGACTATCAGTTGGTCTGTGTGGGTGCATGAGTGTGTAACTAGGTCCGTGAGTTGGTGTTTTATTCTCGGAGTGAATCTTTAAGTGGGTGTATGGGTGTCATTGCATATGTGAGTGAGTGCATGAGTGTGTGACTGGGCCTGCGAATGGGTGCATGAGTGCCTAAGTGGGTCTGTGAGTGGGTGTGTGCGTGTCTGAGGGGGTCTTTGAGTGGGTGTATCGGTGTCAGTGGGTCTGTGAGTAGGCGCAAGAGTGTGTGAGTAGTCTGTGAGTGGGTGTGTAAGTATCTCAGTGGATCTGTGAGTACATACCTCAGGGTCTGAATAGGACTGTGAGTGACTACATGACAGGCTGATAGGGTCTGTGAGTGGGTGTGGAAGTGCTTGTGTGTGTCTGTGAGTGGGTGGGTGGGTGTCTGAGAGGGTTTTTGAGTCAGTGTGTGAGTGTCAGTGGATCTGTCAGTGGATCCATGAGTATGTGAGTGGGTCTGTAAGTGGGTATGTGAGTGTCTAAGTGAATCTGTTAGTAGATGCCTGAGGGTCTGAATCGGTCTGTGAGTGGGTGAATGAGTGGCTGATTTAGTCTGTGAGTGGGTGTGTGAATGTCTAAGTGGGTCAGACAGTGTGTGTATTAGTGTATGAGTGAGTGTGTGAATATATATATTTAGAATTTTTATCGCCAGGGTTCGTGACTCCATTGCGTGTTTCACAGGTGGGCAGCACTGAGCACCATGCTGGAGACGCGACTCAGTGCTTGTGGAAAAAAAAAGGGTTTGTAATGTTTTAAAAGTAATAAAGCACCCATAAGATACCCATAAACAATTCCCATGGGGTCGCAGTACCTCTACCCTAATCACTTCTATTGTTTGCTGCCTCCAATTCCATCCCCCTCCACTGTTACCAGGTTTATAAAATGGTGGCCACAACTTTCTACACAGTACTGCTTCTGGCACAGGGAGTTGTGACGCTCCGCGCAAGAGTCGCAAAGGATCCAGGTACCTATATATACAAATTTGTTTTTTACTTGATAACTAGAAAACCACTGAATGGATTTACACCAGATCTCAAAAAGGGTGCTTTCTGGACCAAATGCTGACTTTCTGACACATTTGGTGTTATTCTGTCCACTGTTTTGGGCACTATCCCTGTTCAAAATCATTATGGAAAAATGAATAAGGAAAATGCATGTTGTGACACCCCCTTTCCTTGGCCCCCGCATGACCGATCAACCCAAAGCGTTCCAGACAGATGCTGAAGTAAGTGTCTTATTTTCTTAGAAGATTTTGTGAAGATTCATCAAGCGGCGCCTAAGTTATCTAGCAAAACAAAAATGTTTTTTTTCTATAGAAACTAGGTCCTAACTATAACTACCTAGTGGCGACCGCCAGTGGGTAAAAAAAAATATAAAAATAAAAGTTACAGGCACATTATAGCTAGGTTCTGAATTTACTTGTTCAAAACCATAGAAATACAACAGTTATAGTTAGAGGTATTTCAAGTAACTGTAACTCGCGCCATCGCCATGCACAGTTTTCTTGTTGATAATTTTATTGCAGATGTTGCAGTGATAATATCAAAAATGCCATAAAAAAAAGTCATCAATCATATAATATGTGGAGTAATTAGCTGTGCATGGCGAAGACGTGAGTTATAGTTACCTTAGGGCGTGAGTGACAGTTACTTGAATTAACTCTAACTAGAACTGCTGCCAACGGCTATGCACGGCAGTGGTTGGATTAATGTATAATAACAAAAACTACTTTGTGTTAAAAAAGATAGAAATCCACTGGAAAAAACTAAGGTTACAGGAACATTATACTTAGGAAATATAATTAAAAAACATAGAAATTCTCCTGAAAAAACAAAGGTTACAGGGACGTTGTAGTTAGGCTCACATTTTAAACAAACAAAACCATAGAAAGTCACCTGTTATAGTTAGATTATGTCAAGTAACTATACTCGTACCCTGAGGTAACTATAACTTACGCCCTCACGATGCACTGCTAATTTCCCCAGAAATGACAGCACTCATGAAATCTTTGATAACATTATCGATAATCTCAATGTAATATTTGCAGTAAATTTTTATACAAAAAAACTGTGCATGTGAATTATAATTTCCTTTGGGCACAGGTTACAGTTACTTGAGATAACTCTAGCTATAACCGGTGAATTTTATGGTTTTGTAAGTTTAAAATATGAGCCTAACTATAGCATCCCTGTAATCTTTTGTTTTTTAAGTGAAGTTCTATGATTTTTTAAATTCTATCTCCTAACTATAACGTCCCTGTAACCTTTGTTTTTTTTTTGTTGGAAAAAAAAAAAATATATATATATATATATATATATATATATATATATATATATATATATTCACTGAAAATTCCAAAGGTTACAAGGAGGTTATAGTACCTGACTGTAACCTTTGGTTTTTTTTCCCAGTGTATATATATATATATATATATATATATATATATATATATATATATATATATATATATATAAATATATATATATATATGTGACCATGTACTCAGGTCTCATCCACCACTCGGGGTCGGTGCCAAGCTGTGGACATGAAGGCCGACATAAATCATAAGGGCCGTGTCACTGCAGTATAGGCAGAGAAATGCTCGCACTCCTTGCTGTGATTAAGAACTCATTTATTTGCCAACACATTTCGACCGCAACGGTCTTCTTCATGGCCAATAACACACATGAAGTGGACCGGCACCTTTAAAAAGACATGCATAACGTACATAGACATAGTAAAAATACTACATTGATTCTCCTCCATATTGGCAATGACCAACTTAAATCATCCAACCAAAAAAAAACAATGTGGATTAGAAACAAACTTTCATTATATAGTTTACATAAATGATGCTGGTGCAGAGAGCAGGACAGAAAGTTGTAAAAACAACAATTAAGTTCATCCATTAGGTACTTTTATATGATTAATTCCCAATTGTCATCAATGTGGATTGGCAACACAATTTAACTATATTCTATGTGCAGTTCAAATGAATAATGATGTTGACACTGATAGCGGGCAGAGAGTTGTCAAAAATGCAACTTAGATCAAACATAGAATATTTGCATATGATCAAATTCCCATTTGTACATCTTGAAAATACAAAATACCATAGCTCCAAGTGGCTATTGTCATCAAAAATCTTTTTTAAAACGCTCTACAAAATTTAACAAAAACAAAAATCTCATCATCCTTGCCAGGTGGTTGAGACAGAGGAACAAGAAATAATGTGAAAAACATCTTGTGACATGAAATCTGAAAACACATTAGTACTAGGATATATCATACTATTGTAAGTTTCTTTTTTATGATCACTTAATTGGACAAGAGAGGACAAATGCATACAAAACTGCTTCCAGTAAATACCAACA
Source organism: Pleurodeles waltl (assembly GCF_031143425.1). Lineage (NCBI taxonomy): Eukaryota > Metazoa > Chordata > Amphibia > Caudata > Salamandridae > Pleurodeles > Pleurodeles waltl. The sequence goes on along the minus strand of NC_090437.1, from coordinate 240,798,052 downwards.
TGATATTTCTCAACAATACATTTCTCTACCCAAAAAGGGAAAATTGAAAAAATGTAAGGCAAATAAAACACATGAGGGGAAGGAAAAAGATGTCTATATAGAAAGGAAAAATGAAAAAATGAAAATCAAAAGAAAAATGCACCATCATGGAACCCTCAGAGGCAATGCAACTCATGTTCCAATACGCACATGAAGTTCATCATCAAGGTGTAGGCCGCCCTGAAATTTGCTGTTAAGTTGAATGATGTATTCTGACTCCATCTGCCTCACTCTATTTTCTCTGTTCCCACCTCTTGGACTTGCAGGCATTCTGTTAATGCCAAAATATGAAATCAAATCAGCTTGCCACTGTGCACTTGGTGCCAATGATGTGCCACAGGGTAATTAGGGTTACAGTTTTTCATGGCACACTGGTGTTCCAAAATTCTCTTCTTGACGGGGAATATAGTACTCCCTACATGTAACTGTCCACATAGGCACTGCAACACAAAAACTACAAAATCACTGGTACAAGTGATGAATTCCTTGATCCTCATCTCTCTCCCCGTAGGGAGGGTGTACATTTTCCAATTCTCACTGGTTCTGCTAACCTCACACTTTACACACTTGGAGAACCTTTGCTGCTCCCTCAGCCAGGAGCCTTTATTCTCCTTCTTAGAGCAATAAATATGTACCAGCAAGTCCCTTAACTACTTGCTTTTCCTATAAGTGATCATATGGTGCTTGCTAACCAAACTAGCAATCACACATTCACGGGGTCTACTTTTACCAAGTGCCAATGCTTATTCAACATACGCTTGATGCAGGTAGACTCCCCTTTAAAGGTCATAATCAATATGAGGACAGAGACCTCCTTAGATCTTACTCTTTTCTGTGGTAAATTTGTTCTAGACAGCCACTTAACTCTCTTAGATGCTGTCTTCAAAACGTTCCTGGGATATCCTTTTTTCAAAAATCTCCCAATCATTTTATCTTGCTCCAGATGTAAGGATTGGGGAGTGCTACAGTTTCTTTCACCCTAAGCATCTTTCCATATGGTACACTCCATTTCAAGATGATGACTTAGAGCATGCAGAATGTCATTGCCACAGTGACTTTTCTGTGTAAACTTGTCAATACTGTGTTGCCATCTATCCTAACCAAAATACCAAGGAATTCCATTTCAATTGTATGTATGTTATGGATAAAACTGAAATTCAAATCATTCAAGGCCATTTAAGTGAGACATTCTTGCAGATCCCAAATTACAAATAGATCAGCTATGTATCTAGTCCAAAATATTACATGCTTCATCCATCTGTCATTTTCCTCTGTCCACATATGATCTGCATCTCACCACCCCATGAAAATGTCGGCATAACTGGGCGCAAAGCAACTTCCCATCCCTGTCCCAGTTAATTGTCTATACCATTGTGTCTGGAACAAGAAAGAAATATTTTCCAGACAAAACACAGCATCGTCAAAAGTTATATAGGTAGAGTGGTTTATCCCAGAAAAAATATTGAAGGCCTGTATACCCAGGTCATGGTTCATACAGGTGTACAGGGAAGCAACATCTATGGTCACCATAATTTACTTTGAATCCCAACGGATGCCCTTGATTTTATTGATAAAATCAGTACTGTCCCAGCAATATGAGGGCAACCCAAGGACACATGGTAATAGAAAATGATCAAGATTATTAGAAGTTTTTTCTAGCAAACTACCGTTGGCAAAAATGATAGGTCTGCCAGGTGTTTTTATGAACCTTAGGCAGCATATAAAAACATGGTATTGTGGGTTTGTCAATGTGCAGGAAATGATATTCCTCTATTCAAAGAATACCCTTTTCATGCCGTTCCCTCAACAAAGTCTTATAAGCATATTCTGATTGTTTATACCCTGCTGCAGTTGTTTCTCATAGCTCCCAGATAGTTGCAATTGCCTATTAGCTACTTGCTGATATTTGTTTACATTCCACAGGACTACATTGCCCCCTTTGTCTGCTGGTTTAATGACAAAATTGGAATCCTTGCTTAGAGAGGGTAAAGCAGCTCTTTGACCCACAGACAAATGTTTTTTACTGCCTCACTAATTTTTCATGAGATTGTGTAACACCACCTCATGAAAGATGAAAATGTGATCATGTGGGATGACTGGATTACAGTTAGACCTAGGCTTACAGTCATTTTGTCCGCTCCTATACAGTTCCAACCCCAATTCTGTCAAAAGGTCTCTGTCAGACAACCAAGTTCTACCTCCCTCTTCCAATTTCTTTGAAATTGCCAAACACTCAATGTCATAAAATACATAGATTGTCAATAACACCATCTTGTGTCCCAATATCTGGATTAATTAGAACATTTCACTCTTCTGTTTGGTAAGCATGATAAGAGGGATGGTGCAGGTGTGTGGGGCTGCTCAGCATCCTGACCTATTGCACTGCATACACAGAAGGAGATCGGGAGGAGGGGAGGTTGGTAGGGGACAGGAAGGTATGGTTGCCATAGCTAAATACAAAGTAGGTGGTGTATATGGACCTCCTCTTGCAATTCAGCAAATTATTTCAGTTTGCCATTTTGAACAATATCACCTATGGTTTGTATCCCAGCCGTCATCCAGATTGGCTGTCAGAGGAGGTGTCTGCCCACTTGAATGGTGGTATTATTTTAGCCTATTGATGAAGGTGAGCTGGACTATCATTGAACTTGTGGGTGTGGTTCCAAACCCGCACCGAGTTTTGTTCCATAGGGTTAGTCATCAGAGTAGTGGGTACCTTGTGGCTGTAAAGGACATCAAGAATGGAATCACTGTTGGTCATGGCATATTCTAAATGAATCCAAAAAGTGATGCAAACCATTCCTTTTCCTAAAAAGGGAAGATATCCTTGGAATGGGATGGCATGGAAATGAAATATGGTACAGCGCACACCTAGTCCTCCGCATCTCCAGTGCACTACCATTTTAGAGCTGTGTAGTTGAGGTCTCATTTCTCCCCAAATAAAGGACCTCTATCAATCAAGATACTTAAATAATTGAGGCATCACTGTTTCCAGTGGATCTGAAAGCCAGCAACAGACTCCTGTGTAGTTATATGGGATATAAGCAGAGCCTCTCTCTCATCCCAGTTGCCTTTCTACCTCGAGATTTGGGAAAAGGACACAAGAAGGGAAATCAAGGCTGAAATCAATCTGTTAAGATGAATGAGCATAAGCAAAATATCATCTACATAGTGTAGGATCTTGGCCATACCAGCGTAGGTAGATATCACTGCTGGTAGGGGTACCATGGCTAATAAGAACATTAGGGGGTAAAAGGGGCCCCCCTGCCTAGTTCCTCTGTAAATCAGGAATAAATTCAATTGAAATCCACTGCAGTTGACCTGAGTGGTAGGCTCGATATAGAGTCATCAAATTTTTTAGATTGAATCCTTCCCTCAGGCCAAGTCTACTAAGGAGTTTGAACATGCACCACCACTCTGTTCATTCAAATGACTTCCTGGCATCTAAAACAAAGAGGGCAATCATGGCTTCTGGACCATCCTTAGAGAGTCATATAAGTTGAGCAAGCAAGTGAAGATGATTACAGAAGAAGATGCCTAGGACAAATCCTACCTATGTGTCATGGATCAAACTCAGAATAACCTGACTAAATCGGGCAGCCAAAATGCTCACTAAGATTTTTGTCCCTGCATTTAGGAGGGAGACCAGACAGTAGCTACCACAAAGGAGGGGGTCTTTTCCAGACTTCATCAGCACTGTGATTACTGCCTTGTTGGACATGCTGGTAATGGAGCTGTGCTTGTCGGCTTCCTGGAAGGCAGTGTGAAGTTGTTCCACTGCATCAGTCTGTAGCCATCTGTAGAATTGTAGAAGGCCCCGGACCATGCGGAGAAAGTCCGTTCTGATGGCAGGGATAGTTTCCCTCTGTCAGAGCTGTGCCATCAAAAGTCTGCCTACTTTCATAATTACGGGCTTTAAGTTTATAAAGTGTGTTTTCTGCTTTAGATGTGTAAAGGAGGTTGAGTTCCTTTCTGGCCTTCTCCAGTTTATGTCTGGTATATATGGATGGGGTTGACATGTACACTCCGGTGCAGTTCTAGATGTTTTGTTCCAGGAGAACGTGCTGCTCATTCGCTGTTTATTAGCCAATGCAGTGTCTCTCATCAGTTTTCCATGTAAGGTTGTCTTGGCTGCGGCCTAAAGAGTGTGGGAAGTCGCCTTGGAGCCTCTGTTGTCTGCCAGGTATGTGGCTGTGTGGGACTGACATAGCTTTGTTTCCTTTAGAAGCTTGCAGCATGCCACACTGAAGCTGCAGATTCCGGTCTAGCCCGACAAGGAGATAGTCCAAAAGGGAGCCCTCAAGGATAAAGCAATTGTGGGTCAGTGGGTAGATCAGATGTGACACAAGGTAGTAGTCTAGCCCAGACCGTGTACCGTGGACAGCAGAGAGAAATGAGTAGACTTTATTTATTGGAAGGTGAAGTCTGCAAACATCAAAGAGCCTGTGATCATCCCAGAGGTCCTGCAACAGTGCCCTGCCACCATTGTTCTGTTTGTCTATGGGGCCTGTGCGATCCAGTATTGCATCTGCGGCCAGGTTACAATACCCCCAAGCACCTCCTTGGATGTATTAAGCTTAGGGCCTATGGAGGCAGGAAAGAAGGAAGATTTTAGGCCAGTTTGGGCATAGCCAGATCCCATCCCAAGTAGTGAAGAGTCGATCCACACATGGAGAATAGAACTGGGGAAGGTCTTTCAAATGAGGATAGCCACTACTCCTGGTGGGTGGCAATTAAGTATGGGGTCGTGATTAAGTAAGGTCATGGGCAGAAGTGCAACCATAGACAACCTTCTCCACCCAATCCCATCTACATTTTTCTACCTCTTTCAGGGAAAGGTGGATTTCTTGAAGTTGGGCAATGTTAGCTTTACAGGAAACAAGATAGGATAGTATATTTTTGCGTTTTATGTATCGGTCTTCCCAATCGCATTGAAAGAAATAATGATACGAGGGTGATGCGTCATGGTAGTGGAAACAGCTGATAGAAGAGTGGCTCCCAGAGATAGTAAAGTAGACAGGTTATGCATAAATGGGCACTGCCATGGTGGTTGGTGGTGGAACAAAGGAGCTGAAGCAGGGTATGATGCAGGTGGCCAAGGAGGCACAGAAGACTAGAGACCAGTGGGGGGCTTAAATCAGGGAATATAGGGTCTCTAAAGAAGAGGAGGAAATACAAGGCCCAAAGGAGGAAACTGAGGTGTGCGCAGAAGTCTAAACTGTCAGCGACGAGTATAGCTTTCTCAAGATTATGGGTTCACCCCAGTGGGGATGGATGCAGCCAACAGAAGGGTCAGTTTCTGTTGAATATTCCAAAATGTTGGTGCTACTCCTGCAGAGTACATAGGGGCCCATTATACATAATCGAAGCCTCCTTTAAAAGCCTGCTCTAAGCAGGTGTTAAAAGTGCCAAACAAAATGGCGCAAGCAAATCTCTTAGATTTCCTTGTGACATTCTTTCGGCAGCCCTAATGGGGGAAAGCCTCCCTTGCATACATTATGCCTGCCGCAGGTATAATTTGGTGCAAGGGTTTACAAAGTGGTGCAATCCATGCATTGCGCTACTTTGTAAATATGGTGTTAGAAAAATGCCATTTTATCACCACCTTAGAATAAAAAAAAAAAAGATTGACGGCGCAGAGGTAGCACTAGGGGCTCTTAAATCTGCCCCTATGTACTTATGCGTAGTGTCACAGCTCGAACTGCTGGAGCTACAAGCTTCAACACAGCTAGGAAAGAGATAGCATATGGGAACCCGCACTTGAATGGCATCAGAATAAAATAAACTTTAGATTCTGAAATAGGAAGAAGTGTATTAGCAGTAGATATCAAAACTGTTGAAATGGGGTTTCTGGTTGGCTAGGGTATGCACCTAAGCCAGACAGAACCCACCCACTCTAGTCAGGGCAAGGGAGTTACACCCCCAAGATAATCCCTGCTCATTCCCTTGGTAGCTTGGCACGAGCAGTCAGGTCTATCCCAGAGGCAATGTGTAAAGCATTTGCTCACCACAAAGGAAACACAACACCAAGTAATATAAAAATAAACTGTATTGTGCACAACATTATTAGACCAAACACGACATGTCAGTAATACTCTGCTACCCAGCAGTTGTCAGAACGTTACGCAATACTGTTACCCTGCAGAAATCAGCAGTAGTCACATATAACACATAGGTTACTCATTATTCTGCAACACAAGCAGTATTCAGGAAACATTACTATAAAAATGCACTTGTCATCAAAGTATCATAAATGCCCATGCCAGGAACATTAGAAAACACATGTCAAGTCATGAAAACATATTAGTTTAGAATGCCCATGAAAGGAACATTAGCAAATAGATATAGCACATCATATAAGAAACAGGTTACCAAACAAGTCCCAGCATGCCCATGAAAGGAACATTGGCAAAGGCCTGGGCATCAAACATCCTCATTTAACTGTCACCACCAGTACCTTTTTTGAATGAAGAAAGGCACCTCGAGTGCTATGAAGTAAAAGGAGGGGGCCCATGGTGCTCTTCTCTGCCAAATGGGGGGACGCCCTGGTGATCGGAAGAGGGGGTGGCATGTACCCCCTCTGTTTTCATATAGGGTCCCCTCCTGGGACCCGCACTCAAACCAGGTGCCAATAATTTCTGGAGACCCCTCCCTGTGCCACGGCCAGCCCTCCAAAAGGGAGGGGCAGAGCCCAAATAGGAACTGGTTGCTAAGCAGTGCAGGGGGGCCTCCGTCGAGGCTTCCTCCCCACCAGGTGTCACACACTCACTGGGGGCCTCGGTGGGGTGGGGGAGCCTCCGATGAGGTCTCCTCCCCTCCCGTCCAGCCAACGCCGACTCGCCCACACCCAATCTAATGCACGAGTCTAGGGCAGTCCGCCCGGTCCACAGCGGTGCTCTGTTGACAGTAGGAGCCACTTGGTGCCTCAAGGGGGCTACACGGAGTGTCCTTCTCCTCAGGATCACCGCTAGGGCCACGCTCGCTCCAGATTTCGAATCTTAGTGCCCTGGGGGCACCGGGGACAGCGTATTTCCGTTGCCCTCAGACGTTTGAAATGGCTGGGTCCCAGCTATGATTTCCAGGCTCCCACAAGCGCTTCCAAAGACAAAGCGCTAGGCAAAGAAACAGAAAGCACTCTCAAGGCACTAGGTCATGAAGAAAAGCACACTCTAAGCACTTACAGCCACATCATGAGGCTTCCCACACAGCGCTGTCATTGCGCTGGGAAGTTCAGAGCTACAGAGGGCAGGGGCCACAGCACCAAGCCTCTGGGGACACCAATGATGGAGCACAGGGTGGGAGGGCCCAGCAGCAGGCCAGCACACGGGTTGCAGTCAGAGGAAGTTGCTCCAAGTCACCCAGCAGGTCACAGGTCAGCACAGCAGCAGCAGTCCAAGGCAGTTCCTGGTGAGTCCTTCCAGCAGCATTCCGTGTCAATTTCCACATATGTTTCTTGTTCCCAGGTATTCCAAATTGTGGGGAAAAATCCCCTGTACTTATAATCAGTTTTGCAGTAGTTTGACAAAGATTGGGAGAGGAGGTTACAACCAGTTACAACTGGTTCTGGGAGTGTCCCCTCTCTCCTCCAGCACAGGCTCCAAACATCAGTTGGGGGTAAACAAGCCCTTTGCGTGAGGCCAGATGCATGAGTGCCCCGTCTCCCCTTCTCTTAGCCCAGGAAGACCATTCAAAATGCAGATCCACCTCTGTGACACCTCCACCCTCCCTGTGAACAGGTTGTCTGAAAAGTATGCACAAAGCCCATTGGTCGCTCTGCCCAGATGTGGATTGGAGTCAAGCTGCAAAACACCAGAGTCATAAGCACAGAGAAATGCTCACTTTCTGGAAGTGGCATGTCTGTAATGATAATAACAAATCCACCTATGCCAGTAATTTCTCACTACCATTATAACCATACCAAACATGCCTACGCTACCCCTCATAAATCAGACAATATCACCTAGACACAAGACGGGGAATTTCCAATGCAATCCTATGAAAAGGCAGCACTCACAGCAGTGAGAAACCAAATAGGCTGTTTGTCTCTACCAGGACAGGCCACACAACCAGGCACATGTCCTGCCTTGTACATTCCAAGCACCCTGCCCATAGGGCTAGCTAGGGCGTACCTTAGGGGTGACTTACATGTAGTAAAAGGGGAGTTCAGGGCCTGACAAGTACATTTAGGTGCCAGGTCCCTGAGGCAGTAAACTGCTCATGCAGGCCCTGTGTAGAGCAGGCTTGAGACAGGTTTGAAAGGCTACTTCCATGGGTGGCGCAAGCAGCGCTGCAGGCAACTAGTAGCATTTAATTTACAGGCCCTGGGTATAGAAATACCACAGTACAAGGGACTTACTGGTACATTAAATATGCAAATTAGGTATAAGCCAATCATACCAACTGTAGAAGGGAGAGCGCCTGCACTTTAGCACTGATCAGCAGTGATAGAGAGCTCAGAGTCCTAGAGCCAACAGCAAGTGGTCAGAAAAAATAGGAGGAGGGAGGCAAAAAGTCTATGGATTAATGCGCAAAAAGGGTGTTGGAGTGTGTCCTTTAAAAGCAATAGTAATACGAAAACTTGCAATATATTGTGTGATGAAGCTGCATAGAAAATGTGTTAACATAGAAAATAATGCACACGTTTGAAATGTGCCCACGGGGAGTGGTTACCAATGTATACGAAGACTAATGAAAAGGCTTGTTAATTCTGAATTATTATGGAATAATGTTTGAATTTGTATTAGTATATCATAATTAGGGTTATGTGTTAAGAATTTGCTTCATTAAACAAAAGGGCTTTAACTTAGCAAGAGCTTGGCCTAGCTGCCTGGCCTCATATTGAATTGCATTTTCTAACGTGTAGTGTGCTGTTTTTCCTGAAGAACACGCAGTTGTACTTTTCCAGGAGCTATATGTGTGTAGCCGTGGTAAATTCTTTCTCATGAGAATCGGCTTACTCAAGGTGATGTTCTTGCTAGATGCAACAGTGTAATTCATAACAGGTGCAAGGTTAACTCTCCTAGGAGAAGACAATGAAGACACTGACTGGAGCTCAAAGTGTAACATTTTCTACCTGACATTCCAACCGTTGAAGACGTCAATAACATGGACCAATCCGTGATATGGGGACTGTGAACTGTGGAAAATTCTAGCAAGGTGCTTACCAAATTATTGGACAGAGATAATGATGCACCAAACTTTATCCAATGAGGAATTAGGGAATAGTTAGACAGTTTTGACTTAACCGCATGACCCAGGAAGAAACCACTTCCATTCTGCCATTTCCCCGTTCCACTCCAGCCACTTTTCCAGACACTTTTGTCTACTCTCCTGAGTTTATTCTGAGTACTTTAAAACCATCCTCTACCCCATTTTAGTCTGATGCTAACTTCTCCTCTACCCGAGGACAGTGATCATTCCCTAGCTATGATATCTTATGTGTCTTGAAAGAGACTTTGCTTTGCCTTGCCTTAATGCTTAAGATTTTGCCCCGTCCTATCTCTCCTGATGGTGAATCGACTGAGGTCCTGAGGACGAAGACTGACGCTGCTTGCTGATCTGTTGTATTGGTAACTATTCGATGCAAATTGTGATTGTCTGTTTACCTTTTCTTTCTAGGTACCAACTGCTGATAGAGGCCTTAGTTTAGATGTTTTCTAAATTTGTGTTCGCTAAAGGTTTTGCATGAAGCCCAACACACTAATGCTAATTTGAGGTTAGTTAAGGTGTTCACTAATACCTTGTGCAAATAGACAAATGATTGAGATCTTGCTTTGTTGATTCATGTACTAATGAGACGCTGCTAAGTTGATTCAGATTAATGATGTGCCTAAATATTGAATGAATACAGTCTATGCATTGATTAAGTTGAGCTCTGATTGCTAATCAGTAGCATTTTCTGATGAGTGTATTGCTATTGAGATTAATAGACATGATATCAGATTGTAACTATATAGGGAAATAAATATCCTAATACTCAATTAAACTGGTGTTGTTATTCATGACTGAAAAGTCATGGTGTGTTCAATTTTCGATTCTTATTGATTGTTCATTGATTAGTGATTGTCATTATTGATTATTTGTTGATATTGTTGGTTGATGATGTGAGAAAATATTTTGTACTGGGAAATCTCCAAACGCGGTCCAAAGGTTTGTCGACCTAGATGCGTCTACTTGTAAGTTTACTTATTGAAGCTCTGACGCGCTAACAAGAGCCAGGTCCAACAAATACCATGGGCATTGGAGGCCATCAGGAACATTTCTAATACAGGCTACAAATCTAATTTTCTCAAAAATGTTCCGTATTTTTTCTATAAAGTGGAAAGCTAGTTTGTCACAGAAAGTCTGTGAAGGAGTGGTGGAAATTAATAATACAATCATAGTAGATCAGGGCCTTCACTACACCAAAAAAAGGCCCTGGCTGATTTGACTGAAAAATTCACTGCAGAACCTAGGATAGCTTTTTTCTGGCTTATGTCCTACTGTGTAAATTGTAAACAATAAGCTAAGCAAAAATCTTCAGGTTGTTAATATCGATGACCTTACTTTGACGATCAGCCATTGATTACGAGGATCCCTGGTGTTAGAAAAGGGGTTTTTGGTTGGCAGTCAGGTTAACCTCTGTCCAAGCAAGAACCCTCACTCTAGTCAGGGTAAGTCACACACAATCCAAAATGATCCTGTTCCCACCCTCTGGTAGCTTGGCACGAGCAGTCAGGCTTAACTTAGAAGGCAATGTGTAAAGTATTTGTGCAATAAATCATACAATAACACAATATAGTACCACATAAATACACCAGACAGTGTTTAGAAAAATATATAATATTTATCAGGATAATCGTAGGTCAAAACAAATAAAGATGCAATGTGAAATTGTAGAGATATCACTGAAAAGTGATATAAAGTGTCTTAAGTCTTTAAAAAGCTAACAAAGTCTCTTTCATGCACAAAGTACCTGGTTTAAAGTGGAAAATCTCCGCAAAGGGCCGCAGAAGTAGAGATACGTGGAAAAATGGTGTGTGCGTCGATTTCTCCCCTGCACACACGGACTTGCGTCGTTATTTTTCATGCGAGGAAGTCGTGCGTCGTTTTCCGGCGCGTGGACAGTCTCTTTCTGTGGGTCGCAGGATTACCAGATGTCCCGGGGTCTGTGCGTGGATTCTTCAGCTTGTTTTCCGGCTGCGCGTCGTTCCGAGAGGCTGTGTGTGGAATTCTCGTTCTCACAGCAGGTGTCGCGTCGATTTCCCCTCTGGAAGTCAGGCGGCGTTGTCCTTGCGAGGCCGTGCGTCGAAGTTCCGGTCGCCCCAAAGGTGTTGCGTCAATCAGCGTCGGTGTGCGGTGATTTTCTCACCGCGGAGCAAGCTCTGCGTCGAAATTTTTGGCGCACGAATAGTCCAAATGAAAAAGAGAAGTCTTTTTGGTCCTGAGACTTCAGGGAACAGGAGGCAAGCTCTATCCAAGCCCTTGGAGAGCACTTTTACAGCCAGACTAGTTCAGCAAGGCAGCAGGGCAACAGCAAGGCAGCAGTCCTTTGTAGAAAGCAGTCAGGTGAGTCCTTTAGGCAGCCAGGCAGTTCTTGGCAGGATGCAGGTTCTGGTTCAGGTTTCTTCTCCAGCAAGTGTCTGATGAGGTAGGGCAGAGGCCCTGTTTTATACCTAAATGTGCCTTTGAAGTAGGGGAGACTTCAAAGAGTGGCTAAGAAGTGCACCAGGTCCCCCTTCAGTTCAATCCTGTCTGCCAGGGACCCAGTAGGGGAGGTGGCAGTCCTTTGTGTGAGAGCAGGCCCTCCACCCTCCCAGCCCAGGAAGACCCATTCAAAATGCAGATGTATACAAGTGAGGCTGAGTACCCTGTGTTTGGGGTGTGTCTGAGTAAATGCACAAGGAGCTGTCAACTAAGGCCAGCCAGACGTGGATTGTAAGTCACAGAAAGATTTAAGTGCAAAGAAATGCTCACTTTCTAAAAGTGGCATTTCTAGAATAGTAATATTAAATCCAACTTCACCAGTCAGCAGGATTTGGTATTACCATTCTGGCCATCCTAAATATGACCTTCCTACTCCTTTCAGATCAGCAGCTACCACTTCAATACTGTATGAGGGCAGCCCCAATGTTAGCCTATGAAGGGAACAGGCCTCACAGTAGTGCAAAAATGAATTTAGGAGGTTTACACTACCAGGACATGTAAACTACACAGGTACATGTCCTGCCTTTCACCCACACAGCACCCTGCTCTATGGGTTACCTAGGGCACACATTAGAGATAACGTATATGTGGAGAAAGGGGAGGTTTAGGCTTGGCAAGTACTTTTTAATGCCAAGTCGATGTGACAGTGAAACTGCACACACAGGCCTTGCAATGGCAGGCCTGAGACAAGGAAAAGGGGCTTCTTAAGTCGGTGGCACAACCAGTGTTGCAGGCCCACTAGTAGCATTTCATCTACAGGACCTAGGCACATATAGTGCACATTACTAGGGACTTATAAGTAAATTAAATAGTCCAATCATGTATGATCCAAGGTTACCATGTTTAAAGGGAGAGAACATATGCACTTTAGCACTGGTTAGCAGTGATAAAGTGCACAGAGTCTAAAAGCCGGCAAAAACAGTGTCCAAAAAGTGGAGATAGGCAGGCTAAAAGTAAGGGGTGACCACCCTAAGGCTGTCAGGTCTAACATGTGTCCCCCGCAGCTGAAAGTGGGGAGAGCTACCCGACCTCCTGGGAGCTCTCATCGCTAAGGCGGAAGTATCTGAAGAGACCATCAGCATTGGCGTGGTAAACCCCTGGGCGATGCTCCACCGTAAAGTCCATCCCCTGTAGGGAAATGGACCACCTCAAGAGTTTAGGATTTTCACCCCTCATCTGCATGAGTCATCTGAGGGGCCTGTGGTCTGCCTGAACCCAGAAGTGAGTCCCAAACAGGTATGGCCTCAGCTTCTTCAGGGCCCAGACCACGGCAAAAGCTTCTTTCTCAATAGCACTCCACCTCTGTTCCCGTGGTAATAGCCTTCTGCTAATAAAGACTACTGGTTGGTCTAGGCCCTCCTCATTTAGCTGTGCTAGGACCGCCCCTATGCCATGCTCTGAAGCGTCTGTCTGCATGATAAATTCCTTGGAGTAGTCAGGGGTCTTGAGCACGGGGGCCGTGAACATGGCTTCCTTCAGAGAGTCAAAGGCTTTCTGACAAGCCTCTGTCCAATTCACCAACCTAGGTTGTTTCTTGGAAGTGAGTTCTGTCAATGGTGACACAATGGTACCATAGCCCTTGATAAATCGGCAGTAGTATCCTGTTAGGCCTGAAAAGGCTCTCACCTCAGTCTGTGTTCTAGGTGGTTGCCAGGCCTTGATAGTGGCTGCAGCTTGCCACCACCCACTAGGTGTCCCAAGTACACCACAGAACCGTGCCCAATCTGGCACTTACTAGCCTTGATGGTCAGGCCTTCCTGTCGCAGGGCCTGAAGCACCTCCTTGAGGTGGAGCAGGTGTTCCTCCCAGCTGGAACTGTAGACAGCTATGTCATCCAGGTAGGCTGCACAGAAGGCATCCTTGCCAGCTAGGACTCCGTTAACCAACCGTTGGAAGGTAGCGGGGGATTTTTCAACCCAAATGGCATCACCCGAAACTGGTAATGGCCATCAGGTGTGGAAAATGCGGATCTCTCTTTAGCCCCCTCAGTCAGGGCAATCTGCCAGTACCCTGAAGTAAGATCAAACGTACTCAGGAACTTGGCAGCGCCCAGCCTGTCAACGAGCTCATCCGCTCGGGAGATGGGATGAGCATCAGTCCGTGTGACTGAGTTGAGACCCCGGTAGTCCACACAGAACCGGAGTTCTGGCTTTGCACCTGGGGCAGTAGCCTTAGGGACCAACACCACAGGGCTGGCCCTGGGACTACTGGATTTCTCAATAATCCCTTAAAGCTAACATCTTGGAGACCTCCTCCTTGATGCTGGCCTTCACCTTATCCGATAACCTGTAAATTTTGTTCTTCACCGGGAGACTGTCACCTGTGTCAATGTCATGAACACAGAGGTGGGTCAGTCCAGAAGTAAGGGAGAACAGGGGGAGAACTGCTCCAACAGCTCATAGCAGTCTCCTCTCTGATTTGGAGTCAGGATGTCAGAGGGAATGACACCTTTCACTGACCCATCACCTTCTTGGGCAGAGAGGAGGTCGGGGAGAGGTTCACTCTCCTCTTCCATTCCTTCATCTGTGACCCGAGCATGTTGAATTCAGACCTCTCAAAATGAGGCTTTAGTCGGTTGACGTGGAGCACCCTTAGGGGTTCCTAGGGGTTTGGGGGTCCAATGGGTAAGTGGCCTCCCCTTTCCACTCCTTTACTTCAAATGGGCCAGACCAGCGGTCCTGGAGAGCTCTAGGCTCTACTGGCTCCATTACCCACACTTTGTCTCCAGGTTGAAACTCTACCAGGGTAGCCTTCTGGTCATGCCAGCGTTTCATTTCCTCTTGACTGGCCTCAAGGTTACTTTTGGCCTCTTTTCATCTGGTTGCGGAGGGCCAACATGTAGCTGACCACATCCTGGGGGGTGCCTTTGGAGCTTTCTCCAACCCCTCCTTGACAATGCTTAAGGGTCCCCTGACAGGGTACCCATAGAGAAGCTCAAAGGGACTGAACCCTACCCCCTTCTGGGGTACCTCTCTGTAAGCAAAGAGAAGGCATGGTAAGAGGACGTCCCACTTATGCCTCAGGGAGGCCACCAATCATGCCATTCAGGGTCTTGTTGAATCTCTCCACAAGACCATTAGATTGGGGGTGATAGGGTGTGGTGAACTTGTAGGTTACACCACACGCATCCCACATAGACTTCATGTATGCAGACATGAAGTTAGTGCCTCTGTCAGGCACTATCTCCTTTGGGAATCCCACACGGGTACATATCCCCATCAGCGTTCTGGTCACCACCGGTGCAGTTACGGTCCTCAGAAGGATTGCCTCTGGGTAACGGGTGGCATGGTCCACCAAAACCAGGATGAACCTGTTGCTTGGGGCAGTTTTGGTGTTCAATTTACCAACAATGTCGATGCCCACCCTTTCAAAGGGGGTGCCAACGACAGGAAGTGGAATCAGGGGGGCCTCAACCCTTTTTCCTGTTTTACCACTGGCCTGGCAGGTAGGACAAGATCTACAGAACGTATCTGAGTATGTCCTTATTCTGGGCCAATAAAAGCGGGTGACAAGGCTGTCAAAGTTCTTGTCTTGCCCCAAATGCCCTGCCAGGGGAATGTCGTGAGCCAGACCCAGTAGGAAGGTTCGGTAACACTGGGGGACCACCAGCGCACGCGCTGCCCCAATGGCCGGAACCTTGGGCTCCCTGAGATCATTCTCCCAATATATGTGGTGATCGCCAGAGGCTTCACCTGCTGCCTGGGCTGAGGCTTGCTTCCTCATACCCTCTAGAGTGGGACATTCTTTCTGCGCCTTGCAGAATTCCTCCCTGGTGGGTCCACCCTCAACTTGCCAGCCAGCAAGCTCAGGTAGATCACCTAGGGTGGCAATGTCGTCCCCAGTTGGCTCGGGGGCCTCCTCCTCAGGAACCCCGTCAACCACTGTGGGAACTTCTGGGACCGGTTTCCCGCACCCCTTGCCCCTCCTCTTGGCAGTTCTCTGGGCCCTTGTTCCAGGCTCCAGACGCCCTTGACTTCCCTCTCGGTCAGCCATGGACCGTGTGGTCATGCAGACCCACTCAAGTAACCCTAACATCTCCAGGTGAGATCTGAGCTCTACTTCTTTCCAAGCAGTATGCTTAAGATCATTGCCTAACAGACAATCTACAGGCATGGCACGACTCACAGCTACTTTCAGAGTACCAGAGACCCCCCCCCACCCTCAAAGGGAACCAGAGCCACCGGTAGGTGACTCTCACGATTGTCAGCGACTATGACCTGGTGGAATGTATTAGGGACTATCTGCTCTGTTGACACCAGTTGACTCTTGATAGTATTCATACTGGCTCCTGTGTCACACAGAGCCTCCACCTTTTGCCCATCAATGGTGACCCACTGCCTGTACTTGGAAGTATTTTGGGGCATGTGGGCTTTGTGCACCATTTCTCCTTCTCCCAGGGACACTAGGGAAATCTCTACCTGCTCCCCAAAGCTATCTGGGTCCATCTCCCCCCCGAGCGCTACACTAGTCAACCCAGGTGTCTGTCCAGTAGTGGACGGTGCCCTCTTGGAGCACTGGGGGTTGCCTTTATAGTGACCATACTGGTAGCACTCTAAGCATTTGGGGTTGGATCTCCCTGATTTATCATAAGTCCCTGGCTTTTTCCCAAATCTGGAAAAGGAATGGTTGCCACCCCCTCCGGGAATACTTTTGGGGGCCTTTGGAGAGTTCTTTATCTGTAAGTTTATCTCCCCCCTCTTTCTTCTGTTGGGAACCCTGACCACCTTTGTGGGTGTCCCCCCAGGTACCTTTTTGGACACTCTGGTGCTAACCCAGAGGTCCGCCTCCTCAGCAAGCTTCCTGGGATCAGTCAGCTTACTGTCTACCAAGTGCTGGCGCAACTCTGCAAAAGTAATATTGAGCATATGCTCTCTTAGAATCAAGTCATATAAACCTTTATAATCAGCTACTTTGCTGCCCCGCACCCATCCATTCAGTGCCTTACTGGAAAAGTCAAATAAATCTACCCATGTTTGTGTGGTTTGTTTGGTGCTGTCTCTGAACCTCTGACGGTATCCCTCAGGGGTCAGCTCAAACTTGGCAAGTAAAGTAGCTTACTGAAGTGGGTATGTGTTTTGATCAGGTTGATTCAATGTGAGAAGTGTGTCCCTCCCCAATGGCGGCACATAACCCCACATAGCTACCCCACATTGCCCTTCAGGAACCTCATGAGCCCTTAGTGCAACTTCATAAGCAGCTAACCATTTATCCATGTCATCTCCCACCACAAAACTGGGCACCACATGTTTGGGTATACAAACCTTCTTTTCTCCAGCAGGTCCTGTCTGTATGCTGCTCCATTATTGCTGGATTCAGACTGTCTCGCCTTGATTTCCAGCTCCTTGAGACTCAGTTCATGAGCCAACAATAGTTTCTTTTCAGCCAAAGCTCTTTCAGCTTCCACCTGTTTGGCTCCTCTTTCAGCCTCAGCTTGATTGGCTTCTCTCTCTGCCCTCTTTTTTTCCTGTTGGGCCTTAATTTTCAGTTTTTCCATTTGCAATTGGAACTCCCTTTCTTCTCTCCTTTCCTCTTCGGTCAGGCTTTACTCAGAGACACTGCTCCCTGGTCTGGAAGGGGGCATAATTGCAGTGGTAACATTACCCACTGATGGCAATAAATCCTCTGAGAGGCCATTTTCTGGCTCCTCTTCCTCCTCATCCTCCTCTAAATGGGCTTTTGCCCAGGCCCTCCGCGCCACTTGAAAGTCCTCCTTTTTGGAGGCCCCTTGGGTGGGTACTCTCAACACCCTGCAGAACCCTCTTAGCTGTTTGACAGTATATGTCTCCAACAGGGCTAGGTCCAAATCTACTACTTGAGACCCAGCCATAGACATGTTGAGTGAGGATTTCGTTTTTGAAAATTGTCAGGAAAAACGAATTTGCAAAAAGAGATAAAAATCAAGTTGACCTTCAACTGTGGGTAGGTAGTGAAATACTTAGCTACTGTATGTCACTGCACAAATACAAGTCCTATCCTCATCGCTGATCACCAATGTTAGAAATGGGGTTTTTGGTTGGCAGTCAGGTTACCCTCTGTCCAAGCAAGAACCCTCACTCTAGTCAGGGTAAGTCACACACAATCCAAAATGATCCTGTTCCCACCCTCTGGTAGCTTGGCACGAGCAGTCAGGATTAACTTAGAAGACAATGTGTAAAGTATTTGTGCAATAAATCATACAATAACACAATATAGCACCACTAAAATACACCACACAGTGTTTAGAAAAATATATAATATTTATCAGGATAATTGTATGTCAAAACGAATAAAGATGCAATGGGAAATTGTAGAGATATCACTGAAAGTGATATACAGTGTCTTAAGTCTTTAAAAAGCAAACAAAGTCTCTTTCAAGCACAAAGTACCTGTTTTAAAGTGGAAAATCTCTGCAAAGGGCCGCAGAAGAAGAGATGCATAGAAAAATGGTGTGTGCGTCGATTTCTCCCCTGCACACACGGACTTGCGTTGTTATTTTTCACGTGGGGAAGTCGTGCGTTGTTTTCTGGCGCGCGGACTGTCTCTTCCTGTGGGTCGCGGGATTACCTGATGTCTCGGGGTCTGTGCGTGGATTCTTCGGCTTGTTTTCCGGCTGCGCGTCGTTCCGGGAAGCTGTGCATGGCATTCTCATTCTCACGGCAGGCGTCGCGTCGATTTCCCCTCTGGAAGTCGGGCGGCGTTGTCCTTGCGAGGCCGCGCGTCGAAGTTCCGGCCGCCCCGAAGGTGTCGCGTCGATCAGCGTCGGTGTGCGGTGATTTTCTCGCCGTGGAGCAAGCTGTGTGTCAAAATGTTTGGCGCACGAAGAGTCCAAATGAAAAAGAGAAGTCTTTTTGGTCCTGAGACTTCAGGGAACAGGAGGCAAGCTCTATCCAAGCCCTTGGAGAGCACTTTTACAGCCAGGCAAGAGTTCAGCAAGGCAGCAGGGCAACAGCAAGGCAGCAGTCCTTTGTAGAAAGCAGTCAGGTGAGTCCTTTAGGCAGCCAGGCAGTTCTTCTTGGCATGATGCAGGTTCTGGTTTCTTCTCCAGCAAGTGTCTGATGAGGTAGGGCAGAAGCCCCGTTTTTATACCCAAATGTGCCTTTGAAGTGGGGGAAGACTTCAAAGAGTGGCTAAGAAGTGCACCAGGTCCCCTTTCAGTTTAATCCTGTCTGCCAGGGTCCCAGTGGGGGGGGGGGTGGCAGTCCTTTGTGTGAGAGCAGACCCTCCACCCTCCCAGCCCAGGAAGACCCATTCAAAATGCAGATGTATGCAAGTGAGGCTGAGTACCCTGTGTTTGGGGTGTGTCTGAGTAAATGCACAAGGAGCTGACAACTAAGCTCAGCCAGACGTTGATTGTAAGGCACAGAAAGATTTAAGTGCAAAGAAATGCTCACTTTATAAAAGTGGCATTTCTAGAATAGTAATATTAAATCTAAATTCACCAGTCAGCAGGATTTGGTATTACCATTCTGGCCATACTAAATATGACCTTCCTACTCCTTTCAGATCAGCAGCTACCACTTCAATACTGTATGAGGGCAGCCCCAATGTTAGCCTATGAAGGGAGCAGGCCTCACAGTAGTGCAAAAACTAATTTTTGAGTTTTACACTACCAGGACATGTAAACTACACAGGTACATGTCCTGCCTTTCACCCACACAGCACCCTGCTCTAGGGGTTACCTAGGGCACACATTAGAGGTGACTTATATGTGGAGAAAGGGGAGGTTTAGGCTTGGCAAGTACTTTTAAATGCCAAGTCGATGTGACAATGAAACTGCACACACAGGCCTTGCAATGGCAGGCCTGAGACAAGGAAAAGGGGCTACTGAAGTGGGTGGCACAACCAGTGTTGCAGGTCCACTAGTAGCATTTAATCTACAGGCCCTAGGCACATATAGTGCACATTACTAGGGACTTATAAGTAAATTAAATAGTCCAATCAGGCATGATCTAAGGTTACCATGTTTAAAGGGAGAGGGCATATGCACTTTAGCACTGGTTATCAGTGATAAAGTGAGCAGAGTCTAAAAGGCAGCAAAAACAGTGTCCCAAAAGTGGGGGGAGGCAGGCAAAAAGTTAGGGGTGACCACCCTAAGGCTGTCAGGTCTAACACCTGGTATTATTCACTAGACCAAAACATTGGAACTCGATCCAGTGTCTGCCTAAGAAGTAGTGAAGGCCAGGGTCAGTGACTCTATTTGTGATCAAAACCTTGCCTTTGCACATCCAATGTATTCCATATATGGTTCTAAGGGCCAGATGTAGAAAAATCAATTTTTGCGACTTGCAAATTGCGAGTCTGAGCGACTCGCAATTTGCAAGTTGCAAAAACGGATGCAGAATGGTGTCTCAGACACCTTCTGCGACTCGCTATGGGGTCGCAAAGACCCACCTCATCAATATTCATGAGGTGGGTCGCATTTTGCGACCCCATAGCGAGTCCCTGCACTCACAGGGATGGTGGCCTGCTGTAGTCAGCAGACCTCCATGTCTGTGACTGCTTTACAAATAAAGCTGTTTTTTTTTTTCATTTTGCAGCCTGTTTTCCTTAAAGGAAAACGAGTTGCAAAATGAAAAATAAACCGAAACCATTTGGTTTTGTTTTTTTCAGTGTAGGCAGTGGTCCATAGGACCACTGCCTGATCTGAAAAAATATTTGTATCGACATTCACAAAGGGGAAGGTGTCCCATGGGGACCCCTTCCCTTTTGCGAATGTGTTACCACCAGTGTGACACTGGTGGTAACTGCGAGTTGGTTTGCGACCGCATTCGCGGTCACAAAGCAACTCTGAATTGCGATGCGAGTCGCAAATAGGAAGGGAACTCCCCTTCCTATTTGCGAGTCGCATTCCCAAATTGCGAGTCGGTACCAACTTGCAATCTGGGAACTGCGTTTTTTGCAGTTTGCGCCATGCAAACGGCGTGCTACATCTGGCCCTAAATTACTTGTATAATGGGACAGGCAGGAGAGAAACACTAGTTAGCCGAATGTCAAAAATAACTGAAAAAGGTTTTACATCACAAATCATCAATAGATTTTGAGTTACAGACTACGAATTCCACTTTATGGGGTAGCATGTAATGTGTGGGGCACCCTTTATCTACAACAAAAACCTAAACAATTGAGATTGTCCAGAAAAGGAGGAAGTCTGGCTCAAGTGGAATATATCAAATTGGAAGCCTGTCTCAAGTGCAATTTATCAAATTAAAAATTAAAGGACCCAAGGACTATCACCTTCGATTGAATGACAAAATGACTAGGCTGCTCAGATCTTCCAAACATTTATCTAAAACTCTGAATGGAACAGGAGGGACTGATAAATCAGCACCAAAAAAAGCAGCACATTAAAAAAACTGTGCAGATGCAAATCAAATCTTCTAGATAAAAGTGTCCAATACATTGAAATAAGGGATTGTCCGGTGTGAATTGAAAACATGCAGCACACCGAGTCTTCCCTGAAACTACAAGACTTTGAGTTAAACCATAGATAGATAGATAGATAGATAGATGATAGATAGATGATATACCCATCAACACATGTGGAACATAAAAGGACAACTTAGTTATTCAAAAATAAGTAAGTGAGTCAAACAATGAGTTTTCTAAGGAGTAGTAGAACATTTATGAATGTGCTCCTCCTGATCCAATCCATAAAACGCTATTAGCATAGATCACTGGAGGAGCAGAAAGCGGTTATTGCAGGAGCGACGGACAATTTTCTACCAGCAGGCAATCATTTACTAGTTTTCTTAAATTGCCTACGTTCCCATGCTCGAGCTGCCAACACAAATTCCGTTCTACCCCGCAGAAATTGTTCCCGTGGGTGCACCTGCGTAATAAACCAGTTTTTCCTTAATGTCGGGGTCGATTATTGCTAATTGTGCTGAAATGTAACAATACATTTAGAAGAAAGGATCCCGTGAGTGAGTTTATATGTAAAACTGTATCATGAAAGTCAAATGGCTGTAGTCTTTTTTGCAAATGCGCCACTAAGGTTAAAATTGTTTTATTTAAATATTTCGAGGTGGGCGCGACCCGCGCATCCTGACTAGAGGTAGTTTTTAGTTTTTAGCAGCTCCATAGAGGGACTGACCCGCCGCAGAAATTCTAGCCGGCTTGCCTCAACCGCGACCCGGCCTGATTTGGTGGTTCGTCCCGGTAAAGAAAAATCTCCGAAAAAGAGACTAAGTCCGAAGGTAAAAAGTTGACCGGGACCTCCCAGCCATCGTATCCGAGAAGGGCTCCATGGACGTCGGATCAAGATCCAGGTTTACCCCAGTCGAAGGATTTTCACCTCGAAAAAACGACTAAGTCCCAAGGTAAAAATCTCCACCGAGGATTCCAGCATCGCGTATCCGGAGAAGGGCTCCAGGAGGTCGGATAGGACTGGCAGGTTCGTCCCGCTGAAGAAAATCTTCAAAATAAAGACTAAGTCAGAAGGTAACTTTTTAACCGAGGCGTCCCGCGACCTGTAGCCGAGCAGGGCTCCATCGCGGTCGGCCTGAAACTTTGACTTTGCCCCAGTCGAGGTGCAACCAAATGACCCGATTGGCGCTTTTTGTTTCTAAGCGCTAGAAAAATAATAATTCTTTAAAAAATCATATCTCCGGTTCCCTTTATCCGATTTTATTCGTTTTGGTGTCATTTTAAAGATAAAAATATAAACTATTTTTATAAATTGGTTTAGCATTTTTAAACTGTTTCTTGTGTTTTATTTAATTACTGTTTGATGATATTTGAATGCTTTACACTCTGTCTCCTAAGCTAAGCCTTGACGCTCGTTGCCAAGCTACCAAGGGTTGAGCTGGGGTTAATTTACTGAGACCTAACTGGACCTAAGTGGAGGTTAGTGGCTTGTTGCTAGGTGTAGGTACCTACCTGCCCTTACCAATAACCCATTTTCCAACATTTTTGGTGGCAGCGGTGGGATCCTGTACTTGTGTTCAGTATCACGTTACAGTTTTAAGTAAAGCAAATTAAAAATCCTTTAAATTGTCCTAGTGCAAAAAACATTTTTAATTATTATTATTTTTTTATTAATTTGGATTAATTTCAATTATTGAATTTTTGTAATTTTTCTAAATTCTTGTTTCCAATTTTTGCAAAAAGTTTTTGTTGACACAAAACCAGGGAACCATGGAGCTTGATCTGGCTAGCCTACCCACACTGACAGTAGTCCAGCTTAGGGGGTTGTGTGCTGAAAGAGGGTTGCCTGCAACCACTGACCTCAGGAATCAAGTCCTGATCAAATCCCTGACAGCATGGGCTGAGGCCCAAGAGGTAGGCCCAGAGGAAGCTCCAGAGGAGGAAGAAGTAGGGGAGGATGCTAGCTCTAACCACTCAGGGGAGGGAGGGCATCTGAGCCTAAGTGAGGATGGGGAAGACCGGTCCTCAGTACATACATTCACTAGGGGCAGACCCAAAGCTAGTGATGGGAAGGGGGTCCCTTCAGGAGGAGAGAACCCATCCATCAGGGAAAGAGAGCTGGAGGCCCAGCTAGCATACATAGCTTTGGAAGCAGACAAGCTGGCCCTAGAAAAGAAAAAGTGGGCAAAGAAAGAGAAAAGACATGGTGGCAGCGACAGAGAAGTTGAGGTGTCCATGGGTGGGGGAGTTTGCCCCAGATTACCCAAGGGGGTGGTTCCTGCTTATGTAGAGGGGGATGATATAGACAAATGGTTGGAGGCCTTTGAGAGGGCACTCCAAATGAGAAGGGTTAAGCCTCAATACTGGGGTTCACTTTTGTGGGAGTTGGTCCCCAACTCAGGGAGGGATAGGCTTCTGACCTTAAGGGGGGAGGAGGCAGATTCGTACCCTAGTATGAAGAGGTGCTTAACCAAGAAGTTTGGTCTGACCCCAGAGCAGTATAGAATGAAGTTCAGGGACACCCAGAAGGTCAGTACCCAGTCTTGGGTTGACTTTGTAGACACCTCACTAAAGGCACTAGAGGGCTGGATTATTGGTAACAAAGTAAATACTTATGAGGGGTTATACAATCTGATCATGAGAGAGCACATCTTGACCAATTGTACCCAAGAAAGGTTACGCCAACATCTAGTGGACTCTAAGCAGACCAACCCTAGAGAGCTAGGGGAGGCAGCTGATGAGTGGTTGAGAACCAGGGTGGTTGTCAAGTCCCAGGGGGGAGACTCCAAGAAGGGGGGGGCAGGTCCCCAAAAACCTAAGGAGGGAGGTGGTAAGTCCACCACAGAGACTCCCTCTGTACCCCAGAACCCTAAGAAGGAGGAGAGTAAATCTCACTCCCACTCTGACAAGCAGAGACAGGGAGACCCAGGGTTTAAAAAGCTCTTGGACAGTAGGGCTTGCTTTCACTGTCAGCAGACAGGTCACTTCAGAGGAGATGCAGCCTGTCCAAAGAAGGTGGTTAGCACTGGGCTGTCCAGTGTAGCCATGGAGGAGGACTCCTCAGATGATGAAGTCCTCCTAGCATTGAGCTGGGAGACAGGACCAGATGGTAAGCTGGTGATCCCTGAGGGTGGAAGTAGGCACTTCCACCCCATTCAGGTGAATGGGATCCCTACCACTGGCCTGAGAGACACCTGTGCTAGTCACACTATAGTGAGTGACCGGTTAGTGACCCCAGACATGTATGTCCCAGGAGAGACAAGGAAAGTCAGGATAGCCACAGGGGAGGTCACCTCCAAACCTGTAGCCATAGTGCCCCAAGAGAGGGAGGGTATCCTTGACTGGTTTAGGGTGGTAGTCAGTGCTGACCTCCCCCTAGATTGTATCCTGGGCAATGACCTCCCAGAGGTGAGTCTGGTCCCAGATGGGGTGGTCGCCCAGGGCGCCCCCCCAACCCAAAGTCCTGGGGAGTCAGTCCCTACAGTTAAGAGACAGGGGTCCCCAAGAAAAGGAAAGAAGAAAAGGAAGGGTAGGCCACTCTTAAAGAGAGTTCCATAGAGCCAAAGGCCTTCTGCCCCAGAAGGGGGGAAGCCCAGAATTGGCACTGGTGAGGCCTCACCTGACCCCAAGGAGGTCCTGAGTAGTCAGGCAGCTGTCCAGATGCAGGGTGTTGCCCCTGCACTGACAGAAGGGAGAGTGGAAGGAGGGTGTCTGCCACAGGAGGTGGTAGCCCCCCACTCTAGACAGCAAGAGGGGTGCCAGGACCCCAAAGTTGCCCCTAAAGCAGCTCAGCCACCTGTCAGTGGAGAGCTTAGGGTGTGGTTCTGGGTACTGACAGCTGTCAGTAGCCTCTGCTGGGTGCTAGCCTTCCTGGCAGCACTGTACCTGGCCTGGGAGGCAGACCCCAGGGCCAATAGCAAAGTAGGCCCCCTGACCCTATTGGTCATGGTGGGGTTGCTCAAGTGTTGGGTGACCTCTTTGGGTAAGCTAGGTGTTGCCCTAGCAAAGTTAGGAGTAGGGCAGGTGGGCACCTCACTACCCAAGTTGGCAGAGAGAGAGGAGGAAGACCCCCCTAGAGGGAAGTTTCAGTTTGAGATGGGTCCTTTCACTGTTGGGATGGCTTCACTACCCAGAGGGAGTGACCATGACAGGAGGATGTAAGGCAGAGTAGGCCCTGCAAAGGGACAGCCAGTTTTCTTCACTGTCTTCCTCGCCTAACAAGCCAGGAAGACTCTCCCAGGGTTGGGCTCAGTCTCCTGGGCGTGTGGGCTGGGGGGGCTTGTGTGAGAAAACAGGGCTGATTGCAGAGGCCCCCTAACTTTTTGCCCCCATTTTCCACTTTATGCTGGTGTTTTCCTGACTCTGATGGTGCCCTGGGTACTGCTAACCAGTCCCAGGGCCTGTGCTCTGTGTAAAATGGATATGCAAATTAGGCTAATTATAATTGGCTAAGTTAACCTACCTATATGTCCCTAGTATATGGTAGGGCATGTAGGTTTAGGGACCACAGCATAGGTGGTGCACCCATAGGTGCACTGCTGAGGTGCCCAGTGTCATTTTAAAGGCAGGCCTGCCTTGCTGGCTGCTTTTAACTTAAAGTTATATGCAAATTCGACTTTGGAATTAAAAGTAGTTCCAAAGTCTTAAACTACCTCATTTTTACATATAAGTCACCCCACCCCTAAGGTGTGCCCTATGTGCCCCTAGGGCTGGGTGCCATGTAACTATAAGCAGGGACTTTATAAAAATAGAGTTATAAACCCTGGTGAGGTAAAAACAGCCAAATTCGTTTTTCCCTCATTGAAGTAAATGGCCTTCATAGTCTAGAATGGGGAGACTTTATTTTAAATTTTAAAGTCTCCTTAAATGTTGCATACCAAGAATTTGGTATCAAATTAATTGTTGTAATAAATCCCACAACTTCCAGTTGTTGGATTTAATATAACTTGTTCAGGTAAAAAGTTTTAGACTTTACCTAAAAAGTTGCCAATTTCAGCCCTGCATTGTTTTTGCTGCTGTGCTCTGATTGGCCAGTCTGCAGTAGCTTAGCCAAGCTGCCTTGATGAGGTGTGAAGTCGCCTGGCTTCACACAAAGGAATGTGCTTGTGGGAGAGAATCTCCCCTCAGCAGATGGTGAGGCAGGAAGGGGGAGGGCTGCCAAAATGGTCTTCAAAGGCAGAGAAGGACATTTGGAGCAACCAGCAACACCCCCACATCCTGCAACCCCAGACAACTAGGTGCCCCCTTGATTAGATTAGGAGAGGGCAGGAGAGGGGTGTGTTTATGATTTTTAGCCACACCAGTGGGTGGGCTCAGCCAGATGTAACCTCCAAAAATCAGATTCAGCCATGTTGGATTTTTAGAGAATGTTGCCTTCTGGGATGGATTTTTGCCACACTTCCCAGGAAGTGGTCATCACAGTGGGACGACCCTGTACCTGATTGGAGAACCAGGACCCCCCTGCTTTTCACCCAGGAGCAAGGATAAAACTGGCAGACCTGCACCCACACCTCAGATCCCCACCAGATTTCAACAAGGAAGAACTAAAGGAGAAGAAGGACTGCCCTGCTGGACCCCTGGCCTGCACCTGGAACCTGCACTCAGAAGGACTGCACCAGCTGCACACTTGGGCTTCACCACAAGAAGGACTTTGCCTGGCTTCAACTGGTTCAAGGAGGGACTCCCTGTTTGCTGCAGGTGAAAAATTGCTATCCAGAGTCCCCTGCACCAACTCCTGAAGAAAGTGACCAGCTGACCACTGTCCAGTGGCCAAAAAGGAGTTTGCGCCAGGAGCATTCTGGGAGTTGTAGTCCGCACCCCCCCAAGGACCATCTCAGAACTTCTGGACCCTTGGGGTGAGCTGTGGACCCCAAAAGAACCTTAAAAGAACATCTGGGTGAAGCCCCAGAAGTTTGGAGAAGATTTGAGAATTTTTGTAAAAAAGCTCCATAGAGGGACCGACCCGCCGCGGAAATTCTAGCCGGCTTGCCTCAACCGCGACCCGGCCTGATTTGGTGGTTCGTCCCGGTAAAGAAAAATCTCCGAAAAAGAGACTAAGGGGGTGATTTTAACCTTGGCGGACGGCGGAGGCCGTCCGCCAAGGTACCGCCGTGAAATGACCGCGGCGGCCATTTAAACATTTCCGCTGGGCCGGCGGGCGCTCTCCGAAAGAGCGCCCGCCGGCCCAGCAGAAATGCCCCTGCAACGAGGACGCCGGCTCAGAATTGAGCCGGCGTAGTTGCAGGAGTGCGACGGGTGCAGTTGCACCCGTCGCGTATTTCAGTGTCTGCAAAGCAGACACTGAAATACTTTGCGGGGCCCTCTTACGGGGGCCCCTGCAGTGCCCATGCTGTTGGCATGGGCACTGCAGGGGCCCCCAGGGGCCCCGCGGCACCCCCTACCGCCATCCTGTTCATGGCGGGTTTCCCGCCATGAACAGGATGGCGGTAGGGGGTGTCTGAATCCCCATGGCGGCGGAGCGCGCTCTGCCGCCATGGAGGATTCAATGGGGCAGCGGTAAAGCCGGTTTACCCTTTCTGACCGCGGCTGAACGCCCTCGGGAGCACCGCCAGCCT
This sequence comes from Pleurodeles waltl, assembly GCF_031143425.1. Classification (NCBI taxonomy): domain Eukaryota; kingdom Metazoa; phylum Chordata; class Amphibia; order Caudata; family Salamandridae; genus Pleurodeles; species Pleurodeles waltl. The sequence continues at coordinate 240,770,408 of NC_090437.1, read as the reverse complement.
GTTGGCGGTGCTCCCGTGGTCGGTGACCCTGGCGGTCACCGGCCGCCAGGGTCAGAATGACCCCCTAAGTCCGAAGGTAAAAAGTTGACCAGGACCTCCCAGCCATCGTATCCGAGAAGGGCTCCATGGACGTCGGATCAAGATCCAGGTTTACCCCGGTCGAAGGATTTTCACCTCGAAAAAACGACTAAGTCCCAAGGTAAAAATCTCCACGAGGACTCCAGCATCGCGTATCCGGAGAAGGGCTCCAGGAGGTCGGATAGGACTGGCAGGTTCGTCCCGCTGAAGAAAATCTTCAAAATAAAGACTAAGGGGGTTATTCTAACTTTGGAGGAGTGTTAATCGGTCCCAAAAGTGACGGTAAAGTGACGGATATACCACCAGCCGTATTACGAGTTCCATAGGATATAATGGACTCATAATACGGCTGGTGGTAAATCCGTCACTTTTCCGTCACTTTTGGGACGGATTAACACCTCCTCCAAAGTTAGAATAACCCCCTAAGTCAGAAGGTAACTTTTTAACCGAGGCCTCCCGCGACCTGTAGCCGAGCAGGGCTCCATCGCGGTCGGCCTGAAACTTTGACTTTGCCCCGGTCGAGGTGCAACCAGATGACCCGATTGGCGCTTTTTGTTTCTAAGCGCTAGAAAAATAATAATTCTTTAAAAATTCATATCTCCGGTTCCCTTTATCCGATTTTATTTGTTTTGGTGTCATTTTAAAGATAAAAATATAAACTATTTTTATAAATTGATTTTGGATTTTTAAACTGTTTCCTGTGTTTTATTTAATTACTGTTTGGTGATATTTGAATGCTTTACACTCTGTCTCCTAAGTTAAGCCTTGACGCTCGTTGCCAAGCTACCAAGGGTTGAGATGGGGTTAATTTACTGAGACCTAACTGGACCTAAGTGGAGGTTAGTGGCTTGTTGCTAGGTGTAGGTACTAACCTGCCCTTACCAATAACCCATTTTCCAACATTCGACATCTAGTGTTGGTCTACTTAAGTAGCTTGGTCGTCATGAATCTCCCAAACATCAACGTTGCAAGGCTTTCACCTGTGGTCCAGTGAGGAGTTGAACTGTAAGGGGCATATTTACAAGAGGGTGGTGCATCTTGGATGATGCGCAACTTTTCTTGCACCCCCTACCGGCACCTAATGATATCATGGTTGCACCATATTAGCAATACGGCGCATCATGGCAGTCATTAGCACAATAGCGTCAACATTTTTGATGCTATTGTGGCGGTTTGCTATACTAGCGTCAAAAATGTTGATACTAGTTCCGCAAAGCACAGGGAGGCCCATTGAATATAATGGGTGTGTCATTTTAGTGCCTGCTCTGAGCAGGCACTAACAATGACAGAAACATTGGAGCAGTGAAATGTTGTAAATTTCACTGCGCCATTTTTTCGGGCCTCCCGGCGTTAGAACGCCCCCACGTCCATACATTATTCCTGACGCAGGTATAATGTGGCACACAGGTTTACAAAGTGGCACAATGCATGCATTGCGCCACAGTGTAAATATGGCACAGGGAAATTGCCTCCTTAAGAGTAAAAAAAAAGGACACTAGTGTGGCACAAGGAGGCTCAAGGGGCTTGTAAATATGCCCCTAAGCTTGTGATGTAGAATTCAAGACAGTCTTGAGATTGAGCTTCCATACTGCAGCACCCTGAACACCTTTCTTTACAGTACTCATGAAATGTTCAATGAGGCCATTAGCCTTTTGCCAAAGAGGTGTGCTCTTCTGATGCTTCCCATTAAACAGATTGAGAACATTTATGAGTTCTCTGCTCTTAAGAGGTCAGCAATTTTCAGTTTTCAAAATCAGAAGAATGCACCATGTTGTAAAGATGTAATCTAATCTCTTTATGGGTCTGTTCTGAGTGACAGACAAGAGATTTTCAATTAATTGGAAGCGAGAGAATTCAACCACAACCTCCATCAGGTGCTGTCCATTGTGAAGTGGACTGAAAAAGTCAACATCTATCCTTTCCCAGGCATACATTGGCAACTCAGACATATTCAAGGAGTGTTGAGTACTTTTCAATAACAGGCAGTTACATAGATGATAGGTCTTCACCTCTTTTTCAATACATTCACTGAGATGTGAAAACCAGACCTGATATTGCAGAACTTGTTTAGTGGCAAGGATTCCACAATGGCCTTCATGGGCCACTTCAATCACTTGTTGTCTTGAACTCTCCAGAATAGCAAATCTTGAATTCCCCAGGATAATTCCTTTTTGTGTTATGGACAGTTCATCCAGTGTCACTGGTAAGAGGTTGAGCATGTCGATTCCATGACTTGTGTGTAAAAATGTCTTTTAATTTTAACATGTCACTGTCTTGACTCATGGTGTTGACAACTTGTTCTAACGAAATGGGAGCTGGAGTGTTTGACTTCACAATGAAATTTCTGTAGGCTTCAGAAGTCTTCAATGGGGTAACTTGACATTGTATAGTATAGGCACTCTTGAGAAGCAGTCAACAGAGTTTTCATCTTTCCTGGATGATGCACAATTGTGTAGTTCTATTCTTGCAATCATAGACCCCAGCATTCAATCAATTGTTGAAGGCATCTTGGCTTTTGAATTGCCAAAGATAGTCAGCAATGCTTGATGATCTGTCACAAGTGTGAAAGGTTTTCCTGCAGGAGCACATGAAATTTCACAAGCCCATGCCACTGCTAAACTTTATTTTTCTAGTTGTCAATGAGCTCATGCATTCTGGGACAAACATTTACTTGCATATGCTTCATTGTGCTTTCACGCATTCAGCTGTCTGCTGTGTTGTACAAAGATGGTGCCTAACTCCACTGGGATAGCGTCAACAACAACTTCGGTATGTAGCTTTGGATCAAAGTATGCAATTTCAGCAGCATTTTCAAAAGCTTGTTTGCCTCTCTTAAAACTTTGCTAGCAATCATGTGATCAGTAGAATGGAACTTTCTTTCCGCTAACTCTCACAATGGAGCACTCACAGTGGCAAAGTATCCTATATACCTTGAACAGTAACTGGCCATGCCAAGGAATTAATGTACCATTGTATTGTATTGTAATTGTATTGTAATCGTATCTATATAGCGCTTACTACCCCTGACGAGGCGTCGAAACATGGAAACATCTTGTGGGGGACAGGCAGTTGACAATGCACCCATAATTTGTAATTTGTATTTAAACAGGCCAATATGTGTAGAAGAGGTTGCAATGTACCTGCAATTCTCTTTGAGTTCCATCTGATGATATCTTTTATTTAAATCAAGGCAAGAGAATATTTTTGCACCATTCAATTCTGTTATCAGGTCAGAAATGTGTAGATCTGGATGTTGTTCTCTTTCGATTGCGTGGTTCACTTGATGCATAACCATGCAGCACATTCAGTGTCCTTTTTGGGCACTACCGCTATGAAAGAAAACTATGCCATCGTAGCAGTAGAATGCTCAATTATATCATGTTTAATTAATGACTTGAGTTCCTTTTCAACAGCTTCTGTAATTGAAAATGCCTCTGTCTTAAAGCAAAAGGATAAACATATTCATGGAAATGCAATTGTCCTATCACAGTCCTAACGTTTTCCAAGCAATGACATAATTAAGGGAACTGACTTACTATTTCGAGATGAGCATTCACATTGTAGTTCACTTTGGGTTTCGGGGTGCACTATATTTATGGCTGGTAGCCCTAACATGCAGTACACTCACAAAACAAAAACTGTCTTGGGTTCAGTCAAATAAGTTTAATAAACCTTAGGCTCAACCCTGGTAAGCTGTGGCTGCTAGTGGTAAAGCTTAGCAAAGGAACAATATGTAAAGCATTTAACAACACCAAACAAAAGAATAAGAAAGTCACACACCACGAAAGAAACAAGACACCAGGTTAGAATAATAGATTCGATTTTAGTGAATCTTTAGAGGCCTTGAGCATCAACAATCCACCAAAGGTTTCTGGAGATATAGAATTTTAAAGAAATAAATAACGTTAGCATCAAACGTAAACAAGCATTGGCAGACAAAAACTTTAGAAACTTTTGAAAAGTTTGGACAAGTTAGTTTGACAACTCCAGCTCGAGTGGGGCGACCAAGTCTAGAAGAACAGAAGTCCAGGGGGCCAGAGAAGGTACTTAGGGCAGTTACCATGCCACCAAAGCAAAATTCAAAATTTACACGATGACTACCATAGACTAATATGGAGTGGCCTTGATGCTGAAGGATACAGGCTCAAAGATGCTCAAGGATGGTCCGGAAGCTGTGCAGTCTACAGATTGTAGGAAAATACCCTCTTTCTTGGCATGGCTACCCCCTTTTTCTGCCTGATGTGAGTGTGTTTGACTGTGTTCACTGGGATCCTGCTAACCAGGACTCCAGTGATTATGCTCTCTCTCCCAAAACTCTGCATTTATCTCACAATTGGAATACTGGTGTCCCCATGTAAGCCCCGTGTACATGGTACCTAGGCACCCAAGGCATTGGGATTCCAGGGGATCCCTATGGGCTGCAGCAGGTATTCTGCCACCAAAGGGTTCTGCAGGCCTGCCAGTGCAGTCTGTGTGAACCGGGTGCATGCACTGCACCAAATTTCACTATAGGTCACTGCACCAGGTCACTATAAGTCACCCCTATGGAAGGCCCTCTCAGCCCAGAGGGCAGAGTGCATGTACCTGTGTGTGAGGGCACTCCTGCACTAGCAGAGGTGCCCCCACAAACTCCAAATCCATTTTTCCTGGGCTCTGTGAGTGGTGGGACGCCATTTTACGTGTGTACTGGGCATAGGTCAGTAACTATGTTCAGCTACACAATGGTAACTCTGAACCTAGGCATGTTTAGAATCAAACATGTTGGAATCATACCCCAATACTTTTGCAAGTATTGGTTGCATGATTCCATGCTCTCTGGGGGTTCCTTAGAGGACCCCTAGCATTACTTCCACAGCCTTTTGGGGTTTTCCAGGCAGTCCTATCTGCTGCCACCTTAAAGACCAGATTCAGCAGCTCATCCCAAGAGGCAGAACAAAGAATTTCCTTTGAGAGAGGGGTGTTACACCCTCTTCCTTTGGAAATAGGTGATACATGGCTTGGGAAGCATAGACTCCCCAAGCCACTGGTATGCTTTGAACGGCACATTTGGTGCCCTTCATGCATAGACCAGCCTACACCGGTTCAGGGACCTCCAGTCCCTGCTCGGGCGTGAACCTATACAATCGAAAGGGGAGTGACCACTCCCCTGTCAATCACCACCCCATGGATGGTGCCCAGAGGTCCTCCAGAGGGTCCCTGGGTTCTACCATCTTGAATCCAAGGTTGGCAGGGTACTCTGGGAGCATCTGAGTGGCCAGGCAGGTGGCATCAGAGCCCCCTCCTGATAGGTGGTCACCCAGCTAGGTGACCAATTCCCCTTTCAGGGCTATTTAGGGTCTCTCCTTTGGGTGGTTCCTCAGATTCAGCTGCAAGATTCCAGCGGGATTCCTCTGCATCCTTTACTTCGACTTCTGGCTAAAGAAACTGCATCTGGACTCTCCAGGACCCAACAATCTGCAACAAAGACAAAGGAGGTCATTACAACATTGGCGGTAAAATGCGCTTACCACCATGCAGAAGACCGCCAATACACCGCTGCGGCGGCGGTAGTCCGCCACAGCTATTATGACCCACATCTCGGAATCCGCCGAAATTTAGACACCCACACAAGTCCGCCACACCAAAGGTCAGTGATAAACTGGCGAAAACAAAACCTCCACCTCCACGCCAACAGAAACACGCCCATGCTATTACGATCCACGAATCCACGTGGCAGTCTTTCAACCACGGTATTCCATTGGCGGTACACACGCCGCGCTCAAAATACACACACATCTCCAAAACACCGCCACATTGGACATTTCGAAATACACACATCTGATACACATACACCCACCACTCCCACACAGCCAATACAATCCAAAACACACACCCACATCACCCACAAACCCCTACGACCACAATTCACGACCGAAGGCCAGAGAGACAGAGAGCACAGCAACTGAGAACCCCCCACCACACAGAGGCACACAACACCATCACCCATACAACATTACACGCACAATACACCACACACCACTACACATCACCACACACATCAACACTCACACCACCCCACAAATCACATACACCACCCCATGTCACGCCAAAGACACCCCCGCTTCTCCGAGGAGGAGCTCAGGGTCATGGTGGAGGAAATCATCCGGGTAGAGCCACAGCTATTTGGCTCACAGGTACAGCACACCTCCATAGCCAGGAAGATGGAGCTATGACGAAGAATAGTCGACAGGGTCAACGCTGTGGGACAGCACCCAAGAAATAGGGAGGACATCAGGAAGAGGTGGAACGACCTACGGGGGAAGGTGCGTTCAACGTTCTCCAGGCACAACATCGCGGTTCAGCGGACTGGCTGCGGACCCCCACCTCCTCCCCGACAACTAACAACATGGGAGGAGCAAGTCATGACCATCATGCATCCTGAGGGCCTCGGAGGAGTCGGTGGAGGATGGGACACTGGTAAGTCAAATCTTAACTAACATATCCCCCACCCTACCTGCATGCTATCACACACCCCCACCCTCACCCCCTCCCCTATCAAACCAAATACTCACTAATGTACTCATAACACAAACCACCCATCCCAACACCAAGCCCTGCATGACACAACTAAGCATGGACACCCATCACTAAAGCATGCCCACTGCACATACCCATAACACCCCCCTCAACCATCATCACACAAGCCCACACACAGGAATGCTTGCACTGGGGTACACGCACACCCACCCATTGCACACCATCACACACACACATGCAATAATCATGCTCTTATACCCCTGCAGGAACCCGAAGGACCGTCACCACACCAGAGGGTCCAGACAACACCACTCCACCCCCAGAAGAGGCCCACAGTGACAATAGCAGCACTGCCCTACTGGATCCTGATGGCCAGCCCGGATCATCGTGGGCCTCGGGACAGTCGGTTCCTCTTCCACAGGCACAGCCCAACACTGACCTTCCACCCTCTGGTAACACCAGCACAGCACCCACCCAGCGGGCCCAAACTTCCGTACCCAGGACAGGTCAATCAGCGGTGTGTCCACCACTACAGGGAACCCAGGCTAACCCACCACCCCAACAACAACAGGGACCTGGGGGCAGTGGTAGTGGGCACACGGTCCAGGGGACGGAGGCACAGAAACACAGGGGACCTGGGAGGGCTGCTGTGCGACAGGCGGCGGACAGGCCAAGGGAACCCACTCTCCACGAGGCCCTCACCTCCATCATGGGAGCATACCACCACTCCCAGGAGACGATGGCGAAGGTCCTGGCCAAGTTTCAGGAGACCCAGCGCCTGCAGGAGGATCAGTATTTGGGGTTCAGGGAGGAGATCAGGACCATCAGCTCCGCCCTGGGCACCATCGTAGGGGTGCTGAAGGACATACAGCAGACCCTGAGGGACACCGTGGCACTCCAAGGGGCCCATGACACTAGCCAGGACGATGAACTGCCAACCACCTCCGCCGGCGCTAGTGGACAGGACACCCCGCCACAGGACAACCACACCAGTACCCCACCCCCTGCAGACGGACAACCACCACGCAAGTGGTCCCTGAGAGCCAGGAACAGGACAGAGCAAGATGGCAAGACCCCTGCCAGGAAATGAGACCACCCTGATTGTCCCCCCACTGACCCACTTTATTACCCTGTCCATACTTGAACTGCCCCAGCTCCACTTCCTATGCCAAGATGGGCAGTGCACCTGTGAGACTAATAGATTGGACTCTGCCATGGGCATTCCTCCGCCATCACCCATCCTTATTTTACAACCCCCTCCCATTTCTGAGCACTTTAATAAACACCCTTGAAACACAAAACAATCTGGAGTCAGTCTGTGATATTGTAAATATGTATTATCAATGACAGAGTCATAATGCGTTTCCCATTGTAAAGCCAACAGACCTATGTCACACATCACAAGTCCTTGAAGGAGGCAAGCAGATGATGAGCAGATGAGGTGTTGGTAACCACACCTGTGAAACCGTAATGGAAAGGTACAACTCAGTTACCAAATACTGGTTGAAATCGACAGACAGGATAGAGGTAGACGTGTGAAAGTTAATGTAATGTTAAAAATGAAAATGTTCTCACCTGTGTGTCACTGGAAATATTGCTGTATGACTGACTCCCTGTTGTTGTTGTCTTCTTCCTCAGCTTCCTCCTCATCACTGTCCACAGGCTGCACAGGCTCCACAGCTGCCACATCACCGTCATCTGGACCATCCTCCTGCAGAAAATGCACCTGGCGTCGCAAAGCCAAATTATGAAGCATCGAGCAGGCGATGATGATCTCGCACACCTTCTTCGGTGAGTAGAATAGGGAACCACCTGTCATATGGAGGCACCTGAACCTGGCCTTCAGGAGGCCGAAGGTGCGTTCGATCACGCTCCTAGTCCACCCATGGGCCTCATTGTACCGTTACTCTGCCCTGGTCCTGGGATTCCTCACTGGGGTCAGTGGCCATGACAGGTTGGGGTAACCAGAGTCCCCCAATAGCCATACACGGTGCCTCTGGAGTTGAGCCATCATATCAGGGATGCTGCTATTCCGCAGGATGTAGGCGTCATGCACTGAGCCAGGTAACATAGCATTTACCTGGGAGATGTACTGGTCTGCCAAACAGACCATCTGAACATTCATGGAATGATAAATCTTCCTGTTTCTGTACACCTGTTCACTCCTGTGGGGGGGGACCAGAGCTACATGGGTCCCATCAATGGCACCTATGACGTTGGGGATATGTCCAAGGGCATAGAAGTCACCTTTAACTGTAGGCAAATCTTCAACCTCAGGGAAAATGATGTATCTCCTTACAAGTTTCAGCAGGGCAGACGACACTCCGGACAAAACGTTGGAAAACATAGGCTGGGACATCCCTGATGCCATGGCCACTGTTGTCTGGAATTACCCACTTGCAAGGAAATGGAGCACTGACAGCACCTGCATGTCAGGGGGATTCCAGTCGGATGGCAGATTGGTGACATCAGGTCTGGCTCCAACTGGGTACACAGTTCCTGGATTGTGGCACGGTCAAACCTGTAGGTGACGATTACATGTTGCTCTTCCATTGTCAACAGGTCCACCAGTGGTCGGTACACCGGAGGATTCTGCCATCTTCTCACATGTCCCAGCTGACGGTGCCTACGAAGGACAACAGCGACGAATCAGTCATTTTTCCTCCAGGTATGCACACACAGTTACACACAAGACTACACCAATCACAAAACCCTTCCTGTATGTGTGTTGAGTGTAGGCCTAGCTATGTGTGACGCAGAAGTATATGAAGCCAGGTGGGCCCCTAAAATGGCGGCTGCCTGACCTCTAAATTGGGACAATGGGATTGTGGGGTAACTGCGCTGGCGTTGCACACCGTCGCAGTAGGCAGTCGTAGACCACTGCGCAATGCTGCATTGGTTAACATTGGACCCCATGGGTCCCAGGAGCCAATGAACAGGTGCGCCGGCGGAGATGATGCGCACCGCCGCGGACGGCACCGCCGCGGACGTCACATGCCGCGGACTTCACTGCCATTTTCTATCTGTTCAATCACTAGATACCTGACCTTCGACAGGAGAGGACCTACACTGCAAGTGCTACTGTGAACTCGGTCTGGAAGTGACGATGGCTGCTGCGCCTGCCTTCACTGCTCAGGAGTTGGAGAAACTGGTAGACGGGGTTCTCCCCCAGTACACTCTACTCTACGGTCCTCCAGACCAACAGGTTAGTACACAGGGAGCACGTATGGGCTAGGCCTGAGTGGAGGGGGCTGGTTGGAAGAGGGAAGGGGGCAGAGTTCATAGAACATTAATGCATGTGAATGAATGGGCCACATGGCCAGAGTAGGGAGGGGGCCACTCACATCGACGGTGCAGTTGGTAATGACTGTTCCTCTTCCCTTGTGCATGTCATGTAGGTCAGCGCCCACCAGAAGAGGGACATTTGGCGTGCCATTGCCAAGGAGGTCTGGACCCTGGGGGCCCACCAGAGACGGGGCACCCACTGCCGGAAGAGATGGGAGGACATTCGCCGCTGCAGCAAGAAGACGGCGGAGGCTCAGCTGGGGATGGCCTCCCAACGTGGGAGGGGTGCCCGTCGCACCATGACCCCCCTGATGTTCTGGATCCTGGCGGTGGCCTACCCGGAGTTGGATGGGCGCTTGAGGGCATCACAGCAGACACAAGGGGGTGAGTACAACCTCATTCTGCGGACTTTGCGCGCAGTAGAGGGGTCTGGGTGGGGGAGGAGGCCTGTGGGTGTACCTAGGCCAGCCAGAAACACGAAGACTAGGCCCCTCTGTAATGCAGCCCATGTGGCACTCTACCCCACCTCAGTAGAGTGCCAAGTCGAGGTATAGTTGCCCCTGTGGCATCCATGTGTGCAGATGTCCACCATTGCCATGTAGGCCATATCACAGAAATTGCATATGCAGAGGGCAGGAGCATGGAGTAATGCAGGGGGCTGCTGTGTCTGTCTTGTCCACCAACGGTAGCAGTATGCCATGCACTCAACCTGTCTTTCTTCTGTCCCCCCCCTTTTTCTGCTCTCCCTGTTCTTTTGTACATCAGCATCATCAGGCGGAGGTACAGTGGCACCGGAGCACGAGGGAGCTGCATCCCACATGGCCATGAAGGGCCACACCACGGACTCAGAATGCACCAGTGGGACGGAGGGCGAGGGGAGCTTCACGTCGGCCACCGGATCACCAACCAGCGACACGGACTCGTCCGCCGATGGGGGCTCCCTTGTGGTGGCGGCACCATCTGTGCGCCCCACTTCTACAGGTACAACCGCCACCTCCCCTACCAGCACCGCCCTCCCAGCAGCCCCTCAGCGTTTTCCCTGTGCCCACTCACCCAGGAGGGTGGGCATCACCTTTGCCCCAGGCACCTCAAGCCCTGCCCCTGTCACCCCTGCTGCCCTCAGTGAGGAGGCCATTGACCTCCTCAGGTCACTCACTGTTGGGCAGTCTACCATTGTGAATGCCATCCAGGGTGTAGAACGAGAGTTGCAACACGGTAATGCATTCCTGGAGGGCATTCATTCTGGTCAGGCTGTCCTTCAGCGAACCCTGCAATCTCTGGCCTCAGCACTGATGGCAGCCATTGTCCCTGTGTCTAGCCTCCCCCCTCCAACCTCCTCCACCCAGACCCAATCCCCTGTACCCCAGCCCATCCCAAGCACACCTACAGACCAGCATGCACACAAGTCAGCACACACAAGTAGCTCAAGCAAACATAGGCACCACACAACCCACAGGCACTCACGCAAGCTTCACCCACATACAGACACAGCAACATCCACTGCCTCCACTGTGTCCCCCTCCTCCTCTTCTCCCTCCTCCCTCCCAGTCTTGTCTACACACACACCTGCATGCACCACATCTACAGGCACCATGAATCGCACAAGGACACCCAGCACCCCAAGCCGCTCACCTGCACTCACCACCTCCACTGCCATTTACACGTCCCCTGTGTCCTCTTCCAGTGTGTCTGTGATGCCCCCTCCCAAAGTACACAAACACCGGCAACCACACACCCAACATCCATCCACCTCACGACAGCCTCCAGTACCTGCACCTGCACCCAAAACACCTAAAGTGACACCTCCTACAACCACCTCCTCTTACTCCAATCCCAGACCCCCTCCAACTACCCATCCCAGTGTTCGTCAGAAACTGTCCCTCTGTAAAGTTGACCTTTTTGCCCCCCACCCCCCCCCCAATTCATCAGTGGCGTCGTAGCACCTCAGCCAAAAAAACACCAATACCAGTGGTGCCTGTTCAAGGTATGTGGAGTGCACCGGCCACCAGGGCAGGCAGTGTGACCCAGAGCCAAGGCACTGGCAGCCCACCCCCTGTAAAGGCTCTGAAATTGGAGAGTGGACGACGGGACCGTGTGAAGACTCCTGGTGGGAAAACAACTCACATGGGTTCCAAGGGGATTGGAGAGTCAGCTGTGAGTCCACCAAAGGTGGGGAAGGGCCTGAGGAAGTCTGCCCAGCCTGTTGTGAGTATCACGGCGGAGAAGGGCGGCATCATTCTCGGCGGTCGAGACCCAACCGCCAGCACCGTCGTCACTGGTCAGGAGACCACCGCCGGAGTCATGTCCCAGGAGGGCCCAAGTATCGTCACTGGTCAGGAGACCACCGCCGAAGTCATAGCCCAGGAGGGCCCAAGTATCATCACTGGTCAGGGGACTACCGCCACCGCCGGAGTCAGTGCCCAGGAGGGCCCAAGTATCGTCACTGGTCAGGAGACCACCGCCCCCGCTGGAGTCAGTGCCCAGGAGGGTCCAAGTATCGTCACTGGTCAGGAGACCACTGCCACTGCCGGAGTCATGTCCCAGGAGGGCCCAAGTATCGTCACTGGTCAGGAGACCACCGCCGGAGTCATAGCCCGGAGGGCCCAAGTATCGTCACTGGTCAGGAGACCACCGCCACCGCCGGAGTCAGTGCCCAGGAGGGCCCAATTATCATCACTGGTCAGGAGACCACCACCGGAGTCAATGCCCAGGAGGGCCCAAGTATCGTCACTGGTCAGGAGACCACCGCCGGAGTCATAGCCCAGGAGGGCCGAAGTATCGTCACTGGTCAGGAGACCACCGCCGGAGTCATAGCCCAGGAGGGCCCAAGTATCGCCACTGGTCAAGAGACCACCGCCGGAGTCATAGCCCAGGAGGGCCCAAGTATCGTCACTGGTCAGGAGACCACCGCCGGAGTCACAGCCCAGGAGGGCCCAAGTATCATCACTGGTCAAGAGACAACCGCCGGAGTCATAGCCCGGGAGGGCCCAAGTATCGTCACTGGCCAGGGGACCACCGCCGGAGTCAGCGTCCAGGAGGGCCCCGGCTGCCACAGCCCAGGTGGGCTATGAGGGAACATCATGCCACACACCAATGCCCAGTCTTGGGAACGTCATGCCACACACCAATGTCCGTACCAGAACCACCATGGCAAAGCACCGCTGAACAGGGCCATGGTGAAGACCGCTGAACAGGGCAAAGACCGCCATGGCAAAGCACTGCTGAACAGGCAAAGATCGCCATGGCAAAGCACCGCTGAACAGGGCAAAGTCCGCCATGGCAAAGCACTGCTGAACAGGGCAAAGACCGCCATGGTGAAGACCGCTGAACAGGGCAAAGACCGCCATGGCAAAGCACCGCTGAACAGGGCAAAGACCGCCATGGCAAAGCACCACTGAACAGGGCAAAGACCGCCATGGTGAAGACCGCTGAACAGGGCAAAGACCGCCATGGCAGAGCACCACTGAACAGAGCAAAGACCGCCATGGCAAAGCACCGCTGAACAGGGCAAAGACCGCCATGGGAAAGCACTGCTGAACAGGACAAAGACCGCCATGGTGAAGACCGCTGAACAGGGCAAAGACCGCCATGGTGAAGACGGCTGAACCGGGCAAAGACCGCCATGGCAAAGCACCGCTGAACAGGGCATGCACCGGGTAAGAATGAATAGACCGCCACATCAAGCATCCTTATCCCATGTGCAGCTGGGACAGTGACGGGACAGGAGCTATCACGGGGAGACTAATCCAGTCTGGACACCAGTCCCCCTCAAGAGCCACTGGCGGATGTTATCTACTTGCGAAATTGAGGCTTTGCACTCCCCAGGATGGCACAGTGGGCAAGCCACCCACTGTAGAGACTTGAGAGACATTGGCTTTGCACTCCCCAGGATGGCACAGTGGGCAAGCCACCCACTATAGAGACTTGTGAGACTGTGGCTTTGCACTCCCCAGGATTGAACAGTGGGCAACCCACCCACTGTAGAGACTTGAGAGACTGTGGCTTTGCACTCCCCAGGATGGCACAGTGGGCAAGCCACCCACTGTAGAGACTTGAGAGACTGTGGCTTTGCACCCCCCAGGATGGCACAGTGGGCATGGAGCCCCGTTGTGGATCTGGCTTTGCAGTCATCCGGCTGAGGTGCCCCCCCTTCCCTTCCCCCTGAGGTGCCTGTAGTATGTCTATCTGATGCCCCAGCATCTCCGATTGTGGTCAGGTATCTTTTGTGGGCCTCGCCCATGCATTTTTGGACTAGTGGTGCACGGACATTGATATGTACATATCTGCACTACTTCTCGTAATGTATATATTTCTGCCTGATTTTCGTATATATCTGTATATTTTTGCAAGACATGTATATTGCAACATTACAATGTTTGAACGGATTTCGCTTTGTCTTTGCATTCTTCCGGGGGGATTGTGGGTTGTTACTGTGATTTCTCTGGATGCATTGGTGTGTATGTTGTAATATGCGAGGGTGGGGGTGTTTCGTGGGAGTCCCCCTAACTTTTGCCTCCCCCATGTCGAAGGTGAAGTACTCACCATTGTCTTCGGCGCCTACATAGATGGTGGTCGTAGAGGAGCAGAAAGACAAGCGCAGGGAGTATTTGGAGTTCTGGCTCCATGGAGTCCGCGTTCCTCGTGGGATGTGTTCAGGTGAGCATTTTCCCATTGCAGAAACTGTTTCCGCTGTGTTTTTATCCACGGTGAATCCGCCCCGGAAAAGGTGGCGGATTGGCGGGTTGTGATACTGTGGGCGGTACATTGTCTTCCGCCTGTCTGTTGGCGGTGACCTCCGCGCTGCTTGTCTGTACCGCCGTGGCGGGCGGTGTGTTAAAGTGGCTGTCTTTGTTGGCGGTTTCCGCCAGGGTCATAATTCCATTTTTTTTCCGCCGGCCTGTTTGCGGTATCACCGCCGTTTTAACACCGTCCGCCAGGGTCATAATGACCCCCAAAGACTCCACCTGCAACATTGTTTCTCCAGCTCCTTTGAGCTTTTGCAACATTTCCCCAGTTGTGCATCCTCTGACTGTCTTCAGTCTGCACAGGAAAGAAGAAGGAATCTCCCATGGAATGAAGGAGTCACTCCCCTGCATCTGCAGGCACCAACAGTAGCGACGACTGGTTGCATTGATCCCCTCTGTTGCTGAGCTGCGTGGATCCTGCAACTTAGGTGGTAGTCAGAAATGGTCCAAATGGTCCTCTCTACTAGCTTTCTAACTTGCCTTCCCATGCAGGACAGTACCCCCATGCACTGCATCCTTTGATGCTGGCAAGTCTTGTTGCACTTCTTCCTAGGGATATTCAGTCTTCTTGCAGCTTCAGCCCCTAGCACTCCTTCCTGCGATGCACAGCTCCCTGGGTGGCTCTCCTGTGGCATTGGACTTCTTTTCATAGTGCTTTGTCTCTGTCCTGTAGGACTCCTTTGTGTGCTGCCTGTGCTACTGTGGGATCTTGGCAATGCTGAGGTTACCCTCTGACTTCCACTCCTGAAATGAGTCCTCCTGGGCCTTGCTGGTCCCCGGCAGCACCACTTTCCGTCAACTGCAGGTTTTGGCTGTGCCAAGGCTTGTTGGTGGAATACGGACACGGAAACGCAACTGCAATTTTGGATCCAGCATGGGACATCACCTGCATCCTCCAGGAACTTGACTTGTGCTTTCCTGGTACCTCCAGAGATCCTCTACACACTCTGCTTACCTGGGTGGGGGTGACACTTTCATTCCATTTTTTTAGTACATGGTTTGTGCTCCCCTATTACACTTCTAAATATTCCTATCCGTATTTCTGACAACTAGTGTATATAACTTGAGTATTACTTACCTCCTAAGGGTGTATTGCCTCTATAGTAATTTTGGTGTTGTGTTACCATAATAAACACCTTCATTTTGTAACACTGAGTGTATTCTTTCATCTGTTTAAGTGCTGTGTAAATACAGTGGTATTGCATATGCTTTGCATGTCTCCTAGATACGTCTTGGCTGCTCATCCACAGCTACCTCTAGAGATCCTGGCTTCTAGACACTGCCTACATTTCACTTATAGGGGATACCTGGACCTGGTATAAGGTATAAGTACCTTAAGTACCCACCACACACCAGGTCACCTTCTTACACAGATGTGAAGTCCATTTGAGTCCTCGGTGCATAGGTGAGCGGGGGCAAGTCTGTCCATGGATTTTAGGGTTGCATGAAGTCCTCTTTGGACAGTTACAAGAGCTGCTGTTGCAGACCTTGTGCTTTTGAAACACAGAGGTCACTGTGCAAATCTTTGGTAGAGGCTGGTGTCCCTTTCAGGTGACAAATATGGTTGCAACTGACAGTCATGGGTCCAGCAGACACGGGTGCACCTTTTGGCTATCTCCATATTGTCCTTGGGGGAGCCCAACATTGGGCAGCAGTCAGATTTTTGCAGTGGCTACCAGAGATACAACTTGGGCTCCTTCAGCTTTAATGTCCCCAATGATGTTCTGGGGGTCCAGCCAAATGACCCCTGGACTCTCTGCTTTGGCCTGGGTCCAGGGATCAGCATTTCACTGAGCTAGGCACACAGAATAGAGTCCAAACTCCACTAGCTCCAATTACAGCAGCTGCAGTTGCTCTGGTGTCACAGCCTCTCCTTGTGCACGTTCAATTAATGCAGAGTGATCTACTTCTTGTCTGCTTTCCAGTTCTAGTGATTAGTGAAGTCTCAGATGCCAGGGGTGCCCATTATATCACAGCAAACTGCCCCGAGTGGCCAATGCAGTCACTAGCCAATGGGCTAGTTGGTCCCCTCCTCTCTGGTGACACAGTTCCAGTGATGAGTGACATCTGGCTATCCCAGAGTGCATCGTTCTTGCCACAACCAATATTGCAGAATTATTCCTTGATGGTAAGGACCTACCCTGGCACTACACTCCCCTGGAAAATTTGTTTGTGAATTGGTTTTCCTTCCTCTGTCCATGGCTCTATTCTGCCTGTAGGAAACAAAAGGCATCCTGCCCAAGAATGTTGTCACAGCGGCCTTTCGAAGTTAGCTTCACCTTTGAAGCTTTCCTTTAGGGCTTACACCCCGGGCACCCATCCTGTGGGAGGAGGTCTTGCCTTTCAATGTGGCAATGGCCTTTGTTCTGGCCTGTGAGTCACTCACACATCTCCCCAGGTAGGCAAAAGCTGTCTGTGAGCTAGTGCCTTTGTGAGGCCACTAGCTAGGTGTGGAACAGAGAGGCAACTTCGTAAAAGGTCCTTACCTTTCAAATTGAAATTAATTTTGTCTTGGCCAACAAGTGGCACTTATTGTCATGACTAATTTGATACCTTACAGGACCCACTTTGTCAAAAGTTAAACAGGTTGTGATACCATCCTGTAACTGTGTATTAGCCAATGGGGCTACCAACTTTACCCACAGCAAAACAACTATTTGGAAGTGTTGTGGCTAATACATATCACAAAACATATTTATTACTTAACAAAATACAGCTCTCTGACACAGACATCTACAGGCCTTCCTTAGGGGAGACCTTCATACAATATGAGGGGATAGGGTGGCTTTGACATAAATTTAAATGGCAAAGTCGAACTGGCAGTGAAAACACTGTTCTTCCAGTCTGAAGTAGCAGGCTGTGGGCCATTTTGTTTCTTGTCATACAGAGGGGCAGATTCAGAAAAAGTGGCGCTGAACCTAGTGCAGCTCCACATTTCTTGGGCCCCTTAGTGCCCCCCTAACGCCACCATGGGTGTGCCATATTTAATATACGGTGCACCATGGCGGTAGTTAGGGAACTAGCGCCTGAATTTTTTATGCTAGGTCAGTGCTTTGCAGGATTAGCGTAAACAATTCTGACACTAATCCTGCAAAGCACCCAGCGGCCCATTGAAACCAATGGGAGCCTCCTGCTCTGAACAGACGTTAAAAGTGGCAGATAAAAAATAAGGTCCTATTTTTTCAGCCCCCCCTAATGGGGGAATGCACCCTTATCATACATTGTGCCTGGCACAGGCAAAATGTAGCACAAAGGGTTAAAAAATGGCACAATGCATGCTTTGCGCCAGTTTGTAAATTTGGCACGTCGATTTTGGCTTCATTGGGCCACATTAGCATTAAAAAAAATTATGCTAATGTGGTGCAAGGAGGCACTAGGGCTCTAAAATATGCCCCAAAGTGTGGCGCAAACAGTGGCGTCGCCCGAGTGGACACTTTGAATTACATGCCTTGGATCCCCTGTTTACCAAATACTCAGGCCATATAAGTAAGTCAGGTATTGCTAATTGGGTGTATCCAATTCAACATGCAATTTGTATAAGGTTAAAACACTGGCTGGGAGGTCTGTTGAACAGGCCTCAGTGCACTCTCTGAGTTGCAAGCCAGCAGATAAAAGTCCAAATATGGGCAAAGATTGGTGGGAAACCTGCAAAAGTCTGTTTCAATAGATTCACTGATATCAGTCCCATATCAGCAGCTGTGGTGAAATTGAGTAGACAGGCATTTGACGCTGCACCTAGAAATACATGATGGTGTTGTATTTTTGTTTCCTTGTTTTTCATTGCTGCTACAAATTAACCTTTACTTTCCAAAGGTGTGGATGCAACCCATTTGTGCACTTTTGTTTTTGTCGGTGTCAGTCAGGGTAATTGAGATGGTTCATTAAATTTCTCATCAGGCATGATATTTATTGATGCACCACTATTGATGAGAAAAGGTATTGCACAAACATTAATTTTAAATGTTATCTTCGGACAAAGATAGAATGAGTTAGGTGCTTTCTCATGTAAACTTTTCTTTGAATGGCATTCCTCTTCACATGCGGGCAGTCCAACATGTGCGCTTTTCTCAGAGGTAAACATTGACATGGTACAATCGTCTTCTTCACCTTCAATAGATACTGACACTGATTAACTTCTTGCCGATCATTTAGATGACGATCATCTTTGTTTAGGGTTGGTTTGTCTCAACTGATGTTGCTTGGCCTTTTGGGTGTGCATCAAAAGTCTCTTCTGTAATATTCGATTGGTCATTTTGTCTTCTCGCCATGACGGACTTACTTTTTCCTTTGCCTTACAAACCATTACAAAATGGATATCTTTACCACAGCCTTTGAATATTCATCCGATGTTGGGACTTGTCCCTTTGTGTGGAGACAACAATCTACCCCTGAAACACAGCTTCTTTTTATGCGGAGACATCACCTTGTGTCCTTTAGCTTTGTGCCTCTGCTTACTTTTCATGTTTATGACTGACTCACTTTTGGCACCTCCAGCCTCCATGTCAGTAGCTTGTCGATCAGCAGACTCTTCAGCTCTGGCAGTCCTGAGAACTCACTACAGACTAGGAGTTTCTCTCAGTATTCATTGTCTTAATTCATCTGAGAAGGATCCTTCAATAACTCTGCCACGTATTGCTACTGTATAATTAAATTGATTGCATCTGCAGTGTTTTATGGCCATGTCCATTCTCTCAACAAATTAATCTATGGTTTTACCAGCTCACTGTTGCTCTTAACAGAAAATGTACCTCTCATAATCTGCATTTGGCACTAGATTGAACCTGAGATTCAAGGCTTTTTTAAATTTGATAGCAGGGAAGTTAATCAGCCTGCTGCATTCTCTTTATGACTTCTTTTACACCATCACCAGCAAGATTCTTGAAGTATTTGATAATCCTTTTGTTATCCGTCTCTTTGAACTCATCAATGAAATCATCAAATGTCTCTTTTCAAGCAGTGCATCTATCATCAATATCTTGCTTTTTCACAGTATCGAAGGGTGGTGGTCGTTTCAGGAAAGCAGCAGTAACTGTCCTTGGGCTATGCTGACACTGCAATTGGAGCTCTCTCTGGCTCCATCTTGTGGTCATGGTGAATTGGCTTATAGACACCAGCTCTGAGGGTTTGTGACATGCTGGCCTCTGGATCGTTTTTAACAATCTGTAGAACTGTGACCTCTTTCTTTGGCTCCATTGGAGCCCTTCACTTTTTTGAGTTTTCTGGAGTTGTGCTGAGCTTCGGTGGTGTACCACTTCAAGTATGGGAAAGCTCCCTAAGTACAACCCCTGTGCTTCATCATCTTGGGTCTCCTCACTTGCCACTGAGGTTGTAAAGCTCTTCTTTTTGAGGCTCAGGTAAATGTAACCACAATATGCTTTGTTATTAACTGTTGTGTCCACTCAAGCTCTTGCATGTATTTGTTTGTGGCTGTCTTTGGTGTTAAAACTCCAAGCACTGTATAGCTTTATATTGCGTCGTAGTATGGTACCTTTCTGTATGGCCTTAATCACAGTTTCTTGACCAATGATGCGTGGACTTCTCAGTGAAGCTTTCTTTGTCATCAAATGCTTCCCCCAGGCAGAATTGCGCTTTGACTCCACATACTCAACTGTTGATTCAGCACTTTGCCGAAAGTGCACATGTCACACAATAGCAGTTTGCATGGACCACATCAAACTCTCTGGGAGGGCACTGACGATCTTCAGGTTACTTATCCCCTTTCACGTCGCCAGTTGTAGTGCCCTCCTAAGCCAGGGTATCCACCAATGAATAAACCAGACACATCGCTATGTATTACATTTCTTTATACTTCAGCGTGTAACTGTGAACTCACTTCAAAACGTTCTCATATTAACGTCATTATCCTATGGAGTGTTTCAGGTTTCACAAAGGTTCCATCATACACACTCACACCACACCACACCACACCAAATACCCTGACAACATTTATTATTTCAAATTTTGATGAACTAAAAATAAAAAAATATAAAAATTAAAAAGTAAAATAATCCACAATTTGGCAAAGCTATATTTAACCTTTTAAAAATATATATTAAAAACATTATAACAATGAAACTATAGCAAAAAAACAACCAAAACATTGTTTCACTGGAAAAACAAAGGTTATAGTGATGTTATAGTTAGGTTCCAATTGTATATGCACAGAACCATATAAGTTCAGCAGTTATAGTTGCCTGAGCTAACTAGAATGTATGCACCCGCAATGCACTACTAATGACCTCACATAATACATAACTCTTGACATAGTCAAAGACATCACTAATTACATCTCAAGTTACATCTCTGATGATATCATCCAGTGATTTTAAGTGTTTCCTAAAGGTTTATGACACCTAAATATGTATAATAAGCTACTGCATAAGCAAAATAATATTTGTTCTCCACTACTGAAGTGATACTATTTCTAACATATGTCATCTGAGTGGCTGTGTCTGTATCAGTGTATGAGTGGGTGTCTTAGTGGCTGTTTGGATGTGGGTTTTTAAGTGTTGGAAAGTGGATTATTGGTAAGGGCAAGTAAGTACCTACACTTAGCAACAGGCCACTAACCCCCACTAGGTCTCCAGTCAGGTCTCAATAAATTCATCCCAGCTCAACCCTTGGTACCTTGACAACAAGCAGTTAGTCTTAACTTAGCAGACAGGTATGCAAAGCATTTAAAAATCACAAAACAGTAAATAAGTAAAACACAAAATGAAATCCGAAATCAATTTATAAAAATAGATTATATTTTTATCTTTAAAGTGACACAAAAATGACAAACATCCAATAAAGGGGACCAGAGATATACATTTTTAAATAATAAGGCCCATATTTATGCTTTTTTGCACTGCATTTACGTCATTTTTTGACTCAAAAGTTGTGCAAACATACAAAATATAATGGTATTATGTAAGTTTGTGCCGCTTTTGTGTCAAAAAATGACATAAATGCAGCACAAAAAAAGAATAAATATGGGCCTAAATGTTTTTAGTGCATAGAAACTAAAAGTGCCAATCTGGACATCTGGTTGCACTCAACTGGGGCAAAGTCAAAATTTGAGGCCAATCACGATGGAACCCTGCTTGATTACAGTGAGTGGGAGGCCTCGGTCAAAGATTTACCTTGGACTTAGGGCCAGATTTTTACTTTTTTTAGCGTCACATTTGCGTCATTTTTTGATGCAAAAGCAGCGCAAACTCACAAAATTCAATAATATTTTGGAAGTTTGTGCCACTTTTACTTCAAAAAGTGACACAAATGCAGGGCTAAAAAAGTATAAATCAGGCCCTTAGTCTTTTTCTTGAAGATTATCCTTACCGGGATGAGGTCACAAGTCAGATCTGCCCTCCCTTGAGCCCTCTTCAGATACTCATCGTAGGAGACCTCGATCAAGGAATCTAGTTGGATGATTTTTCGTGATGGAAATCTACATTCAGAACTAACTTGAAATTGAAGCCGATCTCCCTGGAGCCCTCTTCGGATCCACTGCGTGGGAAAGCCTTGGTCAACTTTTTACGTTCAGATTTAGACACTTTTTTAAAGCTTTTTCTCCCTGATGTCAGACGACCCTCCACAGCAAGCCGAATTTGAGTCAACATCATTGGATTGCCTTTCCACAAGCCCTTGGTGAAATCCTGGAAGTCTGGGGCTCTGAAGCCTTTTAGCGGGACGAACCTGCAAGTCAGGCTGGGTCGCGGTCGACATAAGTCAGCTTGACTCACGACGTCGGGTCAGTCCACTTCTGGAGCTTTTTTATAAAGTTGCTCCAAACGTCTCTAAACTTCTGAATCTTCTTCCAGAAGGTCTTTGGAGGTCTTTTAGGAGGCCACAACTCACCCCAGGGTTCTAGAAGCTATGAGTTACTCCGTGAGGGTTAGGACTCCAACTCCCAGAATGCATGTAGCTTAAATCCGAAAATGACCACTGGTCAGCTCATCAGTTTCTTCAGGGCTTGATGCAGGAGACTCTGGTCGGCTATTTTCTATCTGTAGCACACAGGGAGTCCCTTCTTGAAGCAGTAAAGGCAGTCACAGTCCTTTTAACGGTGAAGCCCAATTATGCAGCTGGTGCAGTCTTTCAGAGTGCAGTGTACAGGTGCAGGTCAGGGGTCCAGCAGGGCAGTCCTTCTTCTTTTTGTCTTGTTCCTTGTAGGGATCTGAAGTCGGTGGTGCAGCTCTGCCAATTGTATCCTTGCTCCTGGTGGTGGAAAGCAGGGCAAGCATCTGTCCAGTCACGTGCAGGTAACCACCCTCTTGAGTGACCACTTCCTGGGAAGCATTTGAAAAATAAATCCTTGGGAGCAACATTCTCCAAAAATCCAAGATGGCAAAAATTAAATCTCAGAAGTTAGGTCTGGTGGAGCCCACCCACTGGTGTGGTTTATTTTGCCTTTGCACACCCTTTTGCAGCCCTCTCTTAATCTAATCAGGGGGCACCTGGCTTTCTTGGGTTGCATTAAATGGGGGAGATATAGTTCCTGTTCCAAATGTCCTTCCCTCCTTTGAAGGCCAGTTTCACTGTTCTCCACCCATCCTGTTTTACCGTCTGCTGAGGCAGATCTCCTCCCAACAGATGCTTCCTTTGTGTTAGCACAGGCCACTGCACACCTCATCAAGGCAGCCTGGCTCAGGCTTCCAGAGGCTGACCAATCAGAGAAGTGCACTGCAGAGCTGAGATTGGTACTTTTAGAAAGAGTTCTAGAACTCTTTCTAAGTTAAATTCAACAGGGGCAAATTGTTGGTTTTATTATAACATCTAATTTGATACTAGACATGGCAGAATTAGCCCCTTTTTATGGAACATGAGACTTTGGGCCGTATTTATACTTTTTGGCGCACAACTGCGCCAACGCAGTTGTGCGTCAAAAAATTTAACGCCGGCTAACGCCATTCCAAAGCGCCATGCGGGTGCCTTATTTATGGAATGACGTTAGCCGGCGGAGCTGACTGGTGTGCGTCAAAAAAAATGACCCACACCAGGAAGCGCCGGCATAGGGGAAAATGGAGCTTGGGCGTCAAAGAATGGGGCAAGTCGGTCTGAGGCAAAAAATCGGCCTCAACCCGATTTGCGCCATTTTTTTTTACTCCAACCCTCCATTGACATGACTCCTTTCTTAGCAAAGACAGGAGTCATGCCCCCTTGCCCAATGGCCATGCCCAGGGGACTTCTGTCCCCTGGGCATGGTCATTGGGCATAGTGGCATGTAGGGGGGCACAAATCACAAAAAGCACAAAAAAACGTACCTGAACTTACCTTAAATTCCCTGGGATGGGTCCCTCCATCCTCGGGTGTCCTCCTGGGGTGGGCAAGGGTGGCAGGGGTGTCCCTGGGGGCATGGGAGGGCACCTCTGGGCTCCTTCCGAGCCCACAGGTCCCTTAACGCCTGCCCTGACCAGGCGCTAAAAAATCACGCAAAAGCGGCTGTACGTTTTTTTTTACCCTCCCACTCCCGTGTGCCATTTTTGCACGGGAGTTTAAATAAGGCGCACATGCCTTGGAGTCATTTTTTAGACGGGAACGCCTACCTTGCATATCATTAACGCAAGGTAGGTGTCCACGCTAAAAAATTACGCTAACTCCAAGATCTTTGGCGCTAGACGGGTCTAACGCCAAAGTATAAATATGGAGTTAGTTTTGCGTCGGATTTGCGTTAAAAAAAACGACGCAAATCCGGCGCAAACAGAGTATAAATATGCCCCTTTATTTTTTTTAAATAAAGTCTTCCCATGTTAGTCTATTTAGCCCATTCCCTACAATGGGGAAAAACTAATTAGCTATTGTTCCCTCACCAGGGCTTTTAAAACATATTTTATAAAGTTCCTGTGTATATTTACACTGCACCGAACCCTAGGGGGCACCCAGGGCACACCTTAGGGGTGACTTATTTATAACAAGCATTTGCAATGCAACCGGTCTCGCGTTTGCTCATGTTAGAGCTGATAGCGTTGTAAACTCCTAACCCGACTTTTCAACTATCAGCAAAAGTGTATATATGTACGTAACCGAAAAAGTGCAATTAACTGTGTAAAGCGCTCGACTTCTGCCAAGTGAAATCGCGCTAGTAAAATAGAGAAAAAGTAGTCCACGAGCCGGACAGAAAACAGCGAGCCTCGCATGTTTTCTTTACTTGGTCGATGCGCTCGAGGAGGGCTAGCCACCAGAAAAGGCATGATGTGTGCATGCCTTCGACTAATGAA
Organism: Pleurodeles waltl; assembly: GCF_031143425.1. Taxonomy (NCBI): domain Eukaryota; kingdom Metazoa; phylum Chordata; class Amphibia; order Caudata; family Salamandridae; genus Pleurodeles; species Pleurodeles waltl. The sequence goes on along the minus strand of NC_090437.1, from coordinate 240,745,585 downwards.
AGCAAGCGGATTTTAATAGGCAAGCCCACGAACCAATAAAAAACACTGACGTGATGTCGACAGGGCTTTGAGCCCTTTTCTAATAACTAAAGCGTCTCGCTGCGATACGCATGCGCGAGCGCATGCAACGCAGGCTCGACCCTAAAAATAAGGCAGTTTAATTAAGACTTTGGAAGTACTTTTAATTCCAGAGTCGAATTTGGAGGTAACTTTAAATTAAAATCAGCCAGCAAGACAGGCCTGGTTTTAAATGACACTGGGCACCTCAGCAGTGCACCTATGGGTACACCACCTATGCTGAGGCCCCAAGGTCTTGGATATTTTAAAAAAATCAAAAACCTCTCTTCCACACTCCAAGATTGCCATTCAGGCAACTATATCTAACACTCCTATGTCATTGAGTGAGGATGGAGCTGTTATCTTGTCACAGCAGTCAAAACCACCTGGTAGTTAATCAGCAATATCCCTAATTACAGTTTTTTATAACATGCCATGCTCCAATAGTTTTACTCCCTTGGCAGAAATCACGGATATCGCTGCACCTTCAGAAGCAGTTTTTGAATGTGGCCTAAATAACAGCTCAATTAAAAAGCATACTACCGCTAATAGTACATTTGCAATGGATGTGATTGATCTTAAAATGCTCTTTTGTATACTGGAGGATCTTAGTGGCTTGGTGGTTGCCTTGAGTGTCAAGGTCAAAAACCTGGCAGCCAAGCCCGGTTGTTGTAGCTGTTTGTGCAATGGCGGCCCCAAGGGGCTAGACTATTCACCCTCCTTGGGAGGAGGACCTATCCTGAAGAGTTGCACTCAAAGGGGTGCTTGACCCCTTGAACAGAAGCAGAAACCAGTGGTTTCTCTTAGGATGGGTCCTCAAAAAAAGAACCAGGGTCTATCTACGGCTGCTAGTTTTCCGTATCTGAGTCAGTCTATTCATTCTGAGAAGGGAGCCATTTGACACTTTTGTCATCTGACCAGTATGGAAGGCCAAGGTAGCTGTCGGATTAGTCATCATTCCACAGAATTCTGAAGAAATAACTTGCCACTCCTATCATTGTCCTATGGGCGAGGCCCTGACATAAATTTAAGCAACTCTTTTTTTTGGTCATTCACCTGGCCTTGTCCTAAGCCTAAGGATGAAGCAAGGGCTTCTAGAATGGTATATTTGACCCAGTAAATCAAAGATCTTCTGAGGATCAAGAGGACTTGATAAATAAGGTTTTACACTAGATGAGAGTGAAGTGAAAATGCTTGTCCATAGTAAGATCTGACATTGTCCATGCTCAAAGACCCTGGATTAAGGGGGGGCAGAAACCTCTAGGCACCAGGGAAAATTAATTTTTTGTTTTTTGTTTTGTTTTTTGTTTTAGAGGTGGGGAGCGACCCCTTAGGCAAGGGTCGCTCCCATATGGGGTCAATTATATTTAGGCCATTTCTGCCCCCCTTGGGGGAAGATTGGCCTATTTTTATGAGGCCAATCTGCCCCCTAGACACCAGGGAGTTTTTTTTTTTTGTTCGTGAATTTCACGTAAGGGGAGCGACCCCTTAGGCAAGGGTCGTTCCCCTGGGGGGCAAATTTATTTTAGGCCTATTTTAATTAGGCCGATCTGTCCCCTAGGGGGGCAGAAACCACTAGGCACCGGGGATTTTTGTTGTTGTTATTGTTTTATAGTTGGGGAGCGACCCCTTAGGCAAGGGTCGCTCCCCTGGAGGGGCAAATTGTATTTAGGCCATTTCTGCCCGCTTTGGGGACAGATCGGCCGATTTTAGGTCAATTTTTTTTGCGCCGTCACGCAAAGGGAGCGACCCCTATTGTTATTAGGCCGATCTTCCCCAAGGGGGGAGCAGAAACCTCTAGACGCCAGGGCTAATATATATTTTGTGGTTGTTTTTGTGTTTGTTTGTTTTTTTAGAGATGGGGAGCTACCCCATAGGCAAGGGTCGCTCCCCGGGGGGGTTGGGGGTCAAATTTATTTTAGGCCATATCTGCCCACCCTGGGGCCGGCTGAGCTAGAGGCCAAAATCCACAGCTAGGCAAAATGTGATGTGTCCACGTTGTGTTTTGGGCCATTTCCTTTCGTGGGCACTAGGCCCACCCACACAAGTGAGGTACCATTTTTATTGGGAGACTTGGGGGAACGCTGGGTGGAAGGACATTTGTGGCTCCTCTCAGATTCCAGAACTTTCTATCACCGAAATGAGAGGAAAAAGTGTTTTCTTGGCCAAATTTTGAGGTTTGCAAAGGATTCTGGGTAACAGAACCTGGTCAGAGCCCCACAAGTCAGCCCAACTTGGATTCCCCTAGGTGTCTAGTTTTCAAAAATGTGCTGGTTTCCCCAGGTGCAGGCTGAGCTAGAGGCCAAAATCCACAGGTAGGCACTGTTTTCTGTGAAAAAATGTGATGTGTCCACGTTGTGTTTTGGGCCATTTCCTTTCATGGGCGCTAGGCCTACCCACACAAGTGAGGTACCACTTTGGAAAAAACACCTCTGTTTTCTGTCAAAAAATGGGATGTGTCCATGTTGTGTTTTGGGGCATTTCCTGTCGCGGGCGCTAGGCCTACCCACACAAGTGAGGTATCATTTTTATCAGGAGACTTGGGGGAACATAGAATAGCAAAACAAGTGTTATTGCCCCTTGTCTTTCTCTACATTTTGTCCTTCCAAATATAAGAGAGTGTGTAAAAAAGACGTCTATTTGAGAAATGCCCTGTAAGTCACATGCTAGTATGGGCACCCCGTAAATCAGAGATGTGCAAATAACCACTGCTCCTCAACACCTTATCTTGTGCCCATTGTGCCCATTTTGGAAATGCAAAGGCTTTCTTGATAACTATTTTTTACTCTTTATATTTCAGCAAATGAATTGCTGTATACCCGGTATAGAATGAAAACCCACTGCAGGGTGCAGGTCATTTATTGGCTCTGGGTACCTAGAGTTCTTGATGAACCTACAAGCCCTATATATCCCCGCAACCAGAAGAGTCCAGCAGACGTAACAGTGTATTGCTTTAAAACATCTGACATTGCAGGAAAAAGTTACAGAGTAAATATGTAGAGAACAATTGCATTTTTTTTACCTCAATTTCAATATATATTTTTTTCAGTTGTTATTTGCTGTAGGAAACCCTTGTAGGATCTACACAAATTTCCCCTTGCTGAATTCAGAATTTTGTCTACTTTTCAGAAATGTTTCGGTTTCTGGGATCCAGCATTGGTTTCATGCCCATTTCTTTCACTGCCTGGAAGGAGGCTGAAAGCACAAAAAATCATAAAAATGGGGTATGTTCTAGTAAAATGCCAAAATTGTGTTGAAAAATTGGGTTTTCTGATTCAAGTCTGCCTGTACCTGAAAGCTGGGAAGCTGGTGATTTTAGCACCACAAACGCTTTGTTCATGCCATTTTCAGGGGAAAAAACACAAGCCTTCTTCTGCAGCCCGTTTTTCCCATTTTTTTGAAAAAAATGAAATTTTCAATGTATTTTGGCTAATTTCTTGGCCTCCTTCTGGGGAACCCATAAAGTCTGGGTACCTCTAGCATCCCTAGGATGTTGGAAAAGAAGTATGCAAATTTGGTGTGGGTAGCTTATGTGAACAAACAGTTATGAGGGCCTAAGCATGAACTGCCCCAAATAGCCAAAAAAAAGTCTCGGCACAGGAGGGGGAAAAGGCCTGGCAGCGAAGGGGTTAAAAAAAAGTAAAGCATATAAACTAATTTGACAATCTCCTATATTCTGACAATGCCAGGCACACACAAAAAACATGGACAAGTGTATCTTGTTTGTACTCACAAAGGCGACAAGAATGTGAATGTGCTTGCTGTCTCCATGAAGGGACCATGAACCAAAATGCAAAAGCATAAATTGATGTTTCAATCTCTGAGTGAAGGGTACCGCTACAGAGTCCTGAGCCCGTAAAGATTTTTATGATGTTAATATGGTCCAGTGATGTCGTCTTCTAGAGAGTGTGTTTTTGTCAATAGTTAAATATAATAACCGGGTGGCAGCATTTGCCTTCCAGTAAAATTCCACTTTCCACAGGCTCATGTCCCATGCTTCTTGCAAGCCTAGATCCTTAATAGAGTTGTTTAAGTGATGACCCCATGAGCCTTTATCGTTATGATGCTGTTGCTCCTCAATTTTAATCCAGCTTAGGTTGTTGATGGTACCAGTCTCTGCTGCTCACATTCTCCAACAGAATTTAATATAAGCACATTTACTCTGATGTTCGTAGTTTTTCAAACCAAATTCTAAGCATACCTGAGCGCATACCTGAGCCTGGGATACTGAACGTGGGACCTGGAACACTGATTTGTAAGCCTTCTTTTGAAATTGGTTGTTGAAAGCTTTACCCACCATTATTTCAGCCCCATTAGTAACTGCGGGCATTAGCCGTGCTGTCATCACAGAAAGCAGATGGTTATATGACAGGCAACTCAGTTTCTGTTTTAATATCTTGAATCTACATGTCAAGGATTGGGCCTTCGATTGAGGAGCTGTGAGCTTAGGTTTAAAGGTCAAGTGATGATCCATGGTGAAACCCAAGTATTTGTATGTAGGGACAACTTCCACCTGAGTTTTTGTTCAAGTTCAATTCCAGACCTTGCTTAATAATATAAATAGTAAGTGCGTCAATGCTGTGCTGTAGTCCGACTGGTGTTTGACTGAGTAGAACTATGTTGTCTGCATACTGTAGCCATGCTATTCCTTCCCGGGCCAAAACCGGCAGGTGACTATTGGTGCGAGGGCGTCAGCCAAGTCTGCAAGATATAAATTAAACAGCATACATGCTAGTATACATCTTTGCTTTAGACCATATGCGGTTTAAATTCTGTTAGTGACTTGGCCACCCTCTCCAAATTTGACTTGGGCCTTGTAATTAAAAGGTGAAACATGTCATTCTGAGCTTCTGTGTCTTAGATTTGCAGTTGTAGACCAATATGCTGAGTTATATCTGCAATCTCTCACCGATACTGCAAATCACATAACTATATAGAAAACCATAGAGGTGCTCATGCACTCAGTCAGACACTGAAAAAGTCACATACATTTATACACACATCCAGACAGCAGGTATTTATGCATAAGTGTGACAGCCACTTGGGGATTGATGCAACCACTCCGATATGTAGAGAACTAGTCGGACTACCAACTTACCCATTCAGTGAAGAAGTCCTTTAAACATGGCTTTGGCACACTACTGCAGAACCTGACTGTGCAGTTTTACTACTAGCTCTATTTGCCATTCAAATATAATTTTCTGAGTGTTAAACTCTCCTTTTAGTATAGAAAACTTACTGCTCAGCTACACTGAAAGTAGTCCAGAGAGTGGAGTGCTTTGTGATGAAGAGCTGGAACATGTGATTCTGAGTTTCACTGAGTTTAATATACAGTTTCAGAGGCCTATGCCCAGACTGCAATTCATATATGTATTAAAAAAAGGATAGAGGCACTGACACACCAAGTCAGACACTGAGGGAGCCACTTATACATTCATGCACACACCCATGCAGCAGTTATGTTTCCAGCAGTATTTGAGCAAGTTGCAAACACAGTTACATACCCCTGTACTCACCATATTGACATAAACATCTGGTGGTACATTCATAAAGATACTGGTACACTCAGCCAAATACTTAGCCAAATACTGACACAATCTACTCACCCATCCATAGAACTGCTCCTTTAATCCCAGCTCAGGCCTACTACTGTAGACACTTGGGGGCATATTTATACTCTGTTTGCACCAAATTAGCGTCATTTGTTTTACTCTAATTCAGTGCAAAACTAACTCCATATTTATACTTTGGTGCCAGACCCATCTAGCACCAAATGGAGTTAAAGTCATTTTTTGGAAGTGGAAACCTACCTTGCCTTAATGAGATGCAAGGGAGGCGTTCCCGTGTAAAAAATGTCTCTATGGCCTTAATGCCATATTTATAGTCCTGCTCAAAAATGTTGCACGGGAGGGAGGAGGGGTCAAAAAATAGTGCAAAGCTTGTTTGCCCAGTTTTTAACTCCTGGGTCAGGTCAGGCGTTAGGGGACCTGTGGGCCTATTTCCATGGTGGAACACAATAGAATAAACCCGCAGGTGTCTTCCCCAGGCCCCAGGGGCACCCCCACCCACACCAGAGGAACTGCAGAGGACGAGGGACCCCATCCCAGGTACGTACAGATAAGTACAGGTAAGTATTGCATTTAATTTTTTTAAGTGCCATAAGGGGCCCTGTAATGTGCCCCGATACATGGCACAGGGTGCAATGGCCATGCCCAGGGGACCCTTGTCCCCTGTGCTGGCCATTGGGCAGTGGGCATAAATCCTGCCTTTTCTAAGGCAGGAGTCATGTGACATGGTAGGTTTAGCACCATAAAATGACTCTAATCTGGTTAAAGTCATTTTTCTTTACTCCAACCTGCCTAAAGTCATTTTTTGGTGCTAAATCCCCTTCTTCTATACCGCCAGCCCCACCCGACTAAAGTCATTTTTTTTTTTTACTCTAGCCTACCCTTTGCAGTTTTGCACCAAAAAGTATAAATAAGGGCCTGGGTTTGCAGTTTTACAATGAGCTTGACTTTCAATTAGAAAATCTGCCTGAGAATCGTTAAAGTGTTGTTTTACTACACATAACCGAACACTTAGGCTATAGATATGCCATAGAGTTTGGAGTTAGACGTACACTTGCAGAGTCCTATGCTCACTTATATATGCAGTGTCCCACCCTCACTGCAACTCATATAGCTATTAACAAAAGCATAGAGTCACTGACACACCGAATCAGATTCTGAGAGGGCCACTTACATATTCATGGCACTCCCAGAGAGCAGTTAGGTTTCCAGTAGTATTGAATCCCGTTGCACACACAGTTACAGGTCTAAAACAGAAAATTATAATACAAAGTTAGGAAATACACCAACGTACAAGGGCATTCATTGGCATGTCTTTCCAAGAAAGCTTGCAAAAGCAACTTTCATCACTTTAGAATTTTAGCTGTGTGTCATTCAAAAATTTGAAAATTAGGAGACTTTACTAGGTAAAAACTCCAGCTTTATGTTTAGGTGAGATTAAAATAGCTCTATTGTATGGTACTGTGGCAGAGGTAGAAAAAGTTTGCAAAGATGTCAAGTTTTGTTTCTTTGGACCTGAAGAGGATTGTAGGGAAAATGAGGAGGTAATGACTGCTGGTATAGTGCAACAGAACACAGATATTAATATTGAAAAATGTGCACAAGAGCTACCCAGATTCAACAAAGAATCTTGAGAGGAACTAGGCTTTTTCTGTACTAATTGTCGCCGCACTCACTGCAAAGGCCAAACTCATAAAGTAATTCTATTTCTAAAAACTGAGGAAGAAAACAGAGATAAGTGACAGGAATTTGGTGCATATCTATTTGTAGAAGAAACATTTGATGTAGCCACAAAGGACTCAATATGTAAGTATTGTTATGATAAATACATTAGACGATAATAAAATTTCAGCTAGAGGAATACATAATAGATTAGAATTGGTATCAATCTCAGTACTGCTTCAACCATTGAATATTTATGAATCAATTCTCATTCAAACTATACATTCATTTTATACATTCATTTTAAGCAATAGTTTGAATGAAACTGAAGACGGGGAAGCGACCACCAACAGAGCAACAGAAAAAACTTAAAGGAAGAGTACTGTACTTACCTCTAGATTTTAAAATGATGGTAAGACTGTGGGTATTGAGAGATATATTGATGAACCACTCATCATTTTAGAAAATGGTGTTCCCATCCAAAGTTTAAAAAAAGGCAAGTTAGTAGATGTAAGTAAAGTGAAAAAGGTACATTTTTAAACTAAAAATGTTGATAGTTTTGGAGCTGTTACTTATATTGATGATTAACTATTGCAATCAAGTGGACAAATAGAAAAATTGGATAAACAAAAGTCAAAAGAAATAGATGAGCACTACAGTATCCACCCTATTCATTCCAAAGGAGCTGTTGGTGATGCCATTGACCTCTTTCCAATGAAACAAGCTAGGAGATCTCTTATGAGTGTGTGGGAAAAAAGTTTACAGGCTCACTGTTTTCCACAGCTATGTCCACAGCAATAGGTGGGAGATATGATGAGCGGCCAGTACAGATACCAGCAGATGAATGCAGGGTCAGCAAGACTATATCCAAAGAACTCTTGGTTTTGCCAGTGTATACCCTATATATTCCATCCATAATTTGAGAGTGACTTGTCAGCACTGTTTTACATTGTGAGCCATATTGTAAAGACAGGAGTTAATCTGAAAAATCTCTCTGCAAGAGAGTTTGTTGACAAACTGCAAGGTAATGATCAAAAACCTGGAATATAACTTAATTAATTTGGTGGCATGTCAACGTAGTGCCAATGAGTATTGTTATCTTCGTCAAGGAGAACGTAAATGTATGATTCGAAAATTAGTTGTGCCTACTTGGTTTATCACACTGTGAAGAGTATGTTTAGCATGATTTACTTGAGTTTATAAGAGCAGTAAACTCTAAACATTAAGGATATTAATTTGAGGACGGCAGGAGAACTTTGCTCTTTAGGATACTGCAAATATGTGTAGATACTTTATTCAGAGGTTTCAAGCAGTGCTGGGTTTCATATGCAATTAACTAATCCTCCTCTTGGTGAACTTACAGATTGTTTTGGTGTAAAAAGAGTACCAGGCAAGAGGTGCTCCTTCTATACTCATGCTCCATTGGATAAAAAATTTACCAACATTTGGAACTGACAGTGATGACGCTGTACTGTGTTACATGGGACAGTATGTTACATACACCATTCAAAAAGACAATGATGAAAAAGGCCTAAGACAACACGTTCTATGCTTCCAAGCACATAGATGTGGAAATGTTGGACCTGACAGCCTAAGGGCGGTCACCCCTAACATTTTTGTCTGCCTTCCTCCAATTTTTATATACTGTTTTTGCTGGCTTTGGGACTCTGCCCACTTTACCACTGCTAATCAGTGCTAAAGTGCATATGTTCTCTCCTTTAAACATGATAACATTGGATCATACCCAAGTGGATTATTTAATTTACTCATAAGTCCCTAGTAAAGTGCACTGTATGTGCCCAGGGCCTGTAGATTGAATGCTACTAGTGGGCCTGCAGCACTGATTGTGCCACCCACTTAAGTAGCTCCTTAACCTTACGTCAGGCCTGCCATTGCAAGGCCTGTGTGTCCAGTTTCACTGCCAATTCGACTTGGCATTTAAAAGTACTTGCCAAGCCTAAAACTCTGCTTTTCTACATATAAGCTACCCTAGGTAACTCATAGGGCAGGGTGCTGTGTAGGCAAAAGGCAGGACATGTACCTGTGTAGCTTACATGCCCTGGTAGTGTAAAGCTCCTACATTTGTTTTTACACTGCTGTGAGGCCTGCTCCCTTTATAAGCTAACATTGGGGCTGCCATCATATACTGTTTGAGTGGTAGCTGCTGATCTGAATGAAGTAGGAAGGTCATATTTAGTATGGCCAGAATGGTAATACAAAATCCTGCTGACTGGTGAAGTTGGATTTGATATTAATATTTTAGAAATGCCACTTTTAGAAACTGAGCATTTCTCTGCACTTAAATCCTTCGGTGCCTTACAATCCATGTCTCGCTGGGTTCAGTTGACAGCTCCCTTGTGCATTCACTCAGACACCCCCCAAACACAGGATACTCAGCCTCACTTGCATACATCTGCATTTTGAATGTGTCTTCCTCGGCTGGGAGGGTGGAGGGCTGGGACTTGCATGTCAAAGGACAGTAGCCTGCCCTCACACAAAGGACTGCCAAAACCCTACTGGGATCCTGACAGACAGCATTGAACCGAAAGGGGACCTTGTGCACTTCTAAGCCACTCTTTGATGTCTCCCCCACTTCAAAGGCACATTTGGGTATTTAAACACGGCCTCTGCCCCTATCAACTCAGACACTTCCTGGAGAAGAGAACACAAACCAGAACCTGCATCCTGCCAAGAACTGCCGGGGTGCACAATGGACTCACCTGACTGCTTTCTGTGAAGGACTGCTGCCTTGCTGCTCTCTGGGTTTGGTGACAAGTGCTCTCCAACGGCTTGGATAGAGCTTGCCTCCTGTTCCCTGAAGTCTCAGGAACACAAAGACTTCATCTCTACAGAAGATGTGTGGCAAAAATCGATGCACAGCCTGCCAGAAATGACGCACAGTCTACACCGCAGTGAAAAATTCACTGGACAGTGAACCGCAACGACGCAGCCCGTCTTCCCAAAGAGAAGATCGACACAGCGCCAGTGTAGCGACCAGAAATTAGACAACCGGCCCACTGGATCGACTCACAGCCGAGCCTGAACAACACAGACCGACTTCCAGAGAGGAATCGACACAGCACCTGCTGTGTGGTAGAAATTTCCATGCAACGCCCACCGGATCGATAAAGCCCCTGTGATTTCATCCTGTCACCTCCGGAAATCCATGCATCATCCCGGGGCATCTGAAAACCCCACAACCTGAAGAGGATCAATGACAGACCGTGAAAACTAAATGCATCACTGTGTGCAGCCTGAGAAATCGACTCACGCCTCCCTGTTTTCAACGCATCTCCTCCTCTGCAGTTCTTTGCAGAGAATCTGAATGTAAACCAGGTACTTTGTGCTTGAAAGATACCTTTATTGCTTTTAAAAGACTAAAGACACTTTATATCACTTTTACAGTGATATCTCAAAATATACTTATTGCATTTTTATCGTTTTGACCTGCATTTTATCAGATAAATGTTATATATTTTTCTAAACACTGTGTGGTGTATTTTCGTGGTGCTATACTGTGTTATTGCATGATTTATTACACCAATACTTTACACATTGCCTTCTAAGTTAAGCCTGACTGCTCAGACCTGCTATTTCCAAAGGAAGAGTAAACAGCTTTGTATTTACAGTCAGGCATATATTGACGTAAAAATCACCAAAAAATATGTATAATGTGATAATATCAGAGCCCTGCAAGTATATTAATGATTATAATACTGTTACACTGAAATTATGGAATGCAAATATGGACATACAGTTTGTTGAAGACAGCTCCATTGCTGTTGCTTGCTATGTCACTTTGTAAGTCACAAAATCAGACAAAATTGAGGTAAAGGAAATGTGGGAGGAGATTTCTGCAGAAAACTCTCTAGCCAAGAAAATGCATAGTTTGAGCTTAAAAATGCGTTTGCATAGGGAGATAAGTTCCTCTACGTGCTGTGATAGGTTGAGTATCTTGTACTCACAGTCTAAGAGAATTGTTTGGGTTAGTCTAGGTCTTGCCAATACACAAAAGAGAGTCTTGAAGTCTTTGTCAGAAATTCAGTACCTCGCAGAGCTTGCTCAGAAAAGTATAGATATTATAAAAACAAATATGTTAGACACCTAAAATCCAAGAAGGAGTTCACTCCTTGAAAATATGTGTCTTAATGAAATTCTGTAACACTATTAATAGAGAAACAATGTGTCAGAAAACATTGATGAAGGCAAATATGCTATAGTTGGCTGTGACAGTTGTTTAGTTTGGCATGCAAAATGTAACTCAATAAACCGTAGAAATAACAATTTTTCTACTTAGCACTTCTCCAACTACTCAAGCCTTGGCCTTCTGAAATTGAGTTACTTGGACAGTATGACTGCTACAAAGACTCTTTCAATGCTGTAAAAGAAAGTATTAAGTGGGCAAATATTTCCGAACTACCTGAAAATATTAAATGAAGAAATAGAACAAGAGGAAACAATTGATACTGAGATAACAAAGGATATTTCACAAAGAAACCAGAGTTCCAGAACTCTCAGTCAAAATTCTCTTGGACAGCCAATATTCGAAAATAACCATGAATCAGGTGGACAGCAATGCAACAAGCATGTTGGCTTGGAACAGTTGGTAGGACAACTGAATGTTTAGCAGAAAGAAATACATACGGAAGTGAAACAAAAATTAGAGCATGAATTCCTCCACTAAGATAATCAATGTAAATGTTCAACGTTTCAGCCAGTGCTATTATTTGTCAGCAGACATGCTGGCAATGGGAAGAGCTTTTTGATCCATGTTCTATCCACTTACCTACAGAGGACTACAGACTCCATTTTGTCAAGTGTTGTAACAGCACCTACTTGAATAGCTGCATACAACATTAAAAGAATTACCTTGCATCAACTACTAATGCTACCTGTTGAACATAATAATATATTGGAGTACCAAAAGTTATCTGGTGAAACTTGTCACAAAGTTTGCAGAGTTTTGAAAATATTGAAACTTTTAATCATCGATGAGGTAAGCATGGTCTCAAACTTAGGGGCATATTTATACTCCGTTTGCGCCGAATGTGCGTCAAAAATTTTGACGCACTTTCAGCGCAAACGTTGCCCCATATTTAAACCCTGACGCCCGATCCGGCGCACCAGGAAAATGGCGCTATGTGCGCCAGATTTTGGAAGCGGCACCCCGCCCTGCGTTAATGACATGCAGGGTAGGCGTTCCCGTCCAAAAACAGACGCACATAGCGGTGCGTGGTATTTATGCTCCAGGGCAAAAATCACTCCCGCGCGGCAGGCGGCGCAAAAAAATGGCGCAAAGCACGAATAGCGTGAAATTTTAACGCCTGGGTCAGGGCAGGCGTTAAAATGGGGCAAACACACCTGTACTTAATCAGAACACACAGAACAAACAACAGAGCAGCAGAGCAGCAGAGCAGCAACAGGGAGACATGGAGGTGCTTTTTCTTCAACGTGCACGTAGACGCAGAGCCATGCAGCAACAACAGCAGCCACAACAACAACAGCATGGACCCCAAAGACAGCGCAGAAGGCAGGAGAGGATATTCCGCCCAAGAACAACCCTGCATGGCCTCAGGGAACGAAACATCATCCAGAGGTACCGGTTGAACTGGCAGACCATTCAGCAGCTGCTGACAAATATTGAACAGCAATTGGCCCCCACTTTAGTGACTCCACGCACTATCCCAACCGAAACAAAGCTGCTTGCCGTACTACACCTGCTGGCAAGTGGCTCGTTTCAGACAACTGGTGCCCTGGTTGGTGGAATCTCACAACCATCTTTCTCCGCATTCCTGCCTAAAGTACTGGATGCCATCATTGGACTGACACCCCGCCACATCTGCTTCCCTAACACAGTGCAGAAGCAGCAGGAAACAAAACAGGGGTTCTACGCCATCAGTGGCTTTCCGCACGTCCGTGGTGCAATCGACTGCACACACGTACGCCTTGTGCCACCTGCTGCGAGTGAACACCTCGACCGCAACAGGAAGCACACACATTCCATCAACGTGCAGGCCATAGTCGATCACCAAGGACTGATCAGCAACATTGTGGCTAAATATCCTGGGAGTGTACATGACGCATTCATCTTCCATCACTCCACCATCAACCAACACTTCCAGGATGGACGGTATGGCAATGGACTACTTGTTGGTAAGGACAAAAATCTACTTATATACTCACTGCACAGAAACCCTCTAGGATAAACAACACATACACCACAATAGCAACACCTAGACAGGAACACACTGAGGTACTCACATCACTAGCCATGTGTCACAAGTCACCATTGAACCTCTCACACATTTGAATTTACTCCACAGCTTAGTGTGAAGACATTCATGACTGTGGTTGCCTAAATGTCACCTTGCAAATTGGAAGTCTCACAATAACCTGTACACTAATACAATGCATAACTTTTAAGGGATGGGATGGCCTGGGTATGTTCATATGAACATTTCTAATACCCTTTCATGTTTCAACTCTGCATGGAACTATCATCACACCCCCAGTGAGGACACACGGACACCTGTGTCACAAGTCACAATGCAAGGGAGGGCACACTGTACTTGAGAAACCAATACATCCTGCTGACAAACAGTTAGACAACAAACACTTGCTCAGCCAAGGAAAAAAAACAATGCCAAAGTTTCCACCAACAACCATAGGTTGTCACATTAGTACACAAAATAGTCACAGACAACACAACACAACTACTGCCATCAAAGATACGTACAACAGTGCCTCCTACATCTAATTGATACCATTCTGTGTTTCTCTTTCAGCTGATCAGGGGTATGGCATCCAGCCTTGGCTAATGACACCATATGGGAACCCAAATACTGCTGCTGAGCGGGCATACAATGACGCCCACAAGAGGACACGCAGCATTGTGGAGAGGACCTTTGGGATCCTAAAGTCAAGGTTCCGCTGCCTTGACATCACTGGCGGAAGCCTACTATACTCCCCAGAGATGGTCTGCAAGATCATACTCACTTGTGCCATATTACACAATATTTGTGTAAAAAGGAACATTCCCCTCCTTGAACCGGACCCAGACATGCCTGAGGATGATGATGAGGAGGATGCTGGCCTGCAACAGGAGGGGGAACAACCTAACACCGCAGCAGGAGTGCGTAGGCGCCAACAGCTTGTGAACAATTTTTTTACTTAAGTTATTATAATCACTTGTATTCCACACTTGTAAATAAACACAGATAACAAACACCACATCATGCTTTGGCCTATTCATTTCTGACCACCTTTAGTTTGAAATAGCTGAAGATGAATGTCGTCTCATTGATCAAGAATGCCATAAAATTCATCACACCAAAAATAAACATCACAACTGTATGCACAGAGGGTAGGATGTGACATGTTACATTACCATACACAGAGCCCAACAAGAGTACAAATGTGACAATTACACATGCCGGATCCAAACAACTGAAACAGTCTCTCATCCAGCCCAAAATTGGAGATCATTTGAAAGTCACATCACACGTGTTCAGAGACAGGGTGGGACCATCCATGTGTACGTGAACATGTCATCAATGGCTTCTCTCAAGTGTATGATGTGAGCAATACACAATTGCAACAACATCAGCTGCCACTAACTCAGGAGGAGACCTTGAAGTTACAGTGACAACATACACACAGACAGGTCATACTGGATCCACATTCCCACACACATGTACACATATGTCATACAACCAACCTAATATTTGAAAATAGACCATCACAGTTGTGTCCCAGTTTGAACCTAGCAGGAAGATTGTAACATGACACTAAACCAGTTTATGCAGAAAGGGACACAGACAAGCAAAACAATCTTCGCATTATCACATCGTGAACGCTGAGAGTCTTGCAAACTTAGTCATATGAAAATGGTATGCAACTTAGCTCCAAATCATCATTACTGCAAACGTCAAATGGGCTAATGAGATGAATGAATGGTCAACAGTCATTCATACCATATGGCCTTACATTCGCCCGCTGCTGCAGGTTTGCCATGATATGATAAAAATACTCCATGGATACAGTGGCTATTCTGGATGGTCAAATCCTAGGGTGCTGGGGGCCTAACTCCACCTCTACCACCCCCAAAACATACAAGAATCATGTACTTGTGAACTAAACACATGCATAAGGCACATGTGTGGCCTCCATGTCACAAGTCCTACACAAATATGAAACACAAAATCATAATGGGACATGGTCAGCCCCATAAAAACTGAAAGTGACTCTCCCACTCCCTGTTAGGACTACAGATAAAAGCATCCCCATCATAAAGGTGGGCACATTTTGGAGACGGAATACATAATGGTATCAAAAACATCATTTCAAAATAGCCATCAGCAATTACACCAAATATGTTGTCAAATATGGTCAATACATTAGTTAACGTATCCCAAACATCACAGTGTGAAGGCCGTCTATACATAAAAGTACGGACATTTGTCATATACAAACACAAATGTGTCTCACATCGCACCGTTTGACCATGACAAATCACCTTTCCAAAGCTAAACACATGAAGACATTTGGATAAATTTGCTCCATATTCTACGCATACAGCATGGCCGTCATAATTTGTTGACGTACATGAGTGCACACAATGCAGAGTCAGATACAAATGTATCCAAAAGTGTCTTGATCTTTCGCCTTCAAAATATTATTTACATCCACAATATTTTTGACTCTGCATCATGTGCACTAATGTACGTGTAAAAAAAACCACGCCCATGATGTATGCGTGGTGAAATTGACGCTACCTGCACAATATGTTAGTCATTTCATGTACAGTATTAATTATTAATATTCATAACATATTTTTTCACTCCGCATCATGTGCACCACTGTACGTGTAAAAAAAACGATGCCCATGATGTATGCGTGGTGAAATTGACGCTACATGCACAATATATTGGTCATTTCATGTACAGTATTAATTATTAATATTCATATCATATTTTTTCACTCCGCATCATGTGCACCACTGTACGTGTAAAAAAAACGACGCCCATGATGTATGCGTGGTGAAATTGACGCTACATGCACAATATGTTAGTCATTTCATGTACAGTATTAATTATTAATATTCATAACATATTTTTTCACTCCGCATCATGTGCACCACTGTACGTGTAAAAAAAACGACGCCCATGATGTATGCGTGGTGAAATTGACGCTACATGCACAATATATTGGTCATTTCATGTACAGTATTAATTATTAATATTCATATCATATTTTTTCACTCCGCATCATGTGCACTGTAATGCGTCATAAAAAATTGACGCACAACTGTGTATGCGTGAAAATATGACGCATAACGGGAAAATAAAAACGGTGGCCATTTTATGCAGGAAGTGATGTAATAGGATATCCTGTTTACAAAATCTGTACTGGGAGGTAACTTTCACTTTCACTTTGCAGTCTCAGATTTCTCTAGACTGTGTGGTTGTGTGAAAGGTGTTGTCGTGTGTTTTACTGCTCTAGTGTCCTGTGTGCCTTGTATTTTGTCTTAGTGTCAATCTATTATTGTTGTATCACATTGTCTCAGTCTGTTTAGTGTTATTTTGTCTATACCTGTGATAGTTTGTATTGTCTGTGGGAGTCTGTTGTGGGTAGCATAGTTTGGGGGGTTAGTTGGGCTATTTTTCTACTTCTCCTTTTTCTTTCACACCTCTACCTTTCCCCATTTCCCCCTTTATATTTTATATTTTGTTGGTACATTCTTATCCCTCTCAATATGTCAGGTAGGCCTCGCCTGTCCAGGATGGGGGAAGACGAATTGGGGGGGTTCATATGGCTCGTAAGCCATTTCCTCCCACTAATGCTGGAAGCTGGGGGCCGTGTGATACAGGGGTATCACACGGAGGCCAGGAAAATCCGGTGGGAGAAGGTGCGCCATCACCTGGTCCGGGTCTGTGGGAGTCTCAGGAATGTACACCAACTCAAGCACCGCTGGGCAGATCTGATCACCAGGGAACAGGACCTGCTGGACCACCTGGGACTCCAGATTGGTGGCCATGTTGGTGAGTAAAAAACAATTACATGGGAATGACAGAAATCGGTGTGTGAACATGTGATGATTGTTAGCGAATCTGCAAAATAAGTAGCTGAGTGTGTGTAATGCCAGGGAAACCTAGGCCCATGGTTATACACATTAATCCCCATTCTTGCAACACATGTACACGCAATGACAGCTTTATAAATTCAACATCTATTTGTATTATGCTAAGTCGCCCCCTCTCTGCGTCCCAAAATGTTTCAAATGCTGCGCTACAAAGGTATACATATGTGTCCTAATGTGTATTTGTTGCAGAATGTGTATGAAGACCTATGCTACCAGTCCGATGGATCATTTTTGCAACACATACCAGATGCCTGTAGCTGCATGTAATGTAGTGTTGCCTTTGTGTCAGAAAAGCAACACGTGAACGGCTCCATTTGTACTCCACTGGTTATAATGGCCAGTGAGTACGTCATGTAGAAACAACATACCTACATATGCAGACGCCATAGCTAGACAGAAAATTGGAAACACATGATGATGCTATACATGTGTGTTGCCGTCACGTCACATGAAGTTAGTCATGTTGTTCACACATATGTCACATGTGTGTCTGTTTGCTGTCTGTTGACCCTGTCCAAATAGCCTGTTTAATTGTGAGTGGTCATGCAGTCCTCATGGAACCAGTTTTGGAATGTCTCTCGGGGATGCACATGCTGAGATGTATGGATAACATTATTGTTGGGGCATACTAATGGAGGATTAACTTGGACGACACCTGACTGTCCTGACCACTGCATGAGTGTAGTAGGGTGTGACACTGGAGCAGGAGACTCATCCAATGTTAATGTTGAATACAAAGTGATCCATGCAGGATGAGCATGTGTGAAAGTCTATCATTACATGTCATTTTCACACAGTGTCATTGTAACAGAAATCTTTTGTCCGTTCACCCAGTCTGAGTATAATCTTTGTTTCATGCTTTACAGGTGGACCAGCCCCGTACACCGTGGGAGAGGTGGCCCATTTTGACGACCCCGATACCTACAGTGAGTGTCGCCTGAGTGCTATTTACATTGTTTGGTAATGACGCACAATGGATTACTGTGTGTTCAAGAGAATTCATGATTTGATGTGCTGGCCGTTCATTGGCTTTGTTCTTTTAGTGTGATATCAAATTAGAATTATGTTTCTGCAAAGCAATACGTAGTCATCTCTCAGATTGAGGGGCTGTAGCCCATTCAATTATGGCGGCAATTGGGAATGGTATGACTCATTTCGAATAGACTGGTCAATGTTAGACTTGGTCAGGGACTTGCCATGAACTGAGTCTGCATATCAGACTGACAGTCTCCCAGATAGCTTAGGCACATGGCATTGATGACAAGTGCTTCTTCCTAGTTGAGGATGGACTGTGTACACTGTAGGTTGGATCTTCCATGGGCATGTACTTCCACAAGGTGAACTCGAAGTGTGTGTGACTTGAGTGCAATGCCCTAGGTGTTCAGTTGAATCATGTGAATGGGTGTACTACCTCCCCTGTGTGTGTTGTTAAACATGCCTCACTAATAGTATGTTATGTTGGGCTAAGTCATAACATTTTGACATGTGTGGACCTGGGATGTGACAAGGTTGGGCTGACTACAACGTGTTGCTAGCCCTTCATAGGTGTTGTGTGTGAAGGCACATAATTGTTGCACTTTCTGTACACTCCTGGGTGTGCATTGAACATGGGATTGTTGGTTGTTCTTCCCACACCACCCACAAAGACTGGGATGTTACTGTGAAACAGGGTACCTAGGACTGTAGCAACCAGTATGTTACATGTACTTAACACCTTTTGTGACTTGAGTTAGTACCTTGGGCCAGAGTGAGAAAAATGTCTACACGTTGCAAATGGCATAAATATCTGTGTGGGATTTGCAAACGTCTGTTTCCTAATCCAAAATGTCTTTGGTGGTCATGTACATATGAGTAAAATGCTTTTCAAAATTGATATAATGAAGGGTTTTACCAGACCTACTTGCAAATCACAGTGGTAGGCAATCCCATTTGCAACCGAGTACGTGGTTGCAAAGTGAGTAGCTGTTATCATCCACTTGAAGTGGATGGTAACCACCTTGCTGACTGGAAGGGGTCCTCATTGTAAAGCTTCAGCCTTTGTGAGTGGACTAAAAAAATCCTGCGCAAAAAAGCCAGTGGTCTAAGGGACCAATAATTACCGTGAAAATTTCCAAGTAAAATTGTTGTGATTTAAAAATAATTGCAGCTCATTTTTCTTTCCGGTAAACGGCCTACACTTGGGGAGAAATAACTTGCTTAATTTAAAAACAGTCACGTCTATGGAGTTCTGCTGGTCCCAGCAGGCAACCATCCCCGTGAGTGCCCATGTTGCTAAGGTGGGGCAACTTGGAACCCACATCATTGATGTTCATGAGGTGGGTTTTAGGGACCCCATAGCGACTCGCAGACGGTGTCAGAGACACCGTTCTGCTTTGCAATTTGCTGGTTGATTTTCCTAAATTCCTACATCTGACACCTAGTGTGGACACATGATTCTGGGCCAGGGGTTCAATCTTAGCACACAACTAATTAAAAATGCTATTGAGTGAGGAGTGTGAGTGTAATCACATAGAATGACACATGTACTGAAGTCAGTATGCGGAAGAGCTGGTGCCATAATGTCAAATGCCTTAGGTATGATTTGGATGAGTAGTTTAGGGTGATGTCATCCATCATGTAGAGACATGGATATGCTAGGTGTGATATGACCTTAGGGATGCATGATTCACATGTACTTCCTCTGAGCATTTCCGTGAACTATGTTGTAACAATTGCTGCATACAATATATTTCTAGTAATGGACAAATGAGCCATTGTGGGATTCAACCCACTGTAAATTCAATGCTCAATATTTCCCTTTTCTCTTCACAGCTGCAATCCTGCGTGCCGCAGAGCACAACCATTTTGAGCACAGGGCAATGAGGTACAGGCACATCCTGCAGGTGCAGTGTGGGTATCGGAGAATGGCCCGCAGATACAATTCCGATCGGGCCTCCGGGGCGTGATATGCCACACCACAGGCTCCACCAACCGTGCCACCTACAACCACCAGGTCTGCCCAAGGGGACCCAGCGACGGACCAGCCATCTTCCTCAAGACCTGGACCCAGCCGTGTGTTGGGAGCAGGGCTGTCCCGTGGCCACTCCACTCCAGCGACAATCTCCACCTCCACCGGCACGCAGACCAGCAGTGACCCTCCAATTGACCCTGCAGCCTTCCAGGCATTGTCTAGGAAACTGGACAGGTTAATTCAAAAGGTGGACAACCTGACGGAGGACATGGCGGAGGTTAAAAAGAAGGTGCGCTCCATCCGGCGCACACTTCAGAGGGCAAATCTTTAGTTATTTTGCCCTCCTGAACTTTTACCCCTCCCCTCTCCCCTCTTTCCTCTTTTGATACTGTTAGTTGGGTTTGGGGGGTTAGTTATAGGATAAGTATAGGTAATTAGCTTAGTTAGTGTTAGGTAAGAGGGTGGGGGGTCCTTATACTTTCTATCTAATATTTTTGTGTGGGTGGGTGGGTGGGGGGCAATGTTGGGATTCCTGTTTAATAAAAAAACAAAAAAAACAAAAAAATACAAAAAAATATATGTTTGTTTAGGATAGTATAGTATGTGTGTAGGTTAGTAAGTGTTGTCCTGCATGTGTCTTGTCTCTTAATGGTGGGTGGGGGGTTGATGTTTAGATCGTTTCGTTACATGTGTAGAGTAAGTTTAGCTTAGGTTAGTTAGGGACAGTTGTGGGTTAGTAGTAGTCAGGTTAGATTAGTGTAGGTTTACCTTTCCCTTAGTTGCCTCTTTTATTACTACTTTTAAATAAAAATGTTGTTAACCCTTTACCTGATGCGTTAGGTGCTACCTTTTCATGGCCTTGACATCAGTGTAGCAGAAATGTTAAGTATGACATTTGTGTTCCATGCTCCCTATCCCCAGGCTTATGAGGTTTAACATGCCAGCTACCCGTGTGCTAACTTGGTAAGTATCCACCATGTTGGAGAGCCACCATTGGTAGTGTGCATTGATCATCAAGGTTTGGGGTTGGTATGTATCCTACTTCACAAAGAGTGCTTCCAGACTTGTTATTGTAGGTAAATAGATAGGTCGGACAGCATTGTGAAGTTCAGGGAGAGCTTTATAGATGATGATTTGTTCACACGCTTGTCTTGTTGCTATCATTGCTGACCTACATCATGTGTGTACTGATTCAGCATGACTTTCCTTCATGGAAGTATACGCCGTAAGGGTGATTGATGCAGTGTAATTTGTTTATCATTCCTTTCATTCTACAGCATAATTTCAAATTTTAGTATTGCATGGTGCCTAAATTTCTCAGCCACCATTAGTTGTGTAGAATAGCTATAGATGGTGCATCATTCTGTCCAACACAGCATGATTGTGTGTGCTTAGTCCCTTCATCAGTTATTTTCCTCAGTATAGTAAAGCTATGATGCAATCCTGGCCACTGCACAGATGATTCAGTATACATGAAATCAGGACAGTAGTATAGAGAATCGACATGGTTTCCACACAGCCACTTTGGAGTTATCTACTGCACAGTTGAATTTTGAAATGACACAGAGACACAATAGGTGTGCAAGTGATATTTATTTATAAGTGGTGTTGTGCAAAATGTCCATTCACCATGTTTGCTGACTCCTTTCTGGTGCATTATTACATGGTGATCCTACAGAAGGGGTGTGGATGATGCTCCTGACATGCTGGGGTGATGTCACAGACAGTGCAGAGGAACATGAAATGCCAAATGGTAGGAGAGAAACATTCACTGGCAAGGTGGACAAGTCAGACAGTGGATTGCCGAACAGTCATTGAGGTTAGTTGTAGTGAGACTGGCATGTGTCAAAACGTAGGACCTTGGTCAGAGTAGGGCATGGTGCAGGGACTAGGGCTTCCGGGTACTCTTGCGTGTGAATGTTATCTGTTCCATGTCTTCTTCTTCTGATGTGTGTGTTGCCTGGTGTGTCCTTGTTGTTGGTTGTGAAGGGGCAACACACACCTCAGTGTTAGAAGACATGGAGGCAGACATCCCGGGGGCTGATCCCTGTTGAGTAAGGAAGGGCAGTACTGCAGCAGGGAGGGCCTGCTGGTTTTTCAGAATGGCAGCCACATCCCGATGGTAGGCAGCCAGGTCGGCCCTGAGGGGTTCTATGTTGCATTCGTGCACACGTTGAGTGGCTTGCAGTTTGAGTTGTTGTGTCAACTGGATGACAGCTGTGCCAATTTCCTTCAGTGTTTTTGAAATGTCCTCCAAGAGAAAATTTCTGGCTTGCATTGCAGCTGCCTGATCAGCAGTTGACAACATGCACGAACGCACCCCCTCAAGGCTGGCTGCCATATTTTGCATCCCCACCCGCACCTCCTTGGCCAGCTCCCGCTGGACCCCAACGACAGTTCTTTCGAAGATGGTGCCAGTGTCGTCAGAGTCCTCAGCTGTGTTGGAGCTGGCAGGTCTTACAATTGGGGTGGCGGGTGGTTCTACTGTGGTGGCTGCTTCTTCTGTGCTCCTCCTTGTGACTGAAGGTGGGGCTTGGAGGCTTTCAAGGACCATGTCAATGGTCTCTTGTGGGAGGTTG
Source organism: Pleurodeles waltl (assembly GCF_031143425.1). Taxonomy (NCBI): domain Eukaryota; kingdom Metazoa; phylum Chordata; class Amphibia; order Caudata; family Salamandridae; genus Pleurodeles; species Pleurodeles waltl. Next base: position 240,722,629 of record NC_090437.1, on the reverse strand, counting down.
ATGGTGTCGTCATCCATGTCATCAGGGAACTCATGGACAGGCAGATCAGCAGGAGATCCGTGTTCCTCTGCAATGAAACAGGGTACAATTAGTGTGTCTGTGTTGTGACAATTTTGCAGTAAGGTACAAGCCTTTGGATGCCTTAACATTGTACTCTGTGTTTGTCTAGGTATCTGCTGTCCGTCATAGGGCATTGTTGTAGGCCTATGGCCCACCTGTGTGTCACATGTTTGATATGGATCTTTCAGACATGTCTGCCAGGTCGCCTCTAGGTGTTGCTTTGTAATTATTTAGGAATAGGTGTTTTTTTCTCCTACTCCTCACTCGGTGTTTCACTATTGTTATGGAGGGACATTTTGTAGGGTGGGCTCTCATTATCCAACATGTGATTCTTGGCTTTCTAGGCAGCAGGATAGCTAATGGTGTGGGGGACTAAGTTTGACCCACTTGAAAATAACTCTGTCACCCAGATATTCAATTTAGCTAAGACTAACTAGCAGTGCCTCTGGTCTCCCACATCAAAGGAATGTTTAGACATCCGAGCGCATGACATCTTTGGAACTTCTCAGGGAAGTAGTGGTCACTCAGGTCCTACACATTTGTATCTTTTCCGGTAGGTTCCCATACACAAATGACATAGACAGTATTAGTTTGATATGAAGTTTCATTGTACAACTGACTTGTAGGAATTTAGGTGTGAGCCCCATTTACACAAACAATACACACTGTTAGAATTGAAATAGTCCGCAGGAGAGTAATACATTAGTACACAGCTTTCATGGTGCCTAACTGTTTCTACTCTCCCCCTGCATGTTCTATGTATAGCACAGCTTGTTAAGTTTGGAGGTTGCCTGTCAGAATCACAGGGGAGACATCATCCCTCATATCAGAGGAATGGGCTAGGATTTGGTTGTGCATCAGCAGCAAGGCAGGCAGCATCTAGTTGTTATTTTCTGTTTGGAAACTCCCCCATGCGTGTCTTGGGACAAGGGAGTGAATGTAAAAGACATATGTCATGGTGATGACAAAGTTTCCCTAAGCAGGAATGCCAAACCTTGACCCCTACCACATCTATCAGCAACGTACCAGACGGTATCCTTGACTGGGGCACAGAGTGAATATGTTCTGGCAAACTCCAGTGCAGAAGTAGGCAAAACAGTGTGATTTGACTAATTGACAACACCTTAGGACTGACTATTTGCTACATTAACTGATAGGAAGGGCAATGAGAATCATTTAGTGCAAATTGCTCTGAGGCACTTAGATGTGAGCAAATGAGTATAAGTACATTCAGGGTAAGATGCACAAAGGCCTCCAGCCTGAGGCTAATGCGCAAAGTATACGTTTCACTTGCCACACTACACTTTGACTGACTGTGGGTGTTGTGACTGCCCTGCCAGCACACTTGCCTCTCAGGCCCTGCCCCATACACTTTTTATTCACATTGCATGATCTGTACATGTAACGTGGCATTACCTATGCATGTCAATGTTAGGATGTGGTATGGATGTAAACATTCTTGATGTTTTGAGATGATGTTGGGTGATGTGTTTTGAATTGGATTGGCCTGTTTATCGTATGAAGGTCCTATTTGTTTGTCCGACTTTGCAGGTGTGTTTCAGTGACCAGTTGCCTGTGTCCCCTCCTCAATGTTTTTGTCTGAGCAGTATGACATTAGTGATGTAGCCTTGTTAGCCAGGCACGTGAGGGACCCTGACGTATGCAGCATGTGTGTATCGTTAGTGCTGTGTGGCTCCTATTGCTGTTTACTTAGGCTTATGTATGTGTCAGTTATGGACATTCGGCATTTGAGTGTACTGGTACCTTTGTCTTATTTCTAGGAGTAATTGCAGATGTCACCCTCACCCCCTAATTTAGGTATGTATGTTCCAGGGTGGGGTTTCTGCCATTTGGTACTATAGCTGCACAGAGATGAGAGGTGTTATTGTCAACTGTGTTTGCAGTTAAGTTACAGTTGTTGTATTTGCTACTGCATTACAGATAGGGACCTAGTTGATGTAGAATAGATTTTGCAATACAAGTGCCTGGATGTGGATTTGAGGTAGTGTCCTTCCCACCTGTCACTGCTTTCCCTTGGCTCTCTTGTTGTAATTACAGGATGTCCCCGTGGGACTGTTGTGGTTGCTGTATTTTGTCGTGCCCCAGCTTCGGTCAGTACTGGGCATGCCCCCCTGCCGTGCCCCTTTCCCCATGCCACTTCATATATGTGCTGACTTACATGCATTGTGTAGTAGGTATCACCCCCCTGCTTACAGTCCCCATTATTGTATTATGATTCCCCATGCGACTTACCCTGCATGTGCGTAGTGTCGTGGTAGTCTGCGCTGTCCAGTCCTTGAATCCCTGTGACAATCTCCTCCGGGATGACGGCTGCGACCATCTCCTCCATGTGGTCCAGGGCCTCCTGTTGTGCTGGACTCCTCCCTCCAGTCTGCATTGCTGCCTTCCTGTTCCTGGCCATTTTCTCTTTGGTCCTACGTTTGCAGTCATGCCAGCGTTTCTTACACTCGGTGACTGTCCGGCGTTCTTCAGCCACACTGTTAATCTTGTCCACAATTTGTTTCCAGATGGTCTCTCTCCTACTGAGTGGCAATTTGGAGGTGATGAAAAGTTGGTGCTGGTGTTCCGTCACCTCTTTCACCAGGATTTCCTGCTCCTCTGCACTGAAGCGACACTTTCTTTTTTTTTTTTAAATGTCCTGGTTCCTGTATGCTTCCTCCTGGCTGGTTCCTGGTCTGCTCTCATCCTCCTGGGGTCTGTTGGGGCATCTAGGATCCATTTTGGGTCTCCTCTCCTGAAAGGGCAGTTTTCCGCAAAAATGTGACGCAATTGCGTGAAAAAAAACAGCATTTTCACGATTGCGCTGTCGTAAATCGACCCACAGTGATGTGCGTCGCATTTACGTTGGTTTCCTTTACGACAGACCGACGCTGTCTGCGTCACGAAATAATGACTCCCACCTGTTGGTTGCGCCGCCGTACGTCAAAGTATAAATTTGACGCCCGCATGGTGCATCCAAATGGCGTTAGACGGCGCAAATTTTTTTGACGCAAAATTGCGTTAGCGCAATTTTGCGTCAAAAAGTATAAATATGGCCCGCAATACTTGTCTTAGTCCATTTGAGAATGCAACAGATACTGAAGAGAGAGCATGATGTATGTTTTGGAGGAAAGCACATAATTGTTCTTGGTGACTTATTGCAACGTACGCCTGTGAAGAGACAGACTGTGTTTAAAACACTTCTACACGAAGAAACTCACAATTCTTTAGGAAGTATTGGAAATGTAATTTCCAATGCAAAGAACTGCTCGGAGCAGGCGTTAAAAGAAGGCTTCTATTGGTTACAATGGGCGTCTGGATGCCTTACAGGATTGGTGTCAGAATTGTTGATGCTTCTCCTGCAAAAAATTCTGACACTAGTCCCCTAACTACAGCCATGGTGCACCATATTTTAAATAGAGCACATATATGGTAGTGTTAAGGGGGCGCTAAGGGGTGCAAGAAAAGTACTGCTACACTGTGTGCAGCACCATTGTTCTTAAATATGCCACTAAGTATTACATCTGGACACTACGCCATCTACTTAAAAAATACAACTTGATGGACAGAGTGTATTGCGAGCAACCTTACATTCAAGCAGAGTTTACGTTATAAACTACTAAATTCTTACCTTCTATTTCTTGAACCAAAATTCTAAGAAGGTTTACTACCAAGAAAATGGAATAGTTCACTTCTTGGACTACGCCGTACCTAGGGTAATGTCTTGATGACGGATTCCAAATATTGAAATGGACTTACTCCTTGAACAAAACAAAAGAGGACATGGCCATCAGAAACTAAAAACCAGTACACACAACTATTTGACACAGAAAAAATACTAATAAAGTTATGCAAGTTAAATATATTATTGGACATTTAACTCATTTATAGAAAGAAAAAATAATATGATGAGAAGACAATCAAACATATGTTTTCAAGAACAGCTGCAAAATTATATAAAAAAATAAGAATAATAACACTGACATACTACACTCCTTGTGAATGGGTTACCAGATTTTCTGACATCATGCGGCCTACCAAGGGTGATGTCTTCATAGGACTTTTCATCTACTGCTATACCTCATGCAAATGAATTGCATTATAATACTCTTAATATACACAATATTTACATTAAGCACAGGTCTATTACACTACTTAATAAGCATAGACAAAACAGGTAAATATTTGTAGTGAGTGATATGCATAGAAATGTTAATTTAAAGTAATGTACTATGCACTTATGGGTTTATTTTACAGTCTATATGATTTTTTCCCCCACTGTTCATTGCTGAGTATCTATACAATGCTTCATTTATGGTATAAAGGTGTGGATACTGAGGACAGTGAAAAGGGAAAATGAGATGCTTAAATAATATGTATGATTGCTATACAATAATATAGATTTGTTGTATTTTATTAACAATAGCTTTATGCAGTAATAAACACAGACACACCTGGATACATACCCTTTCATACCCTGGCATATATTCATGTATACACTAACATGACCAGGCACACACTGATATGTACACTGACACTCCCAGAGAAACACTGATATATGGACTAAAATACTCAGGCACACACTGATACACAAACTGACACACCCAGGAACACACTCATGCCTACAGTGATACACCCAGCCATATACTGATGTAGGCACTGGCACACTGAGTCACACACTCATGAATACATTAGAACACCCAGTCATACACCAATGCAGAGACTGAGAGAGCTACCCAATCACTAGTGCTTCGAAAAACTTACCCAGGCAAACATTGATGGATACACTAACACACCCAAGAACCCACTTATACATATACTAGCATACTCAGACACACACTTACACTTAAGCATGTACTAACATACTTATGCACACACTGATGTATGCTGTAACACACTCACACATACACTGATACATCCACTAACATCAGCCAGACACACACTTAAGCATGCACTAACACACTCTGGCACACATGAATGTATGCAGGAATACACTCAGGCACAGCCTGATGCATACACTAACATATCAGACACAGGCATAATGAGGCAGAAACACACTCAAGCATACACTAATGTATGCAGTAACACACCCAGGTATGTACTAATAAATACACCAACATACCGGAACACCCACTCATACATGCACTAAAAACCCAGACATAGACTGGTGTATGCACTGACATACCCAGGCACACATTGATACATACACTGACACACCCAGGCACACACTGATGCATGCACAAACACATCCAGGCACACATTGATGCACAGAGTAAACACAAGCACAGAATAAAAAGGAGACAGACATAGTGGATTAAATGGCGGTTCTAACCAGAACCTTTTTATGAAAACCACTTCTGAATCATGATTTTTTTCTTTTTTGTATTTTTGTGTTTTTCAGAAAAGGAACTGATGTCAATGCAACACTTCCAAATAAGAAAATTTCATGTAAAAGGGTTCCACGCTGAAAAATAACAGTGTGTTCCAACACTAACAAGAAAATAAAATGAAACAAAAATTAACAACAATGGGGCTGATTCTAATTCTGGCGGGCGGCGGAGGCCGCCCGCCAGAATTCCGCCCCCATAATACCGCTCCGCGGTCAGAAGACCGCGGAGGGTATTATGAGTTTTTCCCTGGGCTGGCGGGCGGTCTCCAAAAGACCACCCGCCAGCCCAGGGAAAAACTCCCTTCCCACGAGGATGCCGGCTCGTAATCGAGCCAGCGGAGTGGGAAGGTGCGACGGGTGCAGTAGCACCCGTCGCGTATTTCAGTGTCTGCAAGGCAGACACTGAAATACCTTGCGGGGCCCTCTTACGGGGGCCTCTGCCGTGCCCATGCCATTGGCATGGGCACGGCAGGGGCCCCCAGGGGCCCCGCGACCCCCCCCTACCGCCATCCTGTTCATGGCGGCTTTCCCGCCATGAACAGGATGGCGGTAGGGGGGGTCAGAATCCTCATGGCTGCGGAGCGCGCTCCGCAGCCATGGAGGATTCAAACGAGCAGCGGAAAGTCGCGGGAGACCGCTGACTTTCCGCTTCTGACCGCGGCTGAACCGCCGCGGTCAGAATGCTCGTTGGAGCACCGCCAGCCTGTTGGCGGTGCTCCCGTGGTCGGTGGCCCTGGCGGCCACTGGCCGCCAGGGTCAGAATGACCCCCAATATCTTTTCACCTTTTCCAAAAACATCACCATATCTGCAGTTTTAAATGTCATAAGTTGTTGGCACTTGGCACAGTGAAGTGCCATATCTTCAAGCTCATTATAGGCAGCTGGTATTGTTATTTGGGCAGGAGGTTGCCCTTCTGCAGATGCTGGGGCACCTTCCTCATTTTCCTGATGTTGCTCTCTCTCTCAGCATTCGCATGTAAGCAAGTTCATGCATGGATTTAACATACTTTCCCATGGATGATGTTACGTGGCTAAAGATAGGCCCTTGTTATCCCAAAGAGCAGGGTGCAGAGCATTTAAAAAGTTGCAAATGTAATTTTAAATGTAATGTGTTCAGGTAGAGAAAAACTCTTAAATTTGTTTTTACCTATTGCAAGGCCTATCTCTCTCATAGGATAGCATTGGGAGTACCTTAAAACATCTTTCAAGTGTAATTCCCAATTGGTAAAAGATAGAAATATGGAGTTTTGTGTCCCTGGCCTCACAATTTGAAATCCCAATTTATGGTGCAGTCAGATATAAAATTCCACATTTAGAAAGTTGGCATTTTCTTACTTTAACCTTTCTACATGGGTGGGAGAAGCTGACACACCTGAATAGGACTGTGCCTCTTTTCACACCAAGGCCTGCCTGACCCCTTGCAGAGGATCTGTAGCATGGAAGGGCAGGGCAGGGACCTTGTGATCTTTAAAGGCCTCTTTGTAGTCTCCCCCACTTCAAAGGCACATTTGGGTATACGTTCTGGACTCCAAACCTCAGGAACTCAGATCTCTACTTGAACCAAGGACACTCTGCCAGAAAAAAGGACTGCCACTCTGGAACTGTATTGCTGTGTTGTCCTTTTGCTTGGGGTGCTATAGGAGGGATTGCCACTTTGCTACTTGCTTTGCTGTGTTGCTGTGGTGCCTGCTCTTTCTTTCCAGTAGTGAGACAGACTGGACTTCCTCTCTACATCCTTGGACCAATAAATCTCCAAGGGCTTGCAGGCTTTCCCCCTGTTCTCCTGCTGTCTCTGCGACATCAAAATCCAGTTGCAACTCCGCTTGTGCTGATGGACTTTGCTATCTGTGAGTCCTGACCTTGCCTGATGAGCCCCTTTCCAAGCCTGAGCTCAGAAATGGGTTCTGCAGCTACAATCTGCAAAAGCAATGCATCACACTGAATGCAGGTGAAAAATTGGTGCATCGCTCATCAACGATGATGCAACAGCTGCGTCTCAACAGTGGATTCACAGACTGAGTGTCCCGACGACAAAGCTCTGTGTAGCCCGACAAAGATACACCACATTCACTTCTACATAGCCCCATGAGGAGGCAGTTCCTCGAGTGTGCTAAAAATATTGATTCATCGTGTCCTCGCCGTTGGCACACTGGTCTATCAAAGAGATTCTTTTAGAGGACCCTCTATGGATTCTGTAGCTGGCCTACCCACCATCGTGGTTAGTCTGAATTTTGGATTTGCACCTGTCTCTTGTGACCTCAAGTAACCTCATATCGCAACTTTGACTGACTAGATTCTTTTTTTGTTTTGTTCTTGTTTCACTCAGATACATATTCTCTATTTTTCCTAAACTGGTGGTGTTGTTTTCACTGTGTTATTGTAATTTAAGTGTTGCACAAATACTTTACACATTGTCTCTTAAGTTAAGCCTAACTGCTCTGTGCCAAGCTAACAGAGGGTGAGCACAAGTTAGTTTAGGATGTGTATCTGAGTTATCCTGACTAGGAATGTGTTCCCTACTTGGACAGGGGGCATACCTCTGCCAACCAGAGACCGCAATTTCTAACAACAGTGTATTTTAGTTTTGTGAAATCTCTCATTAATAAAATTTACATTTGAACCTCTCATTCCTCTTCAATCTGAATCCAACCAGTATGTGTGTGTACTTAAGTAATAGATGGTTGTACAATAATATTTGTCTTTTCTGTTAGAAATAGGGTTTCTAGTTGGCAGAGGTATTCATCCGGTCAAAGCAATAACATAAATCTTGGCAGAGCAGCCAAGCATATCTTAAGAGACAATGGGCCTGATTACAACTTTGGAGGACGGTGTTAAACCGTCCCAAAAGTGACGGATATACCACCTACCGTATTACGAGTTCCATAGGATATAATGGACTCGTAATACGGTAGGTGGTATATCCGCCACTTTTGGGGCGGTTTAACACCGTCCTCCAAAGTTGTAATCAGGCCCAATGTGTAAAGTTCAACCAGTAAAAACTGCAAACAGCACACAAAAAGATTCCACACCTAGTTAGAAAAATAGATCTTAATTTAATTAACAAAGTGAGTAAAAAATCAAATAAGTAGAAGGTGACATAATTGTAATTATGGTGCAGAAAGCATAAAGTGCCAACCTGGGCAGTTTGGTTGTACTAGACTGAGTGAAATCCAAAGGTTTAGGTCAACAGTGATGGAGTTCAGGTTTAATAAAATCCCAGACAGGTCCCACTAAGTTTTATATTCTCACAAATTGCACCAAGAGTCCTGATCACAGGGGAGAAATTCACCGGGAGCAAGGAGAGTGTTGATGGTCCTCGGGCTGGAAAAATCAACTGGGCGTCATAGATGGGTGGACTGGGTCCTCGCGGTTGCAAGCAGCAATGCTTGGTTTGCATGGAGACAAACGGTGTGGTTGCTGTGCAAGCTTGCCCATTCACTATCGTGAAGAGCCAAAAAGCTTGATTTCAAGAGCCAACAAAACATTTAAAAAGTGCCCAGGGCCCGATCAACACCTCTTGGGGGTCAGGAGCTTGTGGAAGAGTGGTCCAAGAGCTCTGGGAAGCCTGTAATGCCCGAGGCTCAAATTAGGAGACCAGCAAACCAGCCCTGTGAGTCACTCTGGGGGCCTGGAAACAAGATGGAGAAGCAGGTTCAGATTTTTCTCCTCCAGGCAGGAAGGCAGCAGGCAGAGTATTCACAGGTCCAGAAGTGCACTGAGTTTGTGGCGTTTGAAGTCCAGTATTTATACTTTAGTGACCTTGATCAGGAAGGTTGGAGAAGCTTCTAGAGTGTGGCTTTGAAGTATAGGGAATCCTCTTCTTCCCCTGCCCTGGCTCTAAGCTGGCTGGTGTGACAATAAAGGGTCATAAGGCCTACTGTGTGAGGATAGGGTATAGTCCATTCACGTGTAAGTGTGAGGGCGTGACCAACATCTCCCTCCCATCCTGCCCAGGATGGCCCATCAGTCATACCTAAGCTTTCTTTGTGTGTGACTATCGAGAGGGAATGCACAAACTCAGCTGTCACCACCATGGATGTTATTGAAGACAGGCTGAAGGCACATAGGGCTTAAGGAAACTTTCTAAGAGTGCCATTTTCAAAATTGTAATAGTAAATCCAACTTCACCATGAAAGATAATTTATCATTACAATTCCATAGGTACTAAACATGCCAGGTATACCCCTTCACAATCAGGAATTACAGCTTATTAAATGTAATAAGGAATCCCCAATATTATCCTATGATACAGTTCAGCTTCACAGTAGTGAAAAAAGAATTTGAGGAGTTTTCACTAATAGCACATGTAAGACTTAGGGGGTCATTTTGACCCTGGCAGTACGGGACCGCCAGGGCTAAAACGACGGAAGCACCACCAACAGACTGGCGGTGCTTCCAGGCGTATTATGACTGTGGCGGAAGCGCTGCGGTTGCACCGCCGGAGGCCGGCGGTATTCCGCCACTTTTGCCCCGGCGGTGATAATCCACCAGGGCAGCGCTGCCCAGGGGATTACGAGTCCCCGACCGCCAGCATTTTCTGGCGGTTTGCACTGCCAGGAAAAGGCTGGCGGAACGGGGAGTCGTGGGGCCCCCTGACAGGGAACCATTCAGCTTTTCACTGTCTGCTATGCAGAGAGTGAAAAGCGCGACAGGTGCAACTGCACCCGTCGCACGGCCGCAACACCGCCGGCTCCATTTGGAGCCAGCTCCTATGTTGCGGCCGTGATTCCCGCTGGGCCGGCGGGGATCTCCAAATGGCCGCGGCGGGGGTGCGGCCGCATTGGCGGCCGCATGGCGGTCAGATCTTGCCGCCCGCCAAGGTCGTATTGACCCCCTTAAATTTCCATGTCCTACATTTATATTACAGAGCACCCTGCCTGTGGGCTACCTGGGTCCTCCCTTAAGGGTGACTTATATGTAATAAAAGGGGTGTTTACTGCTTGGCAAGGGATTTTAAATGCCAAGTCAACATGGCAGTTCAGAATGCACACAGGATCTGCAGGCTTAGGATATATTTATAGGGCCCTGGGCTGCTGTAGTGCAACTAGTGTCTTATATGTAAAAAGAGTATGCTCATTGTGGCTAAGCCAATATTACTATGGTTTAAGCTAAGAGCATATGCACTTTCACACTATAAGCAGTGGTAAAGTGCCCAGAGACCTAAAGCCAACAAAAATTGGGCTCAGCAAAAAAATTAAGGAGGATAGGCAAATAAATCTGGGGGACGACAACCCTAAGGCTGACAGGTCTAACACTGTCCTTCTATGCCAAGGTGCACATTATCTTTAGGGAAAATATATCAACTCTAGATATTTTTGTAAACTAAACACCACGGCTACTTGAAGGCAGCACGCATGGATCCGTTAAAGTACTTTTATTGCTGTGTGCCTCAAACTTCCTGTCACCCAAAGTTTCCACATATCTCCAGATAAAACTAATACCTCACCTGGGTGGGTGAGCCTAGTGCCCACAAATGTGCAGAGTCCACAACGCAATGTGACAACATCAACAAAAGGGGTAGCTACACTTTTCAGGACTAGTTTGGGTGGGCACCCATTTAAACCTACTAAACCTGAGCATTTCTGAAACCTAGACGCAGGGCGGTGTGCCTCTCAAGGATCCCCAACAGATTTTTTACCCAGACTGTCCTGCAAACCTCAACATTTATCTAAACTCAAACATTTTCCTTGCATTTCTGTGCCATATTCTTCCAGAATCAGAAGGAATCCACAAAATTCCTCCAACCCAGCATTTCCTCACTCGTCCCAATAAAAATGCTACCACACTTGTGTGGCTGGGCTAAGTGCTCACAACAGTAATGGATCAAACTAACACCAATTAAAGTCCTTGCAAAGGGACCCTCATTGACCCTGGTTTAATCTGTTCTGTTAGGGGCACACCAGGTACCATTTTTACCAGAAGACTTAAGGGAATGCTGGGTGGAAGGACGTTTGTGGCTCCCTTCAGATTCCAGAAATTTCCATCACAGAAAAGTGAGGCGAATTGGTTTCTGGGTAACACAGCCTTTTGAGAGCCATGCAAGGCACCCCATCATGGACTTCCTAGGGTTACCTAGAGGCTGGCTGAGCTAGGGCCCAAAGTCTACAGCTAGGTGCATTGCAAAAAAGGGTCAGTATTCATTAGAAAAATGTGATGTGTTCACGTTCCAATTTGGGCTGTTTCCTGTTGCGGTCACCAGGCCTACCCATAAAAGTTAGGTACCATTTTTATTAGAAGACCTAGTGGATTGCTGGATAGAAAGAGGTTTGTGGCTCCCCACAGGCTCAAGAACTTTCCATCAAAGAAATATGAGGTAAATGTGTTTATTCACAATTTGAGGTTTGCAAGAGATTCTGGGTAACACAACTTGGTCACCCCAGCCTGGATTCCTCTAGGTGTCTGCTTGGCAAGGGATTTTAAATGCCAAGTCAACATGGCAGTTCAGAATGCACACAGGATCTGCAGGCTTAGGATATATTTATAGGGCCCTGGGCTGCTGTAGTGCAACTAGTGTCTTATATGTAAAAAGAGTATGCTCATTGTGGCTAAGCCAATATTACTATGGTTTAAGCTAGGGGCATATGCACTTTCACACTATAAGCAGTGGTAAAGTGCCCAGAGACCTAAAGCCAACAAAAATTGGGCTCAGCAAAAAAATTAAGGAGGATAGGCAAATAAATCTGGGGGACGACAACCCTAAGGCTGACAGGTCTAACACTGTCCTTCTATGCCAAGGTGCACATTATCTTTAGGGAAAATATATCAACTCTAGATATTTTTGTAAACTAAACACCACGGCTACTTGAAGGCAGCACGCATGGATCCGTTAAAGTACTTTTATTGCTGTGTGCCTCAAACTTCCTGTCACCCAAAGTTTCCACATATCTCCAGATAAAACTAATACCTCACCTGGGTGGGTGAGCCTAGTGCCCACAAATGTGCAGAGTCCACAACGCAATGTGACAACATCAACAAAAGGGGTAGCTACACTTTTCAGGACTAGTTTGGGTGGGCACCCATTTAAACCTACTAAACCTGAGCATTTCTGAAACCTAGACGCAGGGCGGTGTGCCTCTCAAGGATCCCCAACAGATTTTTTACCCAGACTGTCCTGCAAACCTCAACATTTATCTAAACTCAAACATTTTCCTTGCATTTCTGTGCCATATTCTTCCAGAATCAGAAGGAATCCACAAAATTCCTCCAACCCAGCATTTCCTCACTTGTCCCAATAAAAATGCTACCACACTTGTGTGGCTGGGCTGAGTGCTCACAACAGTAATGGATCAAACTAACACCAATTAAAGTCCTTGCAAAGGGACCCTCATTGACCCTGGTTTAATCTGTTCTGTCAGGGGCACACCAGGTACCATTTTTATCAGAAGACTTAAGGGAATGCTGGGTGGAAGGACGTTTGTGGCTCCCTTCAGATTCCAGAAATTTCCATCACAGAAAAGTGAGGCGAATTGGTTTCTGGGTAACACAGCCTTTTGAGAGCCATGCAAGGCACCCCATCATGGACTTCCTAGGGTTACCTAGAGGCTGGCTGAGCTAGGGCCCAAAGTCTACAGCTAGGCGCATTGCAAAAAAGGGTCAGTATTCATTAGAAAAATGTGATGTGTTCACGTTCCAATTTGGGCTGTTTCCTGTTGCGGTCACCAGGCCTACCCATAAAAATGAGGTACCATTTTTATTAGAAGACCTAGTGGATTGCTGGATAGAAAGAGGTTTGTGGCTCCCCACAGGCTCAAGAACTTTCCATCAAAGAAATATGAGGTAAATGTGTTTATTCACAATTTGAGGTTTGCAAGAGATTCTGGGTAACACAACTTGGTCACCCCAGCCTGGATTCCTCTAGGTGTCTAGTTTTTCAGTTTTTGCTAGGTGCTGGCTGAGATAGGGCCCAAAATCTACAGCTAGGCACTTTAAAAAAAGTCTCAGACTTCAGTGAAAATATGTGATGTGCTCATGTTGCCTTTTGGGCCCTTTCTTATTGGGGGAACAAGGCCTACCCACACTTGTGTGGCACCATTTTCATTGGGAGTCTTAGGGAAATACAGAATGGTACAACAGGTTGTATCGTCTGTTGTATTTCCCTGCATCTGTGCCTTCCAAATATAAGACAGTGAGTAAGAAAAAAGACATTTTGAGAAATGCCCTCCAATTCACATGCTAGTATGTGTACCCAGAAGTTACAAGATGTGTGAATACCCACTGCTTCTAAACTTCATGTCTTGAGCCCATTTTGGAAACATATAGGTCTCCTTGATACCTATTTTTCACTGTTTATGTTTTACCATATTAATTGCCGTATTAATTGCTCTATACCTGGTACACAATGAAAAATCTTTGCAGGATGCAGTTGTTATTGCCTCTGGGTATCTCAAGTTTTTAGAAAATCCACAAACCGTATTATACCCGCCAACCAGTAGGGTCTAGCAGAAGTAAATGTATATTGCTTTTGTAAATCAGCCCTCGTGATGAGAAGTTACAATTGAAAACATTATCACAAATGGCCATTTTCTCCTATTAATTTTCAATATGTTTTTATTTCATCACTTAGGGCCTGATTCACAAAGGTAAACATATACTTTTGTTTATGGTTACAATTGTTTGGTATTAACAAGGGATTTATGTGTGTTTAAGAAAAGTGGCGCTGCACCCAGTGCAGCACCATTTTCCTTCACCCCTTAGTGCCCCCTTACCGTCACCACATGAGTGAAGTATTTAAAATACAATGCATCATGGCGCAGAGTAGGGGGCATTAGCACCCCCTATCTTCACCATTTGAGTGAAGTATTTAAAATACAATGCACGATAGCGCAGGGTAAGGGACAATAGCGCCAGAAATTCCCTGTGCTATTGGTATACTCTGCAAAAGTTTAGCGCTACTCCTGTAGAGTACATAGGGGTCGATTGTATTTCAGACCTCCTTTTAACACCTGCTCTGAGTAGGCATTAAATGTGATTAAAAAATGGAGCAAGGAAATCTTTTAGATCTCCTTGCTCCATTTTTTCAGCCTCCCAATGGGGGATTGCACCCCCCCTTGCATACATTATGCCTAGCGCAGGCATAATGTGGTGCAAGGGTTTACAAAGTGGTGCATTGCATGCAGTGGGCCACTTTGTAAATATGGCACGTGTAAAAAATCACTTTAGCGCCATCTTAGCATCAAAAAATGACACTAAGGCGGAGCTAAGGTGGCACTAGGGCTTCTTAAATCAGGCCCAGTATCTTTAAGAGTGTGAAGTATCTACACCTAAAAAGACCTATCTTTTTATGTGTGAAGGCTTCACACTCGTAAAGATACTACAAGGAAATCCCTTTGTGATTTGCAAACAATCATAATCTTACACAAAAGTGTAAGTTTACCTTTGTGAATCATCCCCTGAGTTTATTTGGGTAAATATTGAAGGATTTAAACACATAACCACTTGCTGAATTCACAATTGTGCCTAGTTTTCAGAAATGTATAGGCTTCCAGGATCCACCATGAGTTTTAGACCCATTTCTACCACAAACTGGGAGAAGGCTGAATGTACAAGAAACAGGACAAAAGGGCTGTCTCCCAGTAAAATGCAAAAACGGTGATAAAAATGTGTATTTCTATATCAAGTGCGTCTGTTCCTGAAAGCTGGAGGTGGTGATTTTAACACTGCAAACCTTTTCTTGATGGCATTTGCAAGGAAAAAAACAGCACTTTTTTTTACAATTTTTACCCTCAAAAACCTAAAATGTAGCTATATTTTTGCTTTTTTGTCAGTCCCCTCCTTCTGAATCCTCAAACCCTTGGTACCGTTAGAATCACCTGGATATTGGAAAAAAAGGATGCAAATTTGGCATTGATTGCTTAAGTGGACCAAACGCTATGGTATTTCTATTTGCTAACATATATCTGCACTGGTAAGCACAAATTTAAAGTTCAGAAAATGCTGCTGCAGAAAGTTTGGGAAGGATTACTGATCACCACAGTTTTTATATGGGAATGGTGGAGGTAGAAAGGACATTCTGGGGATAGTTTAAGTCAGAGATGAGAGTCTTTTTCCAAAGTTAATTGTAAAAGTGTTAATTTTTGTAAACCTAAGCTAGAATATTTTACTCTCTGTATGAAATAGGTACACGTAGGCCTAGAAGAACATTTGTAAGTGTTTTTAGTAAACACCAGGCACTTAAGCATCATCCTTTTCACAGCCTTACGGAATGTCAGTTTGGGATGTAGGTTTAGTGACTATAATGTAAAGGATGAGACGCAAATAGGTATTGGCATAACCCATACCCTATGACAGTAATAACTCACAACTATTGTGGTAAAACAGGCAATATGCATTTAAAGCGCCACTCTTGCTTTTAAAACTAGGAGACACGTGGGGCCAATTTACTTAGGTATACATTCCAACATATGTAGGAAAAGCCAACCCATCTGTTTAATTTAGATGATTTTGACTCACTCACAATTCATTACTGGTATATGGCGATCCACTCGTGGAGTTCAAAATAAAAAACATGCCTATTTTCTTAACCTATGTTTGTGGTTGATGCACGTTGTGTTTAGTATGCAGGACTATGGTTACAGAATTTCATAATATGATTTTTATTGCGTTTTTTCCCTCCGTCAACATTTCTGCCTTAAACTTCACCCTTGCCTCACCCACTCTGTGAATCACATTTCCACGTAAAAGAGATACGCATTTATTACTCCAGGTCATCTGGATCTGGCACAGTCCTCGGAAGCTTTATTCTTTCACAACATCAAATCACACAGGAGCTTTCATGGACATGGTTGGGCATTCTATTAGTCTTGCTTTCAGGGCTGAATCGGATGATGTGCCCTTAATTTACCCAGCACAAAATATAACTGGGGTCTTTCCATATGACCAATATGGTAGCCTGACCAGGATTATCTTCATATTCCCTTTACCTTCATGTGCCTTAAATTGTAAACGTATGTAGTTTAAGTATGCAAAATACTGAAAAATATATAGCAGTTTGGCTAGCACTATCCCGGGTACAATATTTCATATTCGAATTTGCTGTTCATAATATTTTGTCATATTGAATGACAATTGTGCTGCAATACAAGTAAAACTGCTTCTTTATTTATGTGTGCCTGGGTGTGTGTTTGTATGTAGTTGTGTCAATTTCAGATACAAAGAAGCCAGTCAAACAACAAAGCCACTAGAACTACTTTAGAATCAAATATGCTTCTTCAGTACGCAGAAATTAATGAAAAAGATTGACTACTGCTCGCCCTGCTGTGGTTATGATCAAGCATGTTGCAGGGTCCCTGCTGTGATTGCAGCTGTTGTTGTTGTTTTGATGGATAATATAATTACTGCTGTTGGCCTGGCCCTGGTGAAAGCTGTGGTCGCTGTCACGAAGACATCTGTAGTCAAGCTGCTGATGGTGGTAGCTGTGATCGCACTATGGTCTATGCTGTTGTTGGTTCTGCTGTGGTAACCGCTGTGTTCTCTGCTGTGATGACTACTACTAATATATCGCTTGGTGCTAGTTTGTGGTGTCTGTGATGCAGGTTTGTGCTTACTGTTGTGGCTTTTTTTGGTGTTGCATTGGCCCATGCTGTGGTAGAAGCTAGCGTAGCTGCTGTTTTGTTGCTATAGTGCAAACGCGGTTAAGGCAACGGTCCCCGTTGGTTAAGGCAACTGTGCCCTCAGCAAGTCCCAGTACTTGCTAAGGGCAGCTGATGGCCATGTTATAGTTGTAGCTGCTCTTTTTGCTGTGGTGGCAGCTTTAGTATGTCCTGAGATCTCTGTTCTGGTTCCACTGTGGCCACTGCTGTGGTCCCTGCGGTGAATGTAGGTGTGGTTACTTCTGTGGTTCCTGATGGTTTGCAGGTGCCGTTGATCCTGCGGAATTGACTACTGTGGAAGCAGGTGTCTTTACTGCTGTTGTCCTTGCAGTGTTTGCAGCTGTGTGTGCTTCTTTGGGTCCTGCTCTTATAACAATTTGTGTTGTTGTCCCTGCTTGTTGTTGACACTCTTGTTCCTGCTGAGTTTTCAGCCTGTCGGTAGTGCTCTGGCTCCTGCTCTTATGGTAACTTTTATTCTTACAATGATTATGACTGTGTTCAGATTGCTAATGTTGTGATAGCTGACTTTGGTGTAGCTGCATCTGATTTGTTCACAGCTTTGGTAACTGCTGTATTTCTTATTTTGACTCCAGCTGAAGCCACTGTTGAAGCATCGGCTACGATGCTTTTGTCTCTGTTCTGATCCAAGATTTCAGTGCAGCTGTGGACACTGCGGTGGTTCTTTGATGTATTTGCTGGTGTTGTTCCTGCAGTAGCTGTAGCGGTTGCAGCAGCTGTTGCTGCTTCTTTGGTGGTAGCTGATGTTGCTGTTGTGGTTGCAGCTGTGTGTACTGAAGTGGGTTCTGCTGTTGATGTGACTACTATTGTCCCTAAATGCTTATGCTGTTGTTGACCTTGCAAAGGATTTGCTGCTGTGATCATTGTTGCAGTGGTAGCTATTGTCACTGCTGTTGTGAAGCTTATGTTGCTGCCGTGATCCTTGCTGTCACAGCAGATTTATTTGCTGCTGTGGGCCCTGCTGTGGCTACATTGTGGTTGCAGATGTGGTCACGTCTGTGGTTACACAAGGCGTCCCCTCTAAGTTAGCAGCTGTTGTCATGGCTGTGGTAAAATTATGCTCACTACTGCTGTCTTTGTCATGGCGTCTTGATTTACGTGTTGCCCAGGCAGATGTTTCCTAGACTGTGCCATCCATGGTCTGTACTACGGCCTACCAAGTACCTAATGTAGCCATGGGGAAACATATTATTGCCCAGCATTTATAATAAACATCAAGATTCACGTACAGAAATACCTTCATTGATTCTGGATGCAAGTGAGCTGTGGCAGACTAAAGGTTGTGCTGTTAGCACCACTTTATGAAAGCAAACCATTTTTTTATCTGACATCCTGCACATCAGTAAATGTATAATACATACATCTTCAAGTGATCAGCAAAGCATTTGGTCAGAAATGTGGATATAGTTCCAGTTCAGAGTGGTAACAGATCATGCAAACTTGTTCATATGCAGCTCACAAACCTGTTATCACTATGAGTTTGCAGCTGTCTACTTCAATTGCATTTTGAAGGGTTGTGTGACAATGCTTTTGCAGTGTGTCTCCTTATTCCCCTTTCTGTACTTTCATGCAATTTACATTTAATGTGCTAAAACACGTTGCTTATTAAACACCGCAACACAGACCATCACGTTTGAGCCACAATTGTGGAATTACTTTATTCACAGGGGCCATATAATATTGAGCTTTGCTGGCGCAGAGCAGAACTAACCCCCTGTTTTATGCGCCTTATGAGGGTAAGGTGAATTCATTTAACCTGATATTTCTCTCAGCTGGTGTCTTAATTTCAGACAACACAATTCCGAAACAGAAAAACCATGCTGATTATTTCCAAGCTGTACTATTTGAATCACACCCTAGCTCTGACAAATACAGCATTGTTAATTCACTTTGCTCACTGCAGGTGCATTAAATGCTGCCTTGGCTCTTCACTGTGCCAGCAAAGGCTATTATGATACAGCACAGGGTCTAGCATATGCATTTATTCAGGCAATTTTGTATACAACTGATAACGGGTGATGTTCCCTACATATATAATATGAAAACATGCATTTTCAGATTGGCCCTGGTTGCCCACTATCAGACAGCCTTCTGTAAGCAGGAATCCTGTTTTTATGTTTTAGATCTCAGTGGAAAGACTCTCAGTCTGTCTCAACACCATGAGTTGTGCTGGAGCAACTTTCAGAGCGGGAGCGCTAGCCATCAACATCACATTACTGAAATCACGTCCGCTGTTTAAAAATAAAGGGCTACATAACGAGCGATTGTACTGAATGAGCAACATACATTCAGCTGGGGTAATGGAGGCCCAGTGGTGCGTTTTGGAACACATAAATCAAATTATTTCTTAGTGTGTGGTATGCTATTAATATTTATAGAGAGCATTTCCTCTATCGAAATTCCCATCTTGTGTAACTAGATCACCAGAAGTAACTCCTGGACTGTAAACCTGCCTTCAATTGGGAAACAGTGAGGTGTAGGTTGTTTTTCATGGCTCAGGATTGTCCGTTTTACGGAAGCCCCCTTCAAAATCATAATGTCTTTAATAACAACTTGACACTGGTGTGAACCTTTCCTCTTCAGATGAAAAAGGTTCTATTGAAATGTTCACCACTGAATGGTGTGACTACTAGTGGTGTACTTTGACAGTTTGGTAACTAGTGCATCCTCTATCGAACACATCCTCATCAGTTTTGCATATCCAAAAGAAGAGTGGATTTAACCTTTGCCACAGAGCTAGGGATTACAGGGGCTGGTCATGATGTGTCCCTCTCTCTTTACTGGATAAAACTTCATCCCTTCCTCAGTCTTTAAAATAATAAAAAAGATGTTAGAAGTAGAACTTTGGCCACTTTACTACTGCCACTGCAGTTGTGGGAATACGATTTTCATAATTTTGTAGGTGAAGGCTTAATAGGTATCAACATTCCTTATCTGGTTCCTCTCTTGAGCACACACAAAAACGTACAAAAAGCAAACCTACAAGCCCCAAACTATGATGGTCCCATCACTATGACATGTGCTGAATTGTTATTATTCAGAAAAGTGCCTTCTTCTAGAACACTGAGCCACAGCAGTAATAACCACATTAAGTACAGTGACAGAAGAAGTAACAATCACATAACATTTTGTTTTGTGGACAAACAAAAAACACAGAATTACCCATCATGCTAGATATGTAATGCATCAAAAGCACTGCCACCAGAAGAACTGGAAGTAAGTTGCCATAAATGCTTTGGTAATTTTTGTTGTGCATTTATATTTTTGTGAATCATTAGCAACACGCAGAGCATAGTAATTCTCTTGATTACACATGTGCACAAACTGATATAGTGCTATTGTCTTTCAAACAAAATTCCTACGACATGTAGAAGTTTTCCTGTCTTGTGGTAACTAGACCTCAATTTGGACCTAGTTGGTAACCTTTTCAACATGATGTCTTCTCTTGCCCAGGATGAAATTGAGGCTTTACACCTTACCCAAATTATCAACATGTGGGTATTCTTTTGAGTTAAAGTTTTTGGCTGTAAATATTTTTTGGAATCTCCCCCACCCGCTAATTTGTGGTAGCAGAGAATGCTTGTGAGTTAAGAGCACTTTCTTTCTGCTTTAGAGATTTCCCTTTTCCCTTAATGCCATTCCTTAGTTTTAGTGGAGAACATGGTAAAAGGAATGAACGTTTCCCCTTCAGCTAAATGATGGACAAAAAGAAAGATGATGAGGGGAACAGAGAGAAGCACAGTCAAGAACAGAATTCAGTTGAGGAGGATAACTTTTCAAATGTTTAAATGATCTTTTGATTTCAAGACATGCTCCATACACTGATGGGATCCAAAGACAGTGCAGGGTTCTGTGTTACCTGATATGGATGCAACCACAGATGGTACGAGTGTACAGGCAACTGGATTTGACTGCGCCTGAAGTAACAGGTACATCAGTAAATACAGTGACAATTTTCTCCATGTACTACCAGAGACTCTATGGCTGTTTCTCCAGTTTCAAATAATATATCTGCTTCTGTTCATGTTGCGCTTACTAAAGAAAGATATAGTAGCATTAGGCTTTTAAAGATTGAATTTGAACACATTGTGTAGGGGACAATATAAACAAATAGACTGATAAAATGTAATGTGGTTGAAATTAGATATTTGATCAGAGACAAAGCAAGATGTGTGAATGACACACAGAAACTTGTCAATGAATGTGAGGTTGATATCAGTAGATTGATAAATGTACAGAAAAATAACTAAATGGATTTGGCCAATAAGGGAATAAAAGAAATGGGTTTGGTGACATGGCGAGCTCAGATTGAAGATCTAGTTGAAAAATAAAGGACTGGAGAGCTTTGAAGAAGTGCGTAGATGGGTAGAAGAAGAAAGTTACTATTGTATAGAACGTGTCAGAGGCAGGAAAGAAAATGAAGCGGTCTATTAGTGTTTAAGAGTCAGAGGCAGTTTCTGAAATTCTCTTGAGAGTAGTACATGGAGGAAATTAAATGCATGTGCCTTGGACAATAGGTGATCTTAATGCCTTTGTGAAGAACTTTCCAAAAATTGTGAGTGGAACCTCAGAAATGGTAGAAGGAGTTTCATAGATTGACAACAATTTAAAACATTCTGTGGACTGATTTGGATGCATTTTTTTATATGTTGTTCCTAGTTATTCATGGACTGAGTATAATGTTGCTCTTGCTTGGCCAACTAAGAAACCAGCTAGAGTGGTGACTAATTAATTCTCCATCTGAGGAAGTTACTGACAAGTATAGAGCAGAGATAGAGCATTTGAAAAAAGGTGCTGTAGAAGAAATGTCATTTGATAAAGATTTTGAGATCTATGCAAGAGCTGAAGGAGTCGGCACATGCTTTCTATTTGGGGCTATAGCAGATTGTTTTAGAAAAGGAGCGGAGTTGAAAATCTTGAGACAAGTTGTGAGGAGTTTAGTATCTGGATCTATATAAGAGCTAAAGAAGTCAAGACATGCTTTACTATAAGAGGCTTACACAGATTTTTTAGAAGCACAGCATGAGTTAAAGATCCTGTGACAGTCAGTGTAAGGAGTTTTGCATCTGCTTTTCTTGTGGGTTTATATCCTGAGCTTATTTCACATATTCATCAGAATGTGAAGAGTTACCATACTAAGGATATATTGATGAGATTCTGAAATATATGAAGTACAATAGTGATTGGTTTGATGCAAAGCAATAAAGGATCAAAGAGAAGATGATGGTTGCACAGATAAAGCAGTTTCAGTGAAATGGGAAAACACAAATGATGGGTTTTGATTTGGGTTTTATGTCGCCTGGCAAGTCTGGAACTATTGGAGTTATTACGCTGCATGGTGTGTGGATGGTAAAGGAGATGGTACAGATGCAAGGTTGTGGAAGAGGAGCTGTGAGTAATTCTGGAATGAATGCAAATATTGATTTGACAAAGAAGAGCACTGCTTGTCATTCCTTCTAAAAAAAATGGGCACTGGAAGTTGACATACAGACAAAAACAGAGAGAATTCAGAATGATTTTGTTCTCCTGATGCAGAAAAATACAAATAGATAATGTCCGGACACAGTCCAACTAGCTTCTGTGCAGAGTGTGCACCATCAAGGCCATTTCCATTTGAATAGGCAAATAGATCTTTTGACGCAGCAAACCATGGGAAATAAAATGCTGTCCAGTTCAGGATAACAGCACAATCCATTGATTCTTAACAATTATTTCCCTCAAGTGTTTCTATTTTCTTAAATTTGAGGGGGGATAGGGATTGCTTACTTGGTGGAGTCCTCGAGGTAGACCAAAATGGCCCATATGTAGATAGTTAAGTGAATGGCCACTCACTATCTGTCTGAATTGACACAGGATGAACCCACACTCCAGTATGTTCTGTGAAGGTTCCATCTACCCCTCTTGGAAGAGAAGTTCAAGTTTTGTGCATTTGCAACAAGCAGATGGTTAATCAGTTCACGCCGGATGTTCCAGTTAAAAAAGGATCAATGGAGAAAAATCATAGGTTTATATTGTGTGGCAACATGCACATACCACTTTGTGAGATGCATACGTGATGCCTGGATCTTGTAAATATGACCTTCAGTGTTCACAAGTTTCAACAGTTCAGTTGTTCCCAGTTATTACTAATGATGATTTGCCTCTGGATTTAAGACATCCTGAAGAGTGGGTTTGCACATAAAAAGCGATTGGATTGGTAAAAGGTTCAAAGCCTGTTAATATCAATGTGTAACCAAATGCAATTTTCCCTAGAATTATTCAATACAGACTTTCAGAGGAGACCAAAGAAGAAATGAAGCCCGTCATTGATAAAATGATTGAACAAGGTATTCTGCGGGTTGTGCTTGGTAGTCCTTGCAACTCTTCTGGGATGGGCATTAAAAATAAAGTGGTAAATGGAGGATAGTGCACTATCTTCAGAAAATCAAAAAAATAATGGTGTCTGGTGATACTGAACCCTGCAGTTGTCCTATTCCAGATTCAAGAAATGCAGTATGGTAAACGGTCATCGACTTATGTCAAGTGTTCCTCTTACACATTTTCCTGCATGAGGACAGTCAATTTCTTTTGGCATTTCAGTTGCAAAATAATGTTTTTGTTTGGTGTTGAATTTTCCTGTAGTATGCTGAAAGGCCATCAATTTTTAGTCAGATCCTAAAATATTTTTGGGAAAGCTTACATTTGCCTTGTGGCTCTGTCTTGGTGTAATACGTAGATGATATACTGGTGGCATTTAAGACAAAACAAGATTGTAAACTCGATACTATTGCACTATTGAATCAATCAGTTCACAATGGGCAAATGTTTTCCCCTACAAAGATTTGCTACTGTAAGAAAGAAATTATTTATCTAGGACATCACATTGAGAAAGTGGTAAGGAAAGGATGAAAAGTACACATTTCTGCAATTCTGAAGGTGGGTACTCCAACCACCCATAGGGAGGTGAGGCTGCTTTCGGGACTCGTTGGCTACTGTCAACAGTGGTTTGGAAACTTGTCCTTGGTTGTGAAGCCTTTAATAAGGCTAACCAACAGTAATATCAGAGATCCAGTACCATTTAATATCAAATGTTTAGAGGCCTTCTGAGATTTTGGGAGAAAATGATGTAGTACACCTGCCTTCTTAAAACAGTTCTATCTCTTCTGCCATACAAGAGTGCAGGAAGGTGCCTGTTCTTGCAGAAAATAAATCCTGGGAGGCAGTTTCCCCTTTGCAGCACACATAGAATGAGGAAAAAACAAGGAGAAATATTGAGTTCTCTCCTTTATGTGCCTCCCACGGGGAGCTGAACATTGTTGGTGCGTCCCCAGGTTTAAAAGTTCTTGTAAATCTGGAGATGCATCAAAATCCTTGAGCGTTGCATGGAAACACGCACTGCAACTGCAATGGAATACCTCCCCAAGGCACAGCAATGAAATGCAGGAACATGCGCTTCATTGCATTACTCCACATTTGTAAGGACACTCAAAGTCGCACAAAGTGGCTTTGTACTGCTTCATAAATCTGACTTAAAGACTTACATCATGCATGTACCACTTTGCGAGATGCAAACGTGATGCAAGGATCTTGTAAGTATGCCCTTCAGCGTTCACAAGTTTCAGCAGTTCAGTTGTTTCCAGTTATTATAACGATGATTTGCCTCTGGATTTAAAAGATACTGAATTTAGGATTTTCACGTAAAAAGAGATTGGATTGGTAAAATATTCAAAGCCTATTAATATCAATGTGTAACCAAATTCAATTTTCTCTAGAATTAGGCAATACAGACTTGCAAATGAGACCGAAGAAGGAATGAGGCCATCATTGATAAAATGATTGAACAAGGTATTCTGCGGGTTGTGCTTGGTAGTCCTTGCAACCTTTCTGTGATGGGCATTTATAAAAAAGAGGAAAATGGAGGATAGTGCATTATCTTCAGAAAGTAAAAAAATAATGTTGTCCGGTGGTACTGAATCCTGCAGTTGTTCTATTCCAGACTCAACAAATGCAGTATGGTAAGCAGTCATCGACTTATGTCAGTGTTCCTCCTATACATTTCTCTGCATAAGGACAGTCAATTTCTTTTGGCATTTCAGTTCCAAAATAATGTTTTTGTTTGGTGTTGAATTTCCAGGGAGTATTCTGATTGCATTGGTAAAAGGTTCAAAGCCTGTTAATATAAAGGTTTAACCAAATGCAATTTTCCCTAGAATTAGGCAATACAGACTTTCAAAAGAAACCGAAGAAGGAATGAGGCCTGTCATTGATAAAATGATTGATCATGGTATTCTGCGGGTTGCACTTGATAGTTCTTGCAACTCCTCTGTGATGAGCATTAACAAAAAGAGGTAAAAGGAGGATAGTGCACTAATTAAAAAGAAAAATGTTGTCTGGTGGTACTAAATCCTGCAGTTGTCATATTCTAGATTCAACAAATGCAGCAAGGTAAGCAGTCATTGACTTATGTCAAGTGTTCATCTTACCCATTTCTCTGCACGAGGACAGTCAATTTCTTTTGGCATTTAAATTCCAAAATAGTGTTTTGTTTGGTGAGGAATTTTCCTGGAGTATGCTGAAAGGCCGTCAATTTTTTGTCACATCCTAAAGAAAAATTTGGAAAGCTTGCATTTCCCTTGTGGCTCTGTCTTGGTGCAATGCTTAGATGACATACTGATGGCTGTTTCTCTGCAAGACGAAAACTTACCTACGACAAACGTTGTCTAAGAAATAAAGACTTTGTTCAACACCAACTTGGAATCAGCGCTTTCTTCTCCGCTTCTGGACCTACACTACCAGGGATACCTTTCCCCATTAACTTTGCTGGACTCTACTCCTCTGAGTGCCTTGGTCATCTTGCAATAAATTGACATACTGATGGTATTTAAGACAAAACAAGATTGTAAACTTGATACTAATGTAGTATTGAATCATTTACTTGACAAAGGCCACATTTTTTCACCTACAACGATTTGCTACTGTAAGAAATAAATGATTTATCTAGGACATCACATTGAGAAAGTGGTAAGGAAAGTATGAAAAGTGCACACTTCTGCAATTCTGAAGGTGGGTACTCCAACCACCTAGAGGGAGACCTGCTTTTTTTGGGGAATCATTGGCTACTGTCAACAGTGATTTGAAAACTTGTCCTTGGTTGTGAAGCCTTTAATAAGGCTAAACCACAGTGATATCAGAGATCCAGTTCCATTTAATATTACATGTGTAGAGGCCTTCTGAGATTTTGGGGAACAATTATGTAGTACACCGGCCTTCTTAAAAGAGTTCTTGCTCTTCTGCCATACAAGAGTGCAGAAAGATGCCCGTTCTTGCAGAAAAGCAATCCTGGGAGGCAGTTTCCTCTTTATTTGTATGCTGCAGAATGCAGCACATAAAGACAGAGGAAAAAACAAGGAGAAATAGTCTAATTGTTTCTCCTCCCACGGGGAGCCGTAAATGTTTGGTGCATTCCCAGGTTTACAAGTTCTTGTAAGTCTGGAGATGCATCAAACTCCTTGAGTGTTGCAAGGAAAAAAACAACTGCAACAGCAGTGTAGAACCTCTCCAGAGCACAGTAATGAAATGTAGCGAAATGCGCTGCATTGCATTACTCCAGATTCATAAGGACACTCAAAGTCGAACAAAGTGGCTGTGTATGGCTTCATAAATCTGACTTAAAACCTTGCATCATGTATGTATCACTTTGAGAGGTGCAAAGGTGATGCAATGATCTTGTAAATATGACCTTCAGTGTTCACAAGTTTTAACAGTTCAGTTGTTCCCAGTTATTACTAATGATGATTTACCTCTGGACTTAAGAGATACTGAAGTGTGGGTTTTCACATAAAAAGAGATTGGATTGGTAAAAGCTTCAAAGCCTGTTAAGATCAATGTGTAACCAAATGCAATTTTACCTAGAATTAGGCAAAACGGACTTTCAAAGCAGACCAAAGAAGGAAAGAGGCCCGTCATTGATAAAATGTTTGAACAAGGTATTTTGCAGGGTGTGCTTGTTAGTCCTTGGATCTCATCTGTGATGGGCATTAAAAAGGAAGAGGTAAATGGAGGATAGCGCACTATCTTTAGAAAATAAAAAAATAATATAGTCTGGTGATGCTGAATCCTGCAGTTGTTTCCTATTCCAGATTCGACAAACACAGTATGGTAAGCAGTCATCGACTTATGTCAAGTGTTCCTCTTACCCATTTCTCTGCATGAGGAAAGTCAATTTCCTTTGGCATTTCAGTTCCAAAATAATGTTTTTGTTTGGTGCTGAATTTTCCTGGAGTATGCTGAAAGGCCACCAATTTTTAGTCAGATCCTAAAAAAAAATTTAGAAAGCTTTCATTTGCCTTGTGGCTCTATCTTGGTGCACTACGTAGATAACATACTGGTGGCATTTAAGACAAAACAAGATTGTAAACTTGATACTATTGCACTAAGGAATCATTTAGGGGACAATGGCCAAACGTTTTCCCCTACAAGGATTTGCTACTGTAAGAAAGAAATCAGTTATCTAGGACATCACATTGAGAAAGTGGTAAGGAAAGGATGAAAAGTACACATTTCTGCAAATCTGAAGAAGGGTACTCCAACCATCCAGAGGGAGGTGAGGCTGTTTTGGGGAATCATTGCCTACTGTCAACAGTGAATTGGAAACTTGTCCTTGGTTGTGAAGCCTTTAGTAAGGCTAACCCACAGTGATATCAGACATCCAGTACCATTTAATATCAAATGTTTAGAGGCCTTCTGAGATTTCGTGAAAAAATGATGTAGTACACCTGCCTTCTTAAAAGAGTTCTTACTCTTCTGCCATACAAGAGTGCAGGAAGGTGCCTGTTCTTGCAGAAAAGAATGAAACAATGAGATCAAGTGAGAAAATTGTGATCCAAGAGTCAGAACAAAATAAATCAAATGATATTTCTGTTAAAAATGCAAAAAATATAAAGTATTTCCTATTGGATTCATATGGACTTTCTTGAGTAAACTGAGGGATTTACAAGAGGAAGTGCCAGAGGATGAGAAAAAAAGACGGAAAAGCTTGGGTTTTAAAAAGAATTGCCAATCTGTGTGGATTACACTTGAGTATAAATATATACCTCCAGACTCAATGTTGAACTGCACGAGTAGATATTTGCATAATCAGACATTTGGGAAGGGATCAGAACTTTTAATAAGTATTGTTAAATACGAAATTCAAAAGTGTTGCAACAGACTTGTGTCAGTGGTGTCTCTTTTGTTAGCAAAATAATCTGAGAAAGAAGGCTGTAGTTTCATGAACCATATTGGCAAATCAGAGAGCCCATTTGTGAGACTTCAAGCAGACTTTGTAGAGAAGCCAGTTTACAATGGCCTGATCTACATTCGCGTGATTGTTTATTTTCTAAATGAAATGTGGCCTAGACTGTCCATAAATTGCATAGCATGACAGCTGAAAAGCTTTTGCTGACGCAGTTGATACCTCATCTTGGCCTACCGACTTATATTGTGAATGATCCTGGTTCCCATTCTCAAAAAGAAATCCACAAATTTGTATAGTTTAGCGCAGTTTTGCTCCAAAAACATTAAATATGCCCCTTCATTCTAATGAGGGCCCCCCTGCATGGCACTGGGTGGAAAGGCCGTGCCCAGGCGACACTTGTCCTTTGTGCTGGCCATTGGGGTGGTGAGCATGACTCCTGTCTTTTCTAAGACAGGAGACATGTTTTAGGATGGTTGTGCACCTGGAAATGATGAAAGGCTGGTTAGTGGCTTTTTTTTTGCCTCTAACCATCCTAATGTCATTGTTTTACGCACAACATCCTATTCCCATACCGCCACCCCCACCCGGCTCGCATCATTTTTGTTGACGCTAGCCCAAGTTAGGCACCAGCTTGTGCCATTCCATAAATATGGCACCCAGCTGGTGCTCAAGATTGGCGCAAGCGGATGGTAAACGTTTTGGTGTGTGAGAGTGTGAATTTTCTAATACGTTTTATTAATAATTGCAATGTATTAACCATATAGTAAATTAACATGTGAAAACAAGTGACTTTAGAAAATGGTTGCCATAGTTAATTTCTGTTCTTTGTCTAAGCAAAATTCTAACTAAAGTGGTGGTTATCTTCAGGAGTTCAATGCTTTCATAAAAGTGTGTGCTAAATAGCTTAATAGAGCTGTACACAGCTACCCCTAGCGGGTTACTGCACTATGTCTTACAAGGTCAAATTTCAAGTTATTACATGAGTTGAATGGTCTATTGTTTGAAATTGTCACTAATATGTGGTTTCTTCCTCGAGGATGGAAGTAAAAGTTTCAACTTGAGAAGTTTCTTCCTGAGAAGAGAAGTTTAGACGAGATGGAACAATGGGGTAACAGACGAGACGGAAGAGGAAAAGTTTGGTTGAATCGTAAACCACCCCATGTACTGACCAGTCATAAACATTTTGAAGATTAGTATAACAACCTGAGTAGGATTTTCCAGGCTCAGGGAAGGAGAATCAGATTAGGAGTTGGAGGGAAAGGAGTTCAAGAGTTCCTGACAGTGGTTCAAGTCGTATTAGCAGTGCAGGTTTAGCTATCTTGATTTCTGAAGACGTAACTGATGGTGTCCCTATGCTGAAGTAAACTGCATGTTATTGTCCTATGGGTAATGTATGAAATCGCATTGTTATATGTGTCTCTTTTGCTGTGCCGGTACCAGCTGCAAAATATAGTTTAAATGCTGCATGATAACAATAATGTTTTTTTTCTTCCTTAATAACCTGAGTTAGAATGATTTTTCTACATTTGTGTTTCTAAATTCTTTTTACATGAAGTTCAACATTTTCATGCTAATTCGTGGTTAGTTAGGGAATTAATTATCAAATGGTCTAGATTCATCTTGACACTCTTTGTTTGTACTAATGTATACTTTACTGTTATTTCCAATTCTGGTGTTATCAATCAGTGTTATGATACTGGAGATTATTTGCTTGATTGTTTTGATTAAACTCAGATATGCAAACTCAGATATGCAAAACGTTCTAATCAGCCACTATTGATTCTATATGCCTATCACTTGTGTTTGAGAGTTATTTTCGTGACATTCGCATTGTTAATGTAGGGAAATAAATTCATAATTCTTCTTATTAAACTGGTGTGGTTATTGTTTGAGGTTCAGAATTCTAAATATGTTGTGTACCATTGATAATCACATTACTCATTGCTGACATCCCCTCAGTCCTCTGTCACTTCAATCCATTGACCTTTTGCGCAAAATTCACTATTCAGTTTAAAGTAATAGCTAGGATTTCGTGCTGCTGCAGCAGGTGCAAAACGTTAGCTCAGTTTTGCACCAAAAAGTTTTAATATGCCCCTTCATTCTATACCTAATTCCTGTACCACGCAACTGTGCTTGGAATGTGGCTCAATGAAAAACTCCTGCAATAGTACGTAATTTACCAGAAGCTTATTAGCATATGCCACTTATGCTTTTTACGTCTCTGTAAGATTAAGGCTTCTTGACAGAATACTGTAACCTGCAACAATAAAGGTAACCTGTAGGTGGTAATTAACCCCTTCTGGGCTGCGGATGTAATGGTTACGTCCGGCGGCACAGTGCTCCTGTGCCGAGGGCGTAACCATTACGTCCTCGGCACGGAGCCCGGAGGGAGCGCTAGTGCTCCTTCAGTGGTGTTCCCCCCCACCCCTCCCAAGGCAGGGATGGAAGGGGAAGACCTTCCACACCCACCCCCCGTAATGACATCAGAGCGCGATTGCGCGCTGACCTCATTACCCACTGCCGGTCGCACTGGAAGCCATTTGCTTCCAGTGCGATCACAGGAGAAACAGGAAAGTTTCTCCTCCGGCGGGTGGGGGGTTTGGGCCAAAGAGGCACTGGGGGAAAGGAAAGGCTTTTCCTTTCCCCCGGTGTCTCTTTGAGCATTCCTGCTGCCCG
The DNA here is from genome assembly GCF_031143425.1 of Pleurodeles waltl. Classification (NCBI taxonomy): domain Eukaryota; kingdom Metazoa; phylum Chordata; class Amphibia; order Caudata; family Salamandridae; genus Pleurodeles; species Pleurodeles waltl. Next base: position 240,691,683 of record NC_090437.1, on the reverse strand, counting down.
ATTGCATTGCGATCGGGCAGCAGGAATGCCCACTAGACGCCAGGGATTTTTTTTATTTTTATTGTGATTGCAATGTTTATGTGTGTGAGCGGCCCGTTGGGCAAGGGTCGTTGCCTTTTGTGGGCATGTTTATGTTGACCATTTCTTGGGGGCAGATCGGCCTATTATTTTTAGGCCGATCTGCCCCCCTTGGGGGCAGAATCCACAAGACGCCAGGGATTTTCTTTTTTTTTTTACTATTTTGAAAATGTTTGTCTTTGGGAGCGGCACCTTGGACAAGGGTCGCTCCCTTTTGGGGGCATGTTTATTGTGACCATTTCTGCCCTGGCCTATTATTTTTAGGCTGATCTGCCCCCAAAGGGGGCAGAATCCACTAGACACCAGGGATTTTCTTTTTTTGTTCTAGAAAATGTTTACATGTTTGGGAGCCGCCCCTTGGGCAAGGGTCGCTCCCTTTTGGGGGCATGTTTATTGTGGCTATTTCTGTCCCCCTTGAGGGCAGATCGGCCTATTATTTTTAGGCCGATCTGCCCCCAAGGGGGGCAGAATCCACTAGACGCCAGCGATTTTTGTTTTTATTACTTTGAAATGTTTTGCGTTGGGGAGCGGCCCCTTGGGCAAGGGTCGCTCCCATTTGGGGGCATGTTTCTTGTGGCCATTTCTGCCCCCATTGGGGGCAGATCAGCCGATTATTTTTAGGCCGATCTGCCCCCAAGGGGGGCAGAATCCACCTCGACGCCAGGGATTTCTTTTTTTATTACTTTGAAACGTTTTGCGTTTGGGAGCGGCCCCTTGGGCAAGGGTCGCTCCCTTTTGTGGGCATGTTTATTGTGGTCATTTCTGCCCCTCTTGGGGGCAGATCGGCCTATTATTTTTAGGCCGATCTGCCCCCAAGGGTGGCAGAATCCACTAGACGCCAGGGATAATTTTTGTATTACTTTGAAATGTTTTGCGTTGGGGAGCGGCCCCTTGGGAAAGCGTCGCTCCCATTTGGGGGCATGTTTCTTGTGGCGACACTGGTCCTCTGTGCTGGCCTATGGGCTGGTGAGCATGACTCCTGTCTTTTCTAAGACAGGGGACATGTTTTAGGATGGTTGTGCACCTGGAAATGATGAAAGGCTGGTTAGTGACTTTTTTTTGCCTCTAAGCAAAAACAACAAGTGATGGACGGAATGCTGAACATTGTCAAACATTCACCCCCAGTACAGTGATCTGGGCCTAAATCCATCGTTTTTTTGCTGCCCATGCCATTCCAGTTTGGACCCAGCCATATGCAAATCAGTCTTGACCCTGTTCCCCATGGGAACAGTCCAGCCCGAACTGCTAGGCCAGGTCTTCCCTGTACTGGAAACAAGCATCCTGGGACCGGTTTCAGGGTTTCGCCCCTCATCAGCCTCGCTAGCTTGAATCCAGTGGCATGGGAAGCATGGGACCCACGTCTGGGCATACCCTTCCCACTTAGGGCGACAAAGCAAAAACAACAAGTGATGGACGGAATGCTGAACATTGTCAAACATTCACCCCCAGTACAGTGATCTGGGCCTAAATCCATCGCTTTTTTTGCTGCCCATGCCATTCCAGTTTGGACCCAGCCATATGCAAATCAGTCTTGACCCTGTTCCCCATGGGAACAGTCCAGCCCGAACTGCTAGGCCAGGTCTTCCCTGGACTGAAAACAAGCATCCTGGGACCAGTTTCGGGGTTTCACCCCTCATCAGCCAGGCTAGCTTGAATCCAGTGGCATGGGAAGCACGGGACCCACATCTGGGCATACCCTTCCGACTGAGGGTGACAAAGCAAAAACAACAAGTGATGGATGGAATGCTGAACATTGTCAAACATTTGCCCCCAGTACAGTGAGCTGGGCCTAAATCCATCGTTGTTTTGCTGCCCATGCCATTCCAGTTTGGACCCAGCCATATGCAAATCAGTCTTGACCCTGTTCCCCATGGGAACAGTCCAGCCCGAACTGCTAGGCCAGGTCTTCCCTGGACTGGAAACAAGCATCCTGGGACAAGGGTTTCACCGCTCATCAGCCAGGCTAGCTTGCATCCAGTGGCATGGGAAGCACGGGACCCACGTCTGGGCATACCCTTCCCACTTAGGGCGACAATGCAAAAACAACAAGTGATGGACGGAATGCTGAACATTGTCAAACATTCACCCGCAGTACAGTGATCTGGGCCTAAATCCATCGTTTTTTTGTTGCACATGCTATTCCAGTTTGGACCCAGCCATATGCAAATCAGTCTTGACCCTGTTCCCCATGGGGCCTCTAACCATCCTAATGTCATTGTTTGATGCACAACATCCTATTCCCATACCGCCACCCCCACCCGGCTCGCATCATTTTTGTTGACCCTAGCCCAAGTTAGGCACCATCTTGTGCCATTCCATAAATATGGCACCCAGCTGGCGCTCAAGATTGGCGCAAGATGATGGTAAACGTTTCGGTGTGTGAATTTTCTAATACGTTTTATTAATAATTGCAATGTATTAACCATATAGTAAATTAACATGTGAAAACGAGTGACCTTAGAAAATGGTTGCAATAGTTAATTTCTGTTCTTTGGCTAAGCAAAATTCTAACTAAAGTGGTGGTTATTTTCAGGGGTTCAATGCTTTCATAAAAGTGTGTGCTAAATAGCTTAATAGAGCTGTACACAGCTACCCCTAGCGGGTTACTGCACTATGTCTTACAAGGTCAAATTTCAAGTTATTACATGAGTTGAATGGCCTATTGTTTGAAATTGTCACTAATATGTGGTTTCTTCCTCGAGGATGGAAGTAAAAGTTTTAACTTGAGAAGTTTCTTCCTGCGAAGAGAAGTTTAGACGAGATGGAACAATGGGGTAACAGACCAGTCATAAACATTTTGAAGATTAGTATAACAACCTGAGTAGGATTTTCCAAATTCAGGGAAGGGGAATGAGATTAGGAGTTGGAGGGAAAGGAGTTCAAGAGTTCCTGACAGTGGTTCAAGTCGTATTAGCAGTGCAGGTTTAGCTATGTTGATTTCTGAAGACTTAACTGATGGTGTCCCTTTGCTGAAGTAAACTGCATGTTGTTGTCCTATGGGTAATGTATGAAATCGCATTGTTATATGTGTCTCTTTTGCTTTGCCGGTACCAGCTTCAAAATATAGTTTAAATGCTGCATGATAACAATAATGTTTTTTTCTTCCTTAATAACCTGAGTTAGAATGAATTTTCTACATTTGTGTTTCTAAATTCTTTTACATGAAGTTCAACATTTTCATGCTAATTTGTGGTTAGTTAGGGAATTAATTATCAAATCCTCAAGATTCATCTTGACACTCTTTGATTGTTTGTACTAATGTATACTTTACCGTTATTTCCAATTCTGGTGTTATCAATCAGTGTTATGATACTGGAGATTATTTGCTTGATTGTTTTGATTAAATTCAGATATGCAAACTCAGATATGCAAAACGTTCTAATCAGCCACTATTGATTCTATATGCCTATCACTTGTGTTTGAGAGTTATTTTCGTGACATTCTCATTGTTAATGTAGGGAAATAAATTCATAATTCTTCTTATTAAACTGGTGTGGTTATTGTTTGAGGTTCAGAATTTTAAATATATTTTTATTGTGATTGCAATGTTTATGTGTGGGAGCGGCCCCTTGGGCAAGGGTCGTTCCCTTTTGTGGGCATGTTTATGTTGACCATTTCTGCCCCCCTTGGGGGCAGATCGGCCTATTATTTTTGGGCCGATCTGCCCCCAAGGGGGGCAGAATCCACAAGACGCCAGGGATTTTTTTTTTTTTACTATTTTGAAAATGTTTGTCTTTGGGAGCGGCCCCTTGGACAAGGGTCGCTCCCTTTTGGGGGCATGTTTATTGTGGCCTTTTCTGCCCCGGCCTGTTATTTTTAGGCCGATCTGCCCCCAAGGGGCGCCGAATCCACTAGACACCAGGGATTTTTTTTGTTGTTCTAGAAAATGTTTACATGTTTGGGAGCCACCCCTTGGGTAAGGGTCGCTCCCTTTTGGGGGCATGTTTATTGTGGACCTATTATTTTTAGGCCGATCTGCCCCCAAGAGGTGCAGAATCCACTAGACGCCAGGGATTTTTTTTTTATTACTTTGAAATGTTTTGCGCTGGGGAGCGGCCCCTTGGGCAAGGGTCGCTCCCATTTGGGGGCATGTTTCTTGTGGCCATTTCTGCCCCCCTTGGGGGCAGATCAGCTGATTATTTTTAGGCCTATCTGCCCCCAAGGGGGGCAGAATCCACTAGACGCCAGGGATTATTTTTTTATTACTTTGAAATGTTTTGCGTTGGGGAGCGGCCCCTTGGGCAAGGGTCGCTCCCATTTGGGGGCATGTTTCTTGTGGCCATCGGCCTATTATTTTTAGGCTGATGGGGGCAGAAGCCACTTAGACAACAGGGATAGTGTGTGTGTGTTAGTGGAGGGCGGGCAACCCCTTGGGCAAGGGTCACCCACCTTTGGGGGCACGTGTACCAAGACCATTTCTGCCCCCCTTGGAGACAGATCGGCCTATTATTTTAAGGCTCATCTGCCCCCAAGGGGGGCAGAAACCACTAGAACGCCAGGGATTTTTTTTTATATGTTTATTTATGTGGGGGGGTGTCCCCTTGGGCAAGGGGCACCCCCCCAAGGGGGACATTGAACTGTTGGCCATTTCTGCCCCCCTTGTGGGCAGATGGGCCTATTTGTTTTAGGCCCCTCTGCCCCCAAGGGGGGCAGAATCCACTTAGACACCAGGGATAGTGTGTGTGTGTTAGTGGAGGGGGGGGCCCTTGGGCAAGGGTCACCCCCCCCTTTGGGGGCCCGTGTACCAAGGCCATTTCTGCAACCCCTTGGGGACAGATCGGCCTATTATTTTAAGGCTCATCTGCCCCCAAGGGGGGCAGAAACCACTAGAATGCCAGGGATTTTTTAAAATATGTTTATTTATGTGGGGGCATCCCCTTGGGCAAGGGACACCCCCCCAAGGGTGGCATTGAACTGTTGGCCATTTCTGCCCCCCATGGGGGCAGATGGGCCTATTTCTTTAGGCCCATCTGCCCCCAAAGGGGCCAGAAGCCACGTAGGCACCAGGGATAGAGTGTGTGTGTGTGTGTGGTTTGTTTTTTGTTTGGGGGTGGGCCCTTGGAAACACACTACTAAAGGTATTTTCTGCCCTCCTTGGGGCAGATAGGCCTATTTTTTAGTAGGCCCATCTGCCCCTATGGCAGAATCCACTTAGGCACCAATTTCTAAATGCTTGATGGTGGGATGTTTGTTAACTGACAAAGTATTTGCATTTGTGATAATTTTTTTCCTCCTTTTTGTTCTAGTTCAAAGCTTTTGCTTTCTTTGCTGTGGCTCCTTGCGGTTTTGGCAGTGGTTGACCTGCGGTTTGCATAGTTGCATGTTTTAGGTAAGTAAAAACAATTTACTCCAAGGGAGTATTGTTGCCATGCATGAATGACATGTTTGTAGGTGGTGTACTAAATGCAGGTTTGTGTGAAATTGTCCTTAGATTTGTGCCCAATGATATTTGTGTTGTCTTATTTCTAATTTGCTTTATTTTCTTTCTTTTTAGTGGGATATCATTGGTGATTGCTGTGTCTGTGCAGAGTAGTCGCTGGTGATTCAAGCTTTTTCAGGCAAGTGAGCGGTATAGTTTTTGAGCTTATAACTCTTACTAATAAAGCTACACTTTATTACTTATCTTACACAGTGCTGGTTGTTGGTGGTGCATTTGTCCAGTTAATATTAGTAGGAAAGATCATGGCTAGCCGCAGGATCACCGCTCAGCAGGTGGTTGGTATGCTTTTTGAGTCATTGTCTGATCATGATTATGAGACGGACTCTGCATCTGATTCTGGCAGTGAAGTTTCTGTCGGAGAGGAATCTTCTGATGAGGAAGCCACACTCAGTGCAGATGAAGGGCCTGTTTCAGAGGAGGACACTGATCTGCCATTAGTGCAGCAACCTGGGGCTGTAAGGTTTCCCGTTAGAAGACCTGAAATCAGTACAGGATATGTGTATAATTTCCGTGTCTACACTGGTAGGGATTCCAGTATTGACCCCCCTGGTTGTCCTCCCACTTTTGGAGTTACTGAGAAAATTGTGTGGGAACTTGGTAGACGACTGTTCGACAAAGGTCACCATTTGTATGTAGATAACTTTTACACTGGAGTGCAGTTGTTCAAGGAATTGTTTAGAGTGGACACTGTTGCTTGTGGCACAATTCATTGTAACCGGAAAGGCTATCCAAGGGAGCTTGTCTGTAAAAAACTTGAGAGGGGACAGTGCAGTGCCTTGCGGAATGATGAGCTGCTAGCTTTGAAGTTTTCAGACAGGAGGGATGTCTACATGCTAAGTACCATCCATGATGAGAGTACTTCCCCCGTGACTGTTTGGGGCCAGGTTGCTGAAGTGCGCAAACCTGTGTGCATTTTAGATTATAATAAGCACATGGGAGTTGTAGATAGAGTTGATCAGAGGTGGGAACCTTATACTGCTATTTGTAAGTCTTACGTTTGGTATAAGAAGTTAGCAATTCACCTCTTCCACTTAGCAAATTTTAATGCTTTTATTGTGTTTAAGGATAGGTCTCCAGAGTCAAAGATGACATTTGTCAAATTTGAGGAGTCAGTGATAGAGAGCCTTATTGTGGTGGAACAGGCCAGAGTTCCTAGAGAAGCAGTGGTGGAGGATGTGGCTAGATTGAAAGATCGCCACTTTGCTGAGCACATTTCTCCCACACCCAAAAAAGACTTTCCAGCTAAGAAATGTAGAGTATGTTTTCGAAGAGGTATCCGGAGGGAGCCTCGAATGTACTGCCCAGATTGTCCTTCAAAGCCTGGGCTGTGTGTGGGTGGTTGTTTTAAGAATTACCACACCCGGAAGAATTACTGGGAACAACCATGAGTGTAAACTCATGTCTGTTTTGTGTTTTCATGTGTTCAGTTTCATGGTTAGCATTTCTGTCATGTACTTAGTTAGAGCTTTTGTGTTTGTAGTTTTGTAATTATTTCTAATTAGTTAGGGGTTTCTTTGTTTAAAAAAAAAAAAAGTGATGCCATTGTGTGTGGAGTGGGGCTTGGCTGAGGGTGTACACAGTTTACATATTGACTTGCTGTTGGCTGCTGCAACACACTGCCAGCCAAACACCAGTCCACACACTCCCATCAGCTGGTGTGATTGTTGTATCAGGCATGTGGGCGTATGTAAGTGATGGGCCCTTGAGTGGCGCTGTCTGTCGATGTGAGTGTTGTAATGTGCTGGGCCCATGGCTGGCGGTGTGACTGGTCTTGTGCATGTCATGTATGAAAGGTGTGTGAATGGACTGTAAAGCGGTTGGTGCCTTGCCGTGGCTTTACAGCTCACGAGCTGTGAGTCATTGGTTCAGTTTTTTGGCCTTTCAGTTATTAACAGAGCATTTCATTTTGTGAAATCTCTTGTTAAAAAGATTTGATCCTCTGAACCATCACTCACCTTTGTGCCAAATCCAACCAGTATGTGTGGTAAAAATGACAAAACCTGCTCCGCTGTAATCAGGCATCGCAGCACATCAGTGACACGCTAGGTGCCTCGGGTGGGACCCCAATGATGAAGCATGCCACCAACTTGTTTGGTGGGTGAGGGGTCTTTTTCACATAACCTAAGTGCGTTTCTTTTCACAATTTTAGTGTTTGGCACATCACAGACGTATGTGGACACATCAAAATGATATATTACAAAACTACCTGTGTTTGGGGGGGAGGGGGCACCTATGTTTTTGGTCCTGGGTGCGGCCTTCATCTAGGGAAACCTACCAAACCCAGACATTTTTTTAAACTAAACACCCCAAGGAGTCCAGGGAGGTGTGGCTTGCGTGGATCCCCCAACATTTTCTTACCCAGACTCCTCTGCACACCTCCAAATTTGCTTAAAAAAGCATATTTTCCTGACTTTCGTTTGTACGATCACCGCTCCAGCACAAAATTCCTACTCCCCAGCGTTCCCCTCAGTCTCCCAAGTAAAATGACACCTCACTTGTGTGGGTCCCCAAAGCAGAGTCAGCCTAAAAATGTATAAAAGAAGAATATGTCCTTATCAACTTGCTGTGCTATCCCCTCTGTCTCTACAAGTTTTTGGCCTTATTCTGTTGCAGGCACCTGGCCCACCCACACAAGTGAGGTATCATTATTACCGGGAGACTTGGGGGAACGTTGGGTGGAAGGAAATGTGTGGCTCCTCTCAGATTCCAGAACTTTCTGTCACCGAAATGTGAGAAAAATGTGTTTTTTATTAGCCAAATTTTGAGGTTTGCAAAGGATTCTGGGTAACAGAACCTGGTCAGAGCCCCACAAGTCACCCAATCTTGGATTCCCCTAGAACTCTAGTTTTCAGAAATGCACAGGTTTGGTAGGTTTCCCTAGGTGCCGGCTGAGCTAGAGGCCAAAATCTACAGGTAGGCACTATACAAAAAACACCTCTGTTTTCTGTCAAAAAATGGGATGTGTCCATGTTGTGTTTAGGGGCATTTCCTGTCGCGGGCGCTAGGCCTACCCACACAAGTGAGGTATCATTTCTATCGGGAAACCTGGGGGAACGCTGCGTGGAAGGAAATTTGTGGCTCCTCTCAGATTCCAGAACTTTCTGTCACCGAAATGTGAGGAAAATGTGTTTTTTTAGCCAAATTTTGAGGTTTGCAAAGGATTCTGGGTAACAGAACCTGGTCACAACCCCACAAGTCCCCCCATCCTGGATTCCCCTAGGTCTCTAGTTTTCAAAAATGCACAGGTTTGGTAGGTTTCCCTAGGTGCCGGCTGAGCTAGAGGCCAAAATCTACAGGTAGGCACTTTGCAAAAAACACCTCTGTTTTCTGTCAAAAAATTGGATGTGTCCATGTTGTGTTTTGGGGCATTTCCTGTTGTGGGCACTAGGCCTACCCACACAAGTGAGGTACCATTTTTATCGGGAGACTTGGGGGAACATAGAATAGCAAAACAAGTGTTATTGCCCCTTGTCTTTCTCTAAATTTTTTCCTTCCAACTATTAGAGAGTGTGTAAAAAAGACGTCTATTTGAGAAATGCCCTGTAATTCACATACTAGTATGGGCACCCCGGAATTCAGAGATGTGCAAATAACCACTGCTCCTCAACACCTTATCTTGTGCCCATTTTGGAAATACAAAGGTTTTCTTGATAGCTATTTTTTACTGAGCATGAGGATTCAGATTGCAGTGCGGCCTTCCCTTGGTTCCTGTCGCTCCTACTGCATCCAATCCGTCCCATTGCAGCTGAGTTCCACACATGACCTCAGTTCCCTTCCCTCCCTCCTCTACCTGCCCTCCCTGCAAAATGTCTTCCAATTCCAGTTACCACCAGTGAAAGCAAAATGTTGAGAAATGGGGTTTGGATCACTTTAGGGCTCAGATGTACTGTCCTCCATGCAAGAGAGCCCTCTGAGAAACACTGCAGTGTAGCATTGTTCAACAGAGAGAAGTAGAGGAGCACCAGACAGCGGCGGCTCCTCTGCAATGACGGAGGAGGGTAACCCCACTGGCTGAGAGGCAGCAGCTGTAAAATAAAATAATATTTGATTTTCTTTTGATTCTACAGTTTCTGGCTCAACCAGCATGTACAGGGAGGAGCAGGGCTGGGGCATGGGTAGGAGGAGAGGGGAGGGGGAGTGGAGTTCATTAAGTGTGCATGTCAGTCTGGCCAGCTGTCTTAGGCTGGCCAGACTGACATGCACACATGGGTTTCTGTGACAAGGCTGTGTTGCAAGAGTAGTTTCTACCTCTCATACACCCCATGCATAGTAGGAGACAGTTGCATGAGTGGCTAAGAGAGACATTAAGATGGATAGTTCTCACCCCATAGCCCATTTTCAGATCCTCAAGACCCTCTCTTTAGTTTTGGAAACGCTAATGGAGGGAGTGGTGTAAAAGCTATAGAATGTAAACACGGCTCTGAAGAAGATGGGGCAACTTTGCGTCCCTATCATTGTATTCATGTCCTCTGAGCTAGGCATGCTGTAGGCCCTGCAAAGGGTACCAGAAATTGCTGCTGTCATGGGACCATCAATTGCTGTCATTGCGGTTCAGATGCTTAACATGAACACATCTGAATCGAAATAATTTATTAGGGAGAATGTATCCTACCAATTGGTCTCTTGTAATTATAATAATTTGTTTTCGGCCCTCACTTTTTTTTTTTGAAACTGTACGTTTACACTGAAAGCTAAATGTAAACCCATTCTTATAATGGGAAAAGTGCAACTCCATTTCCCAGCATGGGTACTTTCCCACTTACAATTCTAGTGTGTGCTCTTTCTTTAACTTCCATAGTTTTACAGAATCTCTGTTTATTTTGAGGACAGCACTGTAACCACTGTTCAATGGTAAAGTGTAAAACACACTATAGCAAAGATAATACTTTCGCACTTTGGTTTGCTTGCTTTCTGAAAACAAATACTGATACCATTAGCTATTCATTATTTTGTTCTGGTTTTTTAACTCTGTTTAGTGGTCGTGGTTGAGTGGTTCATTTCTTTTTCAAAAACGAAATATGATTTCAAAGTGTAAGTAAACAGACATTAATTTAAAGAAAAAGGCAGTAGAGCTCATGGATAATGAATGCATACATAAAACATGACATCTTAGAATTTACATTTTGGCTACAGAGCGCACTGTGGCATTAAACTAGTTTGTCTTCTTTGCTGATTTTGCTATGAATTATACAGGAGGGTTTTCTGCAGGTCGCAAGGGAATTATTAGCCAGCATTATTCTTTATGTCTGCAAGGAAAAAAAACAAATTCAGCAGAAAGAAGCATTCAACACAGAATATCTTTTTTTTCAATGTAAGTTATGACCAACTAAAAATGGCCCTTTGTACAACTGAAACACCAAGACCTCAGAAAAAAACACAACACGTAATTTGATGTTTCGAACGCTTATAGGTGTGCACATGAAGCAAAAAGACCACAATAGGGTCAAGAACAAACGAAGTACTATTATGGGTTTACTCTATAAATTACAATTCCGCCTGAAAAGTCCGAATGCACTGCTAGAAATGTTTGCCACAATCATCTGTTGAAACATGTTCTTTTCCTGAACCTGTAGATTATTAGAGAATTGACATATGACATTTTACGAAGTGTTTGTTCAAGATTGGTCTCATGGAGGGAATTATGTCATTATGAGCATTTCCAAAGAAGTACCTTTATGAGTAACAGCAGTTACAACAAATGATATTACGTAGCTCTACTAACATATATATATATATATATATATATATATATATATATAAATATATATATATATATACTGAAAAAAACAAAGGTTAAAGTTACAATTATAGTTAGATAACAAAAAAACCTTTACAAGTTCATCTGACATTATAGTTAAGTGAAAATGTAATTAACTGCAACTCATGCTCCTGTCATGCACACTCTCCTCCTGAATGATGTAATTTCAGATGTTGCAGTGATGTGAGCAATGATGTCATGAGTGATGCAATATGTGAGGTAATTGGAAGAGCATGGCAAGGGTGTGAGTTATAAATACTTTCAGTGGTTTTGTTAATTTTAAGCAGTATGTTTTAATTGACATTTTCAATTAACATAAGGTCCCTTTAACTTTTTATTTCATTCAAATTCAAAGATTTGTTTTAATACCTGATTATAACTGTTTTTATAGAATACATAGATGGTTAGGAATTGAAACCTAAAAACGACTGAAATATACATTTATGGCTAGGATTACAATCCTTTAGTCTTTTCAGTGTATGTGTAGTTTTGTTTTTTTATGTAAAGTAATATTTTGTTACCATATGTAACACCAACCTCACTCTAGCAGACAACCAAACCCATGTCAGGCATGACTTTGGGCTGTGTAGGGTTGGCTGCAGTGGCTGGGGCCTGCGGCAAAACCCTGTGTCTAATCCCTTGCAGGCAGCCAACCCCATGACACACATGACCTTTAGCCGAGTTCAGCTAGGGGCGGCCACAGACAGGGTCGTGTGCCCAACCCCCAGTGGGGGCCAGTCCTCTGTTATGCACAAGCCATGTGCAGCTTGGCAAGGTTATGTGCATGGCCTGGAACCCCAGCTCCAGGGGCATACTTGGCTGAACACAGGGAGTATAATTTTAAATTAAGCAGCGCTTTTGACTTTGTCAGTGGTTCGAAATATCAAAATATAAAAAGTAGACCTACTGAGTTTATGAAGGGGTCAGAATAGCAACATATATAAAGTCCATCTATTGTCTTTGTAAAAAAGGTAATTAGTTATAATAAATTTAAATTTCATTAATTCACACAGCTGTTTCATAAAAGTGTGTCATAAAAATGTAATAAAAGGTTTTTAAAAACTCTTTAGGTCTTTTTAACAGTTTTCAAGATACAAAGCACAGCCGTAGAACCGGCCACAAGGGGGCACTGCACTCCAACTGTATATATATATATATATTTACATTATATATCTATATATATATATATATATATATATATATATATATATATATATATATATTTATGCTCCTTGAAGGAGAGACCCATATTGCCCTGCAAAGGCTATTCAAAATTGTTTTTTCAATTTTTAGTTATGTTCTTAGAATGGGCGGAGCACCACCAAGCACTTTTTCATAACATTTTGGGGGAAGGAGGGACTGTAGCAGCTCTCCAACAACATTAGAAAAACAGTATGTCTCCTGGTTTATTAAATCCATGACCCCAGGAGAACATATCGTATTCCTCAAAAGCACTTCTAGCTGGAACTCCATGCTCTTCAGCTGGAGTTCATGGCCCTCTTACTAATACTTTTATAATTGCATTTTATAGGCTTAAAAATATCAAATGAAATACTCAGAGACATATTGATGTTATTTAAAAAATATGTCTTTGAGTCTTTCTTTTAATATTTTGTGGCCCATAAAATGCAATCATAAAAAGTAAGTTAAAACAAAGACTCAAAAATATGTTGATACTATTTTTTATTACAACTCTATTAAATTGTTTTCCTATGATTACTGTTAGTAAATGATTCATTGTGTGAATTACTGAAATATACAATTAATTTAAAAAAGTGGTGATTTGTGGGGAAAGGTGATAGATTTGCTATAGATATATATTGATATGCACTTTTTCGGTTGAGCTTGGCAGCGTGCAGTGTTGCTGCAAGGTGTGTTGTTTTCAATACAGACTTTTAACCACACCTGGTCTTGCCATTCATTCTTTCTTGTGTTTGTCTTAAATGCTTCACTTTTATTGTTGGATTGTGCTAAATGTCCCTCCTTTGTGTGCTATGTTCCCACCCAGGGAGCTTTCACTAAGAGAACATTTTTGTTGTCCATCACACTACCTCACTCTTCCTCCTATTCCAGGGTGTGTTGGCCCCTCCTCTGTGTTGGCCCCTCCTTCCTCCTTTCCTCCTTCCATCTGGTTTCGGTTCTCTCTTTAATCTGAGCCGCTATCCTTTTTCCTCGTGGCATCCCAAGCCTTGAATCAATGGTTGTGGCTTTAAAAGAAATTAGGAATGAGTGTTGTGAGTGTGATTTCTCATATATTTGTGTGTCAAGCTCACCCCAATCACATAAACTCACTACCCTCATCTTGTTCCATGACCATCCTATGAAGCATCTGCCCTGCTTTGGAAGGCAATTGGTTGATAGTAGCAGGCCCTGCTCCCTTACTGTAACAGTTGACAGCCTAGAAGTCATGGTGACTGCTGCATTTGGTATAAAATGTTCATCCATTGTGGTGACATAATTGGGTCGACAGCGAATACACTATGCACCTCCTCCCAGCGGTGCACTTGGTCATTGGGCTTTGCAAGCCTGCACATAGGAGTTGGGTCACAACAACACAGCCATAAAGTCCCCCAAGGAAGGTGAGAGTCTTAAGCATGAGTGCTGTTTGGAATGGAGCATTGCTGGGGTCCCCCCAGCAAGGTTTTGTGTGCAGGAGTTGTGACCCTTCACTTGTTGACGTTCTACCTTTCTGATTTCTTAGTCTCTCTCAAATAACATTGCCAAAGTCCCCATTGCGCAGTTCTCTCAGTGATGCTGCCCCTTGTCAGATGATTTGCTCACTCCCGATTGCCAGTTTGAGTGTGAGCACAACAGCTACCAGCACGCATTTTTGTGGTCCCAAACAATCTGATGTGCCAGGGCGTTGTCGATTTATCTTACCCTTTGCCTCAAATCTCATAATTAGTCTTTACAGATGTCTTGACACAGGGGGTTCCTAAGAATTATCCTATTTACCTCGGCGTATGGCATTAGAACGCTTCCAAATGCACTCATTGTTTCTGTGTTTCAAATGCTAATGGGTTTAATGTTACAGTTTCATTCGACTGCCTTTGGCTAGGTTCGTATAATGCAAATGCCACATAAATACATCAGGAACCCCATGTGAGTATACAGGCTTAGTGAATCTAAGCGCTTGCTGCTAAGATCTTTGCTGACCATAGCCATGAATTAGAGGATCACAAACTCACATTTCCCCCCTTTTAAAGTGGATAAAATAAGCAATATTAATACAGATAACAGTAGCACTCCATTTGTAGTGAAACAATCTACCTCAAGAGATGTATTAAATTGATTTGATAATCATTCACCAGATATATTTTACCATGAAGCAGCTTTTGTCCTAAGGTGAAACATTTATGGTTCTTTAGCAGCTTAGTTTGTTTCTTTATTTCACTAGTTTTGTGCTTATGCAAAAAAAGGATAATAATTGTAAAAGTGTCGCTGTTCATGTTTCTGTGTGAGTCAAAGTCAAACTTGAGAGTTTTTCACACAGACCACATTATGAACTTGATTATTTTAAGGTGCTTACCTGGGATCATACACTTTGGTGAAGTGGGGAAGCTTGAATTGATCCCAGGTTTTCTAGTTCTACATTTCGCAATTCAATCACCAGATAGACATCTCTTTCTCTCTCCTGTTTTACATAAAAATATTGAGGTTTTGTATTTAGCTAATAGGCTAGGATTTCAGAACCTGAATGTCAGACTGCAGCCACATGAAAGCTCTACTCATTTAAGGTTTGAGGGTCTAATGGGGGGCTGTGGCCAAGCAAGATGGCCAACAAGAAGTGTCAGCGAGTAGCTCCCTAGCACCCTGCCACAATAATCCTTAATCCTACCTGTTCCCTGCCAACATAAACTTCTGCTTTGCTGGCCAGGAGGCTGCCGGGTGGTTACATGTCCATGTTTCTTACCAATGAAATTTGTATTGTGGTGTCCTCCAGGGGCTGTTCTGAGCATTACAGTTAACATGCTATAATATTTGCAGCACAAAAGCTCACCCTATAATTCTTTGGATGGCCTGACTTTTACAAAACGTTTTTGATTATAAAGCTGTCTTTGGTGGTCCTAAGACAATGGGACCACCTTCAAACTGTTCAACACAATGTGCACTTTCTGTCTACATCATCTCAGGGTCCCTACACTAGGTTAGTGGGGATCCCAAAATAAAAATCCCTTGCACCATTCAGTGTCTTTTTAAACTCTCTTTTGGCTGGAACATTTGTTTTGCAACTGGGAGTGGTTTGTGTTTTAAGTGCCTTGTTTGTAATTATAGTCCAGTAGGCCTGCTAGTCCTTCAGTTGTATGCAGGACCACTAGAATTTTGTGGCAAGAAAAGTCCAGTTGTGCATTTATAAATCCAATAGCTTTAACTAAAGAAAATGCAAGACCAATTGCATTGTAGGTGCTTATATTTTTGTTTTGTGATTCTCGGACAAGTCTGCCTGAGCGTCTGCAGGCCCTGCAAGACTAACCTCATGCTGTGAATGGCAGAAGACAGTGCGCCGTGGAGGTAGGGTGCTTGCTGTGGGTTGGGTGCAGGCCTGGCATTTAGCCTCATGCTGTGCAAGGCAGAAAGCCATGCACAACTTGGGCTATAGTGCTCACTCGGGGTTGAGTGGAGGGCCTGGCACACTCAATCCCACCCCTCAGGCAAGCAAAAGCTGTGTCTAGTGTGGGGTTGCTGCCCGGGAGGGGTCTGACACAGAGCCTGCAGCCAATCCCATGCTCAGCTCAGCCACAGGCCATACGAGGAGCGTTATTGGCTGCCTTGAGGGGTTAGATGCAGGGCCTGGTGACAGGTCAGGTTCTGCAGCCAGCCACAAACTATATAAAGCCAAAGGCCATGCACTGTGTGGGGTAGCATTCCAATAGAAGTTCACTGAAAAAAACAAAGGTTAAAGTTATGTTATAATTAGGTATGGCAATAATTTCCTCGTTTGCTTAAAAAAAAAAAAAAAAAAAACTTAGAAATTCACTTAGAAAACAAAAGGTTAAAGGGGCATTATAGTTAGGTGAAAATGTCAGTTACAACGTACCATTTTGAATTAACAAAATCACTGAAATTCACCAGCTACAGTTAATCTCAAGTGACTATAACATATACCTTAAAGTAACTATAACTTGCCCTATTGCTCGAATTTCGTGGGGCCCATTCAAGATGACCACAGGATTCATTTGGGGTGATCTGTCAAGGGAGTGAAAAAAAAAGAAGAGTTCCCTAAGCACAAGTTTTACATGCAATAGCCATAAGGAATTTTATAAACCGCTACTGTCAAAATAGCTGAAAGGAATTTCATTACCTTTGGCAGATATTTAGATTTTTACCCAGATAGTGTGCGTTTTGTGATTTTCGTGCAACTCCATTCAGCAGTTTTTGAGAAATGAAGGTTAAAGTTTCAAATTTAGAGATATATGTACTGTTGGCCTGAAACTCAGAAAATGCAGTCCTTCTGATTGTCTTTCCATACCATGGAAATAAATGTCATAGCAGCCATTATAGGACAGTAGGACATGGTCCCTTGTTCTGAAAAGACTGTAATAATGTTATTAGGAGTCAAGAAAGAGATATCTTGACTCCCTTGGTCATGTGAATTCTAAGTCAAGAGGTTGACAAGTATGAATATACCACTGATAATACACCTTCTCTCAGGACCTTTGGACAACCCTCTCTAGTTTGGTAAAATGCTCTTGATGTTATGCAAATTTATAGTAACAGAGATTACGTGGAATTATGCAAGCAGAGTAACCCTACATTTAGTGCTATTTTCTCACTTCCATAATGAATTTGCAAATTCATTTTGTACAATGAAAATCACATTAAATTCAGCAGAACAGAAACAACAACATCCAGCAGTTGTTTGTGCTTTACTCCTATACTCTTTGGTAGGGGTGGGTAATGTATGGGGTTATTGGGTAGCTTCTATGGTTCAGAGTAGGCATGAGTGAAATTTTAATTGTGCCAGAGAAATTAGAAGTTAGCATTAGATTTCCAAAATTGCAAAATGTGGACAATAAACTCTTTATAAGTCATATCTACACTAATAGTTTAGGCAAATAAGCACAACATTTTAGTACAATTCTGTAAATAAGCTTTTTCATCTATTCCATGCTATAAAATCTGCCACAAAGCTCAGAGGTATTATTCATTCAGAACTTAAAACGTTTTCATAGGGTTTGTGGCTGCAAAATAGGTTTTTGAAATGTACTAAACCAACTTTGCAAGTATTTGCTAATCCCAAAATGGGTGTATCATCTCATTTGAAAGTTCTATTATCAATTGTTTGCAACTGCAATTGTGTCATGAGGCCCATTCGTGGACTCATATATGTATGCCTCATTTCTTAGCACTCTAGTAATTATGATGGTTCTGCTCTGCAATGTCATACATTGCACATTTATTTTGAGTCACTGTTTTGAAACACACTTTAATGTCAGTGGTTGTGCAGCCACTTTCCTAGGATTCTGTCCGCACATTCTTCGACTGCTCAGTGGGCACAAGTACCAGTTTTCTGTCCATCCAGCAATCATTCCCATGCTCCTAAAAATATAACACAGTGGCGTTTCACTGTATCAAGTTTATATTATAACCAGGTCTCTCAGGGGTTTATTTAAGAGCTCCTAGCACCATTTCAGTTAATATTATATATCAGGTCCCTCAGGGGCATATTAAAGAGCCCCTAGCGCCATTTCAATGCCACATTAGTGTCATTTGTTTACTCTAATGTGATGTTAGAAGGCCAAAAATGCTGTGCCATATTTACAAAGTGGTGCAAAGCATGCATCGTGCCACTTTGTACCCTTTGCGCTACATTATGCCTGCATCAGGCATAATGTATTCAGAGGGGGCATTCCCCTGTGAGGGGGGGAAAGAAATGATACAAGGAAATCTTAGAGATTTCCTTGCACCATTGTTTCGGCACTTTTAACGCCTGCTCAGAGCAGGCATTAAAAGGAGGCTTTAATTGCTTACAATGGGTGCTTTGCAGGATTAGCATGTGAATATTTTATGCTAATACTGCAAAACATCAGACTACTGTCAAAACTTCAGAGGCTAGTCCTCTAACTACCACCATGGTGCACCATATTTTAAATATGGTGCACTCATGGTTGATTAAGGGGTGCTAAGCGGTGCAAGAAAAGTGGTGCTGCACTGTGTGCAGTGTCACTTTTCTTAAATATGCCCCTTAGTGTTTAGCTTTAGAGGGGGGATTCTAGCAGAACTGACCCGTCTGTGGAACAGATGCCCTCCAGGGCAAGCATCCTGGGTAAACTGGATTTTCACTTCCCCATGATGACCACTTGACTATGCAGACAGAGGTAGGGGGTTCACGGCCCCCAAAGATGATTACTAATAATGGATTAGGCCATTAAATATGCATTTTGGTGACATGATTTGTGTTATACAGTTTTCTAACTGCTATTCTGCTTTTTCTAAATATTGCCAGTTGCAATACAAAAAATGTGCACTTTCATTGTGTCTGTTTAGTGCTGCTATGGATATTTATGATAATGTATGAAAAGGACTGACCTGTTTCACCACGGATCCCTGAGAGGGGGCTAGTGGGTCATGCTTTTTGGGTCACCACAATTGCTTGCCACTCTGTGAGGTTAAGAGTGCAAGCAAGACACTGTGAGCTAGCTAGGTATTTTGGCATGACAGGACTGATTTGGCAGAAGTGGCACAGCTCCTGCATTCTGAAGTGCTGTTGTCCCATGGCACAGTTCTGCAACAGCAAAATCCCTGCGACAATTGCAAATCATTGATCAGTTTCCAAAACCTCAAAGGAGGTGGTAACTGAATTACAAGAGGAAGGGTCCAAGTGGTGAATGGTGAATGGTGCCCGCAGCCTTGGCGGAAGTAGGCAGTGGTTCACTGAAGGGACTTGCGGTGCTGGAGGTCCTAATCCGCCACTGCATGCAGTGTCACCCTGGGGATTATGGCGGTTGCACCGGCCTGGCTGCACAGCTTGGGGTTGGCTGCATGTGCAGTATTGGCCATAGGGGCTGTCTGCAGCCCAGGCCCTGCAGCTAACCATGCAACGCAGTGGTTGAATTAATGTATGGTAGCTAAATATTAGTTACATTAAAGAAACCTTGGAAATTTCACTGAAAAAAAAAGATTACAGGGATGTTGTAGTCAGGAAATAGCATTACAAAATCATAAAACATCACTGAAAAAAGAATAAAGTAACATTCTCTCAAGCGGTCCTGAGGAGAGGCCGGTATAGGCGCACAGAGAGCGCCCACCTTTGATGCAAGTCTGACTATATGGGGACGCTCCCTCTCCAGGATACCAGAGGCCACTAGCCTCGAGTGTTAGGGTCCTCCCCAGGTATTCCTTGGTAAAGGTAGGCCCTTCCTTCACCCCTTTTCTAATGTGATTATTTAAGCAGCGCTCAAAAAGCATATGCAACAGGGATCCAACGCCCTGATGAATGCCCAGAGACCCTCCAGAGCTCAATTTCAAGGGCAGAAACATGTCGGCTACTTCTTTTAGATAGGTGACCTTGTGAGTCATTGCTCTCACACCGGTTCCCCAGTCCTTTTTAATCACACCACACAGAACCCTCTATTAAAATTCACCCGGGTATCTGAGTAGGTGTTTTTAATTCCCTAGCATAGCTGGATCCCTTTTCCAGAAATAAAATTAATTTACGCACTCCCTCCTGTTCTTTTAACAGTGAGGTTGAGTCCGCCCAGGTGGCACTGTCCTACCTGGGTGGGGCTAGGTGGTCATATGATGAAGCATGACACTATATAGTGTGTGAGACCACCTAGTCCGTAAAGGAAATCCCCCTTCCAGACCACACAACACACCACAGCTCACCCGCATTTCGCCTCTAGTTGAGGGTCACAAGTGGTCTAGTATCACAATTGATACACTACCGACCTACCTTCGTGATAAGAACCCCGTACTCTTATTTTGTGATTTAGTAAAGTAACATTCTAATATTAACATTAGGTGACCATTTCAGTGAATTTGACCAGTTACATATTATTTCAAGTAATTATACCTCACTTACCACACACAGTTTTCTCATCAGTACTTTTCCGGAAAAGTTGGAGTGATATTATCAATAATGTCAGAGATGTCATGACTGATGCAATATGTGGAGTAATTTGCAGTTAAGCTTTGTTTTGTTTTTTCAATGAATTTCTATTTTTTTTAATGTAAATGAATATTTTATTACCATGTGTAAAACCAACTCCCTACATTCTGGGCCATCGTCACATGGTCCCTCTCTCCAGACCAATAGTGACCCGGGGACCCTATTCCTCGTGGCCATGAGGATCCCCTCTCATAGCCATAAGGAGCCTTGGGGGTGCCATACCCGAGGTCTTTTTTTAATTAGGTAGGGTGGTGCAGGGCACGGAAACAAACACCTGGTGGAAGCATTTTTAAAGCTGAGTGGGAGAGGACATGCCTTCTCTGCCTGTAGTCCTGCAAGCAGAGAATGTATGACTGATTTCAATCTGAGGGAGCTTTAAAAATGCTCCCACCAAGTGAGATTAGACATATGTGTGAGAAAATGGGGCTTATTTCAGAGGACCCCCATCTTTTTGCCTAATTTGTCACTTTATCCCTGACTCTGATGGTGCCCTGGGCACTGCTAACCAGTCTCAGGGCCTGTGTTCTGTGTAAAATGAGTATGAAAAATAGGCTGATTATAATTGGCTATGTCAACCTACCTATAAGTCCCTAGTATATGGTAGTGCATGTAAGTCTAGCGACACTAGCAAATGTGGTGCACCCATAGGTGCACTACTGAGGTGCCCAGTTTCATTTTAAAGATACGTCTGTCTTGCTGGCTGCTTTTAAACTGAGGTTATATGCAAATTTATCTTTGGAATTAAAAGTACTTCCTAGGTATTAAACTACCATATTTTATCATATAGGTCACCCCTAAGGTGTGCCCTGGGTGCCCCCAGGTTTGGGTGAAGTGTAACTATGAGCAGGGCCTTATAAAAAATGTT
This sequence comes from Pleurodeles waltl, assembly GCF_031143425.1. Lineage (NCBI taxonomy): Eukaryota > Metazoa > Chordata > Amphibia > Caudata > Salamandridae > Pleurodeles > Pleurodeles waltl. The sequence continues at coordinate 240,670,430 of NC_090437.1, read as the reverse complement.
TTATAAGCCCTGGTGAGGAAAAATAGCCAAATTTGTTTTCCCTCATTTTAGTTGTAGGAAGTTGGCTCTGTATGCACTATTTCAAAGTAAGGAATAGTATGCACAGAGTCCAAGGGTTCCCTTTAGAGGTAAGATAGTGGCAAAAAGAGATAATACTAATGCTCTATTTTGTGGTAGTGTGGTCGAGCAGTAGGCTTCTCAAAGGAGTAGTGTTAAGCATTTGTTGTACATACACAAGCAATAAATGAGGAACACACACTCAAGATCAATTCCAGGCCAATAGATTTTTGTATAGAAAAATATCTTTTCTTAGTTTATTTTAAGAACCACAGGTTCAAAATTTACATGTAATACTTCAAATGAAAGGTATTGCAGGTAGGTACCTTAGGAACTTTGAATGAGCAAAATAGCATATACAGTTTTCACATAAGTCACATATAGCTATTTTAAAACTAGACAGTGCAATTTTTAACAGTTCCTGGGGGAGTACGAGTTTGTTAGTTTTTGCAGGTAAGTAAACCACCTACGGGGTTCAAATGTGGGTCCAAGGTAGCCATCCGTTGGGGGTTCAGAGCAACCCCAAAGTTACCACACCAGCAGCTCAGGGCCGGTCAGGTACTGAGGTCAAAGTGGTGCCCAAAACGCATAGGCTTCAATGGAGAAGGGGGTGTCCCGGTTCCAGTCTGCCAGCAGGTAAGTACCCGCGTCTTCAGAGGACAGACCTGGGGGTTTTGTAGGGCACCGGGGGGGAAACAAGTCCACACAGAAAGTACACCCTCAGCAGCACGGGGGCGGCCGGGTGCAGTGTGCAAACATGCTTCGGGTTTGTAATAGAAAGCAATGGGAGACCAAGGGGTCTATTCAGCGATACAGGCAGGCAAGGGGGGGGCTCCTCAGGGTATCCACCACCTGGGCAAGGGAGAGGGCCACCTGGGGGTTGCTCCTGCATTGGAGGTCGGATCCTTCAGGCCCTGGGGGCTGCGGGACAGAGTCTTTACCAGGCTTCGATCTTAGAAGCAGGCAGTCGCGGACAGGGGGAGCCTCGGGATTCCCTCTGCTGGCGTCGCTGTGGGGGATCAGGGGGGGCAACTCTGGCTACTCACGGTCTCGCAGTCACCGGGGAGTCCTCCCTGAAGTGTTTGTTCTCCACAAGTCGAGCCGGGGGCATCGGGTGCAGAGTGTCAAGTCTCACGCTTCCGCCGGGAAACGCAAGTTGTTTTAAAGTTGCTCCTTTGTTGCAAAGTTGCAGTCTTTGGTGAACAGAGCCGCGTCCTCGGGAGTTCTTGGTCCTTCTAGATGCAGGGCAGTCCTCTGAGGCTTCAGAGGTCGCTGGTCTCTGGGGAAAGCGTCGCTGGAGCAGTGTCTTTAGAAGTGGGGAGACAGGCCGGTAGAGCTGGGGCCAAAGCAGTTGGTGTCTCCGTCTTCTCTGCAGGGTTTTTCAGTTCAGCAGTCCTCTTCTTCTTAGGTTGCAGGAATCTGAGTTCCTAGGTTCTGAGGAGCCCCTAAATACTGAATTTAGGGGTGTGTTTAGGTCTGGGGGGTTAGTAGCCAATGGCTACTAGCCCTGAGGGTGGCTACACCCTCTTTGTGCCTCCTCCCTGAGGGGAGGGGGGCACATCCCTAATCCTATTGGGGGAATCCTCCATCTGCAAGATGGAGGATTTCTAAAAGTCAGAGTCACCTCAGCTCAGGACACCTTAGGGGCTGTCCTGACTGGCCAGTGATTCCTCCTTGTTTTTCTCATTATCTCTCCTGGACTTGCCGCCAAAAGTGGGGGCTGTGTCCAGGGGGCGGGCATCTCCACTAGCTAAGTGCCCTGGGGCATTGTAACACGAAGCCTGAGCCTTTGAGGCTCACTGCTAGGTGTTACAGTTCCTGCAGGGGGAGGTGTGAAGCACCTCCACCCAGAGCAGGCTTTTGTTTCTGTCCTCAGAGAGCACAAAGGCTCTCACCACATGGGGTCAGAAACTCGTCTCTCAGCAGCAGGCTGGCACAGATCAGTCAGTCCTGCACTGAACAATTGGGTAAAATACAGGGGGCTCTCTAAGATGCCCTCTGTGTGCATTTTTTAATAAATCCAACACTGGCATCAGTGTGGGTTTATTATTCTGAGAAGTTTCATACCAAACTTCCCAGTATTCAGTGTAGCCATTATGGAGCTGTGGAGTTCGTTTTTGACAGACTCCCAGACCATATACTCTTATGGCTACCCTGCACTTACGATGTCTAAGGTTTTTCTTAGACACTGTAGGGGCATAGTGCTCATGCACATATGCCCTCACCTGTGGTATAGTGCACCCTGCCTTAGGGCTGTAAGGCCTGCTAGAGGGGTGACTTACCTATGCCACAGGCAGCGTGAGGTTGGCATGGCACCCTGAGGGGAGTGCCATGTCGACTTAGTCGTTTTATTCCCACTAGCACACACAAGCTGGCAAGCAGTGTGTCTGTGCTGAGTGAGGGGTCCCCAGGGTGGCATAAGACATGCTGCAGCCCTTAGAGACCTTCCCTGGCATCAGGGCCCTTGGTACCAGGGGTACCAGTTACAAGGGACTTACCTGGATGCCAGGGTTGTGCCAATTGTGGAGACAATGGTACATTTTAGGTGAAAGAACACTGGTGCTGGGGCCTGGTTAGCAGGGTCCCAGCACACTTCTCAGTCAAGTCAGCATCAGTATCAGGCAAAAAGTGGGGGGTAACTGCAACAGGGAGCCATTTCTTTACACAAGCCCCCCCTCCCCAGCCCACAAGCCAGGAGACTCAGCCAAAGCTGGGAGAGTCTTCCTAGTCTGTCAGACGAGGAAGAGTAGAGGAAATAGGCTGGTTTGTTGCAGGGCATACTCTTCCTTACATCCTCCTGTTCAGGTCATTCCCTCTGGGGAACTGACCCACTTCCACAGTGATAGGACCTAGTCTGAATTGCCTCTTGTCTGTGCTTTTTATGTCTTCACCCATTCTCTCTATTTTGGGGTTAGAGGTATCCACCTCTGCTAATCTTATCTTAGCCAGGGTCACCCCTAGCTTACCCAAAGAGGTTACCCAGAGCTGGAGTAACCCCACCATGACCAACAGGGTCAGGGGGCCTAACTTGCTATTTGGCATGGGGTCAGACCACCATGCCAAGGATAGTGCAGCCATAAAGGCTAACACCCAGCAGAGGCCCCTGACAGCTGTCAGTGCCCAGAACCACACCTTTAGCTCTTCACCTACAAGGGAAGGGGCTAAGTTACAGGCTTCTTTGGGTTCAGGGTGCCTGTCTGCTGTATTAGAGTGGGGGGTTACTACATCTTGTAGTAAACACCCTTCTTCCACTCTTTCTTCTGTTAGCTGAGGAGCCACCCACACAGGCTTTACAGTTGCCTGACTAGCCAGGACTTCTTGTGGGACAGCTTGGACTTTACCAGTGCCACTTTTGGAGTTCTCCCCTACTAGAGCAGAATCTCCTTGGCTTGCCGGAACCTTGGCTAAAGGTTGTCCACCCTTCCTACACTGTTTTCTTTTCTTTTTCTTCTGGGGCCTACTTGCATTTACTGCAGAGGTAGCACCTCCAGAATCCTTGGGTGAGGGCTGGCACTGAACCAGTTCCTCTCTTGGGCTCTGACTAACCTCTGGGTAGTCATTTCCAAGGAGACAATCAAGGGGGAGGTCTGTACTGACTACCACCCTTCTCCATCTAAAAGTCCCACCCACTTCTATGGGCACAAAAGCCACAGGCCTATCAGTGACCCTGTCTGGGCTAACTCTTATTCTGGCAGTCTCACCTGGGATGTACTGGTGTGAGAACACCAGTCTGTCATGCACAATAGTGTGACTGGCACAAGTGTCTCTCAGGGCAGTGGCTGGGATTCCATTCACCAGTAGGTGGTGGAAGTGTCTACTTCCCTCTGGAATCTCCAACTCACCTGTTGGGCCCTTTTTCCAGTTGAAGGCTATGAAGACTTCCTCATCTGAGGAGTCATCCCCAATGGCTACACTGGTTACCCCAGGGATTTTGCTAGGGGGTTTGTTTTTGGGACAAGAAGTGTCCTTGGTGTGGTGCCCTGTCTGTCTACAGTTATGGCACCATGCCTTAGTGTCATCCCAGTTCTTACCCTGGTACCCACCTTTGTTTTGGGTTGTGTCTTGGGGCCCACCCACCTGGTCTGGTTTTTGGAGGCCTACAGAGGACTCTTTTTCTTTATTTCTAGTGTCACCCACTTTCTCCTGGGGAGGCTTTGTATCCCCTTTCTTTTGGTTACCCTAGTCTTGACCCAGTGGTCTGCCTTCTTTCCCAATTCAGGGGAGAAATTGGACCTAGGTCTACCAGATACTGATGCAACTTTTCATTGAAGCAGTTACTTAAAATGTGTTCTTTCATAAACAAATTATAAAGCCCAACATAGTCATGCACTTCATTTCCAGTTACCCAACCATCCAGTGTTTTCACTGAGTAGTCAACAAAATCAACCCAGGTCTGGCTCGAGGATTTTTGAGCCCCCGTGAACCTAATTCTATACTCCTCAGTGGAGAATCCAAAGCCCTCAATCAGGGTACTCTTCATGATGTCATAGGATTCTGCATCTTTTCCAGAGAGTGTGAGGAGTCTACCCCTACACTTTCCAGTGAACATTTCCCAAAGGAGAGCACCCCAGTGAGATCTGTTTACTTTTCTGGTTGCACAAGCCCTCTCAAAAGCTGTGAACCATTTGGTGATGTCATCACCATCTTCATATTTAGTTACAATCCCTTTTGGGATTTTCAACATGTCAGGAGAATCTCTGACCCTATTTATGTTGCTGCCACCATTGATGGGACCAAAACCCATCTCTTGTCTTTCCTTTTCTATGGCTAGGAGCTGTCTCTCTAAAGCCAATCTTTTGACCATCCTGGCTAACAGTAGGTCATCTTCACTGAGGCTATCCTCAGTGATTCCAGAGGTGCTGGACTCTCCTGTGAGAGAAGCAGCATCTCTGACTATCACATTTGGAGTCAGGGTTTGAGGGACCCAGTTCTCCCTAACTAGGACTGGAGGGGGGAAATTCTCCTCCACATCACTAGCTTCCCCCTCTGTGAGGGCGTCATCAGAGGGGTTGTTTTTAGCAAACTCTGCCAAGAGCTCCTGGAGCTGTTCTTTGGTAGGGTTTGATCCAGTTTTTATTTTGTTGATTCTGCAGAGAGTCCTTAACTCTGACATCCTAAGACGCAGGTAAGGTGTGAGGTTGAGCTCCACCACTGTCTCTTCTGCAGTAGACATCATGTTTCTAAAAGTTGGAATACTTTTTAAGAATCTAAAACTATCTCTAGAACTTAATTCAAACTTTTACAAAACTTTTAAACTCTAAAAGAAATGCTAACAGGGACTAACACAAGGCCCTAGCAGGACTTTTAAAAATTTAGAAAAATAGCTCAAATTTCAAAAATCAATTTCTAATGACAATTTTTGGAATTTAGTCGTGTGATCAGTTATTGGCTGAGTAGTCCAGCAAATGCAAAGTCTTGTACCTCACCGCTGATCCACCAATGTAGGAAGCTGGCTCTGTATGCACTATTTCAAAGTAAGGAATAGTATGCACAGAGTCCAAGGATTCCCCTTAGAGGTAAGATAGTGGCAAAAAGAGATAATACTAATGCTCTATTTTGTGGTAGTGTGGTCGAGCAGTAGGCTTATCAAAGGAGTAGTGTTAAGCATTTGTTGTACATACACAAGCAATAAATGAAGAACATACACTAAAAGACAATTCCAGGCCAATAGGTTTTTGTATAGAAACATATCTTTTCTTAGTTTATTTTAAGAACCACAGGTTCAAAATTTACATGTAATACTTCAAATGAAAGGTATTGCAGGTAGGTACTTTAGGAACTTTGAATTAGCAAAATAGCATATACAGTTTTCACATAAATCACATATAGCTATTTTAAAACTAGACACAGTGCAATTTTCAACAGTTCCTGGGGGGAGTAAGAGTTTGTTTTTGCAGGTAAGTAAACCACCTATGGGGTTCAAGTTTGGGTCCAAGGTAGCCCAGCGGTGGGGGTTCAAAGCAACCCCAAAGCTTCCACACCAGCAGCTCAGGGCCGGTCAGGTGCAGAGGTCAAAGTGGTGCCCAAAACGCATAGGCTTCAATGGAGAAGGGGGTGCCCTGGTTCAAGTCTGCCAGCAGGTAAGTACCCGCGTCTTCGGAGGGCAGACCAGGGGGGTTTTGTAGGGCGCCAGGGGGGACACAAGTCAACACAGAAAGTACACCCTCAGCAGCACGGGGGCGGCCGGGTGCAGTGTGCAAACACGTGTCGGGTTTGTAATAGAAAGCAATGGGAGACCAAGGGGTCTATTCAGCGATGAAGGCAGGCAAGGGGGGACTCCTGAGGGTAGCCACCACCTGGGCAAGGGAGAGGGCCACCTGGGGGTCGCTCCTGCACTGGAGGTCGGATCCTTCAGGCCCTGGGGGCTGCGGGGGCAGAGTCTTTACCAGGCGTCGGATCTTAGAAGCAGGCAGTCGCGGTCAGGGGGAGCCTCGGGATTCCCTCTGCAGGTGTTGCTGTGGGTGCTCAGGGGAGGCAACTCTGGCTACTCACGGTCTCGCAGTCGCCGGGGAGTCCTCCCTGAAGTGTTTGTTCTCCACAAGTCGAGCCGGGGGCGTCGGGTGCAGAGTGTTAAGTCTCACGCTTCTGGTGGGAAACGCAAGTTGTTTTAAAGTTGCTCCTTTGTTGCAAAGTTGCAGTCTTTGGTGAACAGAGCTGCTGTCCTCGGGAGTTCTTGGTCCTTCTAGATGCAGGGCAGTCCTCTGAGGCTTCAGAGGTCGCTGGTCCCTGGGGAAAGCGTTGCTGGAGTAGTGTCTTTAGAAGTGGAGAGACAGGCCGGTAGAGCTGGGGCCAAAGCACTTGGTGTCTCCGTCTTCTCTGCAGGGTTTTTCAGTACAGCAGTCCTCTTCTTCTTAGGTTGCAGGAATCTGAGTTCCTAGGTTCTGGGGAGCCCCTAAATACTGAATTTAGGGGTGTGTTAAGGTCTGGGGGGTTAGTAGCCAATGGCTACTAGCCCTGAGGGTGGCTACATCCTCTTTGTGTCTCCTCCCTGAGGGGAGGGGGGCACATCCCTAATCCTATTGGGGGAATCCTCCATCTGCAAGATGGAGGATTTCTAAAGGTCAGAGTCACCTCAGCTCAGGACACCTTAGGGGCTGTCCTGACTGGCCAGTGATTCCTCCTTGTTTTTCTCATTATCTCTCCTGGACTTGCCGCCAAAAGTGGGGGCTGTGTTTAGGGGGCGGGCATCTCCACTAGCTGGAGTGCCCTGGGGCATTGTAACACGAAGCCTGAGCCTTTGAGGCTCACTGCTAGGTGTTACAGTTCCTGCAGGGGGAGGTGAGAAGCACCTCCACCCAGAGCAGGCTTTTGTTTCTGTCCTCAGAGAGCACAAAGGCTCTCACCACATGGGGTCAGAAACTCGTCTCCCAGCAGCAGGCTGGCACAGACCAGTCAGTCCTGCACTGAACAATTGGGTAAAATACAGGGGGCTCTCTAAGATGCCCTCTGTGTGCATTTTTTAATAAATCCAACACTGGCATCAGTGTGGGTTTATTATTCTGAGAAGTTTCATACCAAACTTCCCAGTATTCAGTGTAGCCATTATGGAGCTGTGGAGTTCGTTTTTGACAGACTCCCAGACCATATACTCTTATGGCTACCCTGCACTTACGATGTCTAAGGTTTTTCTTAGACACTGTAGGGGCATAGTGCTCATGCACATATGCCCTCACCTGTGGTATAGTGCACCCTGCCTTAGGGCTGTAAGGCCTGCTAGAGGGGTGACTTACCTATGCCACAGGCAGCGTAAGGTTGGCATGGCACCCTGAGGGGAGTGCCATGTCGACTTAGTCGTTTTATCCCCACTAGCACACACAAGCTGGCAAGCAGTGTGTCTGTGCTGTGTGAGGGGTCCCCAGGGTGGCATAAGACATGCTGCAGCCCTTAGAGACCTTCCCTGGCATCAGGGCCCTTGGTACCAGGGGTACCAGTTACAAGGGACTTACCTGGATGCCAGGGTTGTGCCAATTGTGGAGACAATGGTACATTTTAGGTGAAAGAACACTGGTGCTGGGGCCTGGTTAGCAGGGTCCCAGCACACTTCTCAGTCAAGTCAGCATCAGTATCAGGCAAAAAGTGGGGGGTAACTGCAACAGGGAGCCATTTCTTTACACAAGCCCCCCCTCCCCAGCCCACAAGCCAGGAGACTCAGCCAAAGCTGGGAGAGTCTTCCTAGTCTGTCAGACGAGGAAGAGTAGAGGAAATAGGCTGGTTTGTTGCAGGGCATACTCTTCCTTACATCCTCCTGTTCAGGTCATTCCCTCTGGGGAACTGACCCACTTCCACAGTGATAGGACCTAGTCTGAATTGCCTCTTGTCTGTGCTTTTTATGTCTTCACCCATTCTCTCTATTTTGGGGTTAGAGGTATCCACCTCTGCTAATCTTATCTTAGCCAGGGTCACCCCTAGCTTACCCAAAGAGGTTACCCAGAGCTGGAGTAACCCCACCATGACCAACAGGGTCAGGGGGCCTAACTTGCTATTTGGCATGGGGTCAGACCACCATGCCAAGGATAGTGCAGCCATAAAGGCTAACACCCAGCAGAGGCCCCTGACAGCTGTCAGTGCCCAGAACCACACCTTTAGCTCTTCACCTACAAGGGAAGGGGCTAAGTTACAGGCTTCTTTGGGTTCAGGGTGCCTGTCTGCTGTATTAGAGTGGGGGGTTACTACATCTTGTAGTAAACACCCTTCTTCCACTCTTTCTTCTGTTAGCTGAGGAGCCACCCACACAGGCTTTACAGTTGCCTGACTAGCCAGGACTTCTTGTGGGACAGCTTGGACTTTACCAGTGCCACTTTTGGAGTTCTCCCCTACTAGAGCAGAATCTCCTTGGCTTGCCGGAACCTTGGCTAAAGGTTGTCCACCCTTCCTACACTGTTTTCTTTTCTTTTTCTTCTGGGGCCTACTTGCATTTACTGCAGAGGTAGCACCTCCAGAATCCTTGGGCGAGGGCTGGCACTGAACCAGTTCCTCTCTTGGGCTCTGACTAACCTCTGGGTAGTCATTTCCAAGGAGACAATCAAGGGGGAGGTCTGTACTGACTACCACCCTTCTCCATCTAAAAGTCCCACCCACTTCTATGGGCACAAAAGCCACAGGCCTATCAGTGACCCTGTCTGGGCTAACTCTTATTCTGGCAGTCTCACCTGGGATGTACTGGTTTGAGAACACCAGCCTGCCATGCACAATAGTGTGACTGGCACAAGTGTCTCTCAGGGCAGTGGCTGGGATTCCATTCACCAGTAGGTGGTGGAAGTGTCTACTTCCCTCTGGAATCTCCAACTCACCTGTTGGGCCCTTTTTCCAGTTGAAGGCTATGAAGACTTCCTCATCTGAGGAGTCATCCCCAATGGCTACACTGGTTACCCCAGGGATTTTGCTAGGGGGTTTGTTTTTGGGACAAGAAGTGTCCTTGGTGTGGTGCCCTGTCTGTCTACAGTTATGGCACCATGCCTTAGTGTCATCCCAGTTCTTACCCTGGTACCCACCTTTGTTTTGGGTTGTGTCTTGGGGCCCACCCACCTGGTCTGGTTTTTGGGGGCCTACAGAGGACTCTTTTTCTTTATTTCTAGTGTCACCCACTTTCTCCTGGGGAGGCTTTGTATCCCCTTTCTTTTGGTTACCCTGGTCTTGACCCAGTGGTCTGCCTTCTTTCCCAATTCTTGGGGAGAAATTGGACCTAGGTCTACCAGATACTGATGCAACTTTTCATTGAAGCAGTTACTTAAAATGTGTTCTTTCATAAACAAATGATAAAGCCCAACATAGTCATGCACTTCATTTCCAGTTACCCAACCATCCAGTGTTTTCACTGAGTAGTCAACAAAATCAACCCAGGTCTGGCTCGAGGATTTTTGAGCCCCCGTGAACCTAATTCTATACTCCTCAGTGGAGAATCCAAAGCCCTCAATCAGGGTACTCTTCATGATGTCATAGGATTCTGCATCTTTTCCAGAGAGTGTGAGGAGTCTACCCCTACACTTTCCAGTGAACATTTCCCAAAGGAGAGCACCCCAGTGAGATCTGTTTACTTTTCTGGTTGCACAAGCCCTCTCAAAAGCTGTGAACCATTTGGTGATGTCATCACCATCTTCATATTTAGTTACAATCCCTTTTGGGATTATCAACATGTCAGGAGAATCTCTGACCCTATTTATGTTGCTGCCACCATTGATGGGACCAAAACCCATCTCTTGTCTTTCCTTTTCTATGGCTAGGAGCTGTCTCTCTAAAGCCAATCTTTTGACCATCCTGGCTAACAGTAGGTCATCTTCACTGAGGCTATCCTCAGTGATTCCAGAGGTGCTGGACTCTCCTGTGAGAGAAGCAGCATCTCTGACTATCACATTTGGAGTCAGGGTTTGAGGGACCCAGTTCTCCCTAACTAGGACTGGAGGGGGGAAATTCTCCTCCACATCATTAGCTTCCCCCTCTGTGAGGGCGTCATCAGAGGGGTTGTTTTTAGCAAACTCTGCCAAGAGCTCCTGGAGCTGTTCTTTGGTAGGGTTTGATCCAGTTTTTATTTTGTTGATTCTGTAGAGAGTCCTTAACTCTGACATCCTAAGACGCAGGTAAGGTGTGAGGTTGAGCTCCACCACTGTCTCTTCTGCAGTAGACATCATGTTTCTAAAAGTTGGAATACTTTTTAAGAATCTAAAACTATCTCTAGAACTTAATTCAAACTTTTACAAAACTTTTAAACTCTAAAAGAAATGCTAACAGGGACTAACACAAGGCCCTAGCAGGACTTTTAAAAATTTAGAAAAATAGCTCAAATTTCAAAAATCAATTTCTAATGACCATTTTTGGAATTTAGTCGTGTGATCAGGTATTGGCTGAGTAGTCCAGCAAATGCAAAGTCTTGTACCCCACCGTAGATCCACCAATGTAGGAAGCTGGCTCTGTATGCACTATTTCAAAGTAAGGAATAGTATGCACAGAGTCCAAGGGTTCCCCTTAGAGGTAAGATAGTGGCAAAAAGAGATAATACTAATGCTCTATTTTGTGGTAGTGTGGTCGAGCAGTAGGCTTATCAAAGGAGTAGTGTTAAGCATTTGTTGTACATACACAAGCAATAAATGAAGAACATACACTAAAAGACAATTCCAGGCCAATAGGTTTTTGTATAGAAACATATCTTTTCTTAGTTTAGTTTAAGAACCACAGGTTAAAAATTTACATGTAATACTTCAAATGAAAGGTATTGCAGGTAGGTACTTTAGGAACTTTGAATTAGCAAAATAGCATATACAGTTTTCACATAAATCACATATAGCTATTTTAAAACTAGACACAGTGCAATTTTCAACAGTTCCTGGGGGGAGTAAGAGTTTGATTTTGCAGGTAAGTAAACCACCTACGGGGTTCAAGTTTGGGTCCAAGGTAGCCCAGCGGTGGGGGTTCAAAGCAACCCCAAAGCTTCCACACCAGCAGCTCAGGGCCGGTCAGGTGCAGAGGTCAAAGTGGTGCCCAAAACGCATAGGCTTCAATGGAGAAGGGGGTGCCCCGGTTCAAGTCTGCCAGCAGGTAAGTACCCGCGTCTTCGGAGGGCAGACCAGGGGGGTTTTGTAGGGCGCCGGGGGGGACACAAGTCCACACAGAAAGTACACCCTCAGCAGCACGGGGGCGGCCGGGTGCAGTGTGCAAACACGTGTCGGGTTTGTAATAGAAAGCAATGGGAGACCAAGGGGTCTATTCAGCGATGAAGGCAGGCAAGGGGGGACTCCTGAGGGTAGCCACCACCTGGGCAAGGGAGAGGGCCACCTGGGGGTCGCTCCTGCACTGGAGGTCGGATCCTTCAGGCCCTGGGGTCTGCGGGGGCAGAGTCTTTACCAGGCGTCGGATCTTAGAAGCAGGCAGTCGCGGTCAGGGGGAGCCTCGGGATTCCCTCTGCAGGTGTTGCTGTGGGTGCTCAGGGGAGGCAACTCTGGCTACTCACGGTCTCGCAGTCGCCGGGGAGTCCTCCCTGAAGTGTTTGTTCTCCACAAGTCGAGCCGGGGGCGTCGGGTGCAGAGTGTCAAGTCTCACGCTTCTGGTGGGAAACGCAAGTTGTTTTAAAGTTGCTCCTTTGTTGCAAAGTTGCAGTCTTTGGTGAACAGAGCTGCTGTCCTCGGGAGTTCTTGGTCCTTCTAGATGCAGGGCAGTCCTCTGAGGCTTCAGAGGTCGCTGGTCCCTGGGGAAAGCGTTGCTGGAGTAGTGTCTTTAGAAGTGGGGAGACAGGCCGGTAGAGCTGGGGCCAAAGCAGTTGGTGTCTCCGTCTTCTCTGCAGGGTTTTTCAGTACAGCAGTCCTCTTCTTCTTAGGTTGCAGGAATCTGAGTTCCTAGGTTCTGGGGAGCCCCTAAATACTGAATTTAGGGGTGTGTTAAGGTCTGGGGGGTTAGTAGCCAATGGCTACTAGCCCTGAGGGTGGCTACATCCTCTTTGTGTCTCCTCCCTGAGGGAAGGGGGGCACATCCCTAATCCTATTGGGGGAATCCTCCATCTGCAAGATGGAGAATTTCAAAAATTCAGAGTCACCTTAGCTCAGGACACCTTAGGGGCTGTCCTGACTGGCCAGTGTCTCCTCCTTGTTTTTCTCATTATCTCTCCTGGACTTGCCACCAAAAGTGGGGGCTGTGTCCAGGGGGCGGGCATCTCCACTAGCTGGAGTGCCCCGGGGGCATTGTAACACGAAGCCTGAGCCTTTGAGGCTCACTGCTAGGTGTTACAGTTCCTGCAGGGGGGAGGTGTGAAGCACCTTCACCCAGAGCAGGCTTTTGTTTCTGTCCTCAGAGAGCACAAAGGCCCTCACCACATGGGGTCAGAAACTCGTCTCTCAGCAGCAGGCTGGCACAGACCAGTCAGTCCTGCACTGAACAATTGAGTAAAATACAGGGGCCTCTCTAAGATGCCCGCTGTGTGCATTTCTTCATAAATCCAACAATGGCATCAGTGTGGGTTTATTATTCTGAAAAGTTTGATACCAAACTTCCCAGTATTCAGTGTAGCCATTATGGAGCTGTGGAGTTCGTTTTTGACAGTCTCCCAGACCATATACTCTTATGGCTACCCTGCACTTACAATGTCTAAGGTTTTGCTTAGACACTGTAGGGTCATAGTGCTCATGCACATATGCCCTCACCTGTGGTATAGTGCACCCTGCCTTAGGGCTGTAAGGCCTGCTAGAGGGGTGACTTACCTATGCCACAGGCAGTGTGAGGTTGGCATGGCACCCTGAGGGGAGTGCCATGTCGACTTAGTCGTTTTATCCCCACTAGCACACACAAGCTGGCAAGCAGTGTGTCTGTGCTGAGTGAGGGGTCCCCAGGGTGGCATTATGCATGCTGCAGCCCTTAGAGACCTTCCCTGGCATCAGGGCCCTTGGTACCAAGGGTACCAGTTACAAGGGACTTACCTGGATGCCAGGGTTGTGCCAATTGTGGAGACAATGGTACATTTTAGGTGAAAGAACACTGGTGCTGGGGCCTGGTTAGCTGGTTCCCAGCACACTTCTCAGTCAAGTCAGCATCAGTATCAGGCAAAAAGTGGGGGGTAACTGCAACAGGGAGCCATTTCTTTACAGTAGTGAATAGGCTCCATAGGCTAATATGAGGGGACAGACAACCAGGTGCCCTCTTCATTAGATTATAAGAGGGCGGGTGACGGATGTGTTAATGATTTTTAGCCACACCAGTGGATGGCCTCAGCCAGACCTAACCTCAGAAATTCAGTGTCTGCCATTTTGGATTTTGAAGGAATGTTGCTACATGAGATTATTTTTGCCACACTTCCACTTTGCCTGCCTGTGCCTGCCTGTGACATTTGCCCCCCCATCTTTCTACCCTAGGAGCAAGAATATATATGCCAGAACTGCACCCACACCTTACACCTTAAATCCCCACAAGGAAGAACATCAGAAGAAGAAGGGCTGCCCTGCTGGACTCCTGACCTGAACCTGCACACTGTACACTGAAGGACTACACCAGCTGCACACTTGACCTTCACCACTAAAAGGATTTTACCTGTCTTCAACTGGTTCAAGAAGTTTGTCCCTGCTTGCTACGGGTGTACAATGGCTAATCAGAGTCCCCTATATGAAAATCTGAAGGAACTGACCAGCTGACCAGTGGGTAGTGGTCATTTTTGGATTTGAGCCAGGTGCATTTTGGGAGTTCGAGTCCTAACCCTCAAGGAGCAACTTGGAGCTTCTGGAACTTTTGGTGATCTGTGGGCTCCTAACAAACCTTTAAAGACCTTCTGGAAGAAGATCCAGAAGTTTAGAGAAGTTTGGAGAACTTTTGGAAGAAAACTCCATAAAGAGACCGGCCTGCTGTGGTTAGTCAAGCCATCTTACCTCTACCTTGACCTGGCTGACTTGAAGGTTCGTCCCCTGAAAGTGTCTGGAGCCCCAGACTTCCAGGATTTCACTGGGGGTGCCTGCAAAGGTAATCTGATGACCTTGCATCAAAATCGGCTTGTGAGATGGGTCAACCACGTCTGAAGGAAAAAGCTCCAAAAAAGTGACAAAGGCCACATGTAAAAAGTTGACTTGTACTTCCCACACATCATATCCGAGGAGGGCTCCAGAGACATCAGATTAAAATGTAACTTTGTCCCAAAATAAGATTTTCATCCTGAAAAATCGTCTAAATCCGAAGGTAGAATTCTTCACCGAAGTCTCCTGTGACGTCTATTCGAAGAGGGCTCTAAGAAGGTCGGATCGGATTGGTGACTTTGGGCCATATTTATACTTTTTGATGCAAAACTGCGCCAACGCAGTTTTGCGTCAAAAAAATTAGCGCTGGCTAACGCCATTCTGAAGCACCATGCGGGCGCCGTATTTATTCAATGACGTTAGCCGCCGGCGCTGCCTGGTGTGCGTGAAAAAAAATGACGTACACCAGGCAGCGCCGGCGTAGGGGGATATGGAGCTTGGGCGCCAAAAAATGGGGCAAGTCCGGCTGAGGCAAATTTTTCGCCTCAACCCGATTTGCGCCATTTTTTTCGACTCCCAACCCCCATTGAAATGACTCCTGTCTTAGCAAAGACAGGAGTCATGCCCCCTTGCCCAATGGCCATGCCCAGGGGACTTTTGTCCCCTGGGCATGGTCATTGGGCATAGTGGCATGTAGGGGGGCACAAATCAGGCCCCCCTATGCCACAAAAAAATAAAAATAAAAACTTACCTGAACTTACCTTAATGTCCCTGGGATGGGTCCCTCCAGCCTTGGGTGTCCTCCTGGGGTGGGCAAGGGTGGCAGGAGGTGTCCCTGGGGGCATGGGAGGGCACCTCTGGGCTCCTTCCGAGCCCACAGGTCCCTTAACGCCTGCCCTGACCAGGCGCTAAAAACGGCGCAAAAGCGGCTGGACGTCATTTTTTTTGACCCACCCACTCCCGGGCGTGAGTTTTGCCTGGGAGTGTAAATACGGCGCACATGCCTCGGAGTCAATTTTTTAGACGGGAACGCCTACCTTGCATATCATTAACGCAAAGTAGGTGTCCACGCTAAAAAATGACGCAAACTCCATGGACTTTGGCGCTAGACGCGTCTAACGCCAAAGTATAAATATGGAGTTAGTTTTGCGTCGGAATTGCGTAAAAAAAAAAACACGCAATTCCAGCGCAAACAGAGTATAAATATGCCCCTTTGTCTGGCTAAGGAAAAACTTCAAGAAAAAGGCCCAGATATAAGATGGCCTAGCGCCATTCCAGCACCACATTAGTGTCATTTTCTTACAGTAGTGTGGCATTGATAGCCAAAAACTGTGCAATATATTTACAAAGAGATGCCTCTGGGTGCTTCAAAGGATTAGCGTCAACATTTTTTATACTAATCCTGCAAAGCGCCCGGACTAGCGTAAAAAATTATGAGGGTAGTATACCTGCCTACCGCCATGGTGCACTGTATACTAAATACGTCTTACACATTGTGGTATTAAGGGGGTGCTAAGGGGAGCAAGAAAAGTGGTGCTGCACTAGGTGCAGTAACACTTTTTATAAATCTGCCCCTACGTCCGAAGGTGAACTTTTGACAGAGGTCGCCGGCTTGCTGTACCCGAGCATGGCTCCTTCGTGGTCGGCCTCCAACTTTGACTTTGCCTCGCTCTAGTGCGACCAGATGACCAAATTGACGATTTTAGTTTCTATGCGCTAAAATGATTAATTCTTCAAAAATACATTTCTCCGGTACCCCTTATCCGATTTTAATCATTTTGGTGTAATTTAAAGATGAAAATACAATCTCTTTTTATAAATTGGTGTAGGATTTTTATTGTGTTTTGTGTTTTACTTATTTACTGTTTTGTGATTTTTAAATGCTTTACACACTTTTCTCCTAAGTCAATCCAAGCTACCAAGTGCTAAGCTGGGTTTAATTTATTGAGACCTAACCGTACGTAAATGGAGTTTAGTGGCCGATTGGTAAGGGTAGATACTTACCTGCCTTTACTAATAATCAACTTAACAACAATATGTTTCCCTGGCTGCACTCCTGCGGGCAGGAAAAGTACATTGTACCGGGTTGGCCTCCCTGGTTTGCAGTAATTGAACCAGACCTGCCTTTTAAGGGTGCATACACTCCATTTTCATTTTAGATTGGCCACAGGGAGGGTGTCCCCAGGGCATATTAAGGCTCTGGAAGTGGAGCTGCATGCCGCTTCCTTATTAATTTTAAATCGGACCCCAGGAAATAGGTCTCTCTGGCCTATTTAGGTGGGAGAGAGAGTGGGGCTCATGCACCTTCACCTTCACCTTTTTCATGATGCTTCTCCAGTGGAAGGGGTTCCAGGTACCTATTGAAGCTCTGGAACAGGACTGTGCATCCTCTCCTCTTTTTATGCTGTCTGCCCTAGTGGGAGGGGTCCCTGAAGTGTCAGGGAGGGGGCTGTATACCACACTCCCCTTTTCATTAACATTCAGCCCTGAGATTGTGAGATTGTGAGTTCTTGAGACCTGTAGTGGATTGGGCAGGGGGCTAGTGTTCCCCTTCCCCTTTTTTTATGTTGGCCCTGGGGTATGGTGTCACTTGCTCCCCTTCTCAAAATAAGTTTTTCTGCCACTTCATTAGGCTGTGGTTTACCCCAGGGGAGGTTTTGTTGCTGTGACTCCCCCCACCAGGTCTAGAGGCTCAAGGTATACCATCTACCTTATTAAAAGTGCACCAGGATATAAAGCACTTCTAATAAGGTAGACAGGAAATCCACCACGTTTGCTCTGATTCAAGTCTGACTTCTAATTCAGGAAGCACAGCCAAGCAACTTATGAGCACTGCTAAGTTTAGTGCTCTCACCTTTACATTTAAAGTGGACCTTCTGGTCAAACATAGCAGAGGAATGCTCCAGAACTGTAAGGATAGTCATTTGAATTTTCATGTAGGTCCTCTTTATAAGCTCCTGTTAATTATACAGAGAGATACTGGGGCCTGAAAAAATTATTCTGGCGGGGGTCTAGCCATGAGTTTACAGGGATTATGAATTAGTTTTCCTTGGACTGAATAATAAGTTTCACAGAATTTTGGGTCCAGCTCTGCATGTTTTGTCACCCTTCCAAAAGAAATAATGGTCCCATATCACACACATTCACTACCTGCTTCGGCAGGTGGTAGATGTTGCAGAAGATTTTTTCTTGACCCTACTGGGTATAGAAGTGGGAATAGTGAGGTGGATAGAGTTTCTTTTACTTTAACTGGGGAGAGCTTTTTCTGCTTAATGTTAGACATGTTCACTCTCTTGTCAAACTCTTATTGTTGATGCAATTTGTCTTTTTGACTTCAGGATCTCACAATGAAATCTGTTATTTCGTCGGATCCTCTGCTCCATGAAATATACAACATTTCTTAGCATTTATTTGCTCAAAAACTACAAGGCGGGTTTACACCAAATCACAAACAGCAAGCTCTCTCGACCAATATTTAGCTTTTTGCCAAATTTGATATAAATCTGTTCAGAAGGTTTTTTCAGCTTCGCTGTTCAATATTGCTTTGAAAAAAATGATTGAAGGAAAATGTGTTTTGAGACCACCCTTTTCACAGCCCCTGACTGATGCATCCTCTTGAATTGTTCCAATAAGGCACTTTGAAAAAGGGACTTTTTTAACTGAAAATTTTAGGCAGCTAACATTATTAGGATAAAAATAAAATTAGCATATTAATTCAAACATCAAAAGCATACAAAATAATACACAATTTTACCCATAATTGCATTGTACTAAAGTTGCCAATAAACTTCCACATTTTTAGATTTCGTAAAGGGGCCCCTGGGCATGGCCAGTAGACCCAGTACAAAGCAGGTAGACCCATGTAAGAGGCCTCCAATGGCACAGAAAAAAATAAATTCAGTACTTACCTATACTTACCCAGGATGGGATCCCCCATCCTTTAGCGTCCCTCTTTTGTTGGTGGGGTGTTCCTGGGGCTAAGGGTGGGCACCTGTGGGACCATTCCATGGTGTTTAGCCATGGAAATAGGTCCAGAGGTCCCCTAATGCCTGAAGCTTTACGGTGGCCTTGTGTGGCTTCATAAATCTGCTTTAGGAGTCAGGTTGCTCTTTCACCACATTATGTGGTGCAAGAGTTAATCAAACAGGGTGGTAAATATGGTTTTTAGGGTCAGATTTACAAGGCACTTCTGCCCCTTAGCTCCACATTGATGGCAACATTTTTGCCGCAAATCTGACACTAATGGGACACTACCATAGCGCCATATTTACAAGGTGATACCACCTTGTAAACCCTTTGTGCCACATCATGCATAATATATGCATGATGTATGCAAAGGGGGCGTTCCCTCATTAGGGAGTCACAAAAATGTTGCTAAAAATGGCGCAATGGAATCTAGAAGATTCCATTGCGTGATTTCTAGTGTCATTTTTAACACCTGCTTGAAGCAGGCGTTAAAATGAGGCTCCCATTGAGTTCAATGGGCCTCTTAACACTGAACTGGATTAGCGTCATTGTTTTACGCTAATCCAGTATAGCATTACAATAGCATAATAAAATGACTTTTTTGCCCTAACATGCCCTGTGGTGTGCCACATTGCAAATACGGTGCTACCATAGTGGCGTTAGGGCCTTTAGTACCTAGGAAACTCCTGTGGAAATTAATAAGACAATATGCTATTCAAGAAGATCTTTTATACATCTTGATTCAATTACACACAGACACTTACGCACAAGTTAGATTGAGCAGCCAAGGAGAATTGACCAACAGAATCCCCATTAAATGTGGGGCTACACAAGGGAGCATGTTGGCTCCCACATGGTTTTGCTTGTATATTAATGTGGTGGTGAGGTATATAAATAACTTCTCAGTGTGATGCCCCAAATTAGAAAATGTCAGCACCCCAGTACTGCAGTTTGCTGACAATAATCTGCTCTTGTCATGCACCCCATGGGGCTACAGGCACACTCAAAAGGTTTTTCAGATTTTGCAAGAGTAGGGGACTCAAACAAATCCAATTGACCTGCATTGTGCATTTAAAAACAAAATGGAGGTGAATGCTGTGCAAATTGAGAGGGCCAAGAGACTTGGCTGTTCAGGAGTCAGGATCTCTGACAAACTCTGACTGGAAGTGTAGGAACATAGCCTCTTTCTAGCATGGTTACCCCCGCTTTTGGCCTGTTTGTGAGTGTGTGTCAGTGTGTTTTTACTGTTACACTGGGATCCTGCTAGCCATGATCCCAGTGCTCACAGATAAAAACCTATATATCAGTGTGTTTTGCTGGTCTCACTGGTATCCTGCTAGCCAGGACCCCAGTGCTCATAGTCTGTGGCCTAATGTGTATGCCTGTGTAGTGCCTATGTCACTGAGGCTCTGCTAATCCGAACCTGAGTGCTTATGCTCTCTCTGCTTTTAAATTTGTCACTGTAGGCCAGAGACTTCATTTACCAATTTCAATTGGCACACTGGACCCCCCTTATAAATCCCTAGTATATGGTACCTGGGTACCCAGGCCATTGGGGTTCCAGGAGATCCATATGGGCTGCAGCATTTCTTTTGTCACCCATAGGGAGCTCAGACAAACCCTTGCACAGGCCTGTCATTGCAGCCTGCGTGAAATAACACACACGTTATTTCACAGCCATTGTCACTGCACTTAAGTAACTTATAAGTCTCCTAAATGTCTAACCTTCACTTGCTGAAGGTTAGGTGCAAAGGCACCAAGTGTGAGGGCACCCTTGCATTAGCAAAGGTGCCCCCACATAGTTCAGGGCCATTTCCCCAAACTTTGTGATTGCGGGGACACCATTACACATGTGCACTACATATAGGTCAATACCTCTATGTAGCTTCATAATGGTAACTCTGAATATGGCCATGTAACATGTCTAAGATCATGGAATTGTCCCCCGATTCCAAATCTGGTATTGGGGAGCCAATTCCATGCATCCCGGGGGCTCCACCATGGACCCCTAGTACTGCCAAACCAGCTCTCTGAGGCTTGCACTGCAGCTACAGCTGATGCCACCTCACAGACAGGGTTCTGCCCTCCTGGGGTCGGGGCAGCCCAGTCCCAGGAAGGCAGAACAAAGCATATACTCAGAGAGCAGGGTGTTACACACTCTCCCTTTGGAAATAGGTGTTACAGGCTGCGGGGGGGATAGCCTCACCCAGCCTCTAGGAATGCTTTGAAGGGCACAGATGGTGCTCTACTTGCATAAACCAGTCTACACCAATTCAGGGACCCCTTCTCCCCTGCTCTGGCAGGAAACTGGACAAAGGAAAGGGGAGTGACCACTCTTCTGTCCATCACCACCCCCTGAGTGGTGCCCAGAGCTCCTCCAGTGTGTCCCAGACTTCAGCCATCTTGCTTTGCAAGGTGTGGGGGCACTCTGGAGGGCTCTGATAGGTCCATTCCTGATAAGGTAGCCAATCCCCCTCTCAGGGCTATTTAGGGTCTCTTCTGTGGGTTCTCTGCAGATTCTACTTGCAAGTTTCCTTCAGGAATCCTCTGAAACAACTTCAGACTCTTCTGACCTCGAATCAACTGTAGCCTGCTCCAAGAAACGCTGTAACTGCAACAAAGTGTCTACAAGAGACACTTTTCTTCAGCAACCTCAGCTCCAAGTCAGCAACTGCAACAGTTTCCATGATGTGCAGTGCATGCTCTGGGGACTCCCTGTCTTCCTCCTGCACCAGAAGGACTGAAGAAATCTCCTGTGGAGTGACAGAGTCAATCCCCTGCTCCAAGCAGGCCCCTTCCAAGGTGACGACCTATAACCTGAGACTCCTCTCACGGCAATGAGCGTGCTCCTAAGGACCCAGAGGGTGGACATTATCGACATAGTCTGTCCTGAGGTCCTGCTGATGCAATTTGGAGGAGGTAAGATCTTGCCTTCCCTGAGAACGATGATACCCCTGTGTGTTGTGTCTTCCTCGATTCCTGAGGCCCTGTGCACTCTTTCCAAAATTCCTTCATGCACAGACTGGCCCAGGTCCCCAGCACTCCACCATGTGATGCTCAACTGGCTGAGTTGCTCTCCAGCGGTGTGAGAACTTCTTTTGTTTTGCTGCATCAACTGTGTTTTGCACCTCTTGGAACCCAGATCCTGTGGCTTCTAGGGGTGCTGGATGGCATCCTGAGGGCTCTCTAAAGTGCTGAGAGACCCCTCTTCATCCTCACACACAGTAGAGGCCCCCAGGTCCTTTCTACGTCCATCCAGTACCATTTTGATGAAAAACACACTTTTTCTGTAGCCAAGGCTTGTTGGCACTTTCCAACACAAAATCTCATCTGCAACAATCTTCCCGCCATGCATCATTCAGAAATCCACTGGCATCTTCCTACGGTGCATTTCTGCTGTCTTCAACTCACCTGGGACTCTTCTTTTGACCCTCTTCTGGTTTGGCTGGTGCTCCAGCCCTTCCTGGAACTCTTTCGACTTCTGGACTTGGCCCCTTTCCTTTGCAGGTCTTCAGGTCCAATAATCCAGCAGTTGTTCTTTGCAGTCTTGGTTGGCTACTGCAAAATCTCACAAAAGAGGTGTACCTTACTCTTGCTTTTCTGGGTTCTGGGGTGGAGTAATTTACTTACATTTACTGTATTCTTACTCTCCCAGAAATTTTGCACACTCTACACTTGTGTAGGAGGGAATTTATGATTCACTTTCCACTTTTTTAGTATATGGTTTGTGTTGCCCCTAGACCTATTTTCTCCCTTTGCGTTCTATAGGATTTCCTACTGTTTGCATTGTTCTATGACTATTTACTTGTCTAATTTTGGTGTCTAGTGTATATATTTTGTTTATTACTTACCTCCAGACGGAGTATTGTCTCTAAGATATTTTTGGTACTGTGTAATAAATACCTTTATTTTTGGTAACACTGAGTATTGTCTTTAATTGTGTAGAAGTACTGTGTAACTGTAAGTGGTATTGCATGAGCTTTGTATGTCTCATAGTTCAGCCTAAGCTGCTCTGCTATAGCTACCTCTATCAGCCTAAGCTGCTAGAACACTACTACTTCACTAATAAGGGATAACTGGACCTGGTATAAGGTGTAAGTACACAAGGTACCCACTACAAACTAGGCCAGCCTCCCACCGGAAGTCCCAATTTGATAAAAGTAAATCCACTCTAGCATAGATCAGTAGCCACCCTGACAAAGTATGAACAAAAATTGCATAGGGCAGTCTCCCCATTCCTTGAGGCGTATAGAGTAGTAGCCATGGGCGGAGCTTTGTACTGGGCTGAACTATGGAGCTATGGGGATGCCAGTCAGATAATCTGAATAGATAAAAATAGGGCGATTTAAAAGGCGCTTGTGCCGCCGTTGCATAATTTTATTTTTCTCATTGGCGGTGCATTCTCTGCTCCATTTTGCCGCATATTTCCAAAATGAACCATTAGGCCCAATACATGAGTTTTTGATGGCCTGCATAAAAAAAAAAAAAAAAACTACACAGTCTTTAATGTATGCAGGGTAGGCATTTCCTTGTAAAAACACACTTACAACTGACCCAATGATATTTACAAGTTTTTCAATGTGTGACACATGTTTGAGATGCATCCCACTAAGCCTGGAATGCGTCAAAGTTCCTATGCCTCTTTACTCAGGTGTAGGAACTGAGGCACTAGCTTTGTAACAGGGATCTGACCGTTTGAAGTCACTTTACACACAGGAATATGTTTGTATTTTAAATGCCCTCTCCTAATAGTGGGTCTACACAGGTGACAATGAAGTTGTAGCACCCTGTGACGAACTTGGAATCATGGCACCTATGATATCATCATCCACTGAGCAAAGGCTATGTGACATGTACTTCCTGTAAGGGACAGGCCAGAATTATCTCTTCTCCATGGAGGAATGAGTCCCAAAGTCCAGGCCAGCGCACTCCGAAGGACAACAGGTAAGTACATACATAAGGTAGGTAATACATGTATTGTCAATTAACATTACAACATATACTTGCATTCACTCACTATGTCAAACCTAGTCAGTTCTCTACATACACATTAGTAGTCTATGCCCTCTGTAATGTGACACGTAGCCATACTGGATACATTACATGTTAGAACTGATGCATAGCCTCTGATTTCTAATATAATTCTGAAGTTGCATCGTTTTTTAGGCCAACTTCAGTAATGGGCCATTTTGGGGCTGATGCATTGCTGCAGAGTTCCTTATTTCTGATGCATACTTACGCCATGGTGCCTCTAATGTAAGTCTGACTCATCCAAGGTGTTGCAGCCTGTCTTGCCACAGCGTATGAATTTTTGATGCATCACTACCACAATGCAGCAATGTATCAATCCTTGTAAATGAAGCCCTCATTTTCTAGGATCTATAATTAACCTTCTGAATAGTACACATCTGTTACAAATAAGGTGGGACTTGAATAGTCAAAGAATAGAACATATTGCTCACCTAAGACTTTAAAATTATTGAGTCAGATTATGGGTTACCTTGGAGCAGGGCCCATATACAATGGCACTTAAGAATCCAATTGTAATATATTGAAATTGCTCCTGGTCCTGGCTAAAGGCTACAAAAGAGCTCTGTGGTAAGTAAAATAGAAAGGGCGTATGGAAAGAAGTAACAAATCTGAGAAGAAATGCTGTCACTTAGATTAAGGGGCTTATTTATAAACCCTTTGCACCACCAAAACCTCACTTTTAATGGCTATCCAGCGGTGCAAACTACAGGGCCATAGCTACAAGGTCACCTAAAGCCACCCTGTGCAGCTTTTCATAGCTGTGTAGATATGGAGTGAGGCAAAGCAGCTCAATTCACTGCATTGTCTCATACTGCGATAGGGAGGTGTGCCATGGGTGTTACGTTGGGTGTTCCCATGTGACACCAATGGCATTTACAACACATTGTAAACTTGAGAATGAGTTAAAACCTACACCTCCCCAGGGAAGGCATAAGGGAGGCGCAGCAACGATAAATAACATTCTGCAACACACATAGCAAGAGGAAATCACCTCCACTGATTGTTGTTGTGCAGGAAGGTGTCCCTTCCTGCAAAACAACAATCTTCCTTACAATGCGGTCACCCTTGCATCGTGCTCTATAGGGCCATAATAGTTTATATTGGGAGCACTTTCTTTCATAAGCATGGTGTGATTCACACCCAGATGGTATGGCCGATGGTAGATGGTATAGTATGTGCGTGTCCCTCTTGCGGAGGGACCATGCGAACAGAATATCATGTATCTATTTTTCTATTTTCTATTTTTCTGCCCCATGTACTACTTATCACATTCTAAGTGAATCATCCCACGCTGACATTTGAGCATTAGACATTGTCCTGATGCTCTGTGATTACTAAATTATGATACAATTGAACTGATAGCTTTCACATTATCAAGGTTCCTAAACTGGGCATGGCACATAAGGGCTAGAACCCTCAAGTAATATGCCTCCAATTTCCATATGCATATTTAAAATGATGGAGGCTACAACATAGGGAATTTGAAGGCCCCGGCAGAAGCATCACATTTAGGTTCTTGAAAAAACAACAAGGTGATGAATAGAACCCTTGAATTAGTCTCAGCCACGGGCAATCGATGAAGCAGCATCCTAAATCATCTTTTCTGCCCACCATGCCCCCCAGTTTGCAGCCATATGCAATTCAGTTTTAACTCTGGTCTTCCTTGGATCAGTGAAGCCCAAACTGCCAGACAAGGTCCTAACTAGAGAGAAAACAAGCATCATGGGATCAGGTTTGGTGTAAAAGCCCTCATCAGCTGGGCTACCTTGAATCCAATGGCACTGGGAGCCCAGGACCCATGTCTGGGCATATCCAGCATATTTAGAGCAGCAAATGCAAAAATAATACGGTGATGGATGGAATGCTTGAATTAATCCCAGTCACTAGCAATCACTCGGGCTGCATCCCAGTCCATCCTTCTTTCACCCAGCATGTCACCCCAGTTTCAACCAAACCACATGCAAATCAGTCTTGACCCTGCTCCCCAAGGAAACAGTCTAGCCCAAACTACCAGGCTATATCCTCCATGGAACGAAAGCAAGCATCCTGAGACCAGTTTCGGGGTGTCACCACTCATCAGCCGGGGTAGCTTGAATCCAGTGGCCAAGTGAGTCCCAGACCCATATGTGGGCATACCTGCTGCACTTATGGGCATATTTAAGAGCCACTAGCACCACCAGAGCATCACATTTTGAGACACTCTGGTGGCACTATGCCCTGTACCATATTCACAAAGTGGCATTAAGCCATTTTTGTGGTTTAACGCCACCTTGAAAATGCGGCCCCTTCACAAGCAGCACTTTGCGGGGAAGGGGTGGTCGCTTTGGGTGTTGCTGTGGAAGTGCATCAACAACACCCATCACATTTTGATGCTGCCATGGATTTATGGGTTTTCGTGAGCCTGAGGTAGCGCAAAAATTCAACGCTACCCCAGGGTTGGCATTAGCATTGCACAATGTGGAGGAATACTTTTATTTCTCCTAGTTTTTTGTCTTTCTATGCATGCATTTTGCAGCACACATAGAAAGAACAAATCACTATTTAAGGTTGTTTTGTGTAGGAAGGTGTCTTCCTGCCCAAAAACAATCTCTCCCTAAATGCAGCCATCCTTGCACCAAGACACTCCCCTTTCTTACGAGGCCTTCCTGAAAGTGTTTCCTGGCCCCCGGTCGCAGCTGTGCTGCGATCGGGGGCCAGGAAACACTTTCAGGTTTCCTGGCTCCCCCGATCGCAGCACAGCTGCGATCGGGGGGTCAGGAAACATTTTGAAAAGGCCTCGTAAGAAAGGGGAGACTCTCCCCTTTCTTACGAGGCCTTCTGAAACTGTTTCTGGCCCCCGATCGCAGCACAGCTGCGATCGGGGGCCAGGAAACACTTTCAGGAAGGCCTCGTAAGAAAGGGGAGACACTCCCCTTTCTTACGAGGCCTTCCTGAAAGTGTTTCCTGGCCCCCGGTCGCAGCTGTGCTGCGATCGGGGGCCAGGAAACACTTTCAGGTTTCCTGGCTCCCCCGATCGCAGCACAGCTGCGATCGGGGGGTCAGGAAACATTTTGAAAAGGCCTCGTAAGAAAGGGGAGCGTCTCCCCTTTCTTACGAGGCCTTCTGAAACGGTTTCCTGGCCCCCGATCGCAGCACAGCTGCGATCGGGGGCCAGGAAACCCCACTAGACACCAGGGATTTCACTTTTGGGGGGCGGCCCCCCCCGGAAAACGGGCCGCCCCCCCGGCATAATTTTCTTTAAAAAAAAAAAAGGTAGGTGCCCCCAGGGGATTTTTTTTTTTTCAAAAAAAAAAAAAAAAAATGAAATGACAGGGGGTCACCCGTGGGCAGGGTGACCCCCTGTGGGGGCAATTTTTTTTTTAGATGTTGTAGGGTTTCCCTGGGGGCCATTTTGGCCCCCAATAAAACCATACAACAACTAAAAAAAAATATATGTATATATCTATATATATATATCTATGTAGATAGATATATCTAGGTACATGGATATATCTATAGATATATCTTTGTAGATATATATTTATATATATATATATATATATATATATAGGTAGATCTGTATCAAAGAGATTTATAAAGCGCGCTACTCACCTGTGAGGGTCTCAAGGCGCTGGGGGGGGACGGGGGGAGGGAAAGGGGCTAGGAGGTTCACTGTTCAAAAAGCCAGGTTTTGAGGCCCTTCCTGAAAAGAAGTAGGTTTTGGGTCTTGCGAATGTGGGTTGTGAGTGCGTTCCATGTTTTGGGTGCAATGTAGGAGAAGGATCTGCCCCCGGTGGTGGTGTGTTTGATGCGGGGGACAGAGGCGAGAGAGAGGTCAGCTGAACGGACGTTTCGTGTGGGGGTGTGGAAGGTGACTCTCGTTGAGGTAGGCAGGGCCTGTGTTGTGGAGTGATTTGTGTGTGAGGATGAGGATCTTGTACGTGATCCTTTTGTCAATGGGGAGCCAGTGGAGGGATTTGAGGTGTGGAGAGATGTGTTCGTGTCGGTGGAGGTCGAGGATGAGTCGTGCTGCTGAGTTCTGGATGCGTGTAGTTTGCACTTGAGTTTTAGAGTGGTGCCGGCGTAGAGGGCGTTTCTGTAATCAAGCCTGCTGCTGATGAGTGCGTGAGTGACAGTTTTTCTGGTCTCTGTGGGGATCCATTTGAATGTTTTTCAGTATACAGAGTTTGTTGAAGCATGAGGAGGTAAGAGCGTTGATTTGTTGGGTCATAGAGAGGGAGGAGTCTAGGATGATGCTGAGGTTGCGTGCGTAGTTGGCGGGGGTGGGTGCAGGGCCTAGCGTGGTGGGCCACCATGGGGGGTCCCAGGTTTTTTTGGTGAGGGCCAAAGAGGATTATTTCGGTTTTGCTTGAGTTGAGTTTCAGGTGGTTGGCTGTCATATATACATCACTTTTGTCAATATGTGTGTGGTTTCCCTGGGGGGAAAAGGGTCCGACTTGTCTAGTGGCAGTTTTAGTGCCATAAAGAAGCGCAGAAGGTTTATATGCCTACTGCAAAGAGCACATCTGTATTTTATGTAAATAGCTGAGTACATTAGTAAAGTCTATGGAGAGATGAAGGGCACTTTTGCTGGGTGGTAATGAGGGAATCCGAGGAGGAGGGAGTGGGAGCACCAATAATGATTGTTGGACTGGGCGCAGGAGGTGCTAAAGACTGTGACGAATGGTATGTGACAAGGTGTTTTTTGAGTGTCTTGAAAGTACGTGCTGATTGAGGGAAGACGCGCAGGTAAGGTGGCCTCTACTGTTGCACGTATCTCACACACACCATCGATTTTGTGACTGTCTACGTAGGCTAGTGTTTTAGAGCAACAGTTTAGCCAATAGCAGAGATGGCATCTTGATGGATGACTGCTGCCTGCACTCGGGTTATAGAGGACCGCTCTGACATAGGATCAGAGACTGAGACATCAGATACTGAGACAGCATCTGAGGGATAGGACAATGGCGCAGACTCTGGGAGTGATTTTTCAGTCAGAGGAGTCCCATTCGAAAACTCCTCTTCCAGTACATTATGAGGGAGGTGATGAGGACAGTCCTGCTGTCCCTTCGCAAGCTGTTCGTGCAACTGGGTAATAGTGGGTTAGGCCAACCCAGAGAGCAGGTGAATGCGGCGGCAAGCAGAGAGAGAGTGCTCTCTTGGGAGCTCACCAATTTAGTTCAGCCCCAAATTCCACCACCCAAATCATATTGTGGAGACATCAAAATTGTCTATGGCAAAACAAACTGGTTTTGTAAGGCAGGCACCTGTGTTTTTGGTCCTGGATTCGGCGGCCATATAGAGAAACACACTAAACCCAAACATTTCTGGAAACTAGACATTCGGGGGAGTCCACAGAGGTGTGACTTGTGTGGATTCCCCAAAGTTTTCTTACCCAGAATACCCTGCAAAGCTGAAATGTTGAAAAAAAACTCTATTTTTCTCGCATTTCTGTCACACAAACTACAGGAATATGCTGGGATCCACAACATTCCTACCACCCAGTGACTCCTCACCTGTCCTGATAAAAACACTACCCCACTTGAGTGCCTACACCTAGTGCCTGTGTCAGGAATGGATCACCCCAGGGTCAACAGCTGCCTCACGTAAGGACCAACATTGACCGTTGTGTGATCTATTCCTGTCGCAGGCACCAGGCCTAACCACACAAGTGAGGTATCATATTTATCGGGAGACTTGGGGGAACGCTGGGTGGAAGGAAATTTGTGGCTCCTCTCAGATTCCAGAACTTTCTGTCACCGAAATGTGAGAACCTGGTCCGAGCCCCACAAGTCACCTCATCTTGGATTCCCCTGGGTTTCTAGTTTTCAAAAATGTGCTGGTTTGCTAGGTTTCCCCAGGTGCCGGCTGAGCTAGAGGCCAAAATCCACAGGTAGGCACTGTTTTCTATGAAAAAATGTGATGTGTCCACGTTGCGCTTTGGGGCGTTTCCTGTCGCGGGCGCTAGGCCTACCCACACAAGTGAGGTATCATTTTTATCGGGAGACTTGGGGGAACGCCGGGTGGAAGAAAATTTGTGGCTCCTCTCAGATTCCAGAACTTTCTGTCACCGAAATGTGAGGAAAACTTGTTTTTTTAGCCACTTTTTGAGGTTTGCAAAGGATTCTGGGTAACAGAACCTGGTCCGAGCCCCGCGAGTCACCCCTCCTTGGATTGCCCTAGGTCTCTAGTTTTCAGAAATGCACAGGTTTGGTAGGTTTCCCTATGTGCCGGCTGAGCTAGAGGCCAAAATCTACAGGTAGGCACTTCTCAAAAAACACCTCTGTTTTCTTCCAAAAATTTGGATGTGTCCACGTTGCGCTTTGGGGCGTTTCCTGTCGCGGGCGCTAGGCCTACCCACACAAGTGAGGTATCATTTTTATCGGGAGACTTGGGGGAACGCCGGGTGGAAGGAAATTTGTGGCTCCTCTCAGATTCCAGAACTTTCTGTCACCGAAATGTGAGGAAAACTTGTTTTTTTAGCCACTTTTTGAGGTTTGCAAAGGATTCTGGGTAACAGAACCTGGTCCGAGCCCCGCGAGTCACCCCTCCTTGGATTGCCCTAGGTCTCTAGTTTTCAGAAATGCACAGGTTTGGTAGGTTTCCCTAGGTGCCGGCTGAGCTAGAGGCCAAAATCTACAGGTAGGCACTTCTCAAAAAACACCTCTGTTTTCTTCCAAAAATTTGGATGTGTCCACGTTGCGCTTTGGGGCGTTTCCTGTCGCGGGCGCTAGGCCTACCCACACAAGTGAGGTATCATTTTTATCGGGAGACTTGGGGGTACGCCGGGTGGAAGGAAATTTGTGGCTCCTCTCAGATTCCAGAACTTTCTGTCACCGAAATGTGAGGAAAACTTGTTTTTTTAGCCACTTTTTGAGGTTTGCAAAGGATTCTGGGTAACAGAACCTGGTCCGAGCCCCGCGAGTCACCCCTCCTTGGATTGCCCTAGGTCTCTAGTTTTCAGAAAGGCACAGGTTTGGTAGGTTTCCATAGGTGCCGGCTGAGCTAGAGGATAAAATCTACAGGTAGGCACTTCTCAAAAAACACCTCTGTTTTCTTCCAAAAATTTGGATGTGTCCACGTTGCGCTTTGGGGCGTTTCCTGTCGCGGGCGCTAGGCCTACCCACACAAGTGAGGTATCATTTTTATCGGGAGACTTTGGGGAACGCCAGGTGGAAGGAAATTTGTGGCTCCTCTCAGATTCCAGAACTTTCTGTCACCGAAATGTGAGGAAAACTTGTTTTTTTAGCCACTTTTTGAGGTTTGCAAAGGATTCTGGGTAACAGAACCTGGTCCGAGCCCCGCAAGTCACCCCTCCTTGGATTCCCTTAGGTCTCTAGTTTTCAGAAATGCACAGGTTTGGTAGGTTTCCCTATGTGCCGGCTGAGCTAGAGGCCAAAATCTACAGGTAGGCACTTTGGAAAAAACAGCTGTGTTTTCTATAAAAAAAATAGGATGTGTCAATGTTGTGTTTTGGGGCATTTCCTGTCGCGGGCACTAGGCCTACCCACACAAGTGAGGTATCATTTTTATCGGGAGACTTGGGGGAACACAGAATAGCAAAACAAGTGTTATTGCCCCTTATCTTTCTCTACATTTTTTCCTTCCAATTGTAAGAGAGTGTGTAAAAAAGACGTCTATTTGAGAAATGCCCTGCAATTCACATGCTAGTATGGGCACCTCGGAATTCAGCGATGTGCAAATAACCACTGCTCCTCAAAACCTTATCTTGATCCCATTTTGGAAATGCAAAGGTTTTCTTGATACCTCTTTTTCACTCTTCATATTTCAGCAAATGAATTGCTGTATACCCAGTATAGAATGAAAACCAACTGCAGGGTGCAGCTCATTTATTGGCTCTGGATACCTAGGGTTCTTGATGAACCTACAAGCCCTTTATATCCCCACAACCAGAAGAGTCCAGCAGACAAAATGGTATATTGCTTTCAGAAATCTGACATCGCAGGAAAAAGTTACAGAGTAAAACATAAAGAAAAATGGCTGTTGTTTTCAGTTCAATTTCAATATTTTTTTCTTTCAGCTGTTATTTTCTGTAGGAAAACCTTGTAGGATCTACACAAATGACCCCTTGCTGAATTCAGAATTTTGTCTAGTTTTCAGAAATGTTTAGCATTCCGGGATCCAGCATTGGTTTCACACCCATTCCTGTCACTAACTGGAAGGAGGCTGAAAGCACCAAATATAGTAGAAATGGGGTATGTCCCAGTAAAATGCCAAATTTGTGTTGAAAAATTTGGTTTTCTGATTCAAGTCTGCCCGTTCCTGAAAGGTGGGAAGATAGTGATTTCAGCACCAGAAACCCTTTGTTGATGGCATTTTCAGGGAAAAAACCACAAGCCTTCTTCGGCAGCCCTTTTTTCCCATTTTTTGGGAAAAAACTAAATTTTCACTGTATTTTGGCTATTTTCTTGGTCTCCTCCAGGGGAAACCACCAACTCTGGGTACCATTAGAATCCCTAGGATGTTGGAAAAAAAGGACGCAAATTTGGCGTGGTTAGCTTATGTGGACAAAAAGTTATGAAGCCCTAAGCGCGAACTACCCCAAATAGCCAAAAAAGGGCTCAGCACTGGGGGGGGAAAGGCCCAGCAGCTAAGGGGTTAAGGGGCATTGCTGGGGCAAATCAGCGCAAGCACCCATAGATTTTGATGCAAAGCCTGATCTACTAAGCTAGGCCGAATGTGCTTCACATAAATAACTGCTGCCTCCTTGCAGCAGGCACGTAAATAAATAATTTGTTAATTTCTTAAGAAACAACAGGAATGCTTTGCATGTGGGCTGCAGTGCACAGTGTACATCCTATGCATTAAAAACGTCAGACTTTGTGTATAGGAATATGTACTTAAAAGGTGTACTTCTAGTATAAATTCAATGCAAAACAGTGCATACTCACCTCTGCACTATGACGTTAGGCTGTGCATAATGCATGTCGGCCTTGTTTGAATGCCAGCAGACAAGATGACACCAGGCAATCTTAGTAATTATGGCTCTTGACAACGCAGTTCATTTGATACTCTGTTGTTTCATGAAAAAAATGCCAATCTGGGCCCATCTCTTCTGCATCTCTAATCATTTTTTTTACTGACTTTGTGTATACTATGTGTTTCTCTTGTGGGAATTTTCTTGTGTTGTTTTCTTAACATTATTGCTGTTTGGCTCAACTTTAATTTAACATGCGATCCTCTAGGGGTACTGCCTGCTGCTTGTACCATCTCTATGTAGGGTCAAACAGAATTTGTCAAACTGTGCTGTGACCTACCCAGATTGTGTTTATTCAGATACTCTCTGTGAGAAATTTGGTTGTTGGTTGACTAGGATATGAACCCTGGTCAAACAACAGCCACAAAAAGTCACTAATTTAATCCTGGGTGTCTTGGCACACAAAACAATCAGGCTAAAACTAGAGGCAATGTGTTAAGTATTTATGCAGTGCACAAACAGCAGCACAATGAAAAAAACACAATGAAAATCCCAAACCAATTTAGTCAAATTTAATACACTAGTTTACACCAAAAACATCATATTCAAATTAACAGAACCTGAGTTATGCATTTTTAAAGACTAAGGCCCTCATTATGAACTTAGCAGCAATCACCGCCAAACGCCGTGCTGATGGTGAACAAAAGACCGCCAGTGGCGGCTAACTGCATACCGCTGTATTATGATGCCAAAAAGACAAACCTCCAAAGATCTTGCAACCTCCACCCACGCCAGAGCCAACGACGCCAGAAAGGCAGTACACCTCACTCCGTCATCGTCATGAAGACAAATCCCCTGCCTACCAAATAATGATGCACAAATCAGCTCGGGGTACAGTGAATGTCGAACGACCACTGGCGGAATTGCACACCCACCATCACAAGCCACACACCCAACCACACAGCAGAACCCACACCAATACACCTACAACACACCACCCACAACATACACCCTGGCACCCCCTAAGAACCCCTGCTTCACAGACAGGGAACTATGGACCATGGTCGATGAACAGCCACACCTATTCGAGGCACAGGTACAGCAGACACCCTTGGCCAGGAAGATGGAGCTATGGTAGAGGATAGTCAACAAGGTCAATGCACTGGGAAACCATCCACACACAAGGGATGACATCAGGAAGAGATGGAACAGCCTGCAGGGGAAGGTGCGTTCCATGGCATCCAGGCACAACATTACCGTACAAAAGAATGGTGGTGGTCCCCCGCCTTCTCCCCCGAATACACCGACTTGGAGAAGAAGGTTCTGGCTATCTTGCACCTAGAGGGCCTCAATGGACTCACTGGAGGACTGGACTTGGGTAAGTCAACTATAATACCTTAACAGTCACCTCATCTGTAATATATGTATCACCCCATCCCTCTAACTAGCAACAGGATCCCACCCCCTACCCAGCCCACAACACCCACACACCCATATCCAAGTCACCTGCATGCCCACAATCCCCCATACAAATCACCATCTAGCCCCCTGTGCACAATCACCAACCCATGCATGTAATCTAAGGAGCACTAAAACACCGACAATGCACCACTACCCCTTTAAAAATGCATCAAAATGAACACAAAGGGACCCTGCATGCCACTACATGGGAATTCAACCACTAATTACTGCTAAACAGTGCTTCAATTGACAAGAAAGTGCAGGACACCCACATCTCTATTCTCACACACACAGGCCCCACCACCCAGGCCACCCGGATGGAGACCTCAAAGAGTGCCAGTCCTCCATCTGAAGACAAAGGCCCCAATCAGGAGAGTACAAAGGGATGTCTGAACACAGTGGAAATCCCTGGCCCATCAGACACCCCTGGACCGTCACCCTCCAGAAGCCCCACCCAGGACACCATTGACAACCCTACCACTCAGCCACCACCATCAGCTCTGGCCGAACGACCCCACACCAGTGTCTCCAGGCCACAGACTGGCTGCCCACATGTACAGAGGCCCGAGTCTCCACCCACCACCAGGCAGGATGATGGAGGGACCACTGTAAGTGGGACTGCCAGACCTGTGCAGGGACACCGTTCCCAGGACAGGATGGGCCAGATCCTGGCCATGTTGGAGCACAATCAGAGGCTGCAGGTAGCACACCACCAGGAGGCCATGGAGCAATGGAACCAGCTTAATGTAACCATGGCCTCCATTGCAGGGGTGCTGCAGTGCCAGACAAACATCCAGCCTGAGTCCTCCACCCACCTGCAGGCCCTTTACACTAGCCAGGACACTGCCCTGCCAACTACATATGCAGCAGCTACTGGACTGGTGGCACTGCCAGAGGATTCAGAGGACACCAGCACCCCTACCTCTGCAGCCCAGCTTCACCCTTGCAAACATGCCCTCAGACCCAGACATCCCACTGAAACACCAGCCAAGACCAAGCCCAGCGCCACAAAGTGACTCTGCCCTGGACTGTTTTCCTTGTGTGCCACTGAGCTACCTTGTTGACATGCCACTGCCATCTCACCATCTTTCACTGGCCCCATGGACTATACCCCTGTGCTACCAACAGCTGAGCATATGTACCTGAGCATGTAGTTCACCATGTGCCCACTCCCCTCCACTGTCCCAACACTCATGGATGTTTTGACTTGGAATAAATACACTTGTGTACTCAAAATATGTGTCCTCAATATATATAAGCAATCAATTTTGAATGTGAATGTATTAACCAGTTACCATCATAATGCCCCTTTTATTGCAGGAGGGGATCTAACAGACTGTAGTTTCTGAAGTATGTCACACGGTACATTACATAGCATTAACTCTCATCTGACACTTCAGTCATGATGTGTCTATATCACTGGTAAAGGACACCACAGCACTTACTACATGAGTCATCCTGAAACAATGCAGTGAAGCCATCATCATCATAGGAAATGTACCTGAGAGTCACAGGAAGAATAGCTGGATTAGCTGGGTCCTGGAGTTGATGTCTTCCCCCACTTCTTCACCATCACTCACATCCCTCCTCTGAGGTGGCTTGGGCTGGTTGGACAGCATCTTCCTCTTCCAGATGTGAGATAGCGTTCCTCACAGCCAAGTTGGCCAGCATGCAGCAGGTCAACATTATCTTACACACCTTGTCAGGGACATAGCACATGGATCCTCCAGAGAGATGGAGGTAAAAAAATCTTGCCTTCAGGAGTCCTATGGTCTGCTCAAACACCCTCCTAGTATGACCCTGTGCCTCAATATAATTCCTTTCTGTATCTGTCCTGGGATTCCTCACAGGTGTCAGGCCCCATCGCATGTTGGGGTAGCCAGAATCCCCTGCAAAAGTGTGCGAAAGAGTGTTGAAATACACACAATCTACTTGCATACAGCCTGCCTGTCAGCTATGTAACTCATCCAGTGGCATACACACTCACCTATGAGCCATTCTCTGCCCCCCTGTAGTTATCTCATCATGTATGGCACCCTGCTGTTTCTCAGGACAAATGAATCATGCACTGATCCTGGAAACCTTGCACTGACGTGAAATGTACTGATCTGCAGTGCACACCAATTGGGCATTCATGGAGTGATAGTTTTTACGATTCGGGAACACCTGTTCATTTACTCTTGGGGTATGAGGGCTATGTGGGTACCCTCAGTGGCACCTATCACATGGGGGATAATTGCAAAGGCATAGAATCCTGATTTGATGGCGGTGAGATCAGCCCCTTGGGGAAACTGGACATAACTTTGCAGGTTTTGAACGAATGCATTCCGGAAATTGGACAGGATGTGGCTGAACATTGGCTGAGATACTCCTGAAGCCATGCCCACTGTCACTTGGAATGAGCCTGTGGCCACAAAATGGAGTACAGATGGTACCTGCACAGTTGTAGGTATGGCATGGTGATTCCTATTAGCCGGCTTAACAACAGGCTCCATTTCTGCACAGAGGTCAAGGATTGTAGCTCGATTCAGTTGGTAAGTTATGATGATGTGACATTCCTCCATGGTGTTCAGATCTACCAGGGGTCTGTAAACAGATAGGGCTCTCCCTCGCCACATGGGTCTGTACCTATGGGGGAGGAACAAAGACACATTAAGTTGGGACATACACTTGAGTCACTTGGTGAAAGAATTCGTTATACATGCAGCACATGTAACGTGCACAGTCACAAATAGGAGGTAATCCTGTCAGGATAACGTGTGGTGAGATGTCTCAGTCATAATGGCATCACAGTGTAGACACACTTCCCACCATGATTACACGTGGGGGACCTCGACAAAGGGGAGAGGGAATGGAGCCATGGATGAGGCCCTCGGCCAGGTTATGGAGGCATGGTGGATGCAAAATGTCAGCCTCCTGCCATACAGGTAGTGTAGTGTGGAAGTGACTTAATTCCACTGGCGTAACTCGTCATGGCGGTAGGCGGTGTTCACCGCTATGCATCTGATCATTGGATAACATGGTTTTCAATGGGGAACCTGGGCCAATCATGATCCCAGCCGGCAGTGATGTTGCACAACTCCGCGGTATCTACCACCATTTTCACAGGCCCTTGACACTGGACTCCTGCACTACGAGAAGGGAAGAACTCCACTGCGTGTGCTGCTGTGTCCTGACTCTGGTCCCTGAGATGGCATTTGTCATAGGGGAACGGGCCCCGGTCTTCACTGCGGAGGAGCTGGAGAAGCTGGTGGATGGGGTGCTACCCCTGTATGCAAAGCTGTATGGGTGACCAGAGGAGCAGGTGAGTTGCTATTTGTCCTCCTTAGATGTGTGTGAATGTGGCGGATGCCTGTATGCATTTTTGTTTGCTGTGTGAATGCTCACCCATAGTGTGTCCGGCAGTTTGTGGCTTTATAATTGTCCATATCTCTGTCTCCATGATCCATGTCAGTTTGAACGGGCATGGCATTTGTGTATAGGGCACCCACACTAACGTCTGTTTCTTTACTCTGTGTGTCCCATGCAGGTCAGCGCCCATCAGAAGAGAGGACTGTGGCAAGCCATCACCAAGGAAGTGTGGACCCTGGGGGTCTGCAACCGGTGGAGCACCCACTGCAGGAAGACTTGGTGGGACCTGAGGTGCTGGGCCAGGAAGACCGGAGAGGTCCAGTTGGGGAAGGCCTCCTAACAAGGATGGGATGCCCGTCGGACCCTGACCCCCCCCTAGTGGCCCACAGTCCGGCGGTGGCCTATCCAGATTTGAATGGGTGCTTGAAGGCAGCACAGCGGCCACAAGGGGGTGAGTAACAACAATGTTGTGATGCCACTATGATGAGTGTAGTTAGATGCTAAGGGGTGCATGCATAGTAGTGCCAGGCACATAGACAGGTGTATCCCTGCAGTCCTGCCCCCCTCCATGTCCGTGGGATAGTGTCCTGGGTAGTTTTGGCTGGGTCTGTAGGCCTGTGAGGGGTCCCCTGTTTGGCCCATTGTATTCAATGTAGCCTCATGGACTTGCATATGTGTTGGCTTGGCATCGTCTCTCATTGGTGGACTTAACAAAGTGTATCAGAGTACTGGGGCAGGATGGGAATGTAGTGTACTGTAGGGTCATGCCTACCAGTCAGGGGCACATTCATAACATGTGTTGTGTCTGCTGAGGGTTTGTGCCTGAGCAGGATGGGACTGTATGAGTCACAACATGTACATATTTCCCTGGAATTGACATACTTATTTCTTGTTTTGTTTCCCCCCTGTGCTCTTGTGTCCCTGTGTACATTAGCATCATCTGGCGAGGGAGCTGAGGCACCGACGAGTGGGGATGCTGCAGCCCATGGAACCCATGTGCAGAGTCCACCGATGCAAAGGGGACCAGTGGGCTGGAGGGCGAGGGGAGTACCACGGGGGGGCAACTACCACTGGAGGTAGTGACTCTGATACCTCATCTGATGGCAGTTCCCTGGTGGTTGTGGTCCTTACTGGGCCCACCCATTCCTTGACATCTTCTGCCACCCCCATACCATCACCGCCCTCCTAGTAGCTCCCCACTGAGTTGCTTGTGCCCGCTCACCCAGGAGGGTGGGCACCTCCTTGACCCCAGGCACCTCATCCCCTGCCCCAGTCAGCCCTGCTTCCCTCACAGAGGAGGCTATTAACCTCCTGAGAACCATCTCTGTAGAGCAGACAAACATCTCTTGAATGCCATCCAGGGGCTAGCATCCCAGATGCAGCAATGCAAAGCTTACCTGGAAGGCATTCACGATGCCATGTCTGGCCTACAGAGATCTTTTCAGGCTCTGGCTTCCTCTTTGATGGCAGCCAGTGTCCCTGGTCTTTCCATCCCCTCCCCACTACCTATACAGCACCCCACTCCCTTCACCAATCCCAAGCACACATACAGACAGCCATGCACACAGATCAAGACACAAGAAGCACACAGAGAAACACAAGCACTACACTTCCCACCACAGGCAGGCACACACCCAACATGTCAGAGCACACACAACAACGTCCACCTCCCCCAATGTGTCAACCTCCCCCGCCTCCCTGTCTGTCACCTCACCATGCACACCAACCTGCACTGCACCATCAATCACTGCTGCTGTCCCCATTCTTGCAGTCATCACAACAGCTAATATCCAGTTATGCACCCCAAACACCACACCTGCACTCACCACAACTACATTCACAGACAGTTGTGGTACACTCACCAGACCTGCAGACACCCACACAACATCCATATACACTGTCAGCCACACAAAACCACCATATATAAGCAGACTAAACAGGCACCTGCATCCACGTCCAACATACCTACACCTGGTACCACCACTCCCTCAACCTCCACTCTGAGAACTGGCTCCAAATCCCTTCAACTGCACCTAAGAAGCTTTTCTTCTCCCGTGTTGACCTGTTTCAACCCACTGGCCCACCCTGTCTTGTCCCTAAACGTTCCCATCCCCTAGCCCAGTCCACCCCTTCCTCTTCAAAGCCCTTCCTAGCCCTCCCTTCCCATTCTGATGCCCCTTTCCCAGGGAGGAAGAAGCTCTATGTTGCCCCAGGTCCCTCTGCCACCCCGGGTGTCCAGGCCCACTCCCCCTCCTTCCAAGGGCAAGCCCAAACCTTCTCCACCTCCACCTCCTAAACCTAATCCCAGGACTCCCACCTTCAAAACCTGACTCACCACCCCGCCACCCCCAGCACCTGATCCCTGAGGTGCCTGGCTGCCCCTTCTCAGTAGAGTTTCCTTTGCCATCGTAGGAGTTAAGTGTAGCCTATATTTGCCCTTCGGGGACTTTTAGATACAAACCCATGTACAAGTGAGAACTATTGGATTAAAACAGTTGTTATCACTAATATTAGAACTAATGTTTGCAGGCCGATTATTTTTCCCAAGAATTTGTTTTGAATTTTCCACAATACAAGAAAAAAGGATACACTCCTACCCCTTCTTCCCTCACCTTAGAACGTATGCTCGGGTAACTTGTGATCTTAGTGTACACAACAGTGAAACTGCAAAGGTGTTACCATTTTACTCCTCAAATATAGAATTACTAGAAACACATATACGGCTCTCCTGCTAAATTGAGAGTCAGAGAAAACTCAAAGACCTAGGGCAATCATAGATCAGACCTCTGCCTGATAGATAGTCTACAAGAATGTGCCATTGTGCATCAACTTTTCTTATCAACAAGTCCCCATTTGTTTTGCTGTCCATAACATACTAGTGATTATTCTCCAGGCCTTCAGTTTCCTCAGGATTGCAGGGTTTGGCATCAGTGGGTTAAGGAGCTGAGGAGCTCTTTCCATAAAATTATCAACTTACTGCACAACCACCACATATCTATAAAATCACCCCCCTGCCCTCAACCGCTTCAGCATAACATCGTTCAAAGCATACATTTGTTTAAATTTAATAGGTTTGACATGCAGAGGTTTATGAGTTTGTACATTGAGCCAATGTTCTGCATACTCTTACAAATTGTTATTCCTATGGGATTTTATTTTAAGTCCCTATGTCCATTATTTTCCATGGCATAATGTTGAAGTACTGGTGGGTGTCCACTTGTAGTGCTGGAATGACTAGAAAAATGTAGGTTGCTACAAAGTGTAAACTATCACAAATGTACAGTTTGTGAAAACTGAAAAGTAGTAGAAGGGGGGCTAGACACTGGCAGCTAGTCAGAAAATCTTTGGCATAATCACAACAAATGTCTCCAACATGTAACAGCTGCCAAAGAAGGGTGTGGAAATTACCAGCGCTTACCAATTTTGTTCCATTTTTAGTGAACATTTCCTAAATATTATGGGAATGGATGACATTACGACCAAAGCCAATGATACTGTATTTACTGCTGGTATCTGAAATAATTATCTTTGAAAATCTTACAACAAGTGTAATCTCAGATAAATACTGAATTATATAATTTGTGTTTTCTCACACTTGTTTATGTACTATGTGTTCATTTTTGTTGAGTTTTCACATAGCTTTAGTGCAACGGAATTCTGAAAAGAGGGCATGGGCCAATATAAGGTGCAATACATGGGGAACCTTCAAGGGTAGACTGTAAGGTCAAGGGTAGAGTTCCTTGATGAGATTGTCCTTCACCTGTTTTTTTTATTTTTATTCTAGGAGAGTTGATGCTGATGTGGTTTCAATAGGAATGTAATTCTAGGACCTGCATTCATAAACAGAAATAGCCTGACATCCATTCTAATTCCTTCGTGCACTGTGTTTTCCCTAGCCTAGCAATATCTAGACTCTTGGTAGGGGTAGGTTTTGCCAGGTAAGCTGTGGTCTACTTGATGCAGTTATTATATGTGATGCATCTAGTCTTGAAGATGATCAGGCTGGAAAGGGAACCCAGTGTAGGTCTTTTAATGTGGCAGTTATGCTGTTGAGTCACTTCTAGCCATAGATCAGCCAGCTGATCACTGTAGAATTGAGTGCTAGGGTGCTATCAGGGAGACTGCTGCATAGGGCATTGCCTCCATTCATAGGGGAGAGGATAAGGCTTGTATAGTAGTTCTAAAATCATCTGATATTTCGGGAGTAAGAGTTGGACCCAACCTCTCCTGGTTTTCCTTCTGATATGCTGATGAGAGGTCTGTGAATACTGAGATTTTGCATAATCTCTCTGTTAGAGGGTGAAGCCTTGTGGTTTCAAGTTGGGGAGCCAGGCTTCAATTTTGAGTTGCTTTGAGCAGTTGGCAAACAAGAGGAATTTAGCATGTGAGGGGCTGATCTCCAAAAAGTTAGTTGGTATCCACAAAAGGATAAGTTCAAGGCAGATTTGATACGGGGAGCCAGGTTTGAATTTCGAGTTGCTTTGAGCAGTTGGCAAAAAAGAGGAGTTTAGCATTTGTGGGGCTTATCTCCAGAAAGTTAGTTGATATCCACAAATGGATAAATCCAAGGCAGATTTGATACTGTATGCTGTTGCTTGAGGATAGTTTTATGTGTAGTTGGGTATAATGTGCATGTCAATGAATCTAGATGCTGCTCTCTTCACGAATGCGCCCAAAGCATTCCATGTACTAATTAAGACAAAAGGAGACAGGATGAATCCCCACGGGATTCCACAGAAGACTGGGAGTGTCAATGATCCTGAGAAACCTCTAGTAGGCATCACTTAGTGAGGTATGATGTAACCCATTTCAAGATAGTGAATAGAAATCCATTGCATGTTTTCAGTCAGTTGGATGGTCTGATCACACCACTTGTGTTTTTGCACTAGTTTTTCGCATGGAGTCCTCGTGTCATAAATTGGTGCAAAGCACATTTTGTCTAAAATATAGCACAAAATGATGGGTTTACATTTTGTATAGTTTCATATAAGTTTGAGAAATGTTTCAAATATTTTGCATAATTAAATGAAACAAATTACATCAATTTTGCACAACCCTAGTTGAAGACTGCAGATATGTCAACCTGCACCTTAAAGCAGAGAATGCTTTGTTGAGAACTTTCCCAATGAATGGAAGGTTTTCAATACGGTGGAAGTTGGTGAGGTTGGCTGGAAGGTTTCTTTAGCAAAGGAAAGATATGACCTGTCTTTAGGGCAACATTCCTTTGCTTAGCAAGGAGCTGGCAAAGTAGAGAAGGGGTCTGAGCGTCTCTTCTTGGAGTGATTTGATGATGGCAGAAGGAAGTGATATCTTCACAGAAGGTAGCCTTGACAGAGTTCAGGGTATTGGAGAGATCCATGTATGGGACCACATTGAATAAGGTCAATTTGGTGGTGAGGCAATATGAGTTGGCTGGAAGTGAGGACACCAGAGAAGGAGTAATCATGTTGAGCACGATTTTGTTGATTTGTGCAGTGGAAAAAAGGGTTGATGTGTTGCATTTGCTGACTGATGCCAGGACTATGGTTTCTAGGAGAAGGCTGGTGTAAGTTTAACACCCTTTAGAAAGACTTTCCTTCTGTTGGTTGCCTCACTGATCTTAGTATTGTAGTACTATCTGTGATGATGAGAGATCACCAATTAGAACTGAGGCCCACATTTATACTTTTTTTGCCCGTGTTTGCGTCACTTTTTGATGCAAAAGCGGCAAAAATTTACAAAATACAATTATATTTTGTACGTTTGCGCCATTTTTGCATCAAAAAATGTCACACATGCGGCGCAAAAAAGTATAAATATGGGCCTGACTGTTTTTAGTGACTGTCTGAACAACATTTCCTAGTCTATTTTTGAAACAGCTAGGAAAATACATTTAGCAGATATCTCATATGACTTATGGGCGGAAGGACTTACCTCATATAGCTGTAGATTTACCAAACATTTGAGCTGGGTTAGCACCTGAAAAGTAACGCTAACCAGCACAAAATGTTTTTTACTAATTTACTTTCGAGTGAAAAACTTGTTTAGGGAAAGTATCCTGAAAGTACCACAAAGCAGCGTGAAGCACTGCTTTGCATTACATAGGGGGTTATTCCAACTTTGGAGGAGGTGTTAATCTGTCCCAAAAGTGACGGTAAAGTGACGGATATACCACCAGCCGTATTACGAGTTCCATAGGATATAATGGACTCGTAATACGGCTGGTGGTATATCCGTCACTTTACCGTCACTTTTGGGACGGATTAACACCTCCTCCAAAGTTGGAATAACCCCCTTAGTGCCAAAGGGGAATAACATGGGTGGTGCAAAAGTGTTCCCATGCAATTACCCATGTCTTTTGATGGGAAATCCTATCTACTAACATTAGTAGCCAGGGTATCATGCCAAACGTTAACACAATTTGTAAGGAGGGGATAAAAGGAGAAATGGTTTTATTTCTCCTTTCTTTTCCAACTTTACATGCATGCTGCCCTGTGCAGCACACATACAAAACAGGAAACGTTTTAAAGTGTGTTTAAGCATAGTATTTTACACTAGAAGGGTACACTTTCTGTACAAGACCTATGTTAGACTCACGCACACAACCTTGTACAATGGCACTATGGTGTGTGTGTGTGTGTGTGGTGTACAGCAGCTAAAATCACTGCTGGTGCCAGGGAGAGGGGAGGAGAGAGCCATATTTCTGTAGAAATGGTGCTTTCCTGCTCCTTCCCAGTGAGGCAATGCAGAGCAGCATTTTTAGCTGCTGCACTGTGTTCCGTGCCCTTTTTGTAAATCTGGGCCATGTAGTTTCTCTCAAACGACTGGCCAATTGTCTTTTGAGTAATATTTATACCTTTTTTTTTTTATTATGTGGTTTTTTAGTAAAATTAAATCTGTTTTGTCTGTGCCCATTCTTCATGTGAGCAACAGATTTTCAAAAACTTTGTTTTATCTCTTTTAGACATGCAAGAACAGAATTCAAATTCCAAAACTCTGCTCCTCTCAGTTTATACAAGAACTTATTATATATTACTGTGTGGTGCTAGCTTGAAGCAGTCTGTTCATGAAACTGCTCACAAATAACCGTTCCTAATAGGTCCCTGCTAACAGGCACTTTGAGCTTGGCAGAGCCCTTCCCCAGGATCTCACTAAAATATGCATTTTAAACCAAAAAAATGCCCATTTGCAATTGAAATTCTCTCTCTTTTCCTCTGCGGTCAGGCCCTGATCAGAGACACTGCTCCCTAATTTGGCAGGGGGCACAATTGCAGTGGTAACATCATCCACTGATGGCAAAAAATCCTCTGAGGGGCCATCCTCTGGACCCTCATCCTCAGCATCCTCCTCTGAATGGGCTTCTGCCTAGGCCCTCATCGCCATTTGAAATTCCTTCTTTCTGGAGGCACCTTGGGGGGG
This sequence comes from Pleurodeles waltl, assembly GCF_031143425.1. NCBI lineage: Eukaryota > Metazoa > Chordata > Amphibia > Caudata > Salamandridae > Pleurodeles > Pleurodeles waltl. The sequence goes on along the minus strand of NC_090437.1, from coordinate 240,625,832 downwards.
TACTCACATATCCCTGCAGAACCCTTTCAGCTGTTTGACAGTATGGTGGTCATTCTGACCTCGGCGGTAAAAGGCGCCTACCGCCGGTCAGAAATCCTCCATAATTCCGCCGCGGTCGCGGTAACCCGCCACGGTCATTCTGACCCGCAGCAGCCAAACCTCCGAAAATCCGTCAGCCACAACAGACCGCCAGACCAGCGGTCGGCGGAAAAGTGGAGGTGACAAAACCTCCACCGTCACGCCAACAGAAATACGCCCATGCCATTACGACCCACGAATCCACGCGGCGGTCTTTCAAACGCGGCTTTCCATTGGCGGTACACACCGCCGCGGTCAGAATACACACAAACGAACAAAACTCAGCCACATTGGCCGGTTTGAATTCCACACACCTGATACACATACACACACCACTCCCACACACACAATACAATATAAAACACACACCCACATCACCCACAAACCCCTTCGACCAAAATCCAAAAAGAAGCACTGAGAGACACAGCAGCGATCACAGAACACCATCAAACAGAGGCACACTACACCATCACCCACACAATATCCACAATCAAAACAACACACACCACCACACTCAACACACTTAACTACACATACTCCACCCCACACATCATACACACCACTCCATGGCACCCCAAAGACACCCCCGCTTCTCAGACGAAGAACTCAGGGTCATGGTGGAGGAAATCGTTCGGGTAGAGCCCCAGCTCTTCGGCACACAGATCCAATACACCAGCATTGCCCGGAGGACGGAGCTATGGCAGAGGATTGTCGACAGGGTCAACGCTGTGGGACAGCACCCCAGAAATCGGGAAGACATCAGGAAGCGATGGAACGACCTACGGGGGAAGGTGCGTTCCATGGTATCCAGGCACAACATCGCCGTGCAGAAGACTGGCGGAGGACCCCCACCTCAACCCCCACAATTTGCAACATGGGAGGAGGAAGTCTTGAACATCCTGCATCCTGACGGCCTCGCAGGAGTCGGCGGAGGAATGGATTCTGGTAAGTTGAAGCTTCACTACTGCTTCCCCCCCACCTGCATGCCAAATCATACCCCAACCCTCACCCCCATCCTCGAACCCCACCCTCACCCCCACCCCCATCCTCACCCCCACCCTCACCCCCACCACCATCCTCACCCCCACCACCATCCTCACCCCCACCCCCAGCACACCTATTCCCTGCCAATGTCTCACCATCACAACCCACACATCCCAAAACCTAGGCCTGCATGCGTCCACTAAGCATGGACACCCATCATCAAAGCATGCCCAATGCATATACACATCCCCCCCACAAGCCACCCTCACCAAAGCCCCCACACACGAATGCCAGCACTTGTGGAACCCACAGATACACCCATATGGCACACATTGAAACTATAACCATACCTCTATACCCCTGCAGGACCCGACCGCCAACACACCGCCACGGAGGGCCCAGAATTCTCCACACCCCCCACCCAAGAGGCCGTCAGCGATGACAGCAGCTCTGTCGACCTGGACACTGATGACCAGCCCGGACCATCGGGGACCTCTGGACAGTTGGTTCCCCTCACACAGGCACAGGCCACTACAGACCCAAACCCCTCTGGGAACACCAGCACAGCTCCCACCCAGCGGGCCCATGCCTCTGTCTCCACGGCGCGTCAATCTGCGGTGTGTCTACCACTACAGGGCACCCAGGATAACCCACCACCCCAACAACAACAGGGACCTGGGGGCAGTGGTAGTGGGCACACCGGCCAGCGGGCAGAGGCCCAGGGAAACAGGGCAACTCGGAGGGCAGCTGTGCGACAGGGGGGGGACGGGCCCAGGGAACCCACTCTCCACGAGGCCCTCACCACCATCATGGGAGCATACAACCGCTCCCAGGAGACGATGGCGACGGTACTGGCCCGGTTCCAGGAGATCCAGGTACTGCAGGAGGAACACTATTGGGGGTACAGGGAGGACATCAGAGCCCTCACCTCCACCCTGATTACCATGGTAGGGCTGCTGCAGGAACTCATCAACACCAGGACGGACACTCAACAACAACAAAGGGCCCCTGCCACTAGCCTGGACCAAGAACAGCCAACCACCTCCGCCGGCGCTAGTGGACAGGAGGCCCCCGCACAACAGCAGCCCACCAGACCCCCACCTCCTGCAGGAGAAGAACCACCCCGCAAGAGGGCCCTGAGATCTCGCAAGAAGACAGAGTAGGATGTCAAGACCCCCGCCAGCAAAGGATACCACCTTATGTCATCCCACTGTCCCACATTGTCACCCTGTCCATCCTTGAACTGCCCATGCTCCATCTCTCCACAGGCCTATGGACAATGCACCTGTGTGACTGTTACTCTGGACTCTGCCATGGACATTCCTTCACCATAGCCCCCACCCACTTGAAACCACCCATCCCATTTTGAGCACTGAAATAAACACCTATTTTGCACAAAATTATCTGGAGTCTGGCTGTGAATTCAAAATATTGTAATTGACATGACAGTGCAAATATGTCCTTGTACATAGTGAAGTCAACAAACAGCTGCCACAAAGCTGTAGTCCATGGGGAAACGAAGCACAGGACTCGTAGTGGGGACCCCAGATCTGAAATAGGGAGGGAAAAGCCACAACTCAGTCATCATACACTGGGGCAAATAGACAGGCAGCAGAGATGCAGGAGAGTAGTTTACATTAACAAAATTATGTTTGAATTGTTACCTGTGTCCTATTGGAAGTACTGTGCAATGATTCTGTCCCTGTTGTCTGTTTCATCCCCGTCGTCTTCCTCCTCTTCACTCTCCACAGGTTCCACAGCTGCCACAACACCACCATCTGGACCATCCTCCTGCAGGAAAGGCACCTGGCGGCGCAAAGCCAGGTTGTGAAGCATGCAGCAGGCCACGATGATGTGACACACCTTCTTAGGTGAGTACATTAGGGATCCACCTGTCATATGCAGGCACCGAAACCTGGCCTTTAGGAGGCCGAAGGTGCGTTCGATCACCCTCCTAGTACGCCCATGGGCCTCATTGTACCGTTCCTCTGCCCTGGTCCGGGGATTCCTTACTGGGGTCAGTAGCCACGACAGGTTGGGGTACCCAGAGTCCCCCAATAGCCATACACGGTGTCTCTCTAGCTGTTCCATCACGTAAGGGATGCTGCTATTCCTTAGGATGTAGGCGTCATGCACTGACCCAGGGAATTTGGCATTTACATGCGAGATGTACTGGTCAGCCAAACACACCACCTGGATGTTCATGGAATGGTAACTTTTTCTGTTCCTGTACACCTGCTCCCTGTCTCTTGGGGGAACCAAAGCCACATGGGTCCCATCAATGGCACCAATGACGTTGGGAATATGTCCAAGGGCATAGAAATCACCCTTCACTGCAGCCAATTCGCCCACCTCAGGGAAAAGGATGTAGCTCCTCATGTATTTCATCAGGGCCGACAACACTCTGGATAACACCTTCGAAAACATGGGCTGAGACATCCCAGAAGCAATTCCCACTGTTGTCTGAAATGACCCACTTACCAAGAAGTGGAGTACTGACAAGACCTGCACCAGAGGGGGAATCCCTGTGGGTTGGCGGATGGAGGACATCAGGTCGGGCTCCAGCTGGGCACACAGTTCATGTATAGTGGCACGGTCAAGCCGGTAGGTCAGGATAATGTGGCGTGCTTCCATTGTCGACAGGTCCACCAGCGGCCTGTACACGGGAGGATTCATCCATCTCCTCGCCAAACCCAGCGGACGGTGCCTAGGAAGGACAACATGGAGCACACAGTCAAGCAACCCACAGGTACGTACTCACAGCTTGCACTGTAAACGATTCTCTATGCAGTGAATGGCGTGTCTGAGTGGCTATGCAAGGCCTAGGCCTGTGTGACGCAGTTGAAATTGAGCCATGTGGACCCTCGAAATGGCGGCTGCCTGACCTGTGAAGTGTGACAATGGGATGTGAGGTCAATGCGCTGGCGTGGCACACCGTGGCGGTAGGCGGTCGAAGACCGCGGCGCGAAGCTGCATTGGTTAACATTGAAGTCTATGGGTTTCAGGAGCCAATGGCGAAGGGCGCCGGCGGTGGCGGGACGCACCGCCGCGGTACGCACCGCCGCGGACGTGACCGCCATTTTCTATCTACTTATTCACTTGCGACTTGAACTTTCACAGGAGAGGACCTATACTGCAAGTGTTGCTGTGACCTCGGTCTGGAAGGGACAATGGCTGCTGCGCCTGGGGAAAGGGCCCCTGACTTCACTGGAGAAGAGTTGGAGAAACTTGTGGATGGGGTCCTCCCCCAGTATGCGCTACTCTACGGTCCTCCAGACCAACAAGTGAGTTTAATTCAATATGGATTTGGGGCCGCTGGCTGGCTTGGGGGCCTGGCGGGGATGGGGGGCATGTTGGGCCTGGCGGGGGGCCTGGCGGGGGGCCTGGTGGGGATGGGGGGCATGTTGGGCCTCGTGGGGGGCATGGCGGGGGGCCTGGCGGGGATGGGGTGCATGTTGGGCCTGGCGGGGGGCATGGCGGGGGGCCTGGCGGGGATGGGGGGCATGTTGGGCCTGGCGGGGGGCATGGCGGGGGCCTGGCGGGGATGGGGGGCATGTTGGGCCTGGCGGGGGGCCTGGCGGGGGGCCTGGCGGGGGGCCTGGCGGGGATGGGGGGCATGTTGGGCCTGGCGGGGGGCACGGCGGGGGGCCTGGCGGGGGTGGGGGGCATGTTGGGCCTGGCGGGGGGCCTGGCGGGGATGGGGGGCGTTGGGCCACTGGCAACGATAATGCAGACAAACTTGAACGTGGTATTTCTCCCTCCCTGTACGTGTCACATAGGTCCGCGCCCATGAGAAGATCGGGATTTGGCGTGCCATCGCCAAGGAAGTCCGGACCCTGGGGGTCCACCATCGACGGGGCACCCACTGCCACAAGAGGTGGGAGGACATCCGCCGCGGGACCAAGAAGACCGCCGAGTCTCTGCTGGGGATGGCCTCCCAACGTAGGCGGGGTGCCTGCCGTCAACTGACCCCCCTGATGTTCCGGATCCTGGCGGTGGCCTACCCTGATTTGGATGGGCGCGTGAGGGCAGCACAGCAGACACAAGGGGGTGAGTACAAGCATAATCTACTCTGTTGTCGCGCAGTGGAGGTGTCTGGGTGGGGGAGGAGGGCTGTGGGTCCCCCTAGGCAAGGGCGATATCTGTAGGCTGGGCACCCCCGTAAGCCCCTGTGTCCCCAGCCACCACCCTCAGTAGTGTGCCAGTACAGCCATCCCTGGGCTGTGTCATCCATGGGTGCAGTTGTCAACTCTAGGCGTGTAGGGCATGTTCCACGGAATGCGTAGGGGACCCCAAGTGCGCAACTTAGTGCAGGGGGCATCTGTGTCTGTCATGTCCGCTAACTGTACCGGTGATCCATGTACTCAAAATCTCTTTATTTCTCTCTCCCCCCCCTTTTTGTTTGTCTTTCTGTGCTTGTGTGCATCAGCATCATCAGGCGGAGGAGAAGTGGCATCGGGGCAGGAGGGAGCTGCATCTCACATGGCCCAGGAGGGCCATGCCACAGAGTCTGACTGGACCACTGAGACGGAGGGCGAGGGGAGCTCCACAACGGGGACGACTGGACCCTGCAGCGACACAGACAAGTCCTCGGAAGGGAGCTCCCTTGCGGGGGTGGCACCATCCGTGCCCCCCGCCATTACAGGTACAGCCGCCACCCAGCGCACCATCTCCGCCCTCCCAGCAGCCCCTCAGCGTTCGCCCCGTGCCCGCTCTGCCAGGAAGCCGGGCATCTCCTTCGCCCCAGGCACCTCAGGCCCTGCCCCTGTTACCCCCGCTGCCCTCAGTGAGGAGGTCATTGACCTCCTCCGAACGCTCATTGTTGGGCAGACTACCCTTTTGAATGCCATCCAGGGGGTGGAGAGGGAGGTTCATCGCAGCAATGCGTACCTGGAGGGCATTCATTCGGGTCAGGCTGCCCATCAGCGATCGTTCCAGGCTCTGGCCTCAGCACTGACGGCAGCCATTGTCCCTGTCTCCTGCCTCCCTCTACTAACTCCCTCCTCCCAGTCTCCTGTTCCTCTGCCTGTCCCACCCACACCATCAGACCAGCCTGCACACACCTCAACACCCAAGAGCAGCTCATCCAAACATAAGCACCACAGATCACGCAGACATTTACACAAGCAACATTCCGATGCAGACATGCCAACAGTCACTACCACCTCTGTGACCCCCACATCCTCGTCTCCCTCCTCCCTCCCTGTGACGTTTACACTCACACCTTCATTCACCTCACCATCAGCCAGTTTTACCATCACCAGCACACCCTCCAGTACAGTCCGCACACGTGCAGTCACCACCCCCACTGCCATTTACACGTCCCCTGTGTCCTCTCCCACTGTGTCTGTCACCCCCCCTTCCACACCACACAAATGCAGCCACCCACCCACCCAACAGCCATCCACCTCACAACAGCCTCCTGCTCCTGCACCTGCACCCAAAGACAGCAAACTTGTCTCGCCTACAACCACATCCTCTCCCTCCACTCCCATACCCACTGTACCTACCACTATCCATTATCCCAGGAAAATCTATCTCTCTACTGCTACCTTCTTTCCTGACCCTGAGCCCCCCCTCCTTCTCGTCGGGGTAAGAAGAGCACCTCAGCCACCACCAGCCCTGCAGCCCCCTTGACAAGGGTGCAGGGGTATTGGAGCCCACCAGCCCGCAGGTCTGGATCTTCGCCCAGCAGCAAGGGGACAGCCAGCCCACCCCCTGGGAAGAGGAGCAGAAGGCGGAAGGGGCGCCGCAGGAGCCCGGGTTCTATATCCCCCCAGGACACTAGCCAGCCACCGTCAACAGCCACAGCTCCAAAGGGAGGAAAGGGCCACAGACTCCCGACTAAGGAGGGCAAAGGCAGAAAGGCGGAGAAGTCAGGCAGCAGGCCTGCTGCCCATGGAGGACCCGTCACAGCTGCCCAGGAGGAGCCCGCAACCCCCATAGCCGCTGCCCAGGGAGGAACCGGCACAGCTGCCCCGGGAGAGCCCACCACCCCCATAGCCGCTGCCCAGGGAGGACCCAGCCCAGCTGGCCAGGAGGGCCCCACCACACACAGCCCAGGAGGGCACCACCAGGCAATGAGCAGTTGGCCATAGAATGGCCGCCGTCTCCAGCACCGCTCCGCTGGGGACCGCCGTCTCAAGAACCGCTGAACTGGGCCCCGCCGTCTCCAGCACCGCTCCGCTGGGGACCGCCGTCTCAAGAACCGCTGAACTGGGCCCTTCAAGGCAAGAACTGCTGAACTGGGCCCTTCCAGGCAATAACCGCTGAACTGGGCCCCGCCGTCTCCAGCACCGCTCCGCTGGGGACCGCCGTCTCAAGAACCGCTGAACTGGGCCCTTCAAGGCAAGAACCGCTGAACTGGGCCCTTCAAGGCAAGAACCGCTGAACTGGGCCCTTCCAGGCAAGAACCGCTGAACTGGGCCCCGCCGTCTCCAGCACCGCTCCGCTGGGGACCGCCGTCTCAAGAACCGCTGAACTGGGCCCTTCAAGGCAAGAACCGCTGAACTGGGCCCTTCAAGGCAAGAACCGCTGAACTGGGCCCTTCCAGGCAAGAACCGCTGAACTGGGCCCCGCCGTCTCCAGCACCGCTCCGCTGGGGACCGCCATCTCAAGAACCGCTGAACTGGGCCCTTCAAGGCAAGAACCGCTGAACTGGGCCCTTCAAGGCAAGAACCGCTGAACTGGGCCCCGCCGTCTCCAGCACCGCTCCGCTGGGGACCGCCGTCTCAAGAACCGCTGAACTGGGCCCTTCAAGGCAAGAACCGCTGAACTGGGCCCTTCAAGGCAAGAACCGCTGAACTGGGCCCTTCCAGGCAAGAACCGATGGCCCTTTGGCAGACGTGGCAGGGCAGGATCTGTCTCGGGCAGGGCTGCAGGATGTCCTCTGGCCAACATGCCTCCTCCAGTGGCAGTGGAGTCTGTTATGGACTGTTTGGACTGTGGCTTTGCACTCCCCAGGATGGCCCAGTGGGCAGGCCAACCACTGTATGGACTGTATGGACTGTGGCTTTGCTCTCCCCAGGATGGCCCAGTGGGCAGGCCAACCACTGTATGGACTGTATGGACTGTGGCTTTGCACTCCCCAGGATGGCCCAGTGGGCAGGCCACCCACTGTATGGACTGTATTGACTGTGGCTTTGCTCTCCCCAGGATGGCCCAGTGGGCAGGCCACCCACTGTATGTACTGTATGGACTGTGGCTTTGCTCTCCCCAGGATGGCCCAGTGGGCAGGCCACCCACTGTATGGACTGTATGGACTGTGGCTTTGCTCTCCCCAGGATGGCCCAGTGGGCAGGCCACCCACTGTATGGACTGTATGGGCTGTGGCTTTGCTCTCCCCAGGATGGGCCAGTGGTCATGGAGTCCCCTCGTGGATCTGGCGTTGTGTACTCAAGTGGCTGAGGTGCCCCCCCTTCCCTTCCCCCTGAGGTGCCTGTCCTTTTTTCTTTCTGATGCCCCTGCAGTGTTCTCTCCGTGGAGTTCTTGTCGTGGGACTGGGCCTTGCCCCTTTGCTCAGGACCCCTGTGGTCCACGGACAGTGGTTGGACTACATATAGTTGATGTATATATTTTGTACATAGTTTATTTATTTATTTGGATTACTGCTGTCCATTTTTCAATATATCTGCCCGTTTAAGATCTCTTCTTTTGGTCTTTGCATTATTTCGGAGGGGGGGGTTTGTGGGTTGTGACAGTGATCTGTGGGAATGCATTGATGTGTGTGTTGTAGTGGGTGTGGGTGGGTGGGTGTGTGCCGGTAATCTTTTCCCTCCCCTGTGTCGTAGGTGCAGTACTCACCGATGTCTTCCGCGCCGCCGGGCGTGCTCCTGGTACAGGAGCAGGTATAGGAGTGCGGGGATGACCTGTAACTCGGGTTCCATACTGCCGGAATCTCGCGTGGAGTATGTGGAGGTGAGCGTTTTCCCGTTCGTAGTCTGTTTCCGCCGTGTTTTTATCGGCGGTGCTCCCGCCCCGGAAAAGGTGGCGGATTGGTGAGTCGTGATAGGGTGGGCGGTACATTGTCTGCCGCCTGGCTGTTGGCGGGGACCGCCGCGCTGTTTGTTTGTTCCGCCGTGGCGGGCGGAGTGTTAATGCGGCGGGCTTTGTTGGCGGTTCCCGCCAGGGTCAGAATTGCATATTTTGGACCGCCGGCCTGTTGGCGGGTTGGCCGCCGCTTTATCACCGACCGCCAGGGTCAGAATGAGGGCCTATATGTCTCCAGAATGGCTAGGTCAAAATCTTAATTTCCAGCTTGAGGCCCAGCCAGAGACATGTTGAGTGAGGATTTTAGTTAAACAATGTCAGGTAGAAAAACTAAGGCCCGTATTTATACTTTTTTAGCGCCGCATTTGCGTCGTTTTTTGACGCAAAAACGGCGCAAACTTGCAAAATGCCATTGTATTTTGTAGGTTTGCGCCGTTTTGCGTCAAAAAGCGGCGCAAATGCGGCGCTAAAAAAAGTATAAATACGGGCCTAAATTGCAGAAAAAGATAAAAAATCAAGTTGACCTTCAACTGTGGGAAACTAGTGAACACTTAGCTGTTGTATGTCACTGTACACATACAAGTCCTATCGTCACAGCTGATCACCATTGTGAGAAATGGGGTCTTTGGTTGGCAGTCAGGTTACCCCCTGTCCAAGCAAAGACCCTCACTGTAGTCAGGGTAAGTCACACACAATCTAAATTATTCTGGGCCCACCCTCTGGTAGCTTGGCACTGAGCAGTCAGGCTTAACCTAGAACGCATTGTATAAAGTATTTGTGCAATAAATCATACAATAACACAGAATAACACCACAAAAATACTCCACACAGTGATTAGAAAAATATATAATATGTATCTGATAAGATGTAGGTCAAAATGATTAAAATGCAATAAGTATATGTTGAGATATCACTGTAAAAGTGATATAAAGTGTCTTTAGTCTTTTAAAAGCAATGAATGTCTCTTTCAAATACAAAGTACTTGGTTCACGTTCAAAATCTCCGCAAAGAAATGCAGATAAGGAGATGCATGGAAAACAAGGGGGTGTGTGTCAATTTCTCGGGCTGCACACAGTGATGCATCGTTTAGTTTCCATGCAGGGACGGCTGTGCGCCGATTTTCGCAGCACAAGGAGTCCTTTTTTTTAGAGATGAAGGGCCATATTTATACTCCGTTTGCGCCGAAATTGCGTCGTTTTTTTTGACGCAATTTCGACGCAAAACTAATGCCAACTAACGCCATATTTATACTATGGCGTTAGAGGCGAATAGCGCCAAAGTTCCCGGAATGTGCGTCATTTTTTAGCGTGAACCCCTTCCTTGCGTTAATGATATGCAAGGGAGGCGTTCCCGTCTAAAAAATGACTCCCAGGCCTTTACGTGGTATTTATACTCCCGGGCAAAAGAGACGCCCGGGAGTTGGCGTGGCTAAAAACGGCGCATTTGCGCCACTTTTTAACGCCTGCTCAGGGCAGGCGTTAAGGGGCCTGTGGGCTCAAAATGAGCCCACAGGTGCCCTCCCATGCCCCCAGGGACCCCCCCTGCCACCCTTGCCCACCCCAGGAGGACCCCCAAGGATGGAGGGACCCACCCCAGGGACATTCAGGTAAGTTCAGGTAAGTATAATTTTTTATTTTTTATATTTTTTTTTGGTGGCATAGGGGGGCCTTATTTGTGCCCCCCTACATGCCACTATGCCCAATGACCATGCCCAGGGGACAGAAGTCCCCTGGGCATGGCCATTGGGCAAGGGGGCATGACTCCTATCTTTACAATGATAGGAGTCATGTTGATGGGGGATGGGCGTCGTTAAAAAATGGCGCAAGTCGGGTTAAGACGATTTTTTCGACGTAACCTGACTTGCCCCATTTTAAGACGCCCATGCGCCATTTTCCCCCTACGCCGGCGCTGTCTGGTCTACGTGGTTTTTTCCCACGCAAACCAGGCAGCGCCGGTCTGATTGCGCCGTCTAACGCCATTCTATAAATACGGCGCCCGCATGGCGCTTCAGAATGGCGTTAGACGGCGCAAAACTTTTTGACGCTAAACTGCGTTAGCGCAGTTTAGCGTCAAAAAGTATAAATATGGGCCGAAGTCTTTTTGGTCCTGAGACTTCAGGGAACAGGAGGCAAGCTCTGTCCAAGCCCTTCTCACCACAGCCAGAGAGCATCAAGGCAGCAGGGCAACAACAAGGCAGCAGTCCTTCACAGAAAGCAGACAGGTGAGTCCGTTGGGCAGGCAGGCAGTTCTTTTTAGCAGGAAGCAAGTTCTGGTTCAGGGTCTCTTCTCCAGGAAGTGTCTTGTCAGGTAGAGTGTCCACCTCAGAAGTTTCTGAGTTGGTAGGGGCAGAGGCCCTGTTTAAATACCCAAATGTGTCTTTGAACTGGGGGAGACTTCAAAGAGTGGCTTAGAAGTGCTCAAAGTCCCCTTTCAGTTCAATCCTGTCTCGAAGGGTCCCAGTTGGGGGTGTGGCAGTCCTTTGTGTGAGAGCAGGCTACTGTCCTTTGACATACAAGTGTCAGGCCTTCCACCCTCTTAGCCCAGGAAGACCCATTCAAAATGCAGATGTATGCAAGTGAGGCTGAGTATCCTGTGTTTGCGGTGTTTCTGAGTGAATGCACAAGGGAGCTGTCATCTAAACCCAGCCAGACGTGGATTATAAGGCACAGAAGGATTTAGGTGCAGAGAAATGTTCACTTTCTAAAAGTGACATTTCTAAAATACTAATACTAAATCCAGCTTCACCTGTCAGCAGGATTTTGTATCACCATTCAGGCCATACGAAATATGACCTTCCTACTCCTTTCAGATCAGCAGCTACCACTCAAACAACATATGAGGGTAGCCCCAATGTTAGCCTATGAAGGGAGCAGCCATCACAGCAGTGTAAAAACGAATTTAGGAGTTTTACACTACCAGGACATGTAAACTACACAGGTACATGTCCCACCTTTTACCTACACAGCACCCTGCCTAGCGCATGCCTTAGGGGAGACATATGTAGAAAAAGGAGAGTTTTAGGATTGGCAAGTACTTTTAAATGCCAAGTCGAATTGGCAGTGAAACTGCACACACAGGCCTTGCAATGGCAGGCCTGAGACAAGGTTAAGGAGCTACTTAAGTGGGTGGCACAACCAGTGCTGCAGGCCCACTAGTAGCATTTAATCTACAGGCCCTGGGCACATATAGTGCACTTTACTAGGGACTTATAAGTAAATTAAATAATCCAATTGGGTATGATCCAATGTTACCATGTTTAAAGGGAGAGAACATATGAACTTTAGCACTGGTTAGCAGCAGTAAAATGTGCAGTCTTAAAACCAGCAAAAACAGTATCTAAAAAATGTAGGGAGGCAGGCAAAATGGTAGGGGTGACCACCCTAAGGCTGTCAGATCTAAAAGGTTTTATGAAAGTAGAATATTCATCCACATTATAATTCATTTCAATATAATGGAGATGAACATTGGGCCAGACATTGGAAGATATAAAGAGAAATAGGAAAGCTTACCCACAAATGTCTGCAGAATGGAGAGTTGTCAATGCTTCTAAAGCACAGAACTTATTCATTTTTATAGCGCTCACAAATTGTAAAGCATAGGGGTGCTCTACAATATAACACAGACAATGACGTTATTGTTTTAGATTGTATAATGAAAAAGTACGAACAAACATATTCCAATCAGGTGACTGCAAGGTAGATCAATCATAGTCTCATTTGATAAGGTAGAACAAGCAGGAGAAATTGTTCAGTTAAGACAAGCTGATCACAAGTATTTGAAGAGCTCACGTAATGAGAAACAAGTAGCCTAATGTTTTAGGACCAAATTAAAAGACTGTTAAATGGTGGAATATCACTATCTACACTTTCACATTGGTCCTGGAAGTAGTAGGGTATGCAGGCAGTATGTCTATGTGTCACATTACAACGGGCATGGTCTACGTATTTGTATGTAGAGACCTGAGTATGTGTGACATAGCGAGTGAAAGTGCAAAGTAGGTGAATACAAGTATATGTTGGAATGTGAAGTGGCAATACATGTATTACCTGCCTTATGTGTGTACCTACCTGTTGTCCTTTTGAAGTACCCCATCCTGGAGGTGGGAACTTCTTCCTCCATGGAGAAGTGACAAACCTGCCTCTCCCTTGCAAGAAGTACACATCGTCACATTGCCTTGCTTCAGTGGATGATGGGATCATAGGTGCCATAGTCCTAGCTTGGGCAAGGGGTCCTTCAACATGAATGGTGCATGTTTAAACCCACTACTAGTAGAGGGGAAGTGATATACAGACATATTACAGTGTGTCAAGAGACTTCATCTGGCCAGATTCCTATTGAAAATTCACTATGTCATTTTTACACCCGGTTATGCAGCTGTAGGAATTCTGATGCATTTTGGACATTTGCCAATGATGTGTCACCTTCCTAAAAACTTATAAATATGGATGTGTCCGTTCTGCATGGGGTTTTAAGAGGGAATGCCTTCACTGGGTATGAATGACGTTTCCTAATACAGCCAGTTGTAGCACGGGTAAAATACGGCACAGGACAGGGAAAAGTGATGCATTGAGCTTAAGCACTGAATGCTAGAAAAAAGGTGCAGCAGTGGCACAGGCTCTTTGTAGATATGCCCCTAAAAGATTAAGAAATGAGTGAGGTTGATGAAGAAACAGGGTGCAAGGGGATACCAGTGGTTGAGTAAAAGTTAAAATGATGTGAGGGAGCTTAGACAGAAAATGAGAGACAACTAGAGGGGTAGCATGAGATCAGTGGGAAGGACAGAAGACAGCAAGAAATGGTTGGAATAGGAATCAGGGACCAGTAGTAGACTAACTAAAAGTAAGTAATACAATGTAATAGGAGTAAGGAAAAAGAATGAAGCGAGATAGAAAAATTAATACAAATCAAGGGAATTTCATAGATTTGTGAGGAGAATTAGGCTTCCCTTTAAAATAAAAGGCAAAGCTTGTTCAAAATATCTCTACTTACTTTAAAGTCCATGCAGGGGAATGTGTGAAATTTGCTTCTTTATCCTTGTGCACCACTTTGGATTAAAGGCTGAAAAGTCAGAGAAAACATGTTCAGCACAAATCGTAGATATTCATGAAAAAGCCATTGGTTACTTTAGCTCTTCTTTATAAAGAAATGGTGATCTGACATTTATCCTCCTGCAGGCTTCATAGCTAATGCTTTCAATGACAAATGAGCAAGCATGATTACTTAGGACTGGGGGCCCAAACTCCTATTTAAATATAGGGCCGGATCAGACCCGCCCCTCTTAATCAGATAGGCACATTATGTAGCCATGTATACATAATTTGGGAAAAAAGTTATGTGGGTTGGGTTCCCTTTTGATAACGCGTCCAGCCCTTATAAATTACCTGTACCTGGACACGTTGGAGGTCGGTGAAACTTTTAACCAAGTCGGGCTCTCCTCATCCTAGAATAGTCGGGTCACTCAGATCAATAATCAATAACTATTATAATCGATAATCAATACCCAATTAATAGATCAAAATAACACATCAGAAATCAATAACAGTTGGTATTTCGGCGCACCATGACCTTTCAGTCATGAATAACCACACCAGTTTATTAAAAGTTAGTGAATTTATTTCCCTATATTAACAAAGCTAACACAATGTATATAAGTCTAAAAACCAAATGATATATGTAGATGAACATTGCTAGCTGTCCATAGCGGCGGAAGAAACGCAATCTACACAAAATCTGAATAATGATACACTCAGTTATGGCAATGCAAATCACTAATATGACTAACTGTATTTGACTAATTTCATACATTGGTCAGCATAACAAGATTTCAAATTAACATGGTGCATCGGATGAATACCTCAACTAACCTCTAATTAGCATTGGCATGTGGAATTTCATGCAAAACGAATTTAGTCAACACAAATTTGGAAACTTCTAACTTGGGCCCTATCAAAATAGCAGTTGGTACTTAAAAGGAAAAACACAATGCATAATACATTTATCCTTTCATATTTACCAAATACAAACAGCATTCAAGAAAAGACTTCGTCCCTCAGGTACCGGTTCGATCAGCATGGGGCAGGTTTCAAAGGGGCAAAATTAAGGGCAAGCTTCCTTGCAGCGGCAAGAAGAATGGGGCAAAGTTACTTCATGGGCAAGACGGGGCAAATCAAAGTTAAAGTCTCCAGGGTGAGAATTCTTAAAGTCTCTTTCTCTGGAATAGAGAAAAGGGCATCAGGGCATCGTCCAAAATGGAGTCTGGCATCTGGCTTCAAATTGGCATCATGGAAAATGGCTAACTTCCCTTTGTCCAGTGGGTTTAAGTAAGAAACATTCCAAATTCTGCAGGGCCCTCCATTGGAGGGTTCATAGGTTGGCTTAAAATTGTCCAATGAAAATTGTCTTTTACTAGCGCTCATTTATGCATACACTGTCCTTGGAGCCTTGGAACACAAGTTGTAATATGGTTTGCCAATTATTTTACTATCTGTACCTTCATTGTCCGCACCTGCAGACTGGCCTTGTATCAAAGGGGATGAAACCGTCCTAGTACGAAACCTTGGAGATAAGTGTATTAGTCATCTCTGCTGGAAAAAAATACAACTTCAAGCAAGAATATATGTTTCATTAGTTCAAGGGAAAAAAAACACGCAGTTAAAATTTGAGGCCAGGCAACTAGGCCAAAGCCTCTACTAAATTTAAGCTAAGCAAAACAGTTTCATATAAGAAATCATGGCATACATTTGCAATTATGACGGATTACTACATTTTCAATACTTCATGATTAATAAAGCTCGTTTACAATGATGGCGAACTACCCCGAGGGCACAATTTCCCTCGTACATTATTTTCTTTACTAAAATCACACTACATTATACGCTTTTGATTACGTGATATGTATGAATATATGTTGGACCCTCTTTTCTGCGTCATCAATCCCTCCTCTGATGACTAATTATTCCATTAAAATTCTGTATAGTAATTTGGCACTTCAGTCAATTCCCTTTTTCTTTTAATCCCTTTATCCCTTTATATTTTTCTCTATATATTTCTACCATTTTTGCTTGTTCCTTTTCTTCTCTTTTTTCTTCTCTTTTTCTTTTGCGCCTGGTTTTCAATATTTTGATACTTTTCCATATTCCCCAAGAGCCTAATAAACAAATTAATATTAATAATATTCCCTTTACTATTTTTAGTAACAATCCGTTCCAAAAGGTGGTGAGCCAATTTCCCACAGAAGCAAATCCTTTTCCAACTTTCTCCCAAACTCCTGGTTCTTTCAATTCCTTTAAATCTATACTTTCATTAGTCAAATTTGTAAGCATCGTTCTAATTTTTCCACTGCTGTCCGGTATATATGTACAACAGTGACGTGTACCAAGCATTTTGCAAACGCCGCCATCCTTTGCTAAAAGGATGTCTAAGGCAAGCCGATTTTGAAGAGTCATAGCTCTTTCTGCAGCGAGTTCAGCATCCACCAGGATTATAGCTCCTGAAAATTTTGTCAACATGTTATCCACAATAGTACACAACTTTCGTATTTTGATTGAATTCAGTATGACTCCCACTGAAGGAATCAATGCTCCAAATATATCTCCTACCACACCAGAAGCTGTCTCTCTCTTCTGAACATGATGTGATTCAGACAGCTTTGGAAATTTCGTTAAGTCATCCAGTTGGTAAATCTTTGGGAACACTATTCCCAAATAACATCTCCCATACCATCCTTTAGGAAGACGATAATAGGCGTTAAGTCCACAAATATAATATATTCCAGGAATAACTGGGTCTTGTCCATTCAGCATGAACGTCCACTTAGGTTGAAACAAAAACGTATGTTTGCATTCACTCGTTCCCACAAAAACTGTGTCATAGTATGATTTATGTCTATGTATACAAAATCTCCCTACGTGCAATGTATCTAAAGCTATTTTCCCTTGTGTCTTTATTGTGGCAAAAGCATAGTTATCTACATATGTCCTTTTGTGTAATTCCCTTTCTAATTCCACCTTCATTTCTTTCCTCCTATCGTCAGTGCGGTCTAAGAAGTTTAACTCTACCGGTGAAAGCAAGCATGTAAGGTTCACATGTGCGTGAGCTGTGTGAAAAGGTGACAACGGCTCAAAGAATTCCCTCATTAATTTGAAATAATAATCGTTATTATACTACATGTAATTCCGTAAGTAAGAGGCATGCTGTGATACGTCACCCCTTCCACTACTGAGGTAGGTATTTGTGTGCACACGTAACAATCTTTCGCATCCATTGTCTCAACATACTCACTCAACAAGCGATAGAAAACGTTAGACGAAAGTTCCTTTTTATCAGGCAAATGTCTCTCATCTTGCTCGAGTCTCTTCAAAGCGGTTAGTTCAGTAAAAATAGTAGGTTTAGAAGTAGAAGCATCATTCATCTCACTCTCGTTCTTTCCATGCATTCCAAGAACTATCGCTACAGTGATTAGTATGCAAGCGGTTATTAGACCTATACACATGTATTTACAACACTTCATTTTACGTCCCTGTGTAGTGTAGCCTGTCATGATCTGTATAGAATCAGAAAGTTGAAGACACCTTATCAAAGCGGGTTTGCAAATATTTACAAAGCTAAACGAGTTCAATGTTCACACAGTTTTCTTTAGCAACTCAGTCCCTTATCGGTTAGCAGCGTTGTCTCAAAATCAGTTTAAAGTCAATCAAGTTAGCAATTTCTTAGCCGGTTGAAAGGTCAATCAGGTTATCAATGTCTATATTCGATAAAGTTCATGGAGTTTTATTTCTCATGTGCCAAAATGAAGTTCTGCCTCTTCGTTCTCGAGACTGAGGGATACGAATTCGTCTGACCAATCGTTAGTGGCTAAGTATGCCCACTCCGGACCAGAATATCTTTTGCTCGGTATTCTTTTTCTTTTCAATTTTGCATCTCTCTTTGACTCTCTCTCGCTGGTACTTTCTTCCTTGGCCAAGTCTTTCTCCTCACTAGGTGCTGCTGTTGCGACAGACACTTCCTTTCTTTTCTCTTTCACCTTTGGTCCTTCACTGTCGTTTAATGTTTCTCTGATCCTTAATTTTACTGGCGATATGCTTTGTCTTCTTTTTGCACCGTGTCCACTTGATGGACCTACAACCTCTTCTGAAGGAGTTTGAACCGCTTCGCTCTGTCCTGCTTTGTCTCCTCCCTCTGGGAAGTCAATCAGGTCTTCCTTTTCTTTTCCTGTATCATCTGCTTCTGGGAAAGCCCTCCTCTAAACAGACTCTCCTGCTCCTTCACTTGTCTCGAGCTCTTTGTCACTGTTACCTTCTTCAGGCTCTTTGTTACCTTCAGCTGTTTCAGGCTCTTTGTCACCTTCAGGACCGTCGTCACTTTCTGAGGCTCCTCCTTGGTCTTCCCCAAATGAATCGGTTGCTTCGTCCTCAGAAAATATTTCTCCTTCCTCTATTTCTACCTGTTCGCTTCTGGTTCCTCTTCGCTCTGTCTCGGCGCTTGGCACTTTGTTATTAGACACTGGTGATTTCAGCGCTTCAACTTCCTTGTCTGTGGGACACAACACCCTCTTTGTGTGGCTGGCGTGAATCCAGTTGGGAACTCCCGCACACTTTACAGCGGTGGTAGTTGTCAGAATCACTTGGAAAGGTCCTTTCCAACGGGGTTCCAGACACGACTTCCTCACGTGCTTCTTTATCACGACCCAGTCACCTGCTTTCAGGGCGTGTCCTGGACCTTGGATCGGTGGCAAGGTGGTTGCCTCCACCTGGTGAGAGAAAGAGCGGACCACATCAGCTGGACCTTTGCAGTAGTCTAACACCATATCATCTGTAATATTCAAAAGAGCATTTGCAGGAACTGCTGGAAGTCTCATGGCTCTGCCCATGAGAATCTCGTGCGGGGACAGTCCAGTCTTTCTGTCAGGGGTGTTTCTCATTGACATTAGCACCAAAGGCAATGCATCAGGCCATTTCAAGTTTGTTGATGCACATATTTTCGCCATCCTTGATTTCAATGTGCCATTCATTTGTTCCACTAGACCTGATGCTTCAGGGCGGTAGCTACAATGCAACTTTTGCTCAATGTTCAGTGCTGCACAAAGTAATTTTATTACTTCGTTATGGAAGTGACTTTCCCTATCTGATTCTAAGGAGATCGGAAATCCGAAACGTGGTATTAGCTCTCTCAAGAGTAGTTTTGCAACTGTGAGACTGTCATTTCTGAGTGTAGGGTATGCTTCAATCCAGTGACTAAAAATGCACACAACCACCAACACATACTTCAAGCCTCCATGCACAGGCATCTCAATAAAGTCCATGTGCATCCTGCTGAAGGGACCCCCTGCTCTTCCAATGTGGCTCAAATTAACTACGGTTCCCTTCCCTGCATTCATCTGTTGGCAAATGACGCAACAATGGCAAACTGCTTCAGCAACTTGACGGAATTTGGGGTTAAACCAATCAGTTTTAAATAGTCTAATCATGGCATCCCTCCCAAGATGAGCTTGTCCATGATAGAATCTGGCTAACTGTGTCAAAAGGCTGTTTGGCAGAACAAATTTCCCTTCACTTGAAACCCATAATTCGTCTAGTCTCTTTACACATTGTGATTTGGTCCATGAGAGTTTCTCATCCTCACTGACATCATTCTGTAAGGATTTTAATTCATCCATTGTATCTACAACTTTTAGAGCAAAGATTTCGCTTGTTTCAAGTTCTGGCTCATTTATCAAATTCCATTCATCCCTGAGCAATATACAGTTCAATGCGCAAAACCTTGCGACTAGATCCGCATATCCATTTCCCAGAGAAACATAGTCTTGTCCCTTCGAGTGTGCACTGCATTTTACCACTGCTACTTCTCCTGGTAATTGGATGGCATGTAACAATTCTCTTATTCTTTCACCAATTTTCACTGGCGATCCTGAAGAGGTCATGAAGCGTCTCTGTGACCACAATTGCCCAATGTCATGCACTATTCCAAATCCGTACTGACTGTCAGTGTAAATGATAACCTTCATTAATGCAGAGAGTTGGCAAGCTCTAGTAAGGGCTACCAATTCTGCTACTTGTGCAGAGTAAACTCCTTGAAGCCAAGATGCTTCCAGAACACCTGTTACCGTACATACAGCGTATCCTGCCTTCAATATTCCCAGTGCATCTCTTAAACATGAACCATCAACAAAAATAACTTGATCGTTTTCTTCCAATCGGGTATCTTTGATATCAGGTCTTGGTTTGGTGCAAAATTGAGTCACCTGAAGACAGTCGTGCTCGATGTCTTCAGCGTTCTCAATTTCGGCATTTTCACTGGGAAACAAGGTTGCTGGATTCAACGTGGTGCACCTTTTCAGCTGCACATTAGGTGATCCCAGGATTATTGTTTCATACCTTGTGAGTCTAGCACCAGTCATGTGCTGTGTTCGGGAACGTGTCAAAAGTATCTCGACTGAGTAGTGACCATGACTGTTAAAGGGTGTCCCATCACTATTCCTTCACTCTGAGTGAGGCTGATACCAACTGCGGCTACGGTACGGAAGCACCCTGGCAGTGCTGCTGCGACCGGATCCAAAGTAGCTGAAAAATATGATACTGGTCTGTTTACGCCACCATGGGCTTGGGTCAAGACAGACAAGGAGCATGCATCACGTTCATGACAAAACAATGTGAAAGGCTTCGTGTAATCAGGCATACCTAAAGCTGGAGCCCTACACATGCATTCCTTTAATTCAATAAAAGCATCCATCTCATCTCCTTTCAGCTCAATTTCATCCAGTGCATCTTTCTGGGTCAGTTTCAGTAAAGGTTTTGCTAGAGTTGAGAAGTTGGGAATCCATTGGCGACAGTAACTCACCATTCCCAAAAACTTCCTCACCTCCCTCCTCGTCTTTGGGGGACTCATTTGAAGCACACTTGTTATTCTTTCTTTCATAATTCTTTGCGACCCTTTCTCTATTTGGTGACCCAAATATTTCACTTTCCTCTGGCAGAACTGTAATTTTGAAGGGGACACCTTGTGTCCATTCCTTCCCAAATGGTTCAATAGGGCAATAGTGTCGGCTGTACAGTCACTTTCTGTCTTGGATGCGATCAGCAAATCGTCAATGTACTGCACTAAGGTTGACTCGAATGGTAACTCTAATGATTTCAAATCTTTCTTTAGGATCTGATTGAAAATTGATGGTGACTCCGAAAACCCTTGAGGAATTCAACACCAACTGTAGACTCTGTCTAAGAATTTGAAACAAAAGAGAAATTGGCGGTCCTCATGAAGGGGCACAGAAAAGAATGCTTCTGACAAGTCGATGACTGAGAACCACTCAGCATCACAAGGAACTTGAAACATTATCACAGCTGGATTCGGTACTACGGGACACCAATTTATTATTATGTCATTTATTTTCCTCAAATCCTGAACAATTCGGACCTTTCCACTCGGTTTTATTAGTCCCATGATTGGTGAATTACATGGACTGCTTAACACTTCTTTCAGTACTCCCTGCTTTCCAAACTCATCAATGAGTTGGTCGACTTTCATGAGGGTGTCTTGTGCCATATGGTACTGTGGGGACTGGGGAAAGGTTACATTGGGTTTTAACGTCACTTTCACAGGTTCCACTCCTTTGAACAATCCTACTTCTTTCCCTGTCATATCCCACACTTCCTTTCCGACTGTTTCCTGTAACTCAGCATGAATATCTGCTTCAGTGAGCATTGGATAAAGAGTAATCAGAGGATACTCCTCATCGACAGTTTCCACTTCGTCCCCTCCTACACTGTCCTCTTCTTCCCCATCACTGTTTGTCTGAATTTTAATTCCATCATTTGAACACATAATCGAACATCCCAATTTGCACAATAGGTCCCTCCCTAATAGTGATATCGGGCTTGAATCACACACCACAAATTTATGTGACCCTTGATAGTTACCAATTCTGACTTGAACTGGATCTGTGATTGGGTTCGTCAGGTACCTGTTTGCTACTCCCACTACTTGAACTGTTCTCCCTGAAAGTGGCAAATTTGGTACTTCAATACTCCTGACAGTGGAACGTGTAGCTCCTGTGTCAACCAAGAATGAAACGCGATGACCCATAACTCTTCCCTCCACATACGGACCCTTTTGATCAACTTCCAAAGATGCTGCAAGCATACAATTTCCTTCCTCATCTAAACTTTCACTCTCCCATGCATTGTTTATTCCATTCTCAAAATGTAAGGGGAATTGGTGCACTGTGTCACTTTGATTCATTCCTTGACCCGTGACCTGTTGAGGAAGCATTGCTTGCTGCTGATTCATTGGTGCTAAGGGTATTTGCATTTGCTGATTAGGTACCATAGGAAACTGCAGTTACATTGGCTGCAATTGTGCCATTTGCACACAGGGCATTTGCACCTGTTGCGGTTGCATGGGTTGTAAACCCTGCATCTGGTTTATATTGTTTTGAAAATTTGGATTCAGACCTCTCAATTTTTGTCCTCTCATAGTCTGAAATGCATTGACATCATTGTTTTGCTGACCTACACCTTCCTGCACCATCATTGGACACTCCCGTTTCCAATGCCCGACAATTCCGCACGTGTGACATGGCATCACCTTCTTCATTGCCTGTATACCATTTGGAATCATAACGGTATTCAAATCAGGACCATTATTCATAAAACCTCCTCAGCCTCTGCCTCTCATCTGCGGCTGAAACATAGCATTTCCCTGCTGCTGCGGCATCTGTTGTTGGAAAACTTGCAAACCTTACAAACCTGTCTGAGCTGCCCTAAGCTGCATCACCATCACCTTTTCTTTCAGTCTTTTCTGCTTTGTCTCAATCTCATCACTGCAGTATTTTGCATAATTCAACACTTCATCGATCGACTTTGACTGCCAACAAATCAAATGCGTTTTAATCATCTGGCTGATTTCGGGTCTCAACCCTTCCACAAACCTGAACACAAAATGGAGCATGTCCTTTGCCTCAATCGTTTCCGTGCCACTGTAATTTTTAAATGCTTTCAACAACCTCTCATAATACGCATGTATAGACTCTTTAACCTCTTGGGCGGTCCTGTCAATCCTCTGCCAATCCACATTTTTCGACGCAACCTTGGTTTTCAAGTGCTCGATCACCTTGTGGTACAAACTCATTACCGTAGGTGATGGCGCACCTGTGTCCCTATCTCTCTCTGGTTCACTCGTCGGCCATCCTACAGCCCTTTTACAATCTTCCCACAAATCTGCCGAAACCACAATTTCAAATAAAGTATTCAGGTCTTCCCAGAGACATTTCGCGAGTTTCACAAATCTATCTGTTTGTTGATACCACTCAATCGGCTTCTCTCTCAATTTGGGAAAGTCATCCGTAAAGGATTGAATATCGCACCTGTGCCATGGTACATGTACAAGTTTTCCCCCTGCTGTCTCTCTCATTGGTAACATAGTTATCAGATCGTCATTCTGTTGTTTTTTCTCATTCCGCTCTGGAGTATTTTCTTTCTTTTTGTCCTTTTTCATAACCCACCTGCTTTCCCACTTGTCTAAACATCTCCAGACCTGTGCACTCTGCAGTATCTCTTTAAGGTTTGTTTTCATCCCTGCGGATCTCATGTGTTCAAAATCTTTTGTCTCAAAGTCTAACCTGTAACTTCTGCTCAGGTGTTTAGTCTTACTTATATCGATCTCGTTTCTGTCTGCAATTTCTTGTAAGTTCTTATGTATGCTGCTTACTTCTCTTGTAATCCTAGGGCACATGTATCTTAGTTCTTCCTCTGTGTATGATTCTAATCTGTTCAAACCCATTGTTCCCTCTACCAGTTCATCTGCCTCCATACCCAATCTTATTTTATTCAGGTATTCTTCTCCCTTTCCGCTGGATGTACTCTGTGGGGAGTTCAGGCTGTTAAACCATTGTGATAACTGTTGCGCATTCAGTCCCATCAGTGTAGCAGTTACATCAACTGCTACTGATGGTTTCTGTAATGTTTCAGTCTCTGAGGTTAACGGTACTAATAGTGGTGGATGTGACCTTACCACGGTCGACGGAGCACAAATTGGAATTGGACTGAATTCCGACAAGGACCCAGATCCATTTGGCAGTGCCGCTATTGGAGTTGTTTCTGGAGTGGTCTCTACGCATCTCCTCCCTGTCCCACTCTGTGTCATTACTACCCCTTGTTCACATACGTTTGGGTCTCCTTGTATGTACAGTGGTACTGGGGGACCTACAGTAATAGGCAGAGATATCGCGTCTGGATTCTGTCTGTTCCCCGAATTCTGTGGCATGTTAATCCCCACATTATGGTTCATCATTGCTGGCATACCTAACTGGCTCTCTGTTACTCGAGTATACTTCGGCCCTTCTTGTGCCTGCTTTTGAGGCATCAAAAACTGTGTTGATTCAGCTTGAATCAATGTCGGTCTCTGATAGTTTTGTCCTCCCTGCGCCATTGAATCAGAAGTCATTCCCATGTTATGCTCATCACAGCAGTGCCTTTGAACCTGTGGCTGATAATTATCAGCAGGTTTCAATTTTGGCACGTCTGGGTATATTCTCTGAATCTGTGGTATTTGTGGTGAGAAAGGCATGTCGGAGCTGCTCGGCCTCTGAGATATTCCCAAATTTGGTGTTACATTACCCTGTATTGGTTCTGGAGGGGCAGTACTAATGCTTGAGCCTTTTTTGCTTTCCACGTATGGTGGTGGGCGATCATTCAGCAATTGTATAATGAACTCCTCATCGTCTGACTCGTCTGCCCTTTTCGAGTTTCTATTGTTCTCTCTATCTCTGGACTGAGTCCTGTTTGTCTTATGGGTGGCTTTCCTTCTTTCCGTCTCCGCTTCATCAGTAATCGCTGGAAACAATTTAATCCCCTGCAATACATCTGATCTCCAAACCTTTTGTGTGCAGTCCCATCTAGCATCCCCTAGTGTCTTTTCTACTTTTCTTATTCTTGTCTCAAATTTATTTTGTTGTTGGTTTCTAGCTATTAGCGCCCAAATTGCTATTGCCTCAAACTGTGCTGGTCTTGGAGGTACTTTCATGTCGTATAGCGCAAATCTCAGATTTTCTAAAACCCTTAGATTAAACGACCCGTGGATAGGGAACGCTACACTTCCATGCTTCTCTGTTAATTTGCACCATTGTTTTAACCAAAGACATGGTGCTACACCCTTTTCTTCAATGACAATGTAAGCTGGTGTACCCTCAGGCGGTGTCTCTTCTCCTACATTTGCTTTAATATAAACATCCCCCCTCATGGCACTCTTAAATGCTTTGAAAAATGTAATCTTTCCGTCTTTTATTTTTCTAAAATGTAATCAATAAGTGACTTTAATTCCCGGAATACCGTTCGCTTGCCTTTCTCCTACCAATTGCGCTTCACGGACTGTGTCCAATCCGTGCGTGACCCTTCTCATCAACCAACCTATCCCAGCGCGGCTCCTAGTGACGTCACACTCACACACTGCGGCTGACAAAGTCCCGCGGCTTGTCCGCTTTCGTTTGTCTTCACTTACAAACTAATTTCTGCAATATAACGCGAGCACTAACCAAAAGAATAAAACAGATCTGTCGGTTTACTACAGGAAAGGTAATACAATCGCTTCAGAAACCTTAGGGATTTTTCACTAGCTTCGGCAGTTATTCCATCTTTCTCGGTTTCCCGCTTTCGCAAGCAAAATTTGACCCGCAAACTTTACTCTCAACTGATCAATTAATTATTCTAGTGCACTTTAGAATTCGTCAAATCTCAAAGTAGAAATTTTCTTTCATTCCTCAGAATTCATACCGACTTGTTGACCACGCCCGATCAACTGTCTCATACACTTTTCAACATACTCCGGAGTCTCTTGACCTCGCAGGGCCTGTCTCAACATCAACAACCACGTGGACAATTTTTTTTTGCACAAAGCGCTACACACAGGTGAAGTTCGACGACTTCCCTACTCTCAAATTCTTGGAGTAACACTCCTCTAATATCTTTTAACCCCCTAAAATCCTGACAAACTTCTCAATTAATCTGCGGCAATAAGCTGTGCAAGCGCAAAACCCTAACTTCACTCATACCGTCACTAGAACCGCCGAAACCATTCTCACACCTCCATGTCCTCCATTCGCAAGCTCCGAGATTCCGGGAAAGTCATTGGGGACTTAGGGCATCATCATCCCTCCAACTTGTTTTATAAAAGAAAATTCTAACTTATCTCCGTCTATTTCTCGGATGGGGTCCCAAAGGGCTAAACCATCAATCTCTGCTACCATCTACTGATAACGCGTCCAGCCCTTATAAATTACCTGTACCTGGACACGTTGGAGGTCGGTGAATCTTTTAACCAAGTCGGGCTCTCCTCATCCTAGAATAGTCGGGTCACTCAGATCAATAATCAATAACTATTATAATCGATAATCAATACCCAATTAATAGATCAAAATAACACATCAGAAATCAATAACAGTTGGTATTTCGGCGCACCATGACCTTTCAGTCATGAATAACCACACCAGTTTATTAAAAGTTAGTGAATTTATTTCCCTATATTAACAAAGCTAACACGATGTATATAAGTCTCAAAACCAAATGATATATGTAGATGAACATTGCTAGCTGTCCATAGCGGCGGAAGAAACGCAATCTACGCAAAATCTGAATAATGATACACTCAGTTATGGCAATGCAAATCACTAATATGACTAAATGTATTTGACTAATTTCATACATTGGTCAGCATAACAAGATTTCAAATTAACATGGTGCATCGGATGAATACCTCAACTAACCTCTAATTAGCATTGGCATGTGGGATTTCATGCAAAACGAATTTAGTCAACACAAATTTGGAAACTTCTAACTTGGGCCCTATCAAAATAGCAGTTGGTACCTAAAAGGAAAAACACAATGCATAATACATTTATCCTTTCATATTTACCTAATACAAACAGCATTCAAGAAAAGACTTCGTCCCTCAGGTACTGGTTCGATCAGCATGGGGCAGGTTTCAAAGGGGCAAAATTAAGGGCAAGCTTCCTTGCAGCAGCAAGAAGAATGGGGCAAAGTTACTTCATGGGCAAGACGGGGCAAATCAAAGTTAAAGTCTCTAGGGTGAGAATTCTTAAAGTCTCTTTCTCTGGAATAGAGAAAAGGGCATCAGGGTGTCGTCCAAAATGGAGTCTGGCACCTGGTTTCAAATTGGCATCAAGGAAAATGGCTGACTTCCCTTTGTCCAGTGGGTTTAAGTAAGAAACATTACAAATTCTGCAGGGTCCTCCATTGGAGGGTTCATAGGTTGGCTTCAAATTGTCCAATGAAAATTGTCTTTTACTAGCGCTCATTTATGCATACACTGTCCTTGGAGCCTTGGAACACAAGTTGTAACATGGTTTGCCAATTATTTTACTATCTGTACCTTCATTGTCCGCACCTGCAGACTGGCCTTGTATCAAAGGGGATGAAACCGGCCTAGTACGAAACCTTGGAGATAAGTGTATTAGTCATCTCTGCTGGAAAAAAATACAACTTCAAGCAAGAATATATGTTTCATTAGTTCAAGGAAAAAAACCACGCAGTTAAAATTTGAGACCAGGCAACTAGACCAAAGCCTCTACTAAATTTAAGCTAAGCAAAACAGTTTCATATGAGAAATCATGGCATACATTTGCAATTATGACGGATTACTACATTTTCAATACTTCATGATTAATAAAGCTCGTTTACAATGATGGCGAACTACCCCGAGGGCACAATTTCCCTCGTACATTATTTTCTTTACTAAAATCACACTACATTATACGCTTTTGATTACGTGATATGTATGAATATATGTTGGACCCTCTTTTCTGCATCATCACTTTTCATACAGACTTTAGGGCATCACAGGTCATATTACAGATTATCTAGTTCTTTGTCACTGTCGGTCCACAGCCATGCAATGGGGGAGACTCAGTTATGTCTATGAATCTTTCAAAATTGTGTTAAGGATATTTTAGTGGAAATGCGTTCCACTGAGAGTTATGAAAATGTTTGCAGCAGATCAACAAAATGTGTCTACTTCTCTTATCAAAATAATGTTTGCACGGCGCACTGCATTAAAAAATGTGAATCAGCCTAACCCTAAAAAAAGAGATTTGAACGTGATTTTGGTCCTAAAAATGCTAATTATTTGTCCCTCTATCCAACCAATTCCTGTGGTTAATGTAGAGTTTATTTAATATGTTCGCATTCGCTTTTGGTGCTATGGAACAAAGGGAGTCCCGAGACTGGACAAAGGGTTTCAGATGTCCATTTTCATTTGCCACCACACTGAGGAAGACCACCACCAAAAATGAAGAAGGGTTTGCAGTTGTAAAAATAATTGTGAGAATCATATTTTTATTAAGTAATTATCTTAATTATCTTTCATAATGATGATAACGAGGGATAATATTCACCTTACATGCTGGCTGAGTATTTAGTTTTCTGATATCTACTCTTCCTCAAAAAAAGTTCCTCACTCACTCGGTTCTCAGTAGTATAGCTTGCACTATCACTTCTTATGTGCTGCTTTTGTAGTAAAAAAAGAAACACAATTAGCGGGTGATCTTTGTTGTATACTTGGATTTGCAGGCATTGTTTCGTGCAGCATTCATTACTTATCCTCTTTCCTATCTGGTTGTTTTGATGTGCTTTCCAAACAATTCGATAGATATGTGTGTCAGAAACGCCCCCATCTATTCGGCTCAGGCAATAAATACATTCAAAATGAATGTCCTATTTTACCTTCAGGACTCTCTGGTATGTCCACATTGGTTATAAAAGATTCTAATAATGTTCGCCAACTGAATAAGGATATGAAATGAAATATTTTCAATAAATGAATATACAAATCTTATATCAATGATAAAAATATTTTTCTAAAGATTTTTTAGTGTTTGAGCTTAGCTTGTTATAACTACAAAATCGTTTAGGGCATTATACCTCTTCTTTGCATTTCTTATCATCTAATTCCTTCCCCAGTATTGCCTTAACACAGTATTTGACTCTCATTCAACTAAAAAGAAAAAGAGGAAATTATATCTCTGCCAACTGTATTTACACAAATTAACCAAATTTCTCATTGATGCATGTTTAAACAACATACCTTAAAAAAGAAAAACATCAAAGTTCATTATCCTCATTTGAAGACACATAGGGCCTCTTTACGAGCCTGTTAGTCACTGGTCGGGCTGCAAAGGAACCGCCACCTTTGCCAGGATCGGAGATCCCAGTGGTCTGGAGGCGGTGGCAGTACTAATCTGGCAGAGCAGCGCTGCAAACAGCGCTGCCCTGGAGATTATGACACTCTTCTCCGCCAGGGATTTTATGGAGGTACCACCACCATCCAAATACACTGGGCATGGGCAGAGCAGGAGCCCCCCTGGCCAGCACCATCGCATTGCAGACAGCGAACGTTGTGAGGGTGCCTGTGCACTCTGCACTCTACAGCATTGCCCCCACCTCGATTACCAGCCAGAGAAAATGCTGTAGGCTATTTCCCACTAGGCCAGCAGATGGAAACTCAGTTTCCACCCGCTGACCTAGCAGAAAACTATTAATGGGTCAGGCGGGGAGGTAGCCTGTATGGTGGCAACCTCTCTGTTAGAAGTTCACCGTCCACCAAACTCATAATCAGCCCCATAGAGCCTAAACTAAAAAATAGCATTTAAATAGAGTTGCATCATGATAGGCTGTGGGAGGCTCAGTGCAAAGCCAAATGCATATTTTTTATGCACCTGCAGTGTACAAAGTGGATTCATGTTACCCAACATACAGCTAACAGGGTTTGCAGAGGCCTACAGCAGCAAGGATCTAAACCAAAGTGGAGAGGAATTCTTCACAGACTGGTTCCAAACTGGAAAGTAAAGGCCCAAGAGAATGGGACTCAAGGAAGGCCCAGGAACCATGGCAATGTTAATAGTGTGTTCGGGAAGAAACATCTTGAGAAGAGAACGCAATGAAGCCCTTCCAAATCCAAGATAGTGACTTTCTTCAAGTGTCACAAGGTGGGAAACTTTTAGAGGGATTGTCAGCTGAAAGATCCTGACCCAGCAACATCTTACATGTGGGTGAAGGAACCCGAGCGGGCCCAGTTATGCTCGTCCTAGTAGGCATGGACATCTGGGAAAGGGACCAAGATGGTCTGAAGCACATGTATACTAACATGATGGGGTTTGTGCAGGAGTTTAGTATTAAGAGGAGGAAAGTGCATGCCCTCAGGGATACTGGAGCTTTCCACACCATGGTTGAAAGGAAGTACTTTAAGCTTGGGGAGATTCTCTCTGGGACCAAGGATACTCATTTGGTACCTAGTGGGGAGGGCATAGGGTATCTGCTTGCAGGGTTGAGATTGAGCTTAATAACAAGAAGGCCATGGCTTATGTCGGTGTAAGGAAAAAGCAAGGTGCTGGTTTACTCTTGGGCAATGGTTTGTTTGCCCCTGTCTTAGCATCAGGACCAAAAGCCTTTATGGCTTATTACTCATCTGGCAAGCAGGGCATGATCCATAAAACCTGTTTATGTCTCTGTGCATCCCTGGCCAGAAGAACAGAGGATCCAAACTCTCCTGGATTTTTCTGCTGCCTAAGTTCCTGCTTATTACACTTCACAGGCCAGTGACAACATGAAGGTTCTGCTTCTCAGTCATTAACTTCAGCTAATTGAACCCCTTCCAAAGTGTCATCTTTCATGCAACTATGCTGCGTCACAAAGAGGCTCACTGGAGGTAAGTCTTCAGTCAGCGAACATGGAACACCCTCTTGTGTTCCCTTGTGACACCTGTGTTCACCAAGTAGTTAACCTCAGAAATTTTTTGATATACCCATATGACACGCACCAATTGTCCCCCAAAGCCATGGGACAAATAGGCTTTATCACCAACTCCTCATGTCCTTCCTGATATCTAGTAAGCTAGCTTTCTGGTTGTACCATTCCTTCATCAGCATTTGCCTGGCCTAAAGGTATTCCTTTGTCTATCTCCTGTAAGCCTCCATCTATTTCCTAAGGCCAACCACGTAGTCCACCACATCCTTCTGTGGAAGCTCTTAGGTTCTTTCCCAAAGTTCTCTAACGTGAGTGGACCCCGCACCAGGTCCCAACACTATAACTATAAGGGACTGAACTCCACCACCATCTGCTGAATTTCATGGTAGGCAAACAAGAGACATAGCAGAAGAAGATCCCATTTCCTCCTGAGGTTTTCTGGAAGTGATTTCATCATGCTCTTCAGTGTCTTTTTAAACTGCTCCACCAAACCATTAGTTTGTCAGTGGGATGCTCTGGAAAAGTGGTCTGTCACACCAGCTCGCTCCTATGTCTCTCTCAAGGAAGAGGAGGTGAAGTGGATTCCTTAATTAGAAATTACAATTCTTAGAAATGCGACCCTAGAAAAGAGCCTCAGGAGTGGTCTTGCTTCCACCCTTGCAGTCATGCTCCTCAGAGATACAGCTTCCAGGCACCTGGTGGGGTGATCCATCACATCCAAGATATATTAATTGCCTGGTTAAACGGGGGGAATAGACATTATGTCTGTTACAACCACTCAAATGGAACACCTACAACTGATAGAGGCAATAACAGTGCCCTAGACTTCCTACCTCTTTTACCACTCATCTGGCAAGTAGGACAGGTTGTACATAACCTCTCTGTGTCCCTTCACATCCCTGGCCAGTAGAAAAAAGGGTCCAATCTATCATGGATTTGCCTAATCCCTAAGTGTCCTGCCAATGACACTCCATGGGCCACTGACAACAGGATGTTCCTGTGCACTAATGAAACCAATAGCCTTTTTCTAGTTCCTGGATAAGGATTCACTGGCTCACTATAAATCAGGCCATCCTTCCAGCCAACATAGTGCTTCCCAACCACTTCTTTGCTGAACTGTTCCTGGGCTTGCTTGTGAAGTCCCATACGTGTAATGTACTTCTCCTGTGCATTGTGAAAATCTTCCCAGGGAGGCCCTCTGACAGCTGGAAACCCTGCAGCTCTGGAAGCTACCAAAACTCCGGCAACTGATCTGCTTCAGGAGCCTCATTTTCCCCTCCTTCTGTAGCAGAAGTAATGACCTCCATGCCCATTGTTAACTCAGAGTCTGCCTTTTCCTAGTTCACAGGTACTGAAAACAGGCAGAAGCGTCCTTCAACCCAAAAGACATCACCTTGACAAGATGCAGCCCCTCTGGAGTATAAAATGCAGTCTTCTCCTTGGCATTTTGTGCCAGAGCAATCTGCCAATATCCACTGGTCAGATCCAAGCTGCTGAAGTGCTCAGCAGCACCTAACTAATCCACATGCTCACCCACCCTTTGAATTGGATGGACATTGATTTTGGCTACCTCTATGAGTTACATAGAGGAAAACCTTCAGTCCAGCAAAACCTCAACCCCATTGGATTGAAGAATGCTCTTGCCCATTTTCAGTGTCAGGTGTAAACCATGCTCTTGCAGTTCTTGAAGATTTCTCTGTGGCCTACCTAAATTACATTGTGGTGTTCATCAGTTCATGGAAGGACCACCTGAGACACCTAGGACAGGTGTTGGCTAGGATGCAAGAGGTAAAACAGACCATCAAGGTGACCAAGTGTCAGGTTGGGCAGCCCTCAGTAGTCCATATTGAGCATGAGCTGGGGAACAGGAACATTTGCTCTTGAGATGTCAAGATTCAGTCAGTGATGGAGTGGGAAGTGCCTATTACCTGCACTGAAGTGAGGGCCTTTTCAAGACTCACAGGGTGGTACAGGAAATTTGTGTCAAACTATGTACGTTTATTTGACTTATGGACTTCTTTGACCTCTGTTAGACTTGGCATCCTTGGTGTGGTCTCCCCTAACTTTTTGCCTCTGTTTCCCAGGTTGTTGATGTATGCTGGACTCTTTTTTTGCTTTTTTTGTTACTCTGGGCGCTTTGCTAATGCTATCAAGAGCTAAAGTGCAAGTGCTCCTCTGTAAAATATAGGTGTAATTGACTTTCCATGATTGGCATATTTGATTTACTAGCCAGTCCCTAGTAGAATGCTCTATAGGTGCCCAGGGCCTGTAAATAAAAATGCTACTAGGAGGCCTGCAACACTTGTTGTTCCACCCACATTAGTATCCGGTAAACATTGCTCAGACCTGCCACTGCAGTGTCTGTGTGTGCAGTTTTAAATTGCCAATTTGACTTGATCAGTGTACCCACTTGCCAGGCCTAAACCATCCCTTTTTATACATGTAAGGCATCCCTAAGGTAGGCTTAGGTTGCCCCATGGGCAGGGTGTAGTGTATGTATAAGGTGGGACCTGTATGTAGGAAGCTTGCCCAGGAAGCAGACCACTGAGAGAGCACCAGGGTCCAGAAGAGGTATTGAGGAGACCATGCCAAGTGTGGGCAGGGTCCTTCTCAGAAGAAGGGGGGTAAGGGTAAACAGTGGGAGTTCTCTAAAGGGCCCCAACCTAGTTCCCAGGATCAGGATTCCCAACCCCCCCAGTGAAAACAAGCCATGGTTCTCCAATAGGAAACATGTGGAGGGGGTCCCCCATATAAGTGTTATGTATGTGACCAGCTGGGTCATGTGAGGGGACCCCAAATACCCCAAGAGTACACCGGTAGCCGTTGATGCTCAGTCCCAGGGTTTAGCTAGTGTAGTGCTTGGGGAGGAGTTGGTTCCAGGTGGGTGGGAGCCTAATGAGATGACCCTTGTCTCTCTAGGGGACAGTGGGATGGTCCAGAGAACCCTAGTGCCTGAGAACACTAAAAAGTACTGGCAGTGGATTACCATTAATAGACAGAGGGTGGAGGCTCTGAGAGACACAGTGTGACTACAGTGAGGAGTCAACTGGGCCCATACTGATACTTTCTTTGCGCTGCATTTGCATAATTTTCTGACCCAAAAGCAGCACAAACTTGCAAAATACAATTGGATTTTGTAAGTTTGCACTGATTTTGCATAAAAAAATGTCACAAATGCAGCGCTAAAAAAGTATCAATATGGGCCTTGGTGTCTGAAGAGCAGATATATCCTTGTGTACTTCACCAAGTCGTTGCAGTGGATATGTCAGAGCACCTGTGCAGAGTGATGCAGGTTCCCTTTGAATAGGGTGGTCCCATGTTCATTGAAGGTAGCTGTGAGTTCAACCATACCTGTGAATTGTTTGCTTGACAATGACCTGGAGGATTCCCCTTGAAAGGAGGAGGAACACAGGTCACACTTGGAGATGTTGGGTCTGCCTGGGTGGGTAGGGGTATCCTCCAGGTCAATGGCAACCCTTCAGGTGGTCAGGAGCCCCTAGAGCCTGAAACAGTGGCCCAGGGGACTGCCAAAAAGGGGAAGGGAAAGGGGTTGGGAAACCAGCCCAGAAGGTCCCACAGTCTGGGAGGAGGTGGAGCCTGAAGGTGATGCCCCTGAGCCTTCATGGGAACAGGTGGCTGAGCTGGGGGAGGTCCCTGGGCTATCACAGTGGCAGCAGGAAGGGAGACCCACCACGTAGGCATTCTGTGAGGCACAGAAAACATGCCCTACTCTTGTGGGTTTGCGGCAGCAGGATGCAGGCCAGGCGGGTGGCAAGGAGTCAGGATCTCACCTGATTTATTGGGATGACGGCCTCCTGTATAGCCTAAGGTTGCTGAGCCTGGGTGAGCCTGTGTGCTGGTTGTACCCCAGTGCTTCAGAGCCTTCCTACTGGGTCTGGCTCATGATGTGCCTTTAGCTGGACATTTAGAGCACGACAAGACCTTTGAATGGCTTGTCACCCATTTTTACTGGCCCCTGATGCGCACACACTCAGATGCTCATTGCAGGTATTGCCAGACTTGTCAAGCAAGTGGCAAGAGTGGGGGAAAATGTAAGTCTCCCTTCCAACCTTTTCCAGTGGTCAGTATCCCCTTTCAAACGGTCAGTATTGACATTGTGGGCGCTCTGGATACCGACAGCCATGGGCAACAATTTCATCCTGGTATTGGTGACCATGCCACCTGGTACCCAGAAACCATTCCTCTGAGATCAATCACTTCCCCTGTGGTGGATTGTGCGTTGATGGGGGTTATTACCCACATTGGGTTCCCCAAGGAAGTGGTATCTGATAGAAGTACCAACTTCATATCTGCTTATTTGAAGACTCTGTGGCAGGAGTGTGGGGTAAAATGTAGGTTCACTACTCCTTGCTACCCCCAAAGCAATGGTCTGGTTGAAATGTTCAACACACCTTAAAAGGCGTGATCATGGGCCTGCCAGAGCCCTTGAGGGGGAAGTTGGACATCCTCTTGCCATGCCTTCTCTTCGTCTACAGAGAGGTGCTTGGATTTAGTCCTTTTGAGTTACTATATGGCCACACTGTTAGGGGACCCTTGAGTCTAGTGAAGGAGGGCTTAGAAGAAGCCCCCAGTAAACCTCCCCAGGATGTATTTAGCTACATGCTGGCTTTCTGAAACCAGACTGCTCACTTCAGAGCTCTTGCACAAGAGAACCTAGAAGCAAGCCAGGCAGACATGAAATGGTAGTCTGACCAGATAGGCACTCTGGTCGTTTTTCAGCCTTTGCAAAAAGTGCGGGTAATGGCACTAGTGGAGCCCAGGGTGCTCCAGGACAAGTGGACTGGGCCATTTGAACTGGTGGAGCGCAAGAGCGAAGTCGTCTGCCTGGTGGACTTGCGGACTCCCAGGAACCTCTTAAGGGTCCTGCATGTGAACCGTCTCAAACCACACTTTGAACGGACTGAATTGTCCATGCTCGTAGCAACAGATGATGGGGTGGAGGAAGAGAGTGAGCCTCTCCCTGACCTCCTGTCTGCTGGAGAGAAAGATGGGTCTTTGGAGTGAGTGAACCTCTTCCCCTCCCTGACCTCAGAACAACAGAGGGACTGTCATCAGGTATTGGGTCAGTTTGCCTCCCTGTTCTACCTGTTCCCAGGGGTACCACACACTTGTGTTCACATGATGTGGACACTGGGGACAGTTCTCCCGTTAAACAGAAGATTTACAGGATGACTGATAAGATCAGGGCCAGCATCAAAGATGAGGTTTTTAAGAAGTCAGCCCTAGGAGTGACTGAGTTTTCTAGCAGCCCTGGGGCCAGCCCTGTCGTCCTGGTCCCAGAGGCTGGTGCTCCTAGGGCCACCCCAGAACTCTGGTTGTGTGAGGACTACTGGGGTCTCAATGCGGTCACTAAAATGGAAGTGCACCCCATCCCTGAGCTGATGAGATCATAGATCGGTTGGGAGTGGCCAAATTCCTCAGCACGTTTGATTTAATGTCTGGGTATTGGCAGATTGCCTTAAAAGAGGGGGACAAGAAGATTTCAGCATTTTCGACCCCAGATGAACACTTCCAGTTCAAAGTGATGCCATTTGGGATAAAAAAAATCCCTTGCCACATTCCAGAGGTTGGTAAACCAGGTGTTGAGTGGGCGGGATGACTTCAGCGCAGCCTACCTGGATGACATTACAGTGTTCAATTCCACTTGGGAAGAACACCTACAGCACCTCTGCAGAGGGTTGGAGGCCCTGCAAAAGGCAGGTCTCACTACTAAGGCAAGCAAGTGCCAAATAGTGGTGTATTTGGGACATCAGGTAGGAAGTGGCCAAGTGGCACCCCTACAGCAAAAAAAGGATACCATTCTGGTTTGGAAGCCTTCCAAGATCCACACTGAGGTGATGGCCTTTTTAGGCCTCACCTGCTATTACAGGAGGCACCATTGTTGCCCCCTTGAATGAGTTGACTTCCAAGAAGCAACCAAAGAAGGTGATCTGGACAGAGGCTTGCCAGACAGATTCTGATGCCCTGATGGTTGCCATGTGCACAGGACATGTGCTGAAGGCACTTGACTACTCCAAGGAGTTTGTTGTGCAAATAGACACCTCAAAGCATGGTATAGAAGCAGTACTCTCACAGCTTAATGAAGAGGGCCTAGATCAACCTGTAACCTTCATTAGCAGGAGGTTACTTCCCAGGGAATGTAGGTGGAGTGCAATAGAGTGTGAAGCTTTTGTTGTGGTCTGGGCACTGAAGAAACTAAGACCCTACTTGTTTGGGACTCACTTCTGGGTTCAGACTGACCACAGGCCCCTCAGATGGTTAATGCAGATGAAGGGTGAGAATCCAAAACTGTTGAGGTGGTCCATTTCCCTACAGGGGATGGACTTTACGGTGGAACACCGCCTTGGCACAAAACACGCCAATGCTGATGGTCTGTCCAGATTCTTCCACCTTAGTGATGAGAACTCCCATGAGGTTGGGTAGTTGCTCCCCACTTTCATCTGAGGGGACACATGTTAGACTTTTCATCCTTGGCGTGGACTCCCCTAACATTTACCTCTGTTTCCCAGGTTGTTGATGTATTCTGGCCTCTGTTTTTGCTGTTTTTGTTACCCTAGGCACTTTACCACTGCTATCCAGTTCAAAAGTGCAAATGCTTCTATGAAAAATGTATGTGTAATTGACTTTTCACGATTGGCATATTTGATTTACTAGTAAGTCCCTAGAATGGTGCACTACAGGTGCCCAGGGCCTATAAATCAAACACCCACATTAGTAGCCCTGTAACCATGGCTCAGACCTGCCACTGCAGAGTCTGTGTGTGCAGTTTTAAACTGCCAATTTGACTTGGCCCTTGTACCCACTTGCCAGGCCTAAACCTTCCCTTTTTATACATGTGAGGCATCCTTAAGGTAGGCCCTAGGTAGCTCCATGGAAAGAATGCACTGTGTGTAAAAGGTGGTACATGTACTTATGTTTTTACATGTCCTAACAGTGAAATACTGCCAAATGTGGTTTCACTGTTGCACGGCCTATCGCTCTCAAACGTTAACATGGGGGACTGCCTTTACATATTATTAAAAAATTCCCTTTGGGAGGAGATAGAAATGTGGAGTTTAGGGTCTCCGTGCTCACAATTTAAAAAAAGATCTTTCAGTGAAGTTGGGTTTTAGATTGTTTGTTTGAAAATGCCACTTTTAGAAAGTAAGCATTTTCTTGCTTGAACCATTCTGTGACTCTGCCTGTTTGTGGATTCCTTGTTTGGGTCAATTTGACAGTTGGGCCGTTTGCACTCTCTTTAGACAGTGACACACAAAGAGCTGGGTGTAGCCTGGATATCCTGATGAGCCATCTGTGTGGGAGGAAGGGGAGGAGAGGTTACTCACCCTGAAAGGGCTGTGCCTGCCCTCACAGAATGCAGTCTCCAACTTCCAGTTGTGTGTCTGGGGCCTGTCCTGGGCAAGGCAGGATCCTACAAATAAGAGAGACTTTCCTTTGAAGTTGCTTACTTCAAAGGCAGAACGCAGTATAAGTAGTGGACCCAAAATCCCAAAAAATTAGATCATTTCTGGAATCAAGAGGAACCTCTGCCAAGGAGAAGAGCTGAAGAGCTGAGAATCGCTGCCCCTGCCTGTGATTGTCCTTTGTTGGGCTATTCTGCAGCTGCTGCTTCTGCCTGTGAAAGGGGACAAAGATTGGACTTTGTTGTGCATTCCTGCTAAAGAAGAATCACAAAGGGCCTGAACTGAGCTTGCCTCCTATTGTTGAAGTCTCAGGGCCATCAAAGACTTCCACTGCCAGCACCTAAAACTTTCTGCTGAGATTCCTGCCCTGCCAAGTGGTGCCCTGTCCAGTTCCTGGGACCTTGAAAGGTGAAGTTGGCAGACAAGAGCTGAAAATCCACACACAGACTGCCGTGCGGGGACATTTTTGTCGCACCTTCCACGACATAGCTGATAAATGACACACTGCTGGCTTTGTGGCTGAAATCAACGCTCACCCTGCATCGCGGCTGGGAGATCAACGCAATGCAGCTGGAGAAACGAATGCAACAACCGCTAAGGAAGGCTGACAATGATACAAATCCCACTCTGTGTGGTTTCTTGATACCGTGAGAGTGGATTTTCCATGCATCATCCCTGGGCGTCGAAGTCGACCCGATTCTCCACACGGATCTGAGGTGCCCCATCTGAAAAGTAAAGCATTGCTCTCTTGTGGGACAAAAACAACGCATCGCCGTCCCAACCAGAGAAGGAAATGATGCACAGACTCCCTTGTGAGTAAGGAATCAAGCCATCGTTACCCTTTTCTGTGCAGATTATTTGTGACGCTAACCAGGTACTTTGTGTAACAACAGAGTTCTCACTGTTTTCTAAGGATTAAGACTCTTATTCTTTTGAAAATTCATAACCTGACCTGTGTATGTTGGATATTTGTCATTTTGGTCTTGTTTTATTTAGATAAATATTTACTATTATTCTAAGCCTGTGTTGTGTCATTTTTTAGTGTTTTTATTTAGTTATTGTGTGTGTTGGTACAAATACTTTACAAATGACTTCTGAAGTTAAGCCTGCCTGCTCGTGCCTAGCTATCAAGGGGTGAGTGGGGGTTAACTTAGTGTTATTCTGCTTTAAACTGACTAGAGTGTGGGTCCTTGCTTGGACAGGGGGTAACCTGACTTCCAATCAAAGACCCCATTTCTAACAACCTCCAAAAAGCAGCAGAGGAAAATGATGTGGTCTGAGCATCAGAAAGCAATTGAGGAACGTATGAAGGCACTATGCACTACACCTGTACTGAAAACACCCGACAACCGTCAGTCATTCATTGCGCAGATGGATGCCTCTGACAAAGGAGTTGCAGTAGTGTTAGCTCAACTGAATGTCAAAAGTAGAAAACTCCTGTCATTATTTATTAGTCGGAGATTACTTCCCAGAGAAAGACAAGGGCAGCCATTGAAAAAGAGTGATTTGCCATAGTGTGGGCCTTGTGCACGTTCTGCACGCATTTGTTTGGCCCTAAGTAGGGGATGCAAATGGATAATAAGCCAGAGAAATGGA
Organism: Pleurodeles waltl; assembly: GCF_031143425.1. Lineage (NCBI taxonomy): Eukaryota > Metazoa > Chordata > Amphibia > Caudata > Salamandridae > Pleurodeles > Pleurodeles waltl. The sequence goes on along the minus strand of NC_090437.1, from coordinate 240,586,018 downwards.
TGATGGCTTTGAAGGAAGAGAACCCCAAATTGCTGAGATAGTCTATTTCTTTACAAGTGTTAGACATAGTAGTGGAGCACAGAACCGGACTGAGCTGTGGGCAGTGGTAATGCTGATAGACTTTCCCATCAGTTTTACCTAGGTGACCATTCAACCTTTCTGGGTTAGGAGCTTGTTCTAGGTGTTCATTTTTGGGACACAAAAGTAAACTGTAAAACTTCGTACTTCTATAGCACACTACTCACCCGTTAGGGTCTCAAGGCACTGTACGCATACCGCTGTGGAACCCCTTCTGGCTTTTCCCTGTGAGGTGCCCACTCCTGGACAACCTCCAAGGTGAAGCCAGGCATCCCAGCGCTGTTGGGGCCATTGTGGGGATTAAGCAAGCTATTGCCCAGAGTTACAGAGTGGGACCCATGAATTAGATTAGGCACAGATGCAAGAATTATCAGGTCTGAGGAAATTGAACCCAAGACCCACCAAGGAAGGAATTGAACCCTGGTCCCGGGCCAGATTTCTGCATCAGGGTCTGCCGCTCTAAACACTGAGCCACCCTTCTCCACAGTCATCTGCATGGTAATGGACACGCAGCTCTGGCCTGATTACCCAGCTGTACTGATGTCTGAATCCATAATGCTAATTTTTTTTGTCATTGGCAAACACAGATAATGTGTGTGTGCCATAACATAGGCCTATCTCACAGATTGCAGTCTTGTTGGACCGAGAGGGGCATCCAAAGAGCTGCCCGCATAGTGATGAAAGGCTGCTGCTTTGTTTAGGAGATAAGCAGCACAAACAAGTTCATGAAAGCATACCGCATAATGATTAATTGGAATAAACAGGGCCTCTTTAAACTGTGTCACTGCAGTGAGGTCTACAGGCTCACTCATTCAAAGTTCCACTGCTGTGTGCCTTCCTCACTCTGTGGCATAAATTGGCTTGATGTCGAGTGCTGTGCAGCCATGACTGATGTAGCCGTGCTGGGTTTTTGTGTGCCTTGGGAGGGTATAAACAGGCGGAATGCAGTACTGTGCAGTGCATACATGGTGGCTGCATGTGCTGGGTATATGTTTGCCTGTGAGTGGTACAGTTCAAGGATGATGTAGTGCTGTTCATGCATGTTGAATGCATGTAGTGGCGATATATGTGCCTGTGAGTAGTACAGTTCATGAAGGATATAGTCCTGTGCAGTGTGTACATGTTATATGCATGTGATGGGTGTATGGGTGCCTGTGAGTGGTATAGAACATGAACAATACAGTGATATGCAGTGAGTTTAGGTTAAATGCCTGTGCTGCATTTTTGTGTTCTTGGAAACGGTACAATAAATGGCAGACTACAGTTCTGTGTTGGGAGACCCATGGCTGCGTGATGAAACATGAGGAGAGGAGGTAGACAAATACCCCCAGAAAGATTTGTGTGTTGCTGGATTCCTGTAAAAGGTCACAAGGAAGGAACCTGGGAAACACTTAGGTAGGACATGGGTCTGATATGAGAATCATAAAGAGTAGGTCTGGGTCTCTGTGCTAAATGTTTGATATACATTCACTGTTGCTGAAATACAGGTGGCAGCTCTAACCATTCCCATCGCCTGTGTTGTGGGTCTATCAGCTCTTTAATTGTTTTTAAGAAGAAGAGAGGACAGAGGATTTGGCACTTCAAAAGATAGCAGGCCTCCAACATAAGCCTCAAAGGCTCAGACCCTAAATCACAATTGGTGTCTGGAAACAGACTATAAGGACAGGAGCTTGAGACCCCATAAAAGAGCCAACTGGCAAGAAACAAGTCGAGTTGTGCAAGGAGAAGCTCTGTAACTCTTCTGCCTGTCACCAGAACTGAGGACAAAGTCCTGCTAGTCTCTCTGCTCAGTGAGGAGACATCACCAACGGAATTCAATATCACCTACAGTGAGGCCTGAAGCACCAGCACCTGCCTGTTTGCCAAGACTAGTGTGCTCTGTGAGGAAGAAGAGAGCATTTGAGGGAGCATGGATGATTAGGGAAGTCTGTTGAGTAGTTTTCCTGTGCAATGTGTTAAGTGGCTGCTGCACCAATCAGGTCCTTGCTTGTCTGCAAAACAAAGTTGTCAAACCCTGTATGCCAAAGGAGGGCTGTCATGAAGTGATCTGTGGATATCTATGTGCTGATCGGCCCGGAGCCCTTGTTCAGTGAAAATTCGGCGCCCCCATGCAACGGAGGTTTGCCCCAAAGTGCACTACAGTTGTCTATGTGCAAGTTAGGCCAGAGCCTATGTGTAGTGAGGGATCGGGAGCCCTGTATGCCAGGAAAGGCTGCCATGGATGGTTTACTGCATGGAGAGGGCTGTAGCCCTTGCACGGTGAAAGGCTAGCGACCCCATATGCCAGGAGGGGCTGCTTTGCAGGTATCTGCGTGCTGATTGGTTTGGCGTCCGGTAGCAGTAGAGATTCATTAACCCTGTATTGCAGAGGGGGTCTCTGGAACTAGCAGGAAATGTTACCTGACTAGAAGCACTGCCAGAGGAGTGAGGCCACTGTGAGAACCCCTATGCACCTATATCACGACTAGGGATCTGCCTGACCTTCCCCCTTTGGTGAATGGACCAAAGACTCACTCTGCCAGGAGGGGCAGTGCGGGTTCGTCACCACATATGAGGAACTGGGGGATGGTCAAGTGCATCCCACTTGCAGTAAACTCACTTGAGCCTGCTACTCCAGCACCCTCAGATGAGGCTTACCATGGATGTTGTCTAAAGTGAATGGGGAATAAGCACAATCGCTTGAGCAAGGAGAGAGACACTGGGAACTGCCAAGGAAACAGTAGAGCCCTGACCCCAGAAGAACTGTGTAGTTGTTTGTGACTGCTGTATTTCTCTGTCTATTGGTAGTGGTAAAATAAAATACTTCTCTTTTTTTTAATAAAATTGAGCACTTGGCTGGACAATGATGTATTGCTTCTGCTGTGTGTATTTTGAGTGCCTATGTTAACTCCCTGTATCTACATTTCCCCTTAGGAGGCCTTAGACTGCTCAGCCCCATGCTAACCTTTAGTATCTCGTGCTGAAGGAGTATTTGGCCCAGTTGTTCAGTATCATTAGTAGGACGGGCCCTGGGACATCAGGAGTAAAAGGCCTTAAGACCACAGTTGGGCCCCGTAAACCCTGCTTGTCCACTGTTCCTCTGAATAGGGTTCTGACACTAGGAGAAATTAAACAGTGAAACAATTAATGCATAGATGAAGGAATGGTTACTTGTTACGGCACAAAATAGTGTCTCCAACAAAGTGTTCCAGCACTTCAATTTGAACACTATGAGGTACTAAACTGGCATTTCCACAGTCTGTATCAAGATTTAAGGCATTTATTGTAAGATAAGTCATCAGAAATATTCAAAATACACAAGAAAGTACGGGGTTCTCTTAACGAGGGCGTCGCGGATATCAGCGTAGCCCTGGGTTGTATGTGTTCCTATTTGGAAGGGTAATGTCAGTGAAATGTCAGTAGGTAAATGCAGAGTGCATGCGCGGGGAGGAACAGCGGGGGGAGGAAATTCCTTTTACGGACTAGGTGGTCTCACACACTATATAGTGTCATGCTTCATCATTTGACCACCTAGACCCACCCAGGTAGGACAGTGCCACCTGGGCGGACTCAACCTCACTGTTAAAGGAACAGGAGGGAGTGCGTAAATAAACTTGTTTCTGGAAAGATCGGGATCCAGCTATAAAGCTATTCCTCTATAAAGTGATGGTCGCTAGTTCAAAGTTAATTTTAAACTTTGCCCACAAATTTGGTTGAAGTCGCGAAATTTCGCAGGTGAAGTTTTCACCTTTTAGCTTCGCCTGAAGTTGAACACATCCTTCCTTATTGCCAGGCAGATGTTCTTGCTGCAAAATGCTAATCATGTCAGTGATGAACTTCTGCAGCCTCCTTCGACAGGTATGTGATGTGGGAAGCAGCGGGTGGAGAATGGGCTGGTACAGGGTCAGGCGCCAGCACTCATGACCTTGCCCGGCTGCTGATGGCTTTTCGCAGGAGGTGGTAACTGCTGCTGAGCAGTGGCATTGCATCTGCTGCCCTTCTCTGCAGCGGAGATGATTTTAATTTCAAAGAGGAACCCCTAAAACCACTGTGAATATTATAAGAATTAATAAATCTGCAAGGTGAACAGCATCACAACCTCGCACACCGTAACTATAAACTGTGTGAAAGAGAGAGGGTAGGAGTCCGCCATGTTTAACAATATATGGCACTTTCCTGCTCTGCCTAGTACCAATGCAGGTGCCCTCGCACCAGGGCGCAAGGTTAGCTGCATTACAGGCAGGATTGTTTTTGTGCAGGAATGGTAATTTTCCTGCACAAAGCAATCTTCTCAGACTTCTTCCTCTAAGTGTGCTGCAGAATGTAAGAAAAAACACAGTGAGACATGGAGGAATGGTGGAAGCAATGTATCAGTTGGAGCATCAAGGACCAACATGGGGGTGGGGGGATTTAAGCAACACACAGGGTGATATAGGTTGTAGCATGAAAACAAATACAATTCCATGGAGTGCTAAATACAAAAGAAAAAAGTGTTACTTGAACTTAAGGAGACCTAAAAAAACAAAACTATTTCTGTAGTAATTGAGCTCGATCTCTGAAAGAAATGGTGAGAATGAGCTCTCACTGAGCTGTGCTAGAGCTGTCATCCTTCGGGTGGTTTCCTGGTTACCTCCTCTTTTTCCTGGATCTTTTTGTTGGCCTTAGGACTCTGAACACTTTACCATTGCTGACCAGTGCTCAAGTGCACATGCTTCTCCCTTAAACATGGTAACATTGATGTTTATACAATTGACATAGTTAGCTCACTTGTAAGTCCCATGTAAATTGGTCTACCATATACCCAGGGCTTGTAACCTAAATGCTACTTGTGAGTCTGCAGCACTCATAGTGCCACCTGCACAAGTAGCCTTTCAAACCTGTCTCATGCCTGCCATTGCAGGAGCTGTGTGTGCAGTTTACTACGACTTCGACTTGCCATCTAAAACTACTTGCCAAGCCTTAAACTTCCATTTTATTACACATACCTCACCCCTAAGGTTGGGCCTAGTTAGCCCTAAGGTCATGGTGCTGTGTAAATAAACATTAGGTCTGCCTTAAACTGGATCGCATCCTGGATAGATTGTATCAGGTCCTAGACAGTTCCTATTTTTTAAATCCTGTCAAGAACAGCCGTGGAGTGCCTCAGGAGTCCTCCCTCAGCCCCACTTTATTTAACATATACATGTCACCCCTTGCAGAGGTTGTCCCTGGTATCATATGCAGACAACACACAGCTGGTATTATTACTATCCAATGACCCCCAGTGCAAACGGCCCATCACTTGGTCGATGCCTCCAAGCTGTGGCAGCATGGATCTCCCTAAGTAAGCTGAAATTGAATGATAATAAGACGGAGTGATGATACTTAGACACCAATCACAGCTCATTTCTAATCCCTCTATTATGGAAGGTCAGGGAAACCTGCCAGCCCCAAAGGATTCCATCACTCCACCGGAGATTTCTTTGGTTCTTTTGGTGCAGGATGAAGACAGGGAGTCCCCAGAGCGTCCACACCGTGGAAACTGTTGCAGTTGCTGACTTGGAGCTGAGGTTGCTGAAGAAAAGTGTCCCTTGTAGACACTTTGTTGCAGTTACAGCGCTTCTTGGAGCAGGCTGCGGTTGATTCGAGGTCAGAAGAGTCTGAAGTGGTTGCAGAGGATTCCTGAAGGAAACTTGCAAGCAGAATCTGAAGAGTACCCACAGGAGGGACCCTAAATAGCCCTGAGAGGGTGATTTGCTACCTTATCAGGTATGGACCTATCAGGAGGGGTCTCTTATATCACCTGCTGGCACTGGCCACGCAGAGCCCTCCAGAGTGCCCCCACACCTTGCAAAGCAAGATGGCTGAAGTCTGGGACACACTGGAGGAGCTCTGAGCACCACCCCTGGGGTGGTGATGGACAGGGGAGCGGTCACTCCCCTTTCCTTTGTCCAGTTCCCCGGCAGAGCAGGGGAGAAGGGGTTCCTGAACCAGTGTACACTGGTTTATGCAAGGAGGGCACCATCTGTGCCCTTCAAAGCATTTCCAAAGTCTGGGGGAGGCTACCTCTCCCCGTAACACCTATTTCCAAAGGGAGAGGGTGTAACACCCTGCTCTCAGAGGAAATGCTTTGTTCTGCCTTCCTAGGACTTGGCTGCCCAGACCCCAGGAGGGCTTCCCAATACCAGATTTGGAATGGGGGGACAATTCCATCATCTTACATATGTTACATGGTCATATTCAGAGTTACCATTGTGAAGCTACATATAGGTATTAACCTATATGTAGTGCACACATGTAATGGCGTCCCCGCACTCACAAGGTCCGGGGAAATGGTCCTGAACTATGTAGAGGCATCTTTGCTAGTGCAAGGGTGCCCTCACACTTAGTAACTTTGAACCTAACCTTCAGCAAGTGAAGGTTAGACATGTAGGTCACTTATAAGTTACTCAAGTGCAGTGAAAATGGCTGTGAAATAGTGTGTGCACTATTTCAATCAGGCTGCAATGGCAGTCCTGTGTAAGGGTTTGTCTGAGCTCCCTATGGGTGGCAAAAGAAATGCTGCAGCCCCCATTGATCTCTTGGAACCCCAATGCCCTGGGTACCTAGGTACCATATACTAGGGACTTATAAGGGGGCTCCAGAATGCCAATTGAAATTGGTAAATTAATTCACTGGCCTACAGTGACAAATTTAAAAGCAGAGAGAGCATAAGCACTGAGGTTCTGGTTATCAGAGTCACAGTGACACAGTTAGGCACTACACAGGCATGCACATTAGGCCATAAATTATGAAATTAGGAACACTGGGGTCCTGACCAGCAGCATCCCAGTGAGGCAGGCAAACACATACTGACATACATGTGAGTACCATGCCAAGGAAGATGGTAAGATGGTACTTTCCTACACAACCTCCCCCCCAAACGAGGGACAATAAGGCTAACCTTGCCCAGATGAGTCTTCATTGTCTAAGTGGAAATATCTGGAGAGTCCATCTGCATTGGAGTGGGTAATCCCAGGTCTATGTTCCACTGTATAGTCCATTCCCTGTAGGGAAATGGACCACGTCAACAATTTAGGGTTTTCACCTTTCATTTGTTTAAGCCATAATAGAGGTGTGTGGTCTGTCTGAACAATAAAGCGAAAAGAACAGATGATGGACGGAATGCAGAGCAAATCAAGCATTCACCCCCAGTCACAAATATCCTGGGTTTAATCCATCATTGTTTTGCTCATCACACCACCCCAGGTTGGACCTGGCCATATGCAAATCAGTCTTGACCCTGTTCCTCATGGGAACAGTCCAGCCCGAACTGCCAAGCCAGGTCCTCCCTGGACCGGAAACAAGCATGCTAGTACCGGTTTCAAGGTAACACCCTTCATCAGCTAAGGTAGCTTGAATCCAGTGGCACAGGGAGCACGGGACCCATGCCTGGGCATACCCTTCCCACTTGGGGCGACAAATGCAAAAAGAACAGATGATGGACAGAATGCAGAGCAAATCAAACATTCACCCCCAGTCACAAAGATCTGGGTTTAAGCTATCATTTTTTTGCTCATCACACCACCCCATATAAAGTGAGTACCAAACAAGTAGGGTCTCAGCTTTTCCAGTGCCCAGACCACAGCAAAGGCCTCCCTCTCTTTGGCAGACCAACACTTTTCTCTAGGGGTCAACATCCTGCTAATAAAAGCAACAGGTTGATCCTGGCCCTCTGAGTTAAGTTGTGATAGTACAGATACTACCCCTAATTCAGAAACATCTTTTTGGACAATTAATGTTTTGGCATAATTTGGGCTCTTTAAGACAGGTGCAGAGCACATTGCCTGCTTAAGCTCCTCACTACCTTTTTAGCTATTCTCTTGTTGGTGAGGTCATTAAGAGGTGCTGCAATGGAGCCATAGTTCTTAATGAACCTCCTGTGATTCCCAGTGAGAAGGCTCTTACCTGGGTTTGAGTTGTAGGGGGACCCCAGTCCATAATGGTCTGAATCTTCCCCTGAAGTGGTGCAATCTGTTCCTCACTTACCAGGTGGCCCAGATAAACCACTTTCCCCTGCCCTATCTAGCACTTTGAAGCCTTGATAGTTAGGCTTGCCTTTTGCAGGTCCTCCAAAACTTTCTAGAGGTGGACCAGGTGGTCATCCCAGGTGGAGCTAAAGACAGCAATGTCGCCCAAATATGCTGCACTAAAAGTGTCCAAACCTTGGAGGACTGTATTCACCAGTCTCTGAAAAGTGGCAGTTGCATTTTTCAAACCAAAGGGCATCACTGTGAAGTGATAATGCCCTCCTATGGTAGAACATGCAGTTTTTGCTTTAGCATCTTCTGACAATTTGATCTGCCAATACCCTGCAGTCAAGTCAAAAGTGCTTAGATACTTGACAGATGCCAGTGTATCTATTAGCTCATCTGCCCTGGCTATAGGGTGAGCATCTGTTTTGGTTTCTGTATTGAGACCCCTATAGTCCACACAAAACCGCATTCCTCTCTTTCCTTCTTTGTTCTGGGATTTGGGGACAAGCATCACTGGGCTAGCCCACGGGCTATCAGAAGGCTCAATAACATGGCCAGGTTGCCTGTAAATTTTACTTTTGACAGGTGAACTGTCTCCAGTGTCAATTGCATGTTCACACCAAGTAGTTGTACCAGGTGTGAGTGAGAAGAGTTCAGAAAACTGATCAAGGAGATTTTTACAGTCTTCCTTCTGCTCAGCAGTAAGGCAGTCTGCCAGAACCACTCCCTCCACTAAACCATCAGTTTCAGTGGTGGAGAAGAGATCAAGTAGAGGGTCACTCTCTTTTTCCTGTCCCTCATCTGTAGCCATGAGCAGGGTTAAATCAGCCCTGTCATAGTAAGGCTTTAGGCGATTGACAAGGGGGCTTCTGGCAGTGCTCAGGTCTACTAAGTAGGTGACCTCACCTCTCTTTTCTACAAATAGATGGGGTCCACTCCATTTGTCCTGGAGTGCTCTTGGGGCCACATGCACCAATACCCACACCTTCTGTCCTGGGTGGTACTCTGTCAGGACAGCGTTCTGGTGAAACAATTGCTTTTGGAGCTCTTGGCTGGCCTGAAGGTTTTTGCTGGCCTTTTCCATGTACTCAGCCATCCTACTTGTCAGGCCAAGTACATAGTCCACTATGTCCTGTTTTGGAGCTTTTAAAGGTTGTTCCCAGCCCTCCGCAACAAGAGCAAGTGGGCCCCTCACAGGGTGACCAAAGAGGAGTTCAACGGGGCTGTAGCCCACTCCTTTTTGGGGTACCTTCCTGAAGGCAAAAAGGAGGCATGGTAATAGGAAACCCCATCTCCTTCTGAGATTTTCAGAGAGTCTCATAATCATACCTTTGAGAGTTTTATTAAACCTCTCAACCAGTCCATTAGTTTGTGGATGATAAGGGGTGGTGAACTTGTATGTAACACCACACTCCTTCCACATTGCTTTTAGGTATGCAGACATGAAGTTACTACCTCTGTCTGACACCACTTCCTTAGGGAAGCTAACTCTGGAAAAGATTCCTAGGAGGGCCTTTGCAACTGCAGGAGCTGTAGTGGTCCTTAAGGGGATAGCTTCTGGGTACCTTGTGGCATGGTCCACCACCACAAGGATAAACCTATTGCCAGAAGCTGTTGGAGGGTCAAGGGGGACAACAATATCAGCCCCTGCCCTTTCAAAGGGCACCCCAACCACTGGTAGTGGCATTAAGGGGGCCTTTGGGGTGCCACCAGTCTTGCCACTGGCTTGGCAGGTGACACAGGAGCGACAAAACTCCTTGGTGTCTTCTGACATATGGGGCCAGTGAAAATGTGGAACAAGTCTGTCCCATGGTTTACTCTGGCCTAAATGACCAGCTAATGGGATGTCATAAGCTAGAGTTAGGAGGAATTCCCTGTACTGAAGGGGAATGACCAGTCTCCTGGTGGCACCAGGTTTAGGGTCCCTTGTTTCAGTATAAAGGAGATTATTCTCCCAGTAAACTCTGTGTGTGTCAGTGACATCACCATTTTGCTGCTTGACAGCTTGCTGTTTGAGGCCCTCCAATGTGGGACAGGTTTGCTGTGCCACACTCAGCTCTTCCGCGGCAGGCCCCCCTGCACCCAAAAGATCAGCTGTATCAGCTTCCAGCTCCTCTGGTGTAGGTTCTGCACAGGGAGAGGATTCCTCTTCCTCAAAAGGGAAATCATCTGTGGAGGGAGGGTTGTAGACAAGGACTTGCCCTTTCTACTCATAGTTTTTGGGAACACTTGGTCCATTGTTCGAGGATCCAAGTTTCCCTGTCCTCTTTGCTTCTTGGCCTGAGCCCTGGTAGGAGCAAAGATGTGCACTGGAATGCACAACATTGCTGCATGGGCCTCCAACTCCACTTCAGCCCAAGCTGAAGTCTCCAAATCATTGCCTAGCAGACATTCTACAGGTAAATCAGTGGCTATCACAACTTTCTTTGGACCAGTAACCCCCCCCCAGTTAAGATTCACAACAGTAATGAGGTGGCTTACAGTGTTGCTATGGGCGTCTGTCACTTGGTACTGGTGACCAAGTAGGTGTTGCTCAGGGGCAACCAGTTTGTCCATCACCATGGTGACACTGGCACCTGTGTCCCTGTAGGCCTCAACCTAAACACCATTAATCAGGGGTAGTTGCCTGTACTTATCCATATTAACCCCTTCGCTGCCAGGCCTTTTTCCCTCCTGTGCTGAGCCTTTTTTTGGCTATTTGGGGCAGTTCGTGCTTAGGCTTCATAACTTTTTGTTCACATAAGCTACCCATGACAAATTTGCGTCCTTTTTTTCCAACATCCTAGGGATTCTAGAGGTACCCAGACTTTGTGGGTTCCCCTGAAGGAACCCAAGAAAGTCGGCCCACGTGCCAGAAAACGATGTACGTCTTCCTTGAGTGAAAAATAATGACGCAAGTCCGTGTGTGAAGGGGCGAAACCAACGCACACACCATTTTTCTTCCCGCAGAATGACACACGTCTCCCCGTGTGAAAAACAACGATGCAAGTCCGTGTGTGAAGGGGCGAAACCGACGCACACACCATTTTTCCACGCACCTCCTCCTCTGCGGCCCTCTGTGGAGATTTTCCACTCCAAACCAGGTACTTTGTGCTTGAAAGAGACTTTGTTTGCTTTTTTAAGACTTAAGACACTTTGGGGGTCATTCCGACCCTGGCGGTAAAAACCGCCAGGGCCAGGGACCGCGGATGCACCGCCAACCGGCTGGCGGTGCATCCTTGGGCATTCTGACCGCGGCGGTACAGCCGCGGTCAGAAACGGGAAACCGGCGGTGTCCCGCCGGTTTCCCGCCGCCCTAGGGAATCCTCCATGGCGGCGCTGCAGGCAGCGCCGCCATGGGGATTCCGACCCCCTTACCGCCATCCTGCTCCTGGCGGGATTCCCCGCCAGGAACCGGATGGCGGTAACGGGTGTCGAGGGGCCCCCTAACAGGGCCCCACCAAGATTTTCAGTGTCTGCCAAGCAGACACCGAAAATCGCGACGGGTGCAACTGCACCCGTCGCACCCCTTCCACTCCGCCGGCTCCATTCGGAGCCGGCATCCTCATGGAAGGGGGTTTCCCGCTGGGCTGGCGGGCGGCCTTCTGGCGGTCGCCCGCCAGCACAGCGGGAAACTCAGAATAACCGCGGCGGTCTTTTGACCGCGCAGCGGTATTCTGACGGCGGGACATTGGCGGGCGGCGGGTGAGGCCCTTTATATCACTTTTCAGTGATATTTCTACAAATTCTTATTGTATCTTTTATTGTGTTGATCTACAAATATCCAGATAAATATTCTATATTTTTCTAAACACTGTGTGTTGTATTTTTGTGGTGCTATATGGTGTTATTGTATGATTTATTGCACAAATACTTTACACATTGCCTTCTAAGTTAAGCCTGACTGCTCGTGCCAAGCTACCAGAGGGTGGGCACAGGATAATTTGGATTGTGTGTGACTTACCCTGACTAGAGTGAGGGTTCTTGCTAGGGCAGAGGGTAACCTGACTGCCAACCAAAAACCCCATTTCTAACAGTAACTTTAAACCTAACCTTCAGTAAATGAAGGTTAGACATATAGGTGACTTATAAGTTACTTAAGTGCAGTGAAAATGGCTGTGAAATAGTGTGTGCACTATTTCACGCAGGCTGCAATGGCATTCCTGTGAAAGGGTTTGTCTGAGCTCCTTATGGGTGGCAAAAGAAATGCTGCAGCCCATAAGGATCTCCTGGAACCTCAATGCCCTGGGTCCCTAAGTACCATATACTAGGGACTTATAAGTGGGGTCCAGTGTGGCAATTGGAATTGGAATATGAAGTCACTAAACTATAGTGACTAATTTGGAAGCACAGAGAACATACACACTGAAGTTCTGGTTAGCATAATTTCAGTGACATAGTTAAGCACAACTTACAACACACACATTAGGCCATCTATAGGATTGAGTCACTTTTTTGTGCCTTGCAGCCTGTCTCCAATACACACCCAATGCAAAATAATTTTGGACATTTACAAAACCAGGCAAAGTCACTCTGCGTGGCTTTGCATGGTTTAGGAAATATATAAAGCAACAAAAGTCAGTGCAGTGCACTGCCTTGCATTACTTTGCATCAGGTAGGGATTACATAGATGAAGCATCAGTGCTCCCATGTATTCATCCTTGTATTTTGGCGTAGACCCATATTTATAAAGACTTGAAAACCTGGGCTTGAGATAAAATGGTGGGTCTATAAAGGTATATTTATTTCTTCTTGATACTGCCACATTCCTTTCGCTTGCAGCACACATAGAAAGAGGAATGTGCCTCGAAGGATTGCTTTTCTGCTAGGTGTCAATTTTGGACACAAGTACAGTGCTGTCCGTAATACAGGCAGGCATTGTTCCATTATGGTGCAAGGTAGTCTGCATTGGCGATAGGCAGTACACTATTGCCAGCGCAAGGAAAGATCAGAAATTCTCCACATCTTTTGTGCATTTCTTCTCTCTCCCCTCCAAGCAGGGGGAGCAGAACGTTCCCTCGCTGCTGCACAATGCATGGAAAAAAATAGTAAGGCCCATATTTATACTTTTTGATGCAAAACTGCGCTAACGCAGTTTTGCGTCAAAAAAATTAGCGCCGGCTAACGCCATTCTGAAGCGCCATGCGGGCGCCGTATTTATTGAATGACGTTAGCCGGCGTTAGCCGCCGGCGCCGTCTGGTGTGCGTTAAAAAAAACGACGTACACCAGGCAGCGCCGGCGTAGGGGAAAATGGAGCTTGGGCGTCAAGAAAAGGGGCAAGTCAGGTTGAGGCAATTTTTTCGCCTCAACCCGATTTGCGCCATTTTTTTTTCACTCCCAACCCCCATAGAAATGACTCCTGTCTTAGCAAAGACAGGAGTCATGCCCCCTCCCCTGGGCATGGTCATTGGGCATAGTGGCATGTAGGGGGGCACAAATCAGGCCCCCCTATGCCACAAAAAAAAAAAAAAAAACACTTACCTGAACTTACTTTAATGTCCCTGGGATGGGTCCCTCCAGCCTTTTGGTGTCCTCCTGGGGTGGGCAAGGGTGACAGGGGGGGTCCCTGGGGGCATGGGAGGGCACCTCTGGGCTCCTTCCGAGCCCACAGGTCCCTTAACGCCTGCCTTTTGCAGGCGCTAAAAAACGGCGCAAAAGAGGCCGTACGTCATTTTTTTGGACCCTCCCACTCCCGGGTGTGATTTTTGCCAGGAGTATAAATCCGACGCACATGCCTCGGAGTCGATTTTTTAGACGTGAACGCCTACCTTGCATCTCATTAACGCAAAGTAGGTGTCCACGCTAAAAAATGACGCTAACTCCATGGACTTTGTCGCTAGACGCGTCTAACGCCAAAGTATAAATATGGAGTTAGTTTTGCGTTGAAATTGCGTCAATAAAAACGACGCAATTCCGGCGCAAACGGAGTATAAATATGCCCCTAAATGCGCACTCTATGACCAGGACTATTGCATGTCTGTGAAGAATATGATATACCAAATTGGAGAGCAAAAGAGTTTGAAAAACGTTTGAGGCCTCGGATGTGAAACTGTGGACTGATTAGAATCCTCGTGATGCCCGCACAAAATGCTAAAAAAATGGACATCTGCAAATGTGAACTGTAATCATTTAGTTCTTAGCTATTGCATGCCATCACACTTATTGGGCATACTGCTGGTTTTGATGCAGATACATAGAGACATACATGGTTGAAGCACTGCATTGGTGTTTAAAATGTCTACCTTGCCATACAGAACTACAGAAATAGATATTTTTACGTTAAAAGGATGACAAGACCTCACACATTCTTATAATTAATGGGCAACAGAGCGTTATCAAAGCTACAAGATGATCCAGGATTATTTTTATTTATGTAGTGTACTTCTGTGGTGCACTTGCACCCAGGGGCTGTGAAAACGACAGATGCGATACACTGAACAAGTCAGCAACAGTCCAGAAAGCGATAAATAAATGAGAATGACAAACTTTTCATATCAAATGACGAGATTAAAACCAAAAACCTACGGAAAACCTTGCATATTGCCTTAGGCAATAGAACCTTTGCACGTTCAGTCACTCATTTGTTCAGGTGTTTATATATCAACGACATAAAGGCCCATATTTATACTTTTTTAGCGCCGCATTTGGGTCATTTTTTGACGCAAAAGCAGCGCAAACTTACAAAATACAATGACATTTGCCTGGCATTCAGGTGTGTCTGTTTAACCGTAGCAAAATATATTTTACCAATGCTACACATTCCAATGAACATCTGATACTGATCATTGAACATGGTAAATGATAACTGTTTCACCACCAGTCGGTATTGATAAGGATGACTATGGAGTAAAAACCATGCAACAACCCTGAGATAGAGAAGGCTCAGAAAATCATTATGACCTGGTTCAGCCTCACAAAGTCTAACAGAAAATACAACATGTATGATGAATTATAGAATATACTATTCTAAATTCATGGTAAAAGAACAAAATAAAAAATGGCCATAGGTACTCAAAATATTTAAAATCTCTAATTCCTCCTTAAGTGTATAAACACAAGAAGTGTTGGCCCCTTACTTTAAATTAATTTTCACAAACAAACAATATCATAAACAGTTACATACATTTGACTTGTTTTACAGGTCTATATCTGATTAGTCAAAGAACATAAGATGTACATAGAAAATCTAAGGCCCATATTTACAAAAAATAACGCACAACTGCAGTTTCGCAGTTGTGCATCCAAATAATTACTGCAAGCTAACGTCATTCCCTGTGCGCTATATTTATAAAATGACACACAATGGCGCTAAGGAAGGGTCAATGTAAAACAATGTCGCTAACCTTTGCTACATGCCAGTAAAAATTATGCTAATGCTGCAAAAGTGGCGTTAGAACAATTTGAAGCACAATTTTTTAGGCAAAACATGTTGGCACAATATTTAACAGCTTTAGTGTAAAAAAAATAAAAGCGCGAGCAAGAAAATAAATTGGGACGACAAGATGGAGAATCAGGCCAGGGGAGACCCCAGGGAGATCCCAGTCAGCAAAGTACGAGCCAGGAGGGTCCAGCAAAGTCATAGGAGAAGGAGAAGAGGAAGTGTAGCTTTAGTGAGGAGGGGAATGACATCTTGGTCAGAGAGGTGATGAAGCACCAACACCAGCTCTTTGTCACCTCCAAATTGCCGATAGGTAGGAGAGATGCTATGTGGCAAGCAATAGTAGATCAATTCAACATCATGGCAAAGGTGAAGAGAACTGTCACTGGTTGACCTGGATGTGGTGGCAACAGTCATCCCAGAGGAACTGGTCACTGGAATTACGGAGAGAAAAGCTCATGCAGGGTAAGTTGCAGGGGGGACTATCTGGAATCTCAAAATTGGCAGAAGGAGGAGGTGCATAGGAAAATCTGAATGCATGCAAAAGGGTTGCATTGGGATAAAAAGGGCCAGTTTAGTTTGTGTAAGCTGGTACATATCTTAGTTTATGTGTACAACATGTGTATGTGCATTTAGATTTAATGTGTTTTAGATACTTTGGAAATGAGCATAAGGTGGAAAGTTATAGATTTGAGCCTATACGATTGGTTATTTAGAATAAGTTAAATGCCAGTGTATGGTAAAAAATTGATCATTTAACATGTTCCAATTCAGATGATTTGACAAAACAATTAAAAAATGTGTGACCTACAATTGTGACTATGTTAAGTTTGAATGCAGGTAGCAATTGAATTAGATATTGCATTTGATAGTACCACTAACTAGGCACTAACCATACGTAAGAAAATTGCATATAGCCAATAATAGACAAACACAGAGTTCATATGACAACCTCATCAAGATAAGAACATGTCACAAAAATATTATATTTATCAGAATAAGCATAATATGGTTAACAGCATTACAAGTCAGAAGAGCTAAATATGTCTACTTTCAGCATAAAATGATAGGACAAAGTGACATTCAGACATTTTGGGGGTGATTCTGATTCTGGCGGGCGGCGGAGGCCGCCCGCCAGAATTCCGCCCCCATTATACCGCTCCGCGGTCAGAAGACCGCGGAGGGTATTATGAGTTTTTCCCTGGGCTGGCGGGCGGTCTCCAAAAGACCGCCCGCCAGCCCAGGGAAAAACTCCCTTCCCACGAGGATGCCGGCTCGTAATCGAGCCGGCGGAGTGGGAAGGTGCGACGGGTGCAGTGGCACCCGTCGCGTATTTCAGTGTCTGCAAGGCAGACACTGAAATACTTTGCGGGGCCCTCTTACGGGGGCCCCTGCCGTGCCCATGCCATTGGCATGGGCACGGCAGGGGCCCCCAGGGGCCCCGCGACCCCCCCTACCGCCATCCTGTTCATGGCGGCTTTCCCGCCATGAACAGGATGGCGGTAGGGGGGGTCAGAATCCTCATGGCGGCGGAGCGCGCTCCGCCGCCATGAAGGATTCCCCCGAGCAGCGGTAAGTCGGCGGGAGCCCGCCGACTTGCCGCTTCTGACCGCGGCTGAACCGCCGCGGTCAGAATGCTCGTGGGAGCACCGCCAGCCTGTTGGCGGTGCTCCCGTGGTCGGTGGCCCTAGCGGCCGGTGAATGACCCCCTTTGTGTGTTTGGCTTAAGTAAGTAATTTATGCACATTATCACTATTGACTATCTAAGGGCCATATTTATGCTTTTTGATGCAAAACTGCGCTGACACAGTTTAGCATCAAAAATGTTAACGCCGACCAAAGCCATTTCATGGTGCCACCCGGGCGTCAAATTTATACTTTGACGCACGGCGGTGCAAACTAATGGTGAGAGTCCTTTTTTTTAATCAAACCTATGCGCCACATCGTAAAAAAAAACAACGTTAATACAGCGAAAATTACTTTAATTAGGTTTAGGACGTCGCAAACCGGATATGCACCATTTTTTTAACGCAATAGCTTCAAAAAGCGGCACAAACACTGTAAAATGTGCAAAGGAGTCCCAAAATGGATTCCAAAAGCAATGAGAGACCCCAGGAAGATGACAACCGACCAGGAACCAGCCAGGAGGACCCACACAAGTCCCAGGAGAGGGAAAAGAAGAAAAGGAAGTGTCGGTTCAGTGCAGAGGAGCATGAAATACTGGTAAAAGAGGTGACGGAACACCAGCACCAACTTTTTGTCACCTCTAAATTGCCAATTGGGAGGAGAGAGGCAATTTGGCAACACATTGTTGATACGTTCAACAGTGTGGCAGAAGTACGGAGAAACGATGGCATGACTGTGAGCGCAGGACCAAGGAAAAGATGGCCAGGAACAGGAAGGCAGCACTGCAGACTGGAGGTGGGAGTCCAGCACCGCAGGAGGCCCTGGACCACATGGACAAGATGGTCGTCCTACCTGAGGAGATCGTCACAGGGATTCAAGGACAGGACAGCGCAGACTACCAGAAAACCACACAGATTCAGGGTAAGTGGCATGGGGAACTAAAATGCCTAATTATTAACTGCAAGCAGGGTGGGGGACATACCTACTACACAATGCATGTCAGCCATGATAATCAGGTAGTGCAAAGGGAAAAGGGGCATGGCACGGGGGCATTGGCTGTGCAGGGGAAACCTGGGGCACAGTACAACACTACACCAACAACCTTTGCATGGGGGTACTCTGCCACGCCAAGGCTGTTTGAAAAGCAAAGCCAGTTCAGGAGGATAGGGTACAACATAAAACTGGCCTGCTGTCACACGACAGCTGGTATTGTCACAACATGAACTAGGCCTCAATTTCCTGTCTCAGGCCATATCCGCAAGTGGCATGTACCATTGACAACAGTTGCCACTACCACCTGTGCTGTGTGTGCAGATTACGTAACACATGGCAGTTATGTGCCCATGGATCAAACACACCCAAAATAGAGGGTTCAGGATGACAATGTTATCAATCTACTGTAATTAATAAAAATGTGCAAATCCTGTCAAATACACATGTCTATAGGTGCAAGAAACATCAGGTATTGTTATTAACATAATGAGGTACACAGCAGTAATGGCATACCCATGCTGCACATGTCAGGGTCTATCCTTTGCCTGGGTCACAATATCTGCAATGCCACCATGCAACATCTCAAGTGTCATAGTGCTAAGACAACAACATTGAGGGGGAGGACATGTGTGTGTAGGAAGTCAAACACACCCACACAGTCATAATAGGAAATGGAACACTGCTAGGACCATCAGTGCAATCCAATGTAGCACATATTCCCCAACATCAGCAGTACACACTACCAGTACTGCGCCATGCCAATGCAATACATAGTATATGCTAGGTCTCAGCAGGATATAGGTGGATGTGAAATATCTGAGACTGAGTCAGTTCCAGATTGTTAAGTGTGGTGCAAGTGCCATCAGAACACCCACAGCCAGTGCAAGGCCACACCGTGATAATGGAAGTAGACGGAGGGTTGAGTAGGACAATAAGGTGGCAACATACAATTTGGGCAGAACCTACACCTAGAGGATGTGACGCAGACATTTCCCCAAACTGCCCACACTACATGTGACATGCAGGTGGGGGATAGGCCTGGGAGAATGCTAATATTAATGATAGTAACAATGAACAGGAAATAAGATCACAATGTGCAACTAATAGGAAGTCATGCACGTCACATTGCAAATACCACAACTCAGACACACTAATTGTACAATATCTCATTGCAAAGGATGATGGCTCTCCTGGGTATATACCTGTCCTGGACTTCCCTTATGACATGGATGACGAGCTGACAAACATCAGCCAGCAGACCCTCCAAGATGTCCTTGGAACTCTCCAGACCCCACCTTCAGTCACAAGGAGGAGCACAGAAGTAGCAGCCATCACAGAGGTGCCAACCCACCACCCCAATTGTACGACCTGCCAGCTCCAACACAGCTGACGACTCTGACGACACTGGCACTAGCTTTGAGAGGACTGTAGTTGGAGTTCAGCGGGAGCTGGCCAAGGAGGTGCGGGTGGGGATGCAAAATATGGCAGCCAGCCTACAGGGGGTGCATTCATGCATGATGTAATCTGCAGAACAGGCAGCAGCCACTCAAGGGCGAACATCTATCTTGCAAGAACTTCATCAAAGTGTGAAGGAAGTCAACACAGCAGTAAGGGAGCTGCCACATCACCTCACACACCAAACCTTTCACTGCATGCACAAATGCAATATTGACCCCCTCAGGGCCGACCTGGCTGCCTACCACAGTGATGTAGCTGCTATACTTTAAAACCAGCAGCTCCTCCTTGCTGCAGTACTGCCCTTAGTAGCCCCACACTTGGCAGCTACCGGGATTTCTGACTCCACGTCTTCAAACACTGAAGTGTGTGTTGCCCCTTCAAACCCACCACCACCAAGGGCAGAGGAGATGACACACACATCAGAAAATTAAGACGTAACAGATCACCTTCACCCGTAAGAGTACCCGGTAGCAGATGTCCATGCCACATGGGTACTTATATCCAAGGTCCTGTGCTTCGTAACATGGCAGTTTTGCAACAGCTGCTCACATGCACTGTTCTCCAGACCACCGTTTATCTTGACACTATGCTCTGTGATTGTCTCTCACTACCTCATTGGCAATTCATGTTCCTCTGCACTGTATGACACTTTACTCTAGCATGTCCAATGACATGTCCCTTTGCCCTTGTGTAGTATCCCAATAGAATGCGTCACACTAATGGACTCACAATCCTGGACTATGTGAATATAGCACTACAACACTTAACCAAATAAAATAAATAGCACTTACACAACCACTTTGTCTCTGTGTAATGTGACACATCAACCATGTAGGAGATTAGTGATGTATGTCTCATGTCAATGGCCATAGAATGTCACTACAACTGCCTTGAAAGATAGTGGGCTGATAACTTTGCCCTGGGGTCTGGATTGTACCATCATCTGCCCTTCCTGAGGGTTATTTCTGACGTAAATAGAAACATTACAGTATAATGCTGTGTTGGACAGAATAAGTCTGCTTCAAGGGATGTCTAAGCAGAAAATTAATGTGTTCAAATTTTTCTTCTAGACAATCTTTAGGTATGTAACATCTGACTCTAAAATTTCATCACACACACACCATTGAGCAGGAATAGATGTGTATGAGTGTATAGAAAAATATGTAACCTGACAGTACAATGTAAGAAATGATAGGTGTGAGTTATGTATATTATACTACATAAGATTATACCATCACTCACCTTATCAGGGTTCACATGAACATCAGGCTGCAGGCACGTACCACGTTGCCCAAGATTCCAAATCCGATCTCACAGTATGACAGATTGAAAACATACATCCAAACTTAACAACACATTGGGAACCATAGTAACCTTGAGTGGTGGGTGCAAAGGATGGCAGATGCATAGAGAAGTAGCTTTGGTGTAGCTGACAATGTTACAGTTCAATTGGAATTTGGATGTAGGATGGAACACAAATGCAAATACTAAATTGACACTGTTCACCCATGCCAAGGCCATAATCCCCAAGCAAATGACACATACTGTAAAGGAGTACCTAAATATTTATTTAACAGTAAAAAAAAGATACTAAAACTAGGGAAACACCTTAACTGACCTAACCTATCCTAACTACACATTACCCACAACTGGCCCTAACTACCCTAAGCTAAACTTACTTATCACATTTAACAAAACACTCTAAACATCAACCCCCCTCCCCCTTTATATGACAGGACACATGGAGGACAACATATACTAACTTAAACACATACTATCTTATCCTAACCAATTGTATATTGTTTTTATTATTTTTTTATACACAAAAACCCCAACATCATCCCCCACCCACAAAAAAAACACATGTAAAAATATCATACCCTCCACCCCCAACCAACGTAAACTAACTAAACTAACAGCCTATTCTTACCTAACACTGAGCCCCCTAAACCCAGTAAAGATAAGAACCAGGAAAGAGGAGGGAGGGGAGGGAATAATGGCTGAGGGTCCAACATTTACAAGTTTGCCCTCCACAGGATCTTTTTTTATCCCAGGCACTCTTCTGCTAATGTGGGACACCTCCTGCTGCAGCCTGTCCATTCTGCGCAACATCCGTTGCATGTCACGTTGCTTGTTCCTAAATTCAGCCTTGTCAATGACTGCAGCAGGGGGGTGCTGGTACCGGTGCCATGCTTGGAGGGGAGGTGCAGGGGCTGCTGTCAGTGGTCCAGGAGTGGATGATGTTGAGGGACCTGCAGTGGTGGCTGTCATCCTTTGTGCCACTTGGGTCAGAGTGGTGGTGCTGGTGGTGACAGGTGTTTTGGACAGGGATGGGCCCCCTTGGGCAAATGCCCTCCAGACCCCTGTGGCTCTCTCATGGCGATATCTCTGTGCCATGTGGCAGAACCCAGACTCAACATCCAGAATGTGGTGGTAACGCATCGCCCTCCTCTGGAATTCTCAGATCTGATTGGCATCCATATTGGCTGCTGTAAAAAAAGATAGAGACAAACATTAGTTACATCATTGTGTGATACAGCTACTGATGATATTCCAAAAATTCCTCAAAATTAGCTTAAACATGCCAAATCACAGTACACATCACACATTGTCCCTGAGGAAGTACATGCCAACGCAGCCTACACATGTCCTATCTAACAGCACAGCAATGCTCAAAAAGATGTGTACCTACTTAAATGATCTATGCATCATTGTTCTGCCATTAGTCACATAACAAATGCTGCAAGTACTCCACATGTGACAGGCTAACTAATGACTATCTTCTGGATGATAGTTAAGGGCCACAAGATCTGTGATTTGTAAATGGAATTGGCAGGATGGTATGCAGTTGTTAATCATGAGGGGGTATCCTAGGTTGGAACAAATGATTTTTTTAATTACAAGTCTGTGTTCTACACTGGGATCCTCACACCTAGGTATACATATTTCATAACCCTAAGCCTGTGCCTCAGGGAGGGATGGACATGCAACACATACTTTCAAACATCAAGGACAGCCCGGAAGCTTTGGACAGCTGTCCATGTGTTTAGTCAGTCCACCACAGGTAAGGAGGGCTGCCAACTACGATAGACACAAACACTGTATAATCACATCCACATTTTTGTTCCTAATTGCGGACAATTGTCCACATCATTTGATATCACTAATACATTTCCTAAAACAAGCACATAGATGCAAGCACCCATCTAGGCTTGAGCTGCATGCACACCTATGACGTACTCAAGTGCCACATAAATGTAGCAGAACATGTGGAGCGAGATGCTGCTAGGAAGTCAAACATACAGTCCTCAATGTTCATTAGTTAGCAGGGAGGCTCAAGTCTGTGGGTAATACTTCAGCATCCCTGCTCTGCGTGATTCAGGGTATGACATGCTGACTAAATCATAAAAATGGCTACCTCCAAAATTTTCATTACAAAAAATGTGACAACAAATGTCACCCTGTTCACCTGCCCATGCCTTCAGCGCTGAACTACAATCCCAAATTATGACTCTAAACCACTGATTCACATATCAGATCATGTGCCAGCACATCATACCTTGCTATGTGTCCAACACACAGGAGTCAATCACACAACAGCTGCAAACACAACACAGAACTAACATATCAACACTTTCTGGATATGTCTGGGTCAGCCAATCGAGCCACTTCTCCAATTGTGTAGGGGGCAGGTCCACCTGTAAGACATGGAAGGGTGAAATGTGCTCAATGTCTGCGCTCTGTACAACACTTGGAAGAAAAAATTACTGTGTGTGACATTATATCCGATAGTCCAGCCCCTCAGGCATGATGACACTGCAACAGACATACCACTGCAAACATGTATTGACCCTGTCACTCCAGTGAGTGATACACACACATATGCACACATGTAGTGGCCCTAACATTCATGTGGCGACAAACATGATAACTCAATTGGTTGCAGATTAATTTATAGAGTGTACTCCATTTATTCATTTGTAGTTATGAGAGACATGCAAAGCCATGTTCCTGGTGCACTGCAATACCAGTCACTCAGGTATTGTGGCTTGTGCATTAAGGGACAATCATTTACTGCCTGGTGCTCATGTGGCTTGAGCTTAGCTCATAAATTATTATGCTTTCTATGGCCCATTAAATGTGTGCTTGTGTTGTCTGTAGGTTACATATGCCACATTGCCAGAGCCAGACATGCCCCCTATGACACCATAATGGCAGGGATCCTGTGTGTTACTTGATGACAATCTTATGCTAAACATGGATTGGCCATTTATCTAAATTAATACAACAAATAAATATATGCTGACTGTCTATTTTGGCCATCCGTAACAGAATGCATGGGCACAGGTGTAGTCATTGCACCTGAAATGTGTCACTCATTGCCCTGTGTACCTATATCGGGTATTGGACTTCACAGTTAGCCACATTCATCATCTTACATTAGTCAAGTTGGGTGATCTGCGGGTATACAACAAACTGACACTGTCCCATAATGGAAACATGGTTTAGCAAATGTCCATATGTGACAATCTTGATGAGGTAGGTCTCAATTTGTATGCACCTTGTGAATGGCAGCAGTCACAGGAATGCTGGTCTGCTGATCTTGGCATACACCCATGTCTGTGAAAGATTTCATTCTGGGAAGTTAGCTATTGTACATATGCTGCACTAGATCAGCAGGGGTGTACCAAACGTAAACTAGCAAACTATTTTGGCACCTTATATGTATGATGGAATCAGTCAGGGGTCCCTTGCATAACATCATGCAAGTAATAAATTGTGACCATGCATTCACCAACTTCAGGTATCCCATGTTGACCCAATAACTTATGCAAATTGCATGGCTATAAAGTGACACAGATGGCAAATGCATCAGCTCTGTTCCAGCAATTGTGCCCAAAGCACATTAAAACACACAGAAACAATGAACAGATGGACAGATATATTTTATTATCCTCAATTTGTAGCATTTGCTTCATGTTTAATGCTACAGCTATGGAAAGTAGCACCAAACAATTAGACATGAACCTGGGTGCATTATTTTGGCATCCATTTCTAATTTAAATGCTGCACAAACCAAGTCAAAGTATCAGCCTAATATATTACCAGAGGTTAGGAAGAACTTTGTAAATATGGCCAGGAATACAGTTCAGACATGTATTCCAAAAATTGGGGACTACATGAATTCCTTGCTTTAGCTTGTGAAATACATCTCTTTTCTGGTACACTCACAGACCATGAATGAAACATAAGTAAGAGTAGCATTACAATCATCTATTGAGGACTACTCAAGACCTGGCTCTTCGAGCAGCAGTAACCCCTTCCCCCTAGCGCCTTGAGACCCGCACGGGTGAGTAGCGCGCTTTATAAATGTTAATGATTTGATTTGATTTGATTTGTGAAAGGGGTGTTCCCTAGGTGTTCCTTGGGCTGTTCCCACACAACACCCATGGAAACCAAAAGAATCTGGTGCATTCCCAGATTCACAAGTCTGGGAATGTATCGATTCCTACGTCACCACAGGAGTGGCATAAAAGTGACGCAGTGGGGAGAAATATCCTTATTTCTCCCTGTTGTTTCCTCTTTCTATGTATGCTCCTTTCTGCAGCGCACATAGAAAGAGAAAAACACCTCTTGTAATTGTCCCTTACTGCACAAAAACTGTCATCACCACAATGCAGGCATCCTTGCACCATTTTGCAAGCGTGCCTGTGTTGGTGCATGGCAGCTTTTTGTGTGCCATCGCTAGGGGGGGTGGACAGAAATGCACCATATCTTGTAGATTCAGCAGATTTATGGCCTTTCCCCGTGCAGCAGGGTGATGCATCAAGGAACTTGCTGCACCGCCCTGCACCACGGACCTTGTGAATGAGGTCCTGAGAGTTGCAAATTGACATCTCATCAATTTGTAATGCAATGCAAAACAATTGAGGCAAAACCTTATGATAATAGGAATGAAAGGACCACGAATATAATTTAGCACATACTTTTTGTTTGGATAAAAAAATTCCACTCTGGGCATTGTGTGTTCCTGGTGTCTTGACTATGGTGATGTACTATGATTTTGATTCCTTTTGAATAGGAGTAACATTGAAGTGAAACCTCCAGTTGCTTCAACCCAATTCAACCCGATTCATGCTGAGGACATAACAATTCCATCCTCAGCCATGGTGCTTGTGTGCTGAGGATGGAACCATTCCATTCTCATTACGTGATCACCAAATCTCTATGCTGTAAACAGGAGAGGGATTTCCTTTTTTATTTTTGAGGCTCAGGAGCAGGGGAAAGGTGTTGATTGCCCTTTTGGACCCACTTTGGTTAGCGCAGTTAAAGCAGCACAGGTCGTCATGAAACGCCTGCAGTATGAGGCCTAGAGTGGAGTGTGCTGAAGTGGAGGGAGAACGTGCTACAGCAGAAACTGGCAGGCCATTGACATTCGCTGTAGGGCAAGCTTTGAAAGGTGGGAGTGCCTGTAGGTGCTCAAGCCCCAAGCATGATCTGTTGTGCCATTTTGTCCTCTCCTTTGATGCTCGCCTCCACTTTTTTGAGAACTTTGGCCCAAATGTATGATGGCCTAGCTTCATTCCAATGCCACATTAGTGTCATTTTTGTTATGCTAATGCGGCGTTCGAAGGGCAAAAACATTGTGCCATTTTTACAAAGTGGAGCAATGCTTGCATTGTGCAACTTTGTAACCCCTTGCAGCCCATTAAGCCGGTGCCAGGCTTAATGTATGCAAGGGGGGCATTCTAGCGTGAGAGGGGCCGTAAACATTGCGCAAAGGAATCTATGAGATTCATTTGCACCATTTTTATCATCGTTTTTAATGCCTGCTAAGCGCAGGCTTTAAACAAAAGGCTCCCATTGTGTTCAATGACCTCTGGGTGTTTTGCAGGATTAGCGTAAAAAATTATGATGCTAGCCCTCCTGCCTACCGCCATGGTGCACAGCATTTTAAATATGTCACACATATGGTGGCATTAGAGGGGCGCTAAGGGGCGCAAGAAACGTGGTGCTTGAACTAGGTGCAGTGCCTCTTTTCATAAATATGAGCCTTTATTTTAAAAATATAATGCACATTCAGTGGTGAAAGCCTGTCATTTTAGAATGTTTCAATTCGTTCACATTTTGTTTCTCTATGGAATGTATAAAATATGTAACTGTTTTCTAAAATATTTCAGAATGTCTTAAATCTTTTATTGTAGCAAAAATGTAGGTATGATTTGTACAAGTTGGGAGTTAGGAATCATGAGCTAGTGAAGTAGGAACTTTCATGTTTTTACTGCAGTGATGGTAATTTGTTAGTCTTGCTCTGTTAGGAAACAAATGATTTGTTTGCATATGTTATTTGTATTCTTTTCATGTCCTATTGGAAACTGTGTACATTTTTTGTGGCCCTTGTTAGGGATCCACATTTTAAATACATTAATCAGTAATCGGTAATTTGCATACGAATTATGTTTCTCTATGTAAAAAATATACAATCCTGTTGGTAAAAATATATGTTGTCACCTCTACAGTATTGTGTTTTCATAAGACAAACATTCTAGCCATTATATTTTACCTTCAAGGGGAAGTCAGTGAACATCTTTCAAAATGGAGGTAACGTTGTCAAGTTTTTCACACCTAATCACCAGACATGCGTCACATGCTCACCATGAAACTGGATTTAAAATAGCCTGGATGATAAGGGGTGATCTGCAAAATCCATTCCAGGATGCTTGTTTCCAGTCAAAAGGAACACCTGGCCTGGCAGTTTGGGCTGGACTGATCCCATGGGTAGCAGGGTCAAGACTGATTTGGATATGGATGGGTCCAAACTGAGGTGGCATGGTGAGCAAAAAACAATGGATTTATTGGAGATCTGTGACTAGGGGGTGAGTGTTTGATAATGTTCAGAGTTCTGTCCATCATCGTTTTGTGTTCAATGACAAGTTGAGCCATAGCAGTAAAACCATCATAAAGGGATCCCATGTTCAATGAATAGGAGCATTACCAGGGAATGAGCATTCTCTAGATTTGAGAGAACTGGTGTTGCAATGCAGTCCTGAATTTTGATGGATGTAGACAAGCTTTAGTTTTTGATCAAATGAAGTTGGAGAGCCACACCTCTTATAAGAGTCACATCAGAGGGTTGGAAGTATAATTGTGTACCCCACTCAGCTTGTTTTAAGTCCAGTGGTGAACCTACTCAGACAGCTACCATTTTCCTCCTAGGTTGTGCTGTTATCTGTGGAATAAACATTGAGAGATTGTGCCACTGGACCTTTGAATCCTGCTGCACTGTGATCAAAACCTACACCTCATCACCTCAGGCACTCAGAAGTGTGAAGTAAAAGAACATTTGTAGACATTGAAAGAAGGACCAGCCTGACACAAACGGATGTATTAGTGATATTAATGAGTGTCACCATTTTGATTACATTAGCTGAAGTGTGGATTTGGAATTTGATTATTTTATTGAACTTTTGTAATGCCCTTAATGTATGTTGTGTATAGAGTGACCACCTCATTGCAGGAAATTATGGACACTATACTCTGCCCAAACTTTTCACCTACAAATTATTGTTTTCAGGTGTATTAGTCTAATTAATTCAATTGAAACAAATCAAAACTTCTACACCGAGAATGCATTAGGTGATTGCGCAAACGTTCATACCTGAAGACCTTGGGACATATTTAATAGCACCTAGTTCTAATGTGGCATCAGAAGGCCAAAATTGCTGCACCACATTTACAAAGTGGCGCAAGACATGCATTGCGCCACTTTGCAACTCATTTTGTAACACTTTGCGCTACATTATGCCTGCGCCAGGCATAATGTATGCAAAGGGAGCATTCCCCCAACTAAGAGATTTCCTCTTCATTTTTGTTTTGTGCAGTTTAATTGATTGCACACACTCACAGTGTCAGTTTTAAGTAGCAGGGCAGTGGTTTCATTTATCAGGTAAACATAAATGGCAATGAGGCTCTAGACGAGACAATTAATTGTTCAGCCCTTTCGAAATATCATTTTTGAAGCTTTCAATTACTTTAAGAAGGTATTAATTTATAGTGCTAGAACATTAGCTGATCTCTACACCAATGCGTGGGTTGCGTGAAATAAATGACAATATGTCACCTAAACGTGCGAAAAATTTAACATATGAAACAAGGTTTTTGAAGATAAGTATTTTAACAGATAGAGTATCTATCTATCTATCTATCTATCTATCTATCTATCTATCTATCTATCTATCTATCTATCTATCTATCTATCTATCTATCTATCTATCTATCTATCTATCTATCTATCTATCTATCTATCTTTTCACAATTCCACAACTCTGTAGGTATGCACATTGAGGAATGGTCTCCTGTGTCAGGGTAGGGATGTGTTGCGGACACCAGTGTGCCTGGCCGTACTGATCTCCTGGCCTTTCCAACCAACCCAAACCTCAATGCACACATCCAAAGGCAGTAGTTCATTGCAATGGTTTATAATGGCTTTTCTCATGTGTTCAAAAACATCACTGTGTGAAAAATAATCTTAAAAGGAAGATAAACTATGTTTGTCTCGCCATGAAAAAATGGCATTCACCGTAGAGAATCCAGAAAAATGAGAATACATAGCTTTCTTACCACTGCAAATTGCCTCAGACATTATGACACCAAAAATATTGTTCTCTTAAAGTCATCTTAAGAAAAACCACGGTATTAACAATGTCAAGTAGTGGAATTAGTTTCAGTGCCCCTTCATGTTCTACTTTAATATGAATATGCCTGAAATTGATAAAAAAAACTACCAGTCCTGTGACATTCTTTCTATTTGTAATAAATGATGTAAAATCCGCCATCATTTAAAGACAGCTTTAACATAGTAACTGTGCTGAAAATATGTTTCTAATAAATATTTCTTGCTTACGGACAAGAATTATTTGCATTAAAAATGGCAACGTTGAACATTATAAAACTATGGGCCAGATTTAATAGATGATGGTGCTCGGTGCTGCGCCAAATTTGGCAGCGTTACACACCGTCATTTTCAAAATGCAGGGATGCGCCATATTTACTAGAATGTGACGCATCCCTTTGTTTCCCCCTGCACTGGCACTACATTTGGTGCTGTGTGACAACGCAGCAACCTTTGAACCATAGTGCAAGGATGGCTGCGTTGAGGGGGAGATTGTTTTTGTGCAAGAAGGAACACCTTCCTGCACAAAAATAATCTTAAATGGCGATTTGCAAAAAACGAGGAGAAAGTAAAGCATTTCTCCTTGTTGAGCCATGCTAACTCAAGCCCTGGGATGGTGTTAGATTTTGGCACTGCCTCAGGTTTATGAAAACTCCTAAATCTGAGGCACCATCAAAATGCAATGGGTGTTGCTGTGGCACACCTACAGCAACACCCATTGCACGCCCCCTCCAAGCAAAGTTCTGCATGTGAAGAGGCCATACTTACAAGGTGGCGTTAAGCCACAAAAAGTGGCTTATTGACACCTTGTAAATACAGTGCAGGGTATTGCTCCACAGGAGCGTCACAAATATGCCCCTTTGTTTTACTAGTGTGAGCCAGATTAGGTCAAGATTTTACCTTGGATTTCAACACAGTCATGTTTTGATTGCTCATTCTGACATTGCATGAAGCAAAATGTGCACTGATGTTTTGTGATGACATGCTGTATTTTTTTAATCTGGTTTGTAAACAGTAAGAATCCGAGGTCTCTTCCTGTTCAATCGCTGTAAGGTCATTCATATTATGAGTCTATTGTGGGTTTGCGTAACTAGATTTGTACTGGAAAATCTGATGATATTAGGCTAGAGTAGGGCATTAATTTTCATTTATGGGACTGTGCTAGGCTGGACTAGCATGATAATATAATAATTCTGTACTTTAATGTGTTAGTCTATGATACTTTTTTTCTCACCTTAACCTGACTGTGGAACCTCCCATGGGAGTTTTGTTATAAAAAGCCATTCATTTGAAGGTCAGCTAGTCTTCATTTGACTCAGTCCTACAATGAAAACCTATGCTAGTCCATCTCATGTTTGGGACGTACAATGATTTGCTAGACTTTATGCTATGTCTGACTGAGCTTTATGTTAATTCCTTAAATTAAGTTACTGATGCCTAGTTCTTTTTGCCTTCTGTAATGCACTTTAATAATTAATACATTTGTTTGGGTTTAATTTTTACCTGTTTCAAGCAGCATCAACATTGATGAAATCACACAAGTTCAGGCAAACTGACTCAGAGTCTTCCACAAACACAGCACTCTCTCAGACACCACTAGTGCAACTATACTCAGTAGCATAGTGACAAGCCCCTTGCTCTGCTGGTGCATCTCTTTTTGTGATGTACTGGCAGCAAATAGTGCAGACCCATAACTACAAGGCCACACAAAGCAACTTAGCTTGGTTTTTAATGGCCTCATAGATATGGTGTAAGGTAACACAGCTGAAGTAGCTACTTTGCTTTACATTG
Organism: Pleurodeles waltl; assembly: GCF_031143425.1. Taxonomy (NCBI): domain Eukaryota; kingdom Metazoa; phylum Chordata; class Amphibia; order Caudata; family Salamandridae; genus Pleurodeles; species Pleurodeles waltl. The sequence goes on along the minus strand of NC_090437.1, from coordinate 240,555,068 downwards.
TATCAGGGAGGCGTACCATGGGCATTGTAGTGGGTGTTCCCAGGCAACACCGAAGCAATTTGACGCATTCTCAAATTTACAAGAATCTGTAAACCTGGGAATGCGTCAAAACTGTACACCGCTCCAGGACAGGAGCAACGAAGAGAAATATCTTCCTTTATTCTAGTTGTTTCCTTTATCTGCAGCACACATAGAAAAAGAGAATGCCTCTCAGGAGTTCCTTACTGCACAACAAACAATCCTACCAACAAATAAAATACCCTTACACAATGGTACAAGGGTGCCTATGTTGGCGCTAGGCAGCAATTTGTGCACCAGCACAGGGGAAAAGGACAGAAATGCACCACATCTTTTAAATGTGGTGCATTTCTGCCCTTTTGAATTGGCATAGGACAGCACCGGCTTGCAGTGCCGCCCTATACCAATTTCTAGCACATATGCTCCTCAGACTATAAGAAACACAGACAGTCTTGGAACACATAACCCTAGTTTGGTAACCCATTAAATACACACTACTATGCAGACCTTGATAACCTGATGCACATCTTGTGCATCTTCATTAATCCTGCTCTATTAGCTACCATCTTGTGATTATTATACCTGTTACCCTCACATGGATTACCATGCTATTATCAACACCTTACTTATATGGCATGCATTTGCCTTTCTATAACTACTGCAGCTTTGTGGTGGGTTGGGTGGCATGTCATGAGGTCTTCCAAGATTTTCATAATACCCTCTTATCCTTCTAATCAGCTTTCCTACCTCTTTATCTTTGTGCTTTGACTTACTTGTCTATTGTAATTTGATTATACTATTGTTGGTGTTTTTGATATGGCAATGCACCAGCTATCATTTTCTAATATCTTTACGACATTCTCAATGAGGCATCATTTTCACCTTAATGGTTAAGTGTCATTTACTGGGTGGTCTGTATATGAAATGGATAATATTAAAATTCAATCAAAATAAAAGCCAGCCTCTTTATTTGAAAAAGAACCCACATATAAAATTGTGTTGAATTAAACATGGATCTTTAATATTTATTAGGGGAAAATTAACCTAGAACCTCAGCATATAACAAAGGAAAATCAAAACAGGAAGCAGAAAAAAATCTGAATATTTAAAAAGCAACTTTGTAATAATTATATAATTATTTTACAACTTCCTAGAAAAATAAATACTGTACAGGAATATAGCAAATCTTGGAAATTTTAACACCAACATCATTCCATTCTTGTGACATAGATCACAACTTGCAAAAGTACAATTTACATTATTTGTTTGCTAAAAACACATTACCTTATCATTGTTTAAATGTAATTGCCATTAATTATTTCACCTCAGTGTCCTCATAGGTCCTCAAAATAGAGTGCTTTATTTCCCATACACTTCGACAGTTTAAAAATTAGGAACCGTTTTTCTAGATTTCTCTTTTTCTAATGGTAACTTCATACTCAGGCAGGAGAAACGAGTGAGGCTGAGACACTTGCAAAGCGATGACTCAGACACACATTCAGACACTGTTAGTTACAAATACTAGAAAAAAGACACACACAGACACCATGCGGCAGATTTATCAAAAAGTCACACAAGGCAACGCAGCAAGAAAACTATGGTGGTCATTCCGACTCTGGCGGGCGGCGGTTGCCGCCCGCCAGGCGGGAACCACCATTTTCTCCGCTACGCGGTCAGAAAACCGCTGCCGGCATTCTGACCTTCCTGCTGGGCCGGCGGGCGCTAACTATGTTAGCGCCCGCCGGCCCAGCGGGAAGGAGGGCTGCAACACAGAAGCCGGCTCCGAATGGAGCCGGCAGTGTTGCGGCCGTGCGACGGGTGCAGTTGCACCCGTCGCGCTTTTCACTGTCTGCTAGGCAGACAGTGAAAAGCCGTCCTGGGCCCTGTTAGGGGGCCCCTAGACACCCGTTCCCGCCAGCCCCTTCCTGGCGGTGACAACCGCCAGAAACAGGCTGGCGGGATGGGGGTCAGAATCCCCATGGCAGCGCTGCTTGCAGCGCTGCCATGGCAGATTAGCCCAGACGGGAAACCGCTGGCCCCGGTTTTCTGACCGCGGCTTTACCGCCGCGTTCAGAATGGGCTAGGAAGCACCGCCAGCCTGTTGGCGGTGCTTCCGTCATTCGTGGCCCTGGCGGTCTTAGACCGCCAGGGTCAGAATGACCGCCTATGTGTACTGCTTTGCCTCGCAGAGAAAGAGCAGAAATGTGCCATAGTTTCTACGATATGGTGGATTATTACTGTCTACCTGGTCTAGGTCATTGGGTGCTTAATGAGCACCAACTCACACACCCTTGTGCCATGCTGCAAGGGTGCTTGCATTACATACAGGATTATTATTGAAAATGTGAAATCTTTTACAGCAATTCATACTGTTGCCGCTCAATATCTTGCTACTGATAAATGACTTGCTTTACCTGATGTGTCACACTAGTTTTCTGTGAACTGGTATAGATCTTCCTTATGCACTGTGCCTTTGCTATCTTTGAAGAGACATATCCTTCTCACCCCCAATACAGCATCCTAAGTATGTACCTAGAAAAACAAGGCATAAGGTACACTACCCCATTTTCAAAAAAGTTTCTGCTGCTCGAAGGTGCTTCGTCAGGCCAAGGAGGGCTCCTCGAAATAAAAATATTGATAAACATTAAAAAGAGAAGCCATAGAAAGTGAGGTAAGGCTAAATTCAAATGCATAATTGTTGCCAGTGCTGCCATTACTGACACCAGAGACCATTCACATGAGATCAGACTACGTTCCTTCCAAAAAAGACCAGTTTTGCCAACAAAGCTAGACCATGTTCCCCAGGAAGTCAAACACAGTCTACCTGACGCATTATTTTGCCTTGCTGAATTTTATTAGTGAGGTCCATCATGAGTCCCTATGACGTTGTGGCTACAAGATCTGTTTTGTAAAGCCTCAAACCAATGAACAGACAAAGCCTAATACTCAAAATGTGTTTTCAGAGTCTGGGTCCCAAGTTCAGGGCACCTAGCCAGGATAGTACCACAACCAAGATTCAGCAGTGTTAATCCCATTACTAGATGAGCAGTCTTACACATGCTAATGTACATGTTGCATCGTATACACTTCCATAGGTCGTAGACTATATCCACAACTGAATGTGAGAGTGTGACTCCATCTCTTAACATAGAATGAGATGATCGCTTTCTGTTTTTGATCACCATGATAAAGAGCACGAATATAGTGTAGATGTTGATGACCAGTTGCAGGTAAAGAGAAAAGCATCCTACAAAATGTTTTGACCAGTACTTGCTTCTACAAACAGTTCCCAAGATCCTCATTTGTTGCTTTTTTGAGGGTCATTTGAATGACTGTTAGACATTTTTGAGGACTTATGGAGGTCTAGACTAAAGGGAACCAACTACTAATCAAAATATTTAATTAGAACATTTATTACGGCTATTTTGTACAATGATTTGTACTCACTCAAATTAGGAATGTTTCTAAAATTACAATCTGAATATCTCAAATCCTGGACTCACTTTTGCACCAGGCTGCGAACCACACTGTTACTGAAACTTTTAATAATTTACACATTGGGATGTACTGTGGGAATTCTATAACACCGCAGCGCAGATCACTTACATATTTGTAAATGATTTCAGTTCACATGGAAATAATTTTGCCTACACACTTTTTTCACCTAACCAGGTTTTCATCCTGGTAGCAATGTTACCATGTCCCCTGCAGGCAGAACATATGGCACCAGGGTCCAGGAGTAACAATTCAACATCCTTAACTCCCGGCAAGCAGAGAAGGAGAGTAACGGGAAAGCAGCTAACAACACAAACCACCGCTGCTGCTGACCAAAGCAAAGTTCCACTGGCAAACAATGTATTCCATCCGATACGTACTGCAAGAAGCATCCATTTGGCACAAATATTCCAAAAGCCCTCGTGCTGCGCTGCCACATGCCCCCTTCATAAAAGAACAAAAGACAAAAGAAAAAAAAGTTGCTATTGTAACACTGAACTATTTCTAAATTACACTGCTCCGCTGGTGGAATTATTCTGCAGTAATGTATTTGTTTCTAAGAGGGTTGGAAGAGGGCGCAGTCCCTTTATGTTTAAAAAAATCACTAAATCACTGCAGTTTAAATTTCAATCTGCACTGATTTTTAAACATAGAGGGACTACCCCTCACGCGGCCCTGTTGAGAAACAAGCAACCACTGCAATGCACAATCCTCAACGCCCTTACCTACTCTGCAGTAAACCACTTCCATGGTTTTTAAACATAGAGGGAATGCTCCCTCTTTGCATCCTGTTTAAAAATTACTGCAGTGCATATTTCTCTGGACCCTTACATACTCTGCAGTAAATACTATAGTTTTTGCAGGTGTGCTGAGGGATACGCACTGCAGAGTGATATGTAGTGGTTTTCCAAAGTTTAGAGACCGCTTCAGACCACTCGGCGGCGGCGTCTTTACATAGTTTGCAGTAATCACTACAGAACTCGTAAGGGCACTGAGTGGCATTTGGCTGCACTATTTGTTTAGCAAAAAAATAATCCTCACATCCATTTTTGGACATGCAGTGCATTTCATGGTATTAAAATAGCACTAAATGTCCACTCTTCCCGCCATGGAGATCTGTGAACTCTTGTGGATTTTTAAAGTAACTCCACAGAATATCACAGAATCAAATTCTGACAAATCCTCCCATTTAAAAAAAAAGTAAACCCAGAGGAATTGGTCCAAGGTGCTCAACTTTAAGCCTCAAAAGGAAGATTTCACTGCAAAACATAGTCACACATCTTCACTGACAAATACCTGTACACTCCACACATTCTAGCCCCAACATCTCGTCTAATTCTCTCCTCATTCCTCCACAGTGACTCCTTATGCTCATGTTGTTACACCGCAGCGCTCGCTGCGGCCGCGGGCTCAGGTTGCCGCGGCGCGGCACGTTAATTTTGCCGCGGCTGACGCCCGGGCCGCGGTAGACGCCGAGGCAGACACCCAGGTCGCGGGGGTCGCCGCGGCTCCGGCGAGGGCCATAAAGGCTCCAGGGAGCCGGTCTGGGGGTCACGGCGCTCGCCGCTCCCCCTTTTTCAAGTTCTGCCTTAAAGGCAGACGCGGCAGAGCCTGAAACCCCGAGGGGGTTTCAGGCATGGCCGCACACAGCGCATTATGCGCTTAACATTTATTTCTCTTGCATGTATTCACCTGCCCACCACCACTTACCGATGTTCCTAGGACAAACCGAACCCTTACACTGGGGGTTCTTTATACTTGCCTTTTTTCTCTTCCCAGCATGCTTACCACTTCCTCTCTACCCAGCATGCATTGTCTAACACACATACCTAATTCATTACTGTTTTCTTTTCCCCAATCCAAGATGGCGGTGTTCTACTTCCTGTTTCCTGTTTCCTGTCCAGGGGTATTTAAGGGGATTCCAACTGCCTGTTCATTGCGTTGCAACACTCCTTGGTGATAGTCACGCTCCTATTTGATATCCTTCTGCGAATCCTGTCTGTTCCTGATTTGCTTTGTTTTCCTGCCTTCCTGAACTGCGGTCCTAATACCCTGGTGTCCTCCTTTCGTTTCAGGGAGTTCCTGTGGAGGTTTTTTACCCTACTGGGGTTTTTCCTCTGGGACTCCTTCTGGAGGGCACGGACTGTAGTGGTTCGCTCATACCAAACAGCACCGTGGCTACCGGAAGGGGTCGCCCCTACCTCGGCCAGAGCAGAACCCGTCGGAACAAGGACCGTTCCCCTACGCCTCTCCGCTGCGAGGGTAAGACCGTTGAGAACCGCGACAGATTGCAACGCCCACAATTCCTGTTGCAGTCCGGAACTATGGATAACCCAGTGGTAAACACGGAACCTACTAACCAGGACCTGCTGGCGACGATACAACAACAGGCTCAAGAACTCCAGCAATTACGTACTGAGAATACTGTTTATCGACAAACCTTTGCCTCCAGGACCACAGATGTCCCTGCAGTAGCCGCCTCTACACCTCGATTTTCCGGGGATCCCACCACATTAAAAGAATTCCTGGATGCCTTAACGGTGTACTTTGCCTTTCGCCCCTCGCAATTTGTACAAGATAAAACCAAGGTGGGGTATTTGATTAGTGCCTTATCAGGACCAGCCTTGGCCTGGGCCACACCTCTAGTAACCAGAAACGATCCCTGTCTATCTAATTATTCCACCTTTATCACTACTTTTAAACAGATGTTTGAACGCCCTGGACTCGAGGCGTCAGCAGAAGAGGCTCTTTGCGAAGTCCAACAAGGGAGTCAGGATGTATTACAATACATCACCCGTTTCAGACAATTAGCTGCAGAAACAACCTGGGTGGAACGTACCTTGGTGACACTCTTCCGTAGAGGTCTAAGAGAGGACATCAAAGATGAACTAGTACATTCTGCCAGGATAGAAAACCTCAAAGGGTTGATGGACCAACCACTAACTATAGAGTATCGGTTAAATGAACGACGAATGGAGAAAAAGAAGAGTCGTTTGCCTTTTCACTCAGTACCATCTCGTCCCTTCGCCCATCGTTCCGAGGAAGCCCGCCCTGAATCCAAAGGGAATACCGAGGAAGAGCCCATGCAGATTGACACAGCTCGCGGACCTCTATCCGCCAGCGAAAGGGAACATAGACGAAGGAAGGGGCTTTGCCTATATTGTGGTGCAGCTGGTCACCTAATTCGCGCCTGCCCCATTCGTCCAACCAAGCCCTTGGGAAACGCCAACTCCCGTCCCCAGTAAGAAGGGTGAGGACGGGATATCGTGATATACCTTCTATTTGCTCTTCCAGGGAGGAAGGAACTGCTCTTTTTCTCTTACCAGTTATCCTCCATTTAACTGATGGCCGCGAAGCAAGAACTTTGGCTTTATTGGATTGCGGAGCCAGTGGCCTATATTTAGATGAAACCTGGGCCAAAGAACAACAAATAACACAAATACCCAAAGAAATACCAGAACAGGTACATACTGTTGATGGGTCACTCTTGGCCTCTGGACCGGTACAATACACCACCCCTACTTTCTGTTTACAGTTCGGTAAACATCAGGAAATTCTCTCGTTTGACTTAATCTCATCACCACACCATGTCATGATCCTGGGAATTCCATGCCTTACACGGCACAATCCTTACATCAACTGGGAAACAAAAACCATTTTGTTATCCTCCCATTTTTGTCAACACCATTGCTATCCGGCCGGGGATTATTGATCCCCAAAAAGTCTCTCAACAGCACCTGCCCAGGTGGGAGGATCCATTAATGTTCTACAGGGAGTTCCCAGACAGTATCAGGACTATATCGATGTATTCCAGAAGCCAGAAAGACCTGAATTGCCACCCCACAGAGAATACGACTGTGCCATTTCTTTAGAGCCAGACACTGTAGTTCCTTTTGGGCGGATGTACTCCCTCACCGAACCAGAGAAACAAATTCTGAAGGAGTACCTAGATGAGAATCTACAAAGTGGGTTAATAACTCCCTCCTCTTCACCCGCCGGGGCTCCTCTTTTCTTTGTACCAAAGAAAACCAAAGACCTGCGTCCCTGTATCGACTTCAGAGGGTTAAACAGGATCACTATCAAAGACCGGTATCCGCTACCCCTCATCAAAGACATCTTAGAAGCAGTCAGAGGAGCCAAGAGGTTCACTAAGCTGGATCTCCGAGGAGCCTATCATCTGCTAAGAGTCAGAGAAGGTGATGAGTGGAAGACCGCCTTTAGAACACCTTTTGGTCACTACGAATATAGAGTAATGCCCTTCGGACTCACTAATGCCCCGTCCATCTTTCAAAGATTCATGGATTCTATCTTTTCTGATCTTTTGCAACAAACAGTGGTAGTGTATCTTGACGATATCCTAATTTATTCGGTTCATCCAGAGGAACATTCCAAACACGTCCGCCAAGTCTTAGAAAGACTCCGACAACATCATTTGTTCTGTAAGCCTGAAAAATGCGAATTTGATCAGATAGAAGTGAAATATTTGGGATACTGTATAGACCAAACCGGAATTGCCATGGACTCAGACAAAGTACAGGCTATATTGAACTGGCCATCTCCTTCTTCCATCAAGGAGACTCAATGTTTTCTGGGACTAGCCAACTTCTACCGGCAGTTCATAGCAGACTTTGCCCAGAGAACCAGCTTCATTACTCAAACCCTCAAAAAGGAACACCTAAAGAAAGGTTTTTGTTGGACACCAGGCGCTGAGTCAGCTTTTCAGGACTTAAAGAAAGCCTTTAGTCAAGCCCCTATTCTTCGACACCCAGACACTAGCAAACAATTCATTGTTGTCACAGACGCCTCAGAAAGAGCCATTGGGGCTGCCTTGTTACAAAGACAAGACGATGATGACCTAGAACACCCTGTATTCTATCTATCCCACATTCTATCTGATTCTGAGCGAAACTATTCCGTGCTAGAACGCGAATTACTCTCCTTAAAGGTCGCGTGCACTGAATGGAGACACTTTTTGATGGGATCAAAGGAGCCCTTCGAAGCCCGGACCGATCATAGAAATCTACAGTGTTTAAGAAATTTCCAGTGCCAAAATAGCCGGCAAGCTCGATGGGCCTTCTTCTTCAGCCAGTATGATTTCTATATCACCTACATCCCTGGTTCTCAGAACATCCTGGCGGATGCCCTGTCCCGACGTTATCCTGTGTGCGGTGATTCCGCGGTTCAAAACTTATTCGACAACAATAAAATCATAGGGGTAGCACAGACCTTTTTAGATCAAGTTAAGTCTGAATATGCCCGTCTACACGAAACAGAACTAAAGAGGTTACGTCCACAGCTGCACATAGATCATGACTACTATTATCATGATAAGGCCCTGTTTTTACCCACTAAAACAGTGCAAATTGAAGCCTTACACATGTGCCATGATTCTCCTATTGCGGGTCATCGAGGAGTGAAAGCGACTCAAGATCTTTTGCTTCGCTCTTTCTGGTGGCCAACTCTCAAGGCTGACACTGAGGCATATGTGTTATCCTGTCCTACATGTGCTCAAGCCAAGACACCCCGAACCAGACCTGTGGGCTTACTCCGCCCATTACCTGTTCCCCCAGGCCCATGGCTTACCATATCCACCGATTTTATGTGCGCCTTACCTTCCTCAATGGGAAACCACGTCATAATGGTAACTGTGGACTCCTTCACCAAGATGGCCCACTTCACGGCCTTGAGAAAGTTACCCACGGCAAAGGAGTTAAGTCAGGTCTTTACTCAAGAAATTTTCAGGCTACATGGGCTACCCCAAGTTATTATATCAGACAGAGGTCCCCAATATATCTCCCGTTTCTGGAACCAATTCTGCAAGATCTTGGGGATCCAGGTGGCCTTGTCATCCGGGTTCCACCCTCAAACCAATGGACAAACAGAACGACTCAATCAGGGTCTCGAGCAGTACTTACGTAGCTTCTGTAACGCTACACAAAGTAATTGGGCTCCCTACTTACCGCTTGCCGAATTCTCCTATAATAACTCTCTACACAGTGCCTCTAAAGTCTCTCCTTTCTATGGCTCCTATGGTTTCCATCCCAGGGCCTTCCCAACTCCCCTGAGAGACAACTCCAACCTTCCCGCCATCTCCTCTTTCGTTCGACAGCTACGGGGTATACAGCGAATTATCCATTCTAACCTTGTGTCCACCAAGTCTGGCTCTCCTCTAGATTCCTACCTCTCCGACTCACCCAAAACAAATTCAAGCCCCGCTTTTATGGTCCCTTTCTCATTCTCAAGAAGATCAACCCAGTGTCCATGCGTCTTCGCCTACCTCGGACATGGAAGATCCACCCAGTATTCCATGTCTCGCAACTGAAACCTTACCGTCCTGATCTCTTTCATAGGCAGTTGCCCTGTCCCCCTCCTTTGTTGGTTGACAATGTGCCTGAATACGAAGTGCAGGAGGTCTGTGACTCTCGATTTTTCCATGGGCGCCTCCAATACCTTATTCATTGGAAGGGGTACCCTTTGAGTGAGTGTTCCTGGGAGGATGCCTCTTCAGTCCATGCTCCTCTTTTAATCCGCCGCTTTTTTCGGCTCTTCCCTCACAAACCCGGGGCCTCGGGGAGGGGGCATACTGTTACACCGCAGCGCTCGCTGCGGCCGCGGGCTCAGGTTGCCGCGGCGCGGCACGTTAATTTTGCCGCGGCCGACGCCCGGGCCGCGGTAGACGCTGAGGCAGACACCCAGGTCGCGGGGGTCGCCGCGGCTCCGGCGAGGGCCATAAAGGCTCCAGGGAGCCGGTCTGGGGGTCACGGCGCTCGCCGCTCCCCCTTTTTCAAGTTCTGCCTTAAAGGCAGACGCGGCAGAGCCTGAAACCCCGAGGGGGTTTCAGGCATGGCCGCACACAGCGCATTATGCGCTTAACATTTATTTCTCTTGCATGTATTCACCTGCCCACCACCACTTACCGATGTTCCTAGGACAAACCGAACCCTTACACTGGGGGTTCTTTATACTTGCCTTTTTTCTCTTCCCAGCATGCTTACCACTTCCTCTCTACCCAGCATGCATTGTCTAACACACATACCTAATTCATTACTGTTTTCTTTTCCCCAATCCAAGATGGCGGTGTTCTACTTCCTGTTTCCTGTTTCCTGTCCAGGGGTATTTAAGGGGATTCCAACTGCCTGTTCATTGCGTTGCAACACTCCTTGGTGATAGTCACGCTCCTATTTGATATCCTTCTGCGAATCCTGTCTGTTCCTGATTTGCTTTGTTTTCCTGCCTTCCTGAACTGCGGTCCTAATACCCTGGTGTCCTCCTTTCGTTTCAGGGAGTTCCTGTGGAGGTTTTTTACCCTACTGGGGTTTTTCCTCTGGGACTCCTTCTGGAGGGCACGGACTGTAGTGGTTCGCTCATACCAAACAGCACCGTGGCTACCGGAAGGGGTCGCCCCTACCTCGGCCAGAGCAGAACCCGTCGGAACAAGGACCGTTCCCCTACGCCTCTCCGCTGCGAGGGTAAGACCGTTGAGAACCGCGACACATGTTCCCTACTGTCCAGGTTCACTGAAGGAGAAATATCCACTAACTCCACTTGTTTTTTTTAAATATCAAGGGACACGTCATCTGAGCCAACCATTTTATAGTCCGCTCTGTCACAACCTTATAAACAGAGAGTCTAGCCATATTTCAGAACTTCACTCCATCCAATGTTACTGCTTTACCAAAGACCTCAGTAATACTCACTGGGTCAGACCACAGCGATGTCCCTTTCTTAACTTTATTTGAACCCGAACCCCACATGAATACTCATTTTAGTACACCTTCCTCTTTTTTTCATGTACTCCATCATTTTCTCTACCACCTCTCTTTTAATCAACTGCAGATGCAATGCCAACTAATTTTCTTTAGCCACTAAGGTGCCATCTTTGTACCTGTGGGCATTATCTCAAAAAATGAAAGGAAGAATATGCCTGTAACTTTATTGTGAGAATTTCTAATGGACAGCAAACTGGCTTCAATGGACTCCACTCACTCAGTTTCACTTTTAAAGATCAAGTGAATTGAATTCTTGACCATTGGATTCCAGATGGTATACCTCAACACTTTAATGTTTAATGACTCATAACTACATATGCTAGCATTAAATCACTCACAAATTGTGAACGATTGTGGACCATCCTCTGGGATGACAGTAAATGTCCCCCAAGAAATCAACAATAACTTCAGATGCAAACTTGCATACCATTTTCACCTCCATCCACTTAAAAAATAATGCACAAGGATAATATCAAAAACCTCCTACCAACAACAGAAAATGAATCAATAATATCAATGGCCAATATCTGTGAGGGTCCACCTAGAAGAATAATTAGCTGGGTGTCTTCTGCACAGGCTATGGCAGATTTGTCACTGTGTGAAGCAGCGTTACATTTCATGACCCATTTATCTTTTCAAGGGCCACCAATAATATTCTCACGCATGCCTTTTGATAGCTTAAATGCCAACATTTCTCTCATTCAAAACAGTAAATACATTCCTGAGCAAGTATACAGACAGAACAATCTTATCCCCTCTTACTAATTCACCATTCTGTAGGAGCAATCCCCAACAAGGAACTTTCTTCACCAATTTTTTTTGTTTCTCACTTATGTGGCATGCTTCATCTCATTACATATTAAAGTTTATTTCTTCATTCTTTCCTAACACTCTTCTTCTGTTAAACAACTCTGGTTTAAGTGATCTCCATATATACCTGTATCCCCTATAGTGAAAGCATCCTTACACTCTTCAACAACCTCTCTCAAGGCACAACTAATTTCCAATGACAGCCTTGACACGAAGTCAACATGCACAATATTGCTTCCGGGAATGTAGTAAGCAGAGTATTAGAAAACCTTTGCTTTCCATGCCAATCTGGCAAGCCACACAGTTAAGGTACATCGTCTGCCAAAATATGCTGACGTGCTCTGTGGTCAGTTCAGAAAACAAACCTGGTTTCCAACAAAAACATTCTAAAGTATTCAGTCACCCAAATGCATGCAAGCAAATCCCTTGCTATATTAGTAACCAAATTCCACCATTATCAATGTCCTAGATCCATAAACACCATCCATCCTTCCCAAATCTACATTGGATACATACTGCACCAAGACCCCAGCTAATCACATCCACACTTAATGTACCTTTTTTACCAATCACTAAAGACTTCCAATATGATGCCCACACAGGACTGTCTCATGCCTTCAAAAGGTGGGTTTTGGCAATCATCTCCTGACCTCTGCTGAGTTTGTATTAGGAGATTGTTTTTAAATGTTAAGAATTAATGCTAAAATAAGGTGCAAGCTAATAATGCTAAATGTATGTTAAATGCAACATTGCAGTAGGCAATGATACTTAAACATATTAGACCTGAAAAACTGCGACATGAGGGCTTTAACTGGTTCCCTATTAGCATGCTGAATAATCCTCAGCAACTTCCAGGCTTTAAATTAATGGCTAAAATGAGTGATTGCAGGTGGTCAGTATGTTGCTGACTACAACTTCTCTTTTGAGAAAGTCCTGCACAACCAGGTTGACGCAGTGTGCCAAACACAGGACCCTAAAATAGCCACCATCTGCCATAGGCGTGACTATATTATTGCCATTGTCTTTGGCGACAAATCAAATTCTAAGACTTCTGAGTCACAGCCATTCACAGACCTTGCTGTTGAATTCTTCCAAGATGTTTGCAGCTGTACAGGATTTCTGTTGCATGCCACAGAGCACCCTTAAATGTATCTTCAGTGCTGAGACCTGTGGATAGCTGTTGACTAACCCCACAACAGAGATCCTGTGTGTGGTGATACGCATGTAATCAGTTGCTTGACAAATGGTTCACATGTTTGTCATCAAGTGGATAGTGTGAACAGCACTTTGCTGCAAAACCAAATGCAGCACATCATGATGGAGTGCTAGAACAGCAACTCTGGCAAAGTATGTTCTGCATAATGGGATGTCTACATGCGTAAGAACTGGAACAAGTGGCATCAAAGTTGCACTACTGGCACAGTGTCACTAGCCCGTAATGCAACTGTACCATCATGCAAATAGTTGCCTATGTGGATCCAAGTTGCACATTTCCCTTGTGCCACATCAACAAAGTCTCAAAATGCTTCCATTGATCCACATTCTACATCCTTACTTCAACATATGCCTGTGGCAGAAATGCCTTATGCAAGCAATTGTCCCTAATGTAGGGAGGGACTAATTGGGCAGACATAATGGTTGGCCATAATGGTTGCACTGTCCTATCGAATTAGCACATGTGTGGGGCCTTCTAAAGGCAGATGGCAAACTAACACAAGCATTGCAAGCAGTGGACCTACCTGTGCTTTGCTACAGTAGTGCATTATACTTGGTGCCAATGCATCCTAGCACCAAAATAGTGGCAGCACGCATTACACTACTGTCGGCATGTCCACCGTGGTGAATAAGAAGGTAAATGATGTGACACCATGGTGTCAGTGGCAGGGGCAAGGAGCCTGCAAGGAAGTTGGTGGTGTGGCATCAATTCACAAAATACCTGAACGGTTGCCCCATGTGTGGCATGGACAATGCAACACATAATTAACAACTACAATCTGGGGTCTGTAACATGTCACTGAGCCTCCAGTAACATGTAAATGATGAGCCATGTCATTAGCCACCTCAGTCTAAGATTGACATTTCATTATCTCATTGCAGAGGATGATGCCTTACCTCCTGGCGACCATCAATGAAGCGACCCTCCAGGATGTCCTAGGTTCTCTCCAGACACCACCTCCAGTCACAGGGGCAAAACACAGTGTTGCGGGGTCTCCACATGAACCATCCAACTACCAACACACAGCACCAACCCAGACATCACCTTTCAGAGGACAGTGGTAGGAGTCCAGTGTGAGCTGACAAAACAGGTGCAGATGGGGGTGGAGACCATGGCAGGCAGCCTAGAGGGAGTGCAAATTAAGGACAACTCAGCTGCCATCTGAGGCACCTACTCCCCACTACGTGTATTCAAGTAGTCCCAACATAGCTACTGTCATGAGGCAGAGGCTTCAACAATTGCCCTCCCAAAGTGGCAGCAGTATGATAGACAACAGGCAGGGGGGCTATACAGAATACCCTGGAGTCCAGACAGTGGGAAAAGGCCTTGCTCAGGGAAAATATGGCTGTCAACCACTGTGATGCTGCTGCGGTGTTGAAACATTTGCAGTTCCTCCTTGCTGCAGTGATGCCGTATGTGTGCTCACAAATGGCAGCTGCTGGGACCTTTGACTCCTCATCTCCATCCCCTGATGTGTGTGGCCCCCTCAACCTCAACAAGAGCACCACCCGTGGCACAGGAGGCACCACACCCATCAGAGGATGAAGATGTTAAAGGAGCAACATTCACAAGAAAAACCAGCCAGTAGCACCAGTCTGTGCCACATGGACTGTATCTCCTTAGTGTTCTGCTTAGGATCATGCCAGTGTTCCGGCAGCTGGCAATATGCCCTCTCCACTCAACCGCTGTTGACCTTTGTGCTATGGACTGTCATTTTCTCAATTCCTACCTACTGCCATTCTGGACACCTCCTCACTAATGCACACTTCTCCTACCCAGGTCTCACTACATGTCCCTCACCATTGGACTCTGAATGTACAACAAATGTCTCAGGATCTCTCATGGGGTCTGTGAACTGGGCATTGTATTGCATAGGAATATACACTTGCATATGTAAATAAATCACCATGATCACATGTATTATGTCACATTTTACTGTGATCCATTAACTCATGTAGAGGTATGCATTGTGTGAAGCTATGTCACAGAGAACAGAATCTATTTACATGTGTTGCTTACTGTCAGACAGAAAGCCACACACTAGGACTGTAACATGAAAAAATTTGACTGATGGTGTTGTGGGCCACAATCAACTTGCAGAGCCTTGAAAACATGTATTGAACAGATATCCATGCTGATAGTTGACGAATGGCACGTGTGGGTAAGAACCAAGTGTTTGGAATTTTCCCTGATAAGACCACCTGTAAAAGTAACATGTGTGGAACAGAAGAGGCAAAATTAATCAGTGACGGGCAGGTATCATTGTGCAAGGATACATTCACCAAATAAGGTTAAGTAATATGTTGTACACTTTATAAGATTATTTGTGACAAACCTCAGCGAAGACAATTGAAGTTCCATTCTTACCTCTCAAAGATTCCGTATACATACACAATGTGATTGTCCGGAACTGGGGATGACAAATGTTTTGAGTAGCTGATGTCATATTGCAGCCAATCTGACAGCTCTTTGGTCATATTGGATACACATTGTCATACATATAAATCAATAGAGAAAGCCTGTCCTAAGGCATTTCTCTAACTTGGCCAGTGCACACATGAGAACACCAGACACTTTATCAACATGGAGACATCATTGTCTAGGACTAATTGCATTTATTTTAACATTAAAAAAACACCTTATTAAAATCTAATCTATATACTACCCAACACTATACTAACCAATACTAACTAATCTTAAATTAACCCTACAGCTTTCTTTCCTAATCAAAACTATCTTAAACATTTAACATCGCACAGTAAACATTGTCCCCTCACCCCCGTAAGAGACAAGATACAAGTGGGACAACATAAACTAAGGCTACACACATAATAACCTAAGCTAAATCCTAAACAAATCTATATATTTTTTAATTTTTTCTAAAATGTATTATTATTATTTTTTATAAACATAGAAACCCATACATAAACCCCCACCCAACGCCCCTCCAAAAAATACTAAAATCCACCCCCCAACTATACTTACACTAACCTATAACTAACCCAAACTATTTAACTAACCTATCACTACTCACCTAAAACCCACTAAAACAGATAACAATAGAAAATAGGAGAAGGGAAGCAATTTGAAGGCTCTGCAACATCACGTCTACATCTTCTTTAGCTTTTTCTTGCAGTTCTCTAATTACTCCTAGTTCCTGGCATTGTCCTTTCCCAAACAGTCAAACCTTGCCATCATTGCTGCGATGTCCCTTCTCATGTCTGCCTCAAAGGTAGAGAATGTGGCTGCTGCAGGTGGCTGCTGTAGTGCCTGAGTGGGGAGAGGTGCAGATGATGTGGAGGGGGTAGAACAATGGAGGCCCCCCATCACCAGATGTTGTGGCCGATCTGGCATGCACAGTTCTGGGCTTTTATGGAGGTCCCCCATGTGAAAACACAAGTCAAGCCCAAGTAGATTTCTCTCACTTATACTTCTTGGCCATCCTTTGGCACCCGGCCTATACCTCCATCACGTGGCGGTAACATTCTACCCTCTTTTCAAATGCACGTTTCTGTGCTTTGGTTATAGTGGCAGCTAAAACATGAGGAGAACATGGCATCAAAAACAGCATTAGGTAGAGGTATGACAACCTTGGAAAGGACACAGCATCCTCAGATGACAGATTCTGTCCACCACTCATTCCACAGCAATGTTAATCTGCAACTCAAGACTAAACCTCCTACCACCCATATACGATATCATGTACATGTCACTGGTTTAACGTCTATCTATTTTTGACCATTAGGGCCCAGAGGTCAGTGGACTACTGCACCCTTGTGCAACATTTGTGTCATCATACTTGTGAGGATCCAGTGACCCAATAAGTTCCACATCTTTGTGCCATAGTCAATAAGTGGTGTAATGTATGCAATCCTCCACTTTGCCACCCCTAGTTCTACATCAAGCCTTTGACAGGCATCATGGATTCAAGGTTGGGTCATCTGGTAGGGGACAGGAAAATTGGCACTGGCAGTCCAAAGGTTTGCCAATGCATCACTCATGTGTCCTTGGGTTAACACCTACTCAGAGCACATGTTACAAGGGGGCACAACATTGCTTACAATGGGCCCCTATGTACATTTCAGGGTTAGTTCCCATATAGTTTGCCCTAAGCCTGAACTGTACATCTATATTGTCTACAGATTTAGTACCTATTGCCCCTATCCTGTGTTATGGTTTGCAACATGTGTAATGTGGCACACACATGGTGGCTGTGTGGGTTCCCTAAGGAGCACAGAAAGATTGCACTGCACTCCCATTCCTATTTATCAAGCTACCTGTGCACATGCATGTCAAATATCTCCTAAGTGTCAGGTATACACTCAGCATTCACAGTCTATGCACACGTTATGTGACCAAGATCACTCACAAATATCATGATGGGTAGACCATGTTGGTAACTCTGTATACATCTAGTTTGCTGCAATCTGCAGACATGTCCCACATCCATCTGGAGCAGAGTTGTATTCTCATTGTGTACTCAAATAACTGTTGGCCAGCACAACAAGGCTCCTTGCATGGCCACTGACTCACTTAAAATCTGAAGATTAGTGAGGCACCAGTTGTGCAAGTGTCTCTTACATATCCCCTTAGAGACCTCAACACATGTACCTTTTCCTGAGTAACTGAAAGTTATGTGTGGCACACAGTGCTGTAAAAAGTGCTGTGACAAATCTGTTGGCAACAGGCATGCTATTCAGATAAACAGCACCTCTGACACATATCTTGACTGACATCACTGTGTATGTGGACATGTTTTCCCTTTTGTAACACCAACATTTCCATAGCAGCACACATTGGCACTTGTGCAAATTTCAACTCATTCTCCATCATCAACATAGCATCAGACATGATGTCCGTATCCTTACGCAGATGACGTCATCTCATTGGTCACACATTACTTTTCATCATTGCATTGCACACATCATACCCTCTTGTACAAAACCCTGGAATGACACACACAAGGTGACACTTACTGGCTGCATCAGGGTTTTCAAATAGGGACACTGCTCCAATGGTGTAGGGTTGAGGCCCACCTGCAATACATGACAGGAACACATAGTTTAGTGATTTATTACCATTTCTGTGCATGGACAACTGTTATACATTCAACTTGTTAAGTTGAGTAAGCAACTCAACTTATTCGTTGGACAGAACAACTGCCAAAGATTAGAATTCTGTCTGTAAAACAATGGGCCAGATAATGGAGGCACTGCACCATATGTACATGGATTTGTTATGCAGCTTTTTGTAGTGTTACATCTCCATGTACATATCAGGCAACATGACACAGTATTCTACATCAGAGGGGCATGCAATGGTTGTTGCAGTGGCCGTCCCATTGTAACACCCATAGCTTTTGACGCTGCCTCAGATTTGGAGTCATCATCAGTGCTAAAAGACTAACAACTGCCCAGGGTGGGGTGGTTGGAGGATAGCATAGTGTTGAGGTATGCATTGATACATCCTTGTTTATTGCTTTTTATATGTGTGCAACATTTTAAGGCACACACACAGTAAAGCTAAAATGCCATGGATGTTTCCTTCTTTGCACGCAGTTGTCCCTTCCTGTACAATAACTGAATAACATTACGGATGTCTTGCCACTACTATGTGGGCAGCCATTGTCATCATTGTAGACTGTTTATGTCCAGAAAGGGATACCAACCTGCACATAGACACTCCCCTCAACACAGACACACATGCGCCCTGGTCCATGTATGCCACCATTGGCTCAGGCTTCTGAGTAATGTGCAAGTGCTGGTGCAGATGCAGGTCTTCCCCGTACTCTTGGTAATATGGGACAGGCCTGTGGTACAGAACCAGCACATGTGTGTCTGATATTTAATACTTTATGGGGTGAATGTGATACACAAAGAGAAATGTGCAAGTAGTCTTGACCCAGTGCATTGCTAAGCTCCCTTGAATTCCATTGCCTAAAGACACAAGGGGGCAGATTCAAGAAAATTGGAGTAACACTTTACTTGAGTCCCTTAGCACCCCCGCCCCCACCATGTGTGGGCCATATTTAAAATACGGAGCTGCATGGCACTGGGTAGGGGGCAATAGTGACATTTTATTTTGATGCTATTGATGTACTCTGCAGGAGTAGCACTAAACATTTGGCACAACTCTTGTAGAGCAGAGTACATAGGTGCCCATTATATATAATGATATGACCCCTTTCAACACCTGCTCTGAGCAGGCATTAAAAGTGCAACAAAAAAAAATAGTGCAAGGTAATCTTTAAGATTTCCCCGTGCCATTTTTGGCCCCCCAACTGGGGAACGCCCCCCTTGCATGCAGGCATAATGTTGTGCAAGGGTTAACAAAGTGGTGTTATGCATGCATTGTGACACTTTGTAAATATGGCACAATGAAATTGCCACTTTAGCGCTGCCTTAGCATCACATGTTTTTTCCCTATGGCACTGCTAAGTTAGCGCTGGGCTCTCTTGTATCAGCCTCATAACTTCCTGTTCTGCCCTTTCATGAAACATGCTGCAGTCAACCCTATGTCCACCTGTCATGCACATGCAAATGAGGATGTTGCAATGCAAATTGGGTATTTACCAACTGGTCCACCAATCTGAATACCCAGGTGATCAAATAGATCTTGCTCTTGTGCAATGAGGTCTGCCCAACGGTGTGTAATCTGGTGATCAGTGCACACAACTCTGAAATCCTGTGTAGGTGGTAGAGCACCTCTATTGGGTAGCCTTGTTGACCCAGCCACTCAAATGTAGCATCATGGGGAGGTAATGTCTCACCAGCAGATGAACCTTCCCGGTTCATCTCCACTCATCCTAGTTGCTCTGCCTTTCCCAGACATTCAGCAGTTTCACTTAACTGCAAATGAAAGAGCCCCAAAAATTATAATAGACTACACCACCTTACCCCAAATACCCCAACAGACTAGGCTACCCCAAGACAAACACCCCACAATACAATAACAATAATAGGACAAACACACTACACAAGACTAAGGAAAAAGACAAAAAGCACAGAATAGCAACAGGGCAAAGCACAAAACTCTCCAAAACCACCACTCCTCGACCAGCACCAGCTCCACACACCCTCTCACTATCACAGACAAAAGGCTGTAATATAAAAGTGAAAGGAAAATCACTGTACCATGTATGCAGGAAGGAAGTCCTGTTTCATCACTTCCTGGGTATGTGCATCACATTTTCTGATATGCATCGTTTTTTGTTTTTTTTTACGCATGCCGGTCATGCCTCAATTTTTTCCCATTGAGGCTGACAATGCCTGTTGACTGACGCGCAAGAGCCAAGTGAATTTTTTTGGGATTAGCGAAGTACAAAGTATTGGCGTTTGTGTGAAAAAATTTGATGCATGACGATCATGCATGGGTTTCCTTCCGATGAAGGCTGACATGACCTGTGGACTTGCAATTGACGCGCAGGGGCCAGGCATAATTTTTTGGAATGGTGTAGTATGGAATATTGCCATTTGCGCCCACATTTTTGATGCAGAACAGGAATTGGTGGATTTTGTTGGAAAGGCTAACAGTGCACCCAGCTTCACATACCATGTCACAGGGCCTATGCATGTATGCAGTCAGCATGGTATGGCTATCTGTGTGTGCATGTGCTTTCTTATTGTAATGGTAACATCTGAATGTGGTACCATATGTTTTTATGTGTGTGTGATGCATGCAATAATTGATACCATTTGCATATGTGCAAGTGCTGATACACATTGTCCATATACATGTTACGACATGTGTGCTAGGAGTGTTCATATGTGATGTGACACATATTTGTGGCTCTATCACATTGTCATGTCTGATTTCCAAATGTACGTTTTAGAACAACACAATAGATATGATGTGCTATGTTGAATACATGGGCATGCATGTGATACCCTTAACAAATCATACTCAGTGGATGCAGTGGACTGAGTATGAAATGGTCATTTTTATGTAACCCATGGCAATGCGAGTGAATGTGTGTCCACAATGTGGTGTGTTGTATGGGTCAGGGTTCATGATGCTATGCTACACGTGTAACACATAGTTTCCCATGCATATATGCATGGGGAACCATTTGTTACTGGTTTCCCATGCATAGATGATGTACTCACATGTGTCAGTGAAGGTTGATATGTGATGTGTGTGTGAAAAGACATGTGTAGTGTCATATGTGTAAAGAATGCCACAGCATTGTGTTCATGGGATATGAAACCTCACAAATCTATCTTCCTTCATGGACATATGTTGGACATTGTTAAATGGCTGTGTAGTCATATCAGTACCATCTATGTTTCCGTATGTGTAAACACATCTGAAGGTCTGTCTATTAATGATCATGTGATACAAATGCATTTTCATTAGTAGGAGGTTGACTTTTGTGCAGACACCAATACACAATACCATGCCTGTGCCACTGAAGAGGTAGATGTGTGATGAGAATTCAGACATATGTGTGCAAGGCACAAACTAGGCACAAACAATAAACCACAACATGTTTGTTATGACTGTCACATACAATGGCATACAACTGTGTAGCAGGATTGCAGTCAGGCAATGATGGCACCCTAGTCATCATTGCTACAGTGGGACCTTTTGTGCCCACACAGACCCATGGTTGCATGTTTTGACACAGGTTGACGGTGCTCCAGTCACCTCAGCCCACTGTGAACATGCATCAGGCCCCTTACTCTGTCAAGAGTCAATGTAGCCTCTGCATGGGAGTTAGGGGGTGTTGGGCAGGGATCTACCCTCATCATGATCGCTCTTAAGCAGAGCATTATGCAGTCCCCTGCAGATAAACACCTGCACAATTGTGATCACAAGTCCTGGGATTTTCAATTTCCTTTTGGGTACTTGATGTGAGACTTGCCCTATCATGTACAGGGGACAGGCTGCTTGTACATGTAGGACATGCCACATCATTTGGCATGGTCTTACTGAAATTGTAACACATTGTTAGTATTTTCCAAATGCAGCTTGGTAAGGGCATGTATCTCTAATGGAACTTGTTTATGTTTTACGACCCAGGGGACAGGTGATGTCACCTGTCACTGCCTTCTGTCAGAATAGTATGCGATGGACAACTACAACTTTGTTGTTGTAGCAGACATGAATGGGTTATGTACTGACCTGCACATTCTCTGTGAACATATGTCAGGTGATCACATGGCAACATTGTTGTGCTGCACAGTCAGTATTGGTCTATGTGTGTACATTCTCCAACAGTAACAGCATATGATGTGATCCTACATTGCTGGCATTAGTTAGGCTACTTACGCTTTCTACACATCTTCTACTGCAACATTGTCCAGTCATATATGGACAGGTTGCTACATGTGACTTGTGTAATTTGAAGATGTACACATCTTCTACTACTGGGTATGTGGCAGTTTCCTTCCCATTTCCAGGCTTTGCAAGACTACATGACTTCCACACACACATGAAAGTACACAAGCCACAGCTCTTGTGTAGTGTCCAAGTGACCTCCCCATATTGTATCTCCAAGTGTCTGTGGGAGTCTGTTAGCTGTTCATCCATATCCTTTGGTGTACATGAGGATGTATTCTACAACCTGTGTCACTGTCACCATGAGTGTATCTTGTTTGTGAGGGATATAATCTCAGCTCTGGATTTTTGATTTGCCACATGCAAAGTATCTGTCGCCATTTTTGCCCATACAATTTAGGATGAGTCTGTGACAGGGTTTGACATTGCTAGACTTACATTCACATCCCAAACTGGATTGGAATGTTGAAGACCCCGACATTTTATGAATTTAGTCCCTGTAGGTTACTTTCTCTTGGCCAGGCATGTGAGTGTCAAGAGAGGTGCGTTTTCATATGTGGTGTGTGATGATATTATACAGACTATACTGGGTTACCTGGCTGACACATATCAACCATTGTGGCTAATTGTAAACCCTTCCCTACCTAGGCCATACACCGGTACATGTATATCCGGATTAGCTGCAGGTATGTGCCAAGACAGGAGAATTGTGTGACATGTGTGTTGGAATGTACATAGAAAGTGCTACAGACTCTGCCTACATTCCACCCACACATTCATGTGGTGGTGCATCCTCGCATTTTATTGTTCATTCCTGACTATTGGGCATCTGTGTGGCGATTGGATTAGCACCCATTGATGCTTCACTTGTCTAGCAAGCCTTAGCACACTCCACACCCAACATGGGGGTGCTATATTTGAGGTACAGCACACCATGTGGTAGGACTAAGGTCAATAGCAGTGACGGTACGTAACGCGATTGATATACATTGCAGGGTAAGGCTCAAACTTTTGTTCCTAACCCTGAACAGACCTTGAAGGTCCATTGATGCCAAGGGTGTTCCCCCTTGTCACTCATGCTCAATGCTGGCGTTACAGCTAACTGCCTGAGATGTGAAAGAGTTTAGTCCCTTATTTTCAAATACACCATTTGGAAGCAGCCCCTACCGTATGTAAGTCCCCCTTGCATACATCTTGTCTGGCATGGTCATGATCGTGGTGAAGGGTAGGATTTTCCACTATGCCTGTTTAAAACCACTTAGTGCTTCTGGTGTGTGGATCTAGGCATTTGAGAGCCACATGAACATGAGTTATTTGACGCTGACATGTGGTATGGAGGCTCTAGACCCTTTTCCATCACAACATATGTTCCAACCATCTTTGTAACTGTTGTATTTCTTTCTTGCTCTCTGAGGTATGAGCAACATTCCAATGGTATTTTGTTGGACCTGACCCTTTTTACAGGGTCATTCCCCAAACATTTTGCCTTCTCCTCTAACTTTTCTGTCCCTTTTTGCTGACGTTATGACTCTGGTCAATTTATCACTGTTAACCAGTGCTAAAGTGCATGTGATCTCCCTTGCAAACTTGGTATGATTGGCTTATACCTGATTTGCACATTGATATACCTATACTCAGGGCCTGTAAATTAAATTCTACTAGTGGGCCTGCAGTGCTGCTTGCGCCATCCACAGAAGTAGCATTTTAAACTTGTCTCACGCCTGTTAGCGCAAGGCCTGCGTGTGCAGTTTACTACCACAGGGACCTGGCATCTAAATTTACTTGCCAGGCCTGACACTCCACTGTTACTACATGTGAGTTACCCTAAGGTCAGCCCTAGCTAGCCCTATGGGCAGAGTGCTACGTTTGTAGAAGGCAGGACATGTGTTTAGTAGCGTGTCCTGCCTTGGTAGTGACAAACAGCCTATTTCGTTTCTCACTTCTGTGAGTGCTGCCTTCTCATAGGATTGCATTGGAAATGCCATGCCTTATGTCTAGGGTGTATTGTCTGATTTATGAGGGGCAGTGTAGGCATGTTTGATATGGTTGTAATGGTAGTGAAAAATGCTGCTTATTGATGTAGGTGGATGTTTTATTACCATAGAAATGACACTTCTAGAAAGTGAGCAATTCTCTGTGCTTATGAATCTAGTGTTTTGCAGCTTGACTCCAATCCACGTCTGGGCAGAGTGCCAGCTGGGCTTTGTGCATACTTTTCAGACACCCTGTACACAGGGAGGGTGGAGGTGGCACAGAAGTGCATTTACATATTGAAAGGTCTTCCTGGGCTGAGAGAAGGGGAGGCGGCGCACACCTGCATTTGTAAAGGCTTTTCCCTGGTCCAAACAAAGGGCTTGTTTACCCCCAACTGATGTCTGGAGCCTCTGCTGGAGGAGAGAGGGGACACTCCTGGAATCAGTTGTAACTGGTTGGAACCTCTTCTCTCCCTCATTGAAATTGCTTTGCAAAACTGAATACAAGTACAGGGGTCTTTCCCCCACAATTTTAGACATTAAGGGACTACAGAATTGGATACAGAATGCTGCTGGAAGGACTCAACAGGAACCGCCTTGGACTACTGCTGTTGTGCTGACCTGTGACCTACTGGGCCACTAGGAGGAACTGCCAATGTCGGCAACTTCTGTGCTGGCCTATCTGTTTCTGTCTCCAGGATCTGGGTGCTGTGGCCCCTGCCCACTGCACAGATTTGCTCCACAGTAAAGGTGTGGTTTGCCATGTGTTTCTGCGAGTGCAAAGAAGAGCACTTCAACTGATGTGCAAGCACCCTGAGAGCACATGCCTTTCCTGACTATAGTGCTGTAGGAGGCTGGCCTGGTTTGTAATGGGTACATTGGATACTTACACCTTATACCAGGTCCAGTTATCCCTTATTATTGAAATGTAGTAGTGTTCTAATAGATTAGGCTGACAGAGGTAGCTACAGCAGAGCAGCTTAGGCTGAACTAGGAGACATGCAAAGCTCATGCAATACCACTTAAAGTTACACAGTACTTATACAAAAGTAAAGACAATATACTCAGTGTTACCAAAAATAAAAGTATTTATTTGGGTGACACAGTACCAAAAATATGTTAGAGACAATACTCCTTCTGGAGGTAAGTATTATACACAATATATACACTAGACCCCAAAATTAGACAAGTAAATAGTTATAGAACAATGCAAACAATAGGAAATGATATAGAATACAATGGGAAAAATTGGGTCGAGGGGCAACACAAACCATATACTAAGAACGTGGAATGCGAATCACGAATTCCCCCCTAGACAAGTGTAGTGTGTGCAGAATCACTGGGAGAGTAAGAATACAGTAAAGGTAAGTAAATTGCCCCACCTCAGTAAAGGTAAGTAAATTTCCCCACCCAGAGCCCAAAAAAGTAGGAGTAAAGTACTGAAAGTTTCCTTAGGTCACACTACACCTTGTGATTGGGATTTTGCAGCAACCAACTAAGTATGCAAAGAACAACAGCTGGATTCCTGGACCTGAAGACCTGCAAAGGAAGGGGACCAAGTCCAGAAGTCAAAAGAAGTTCCAGGAAGGACAGGAGCCCCTGCCAACCCAGACAAGAATGCAAAAGAAGAGTCCCCAGTTAGTTGAAGACTGCAAAGATGCACCCTAAGAAGACTCCATTAGGTTCCTGCATGATAAAAAAGATGTCCCACAGCGTGAAGATCGTTACAGATGTGATTTTGTGTTGGAAGTCACCAACAAGCCTTGGCTACGACAAAAGTGCATTTTGTGTCAAAATGGCACATGATGGACCCAGGAGGGACCTGGGGGCCTCAACTCTGTGTGAAGAGGAAGAGGGGGCTCTCAGCACTTTAGAGAGCCCTCAGGATGCCAGCCAGCACCCCTGGGTTTTGCAGGATCCAGGGACAAAGGAGGTGCAAAATATGGTTGATGCAGCACAACAAAAGAAGGTCCCACACCGCCGGAGAACAACTCAGTGAGTTGAGTGTCACAAGTGGGAGTGCTGGGGATCCGGGCCAGGATGTGCATGAAGGAATTTTGTAAAGAGTGCACAGAGGCCTCAGGAGGTGAGAAGACGCAGTACGTAGGGGTATCATTGCTCTCAGGGAAGGTGAGGTCTTAGCTCCTCCAAACTGCATCAGCATGACCTCAGGACAGTCTATGTCAATGATGTCCACCCTCTGTGTCCTTAGGAGCAGGCTTGTCACTGTGAGAGGAGTCCAAGGGTACAGGTCATCATCTTGGAAGGTGCTTGCTTGGAGCAAGGGATTGACTCTGTCACTCCACGGGTAATTTTCAGCAGTCCTTCTGGTGCAGGAGGAAGACAGGGAGTCCCCAGAGAGTGCACACTGTGGAAACTCTTGCAGTTGCTGACTTGGAGCTGAGGTTGCTGAAGAAAAGCATCTCTTGTAGATACTTTGTTGCAGTTACAGCGTTTCTTGGAGCAGGCTGCGGTTGATCCGAGGTCAGAGGATGCTGAAGTTGTTGCAGAGGATTCCTCAAGAAATTGCAAACAAAATCTGAAGAGAACCCACAGGAGAGACCCTAAATAGCCCTGAGAGGGGTATTGGCTACCTTATCAGGTAAGGACCTATCAGGAGGGGTCTCTGACGTCACCTTCTGGCACTGGCCACTCAGAGCCCTCCAGAGTGCCCCACACCATGCAAAGCAAGATGGCTGAGGTATGGGGCGCATTGGAGGAGCTCTGGGCACCACCCCTGGGGTGGTGATGGACAGGGGAGTGGTCACTCCCCTTTCCTTTGTCCAGTTTCACACCAGAGCAGGGAACAAGGGGTCCCTGAAACGGTGTAGAATGGCTTATGAAAGGAGGGCACCATCTGTGCCCTTCAAAGCATTTCCAGAGGCTGGGGGAGGCTACCCCTCCCCAGCCTGTAACACCTATTTCCAAAGGAAGAGGGTGTAACACCCTGCTCTCAGAGGAAATGTTTTGTTCTGCCTTCCTTAGACTGAGCTGCTCAGAGCCCAGGGGGGCAGAAACCTGTCTGTGAGGTGACAGCAGCTTTAGTTGCAGTGCATGCCTCAGCGAGCTGGTTTGGCAGTACTGGGAGTCCATGATGGAGCCCCCAGGATGCATGTAATTAGCTCCCCAATACCAGATTTGGAATGGGGGGAAAATTCCATGATCTTAGACATGTTACATGGCCATATTCGGAGTTACCATTGTGAAGGTACATATAAGTATTGACCAATATGTAGTGCACGCGTGTTATGGCGTCCCTGCACTCACAAAGTCCCAGGAAACGGCCCTGAACTATGTGGGGGCTCCTTTGCTAGTGCAAGGGTGCCCTCACACCTAGTAAATGTGCACCTAACCTTCAGCAATTGAAGGTTAGACATATAGGTGACTTATAAGTTACTTAAGTGCAGAGGATATGGCTGTGAAATAAGGTGTGCGTTATTTCACGCAAGCTTCAATGGCAGGCCTGTGTAAGGGTTTGTCTAAGCTCCCGATGGGTGGCAAAAGAAATGCTGCAGCTATATGGATCTCCTGGAACCCCAATGGCCTTGGTACCTAGGTACCATATACTAGGGACTTATAAGGGGGGGGGGGTCCAGTGTGCCAATTGAAATTGGTAAATGAAGTCACTTGCCTATAGTGACAAATTTAAAAGCAGAGAGACCATAAGCACTGAGGTTCTGATTAGAAGAGTTTCAGTGACAGTCAAGCAGTACTGACAACACACAAGTTAGGCCATAAACTATGAGCACTGGGGTCCTGGCTAGCAGGATCCCAGTGAGACAGGCAAAACACACTGACATATAGGTTTTTATCTATGAGCACTGGGTTCCTGGCTAGCAGGATCCCAGTGACACAGTAAAAACACACTGACACACACTTACAAACTGGCCAAAGTGGGGGTAACCATGCTTGAAAGAGGTTATGCTCTCACACTTTGAGAGAGCTTTTTAGTGTGACCGGAGGGAGCTCCACTGCCGCGACCCAGGACGGTTAAGAAAATCCCTAGCACACAAAGTGCTCTCGGGGATTAGTACCCCCGAGGCACAGGAGTGCTGGAAGAGTGCCTCCGGGGCACCAACAGGAACTGCTCTCCATTGACATCATCGCCACGGCCCGGGCAAACTGTAAGAATCTGTGGCTGTGTATCAAGTCACTGCGCTGCAGCTGGGAGACTCTCCCCTGAGTCAACCTGCCTTCCTGAGAAAAGGGAAGGAGTCAGGGAGGCAGTTGTGGCAAGGGAGAGAGCCACAGTGGAGGTGGTCATTCCTAAGTGTGGCAGATAGACTGTCTAGTGGGGGAAACTCAGAGCAGCCACCCCTCCCGTTTACCATATTATCTCCGGAAGCCCTGGAAGGCTTCCCTGGACCTCCATGTGTATGGGGAATATTCGGGGTCTGCTGCTCCCTCATGGGACGGAACCTCGACAGAGGCTCCATACCAGTTGAACGTGAGTCCAGTCCACCTTTGCCAGAAAGACGGCCTCACCCCGCAGGAGCAGCTCCATGAGGTCGCTCCACTGATTCCAGCCATGATGGTCCCTCTTTTTTTCGTACTCTTCACGTTAGTGCCCCCTCAATGTAAAAGGAAAACAGGAGTTCCTATACAGCCCAGCGTGGAGTCAAATTACCCCTCACAGGATGAGGTAATGTTAATCGCAGGCGCTTCAATTCTGATGTCTGGCTTGTTGATGCTGATATGTACCATATAGAAAGGTTTCCATAGTATGTGCAACTAGAGGGACATCCTGGCATTTATTCAAATGTGTTTATTATGACATGTGCCTGCTTGTTACAGTATTAATAATCCCTGTGCATTGTTTGGGGATGTGTTTAGCCTGACTACTGCATTTGTTGCAGAATACCCGGTAACCTATGTGTTATATTATGACTACTGTTGATTTCCACAGAGTACTAGTAACCAGTGTCATGTTCTGACAACTGCTTGTGTAGCAGGGTATTATTGATACTTGTTGTGTTTGGTCTAATTATGTTTTGTGCAATACAGTTTATTTTTACATAACCTGGTGTTGTGTTTCCTTTGTGGTGTATTTATTGCATCACTTGTGTTGTGTGGGTTGTTAAACTTCTGACTTGGCCGATGCCATTCACATAGCTGAGTTATTCCTTGTTAGGTGTTATGTGTGTGGGATCTGTACTTAGTTGTCATCCAGGGGACACTTGCAGTCAGCTGCAGTGGGCACAGCTTCTGTATACTCCACCTGTGGTGTGCCAGCCAGGATATGGCTGTATTTTGTAGATATGGGTGTATGTGTATGCCCTCACACAATGCATTCTATAACCCCTTTCTGTGAACCTGGAGCCGGTCCTGGGTAAGGCAGGATCTTGTCAACAACAGAAACTTTCCTCTGAAGTTTGCCAACTTCAAAGGCAGAAAGGGGTATAAGTAGTAGACCCAAAACCCTCATTTTAAGATTTCCTCATGGATTCAAGAGGAACCTCTGCCAAGGAGATGAGATGAAGTGCTGAGGAGAAGTTGTGCTCCTGCCTGTGAATGTGCTTTGTTGGGCTATCCTGCAGTTGCTGCTTCTGACTGTGAAATGGAACAAAGCCCGGACTTTGTTGTGCATTCCTGCTTGAGACGAATCTCCAAGGGCTTGAGTTCAGCTTGCCTCCTGTTGTTGAAGTCTCTGGGACCATCAAAGACTTCTCTCTGCCAGCATCTGGACTCTCTGGTGAGACTCCTGCCCTGCCAAGTGTTGCCCCATCCAGTCCCTGAGCCCTTAAAAGGTGAAGCTGGTGGAAAAGGACTGGATTCCACATAAACACCGCAATGTGGGCATATTTTTGACACACCTTCTGCAACACGGCTGATAAACGACGTGCTGCCGGCTTTGCTGCTAAAATCGATGCTCCACGTTCATCGCGACTGGGAGATCAACGCATCGCAGCTGGAGAAATGATGTGCAACACCTGCTTACAGAGGCTGATAACAATGCAAACCCCACAAAGTGCAGGTTTCTGGCACCATGGCACTGGATTTGAATGCAACATCGCTGGGCGTGAAAGATTGACGCAAAGCCTGCCTGGATC
The DNA here is from genome assembly GCF_031143425.1 of Pleurodeles waltl. NCBI lineage: Eukaryota > Metazoa > Chordata > Amphibia > Caudata > Salamandridae > Pleurodeles > Pleurodeles waltl. Next base: position 240,524,458 of record NC_090437.1, on the reverse strand, counting down.
CAAAGTGCCCCGTCCAGAAATTGACGCATTGCTCTCTTGAGACGGAGAAAAACGAAAGGGATAAAGCACACAGGCTTGCTTTTGAGTAAGGAACTAACACATCGCTGACTTTCTGACGCACGCTCGCTCGTGCGTCTTTATTTTTGATGCAAACCAGGTACATTCTCACTGTTTTCTAAGGATTAAGGCCCTCATTATACATTTTTGGTAAATGCCGCTTACCGCTGCACTGACGAACGCAAACTTAATGCTGCGCAGGCGAAAACCGTTCACCATATTATGACATACACACACACCAATCTGACAGAATACAACCACATACACCAATCCGCCAGACCAAAGGTCAGTGATAAACTGGCGGTCCCAAAACCCACACCGTTATACCAACAAACAACGCCCATCATATTATGACCCAAAAATCACCACGGCGGACATTCAACAGCGGTAAACCATTGGTGGTACATACCGCCACGCTCACAATGGACACCCACAGACAAAACAACACCACATTGGCCAATTCAAACAACACATACCTGACACCCATAAAAACACCACAACCACAACACTATAAAAAACACACCCACATTCCACACAACCCTTTTCCAACACCTATTGCCACCACGAGACTGAGAAGAAGAGCACAGAGACAACTAGACACACACACACCACTCACACCCATACACCCCGCACGCACTCCACATCACACACCCACCACGTTACCCAACACATCCTCACCAACAAACATCACATCACACCCATGGCACCTGAAAGGCACCCCTGTTTCACTGAGGAGGAGTTAAGGGTCATGGTGTAGGAAATCGTCAGGGTAGAGCCAAAGCTCTTTGGAGCACAGGTGCAGCAGATATTAATAGCAAAGGAAGATGGAGCAGTGGCGGAAAATTGTGGACAGGGTCAACGCTGTGCGACAGCATCCAAGAACAAGGGCCAACACCAGGAAGAGGTGGAACAACCTACAGGGGAAGGTACGTTCCATTGCAGCAAGACACCACCTTGCCATACAGGGGACTGGCGGTGGACCCACCCTCCTCCCCACAACTCACAGCATGGGAGGAGCAATTCTTGGCATTACTGCATCCTGAGGGACTCGCCAGAGTTGGTGAAGGACTGGACACTGGTAAGTCTACTTTCAACAATTATTACCACCATTCCTGCATGCCATCACACCCCCTCACCCCCACACCCATCACACTACCATATCCCACACTCCCCACCATCACATCTCACTAATCCCAATGCCAGGCCCTGCATGCTGTATCAATGCATGAACACCCCTCCTAGCCCTGCAGGGACACTCATCACAAAAGCATGCACAGAATAGGGAAACTAACATAACATAATACATCAACATAGACAAGCAAAAGCTGGCAGGGGAACAACAACCATACAGGATAAGCTACATAAGTGCAAATGTCAGACACCTGAAGCAAAATACTTCATTTACATCGCCATAGGTACCCCAGCCAATGTCACTGGAGAGGAGGTGCCACCACTATCCAGTCCCCCAACAGAAGAGGCCACAGTGACGACAGTAACTCTGGACTTCAGGATCTGGACGATCTACATGGCCCATCAGGGACCACTGGACAGCCAGTCACCCATGCCCACTCACAGACCACCACAGTGCCTCCCCCATCAGGAACCAACACCACAGCACCTACCCAGCATACCTCCACCTCCGTCCCCAGGACACGTCAATCAGAAGTGTGCCCACCTGTACAGGGTCCCCAGGCCACACCTTGCCCCCAAGACAATCAGAGACCTGGGGTCAGTAGCAGTGGGCACATCATTCAGGAGACAGAGGCACAGGCCAACAGGGACACTGGCAGGACTGCAGTGCGCCAGGGGAAGGAAAGGACCAGGGAACCAACTCTCCAGGAGGGACTCTCCGAGATCCTGGGAGCCTACCAACATTTACAGGACACAATGGGCCTGATCCTAGACAACGTGCAACATGACAACAGGTGGCTGCAGGAGGGACAGTATCAGGGGACCAGGGAGGGCTTGCAGCCCATTTACAACACCATGATCTCCATAGCAGGGGTGCTGGCAGACATGGCCAACTACATGTGGGAGGCAACAGCACAACAGCGGGCTCCTGCCACTAGCCAGTCATCTGAACAGCCCTCCACTTCCGCTGCCGCTAGTGCCCAGGAGGCCCCGCCAAAGGACCAACAGGCCACAAGCACCCCTCCCCCTGCAGAAGTCAAACCACGTTCCCTGAAAACCAGACAGAAGCCAGAGACACTTGCCATGACCATCACCAGAAAATGAGACTCTCCTGATTTTTCCCCTTTGTGTCCCACTCAGTCACCTTGTCCACCTTGATCTGCCATCACTTCCCTTCCTATGTCCCCATGGACAATGCACCTGTGCTACAATCAGGCTGGAACAATACCGTGGACTTTGCTCCATCATCACCCCATTCCATTGCACTTTCCCCTCTATATATTAGCACAACAATAAACACCCTTGAATAAAATTCGACTACTGGTATTTCATGTATTGCAAATTTGCATTTTTTGAAACAGCTACAACCATTGCAAATGAACTGTAAGTAGTATGTGCATAGAATTAATGACCTGTAGCTGGCTGTTGTAATCACACCAGGAGAATGTTGTCATATCACCCACATCTGCAAAATGAATGTCCATAGGTAACAGTAAGTAGGGAAAAGAAGTGGGTAATACCAGTATGCCAATGCAACACAGAATACACCAATAGTCATAGAAATGTGAAGTTGCACCGTCTCAACTGTGTGTCATTGGAAGTACTGATGTATGTACGAGGGGAGCAACATGGCGTCAGCGTCGGCGTAACTGCGCTCTCGCAGTCCCGCCCATCAGGGGAGCCGAAGGGGAGCCGAAGGCACGGCGGCCGCGACGGCCGTAGCAGAGCAGCCGGGCAGGATTAGCCCTAGGAGGCCTGTATTTCCCCGCGGCATAAACGGCTGCGGCGGCCGAGGCGGCCGTTGCGGTGCGGCCAACCAGACGGCCAGAAACGGCCGGACGGTGGATCGGGGCCGAACTCGGCCCGCTTTCTTCTCTCTCCCTCCCCCGCGATTCTGCCTCCGGGTGGAGTGGAGGGTGTAGCGGCTCCGAGGTGGCCGTCACGGAGCGGAGCAGTGAACCGGGCCGATCTCGGCTTGTCGGGTTTCTTTTTTTTTTCTCTTCCTGCACGGAGGAATCAAGAAACTGCATCAAGTTAGTGGCGTTTGGGCAAAAGCTGCACGGTGAGGCTGTACAAGTGTTTGGACAGTCCTTTTGCGACCCCCCAGGCACAAGGGGTTGAAGAGTCCTTTCCAGAACCAAATTTTTGCAGTTGTGTGGACCAAGGAGAAAAAGATTATCGGGATGAGAACTCTGCTTTCACCCAGATGAGCAGACTGGTGAATCACCAGGAGGAAAACCAGGAAGAAGAGCAGACAGACAGTTCGGATGGAAATCAGGCGGAAACAGTCATTCCAGGTGCGCCCCATTCTACAGTAAGGTGGAAAGGATAAAAAATAAAGGGGAGAAAAGAACAATGGGTAAAGTGGAGAGGTAAAAGGGGGAAAAAAAAAAAAAGAAGAAGAGAAAGGGGGGAAGAAGGGGGAAAAAAGAAGGGGGAAGTAATACTAAGAGAGAATAAATATCTGAGATCTCAGATGCTGCAAAATAACTCCGGTTTGCATTTATATACCCCCTTATGGCTCTGGAAAAACTTGGCAAAACAAATAATCGCGGATTCAGCCGTAGTATCGTCCGGGGTAAAAGGACTATTTAGGCTATTGGCACATGTACTAAAGAACAAGATGCCTCCCAAGCCCTTCCGGAATCTGGGAGAAAAGATAGAAAAGATAGAAGGTGTAAAAGTGACACGGGCTGGCCGAGGCAAAGGAGAGCTGACGGGAACTAATAAACACCTGATGACAACTGCAGCTAAACCAGCCGGGGAAAATATGTTGAGTAGCGTCAAGACAAGTGAGAATATTAGTATTACCCCCCCCGACTGAAATTAAGGTCAAGGGCAAAAGTCAATCTACTATCATAACTTTTCTTGCAGGGGGGGCACAGGATATACGATCTGCTCATTTAACCCCCCCTCGATGAGATGGTAGGAATAGACTCTCTTCCGAACAGTAGCAGCATAAGCGGGGGTAAAATGAATAATGATCCTCCTGTGAACTTTAAACAAGGCACGGAGAGTATGCCTGAGGCGGAAGACAACCAGACGGAGGTAAAGGAAAAGAAATCCGGCCCTACTGCCGAAACTAGGCAGCCTCAAGCACAACAATATGACTGGTCTGAACGATTGGAACATCAGGAGGGGGAAGGAGGTGTATCTATATTTAGACCTTTAACAGAAGGAGAGAACCTATATAAGACTGTCTCAAATACCAAAAACCCGAGTAAAACGGCAGGAAAAGACCCCCAAGCGGTGGAATGGGGGAAAGACAATAGTGATAAATTTTACTCTCTGACGGAAGAGTCTGATCTCAGCAGTGGCGATCATAGTCTTGGCGGGTCTGAGGATAGCGAAACATCGGAGACAGAAAACAAAACTTCAAGCAATGAACCTACAGTGCGACAGCTGCGCCGACAGCGTAAAGCGGTTAACACACGGCCTTGTGCCCAGGGGCCCCTAGAAAATGCGCTAGCCTCGGGCGGTAGAACTTTGAAATGGGACTATTCAGGTATCGGACTCACGGATTCTTCATCTATAACTATTCAGGGCTCAGCTAATGGCAACAAGGAATCAGATATAGGCCCCCCCACTTATGGTCCGTCGGCAATGGGGGCTGAGGTAGGAATGCTGCAATCAATTTATAGTTCAATTAAAGAGCTGCAGACAGAAACTAGGATTGAAAGTCGACGTGCAAGGGTTGCTACGAAGAAACTACAGGGGACAGTGCTCAAAGTAGCAAAATCATGCACAGAAATTGAATCTAAACTGTCCTTAATGGAAGAAAGGATTGTAGCAGTCGAGGAGGATGTTGTCAATCTTAAAGAACAGAATACTATGAAGGACGAACAACTGACGGACGTAATGTGGAAATTGGAAGACTTTGAGAATAGGCAGAGAAGGAATAATCTCCGAATTTTTGGCATACCAGAGGGGCTAGAGGGAAACAATATAAGGACATACATGATTAACTTTTTGCGCAATGCCTTCCCGGAACTAGGGAGCTGGAGTTGGGAGAATGAATTGCAGCGTGTACATAGGTTTCCGTCAAACCGGCGAGAGGGGGGCCAACGCGCGGACTCTAAATACCCTAGGGCAGTTTTAGCTTATTTTGGGAATTATTTATTACGGCAGGAGATCTTGGATAAAACCCGTCCAAATACCCCTCGCACTGTTGATGGGGTGACTTTTTTCACCCGTCCTGATTTTTGTCATGCCACTGTGGAACGGAGATGGCGGCTCCGACAACTTATTAAACCAGTCTTAGAGAAAGGCGGGGAAGCGTATTTACTAGCCCCGGCTCGTCTCAAAATAATATTGAATGGGAAAACAGAAGTATTCACGTCTGAGATTAAAGCAAAGGAATATGTGATGGGGGGCAGATAGCGAAATAAAGTTACTTGGAAAAGCAAAAGTGCTCCAGTAACTGGTGGGTGGGGGCGCACAGACACGACGCTAACATTCAGGCCATGAGTGGTCTGATTGCTCCACAGGATGGTGGGCCAGTCTCGGGGAGGAAGGACACTCGGGAAGGGGGTGGTAGGGACTGGCCTGGGAAAGGGAGGGGAGGGAGGAGGGGCGGAGGTTGGGGAGATGGGGGAAAGGGTAAGGAGGGAGGGGTTGCGGACGAGGCGAAGGAAGAGGGGAAGGGGAGGGAAAGGATAGAAAACAGGGGAGTAAAATGGAAAAAAAGGGGAGTAGGAATGCAACAAGGGGAGCAGCAGAAAGCAGGGGTAGGAGAGATAGAAGGAGGTGGACAAATCGAGTGGGAAATTCAAGAGAAAGTGCAGTTAGATATAAAAACCTGTGAGAACAAAAAGAGAGAAAGGAAACCTGAAATAGCAAATGGTTAGACTTCGAATTGCCTCGATTGATATATGTGGGTTAAATGACCCTCGTAAAAGAAGTAAAGTTGCAGAGGAACTTAAAACTTTTAAAGCAGACATTTACTGCCTACAGGAGACACATGTGGAATATAAGAATGATGGAATTTTGGGCACACTCGGTATGAAAGTAATTGTTCGATCAGAACAAGAGGGTAGAACTAAAGGGGTGGCGATATTAGATCGGACTAATAAATTAAATTTTACTAGGCAGAAGGCGGATAGGGGAGGGAGATGGGTAATTATAGAATGTGGCTATGGACATGGTAGCTTTACACTTTGTTCGGTATATGGCGCGGTCACGGATGACTCAACAGTGTTAGATACCCTGGCTATAGAATTAACAGGATGGGCCCCCCCGTATATTCTATGTGGTGATTGTAATCTTAATGGATCCTGGGAGGGATTACAGGATGTTTTAGCTCCTACAAAGAAGTATCAAGGGTGGAAACTCCGAGTATATAATGCAATGGTCGCTATTCAGAAAGAACTAGGATTAGTGGACGCATGGGTGAGATTATGTAAGTCAGATCCTGGATATACTTATTATTCGGCCCCACATGTGAAAGTAGCACGACTTGACTATTTTCTGATCTCTCCTGTGTTATTAAACCAGGGTAAGATGGAGCTATATCCGCGGGTTGTATCAGATCATAATCCTTTAGTACTAGAATTGGAATTGGATGGGTTAGAACCAAAGGAGAGGAGGTGGACATTTGAAAGAGGACTTCTTAGGAACCCGGAATATTGTACACACATGAGCAAGTGGTTAGCCGAATTCCTGGGGTTTAATCAAGGGACAGCTCCGGTAGAGATAGTCTGGGATACTTTAAAAGCCGGAATACGTGGTGAAACATTGAGTTTTAGCATGATAAAGCAAAAAAACACCCAAAACAGAGTTAAAGATCTTCGAATGAAATTAAGTAGGTTGGAGAGACAACTGGCTTCAGCAATAGAAACGGGGGGTGATGTAAAAAAGGCCCAGGAGGAAGTTGTAATAGCTAAAGCTGCAATTAACGAAACTCTGACCCAAAAAATAGCGGAGAAATATTTAGCACAGCGTTCATTAGGATATGAGTTCGGAGAAAAAGCAGGACGTTTATTAGCAATACGGGCAAGCCAGAAAACAGCATCCGGGATTATTAGAGAGATTAAAGATTGGCAAGGACAAATGGTTGTTGAAGTGGATCAAATTAGGCAGGTTTTCCACAGATACTACACGGAATTATATGATGACACATCTATATACTCAGAGGAAGAAATGTTAAAATTTTTAAGCCACATCAAAGTTAACAAACTAACGGAGAGTGATATCCTAAGCCTAGGGGAACAGATAGATATCTTGGAAATTGATAAAGCTTTGGGTGATTTAGCCATTGGTAAGGCCACAGGTCCCGATGCAATTCCTCTAGAATTTTATAAAATATTTAAAGCCATTCTGCTTCCAGTAATGTTAGAGCTGTTTACTCAGGTGCAGAGTGGAGGGGCAATTCCTCCATCATGGGATACGGCTAATATAGTAACGTTTTTGAAAAAAGGGAAACCCGCATCAAATCCGGCGTCATACCGGCCAATTACACTAATCAATAGCGATACTAAAATATACTCAAAGATATTAGCCGCTCGACTATCTCTGGTGATTAGGAAGATAGTTTTCCCTAGACAGCATGGGTTTGTCCCAGGAAGGGATACCACCGATCATATTCGAAGAGTCATAGCACTTTGGATGCTACAGAAGTGGATGAGGAACCGATGGCAGTGGCATTACTTGATGCGGAAAAGGCATTTGATCGGGTGAGCTGGAAGTATTTATGGCATGTATTGGAGTATTATGGGCTAGGGAAGAAATGTATTGTAGCAATAAGGGCCCTATATAGATCACCGGCAGTAAAAATACAACTGATGGGGGGACAATCGGAGAGTGTCCCGGTTAAGAGAGGTACTAGACAGGAATGTCCATGCTCTCCACTCTTGTTTGCTCTATATATAGATCCTTTGCTTAGACAGATCGAAGATAACAACAAGATTCCACCAATTCATAGGCAGGGATGGGATATAAAAGTACTAGCCTATGCAGATGATATTGCTATATTAACTCCCACCCCTGATCCGGCATTGAGTGAGGTTGAAAAGGTGGCAATGAAGTTCGGAAGATTCTCTGGTTACCTTCTAAATAAAGATAAAACGCAGATACTGATTAATCAATACACTAGCACTCAGGAAACTCGAAGGGTGGATCATGCAGTATATCTGGGCATAGATATTACGCCACAAGTAGGAGAAATTGTTAAGTTAAATCTGGATCCCATAATTACTAAAGCAAGACAAGATATGTGCAGATGGAATAATTTACATTTAACTATTATGGGGAGGTGTAATATGGTAAAAATGATTTTTCTCTCTAAGTTGCTGTATTTGTTTCGGGCTATACCGTTGGGCTTTAATGATCCTAGATTTAAAGAGATAGATAGAGTGGTTATGAGATTCATATGGGCATATGGTAAATGTAGAAGAGCCAGTAAATTTATGTCTCTCCCCCGAGAAAGGGGGGGGGTGGTCTTTACCGAATATAAAATTATACCAAATGGCAGCAGCCTTTCAGTATATGCGCCCTTTATGGGGTTCCAAAAAAGAAGGGATACATGAAGAGGACTGCCCTAATATATATGAGCTGCAGATAGGAGCAGCAGCTAATGGGTGCCTGGTAACATTTCATGAGCCCGGGTACTACAAGAAAACTCGGTATAAGGTATTGGAGGCGGCCTATAAATGCTGGCGGCCATGGTATAAAAAGAAAGGATTTGGTAGATATAATTGGTATACCATGATAGAAAATAATCCATTGCTCCCCGACATATTTAAAGATAAATGTATGGCAAGCTGGGTCTCTGTAGGAATAGAGAGGCTGGGGAATCTCTTTGACAATTCCGGGGTTAAGGCATTTGGTGATTTACAGAAGTGTTATGGTTTAGAGCGGAGGGATTTTTTTAAATATCTACAGATACGAGACTTCCTTTTAAGGAAAACAGGAGGGGTGCAGGGATTTAGGAGTGTTCAAGTGCTGGATGATATTTTGGCTAATCCTAATATATCAATTAGGTCAATCTATCGATTACTAATGACAGAACAGCCCGATGACTTAGAGAAGAATTGTGAAAAGTGGAGTAAGAAATTGGAAGATGGGAGTAAAATCTTTTTAAGGTCATTAGAATTAGGACACACTATTCTACTTTCCTCCTCCCTCCAAGCGCAACATTATAAAACCGTATTTGATCTGTATCATACCCCAGCTCATCTTGTCAAATGGGGCAGCTTGCTGGGAACAAGCTGTCCAAGATGTGGGATGTATGGAACAGATATTATACACGTCATGGCTACATGCGGGGGATTGAAGGATTTGAAGGAAGGTATTCAATCTGTATTGAAAGAAGTTCTGGGATATGATTTAATCCTTTCCTCTGAGGTAATGGTCCTAGGGGTTAGTGGCGAAACGGACAATCTGTATGAAGCATTTATTTTTGTGGCCATGGCAGTATTTCGATTGTGTATATCATCCGCCTGGCTTAATGTCCGACCTCCATCCTGGCAGCAATGGTTGGCCAGATTATTGGCTGTGTATCATCTGGAGATAGCATTATATGAACGTAAAGGGAAACATGCAAGGAGGAAAGGGAGGGTAATTTGGGGGGCATTTCAGGATTGGATTTTAGCTCATAATAATTAAATGTTTAAATCAAAATGGTATGTCATCATGTAAAGAGATGGTCATGTGTCTCCCAAAGGTTTATCCCCTGCTGGGCTAAAATTGTTTTGTTTTCTCATTTGTATTTGTTGTATGATACCTTACCTTTCCAAAAAAAAAAAAAAAAAGAAACACAGCGTGTTAATCCACCAAGAAACGTCGTTGAGACTAATTTGTAAAACAGCTGTCGAGTGAAAGCTGAATGGCTAACATAATGTAGAAAGAGCTTGAATAGAAGAAAAAAATGATGAATCTTCACAATACAATGTGACTTATTGTAAGTGCGTTTGTATATTGCCTAATGTTGTGATCCTGCAAATCAGAACGTTGTACCCTATAATCAATGGGCTTCTTGAAGCAGATATGCTAATTATAAATAAATGCTTACATGTTATGGTTAAAAAAAAAAAAAAAAAGGAAGTACTGATGTATCACTGATATTCTGTTGTCCACATCCTCATTCTCTGCCTCCTCATCCTCACTGTCCTCAGGATCCACTGCTGCCACAGGAGCCTCTCCAGTCTCCTCCTCCTGCAGAAAAGGTACATATCGTCTGAGGGCCAGGTTGTGCAACATGCAGCATGCCACTACTCTCTGGCAGACCTTCTTGGGTGAGTAGCACATGGTTCCACCTTTCAGCTGAAGGCACCTGAACTTGGCCTTCAGGAGGCCAAAGGTCCGTTCAATGGTCCTTCTGGTTCACCCATGTGCCTCAATAAAACATTCTTCAGCCCTTGTCCTGGCATTCCTCACAGGGGTCAGCAGCCATGATAGGTTTGGGTAACGAGAGTCACCTGCAAATATTAAAGGACAACATTTAGCCACACACTATTTCATATGGCCAACACCATAGGCATACACCAACATATACTGGGAGAGAACCAAGGATCACCTATTAGCCATACCCTGTGCCCCTATAGTTGGGACATCACATTTGGGATGCTGCTATTCCTCAGGACAAAGGCATCGTCCACCAACCCTGGATACTTAGAATTGACGTGGGAGATGGCACACCATCTGCACATTCAGGGAGTGGAAACTCTTATGATTCCTGTACACCTGTTCATTCTGGCAGGGGTACAAATTCAATATGTGTTCCGTCAATTGCCCCAATTATATTGTGAATATGTCCCATTGCATAAAACCCGGCCTTCACAGTGGCCAAATCCTCAACCTGGGGGAAAGCAATGTAGCTGCATATATGTTTGATCAGAGCAGGCAAGACTCTTGCGAGCACGATTGACAACATTGGCTGTGACATTCCTGCTGCCAAGCCCACTGTCACTTGGAAAGAACCAGTTGCCAGGAAATGGAGCACTGATAGAACCTGCACAAGAGTGGGGATCCCAGTGGGCTGACGGATAGCTGAGATCGGGTCAGGCTCCAATTGGCACACAGCTCTGTGATTTTGGCCCTGTCCTGTCTATAGGTGTGTATAATGTGCCTGTCCTCCAGTGTAGCCAAGTCCACCAGGGGTCTGTACACGGGGGTATGTCTCCATCTCTTATTCATCTGCAGCAGTAGGTATCTAAGGGACACAAGAGTGAGTAGGCTGTCACAAACTGATCACAACAGCAGTCCACATCGTGCATTCATGTTATGGTACAGTGTAATTTACAAAGTATGTGCCTATTTATCCTGTGATGCAGCAATTATCGATAGAGCTGTTCATCCCCCTCTGAAATGGTGACCGCCTGTCCTGTGTGGAGGGACAGGTGGAAGTGAGGTAATGCCGCCGACGTTGTGTGCTGTGGCAGTAGGCAGCCGTGAATTGCCGTGCAATTCCTCATTGGATAATATTGGGCTCTATGGGGTACAGTGGTCAATGGGGATCTACGCCAGCGGTGACGGTATGCACCGCAGAGGACATGACCGCCATTTTCTATCTCAATCCTCACTTGTTTCCTGACATTCCATAGGATAGGATCTACACTGCATATGCTGCTGTGGCCTGTGTCTAGAACCTACCATGGCCCGTGTGACATGGGAAAGGGCCCAGCCTTCACTTCTGAAAAGTTGGAGCGACTGGTGGATGGGGTTCTACCCCAGTACGGACTGCTGTATGGGCCTTCAGACCAACAGGTGAGTACACTGTGGGCACAATGCATGTGGCATGTATGCATGGAGTTGTGTGTGAAGGCATCTTGCAAGGGGGGTTGGTGGATGTCCCCTTGGCGGTGTACATGTTGTGCCAATGGTGATGCAAGTGGGCATGGTGGGCCATGTCTGTGATAGGCTGGATTGTTTGTCTAATGGTGTTCTCCTGCCTGTTTTGCCTCTGCAGGTCAGCTCCCACCAAAAGAAGGGAATATGGCGTGCCATCGCCAAGGAGGTGCGGACCCTTGGGGGCTATGACAGGCACAGCACCCACTGTCAGAAACAGTGGGAGGACCCCGAGACACGGGGGCATGGAAGACTGTGGAGGCCCAGCTGAGGAAGGGGTGCCCGTCGAACCCTGACCACCTGATGGCCCGCATACTGAAGGTGGCCTACCCTGAACTGGATGGGCACTTGACGGCATCACAGCAGCCACAAGGGGGTGAGTACAGTGGCTATTATTACAACTTATGGCTGGTGGGGTGGTATCTGGGTGGTGGTTGTGTGTCCTTGGGTGCCCCAGGCCAGGAAAGACATAGCAGCATAGGTCCTCTGGTGGCTAAGGGTTTGAATGTAAAATATTGCTTACCTAGTTTGCTAGTGTTAACTTCTGGGCAGGGCTTCGTGGGTCCCATGTGTGCTGCAGTTGGTGGTGTGTGTTCCTCCTCATTCCTTGGTGACTAGCCATTTCACTGGTAGTGCAATGCATATTGTGTAAGCCTGTTCCCTGTGTGTGAGGGTGCTGTGTACGCCAACTGTGGTGTTGATGCAGTCATTGACCCAGTGTATCCTTTGTCTCTCCCCCGTCCTTTCTTGTTTTGTCATCCTGGTGTTGATGCAGTCATTGACTCAGTGTATCCTTTGTCTCTCTCCCCTACTTTCTTGTTTTGTCATCCTGTCCTTATGTGCATTAGCATCATCTGGTGGAGGAGCAGATACACCCTTGACGGTGGTGTTGATGCAGTCATTGACCAAGTGTATCCTTTGTCTCTCCCCCCCTTTCTTGTTTTGTCATCCTGCCCTTATGTGCATCAGCATCATCTGGCGGAGGAGCAGAGGCACCGGCGACGGAGGAAACTGCACCCCACAGGACACTGGATGCAGAGTCCACCGGTACCGAGGGAACCAGTGGGATGGAGGGCGAGGGGAGCACCACATCAGAGACTGGAGAGGACAACACAGACTCTGATACCTCCTCCGATGGGAGCTCTCTGGTGGTGGCAGACACCTCAGTGACCAGATACAGCTCCCACCCCGTACCAGTACCGCCCTCCCAGTAGCCCCTCAGTGAGTTTCCCGTGTCCGCTCACCCAGGAGGGTGGGTATCTCCTTCGCCCCAAGCACTTCAGGCCCTGCCTCAGTGAGCCTTGCTGCCCTGAGTGAGGAGGCTATTGACCTCCTGAGATCCATCTCTGTAGGGCAATCAACCATAGTGAATGCCATCCAGGGGCTGGCATCCCAGATGTAGCAATGCAATGCATTCCTAGAAGGTATTCACAGTGGATTGGTGGCCCAACAGAGATCGATTCAGTCTCTGGCCTCCTCTCTTATGGCAGCCATTGTCTCTGTTTCTACCGTCCCCACTCCAACTTCCACTTCTCATTCCCAGTCCCATTCTCTTCAAACCCAACCCATCCCAAGCACACACACAGAGGAGCATGCAACACACAAGAGTGCCACAGGCAAACATAAGCACCACACTTCATCCTACAGGCACTCACACAAACACCATTCATCTGCAGACACGACAACATCCACTGTCTCCACTGTCTCCCTCTCCTCCTCCTCCTCCTCCACCTCCCACCCAGTTACATTCACACTCGCACCTGCATGCACTACATCAATGTCCACTAACAGCATCATCACCACACCAAACAGAACACACATCTCACTGGCAGACACCTCCATAACATCCATGCAGGCGTCGCCTGTGTCCTCTCCCACCGTGTCTGTCCTCCTCTTCCTAAAGGACACAAACGCAACCACCCAGGCACCCAACACCAATCCACCTCATAACAACATAGAGCCCTTGCACCTGCACCCAAAATCCAGCAAACATACACCTCCGACGACCACTCCTTAATCCTCCACTCCCATTACTCCTCCCTCTTTCTGCCTCAACGTACCTAAAAAGCTTTTCCTTTTCATGATTGACCTCTTCCCTACCACTCCCTCCGTCCTGCACATATAGGCAAAATTAGCAAGGACCTACGCCAGCACCTCAGCTAAACAGTCCACGTGAACAGTGGTAGCACCACCTACTCATGGTGGTAGGGATACCAGACCAACAATACTGAAGGGGAAGGAGGCAGCACAACCTGGGATAAAAGGGAAGAGTCCAGCACCAGCTGGGAAGAAGGGGAAGGAGCCTGCACCAGCTGTGAAGAAAGAGAAGGAGCCTGCACCAGCTGGGAAGAAGGGGAAGGAGCCTGCACCACCAGGAAGAGGGAGGAAGAGCCCATCCACCCCTGCCAGGATATGTAAGCGATCCCCAAACCATGACCAGGAGTAGAAGAGGCACTCCACGCCAGGAGAAGCTGTCAGTCAAGCACTGCCACCACCAGCATCTGTCACAGGTCCCCCACCGCCAACTGTGGTTGTGCTGCCATCACAGAGTGCAGGGGCTGCCCAGGAGCCTCCCCCAACCACCACCAGCATACAGCCATTACAGAGTGCTGGGTCTGACCAGGAGCCTCCCCCAAACAACACCACGGTGCAGCCATCACAGAGCGCAGGGGCTGACCAAGAGCCTCCCACAACCACCACTACAGTTTAGTCATCACTCACTCAATCTATCAATCAATCATTTGTAAAGCACGCTACTCACTGGCTTGGGTCTCAAGGCTCTGAAAGGGGGAGGACTGCTACTGCTCGAATAACCAGGTCTTGAGGTGTTTCCTGAAAGTCAGGAGGTCCTGGGTCTGTCGTAGGTGGGCAGGGAGGGTGTTCCAGATCTTGGCAGCGAGGTGGGAAAAGGATCTGCTGCTGGCTGTAGTTCGATGGATGCGGGGGACGGAGGTGAGGGCAAGGTTGGGGGAGTGGAGTTGGCGGGTGAGTGTGGAAGGTGAGTTGGTTGTTGAGGTAGGCAGGGCCCGTGTTGTGAAGAGCTTTTTGGGCATGGATGAGGAGTTTGAAGGTGATCCTCTTGGTGACGGGAAGCCAGTGTAGGTCTCTGAGGTGGGCTGAGATGTGGACGCGGTGTGAGATGTTGAGGATGAGGTGTGTGGAGGCGTTCTGTATACGTTGTAGTTTTTTCTGGAGCTTGGCTGTGGTCCCTGCATAGAGCGCATTGCCGTAGTCCAGTCTGCTGCTGACAAGGGCACCATGTAGTCCACCCTCCAGGGGCTACTGTGCGGGCTGCCCCCTCCAGAACCAGTGGGCAAGTCACTCACTTGAGAGACTCTGACCTTGCACTACCACGACAAAGCGCAGGGCATGTTGCCCCCTCCAGAACCAGTGGGGAAGACACCCACTTGAGAGACTGGGGCCTTGCACTCCCCAGGACAAAGAGCAATGGGCATGTTGCCCCCTCCAGAACCAGTGGGGAAGACACCCGCTCGAGAGACTATGGCCTTGCATTCCCCAGGGCAAAGCACAGGGCATGATGCCCCCTCCAGAACCAGTGGGGAAGACACCCACTCAAGAGACTGTGGCTTTGCACTCCCCAGGACAAAGAGCAAATGGCATGTTGCATCCTCCAGAACCAGTGGTCTTGTTCCCGCATCCAGCTGAGGAGCCCCTCCTACCCCTGAGGTGCCTGCCTATTTGACAACTGATGCCCCTGCAGTGTTCTATCCGGATTTGAGCAGGATTCAAGTTGGGCCTTGGACAGTCCCCTGTGGCCATGTGGGCCCTTTGAACTATGGACCGGGCAGTCTCCCTTTGTAATACAGTTGTTCATATCTGTTTCATGGCCAATTCGGATTATTGATTTTGTTGTTGAACTGATTACAATCACTTTCTTCAATTCCTGTTGTCCTTGCATTATTCTGCAGATTTTCGGAGTCACATTGTTTTTGTAATGCAGCTGGTTGTGTGTGTGGAGTGTGTATGTCACTCTCGTTTTCCTCCCACCCTCCATTGTGTGCTAAGTGGCTGTACTCACCCGTCTTCGCCGGCGTTGGTGTTCCAGGTGGGGCATAACGTAGAAGATCATTAGGTTAGGAAAACTTGCAGTTTGTGTTCCACGCCGGCGTGGTTCTTCCCTGTGTCTCCAATGGTGAGTCTTTTGACTTTTGTGCTCTGTTTCTGCCAGGCTTTTGATGGTGTTAGTAGCGCCCCAGAAAAGGTGGCGGTTTACTGTGTCAAAATATGGTGGGCAGTACTTTTTCTTCCACCTGGTTGTAGGCGGCTACCACCGTGGTGACGGTTGTTGCCGTCCTGGCGGTCGGTGTGGTACATTGGCTGTCTTTGGGAGATATCACTGACATGGTCATAATTTGGCGCTACTTACAGCTAGCCTGTTGGCAGTAGTACTGCCACTTTATCACCCACTGCCAGGGTCGTAGTGGGAGCCTAAGAATGTTGGACTTTTGTCATTTTGGTCTTGTTTGATTTAGATAAATATTACCTATTTCTCTAAACTGGTGTGATGTCCATTTTAGAGTGTTTTCACTATATTACTGTGTGTGTTGGTACAAAAACTTTACACATTGCTTCGGGGTTAAGCCTTTCTGCTTGTGCCAAGCTACCAAGGGGGTGAGTAAGCGTTACCCTGGTGTGTTTCTCCTTTACCCTGACTAGAGTGAGGGTCCCTGATTCGACAGAGTGCAAACTGACTGCCAACCAGTGACCCCATTTCTAAAGGAAGGCATACAGTTTTGAAGCATTCCCAGGTTTACAGATCTTTCTCAAATTCATGGGTATTGCGTGGGAACACCTACGCACCACAACACCCATGCAATGCATGCCTGAAGCAGTGTAAGGCAGCCCAGCACCTTACACCATATCTCTGAGACCATAAAAAGCTACTCAAAGTGGCTTTACGTGACCTTGTTGATATGGGTATGCACTATGCGATGCCAGTGGATCACACAAAATGACGCACCTACCCTTTCAAATTGGCATACTATGCCAATTTTTTGTACACATGCCCCCAGGTGTATTAATAGTTGACATCATGGGATCATGATTTTGGTATGGTAACTTCCTGCACAACGTTGCAGATCCCGTGAGGATTGGTACTCCAGGGGTAGAGTTATCATGAGATTACAAAGCTGGCTCCTCGGTCCCGTCAGAAATCATAAATAACAAGCAGAAACAGAAATATAAGACTCAAACCACTCACAGACATGCAAGAAACCATCAGCCCCCTTTTGAACATTCCTTTTATACCCCTGCTACCTCACCCATGAACACAAAAGGGGGAGACATTGTTGGGATATAAATAGTCACAGTTTGTTCCATTGCACATCACATGGCCCATACAAAAATCCCAATCTCTGGTCAAAGAATTTCCATTCACAATATAGGTTTTGTGCATCCTTCAGGTTATCTTTGGGTTTGCTTGTCACACTAATGGTTGACAGTGTTCCTGCACAGCCTTTACCATGGCGGCCCCTTGGTCAGGTAGTCAACATTTTGGCAGCTACTAGGTTTATCTTGCTACCAAATCTCAGTGGGTCACCCACGACCTTGACTAGGCTGCAAGAGCTGCATCTGCCCACTTCTAACTCTTCCTGGACCTTGACTGCTCACTTGAGTCCCTCCTGTGAGCCATTCCAAGAACACTACCTGAGCAGGTTTTCTTTAAGCTATTGTGCTATGTGGCTGTTTGTGTTTCACCTCTGCTCCCCAGCCTAACCCCAGACCTGTGGCTGTGATGCCTGCTCCTATGGTGTGGGTCAATGCTGCAAGGATGCTTACTTTGGGGGGGTGCTGTCCTGTACCCCCTTTTAAACATTTCCTCCATGCCCTGTTGGCAACTTTAAACAATGCCCGCAAATCAGCATGCCTTATTTTCACAGGCTAGGGCCTCCAATGGCCAGCTGGGCCCTCCCTCAGAAGGCGTTTGTCACAGGCCGCAAACTCGTCCGCTATTCTGACTGAGACTTTTGGCATCTCAGGTGAGAAACAGTGGGTCCCAGACGATACTGTGGAACTTCTAATTCTAGGTCACTGTATTATACCTGTTGGGGGTCCTATTTACTTTGCTCTAAAATGCTATATACGTCTGTGTCTAGTGAATGTCATGGGGATTGACCTTCGACAGTACATAGAGACCTCTTACATTTGAAAAGGCATTAGCACAACATGTTATCCAAAATTGGTTAATTTCACCTACCATAATGGAACATTTCCTTGGCACCTAGGCCCTTTTTATGATGACTACGGGGTACCGTGCTGATGGTGGGCGGAAGACCGCCAGTGCAACAAAGCCCCCGCTGGCCCTCTAATGATGTTCCCACTGGGCCAGCCCAGCAGCAAACAGGGCCTTTACATTGACACCGGCTCCAAATGGAGCCGGCGCCAATTCGGCAGTGCGGCGGGTGCAGCAGCACCCGTCGCACATTTCACTGCCCATAATTCGGGCAGTGAAATGCACAATGGGGCTGTGCATGGGGGGGCCACGCACTGCCCATGCCAAGTGCATGCGCTGTGCAGGAGCCCTACAGGGGGGCCCGAATCACCCATTCTGCCAGCCTTTCCTTGGCGGTATAAACCACCAGGAAAAGGCTGGCGGGATGGGACTCATAATCCGCAGGGCAATTACATTTTTGATTTTCAATTGGAAACAAATCCGACATCAAAGATGAAAAAATGCTAACTCGCTCCTGGTCACTTTCTTTTTCTCTCTCTCTCTGTCTCTCTTTCAATCATTTCTCCCACTCACACACCCACTCAGACACTTACACACCCACTCAGACATTCACGTACCCACTCAGACACTCACGCACCCACTCACAGTCCCACGGAGACCCTCATGCACTCACTCACAGCCCCCGTCAGACCCTCACGCACCCACTCAGAACCACTCAGACAGTTATGCACCCAGTCACACACCCACTCAGGCCATCACACACCTACTCACAGACCCACTGACACCGTTATGCACCCACTCACAGATGCACACTCATGCTGACACTCCCACTAACACACTTATGTATGCACTCTCACAACCAGCCAGACACTCTGACAGCCACGCTTACCTCCAGATAAAGCCTCTCACACCTATTATCACATCTGGATAGGCCACGGATAACTTCTGCAGTACATGCACAAAGGGCCATGCCCAGCATCAGGTTGGGTGGTTAGGGGAATTAGCAGCAAGCACTGGCTGAAGGCAAGCCTCTGTGGGCAACCTCTACTGTGCACAGGAGAAAGCTGTGCACAGTGCAGGGTTGGGTAGGGAGTTGGTTTCAGGGCCTGTGGCCAACTGCCGCGATGCACAGCCAAAGGCCATGCACGGCGGTGGTTGGATTAACGTATAGTAATGAAAGTTTCTATACATTAAAAAAAATCATAGAAATTCACTGAATAAAACAATGGTTACAGGAACATTATAATTAGGTTCTGAATTACTCATACAAAACCATAGAAATTCATCAGTTATAGTTAGAGTTCTTTCAAGTAACTATAACTTGTACCCTAAGGTAACCATAACTCGTGCCTTCGCCATGCACAGTTGTCTGATGAATAATTTTATTGCAAATGTTGCAGTGATAATATGAAAAATGAGATAGAAGCTGTCATGATATAACATGTGGAATAATTAACTGTGCAGTAAATAGGCACATAGGCCCTCATTACAACCCTGGCTGTAAAGTCCGATAACCGCCGTACTTACGGCTGCCAATATACTGTGTCTGTGGTGGAAATCCGCTACGGGTATTATGACCACACTTAGAAATCCTCCACAAAACAGACACCCACACAAGTCCGCCACAGCAAAGGTCAGTGATAAACTGGCGATAGCAAAACCCACCCCGTCACGCAAACAGGAATACGCCCACACTATCACGACCTATGAATCAACGCGGCAGTCATTCAACTGCAGTAATCCATTGGTCGTATACCGCGCTCAAAATGCACACACAATTACAAAACTACACGACATTGGACAATTCAAAATACACAAACCTGACACACATACACACCACAGCCCCATACCCACACCACTATAAAACACTATAAAACACACACCCACATTACCCACAACCCCTTACAATGACATTTTCGGAAGAACCAGAGAGAGAGAATAGCAAAGACAACACCAGCATCCAGAGGCACACAACACCATCACTCATACACCACCCACGCACAAAACACCACACACCCCAAAACATCACACCACATATCACATCAACCATCACCTCACACATCACTCACATCACATTATGGCTCCTCTAAGACACCCCAGGTTTTCTGAGGAGAAGCTCAGGGTCATGGTGGAGGAAATCATCTGGGTAGAGCCACAGCTATTCGGTCACAGGTGCAGCAGACATCCATAGCAAGGAAGATGGATCTATGGCAGAGAACCAATTTTGGATAACATGTCGTGCTGATGTCTTTTCAAATGTAAGAGGTCTCTATGTACTGTCGAAGGTCAATCCCCATGACATTCACTAGACCCAGAATTATATAGCATTTTAGAGCAAAGTAAATAGGACCTAGAATTAGAAGTTCCACAGTTGAATGAAATACACAGATCTGTAAAAAGGAAATCCAAAGTGAACTGCCAGGGTCCATATGCAGAGGTTAAAAGGCTGACTTTAACCTACATTAGTCAGATATGAGATGAGCAGTGCTAGTCTCTTACCTGTGTCTCACTGGAAGTACTGCATGATTATGTTGTTTCAGTTGTCAATATCTTCTTCCTCTTCCTCACTGTCCACAGGCTCCACAGCTGCCACAAGACCATCATTAGGCAACGCTACTCTACGATCCTCCAGACAAACAGGTGAGTACACTCTGAGCATGATGCATGGGCCATGAATGTATGGAGTGGTGTGGATTGAAGATACATGTGGGATTGGGGGCTGAGGGATGCATGAGTGGATGGTGAGTGTATGTGTGTCAGGGCATGGGTGGGAAGTGCTGGGCAATGAGTATGATGAACCAGACGGGTGAGTAATTTCCTATCATGCTATACCTTTCCTCTAGGTCAGCGCCCACCAGAAGAAGGGTATTTGGCGTGCCATCGCCAAGGAAGTGCGGACTCTGGGGGTCCATCATAGATGGAGCACCCACTGCCGCAAGAGATGGGAGGACCTGCGCCGCTGGAGCAAGAAGACGGCGGAGGCCCAGCTGGGGATGGCCTACCAACGTAGAAGGGGTGCCCGTCGCACCATGACCCCCCTGATGTTCTGGATCCTGGTGGTGGCATATCCGGAGTTGGATGGGTGCTTGAGGGCATCACAGCAGCCACAAGGGGGTGAGTACAGTCTCATTCAGCTGACTCTGCATGCTTTACATGGTGTCTGGGTGGGGGGTGTGGGCTGTGGGTTCCCCTAGGCCAGGGCGAACTTGGTAGGGTAGGTCCCTTGTTAGGCAGACTCTGTGGCACTCCAACCCCAATAGTGTTAGTGGGCATCTACAACTAGTCATCCTCCTGGGGGTTCCAGGTGTGCAGCAAATGGGGTTAGGCATAATCCCCATTGGGCAGGAGTTTTTCTGACTATCTGGTAGTGCATGGCCTAGTGGCCTAGTGCATAGGGCTGTCCCCCTGTGTGTTGTGTCCGCCAATGGTAGTGGTGTTGCTGGCATTGACCATATGTCTCCTCTGTCTCCCCCCTCTTGTTTTGTCACCCTGCCCTTGTGTGCATTAGTATCATCTGGTGGAGGAGCAGAGGCACCGGAGACGGAGGGAGCTGCATCCCACATGGCCCAGGAGGGTGAATGTACGGAGTCTGAAGGCAGCAGTGGGACGAAGGGCGAGGGGAGCTCTAAAATGGCGGGCACCTCTGTGCCCACTGCAACAACAGGTACAGCTACCACCCCCCACCAGGACCGCCCTCCCAGCTGCTCCTCAGCGTGTTTCCTGTGTCCGCTCACCCAGGACTGTGGGCATCTCCTTCACCCTAGGCACCTCAGGCCCTGCCCCAGTCAGCCCTGCTGCCCTCAGTGAGGAGGCTATTGACCTCCTGACATCCCTTACTGTTGGGCAGTCAGCCATTTTGAATGCCATCCAGGATGTAGAAAGGCATTTGCAACAAACAAATGCATACTTGGTGGGCATTCAGTCTGGCGTGGCAGGCCAAACAGAGAGCATTTCAGGCTCTGGCCTCAGCACTGATGGCAGCCATTGTCCCTTTGTCCAGCCTTCCCCCTCCAACCTCCACTACACAGACCCAATCCCCTCTCCGTCAGCCTATCCCAAGCACACCATCAGACCAGCATGCACGCACATCAACACACAAAAGTGGCTCAGGCAAACATAAGCACCACACATCCCACAGGCATTCACACAAGCACCATACCCATGCAGACACACCAACATTCACTGCCTCCACACTGTCCCCCTCCTCCATGTCCTCCACCTCCCTCCCAGTCTCGTCTCCACTCACACCTGCATGCACTACATCCTCAGCCACTATCTCCATCACCAGCACGCCCATCACAACACACCG
Organism: Pleurodeles waltl; assembly: GCF_031143425.1. NCBI lineage: Eukaryota > Metazoa > Chordata > Amphibia > Caudata > Salamandridae > Pleurodeles > Pleurodeles waltl. The sequence continues at coordinate 240,501,986 of NC_090437.1, read as the reverse complement.
CTCACGTGCAATCATCACCCCCACAACCATTCACCTGTCCCCTGTATCCTCTCCAATTGTGTCTGTGAGCCCTCCTCCCAAAGTACACAAACACCGGCACACACCCACTCAACAGCCATCCACCTCACAACAGCCCATGCACCCTCACCCAAACTCAGCAGACGTACACCTCCTACAACCACTACCTCTTCCTCCACTCCCAAACCCCCTCCATCTTCCCATTCCAGTGTGCCTAAAAACCTTTTCCTGGCTAACATTGACCTCTTCCCTACACCTCCCCCCGTCCTTCTCCTAGGGCCAGGATGTCTAGAGCCCAGACTACCACCTCAGCCACCAAATCCTCATCCACTGTGGGGTCTAGGGACACCCATCAGGGCTGGCAGTGTGCCACCTATTGAAGCTAAGGACCACCTGATTCCGCCACCTGCCAAGGTAAAGAAGGGGCCAGAATGCAGAAGGGAAATCCGCACCACCGACCCAGCAGGGCCTCATCCAGAACCAAAGAGGACAGTGCCAAGGTGCCAGCACCGACTACCAAGGTGGGGAAGGGACACAAAATCAAAGGAAAGTCACCTCAGGGCATGGAGCCTCATGGTGAGGGACTGGTGACCCCCATTTCTCATGACAGGCCAGCAACCTGTACCACGGTGAGCACCACTGCAACGACCGCCACCTACACCGCCACCTGCACCGACATCTGCACCACCACCTGCACGGCAGCTGCCACAACTACAGTCACCAGCATCATCCCCAGTGGGCAGCCGTCCGAGGCTGCTGGAGACGTCCTAGTGTCTCCCTCCACTACTGCAGACACCTGCACCATGGTCAGCACCGCCTGCATCTCCACCGCAGCCACCGCTGCAGCCACCGCCACCTGCCCCGTGACTTGCCCAGACAGTGCCACTACAGCGGACATCAGCAGCATCCCCAGTGGGCAGCCATCCGAGGCTGCATGAGACGTCCTGGACCCTGCACACTCTACATAAGGCACCAGCACTGGCACTACAAGCAGTTTGCAGCCTAAGTCGCCGCAAGGTGGAGTGTGGCTCTGCCTCCATGGAGTATCATGCTACCTGTTCCCTGAAAATCTTGTGTCTCAGACACCCAGGTGAGGGAGTGGGAACTGCCACACCGCAGGTGCAGCATCACTGGGCACAAAGCCCCCTCCAGAACCAGTGGATAAAAGCATCCACTCACCCTATCCGTGGCAGGATGAAGCACTCTGGGCACAAAGCCCCCTCCAGAACCAGTGGAGAAAAGCTTCCACTAACACAGTCCTTGGCAGGATGAAGCACTCTGGGCACAAAGCCCCCTCCAGAACCAGTGGAGAAAAGCATCCACTAACACAGACTTTGGCAGGATGAAGCACTCTAGGCACAAAGCCCCCTCCAGAACCAGTGGAAAATGTCACCAACTTGAGAGACTGTGGCTTTACACTCCAAGTAGAGTCCAGGTGCTGGTATCAAGATGGTTGGAGCCTTATTTGTCCTGGAGGCTCTTATCAGGAGGACAGCCAACTAGCTCCTGAGATCAAGATGCTGGTCCAGTCCTTCTTACTCATGCAGCAGAGCAGCAGGGCAGCAGGACAACAGAGTAGCAGTCTGTTAGAACTTGGGTTCTGTTTGGGAGAGGTATGCACCCCATTGAAACAGGAACCACAATCCTAGTCAGGGTAAGACTTTCTCTGCACTTAGGGGTGACATTTATAGAAAAAGGGGAGTGTAAGGCTTGGCAAGTACTTCTAAATGCCAAGTCGAAGTGGCAGTTAAACTGCACACACAGGCCTTGCAGTGGCAGGCCTGAGACATGGTTAAGGGGCTTCTTATGTGGGTTGCACAACCAGTGCTGTAGTCCTACCAGTACCATTTATTTTACAGGCCCTAGGCACCTGTAGTGCACTTTGCTAGGGACTTATAAGTAAATCAAGGGGCATATTTATACTCCGTTTGCGCCGAATTTGCGTCGTTTTTTTCGACGCAAATTCGGCGCAAAACTAACGCCATATTTATACTTTGGCGTTAGACACGTCTAGCGCCAAAGTATGGGCAAATAGCGTCATTTTTTTGCGTGAACGCCTTCCTTGCGTTAATGAGATGCAAGGAAGGCGTTCCCGTCTTAAAAAATGACGGCGACGCAAATGCGTCGTATTTATACTCCCGGGCAAAAATCACGCCCGGGAGTGGGCGGGGCAAAAAAACCCGCATTTGCGCCACTTTTTAACGCCTGGGTCAGGGTAGGCGTTAAGGGGCCTGTGGGCTCAAAATGAGCCCACAGGTGCCCTCCCCTGCCCCCAGGGACCCCCCCTGCCACCCTTGACCACCCCAGGAGGACACCCAAGGATGGAGGGACCCATCCCAGGGACATTCAGGTAAGTTCAGGTAAGTATACATTTTTTTTAATTTTTTTTTTGGGTGGCATAGGGGGGCCTTATTTGTGCCCCCCTACATGCCACTATGCCCAATGACCATGCCCAGGGGACATAAGTCCCCTGGGCATGGCCATTGGGCAAGGGGGCATGATCCTGTCTTTACTAAGACAGGAGTCATGTAAATGGCGTCTGGGCGTCGTTAAAAATGGCGCAAATCGGGTTAAGACGATTTTTTAGCGTCAACCTGACTTGCGCCATTTTTAAGACGCCCTAACGACATTTTTCCCTACGCCGGCGCTGCCTGGTGTACGTGATTTTTTTCCACGCACACCAGGCAGCGCCGGTCTGCTTGCGCCGGCTTACGCCATTCAATAAATACGGCGCCCGCATGGCGCTTCAGAATGGCGTTAGCCGGCGCAAAAATTTTTGACGCTAAACTGCGTTAGCGCAGTTTAGCGTCAAAAAGTATAAATACGGGCCCAAATGAGCCAATGTTACCATGTTTTTAGGGAGAGAGCACATGCACTTTGGCACTGGTTAGCAGTTGTAAAGTGTCCAGAGTCCTAAAGCCAACAAAAAGGAGCTCAGAAAAAGAAGAGGATGAAGACAAAAACTTTGGAGATGACCCTGCAGAAAGGCCATATCCAACAGGCCTGCTTATATGTTTCTGCTCAAGGTTCCTTTCTACAGACAATTGTGTCACTCTTCCTTTTGGGGAAGGCTATACAACTCGGTGATTTTTTCCCTCAGCCATAACCCTCTAAGGAGAAGGAGTGGTTGCACTGAGTGTATCCCGAGAGGGTCAACATTTTGTTGACCGCTACAGTGCAAAAAAACAAAAATACAGAAAAAAAAGTCCAGAAGAGGACCTTGTTAAAATTGCTTATCCTCTGTGTCAAAATGGAGTATGATGTGCCCAGGAAAGTGCCTCCAGGGGCTGTGTGCTCATCCTTCCAGAAGCACCTAGATATTACTCCCTTGATTCTTAGGCCTACAGGGAAGGGCATTTGGTCCTGCAGGACTACCTTGAGTAAAGTCCACTCAGACGGTGTACCTTTATGGTGATAATGCTTGGGTACTGATACACAAACATTTAATCTTCAGCTACAAGTATCCATCAGAAGAACAAGTTACATACCTTCTAGAATGCAATCACTGGAGGGTAGTCCATATAACTGCAAGTTCCTGACCACCTACTCTCATTCCCATTCCCATTCTATGGAGTGAATTTTTCATATAAAAAAGGTCTCAAGCTAATTTTGCAGTCTGTCTGTCTTAATTTGTCAGTTGCACTGCATCTGAGGGCATGAAAGATATATGGGCATATTTATACCCTTTTTGCGCCGAATGTGCGTCAAAGATTTTGACGCACATTTCGTGCAAACTGTGCACCATATTTAAACTTTGACACCCGCGGATGTCAAAATTCCTCAGTGTGTGTCATTTTTTGGATGCTGGAAACTCCCCTGCGTTAATGACATGCAAGGTAGGCGTTCCCGCCCAAAAAATGACTTTAAGGCCTGTGTGCCTCATTTATACTCCTGCGTCATTTTGACGCACAGGAGGGGGTGGGCCTTAAAAAACGGCACACAGCCTGATGTACGCCGTTTTTTAACGCCTGGGTGAGGGCAGGCGTTATGGGACCTGTGGGCTCACTTCCATGGTCTCTGACCATGGAAGGAGTCCAGAGGTGCCCTTCCCTGCCCCCAGGTACACCCCCTGCCACACTCACCCACGCCTGGAGGACTCCCATAGATACGGGGACCCATCCCAGGTAAGTACAGGTAAGTTGAGATAAGTATATATATATATTTTTTAAAGTGGCATAGGGGGGCCTAATTTGGGCCCCCCTACATGCCACTGTGCCTAATGACCATGCCCAGGGGACAGAAGTCACCTGGGCATGACCCCTGGGCAAGGGGGCAGGACTCCTGTCTTTGCTAAGACAGGAGTCATTTCAATAGGGGTTGTGGGCTAAAAAATGGCGCAAGTCCGGTTTGAGGCATGATTTTTGCCTCAAATCTGACTTGCACCATTTTTTGACGCACAACCCCCATTTTCCCCTACGCCGGCACTGCCTGGTTTGAATCTTTTTTTTTTTACTCTGACCAGTCCTCAGCGCAGGCTAACGTCATTCCTTAAATAAGGCGCCCGCATGGTGCGTAGGAATGGCGTTTACCAGAAGTAAAAAAAATTACGCAAACCAGCGCCGGCGCTGGTTTGCTTCAAAAAGTATAAATATGGGCCATAGTGAGAAACAGATCAGAGTTCCATTGTGGAGCCTCTATGTGGCTCTGTGTTGTCATATCCGGAGATCCAACAGTCTTTCACGATTAGGTCTGCCTTTGGTTGCCATGGGTTTGCATATTAAAGTCAGATATATTGGCTTTGCCAGTGGTTGTTTAGTTTCGTTTCCTGTCTGCACATAGATATTTTCCCACATAGTAGGTGCAATAAAAGCACCAAATGATAAACACAAATAGTCTTGTTCAAACGTTTGTCACAAAATAACTGCAGGACGGATTACAGTGTTAACAATTAAAGGGCATGTGGACGAGATATGTAAATCAGTCTGCCTCGTTGCTGGAATGTCAACACCTCCAAACCTCGGTATAATTTGGAAAGAGGATTGTTCACAAATCTCATTGTTCTCCTAAAGGAATGTTTATGCTGGAGATTAATTTGTGAAACAAGCTGTCATTTGCTCAATTGTTTTTGCCAAGTGCTGCCATGACTTACGGCACCGTTGCGCTTTTCTTGGCATTTGCATCACAGAGCATTTTTCTTTGTCTCTCAAAATGTACTTTTGCTTCTCTGCCTCAGCTATTCTTAATTGAACCCTTGCTGTGGTTTGCGGGTAGCCGTCCACGTAGGGAAATCACTCTGTCAACCTGAAATAATTTTCCACGTTTTTTAGATAACATTGCTGTCTCCCTCCGGCAGCGTGAATATAACTTAAAAAATAAAAAACATTTTGGGTCTGATTTATACTTTTGCAAAATATAATTCGAATTTTGAACGTTTGCGCCGCTTTGGTGTCAAAAACTGACGCAAATGCGGTGCTGAAAAAGTATAAATCAGGCCCTTTGCTCTCTTGAATGGCAGTTCTAAGGCCTTGGTGTGGTAAACGGATCCCGATGGCACGGACATTGGGGCATATTTATACTCTGTTTGCGATGAATGTGCGTCAAAAATTTTGACGCACATTTGCCGCAAACCGTGCACCATATTTAAACTTTGCCGCTCTCAGACGTCAAAATTCCTCCGTGTGAGTCATTTTTTGGATGCAGGAAACTGCCTTGCGTTAATGACATGCAAGGTAGGCGTTCCTGCCCAAAAAATGACTTTAAGGCCTGTGCGCCTTATTTATACTCCTGCGTCATTTTGACGCACAGGAGAGCGCACGCCTAAAGAAAGGGTGCACAGCCTGATGTGCGCTGTTTTTTAACGTCTGGGTCAGGGCAGTCGTTAAGGGACCTGTGGGCTCATTTCCATGGTCTCTGACCATTGGAGGAGTCCAGAGATGCCCTTCCCTGCCCCCAGTGACACCCCCTGCCACCCTCGCCCATCCCTGGAGGACACCCATGGATGCGGGGACCCATCCCAGGTAAGTACAGGTAAGTTGAGGTAAGTCTTTAAAAAAAAAAAATTAAAGTGGCATAGGGGGGCCTAATTTGGGCCCCCTGCATGCCACTGTGCCCAATGGCCATGCCCATGGGACGGAAGTCCACTGGGCATGGCCATTGAGCAAGGGGGCATGACTCCTATCTTTGCTAAGACAGGAGTCATTTTAATGGGGGTTGTGCGTCATCAAATGGTGCAAGTCCAGTTTGAGGCATGATTTTTTGCCTCAAACCTGACTTGCACCATTTTGTAACGCACAACCCCCATTTTCCCCTACGCCGGCGCGGCCAGTCATTTTTTTTTACTGTGACCAATCCGCAGCACCGGCTAACGTCATTCCTTAAATAAGGCGCCCGCATGGCGTGTAGGAATGGTGTTAGCCGGTGGAAACATTTTTGGCGCAAACCGGCGCTGGTTTGCGTCTAAAAGTATAAATATGGGCCATGGTGGTTGTATACAGTGATGATAAGCATCTAATTTGAGTAACTGCACAGTTCCTTTGCTGTCTGCTGTTACTTGACATATGAATTAGGTCAAGCCTAGGCAGCACGCTTGCTCTGTTTGGAAGGACTTTGCGCCCGCCTGCTGCTTACTATTGCTTTAGTCCAGTGTTTCTGCTCTCTGCTGCTTCCCAACTGGTTCACACAGCGATACGTCACTTCAATTTTTCAGAGAGGAACACCACCCAACTAATTTCCTTCCTCTTGCATTCATCATCTGTTGTTGGGCCAAACTCTTTTTTTGGTAATTGTTGTAGTCCGACACACTCCGCTTCATCTTTAAATACAGCGGCGGTGCCTTTCTTTCATTCCTCAAGGCATGCCTCACCCAACTCCATCCATAGCAGGATTGGTAAACATGAGAGACTCATCGATTGCACCTTGCATGTAAGTGTGATAGGGCACCAAGCTTGGTCCGCAAATTGGTTTTATGAGCTACACAAAAAATAAAAGAAATCAGTAAAATATACACTTAATAAGAGCACTGGTGTATTTTTCTATGCATCATTAGGCTTTGTGAACGTTCAGAGAGGAGAGGTTCAAATGCTCACATTGGGCCAAGGGATGGCGCTGCAGCCAAGATCTGACCAGCAGCAGTTGCCCTCACTAAGTATGTTCATTGGAGTTCGTTTGGTTGCTTTTTTCCCTGCCCTGGCTTTGCCTAGTTGCCTGGTAGGAAACTGTACCTGATGATAATTCATATACTTACACACAGACATTTCACAACAATTGTTGCTAAAAGAGTGCCTGCTACCTGTAAAGAATTCCTGTTTTTTGGAGGGCTGGCAGGATGCAGTGAAGTGTGTTGCTTTCCCACACTGGTATTGTAAAAGGTTTTAGCTCATGTGTGCATGATAGGAAAAACATTATGGTGGTCATTCCAACCCTGGCGGTCGGTGTTAAAGAGGCGGCTAACCCGCCAACAGGCTGGCGGTTAAAAAAATGGAATTCTGACCCTTGCGGAAACCACCAACAGAGACCGCCACTTTAACCCTCCGACCGCCACGGCGGGACAAACAAACAGCGCAGCGGTCACCGCCAACAGACAGGCGGGAGTCAATGTACCGTCCACCCTATCACAACCCACCAATCCGCCACCTTTTCCGGGGCGGTAGCCCCGCCGATAAAAACACGGCGGAAACAGCCATTTCAGACGGAAAACGCTCACCTCCATACACCCCACGAGGAATCTGGACAGCATGGAACCCGAACTACACATCCTCCCAGCTATTGCATTCCTGCTCCTCTACCAGGAGCACGAACGCCGGCGCAGAAGACAACGGTGAGTACTGCACCTACGACACAGGGGAGGAGGGAGGAGAAAATATTACGGGCACACAAACGCGACACACCCACCACCACCCTCACCCACTACAACACACACATCAATGCATAGCAATACATCACTGTTACAACCCCCAAACCCCCCGGAAGAATGCAAAGACAAAATGAAATGATCATAAACAGTCGAATATATTGTATTATTGGCATATAACAATATCACACATTTAAAACTAATATATACATAAATATTAAAAGTCCGATAATTTTTGCAGTCATTGTCCGTGGACCACTGGGTCCAAATCACATGGGCAAGGCCCACACACGATACCTGACGCCAACGGAGAGAACACTGCAGGGGCATCAGATAGAAAAACTACAGGCACCTCAGGGGGAAGGGAAGGGGGGGCACCTCAGCCACATGAGTACACGACGGCAGATCCACGAGGGGCCTCCATGGCCACTGTCCCATCCTGGGGAGTGCAAAGCCACAGTCTCTCAAGTCCATACAGTGGGTGGTTTGCCCACTGATCAATCCTGGGGAGTGCAAAGCCACAGTCTCTCAAGTCTCTACAGTGGGTGGTTTGCCCACTGTTACATCCTGGGGAGTGCAAAGCCACAGTCTCTCAAGTGGATGACAGTGTCCACTGGTTCTGGAGGGGGACTCGTGCCCAGAGTGCTTCGTGCAGCCCTGCCCGACACAGATGCGGCACTGCCCCTTCCGCCAATGGGCCAGCGGTGCTTGAGATGAAGGGCCCAGTTCAGCGGTGCTGGAGTGAAAGGGCCCAGTTCGGTGGTGCTTGAGACGGCGGTGCCCTGTTCAGCGGTGCTTGAGATGAAGGGCCCAGTTCAGCGGTGCTTGAGACGGCGGTGCCCTGTTCAGCGGTGCTTGAGATGAAGGGCCCAGTTCAGCGGTGCTTGAGTGAAAGCGCCCAGTTCAGCGGTGCTTGAGACGGCAGTGCCCTGTTCAGCGGTGCTTGAGATGAAAGGGCCCAGTTCAGCGGTGCTTGAGACGGCGGTGCCCAGCGGAGCGGTTCTTGAGATGAAGGGCCCAGTTCAGCGGTGCTTGAGATGAAAGGGCCCAGTTCAGCGGTGCTTGAGACGGCGGTGCCCAGCGGAGCGGTTCTTGAGATGAAGGGCCCAGTTCAGCGGTGCTTGAGATGAAAGGGCCCAGTTCAGCGCTGCTTGAGACGGCGGTGCCCAGCGGAGCGGTTCTTGAGATGAAGGGCCCTGTTCAGCGGTGCTTGAGATGAAAGGGCCCAGTTCCGCGGTGCTTGAGACGGCGGTGCCCTGTTCAGCGGTGCTTGAGATGAAAGGGCCCAGTTCAGCGGTGCTTGAGACGGCGGTGCCCAGCGGAGCGGTTCTTGAGATGAAGGGCCCAGTTCAGCGGTGCTTGAGATGAAAGGGCCCAGTTCAGCGGTGCTTGAGACGGCGGTGCCCTGGTCAGCGGTGCTTGAGATGAAGGGCCCAGTTCAGCGGTGCTTGAGATGAAAGGGCCCAGTTCAGCGGTGCTTGAGACGGCGGTGCCCTGTTCAGCGGTGCTTGAGATGAAGGGCCCAGTTCAGCGGTTCTTGAGATGAAAGGGCCCAGTTCAGCGGTTCTTGAGATGAAAGGGCCCAGTTCAGCGGTGCTTGAGACAGCGGTGCTTGAGATGAAGGGCCCAGTTCAGCGGTGCTTGAGTGAAAGGGCCCAGTTCAGCGGTGCTTGAGACGGCGGTGCCCAGCGGAGCGGTTCTTGAGATGAAGGCCTCTGTTCAGCGGTGCTTGAGATGAAAGGGCCCAGTTCAGCGGTGCTTGAGACGGCGGTGCCCTGTTCAGCAGTGCTTGAGATGAAGGGCCCAGTTCAGCGGTGCTTGAGATGAAAGGGCCCAGTTCAGCGGTGCTTGAGACGGCGGTGCCTGTTCAGCGGTGCTTGAGATGAAGGGCCCAGTTCAGCGGTTCTTGAGATGAAAGGGCCCAGTTCAGCGGTCCTTGAGACGGCGGTGCCCTGTTCAGCGGTGCTTGAGATGAAGGGCCCAGTCCAGCAGTGCTTGAGTGAAAGGGCCCAGTTCAGCGGTGCTTGAGACGGCGGTGCCCTGTTCAGCGGTGCTTGAGATGAAAGGGCCCAGTTCAGCGGTGCTTGAGACGGCGGTGCCCAGCGGAGCGGTTCTTGAGATGAAGGGCCCTGTTCAGCGGTGCTTGAGACGGCAGTGCCCTGTTCAGCGGTGCTTGAGATGAAGGGCCCAGTTCAGCGGTGCTTGAGATGAAAGGGCCCAGTTCAGCGGTGCTTGAGACGGCAGTGCCCTGTTCAGCGTTGCTTGAGATGAAGGGCCCAGTTCAGCGGTTCTTGAGATGAAAGGGCCCAGTTCAGTGGTGCTTGAGACGGCGGTGCCTTGTTCAGCGGTGCTTGAGATGAAGGGCCCAGTTCAGCGGTGCTTGAGATGAAAGGGCCCAGTTCAGCGGTGCTTGAGACGGCGGTGCCCAGCGGAGCGGTTCTTGAGATGAAGGGCCCTGTTCAGCGGTGCTTGAGACAGCAGTGCCCTGTTCAGCGGTGCTTGAGATGAAGGGCCCAGTTCAGCGGTGCTTGAGATGAAAGGGCCCAGTTCAGCGGTGCTTGAGACGGCGGTGCCCTGTTCAGCGTTGCTTGAGATGAAGGGCCCAGTTCAGCGGTTCTTGAGATGAAAGGGCCCAGTTCAGTGGTGCTTGAGACGGCGGTGCCCTGTTCAGCGGTGCTTGAGATGAAGGGCCCAGTTCAGCGGTGCTTGAGATGAAAGGGCCCAGTTCAGCGGTGCTTGAGACGGCGGTGCCCAGCGGAGCGGTTCTTGAGATGAAGGGCCCAGTTCAGCGGTGCTTGAGACGGCGGTGCCCAGCGGAGCGGTTCTTGAGATGAAGGGCCCAGTTCAGCGGTGCTTGAGATGAGTGTTCAGTGCAGCGGTGCTTGAGACGGCGGTGCCCTGTTCAGCGGTGCTTGAGTGAAAGGGCCCAGTTCAGCGGTGCTTGAGACGGCGGTGCCCTGTTCAGCGGTGCTTGAGATGAAAGGGCCCAGTTCAGCGGTGCTTGAGACGGCGGTGCCCTGTTCAGCGGTGCTTGAGATGAAGGGCCCTGTTCAGCGGTGCTTGAGATGAAAGGGCCCAGTTCAGCGCTTCTTGAGACGGCGGTGCCCTGTTCAGCGGTGCTGGAGTGAAAGGGCCCAGTTCAGCGGTGCTTGAGATGAGTGTGCAGTGCAGCGGTTCCGGCCCAGGCATGGATGTCACTCGCAACCTGACATGTGGCTGGCGGGGCCTTCCTGCCCATCTGTCTGTTGGCTTGCGGGGCCCTCCTGGGCAGCCGTACCGGGCCTCTGGGTGTCCTCCTGCACACCTGGGATGGGGCTGGTGGGGCCCTCATGGACAGCTGGCCTGCTGCCGGACTTGTCAGGCGTGCTGCCCTTCCCACCCTTCCCTGGTCGTCTGTGGCCCTTTCCCACCTTTGGCGGTGTGCCAGGTGGCACCCCACTTCCAGCCGGAGCCAGGGTAGGGATTTTGGTCCCTGGTGTCCTTGGCCTCTCGCACCGGGCACTGGTAATCTTTGGGTGCTTTTCCGGGGGTGGGCTGGCCGTGCCTTGGCTCCTAGCAGAACTAGTTGCCCTTGAGGGTGGGGGACTCAACAGTCCTTGGACAACAGTCTTGATAGGTCCTGGTTTTGTGGTGGCTGAGGTGCTGATTGAGGTCTTATGAGATGGACGGGGTGGGGGAGTTGTTGGAAAGAGGTCAAGTTTGGAAAGGAAAATCTATTTGGAAAGAGAGGGATGGGTAGGTGTAGTGGGTATGGGAGTGGAGGAAGAGGATGTGGTTGTAGGAGTGTGAAGTCTGGTGTCTTTGGGTGCAGGTGCTTGGGCTGGAGGCTGTTATGAGGTGGATGGCTGTTGGGTGGGTGGCTGCCTGCGTTTGTGTAGTTTGGAAGAGGGGGTGACAGACACACTGGGAGATGACACAGGGGATGTGTAAATGGTAGTGGGGGCGGTGACTGCACGTGTGCGGAGTGTTCTGGTGGGTGTGCTGGTGATGGACGTAGTGGCTGATGATGTTGTGCATACAAGTGTGAGTGGAGACGTCACAGGGAGGGAGGAGGGAGACGAGGAGGAGGGGGACACAGTGGAGGCAGTGGCTGTTGGTATGTCTGCATGTGGATGTTGCTTGTGTGAATGCTTGTGTGATGTGTGGTGCTTATGTCTGGATGAGCTTCCCTTGGGTGTTGAAGTGTGTGCAGGCTGGTCTGATGGTGTGTCTGGGATAGGCAGAGGTACTGGGGATTGGGTCTGGGTGGAGGAAGTTGGAGGGGGGAGGCTAGAGACAGGGACAATTGCTGCCGTCAGTGCTGAGGCCAGAGTATTGAACGATCGCTGATGGGCAGCCTGACCCGAATGAATGCCCTCCAGGTATGCATTACTCCGGTGCACCTCCCTTTCTACACCCTGGATGGCATTCAAAAGGGTAGACTGCCCAACAATGATGGTCCTCAGGAGGTCAATGACCTCCTCACTGAGGGCAGCAGGGGTGACAGGGGCAGGGCCTGAGGTGCCTGGGACGAAGGAGATGCCCACCTTCCTGGGTGAGCGGGCACGGGGCAAACGCTGAGGGGCTGCTGGGAGGGCGGTGGTGGTGCGCTGGGTGGCGGCTGTTCCTGTTGTTGCGGGGGGCACGGATGTTGCCGCCACCACAAGGGAGCTCCCTTCAGAGGACGAGTCGCTGCCACTGACATCAGCACGAGTCCCCGCTGTGGAGCTCCCCTCACCCTCCGTCCCACTGGTGTACTCAGAGTCCGTTGCATAGCCCTCCAGGGCCATGTGGGATGCAGCTCCCTCGTGCTCCGATGCCACTTCTCCTCCGCCTGATGATGCTAATGCACACATGAACAGGAAGACCACAAAAAAGGTGGCGGGGGAGAAAGAAAGACATGTTGAGTGCATGCATAGGCGACACCGTTGGCGGAGAGGACAGACACAGAAGCCCCCTGCACTACGCCGCGCACTTGGGGTCCACTACTCAATCAGTGGGACATGGCCTACAAGCCTATGGACGACAACTGCACACATAGATGACACAGGGCCATGGATACCTGAACTTGGCACCCTACAGAGGTGGGGGGCGGGGGCACAGGGCCATGCCTTATGGAGGGGCCTAGCCTACAGAAATGGCCCTGGCCTAGGGATACCCACAGCCCACCTCCCCCACCCAGACACCTCCACTGCACGCAAAGTCAGCAGAATGAGAGTGTACTCACCCCCTTGTGTCTGCTGTGATGTCCTCACGCGCCCATCCAAATCGGGGTAGGCCACCGCTAGGATCTGGGACATCAGGGGGTCAAAGTACGATTGTCACCCCTCCTACGTTGGGAGGCCATCCCCAGCTGAGCCTCCGCCGTCTTCCTGCTCCAGCGTCGGATGTCCTCCCACCTCTTCCGGCAGTGGGTACCCCGTCTGTTGTGGACCCCCAGGGTCCGGACGTCCTTGGCGATGGCACGCCAAATAGCGACTTTCTGGTGGGCGCTGACCTTTGTGACATGTACAGGGGGAGAAAAAAAATCATCACCTTCTGCATGCTCGATGTGAGTGGCCCCCCATCCCCACCCTTGCCATGTGGCACATGCTCTCATCTGTCGTCTGATGCATGCCTCAATCGCTCCCCTCCCCACCATCTTTCATCCACCCGACTCAACCCAGGCATTGCCCCCAAAGCATGGTCCCAGTGTACTTACCTGTTGGTCTGGAGGACCGTAGAGTAGCGCATACTGGGGGAGGACCCCATCCACGAGTTTCTCCAATTCTTCAGAAGTGAAGGCAGGGGCCCTTTCCCCAGTGGCAGCAGCCATTGTCTCTTCCAGACCGAGGTCACAGCAGCACTTGCAGTGTAGGTCCTCTCCTGTGGAAGATCAGGTATCGAGTGATTAAGTAGATAGAAAATGGCGGTCACGCCCGCGGCGGTGCGTACCGCGGCGGTGCGTACCGCGACCGCCGGCGCACATGGCTCGTGAAACCCATAGGGTTCAATGTTAACCAATGCGGCTTTGCGCCGCGGTCTTCGACCGCCTACCGCCACGGTGTGCCACGCCAGCGCATTGACCTCACATCCCATTGTCACATTTCACAGGTCAGGCAGCCGCCATTTCAAGGGCCCACATGGCTTAATTTCTACTGCGTCACACATACCTAGGCCTTTCCTCAACACTCATACAAACCATTCAATGCATAGTGAATCGTGTTGTGTGCAAGCTGTGGGAACGTACCTGTGGGTTGATTGACTCTGTGCTCGCTGTTGTCCTCCCTAGGCACCGTCCGCTGGGACATGCGAGGAGATGGAGGAATCTTCCTGTGTACAGACCGCTGGTGGACCTGTCGACAATGGAGGAAACACATGTCATACTGACATACAGGTTTGACCGAGCCACTATCCATGAACTGTGTGGCCAGCTGGAGGCAGACCTGATGTCACCCATCCGCCAACCCACAGGGATCCCCCATCTAGTGCAGGTGCTGTCAGTACTCCATTTCTTAGCAAGTGGGTCATTTCAAACAACAGTGGCAATATCATCGGGGATGTCCCAGCCCATGTTTTCCAAGGTGTTGTCCAGAGTGTTGTCTGCCCTTCTGAAACACATGCGGAGCTACATCATTTTCCCTGAGGTGGGGGATTTGCCTACAGTGAAGGGTGATTTCTATGCCCTTGGACATATCCCCAACATCATAGGTGCCATTGATGGGACACATGTGGCTTTGGTACACCCCAGCAGGAGTGAACAGGTGTACAGGAACAGGAAAAGTTATCATTCGATGAATGTACAGATAGTCTGTTTGGCAGACCAGTACATCTCCCATGTTAATGCCAAGTTCCCTGGCTCAGTGCATGACGCCTACATCCTGCGGAATAGCAGCATCCCGTATGTGATGGGTCAACTCCAGAGGCACCGTGTGGGGCTATTAGGGGACTCTGGTTACCCCAACCTGTCCTGGCTAGTGACCCCAGTGAGGAATCCCAGGACCAGGGCAGAGGAACGCTACAATGAGGCCCATGGGCAGACTAGGAGGGTGATTGAACGCACCTTTGGCCTCCTGAAGGCCAGGTTCAGGTGCCTCCATTTGACAGGTGGATCCCTAATGTACTCACCAAAGAAGGTGTGCCAGATCATCGTGGCCTGCTGTATGCTTCACAACCTGGCTTTGCGCCGCCAGGTGCCTTTTCTGCAGGAGGATGGTCCAGATGGTGGTGTTGTAGCAGCTGTGGAGCCTGTGGAGAGTGAAGAAGAGGAAGCCGAAGAGGATGACATAGAGAACAGGAACACAGTAATAGAGCAGTATTTTCAGTGACACACAGGTAAGAGTACACACCGGCATATTACATTTACTTAAAGACTCCTACCTCTCTACTGTCTGACTTTTTCCCCCAGTGTATGGTAACTGTGTTGTGACTTTCCCTTCCGTTTTCAGAGATGTGGGCCCCACTGCGTGACATCTGCTTTGTTTCCCCATGGACTACAGCTGTGTGACAGCGGTTTGTTGGCATCACAATGTGAATAAACATTTTGGCACTGTCATGTCTAATACATTTGTTAAAATCACAGACAGACTCCAGATTGTTTATGTGCAATAAGTGTGTTTATTCAAGTGCTCTAAATTGGATGGGTGGTTGCAAATCAGTGAGGGGTGATGGTGGAGGATTGTCCATGGCAGAGTCCAGACTATCAGTATCACAGGTGCATTGTCCAAATGCCTGTGGAAAGTGGAGCATGGGCAGTATAAGAATGGACAGGGTGACAATGTGGGACAGTGGGATGACAATCAGGGCGGTATCCTTTGCTGGCGGGGGTCTTGACATCTTACTCTGTCTTCTTCCTGGATCTCAGGGCCCGCTTGCGGGGTGGTTCTCCTTCTGCAGGGGGTGGGGTTCTGGTGGCCTGTTGGTCTTGTGTCGGGGCCTCCTGTCCACTAGCGCCGGCGGAAGTGGTAGCCAGTTCTTGGTCCATGCTAGTGACAGGGGCCCTTTGAGGTGCCACAGTGTTCCGCAATGTGGTGATTAACTCTTTCAGGGCCACTACGATGGTACCCATGGCGGAACTGATGTTTCTTAGTTCTTCCCTGAACCACATATACTGTTGCTCCTGCAGAAGCTGGATCTCCTGAAACCTGGCCAGGACCGTCGCCATCGTCTCCTGGGAGCGGTGGTATGCTCCCATGATGGAGGAGAGGGCCTCGTGGAGAGTGGGTTCCCTTGGCCTGTCCGCCCCCTGTTGCACAGCAGCCCTCCCAGTTCCCCGGTTTCCCTGGGCCTCCGTCCCCTGGACTGTGTGCCCACTACCACTGCCCCCAGGTCCCTGTTATTGTTGGGGAGGTGGGTTAACCTGGGTGCCCTGTAGTGGTGGACACACCGCTTATTGACATGTCCTGGGGACAGAGGTATGGGCCCGCTGGGTGGGTGCTGTGCTGGTGTTCCCAGAGGGGGGATGGTCTGCTGTGGCCTGTGACTGTCTGAGGGGAACCGACTGTCCCGAGGTCCCCGATGGACTGGGCTGGTCATCTAGATCCAGGGAGACAGAGCTGCTGTCATCACTGTGGGCCTCTTCTGGGGGTGGAGTGGACATTTGTGGACCCTCCTGCGCGGTGACCTGGCGTTCGGGTCCTGCAGGGGTATAAAAGTATGGTTATTGCTTCTGTGTGTGCCAATGGCGTGCAATGGGTGGGTGCCCCTGTACCCCAGTGCTGGCATTCCTTTGTGGGGGCTGTTGTGACGGTGTTTTGGGGGGGGTGATGGGGATGTGCATTGGGCATGCTTTGGTGATGGGTGTCCATGCTTTGGGGTCGCATGCAGGGCTAGGTTTTGGGATGGGTGGGTTGTGATGGTGAGACATTTGCAAGGGGTATTTGTGATGGGTGTGGGGGTGAGGGTGGGCGTATGAGTTGGCATGCAGGTGGGGTGGGGGGGATGAAGTAGTGAAGATGAGACTTACCAGAGTCCATTCCTCCGCCTACTCCAGCGAGGCCCCCAGGATGCAAGATGTTCAAGACCTGCTCCTCCCATGTTGTAAATTGTGGGGAGGAGGTGGGGGTCCGCCACCAGTCCGCTGCACTGCGATGTTGTGCCTTGATACCATGGAACGCACCTTCCCCCGTAGGCCGTTCCACCGCTTCCTGATGTCGTCCCGATTTCTTGGGTGCTGTCCCACAGCGTTGACCCTGTCGACTATTCTGCTCCGTAGCTCCATCTTCCTGGCAATGGTGGTGTGCTGCACCTGTGTCCCGAACAGCTGTGGCTCTACTCGTACAATTTCCTCCACCATGACCCTGAGTTCATCATCTGAGAACCTGGGGTGTCTTTGAGGTGCCATGGGGTGGTGTGGGTGATGTGTGGGATGGATTGTGTGGTGCTAAGTGTGGTGATGTGTATTGTTGTGTTGTGTGAAGTGCGTGCTAATATTACTGGGTGACAGTGAATTGGGCGTCTGGGTGCTCGGATGTCTTTTCTCGGTGTGTGTTCACGAATCTCTAGGAGTGGAAGTTTGTGGGTGATGTGGGTGTGTGTTTTATATTGTGTTGGGTGTGTGGGAGTGGTGTGTGTATGTGTATCAGGTGTGTGTATTTCGAATTGTCCAATGTGGTAGTGTTTTGTACGAGTATGTGTATTTCGACCGCGGCGGTGTGTACCGCCAATAGAATACCACGGTTGAAAGACCGCCGCGTGGATTCGTGGGTCGTAATGGCATGGGCGTATTTCTGTTGGCGTGACGGTGGAGGTTTGGTCATCGCCAGTTTATCGCTGACCTTTGGTGTGGCGGACTTTTGTGGATGTCGGTATTTTGGCGGTTTGCCTGTCTTGCGGTAAGCGCCTTTTACCGCCGAGGTTGGAATGACCCCCTATGTTGCTTGTTTCACTTACAACAATAGGCCATTTTGATATGGGTCATACTGACACAAAGGGGGTCATTATGACCCTGGCGGAAGGCGGAGAACCGGCAGTAAGACTCTTCTCTTCTCACTCTTCTTTTGCACCCTCTTCTGGGTTGGCAGGGTCTCCTGTGCTTCCTGAAACATTTTTTGACTTCTGGACTTGGTTCCCTTCCTTTGCAGGTTTTCAGTTCCAATAATCCAGCAGTTGTTCCTTGCAGACTTTGTTGGCTGCTGCAAAATCTCACAAACGATGTGTACTGTGTCCTAAGGAAACTTGCAGTACTTTACTCCTGCTTTTCTGGGCTCTACAGTGGGCTAATTTACTTACCTTTAATGTATTCTTATTCTCCCAGCAATTCTGCACACACTACAATTTTCTAGGGGGGAATTTGTAATTCACATTCCACTTTTTTAGTATATAGTTTGTGTTGCCCGAGACCTGTTTTCTCCCATTACATTCTATAGGATTTCCTACTGTTTGCTCTGTCCTATGTCTAATTACTTACCTTATTTTGGTGTCTAGTGTATATATTGTGTATAATACTTACTTCCAGAAGGAGTATTACCTCTAATATATTTTTGACCTTGTGTCACCCCAATAAATACCTTTATTTTTGGTAACACTGATTATTGTCTTTACTTGTGTATAAATACTGTGTAACTATAAGTGGTATTGCAGGACTTTGCATGTCTCCTAGTTCAGCCTAAGCTGCGCTGCTATGGTTACCTCTATCAGCCTAAGCTGCTAGAACACTACTACATTTTCACTAGTAAGTGATAACAGAACCTGGTGGAAGATGTAAGTACCCAAGGTACCCACTACAAACCAGGCCAGCCTCCGACATGCGACTACTACCAATTTGAGTTCAGTCAGAGGGATGTTTCTTTATGACCCCTTTGTGTTACCCGTTCATGAAATAACCCACGGGTCACATGAGAAAGACCTAATAAAGGAGGCGCAGCCGACAGGCGTGGTCAGAGTGCATGGATCCCGCCAGCAGCACCGGAGTACGCCCGTGGAGCCGGGGCTGATAAAACACTACACCACCTGCTGTATATTATTTCAGGCACCCAACTAAGTATTGGAGCCAGCCCGCCAGACACCGCACAACACAACACTGGTGACGAGGGTGCTTACCGGTATCCCTAAGATGCAGCGGATTCTCGCCTTGCTTCATGGCTTGCGGTGCTCATGCCAGTCGAATGGTGATGCTGGTAGGGTGGTGACGCTAGGCTCATTGTGTCTCCCTGATGACGCGCTGCCGGCAACACAAACTTTGAAGCATGTCGGCAAGGCAAATGGCATTCCCCAGCTTCTGAGGAGCAGAGTGTGTGCCGATGGAGCCGGTGAGTACCCCAATCAAGGAGTTTCTTAAAGGGGCAGCTTCCCAAATGATTGGTTCTGCCAGTTCTTTTCCATAACTATGCCTAGTGCTGTACTCTCCTACCTAGAGACTGGTCCAATTCTGAGTGACACACACAACACACAGCATTTGAGCTGGGCACTCAGATGCTTAAGAAATAGGACAGGTCCAAGAAAAAAAATTAAAAGGAAAAGGGGAAAGAAAGGAGAATGATTCCATACCCCCATTTAACCATTCAAAGTGGAGGGCACCCCGTCAGCACAGGCAGCCAGGTGGAAGGACTTGGTCAAGAGAGTACTGCTATTTTTTGAAGCCATGAAAATTGAAAATGCCCAAAAGAGGGCCATGTTACTGCATCTAGGAGGGAAAGACATATATATCGAATATTAAAAACGATTGCTGAAGCAACGCCAAAAACACACCTGACCCTCATCACAGCCCTCAAAGCCCATTTTGAACCCATGGTCAACGTGGACTATGAGAGGTTCATATGGAGGCAAGCCCGGCAGAGCCCAGAGGAGTCCATTGACACGTTCTACCTGAGACTCAAAGAATTGCTCACCACATGCAACTTCCAAAATGAAAACGATGAAATCCCGGGGCAAATTATTCAAGGATGTGCATCAGCGAAATTACAGGAATGAATCTCAGAAGAGTCAGTTTAGTCCCTAGCAGACATATTGACAATTGGAAGAACAAAAGAACTGTCTAAAGAGAGAGCTTCACACATGGAGGCTGCGCTACAGAGCCCAGTCAATGTAGAGAAGGTAGCTGCAGTCGCGCCCACGCCCTATAGACCCAAACCAAGAAACAAACACTGTTGCAGAGAACATGCAGACGATGTGGAGGACCACTGCACCCCTTGTCAAGCTGTCCAGCCAAAGGAAATATATGTGCAGGATGCGACAAGCTAAATCACTTCATTAAAGTGTCCCGACTTACGAAAAGCACACCACTTCGAACCACTGTGAACACAGCCATCAAAGTTCAAACTCAAGGCAGTGACATGGACAACGATGAAATGGAAACGCAAACAGTGCACTCAATCTTCATGGTCAACGCTGCAACACAGAAACACAAAAGGCTGTCCAAGTGCAAAGTACTCATAGCCGGATGTCCATTAGCGGCTAAGGTAGGCACTGGAGCATCAATCAATGTCATGGCTTGCAGCTGATACCACCCCCGATGCTGACAAGTATGAGAGTATTTGCCTACAGACAAGCTCAGCCACTCACAATGAGAGCAGATTACGATCTTCCATCTGTCATGGACCGCACAAAATAGAAGCCTATGGCCCTCATTACAACCTTGGCGGGCAGAGGAGGCCGCCCACCAAGGCTGAACCGCCGAGCGGCCTAATATGCAGCCGCAAACCCGCCGCCCGCTGGGCTGTAACATTGCAGCCGGCTCCTGATGGAGCCGGAGGTGTTGCGGCCGTGCGACGGGTGCAACTGCACCCGTCGCGCTTTTCACTGTCTGCTGTGCAGACAGTGAAAAGCAGGGTGGGGCTGTGTCTGGGAGCCCCTGTACTGCCCATGCCAAGTGTGTGGACAGTGCAGGGGCCCCTAGGGGCCCCGCGACTCCCTTTCCAGCCAGCCTTTCCATGGCGGTCTCTACCGCCATGGACAGGCTGACGGGAAGGGGAGTCATAATCCTTGCAGCTTGCAGCGCTGCCCTGGCGGATTAAAACCGCAGGGACAACGATGGCGGAAAACCACCAGTCCCAGCGGTGCGACCACAGGGCTAACGCTGCGGTCAAAATATGGTGAATTGTACCGCCAGCCAGTTGGTGGTACGATAGCCAAAACAACCCTGGTGGTCTTTGACGGCCAGGTTTGTAATGAGGGCCTATGTGTATGTGGAAGAAGAGGCTCCGCGCACACTGCTAAGATGTCACACGGCTGAAGCTCTAGGCATCATGACCTTCACACTCTGTATCTATGTTGAATCTCTCAGTGACATTCTTGATTCGTTCCCACAAGTATTCAAAGGAATAGGGTGCCTCAAAGCCAAAGAAATCACCCTCCACATAGACCAGCCAGTCCAACCCATGGCACTCCGCCACAGACGGATTGCCTTCCACCTCAGCCCTCTGGTTGAAAGATAACTGGAGAAACTGGAGGCTGTGGGTAGTATCGAAAAGGTAAAGGGCCCAACACCATGGGTGTCACCGATTGTAGTGGCCAGGAAACCAAAACAACCAGGAGAAGTCACAAGTTGCATAGACATGAGGTTACCCAATGCCGCGATCAAGAGAGACCGCCATTTGGCTCCTACCATCTTCACTGGGGAACTGAGGGAAGCCTGCTGGTTCTCAAAATTAGATCTTTGGTCAGGGTATCATCAACTAGTCTTAGCGGAGGAGTCAAGATGTATCATGACATTCTCAACTCATGTGTCAGAATCACCAGATCCTCGGGGTCTGTGCACATTCCCAACACTTCTACCAAAAGACAGCTCCAATACTCTGATTAGAATTGTCACAGAGTCTAAGAGATTCCAAGTGGGAAAAAGGGGATTAGGAAGGGAACAGCTGGGAAGGAGACCTGTAGGAAGCACAAAAAAAACACACAATATCACGATTTTATCATATGAATCAATACTAGACTATGGCCCTCATTCTGACCCTGGCGGTCGGTGATAAAGCGGCGGCCAAGCCGCCAACAGGCCGGCGGTCTAAAATATGCAATTCTGACCCTGGCGGGAACCGCCAACACAGCCCGCCAACTTAACACTCCGACCGCCACAGCGGTACAAACAAACAGCGCGGCGGTTCCCGCCAACAGCCCGGCGGCAGACAAAGTACCGCCCACCCTATTACGACCCACCAATCTGCCACCTTTTCCGGGGCGGGAGCACCGCCGATAAGAACACGGCGGAAACAGACTACGAACGGGAAAACGCTCACCTCTACGCACTCCACGCGAGATTCCGGCAGTATGGAGCCAGAGTTACAGGTCATCCCCGCACTCCTATTCCTCCTCATATACCAGGAGCACGCCCGGCGGCGCGGAAGACATCGGTGAGTACTGCACCTACGACACAGGGGAGGGAAAAGATTACCGGCACACACCCACCCACCCACACCCACTACAACACACACATCAATGCATTCCCACAGATCACTGTCACAACCCACAAACCACCCCCCTCCGAAATAATGCAAAGACCAAAAGAAGAGATCATAAACGGGCAGATATATTGAAATATGTACGCCATTAATCCCAAAAAATAAATAAACTATGTACAAAATATATACAGCTACTAAATGTAGTCCAACCACTGTCCGTGGATCACAGGCGTCCTGTGCAAAGGGGCAAGGCCCAGTCCCACTACAAGAACTCCACGGAGAGAACACTGCAGGGGCATCAGAAAGAAAATAGGACAGGCACCTCAGGGGGAAGGGAAGGGGGGGCACCTCAGCCACTTGAGTACACGACGCCAGATCCACGAGGGGACTCCATGACCACTGGGCCATCCTGGGGAGAGCAAAGCCACAGTCCAAACAGTCCATACAGTGGGTGGCCTGCCCACTGGGCCATCCTGGGGAGAGCAAAGCCACAGTCCAAACAGTCCATACAGTGGGTGGCCTGCCCACTGGGCCATCCTGGGGAGAGCAAAGCCACAGTCCAAACAGTCCATACAGTGGGTGGCCTGCCCACTGGGCCATCCTGGGGAGAGCAAAGCCACAGTCCATACAGTCCATACAGTGGGTGGCCTGCCCACTGGGCCATCCTGGGGAGAGCAAAGCCACAGTCCATACAGTCCATAACAGACCCCACTGCCACTGGAGGAGGCAAGTTGGCCAGAGGACATCCTGCAGCCCTGCCCGAGATAGATCCTGCCCTGCCACGTCTGCCAAAGGGCCAGCGGTTCTTGCCCTGAAGGGCCCAGTTCAGCGGTTCTTGAGACGGCGGGGCCCAGTTCAGCGGTTCTTGAGACGGCGGGGCCCAGTTCAGCGGTTCTTGAGACGGCGGGGCCCAGTTCAGCGGTTCTTGCCTTGAAGGGCCCAGTTCAGCGGTTCTTGAGACGGCGGGGCCCAGTTCAGCGGTTCTTGCCTTGAAGGGCCCAGTTCAGCGGTTCTTGCCTTGAAGGGCCCAGTTCAGCGGTTCTTGAGACGGCGGGGCCCAGTTCAGCGGTTCTTGCCTTGAAGGGCCCAGTTCAGCGGTTCTTGAGACGGCGGACGGTCTATGGCCAACTGCTAAATGCCTGGTGGTGCCCTCCTGGGCAGCGGGGATGGTGCTCCTTCACTGCCCACCTGGGCTGTGGGTGGTGGGGCCCTCCTGGCCAGCTGGGCTGGGTCCTCCCTGGGCAGCGGCTATGGGGCTGGTGGGCTCTCCCGGGGCAGCTGTGCCGGTTCCTCCCGGGGCAGCGGCTATGGGGGTTGTGGGCTCCTCCTGGGCAGCAGGCCTGCTGCCTGACCTCTCCAACTTGCTGCCCTTGCCCTCCTTAGTCGTCGGCCTGTGGCCCTTTCCTCCCTTTGGAGCTGTGGCTGGTGACTGTCTCTGGGTGGTGTCCGGGGGGGATGTAGAAGGCGGGCTCCTGCGGCGCCCCTTCCGCCTTCTGCTCCTCTTCCCAGGGGGTGGGCTGGCTGTCCCCTTGCTGCTGGGCGAAGATCCAGACATGCGGGCTGGCGGGCTCCAATACCCCTGCACCCTTGTCAAGGGGGCTGCAGGGCTGGTGGTGGCTGAGGTGCTCTTCTTACCCCGACGAGAAGGAGGGGGGGGCTCAGGGTCAGGAAAGAAGTTAGTAGTGGCGAGGAAGAGCTTCTTGGGACAATGGAGAGTGGTAGGTACAGTGGGAATGGGAGTGGAGGGAGAGGATGTGGTTGTAGGTGAGTCACGTTTGCTGTCTTTGGGTGCAGGTGCAGGAGGGATAGGCTGTCGTGAGGTGGATGGCTGTTGGGTGGGTGGGTGGCTGCGTTTGTGTGGTGTGGAAGAGGGGGTGACAGACACAGTGGGAGAGGACACAGGGGACGTGTAAATGGCAGTGGGGGTGGTGACTGCACGTGTGCGGACTGGAGTGGAGGGTGTGCTGGTGATGGAAACACTGGCTGATGGTGAGGTGAATGGAGGTGTGAGTGTAGACGTCACAGGGAGGGAGGAGGGAGACGAGGAGGTGGGGGTCACAGAGGTGGTAGTGACTGTTGGCATGTCTGCATCGGAATGTTGCGTGTGTGAATGTCTGCGTGATCTGTGGTGCTTATGTTTGGATGAGCTTCTCTTGGGTGTTGAGGTGTGTGCAGGCTGGTCTGATGGTGTGGGTGGGACAGGCAGAGGAACAGGAGACTGGGAGGAGGGAGTTAGTAGAGGCAGGCAGGAGACAGGGACAATGGCTGCCGTCAGTGCTGAGGCCAGAGCCTGGAACGATCGCTGATGGGCAGCCTGACCCGAATGAATGCCCTCCAGGTACGCATTGCTGCGATGAACCTCCCTCTCCACCCCCTGGATGGCATTCAAAAGGGTAGTCTGCCCAACAATGAGCGTTCGGAGGAGGTCAATGACCTCCTCACTGAGGGCAGCGGGGGTAACAGGGGCAGGGCCTGAGGTGCCTGGGGCGAAGGAGATGCCCGGCTTCCTGGCAGAGCGGGCACGGGGCGAACGCGGAGGGGCTGCTGGGAGGGCGGAGATGGTGCGCTGGGTGGCGGCTGTACCTGTAATGGCGGGGGGCACGGATGGTGCCACCCCCGCAAGGGAGCCCCCTTCCGAGGACGTGTCCGTGTCGCTGCAGGGTCCAGTCGTCCCCGTCGTGGAGCTCCCCTCGCCCTCCGTCTCACTCGTCCAGTCTGACTCTGTGGCATGGCCCTCCTGGGCCATGTGAGATGCAGCTCCCTCCTGCCCCGATGCCACTTCTCCTCCGCCTGATGATGCTGATGCACACAAGCACAGAAAGACAAACAAAAAGGGGGGGGAGAGAGAAATAAAGGGATATTGATTACATGGATCTCCGGTACAGTTAGCGGACATGACAGACACAGATGCCCCGTGCACTAAGTTGCGCACTTGGGGTCCGCTACGCATTCCGTGGAACATGCCCTACACGCCTAGAGTTGACAACTGCACCCATGGATGACACAGCCCAGGGATGGCTGTACTGACACACTACTGAGGGTGGTGGCTGGGGACACAGGGGCTTACGGGGGTGCCCAGCCTACAGATATCGCCCTGGCCTAGGGGGACCCACAGCCCTCCTCCCCCACCCAGACACCTCCACTGCGCAACAACAGAGTAGATAATGCTTGGACTCACCCCCTTGTGTCTGCTGTGCTGCCCTCACGCGCCCATCCAAATCAGGGTAGGCCACCGCCAGGATCCGGAACATCAGGGGGCTCAGTTGACGGCAGGCACCCCGCCTACCTTGGGAGGCCATCCCCAGCAGAGACTCGGCGGTCTTCTTGGTCCCGCGGCGGATGTCCTCCCACCTGTTGCGGCAGTGGGTGCCCCGTCGATGGTGGACCCCCAGGGCCCGAACTTCCTTGGCGATGGCACGCCAAATCCCGATCTTCTCATGGGCGCGGACCTATGTGACACGTACAGGGAGGGAGAAATACCACGTTCAAGTTACTCAGCATTTTCCTTTCCAGTGGCCCAACGCCCCCCATCCCCGCCAGGCCCCCGCCAGGCCCAACATGCCCCCCATCCCCGCCAGGCCCCCCGCCAGGCCCCCCGCCAGCCCCAACATGCCCCCCATCCCCGCCAGGCCCCCCGCCAGGCCCCCCGCCATGCCCAACATGCCCCCCATCCCCGCCAGGCCCCCCGCCAGGCCCAACATGCCCCCCATCCCCGCCAGGCCCCCCGCCAGGCCCCCCGCCATGCCCAACATGCCCCCCATCCCCGCCAGGCCCCCCGCCAGGCCCAACATGCCCCCCATCCCCGCCAGGCCCCCCGCCAGGCCCCCCGCCATGCCCAACATGCCCCCCATCCCCGCCAGGCCCCCCGCCAGGCCCAACATGCCCCCCATCCCCGCCAGGCCCCCCGCCAGGCCCCCCGCCATGCCCCCCGCCAGCCCCAACATGCCCCCCATCCCCGCCAGGCCCCCCGCCAGGCCCCCCGCCATGCCCCCCGCCAGCCCCAACATGCCCCCCATCCCCGCCAGGCCCCCAAGCCAGCCAGTGGCCCCAAATCCAGATAGAATTAAACTCACTTGTTGGTCTGGAGGACCGTAGAGTAGCGCATACTGGGGGAGGACCCCATCCACAAGTTTCTCCAACTCCTCTCCAGTGAAGGCAGGGGCCCTTTCCCCAGTCGCAGCAGCCATTGTCCCTTCCAGACCGAGGTCACAGCAACACTTGCAGTATAGGTCCTCTCCTGTGAAAGTTCAAGTCGCAAGTGGATAAGTAGATAGAAAATGGCGGTCACGTCCGCGGCGGTGCGTACCGCGGCGGTGCGTCCCGCCACCGCCGGCGCCCTTCGCCATTGGCTCCTGAAACCCATAGGCTTCAATGTTAACCAATGCGGCTTCGCGCCGCGGTCTTCGCCCGCCGCCCGCCGCGGTGTGCCACGCCAGCGCATTGACCTCACATCCCATTGTCACACTTCACAGGTCAGGCAGCCGCCATTTCCAGGGCCCACATGGCTCAATTTCAACTGCGTCACACAGGCCTAGGCCTTGCATAGCCACTCAGACACGCCATTCACTGCATAGAGAATCGTATACTGTGCTAGCTGTGAGTACGTACCTGTGGGTTGCCTGACTGTGTGCTCCATGTTGTCCTTCCTAGGCACCGTCCGCTGGGTTGGGCGAGGAGACGGATGAATCCTCCCGTGTACCGACCGCTGGTGGACCTGTCGACAATGGAAGAACGCCACATTATCCTGACCTACCGTCTTAACCGTGCCACTATCCATGAACTGTGTGCCCGGCTGGAGCCCGACCTGATGTCCCCCATCCGCCAACCCACAGGGATTCCCCCTCTGGTGCAGGTCATGTCAGTACTCCATTTCTTGGCAAGTGGGTCATTTCAGACAACCGTGGGAATTGCTTCCGGGATGTCACAGCCCATGTTTTCAAAGGTGTTATCCAGAGTGTTGTCTGCCCTGATGAAATCCGTGAGGAACTACATCATTTTCCCTGAGGTGGGCAAACTGGCTACAGTGAAGGGTGATTTCGACGCCCTTGGACATATTCCCAACGTAATTGGTGCCATTGATGGGACCCATGTGGCTTTGGTTCCCCCAAGAGACAGGGAGCAGGTGTACAGGAACAGAAAAAGTTACCATTCAATGAACATCCAGGTGGTGTGTTTGGCTGACCAGTACATCTCGCATGTAAATGCCAAATTCCCAGGGTCAGTGCATGACGCCTACATCCTGAGGAATAGCAGCATCCCTTACGTGATGGAACAGCTACAGAGACACCGTGTATGGCTAGTGGGGGACTCTGGGTACCCCAACCTGTCGTGGCTACTGACCCCAGTAAGGAATCCCCGGACCAGGGCAGAGGAACGGTACAATGAGGCCCATGGGCGTACTAGGAGGGTGATCGAACGCACCTTTGGCCTCCTAAAGGCCAGGTTTCGCTGCCTGCATATGACCGGTGGATCCCTAATGTACTCACCTAAGAAGGTGTGTCACATCATCGTGGCCTGCTGCATGCTTCACAACCTGGCTTTGCGCCGCCAGGTGCCTTTCCTGCAGGAGGATGGTCGAGACGGTGGTGTTGTGGCAGCGGTGGAACCTGAGGAGAGTGACGAGGAGGAAGACGACGGGGCTGAAACAGACAACAGGGACAGAATCATTGAACAGTACTTCCAATAGGACACAGGTAACATTTCAAAGATAATTTAGTAAATGTTAACTACTCTGCAGCATCTCTGCTGCCTGTCTATTTGCCCCAGTGTATGATGACTGAGTTTTGGCTTTTCCCTCCCTATTTCAGATCTGGGGTCCCCACTACGAGTCCTGTGCTTCGTTTCCCCATGGACTACAGCTTTGTGGCAGCTGTTTGTTGACTTCACCATGTACAAGGACATATTTGCACTGTCATGTCAATTACAATCTATTGAAATCACAGCCAGACTCCTGATATTTTGGTGCAAAATAGGTGTTTATTGAAGTGCTCAAAATGGGATGGGTGGTTTCAAGTGGGTGGGGGCTATGGTGAAGGAATGTCCATGGCAGAGTCCAGAGTAACAGTCACACAGGTGCATTGTCCAGAGGCCTGTGGAGAGATGGAGCATGGGCAGTTCGAGGATGGACAGGGTGACAATGTGGGACAGTGGGATGACATCAGGTGGTATCCATTGCTGGCGGGGGTCTTGACATCCTACTCTGTCTTGCGAGATCTCAGGGCCCTCTTGCGGGGTGGTTCTTCTCCTGCAGGAGGTGGGGGTCTGGTGGGCTGCTGCTGTGCGGGGGCCTCCTGTCCACTAGCGCCGGCGGAGGTGGATGGCTGTTCTTGGTCCCGGCTAGTGGCAGGGGCCCTTGGGTGTTGTTCAGTGTCCGCCCTGCTGTTTACGAGGTCCTGCAGCAGCCCTACCATGGTAACCAGGGTGGTGTTGATGGCTCGGATGTCCTCCCTGTACCCCCGATAGTGTTCCTCCTGCAGCACCTGGATCTCCTGGAACCGGGCCAGTACCGTCGCCATCGTCTCCTGGGAGCGGTTGTATGCTCCCATGATGGTGGTGAGGACCTCGTGGAGAGTGGGTTCCCTGGGCCTCTCCTCCCCCCCCTGTCGCACAGCTGCCCGCCGAGTTGCCCTGTTTCCCTGGGCCTCTGCCCCCTGGCCGGTGTGCCCACTACCACTGCCCCCAGGTCCCTGTTGTTGTTGGGGTGGTGGGTTATCCTGGGTGCCCTGTAGTGGTAGACACACCGCAGATTGACGCGCCCTGGAGACAGAGGCATGGGCCCGCTGGGTGGGAGCTGTGCTGGTGTTCCCAGAGGGGTTAGGGTCTATAGTGGCCTGTGCCTGTGTGAGGGGAACCGACTGTCCAGAGGTCCCCGATGGTCCGGGCTGGTCATCGGTGTCCAGATCGACAGAGCTGCTGTCATCGCTGACGGCCTCTTGGGTGGGGGGTGTGGATAATTCTGGCCCCTCCGCCGCGGTGTGTTGACGGTCGGGTCCTGCAGGGGTATAGAGGTATGGTTATAGTTTCAATGTGTGGCATATGGGTGTATCTGTGGGTTCCCGTGTCCCCAAGTGCTGGCATTCGTGTGTGGGGGCTTTGGTGAGGGTGGCTTGTGGGGGGGATGTGTATATGCATTGGGCATGCTTTGGTGATGGGTGTCCATGCTTAGTGGACGCATGCAGGCCTAGGTTTTGGGATGTGTGGGTTGTGATGGTGAGACATTGGCGGGGAATAGGTGTGCTGGGGGTGGGGGTGAGGATGGTGGTGGGGGTGAGGATGGTGGTGGGGGTGAGGGTGGGGGTGAGGGTGGGGGTGGGGGTGAGGGTGGGGTTCGAGGATGGGGGTGAGGGTTGGCGTCTGATTTGGCATGCAGGTGGGGGGGAAGCAGTATTGAAGCTTCAACTTACCAGTATCCATTCCTCCGCCGACTCCTGCGAGGCCGTCAGGATGCAGGATGTTCAAGACTTCCTCCTCCCATGATGTGAATTGTGGGGGTTGAGGTGGGGGTCCTCCGCCAGTCTTCTGCACGGCGATGTTGTGCCTGGATACCATGGAACGCACCTTCCCCCGTAGGTCGTTCCATCGCTTCCTGATGTCTTCCCGATTTCTGGGGTGCTGTCCCACTGCGTTCACCCTGTCGTCAATCCTCTGCCATAGCTCCGTCCTCCGGGCAATGCTGGTGTATTGTATCTGTGTGCCGAACAGCTGGGGCTCTACACGAACGATTTCCTCCACCATAACCCTGAGTTCTTCGTCTGTGAAGCGGGTTGTCTTTGGGGTGCCATGGGGTGGTGTGTATGATGTGTGGGGTGGAGTATGTGTATTTAAGTGAGTTGAGTGTGGTGGTGTGTGTTGTTTTGTGTGTGGATAGTGTGTGGGTGATGGTGTTGAGTGGCTGTGGCTGTTATGTTTTGGATGCTGGTGTCTCGCTCTTGCCTTCTTTACGAATTTTTAAGCGTAGGGGTTTGTGGGTGATGTGGGTGGGTGTTTTATATTGTATTGTGTGTGTGGGAGTGGTGTGGGTATGTGTATCAGGTGTGTGGGTTTCAAATCGTCCAATGTGGGTGAGTTTTGTTCGTTTGTGTGTATTCTGACCGCGCCGGTGTGTCCCGCCAATGGAATACCGCGTTTGAATGACCGCCGCGTGGATTCGTGGGTCGTAATGGCATGGGCGTATTTCTGTTGGCGTGGCGGTGGAGGTTTGGTCACCTCCACCTTTCCGCCGACCGCTGGTCTGGCGGTCTGTTGTGGCGGTCGGATTTTCGGAGGTTTGCCTTCTGCGGGTCAGAATGACCGTGGCGGGTTTCCGCGACCGCGGCGGGATTATGGAGGATTTCTGACCGGCAGTAGGCGCCTTTTACCGCCGAGGTCAGAATGACCACCTATGACTCTAAACATTGTCATTCTGAAAAACATGGACAACCTAAGCATAGACTTAAAATGACTAGGCTTCAAGATGACTGGGTACTTGTGAGGGAATCAAGAAAGGTAAATGCAACTTTTAAATTCAAGTACCATCCTTTGTCTGAAGATCAGGAAACAATCTCAATAATTTCTAAACCATCATATGAATCAGGTTTTGAGAAACATGTTAGGAACACACAACATTACATCTTGAACTATGACTTTTTGTTTCCTCAAATTGGCGGAACATGAATTGCGCATATTACAGATTTTCACATAGGTAGAAAATACCATTGAATGATTTGTACACCATGAATAACACAGAATTAAAACTCAGGAAATAAATCACGCGACTTGCCAACTCTAAAACCACCAAGTAAATGCCTTAGAATGGTAGCGCATAATGAACACCGTGATTTTTTAACACAGAAAAGGAATCGCGCTGCTTGCCGATTCGAAGGTCCCTAAACGAATGTCAGGAAATGGTAGCGTACAACGAATAACATGAATTACACACAGGGAAAGAATTGTGCGTCTTGCCGATTTGAGTACCACCATATAAATACTTAGGAATGGTTGCGCATAATGAATATCAAAGGTTAAAGCACAAGAAAACGAATTGCGCGTCTTGCCGATTTGAAAGCCACCACGTAACTGCCATGGAATGGTAGCGCAAAATTGAATATCAAGGGTTAAAGCACAAGAAAACGAATTGCGCGTCTTGACGATTCAAAGGCCACCATGTACCTGCCAAGGAATGGTAGTGCACAATGAATAACATGAATAAAGCACGAGAAAAGAATTGCGCCTCT
This sequence comes from Pleurodeles waltl, assembly GCF_031143425.1. Taxonomy (NCBI): domain Eukaryota; kingdom Metazoa; phylum Chordata; class Amphibia; order Caudata; family Salamandridae; genus Pleurodeles; species Pleurodeles waltl. Next base: position 240,470,673 of record NC_090437.1, on the reverse strand, counting down.
TGCCGATTCGAATGCCACCATGTAACTGCCTTAGGAATGGTAGCGCACAATGAATATCAAGGGTTGAAGTACAAGAAAACGAATCTTGACGATTCGAAGACGACCATGTAACTGCCAAGGAATGGTAGCGCACAATGAATAACATGAATTAAGCACGAGAAAAGAATTGTGCGTCTTGCCGATTCGAATGCCACCATGTAACTGACTTAGGAATGGTAGCGCACAATGAATATCAAGGGTTGAAGTACAAGAAAATGAATCGCGCGTCTTGCCGATTCGAATGCCACCATGCAACTGCCAAGGAATGGTAGCGCGCAATGAATAACATGAATTAAGCATGAGAAAAGAATCGCGCATCTTACCGATTCGAGTATTCACATGTAAATGCCATGAAATGACCATGCGCACATTCACAGCACAAGAGTCAAATCGCTTATCATGCAAAGATTAGGCCCAAGAACTCGAGTGTCATTGATAACGGAGTCAGGGGCCCAGCCCGACCTCCGTCTTACCGCCCTGATCTAGGATCACCAAATGAAGTGAAAAAAGAGCGAGGCCTAGAGGATCAAAGTAGGCCGCCGAACAGGAGCTCAGGAAGTTGCTGCTGCTCTGCACCGGGACCTCTGAATAGTGAGCATGTGGAGCTGGTCTGGCTCCCTTATATAGAGTCTTGGCTCAGCCCACAAACCACACCCAGGCATGCTGCAGGGAAAGCTTCTAGAAGGCACTGGAAGGGGACCACACCCTGACACAGTCTGAAAGCCTGCAGCAGTACATCACATGTGAACAGTATTTATATTTATGCTGAACATAAGTCTTCAAGATTAAACTCTACAATGCAAAAGGTTAAGCTACATCATATCAGCACAATGCATAAATTATGTTAGCTCTTTTTTACACTGAGGCATATTTATACTCTGTTTCCGTCGAATGTGCGTCAAAACCTTTTACGCACATTCGGCGCAAACCTTGCCCCATATTTATACTTTGACGCCCGACTCCGCGGACATCAAAAATCCTCTGTGTGTGTCATTTTTTGGATGCAGGAAACTGCCTTGCGTTAATGACATGCAAGGTAGGCGTTCCCGCCCAACAAATGACTTTAAGGCCTGTGTGCCTTATTTATATTCCGGCGTCATTGTGACGCACTGGAGGAGGCGGGCCTTAAAAAACGGCGCCCAGCCTGATGTGCCCAGGGGATAAAAGTCCCCTGGACATGGCCATTGGGCAAGGGGGCATGACTCCTGTCTTTGTTATGACAGGAGTCATTTCAATGGGGGTTGTGCGGCAAAAAATGGCACAAGTCCGGTTTGAGCCATGATTTTTTACTCAAATCTGACTTGCACCATTTTTTGACGCATAACCCCCATTTTCCCCTACCCCGGCGCTGCCTGGTTTGAGTAATTTTTTTTTACTCTGACCAGCCCTCAGCGCCGGCTATCGTCAATTCTTAAATATGGCACCTACATGGCGCATAGGAATGGCATTAGCCGGCGGTAAATGTTTTGACGCAAATCAGAGCCAGCGCTGGTTTGTGTCAAAAAGGATAAATATGGGCCACTGTTTGTTGCTGCCTCCTTTCAACCAGTCAATGGTTTCCTGAGGCATAATCAATCATGCCCCTCCCTCTGACTGACTTCACATCAAAAAATTCCAGTGGCCCAAGGGGACCAGCAGCAATGTACTCATACGGTGCCACTATGTCATGTTAAAGAAAGTGTTTGCAAAGAACATTCTTTAAAAAAAAAAAATTCTTTCTCAATATAGATCCTGCTGGTCCACCTCCACCACCAACCCAACATGAGATCACAGCTCAGCTCAGGCAGAAGAGGCTAGAGGCCACCAGGCAACATTACCTGCAGCTGGTGGATGGGGAAGACCCAGCACAAGCCCCTGCTTCCAGACCAGGACCCAGTTCTACCAGCTAACCCAGCTGCACCTCAAGCCTCTAGGCCACACCAGCACAATTGCCAGCTTGGAGCTCCCCATCCCCATCCCTGTGTTGCCTTTCAGATCTGTTGTACGATTACGTGTGCTGCGCAAGCTGGCGCAAGTGAGCCATCGTTTGACATGTCTCGAGGGCCACATGGAACATGTTGAGACCCTCCTGAAAAATGCCCTCTTTAAGCCTTTTAAAAAAAAAAAAATTGGAGGGAGGGGTTGTGGGTGGGGAGGGTTGGAGTTTGGGAATGACATTTGGAGACTGGACAGTTATTTTGGACATTGGTTAGGGATAGATAAGATGTGGTGGGGGGTGGGCCTGTTGTGGTTGGAGAGGGATATTTAAAAGTTCATTCATATTATTATTTGCTAGAAAAGGTGATATTTTTACAATCCACTTTATGTCTAAAGTATTTTTGTGTTTTAAATTTAACTTTACTGTAATGGCTTTCCACCCAGCCTGTTTTTTAATGTATAAGTGTTTGCCAGTTAAGAGGGTATGCTGTCATCCCCTATATTTCCTACAGAAACATAGATAAACAAGTAAGCACTTATCTTAAGTTCAGTGTAAGTTAGTTACATACAAAGTAAAGTAGTTCACTTCACCCCATAGTTCTCTTACTTGAAAAGATGAAGTGATGACTGGTGGCTGTTGCCTCCAACAATATTCCAAGTTCCAACAACTTACTGAACGGTTTCCTACGGTAACTTCTTCATGGTAGTGGGTTAACAGGGATAGCATCAAAGGGAGGACCCACTCCTACCTAGGTGATATGATCTCCAACTCTGGAGCTAGTCAAAAGGATCACAGGCAACTAAATTGAAGGAAAAAACAAGCGTAAGTAGGTTTTACATATGCATCTATATCATAGCTTTAGAAAGACAACCATGACACCTCAAGGAATACCTCATATCCAAAGCTAGCAATAGTAAATTATTCTGAGCAATGGGGAACATGGAATTTTAAAAACAAACTTATGAAATCCTCATGTCAAGGAAAATGTACTCAAAGTCTGTACTCTATAGTCATCAAGGATAAACAGTTTATTGGCTCATAACAAAGGCCTGAATGATGATGTGCTGACTTCGAGGAATGGTGTTCGTTCTTACTTATGCATGGTTGGTTAAGTGGGACTGGTGTGGGCTATTGCTCAGGTAATAGAAGATCCCACCATACGTTGGTGCAACATTTAACAAAATGCGCCTCACCAAGGCCCTTATTTATACTTTTTGTTGCAAAACTGCACTAACTCAGTTTTGCACCAAAAAGTTTTGCACCGGCTTGCACCATGTCTGTGCACCAGCCGGGCACCATATTTATGGAATGGTACAAGCCGGTGCAAAGGGCAGGCTAGAGTAAAAAAAAAATGACTTTAGTCGGGTGGGGATGCCGGTATAGAAGAAGGGGGTTTAGCACCAAAAAATTACTTTAGGCAGGTTAGAGTAAAAAAAAAATGATTCTAACCAGATTAGCGTCATTTTATGGTGCTAAACCTACCATGCAACATGACTCCTGCATTAAAAAAGGCAGGAGTCATGCCCACCACACCAATGGCCAGCACAGGGGACAAGGGTCCCCTGGGCATGGCCATTGCAACCTGTGCCATGTATGGGGGCCCAAATAAAATGCAATAATTACCTGTACTTAAATGTACTTACCTGGGATGGGGTCCCCCATCCTCTGCAGTTCCTCTGGTGTGGGCGGGGGTGCCCCTGGGGCATGGGGAGGGCACCTGTGGGCTTATTCCATGGTGTTCCACCATGGAAATAGGCCCACAGGTCCCTAACACCAGCCCTGACCCAGGAGTTAAAAAACAGGGCAAAGCTAGCTGTGCACCATTTTTTGACCCCTCCTCCTTCCCGTGCACCATTTTTGCACAGGAGTATAAATATGGCTTTAAGGCCATAGAGTAATTTTTTGCACGGGCACGCCTACCTTGCATCTCATTAAGGCAAGGTAGGTTTCCACTTCCAAAAATGACTTTAACTCCATAAATTTGGCATTAGACTGGTCTAGCACCAAAGTATGAATATGGAGTTACTTTTGCACCAAATTAGAGTAAAAAAATGACGCTAATTCGGTGAAAACAGAGAATAAATATGCCCCCAAATGTGGGATCTATTTCTTGCTATTAACTTAAGACACACCTCAAAAAATCACAAGCTCAGAGGAAGAGGGTTAGTGGTTTGATAAATGGATGGGAAAAGGGATCTGGGGAAGGGTATGACAAAGATAAACACTAGCAACACAAAAGGATGATGGACGGAGTGCTCAACAATGGAAACACTCACCCCCAATAACAGATCTGGGTTTAATCCATCATTCTTTTGCTCACCATGCCACCCCAGTTTGAAACCCAGCCATATGCAAATCAGTCTTGACCCTGTTGTTCATGGGAACAGTCCAGTCCGAGCTGCCAAGCTAACTCCTCCCTGGACTGGAAACAACCATTCTGGGGCCAGTCTCAGGGTATCAGTCTTCATCAGCCAGGCTACCTTGAATCCATTAGCACAGTGAGCAAGGGACCCACATCTGGGCATACCCGTCCCACTTAGGGCAACTTTAGCAACACAAAAGGATGATGGTCAGAGTGCTGAACAATGCAAACATTCACCCCCAGTCACAGATCTGGGATTAATTCATCGTTCTTTTGCTCACCATGCCATCCAAGTTTGGACCCAGCCATATGCAAATCAGTCTTGACCCTGTTCCTCATGGGAACAGTCCAGCCTGAACTGCCAAGCCAAGTCCTCCCTTGTCCGGAAACAAGCATCCTGGGACCAGTTTCAGAGCATCATACTTCATCAGCCAGGCTAACTTGAATCCAGTGGCACAGTGAGCAAGGGACCCACGTCTGGCAATAACCTTCCCACTTAAGGCAACTTTAGCAACACAAAAGGATGATGGACGGAGTGCTGAACAGTGCAAACATTCACCCCCAGTCACATATCTGGGTTTAATCCATTGTTCTTTTGCACACCATGCCACCCCAGTTTGGACCCAGCCATATGCAAATCTGTCTTGACCCTGTTCCTCATGGGCACAGTCTAGCCCGAAATGCTAAGCCAAGTCCTCCCTGGGCTGGAAACAAGCATCATGGGACCGGATTCAGGGTATCAACCTTCATCAGCCAGGCCAGCTTGAATCCAGTGGCACAGTGAGCAAGGGACCCACATCTGGGCATACCCTTCAAACTTAGGGCAACTTTAGCAACACAAAAGGATGATAGACAGCGTGCTGAACAATGCAAACACCCAACCCAAGTGACAGATCTGGGTTTAATCCATCATTCTTTTGCTCACTATAGCATGGAATTTAGAAGGTCTGCACTACCCTGTGTAGTGCAAAGTGCCTGAATTGTGAAAACTCTGCAAGCAGAGCAGAGTTTTCCGCCCAGGGCTAGTAGACATAATTACCCACCGGGGGTTTCAAATCTATTGAGTTCTGGCCCCTCCATTCTCTCAACAATGGTAATAAATTGCATATTACACCCCACAGTGCTGCCTGTATACTACATACTGTACGATCTGGTGCTTATGTTGCACAAAACTAAATGACGTAAAACCCATATTTTAAAGGAACCATTGAATTATGCAAAATATTTCATGGGTCTTTGTGAAATATGGAATCTAGTTCACGGGTTCCTAAGAAATATGTGTTGAATTATCATACTAATGGTTGCAAACCTCTCTGCACAGCTTTATTGCTACTCATTGTTTTATCAATATTCTTTTAATTAAAATTTGCCAAAACATAATTCCAGTCAGTGCCCACTGTTAGCTCCTTGCAGAATAGAATACAGCTTCAACAATCCCTCTCTTCTAGAGGCAGAACATGTTTTTTAACAAAACAAGGGTATTTTTTAATAAAACATTGGCATTCCTGTTAGACCTAACAGCCTTAGGGTGGTCACCCCTAACTTTTTGCCTGCCTCCCTGCACTTTTTGGACACTGTTTTTGCTGGTTTTTAGACTCTGTACACTTTACCACTGCTAACCAGTGCTGAAGTGCATATGCTCTCTCCCTTTAATCATGGTAACATTGGATCGTACCCAATTGGACTAATTAATTTACTTATAAGTCCCTAGTAGTGTGCACTATATGTGCCCAGGGCCTGTAGATTAAATGCTACTAGTGGGCCTGCAGCACTGATTGTGCCACCCACTTAAGTAGCCCTCTTAACCTTGTCCCAGGCCTGCCATTGCAAGGCCTGTGTATGCAGTTTCACTGCCAAATCGACTTGACATTTAAAAGTACTTGCCAAGCCTAAAACTCCCCTTTTGTCGACATATAAGACACCCCTAAGGTATGCCCTAGGTAACCCATAGGGTAGGGTGCTGTGTAGGCAAAAGGCAGGACATGTACCTATGCAGTTTACATGTCCCGGCAGTGTAAAACTCCCAAATTCGTTTTTACACTTCTGTGAGGCCTTCTCCCCTCATAAGCTAACATTGGGGCTGCCCTCATACGTTGTTTGAGTGATAGCTGCTGATCTGAAAGGAGTAGGAAGGTCATATTTAGTATGGCCAGAATGGTGATATAAAAGCCTGCTGACTGGTGAAGCTGGATTTAATATTACTATTTTAGAAATGCTACTTTTAGAAAGTGAGCGTTTCTCTGCACTTAAATCTTTCTGTGCCTTACAATCCACATCTGGCTGGGTTTAGTTGACAGCTCCTTGTGCATTCACTCAGACACACCCCAAACACAGGATACTGTGCCTCACTTGCACACATCTGCATTTTGAATGGGTCTTGCTGGGCTGGGAGTGTGGAGGGCCTGCTCTCACACAAATGACTGCCACACCCCCCTACTGGGACCCTGGCAGACAGTATTGAACTGAAAGGGGGCCTGGTGCACTTCTAAGCCACTCTTTGAAGTCTACCACACTTCAAAGGCACATTTGGGTATAAAAACAGGGCCTCCGCCCCTTCCAACTCAGACACTTCCTGGAGAAGAAAACTGGATCCAGAACCTGCATCCTGCCAAGAAGAACTGCCTGGCTGCAAAAGGACTCACCTGACTGCTTTCTGTGAAGGACTGCTGCCTTCCTGTAGCCCTGCTGCTTTGCTGCTCGCTGGCTGTGGTGAAGAAGTGCTCTCCAAGGGCTTGGATAGAGCTTGCCTTCTATTCCCTGAAGTCTCAGGACCAAAAAGACTACTCTCATGCAACTGGACTCCTTGTGCGGTGAAAATTTGACGCCCAGCTTCCTAAAACCGACGCACAGCCTGCCGGCGGTGAGAAATTCACAGCAAGCTGAACCAGAACGACGCAGCATGACTTTGCAAGGAGAAGATCGGTGCACCGCCTGTGTTGCGACCAGAACTTAAACGCACGCCCACTGAATCGACACGCAGCCGAGCTGGGACAACCCAGCCCAGCTTCCAGAGGGGAATCAACGCAGCGCCTGCGATGGGGGACAAAATTCAACGCAACGCCCACCAGATCGACACAGTGCTTGAGACATCGCTCCACAAGACCAGGATTCCACGCACAGACCCCAGAGCATCTGAAAACCCTGCAACCCAAAGAGGATCCACAATTGAGTGCTGGAAATTGACGCACAGCCATCCCTGCGTGGAAACTAAACAAAGCATCACCATGCGCGGCCTGAGAAATTGACGGACACCCCTTTGTTTCCACGCTTCTCCTCTTCTGCAGTCCCTTGCAGAGATTTTTCACGTGAACCAGGTACTTTGAGCTTGAAAGAGACTTTGTTTGCTTTAAAAAGACTTAAGACACTTTATATCACCTATCAGTGATATCTCTACATTTACTTATTGCATCTTTGATCTTTTTGACCTGCAAATTTCCAGATAAGTATTATATATTTTTCTAAACACTGTGCAGTGTATTTTTGTGGTGCTGTGATTTATTGCACAAATAATTTACACATTGCCTTCTAAGGTAAGCCTGACTGCTCAGTGCCAAGCTACCAGAGGGTGGGCACAGGATAATTTGGATTGTGTGTGACTTACCCTGACTAGAGTGAGGGTCCTTGCTTGGACCCGGGGGTAACCTGACTGCCAACCAAAGATCCCATTTCTAACATTGGTGATCAGCAGTGAGGATAGGACTTGTATATGTGCAGTAATATACAGTAGCTAAGTATTTCACTACCTACCCACAGTTGAAGGTCAACTTGATTTGTATCTCTTTTTTGCAATTTTCTTTTTCCTATCAATTATTTGACCAAAATCCTCACTCAACATGTCTCAGGCTGGGTCTCAAGCATGAGATTTTGACCTGGCTCTGTTGGAGGCATATACTGTCAAACAGCTGAAGGGTTCTGCAGGGATTTGGGAGTACCCACCCAAGGTGCCTCCAGAAAGGAGGAATTTCAAATGGCGCTGAGGGCCTGGGCAGAAGACCATTCAGAGGAGGATGCTGAGGAGCAGGAGCCAGAAGATGGCTCCCCAGAGGATTTTATGCCATTAGTGGATGATTTTACCACTGCAACTGTGCCCCCTGCCAAACCAGGGTGCAGTGTCTCTGATCAAGGCCTGACCGCAGAGGAAAGGAGAAAGGAGAGAGAGTTTCAGTTGCAAATGGCAAGGCTAAAAATGGAGGCTCAACAGGAGGAAAGGAGAGCAGAGAGAGAAGCCAAGCAAGCTGAGGCTGAAAGAGCAGCCAAACAGGTTGAAGCTGAGAGAGCCTTGGCAGAGAAAAAACTTTTGTTGGCTCATGAACTGAGTTTCAAGGAGCTGGAGGTCAAGGAGAGACAGTCTGAGTCCAGCAGTGATGGTGACAGCATACATGCAGGACCGGTTGGGGACAAACAGGTTCGTATACCCAAAAATGCGGTGCCAAGTTTTGTGGTGGGAGATTACATTGACAAGTGGTTGGCTGCCTAAGAAGTTGCACTAAGGGTCCATGGGACACCTGAGGAGCAATGGGGGGTGGCCCTGTGGTTTTATGTACCATCATTAGGGAGAGACACACTTCTTACACTTGTTCCACAGGATAGAAATGACTACTCACACATGAAAGCCGCTTTACTGGCCAAGTTTAGGCTGACCCCTGAGAGATACCATCAGAGGTTCAGGGACAGCACCAAACTTTCAACACAAACTTGGGTGGATTGTTATGATTTCTCCAACAAGGCACTGGATGGATGGGTGTGGGGCAGCAAAGTAGATGATTATAAAGGGTTATATGACTTGATTCTGAAAGAGCATATGCTCAATATTATTTTTACAGAGTTGCGCCAGCACTTGGTAGATAGTAAGCTGACTGACCCCAGGAAGCTTGCTGAGGAGGCGGACCTCTGGGTTAGCACCAGAGTGTCCAAGAAGGCATCTGGGGGGGACTCCCATTAAGGTGGTCAGGGTTCCCAACAGAAGAAAGAGGGGGGAGAAAAACTTAAATATAAGGAGTTCTCAAAAGGCCCCCAAAAGAATTCCCAAGGGGGAGGTGGTCACCATTCGTCTTCTAGATTTGGGAAGAAGCCAGGGTATTTTGATAAAACAATGGGGAAATTCATCACCAAATGCTTAGGGTGCTACCAGCATGGACTCTCTAAGGGAGACACCCAGTGTCCCCAGAGGGCACAGTCCACCACTGGACAGACACCAGGGTTGGCTAGTGTAGCGCTCGGGGAGGAGACAGTCCCAGTTAGCTTTGGGGGGCAGGCACAGGTTTCCCTAGTGTACATGGGAGAAAGAGAGATGGTGCCTAAAGCCTACTTGCCAGAAAATACTTCTATGTATAGGCAGTGGGTCACCATTAATGGGCAAAGGGTAGAGGCTCTGCATGACACAGGAGCCAGTATGACTACTGTCAAGAGTCAGCTGGTGTCATCAGAGCAGATAGTCCCTAATACATGCCATCAGGTCATAGTCGCTGACAATCGTGAGCGTCACCTACTGGTGCGTCTGGTTCCCTTTGAGTGTGGGGGGGTCTCTGGTTCTTTGAAAGTAGCTGTGAGTCCTGCCATGCCTGAAGATTGTCTGGTAGGCAATGATCTTGAGCATACTGCCTGGAAGGAGGTAGAGCTCAGATCGCAACTGGAGATGTTAGGTTTGCCTGAGTGGGTCTGCATGACCACACGGTCCATGGCTGCCCGGGAAGGGAGTTAAGTGAGTCTGGAGCCTGGAACAATGGCCCAGGCATCTGCAAACAGGAAGGGCAAGAGGCGCGGGAAACCCGCCTCAGATGTTCCCACGGTGGTGGAAGGGGCTCCTGAGGAGGTGGAGGCACCTGAGCCAACTGGGGAGGACATAGATGACCTGGGTAACCTGCCTGAACTTGCTGGAATGCAAGTAGAGGGTGGGCCAACCAGGGCAGAATTCTGCAAGGCGGTAGGAATGCCCCACCCTTGAGGGTCTGAGGCAACAGGCCACAACCCAAGCAGCAGGTGACGCCTCTGGCAATCACCATATTTACTGTGAGAATGATCTCCTTTACAGTGAGCCTAACATTCCAGGTCCTAGGGAACCACGTGTGCTCGTGGTCCCCCAATGTTACCGTGCCTTCCTACAGGGTCTGGCTCACGACATTCCCCTGCCAGGAAGTCTGGGCCAAGTTCAGACCTTTGACAGGCTTGTTACCTACTTCCATTAGCCCAGAATGAGGTTAGCCTCAGATAAGTTCTGCAGAGCTTGCCTCACCTACCAGGTTAGTGGGAAGAGAGGGCAAGAGCTTGAAGCTCCCCTGCTCCCACCTCCTGTCGTTGGCACCCCCTTTGAAAGGGTGGACATCGACATTGTTGGGCCCTTGGACCCCAAAACTGCCTTGGGCAACAGGTTTATCCTAGTTTTGGTGGACCAGGCCACCTGCTATCCAGAGGCAATCTCTCTGAGAACAGTGACTGCACCGATGGTGACCAGAACCCTGTTCGGAATATTTACCCGTGTGGGATTCCCTAAGGAAGTTGTGTCTGACAGGGGCACAAACTTCATGTCTGCATCCAGGAAGTCCATGTGGGATGACCTACCGGTTTACCACCCCTTATCATCCTCAAACCAATGGGCTTGTTGAGAGATTCAACAAGACCCTGAAAGGCATGATTAGTGGCCTGACTGAAGCCATGAGGCATAAGTGGGATATCCTCTTACCATGCCTGTTGTTTGCTTACCAGGAGGTGCCCCATAAAGGGGTGGGGTTCAGCCCCTTTGAGCTTCTCCATGGTCACCCCGTCAGGGGACCACTGAGCATAGTTAAAGAGGGCTGGGAGAAAGCTCCAAGACACCTCCCAGGATGTGGTCAGCTACATGCTGGCCCTCTGCAACCAAACCCAACGCTTCTGGAAGCAGGCCAAGAGTAACCTCAAGGCCAGTCAAGAGGTGATGAAGGAGTGGTATGACCGGAAGACAACTCTAGTTGAGTTCTCACCTGGAGACAAGGTTTGGGTGATGGAGCCAGTAGAGCCCAGGGCTCTCCAGGACCGCTCCACTGGCCCATTTGAGCTCAAAGAGCGTAAAGTAGAGGCCACTTACCTAGTAGACCTCAGGACCACTAGGCACCCCCTAAGGGTCCTCCATCACAACAGGCTCAAATCTCACTTTGGGAGGTATGAGATCAGTATGCTTCTGGTCCCAGATGAGGGCATGGAAGAAGAGAGTGAACCTCTCCCCGACCTCCTGTTTGCCAAAGAAGGTGATGGGTCAGTGAAGGGGATCATTCTCTCTGACTCCCTGACTGTATATCAGAGAGGAGACTGATATGAGCTGTTAGAGCAGTTCTCCTCCCTGTTCTTCCTTATGGCTGACCAATTTAAGCGTCCATGACATAGACACAGGTGACAGTCCCCCTGGGAAGAACAAAATTTACAGGTTATCGGATAAGGTGAAGGCCAGCATCAAGGAGGAGGTCTCCAAGATGTTGACTTTAGGGATTATTGAGAAATCCAGTAGTCCCTGGGTCAGCCCTGTGGTGCTAAGGCTGCTGCCCCCGGTGCGAAGCCAGAACTCCGGTTCTGCATGGACTACTGGGGTCTCAACTTGTAGTGTGGTTAGTTTTACGTATCCTTTGCACATTAGCTTCAGGCTTTAGGCCTTTGTGCATTTTACCCTGGTTGTATTTTATTCCTTTGCTCGCAGCTTAGAGCCTCTGTGCACTTTGCTCTTGATGCTTTTATTCGGCTTCGTACTGTTATTTTTCAAATAGCCAGTTCTACGGTTTTGTTTTATTTTTTATATCACACTGTTTAGCCTACTTCAGCACTGGAGTTCTCCATAACACATTCCTGTTCACTCTGTGCTTCAGTCAAGGATAGAGTCTGGTACATTGCCGATAGACGTGGTAGGAGTTTAGTCTTTGGCATTCCTGCGTAGGGACATTTTGTGATCACGCTGACATGTTAGTTATAAAACCACTTCCTTGTCCCAATACACGCAAGAGGGAGATTCTGACCAGGGAACCACAACTAGACCCTGACTGCCTCGTTGCAGATGCTGAACCAGATCACAGGCCTTTGCTCAGGTATGAGGGCTGATGTCTCCCAAGGGATTCAGAAAGGCAAGTTAGGAGCTTAACATGCTGTGCTCGAAATAGAACTAGCAAAGGGAGAGTAGAAATTGTTAAACACCATGATAGCGTTGTTCTTATGTTTCACTCTCCTCATGACTATTTCAATCCTACTGTGTTGTATGGTTCTGGTTATTGCGGCTCACGCCTTAATATCTAAAATGCAGTCGTTTTATTAAAACATTATATAAAACTTACGCTGTCTTTGTCATTTTTATATGAGATCATACTGTAAATGAGAGAGTTGGTTTGGATCTGAGTGACCACGACTTCCCTGAGAAGTTCCAAAGGTGTCATGCGCTCGGCTGCCCAATCATCTCTTCCCTTTTGGAAAAATGAGGCACTGCTAGTTAGCCGGAGCAAAACCGGGTTTAGGGTGACAGACGTCCTTCCAAGTGGGTCTGACTCAGTCCCTCACACCGTGAACGATCCTGCTGCCTAGAAATCCAGTAGTCTCATTTAGGATAATGAGAGCCCACGCGACATGGCGCCGCCAACGATTGGTCTGGCTCAAATTTCTGGGTCCGGCTGACTCTCTCGGTCTCATATATATATTGACTCCTCGGTTCCGTAAGCAGAGACGTCTCTGGGGCTGAGGATTTCCTCCGCCACGGGATAGGTGCATCCTATTACTTAGTGGTTGGTTGTTCAAGCTTGAACTTTGAAGGGAAAATCCCGTTATTGGTATGCCTTCTCTGCCCTGGTGTTATTTTTTTTCTTAATGACGAACCAGGGGGGTCCGGTCACTTTTGTGGTGGACGCCCATGCAGCCTATAGAACAGAACTTTTTTATTCTTGGGTCGTATTTCCAGCAGTTGATGGGGGTACAAACACTTTTCATGACTACACTGTTGCGAATGCCCCTGGAAAGTACAGGGCTTATGCATACTTATAGATACCTTTATCTTATCAAGAACACCATAATTGGCTTAATGGCGCCCTCCCACACACAGTAGCACAAGTTAGGTTAGGTCCACTGAGTAATGATGGTCCGACCTGGCCTTTATTGGCTACATACACACCATATCCTGCGGTTGCTAACTTGGCAGTGGCTGACGTTCGTCGTTTATATATAGACTTAGCTACTACATCCAGAAGACTGGTTCAGTTTGTAATGCAGACATTAAATACTAATGCAGCTCGTGCTGCTCTGGCGCACCCACAGGCAGTGGTTCCGGGTATCAATCCGGCCACTGTACACTCAGTCAATGGGAAAAGTACTGGCTAAACGTGAGGAAACTCCATTTTGGCTGGCGCAAAAAATTAATACGCTGGAAGCAGTATTTCCCCATACAGGACCTCAGGATAAACATAGAATATTGACGATGTGTTTGCTGTATGGAATGGTTCCCACTGTGGACTATTGTAATACCTGGGGCACGGTGTTTGCCACGCTCTACACTACAGCACACGGTACACCAACATTGGCTAATCTAGCGGAAGTGCTTAAACAAATTCAAGATGAATATGGGGTGCCCCAGCCCTAGATTTAGGCATGCAGCTGATGGGCAATTTTGCCGCAGTTTCTTCTATTATTTTGAGTAATCTCAAGGGGGAGGCAGTGGCGCTAGCCGTACGTATGCGTCTTCGAGGCGTTCCGCAACTTAATCAGGAGCAGGAACTCCCGAGAATAATAGCAGAAACATATTCCAGTATCGATCGTGATAGCCTAGGGGCTAGACCACAAAAACCCCAATTACAGGGTAAAAATAGTAAAGATAATGCTAAACAACAGCAGCCTGAAGGTTCTAAGAAGAGCTGGGAGAAAAAACAACAGACACCTAAGAAAGATGGGGGACAGTCTCCGCAGCCGGAGACCCCGCAGAATAGGTATAATCTCAGGAATAGGGATAATTTGAAAACGCCTGATAGATATCAATATACTGATACACGCCAATCTCGTTCCTTTCAGGACTCCTCGGACAAGAGAAGTGAGAGAGGTGGGTGGTCAGAGCGGAGAACTGAGTATGTGAAACCAAGACAGGAATCACAACACTCAACGGAGGTTTCTATTAAACAAGAAGAGAAACCGCTCCAACAAAAGCAACAATTTAAAAAGAAGAAAGTGGCAGCAGTCTCAGTTAGACAAGCCGCTCAAGAAGAGGGTTCTTTTGAAGAACAAGACATGGGCGTTAGCACTGTTAGACAGCGCGGCAGAGGTCACAATAGTTCGCCGGAGTCTTCTAGAGCATCTGGAGGTGAAAGCAACTGATGACTTCATACAAGTCGAGACGGCAGATATGCGTGTCTCTGATCCCGATAGAGTATATAAAGTAACTTTGCAATTAGAAGGGGACATTGAGCGCATTGTACACGCCATCTTTTGGGACCATATGGTAAAATTGTATGATGTTCTGCTGGCCGAACAAGATTGGCCGCCTGACTTTGTTCGTGACTGTCCAGTTGGGGAGGAGGTTATTACACCTTAATTCTCACCACTTGTTCCGAGAGAACTAGCGGAGTCCTATAGTACATCATGGGCTCTGGCACAGGCCCCCGCCCCATATAGAAATCACGTGGGGTGGGATAGACCATCACCTTATCATGTAATTCCGATAAAGGGCAAACCTCAGCCGCAGCCGCAGTATCCTATAAAATTTGAGGCAAGGGCATCGGTTAGGAAAATTCTTACACAATTGGAGTACCAGGGAGTAATTGAACCCTGTGTCTCGCCGATGAATAATCCCTTATTTCCAGTTGCTAAACCGGACCATTCATATAGGATAGTGGTGGATTACAGACACTTAAATGGACATACACGCACATATGCAATACAGAATTCACACAGCGCAGGGCTTATGAATAATATTGTGTGTAAAAAATACAAAACAACATTAGATATCTCAAATGGATTTTTCTGCCAAAATTTAGTGCCCGAAAATCGGGACTATACCAGCTTCAGTGCGTTTGGCTCTCAAAAAAGTTTTTTTGTCTGCCTCAGGGGTATAAGAATAGCCCAGGACAATTTTCGGCTCTTGTAACTGGAATTCTGCACGAGTTGGACCCTGAAGCTTTATCATATGTTGATGATACATATCTGATGGACGATGAGTTACTGCAACATTTAAGGCGGGTAGCGCGCATTGTTGTGGGGTTTGCTGAATTGGCTACAAGTTTAATTTAAAAAAATCGAAGATTGCCTTCCTCAGCGTCATTTTCCTGGGATATGAGTTGTCTAATGAGGGCAAGAGCTTAGCGCCGCACTTTTTGGAGAAATGTGCTCAATTGCAGCCTCCTAATACGGTTTGGAAGCTCCAGTCAATATTGGGGTTTCTGAATTTTGGCAGAACTTACATTCCTGAATATGCTACACGTATAAAACCCTTATACGAGTTGATTCGCCCAAATTTTTCAAGTAGATTTTGGACAATTGAGCATACACATATTCTTCGAGATCTGCAAACTGATCTCTTAGCTATTAAACATTTACACTCAGGACAATAAAACGCATCTGGTCATCAGGGTAATACCTGGTGCCGTTGGGTTTAAGTAGGTCACCTTTAATGAGGGTGAGACAGTCCTGATAGCATACAAGTCACACTTGTATTCTGCTGCAGAACAACGATTTGCACAAACTGAGAAAATACTCACTGCTGTACAGATGGCTGTGATTAAAGAAAGACCTCTTGCCCAGGGCCAACGCATTATTGTCATTTCCCTGATTACAGCCTTATAGGATGTTACGAAAGCGAGTGTTCCTAATTCGAAAGCTTTACACCTGTGATGGATACAATGGGCTACGTCTTTGTCAGCCACTGATGTAGGTTACATATTTGACCCTAAACTGCAGACTCAAGAATTTCTACAATATGAAATGGAGTACCCAGTTCCCGCTGGCACGTTGCCTATTGACCAGTATCAGGTGGTCATGTATACAGATGGCTCTGCGCAGCCAGCGGTTGGGACTAAACAACAGTATTCTGCTGCATGTGCTGTGGTGAGCGGCACTATGGAGGGGGAAGTGTTCTGCCCCCGACATACTTATACGCAGACCTTGGGAGATTGTACGGCAAAGTTGGCTGAGCTCAAGGCTCTATTGTTAGCCTTAGAACACGCGGATCCGGAGATACTTACCTTGCTGGTCTGTGACTCCTACTACTGTGTTCAGTCTTTCAATGAATATTTGCACTACTGGAGGTTGAATGGGAACAGAGATTCCAAAGGCAACACCATTAAACACAAATTGCTGTGGGGGAAGGTTGCGAATCTGAAGGAAACGCTTCCTAAAGTCCATGTTGTACATACACTTGGACACCAGCGCGTTGGAATACACGTTGCTGGAAATACTTTGGCTGATGAAGCCGCAAAATCAGCAGTGGCGGTTGCCACTGTGGCCGCAGTAACTCGTTCGAGTTCCAAACCAGACACAGAGATTTCGGCTGCCATAAAAGCTACGGCTGATGGCACGCCATTTCCTAAAGGATTCCCTTCTTAATATAGTTACTGTATGGGTGGTATGCTTAACGCTGTAGTTAAAATCCCAGGCGTTGGTGTACGTGAAATGGCCAATAAAGTTGAGAGACCTCGATTGATATCTGCAGCACATGAGGGGGCGGCATCTGCACATGCTGGTGTGGCTGCCACGATTTCACTTTTACAGGCTCGTTACTGGTGGCCTGGTCTCTATAAAGAGACAAAGCAGTATGTCCTTTGTTGTGACGTCTGTCAACAAATTAAAGCTTCGACAGCTAGACGCCCGCAGCAGACGCCCCTTCTGATTTCAAATAAACCTTTACAGTGTGTGTACTTGGATCATTGTGGTCCGCTGACGCCAGATAGTGCATACAAATATATATTGGTTGCTGTGGATTTGTGCTCCAGATTTGTGTGGGTCTGGCCACAGCGCTCGGCTGACGCTCGAACTGTTATTAACGATTTGCGCATCTTTGTCGATACATTTGCAGTTGCGGCTTTTAATTTGGACCAGGGCCCTGCTTTTGCCTCTAAGGCATTCAGGGACACCATGGCTTCGTTGGGGGTCCAAATCCAGTTCTCGTCTCCATTTCATCCTGAGGGAAATTCTGTCGTGGAAAGTTTAAATTGTGATTTAAAGCAATCCTTAACGGCCAGAGTTATAGGTAAGGGTCGTAGTTGGCTAGCCCACCTGTATGGAGTACAGAGAGCACTTAATAACTAGCCTAGAAGGTCCCTGGGGGGTCGTACTTCATATGAGTGCCTGTTTGGAACACAAATATATGTTTCTGATCTAGATGGTTCTGGTGTGGAGACAGCAGATACGCCCTTTGACATACATGATCGTGTCACTGTTTTGCAGGATTTACAACAATTCCGTGAGGATAACTCTTCTGCAAGTGCTGCCTCCACAGGAATTAAGGATGAGCCAGTAATGCCTACTGGTTGGATACCCAGGATTTGGAATCTTGTGCGTGAAAAGGTCGCAGTAAAGAAAGAATTTGGTCCTTCTTATCAGGTGCCTGTCCCTGTGTTAGGGATTAGTGGCACGAGAACTGTAATTTTACCACCATTGCACTGGGCCAAAGGAAATCGCTTTGTTTTCATTGATAATGTCAAGTTACAACATTTGGCCGATTCTGCACAGCAGACCAAGAGGGACACCCAGTAGTTCCGGAATCCCTCTCGCTACTGGGGAAGAAGTCCCGCTGCAGGTGATTTGCACCGATGTTATTTCCTCTCCGAGCTTGGGGAGGGTGGAAGCGGATCTTGCGATTGTTCCACAGACGACAATTAATTTGGAATCTTTTGATCAAGTTGCTGTACGTTCTGATGATATTGCTGAACATGTGGTTTATAGCGTGCCAAGGTGAGAGCCACCATCTGCTTCTTTGTTCACGTTGCATCTTTTGCACGAACTGCCTCTGGCTGCTTCAACGACACTGATGATGCTGTGTCAGACTCCACGTCCTCTCTATCTTCAGCCCAGGGTCCACGTAAGCTGCTGTGTTGGCTTAAGCACATATATTTTTTTTTTCCTTGGAACTATTTGTGGCTTTTTATGACTGTAATGACTGTTTTCTTATGGTTGGGATTTGTGGTTACCTTTTTTTTGGTAATACATGGTCATTTTCTTCCTGAATGATCTGACATTGAGCACGTGGACACGGTGTTGAAACCACATTTTTCGTCTCATATGGTTCGAAGAGACTTGTCCTATGTGAACATTTCTGCAATACCGATTCCGGATGGGATTGTGTGGGATAAAGTTATGTTTGATATATATGGTCCCACTGAATTGATTCAAATACCGTATGTTCTCAAGTTATCAATGAATGATATCGTGATACCAGGCATTGTTTCTGAAGATTGGGATGTGAAGACAGTAGATTCTATGCTAACAGAATTACAATATTATACTGTCTATGACGATGGAGATGCTTACCTATTTAGAGATAATCATGGTGACATGTTTTGCTACAATTATTATGGACACCACTTTATTCATAAAGCGAATAGCCCTAAATCGATATTTGAATATGTGCAATGGGAACATTGCCCGACTCCTCCACAGGGGAGTTCTAAAACGTATTATGATAAGTTTGCATATTTTTCTGGGCATAATCAACAGAATGCTAAGTCTTACTATTTTAAAGTTACTCTGCATGCTAATGAGCAAATGTTATTGACCGATACTAAATTACTGTATTCAAATTTGTTTGTATCTAAACTTTCGGTTGAGGGGTATGAATATTGGTCAAAGACTGTTGACTTGAAAAGTGTCTGGGGAACAAAAAATTGGCAAATGCGAGGCAGGGACACTTTATTTAGGGCGTGTATTATTCCTGTCCAAATGATTTTCCTCAATGACACTGTACAACAGACTAGCTGTTTGGGCTTAGCAACGATTGGAAATTTGAATTTGCCTGAAATTCCTGTCCCTTCCAAATTGAACAATTGGCAGCGATATGTTAATGCCACGTTTAGTGAGCTTACACACTGGGTCCAGAATGGTACGCTTAACACTTCATTGATACATCCGGGCGGGTGGTTATTATGGCCCATAGACACTAATGGGTGTCATCAGCGTTTTGTCACCTCTTCAGAGGGGTTCAGGACTAGTAGGGCAGACCATTGCTACATATCACCAGAACATGCTGATATCATTACTACATACAGCGTGGGGAAGCTTTGTCAGCATGCAGTTAAGTCACATCTCACGTTACTGTCTAATGATACTGACTTACAAGACTTTTTGTCAGGACCACGAATGCCGCGGAAGAAGCGTTTTCTGTATGAAGTATATAATGATATTTGGAAGCTTTCACAACAAGAGGCAGCGGCCCGGTTGAGACAAATTGATCAGGAAAATTTGATACAGGCTTTGTCTGTTGTGGATAATGGGATGCATACCCTTTCAGACCGTGTTTATACAATTGACAACATCGTTTCCTCTGCTATAGACATTATTAAATCGGATATGTCTTCTTTATATCATGGGCAGAGTCAGACGCGGTCCATCATGCAGCTGGGTTGGACTCTACAGACCTTGAAGGCAGGTCGCGTTCCATGGCAGCACATTCGTGCCAGGGAGATATTTATTTCCTTTAATTTGACTCATCAACAACAGCTGATGGCTAAAAAGGAAGTGACATATGTTATGTTAAATATTGAGAAATTGGAGAAACTGCCTTTTACGGTTGCTGAGATTCCGTCAGCTGAGTGGTTGATTCATGGGGTTATTAATCTGCTTATCTCCACTCTGCAATTTACTTCTTGTTTAAAGCACATTCCGGTGGGTAGATATGTACGGTTGGGAGACAGTTACATACACGAGGTGTGGGAGCTTCCCTTTCTATACAGATGTATTAATGGTTTGAGGGAGGTTTTTCTTAGCGGTAGCGAATGCGAAACTTCTGTCAGCCATTCCATGGTTTGTAAACAGCTGTCCTTGCACGATTGCTAACTTAGGTTGTTATCTGAAGGGAGTTCCAGTAATTAAAAACACTTTCCAGGTGCTTTCAAACTGCAGTTACGTCCTTCTTAACAGTGAACCCTGTTGTGGCATGCGTGCCGGAATAGTTTACGTAGTCGTTGTCACCAAGGCCGTTACGTGCTGCGGGAATGTGTTGTTTCCCCCCACTCAAATTAGGGAGGTAGCGGACATCTGGCCTCATATTGCTACTTCCAAGGTGAATTTCGACAAGTTGAGTCGACTAAAAGCTCTATTGTTTCAAAAGCATGTGGCCCTTACATCTGCTAGCGAGACCTACGCACTTTAGGTGGCAAGGTCATCGGCAGAAATACAGTCCCTTTTGAATACTAACTTTCCGAGTCACTTTGGTGAACTCGTGGGACGTATATTTAATGCGCCCAGCACTGCTGGAATTGCACATTTTTTTAAAGCCGTTGGTGTTGGTTTTGCTCACACCTTCTCTTCCATATTCGGTTTAATACCTTCGGCTATTCACTCTATTTTCGGAAGCATTTTTGGGGGTTTCCCGATTACTTTGGCTTTATTGGCTGGGGTTTTGCTATTGCTGCTGTTCTTCCACAATGGCTGTCCCGCCGCAAAGAGATCCCATATTGGCGCTCCCGTCAGCGCAGCTGTGTCGTGAACGCATGATGCAGCATTTTGGAGCGACACTCCTGGGACAATTGGAGTGTGACTGGTCTCTGACATTCCGGCCAGTTTTGGATTGTGTGCAACCCGTGTTTCGGTGCCTTTGGTGCTCGTTGAACATGCACTGGCTCTCTGTCTCTCACTGCAGCGCCCCCCAGTGGTCAATACTGATCTGTTGATGTTCCCGATTAGGGCTCATTCCCAGACTTGTGCACTACGGTTGCGTTTGCTTCGTGAGGCAGTTTATGAGATTCCCTTCCTGGAGGAAGATGGTATTGTCTCATTCATAGGCCCTGCACGGGGTGCCGCCCTGGATGGTTTTGGGGCTTTGGAACACACCTGCTCCATGATACTTTTTGGCGTGGATCTTCCGATATTGACATATATCGAAGTGGAGGAACTCCTGCTTTCTATTGCTTCTGTCTGACAATTGGATTTTTTTCTTTTTTTTTGATGACATACAAATTGGCATTATGTTGAATTTGGCTTTATCGTCACATGCTTCCCAAATTTATGACTTTGTTGTCCTCTGATCTTGTCGAAATATATATTTTGATGTATTATTTAAATCTGGGGCATACTTTTATATTATTGGAACCACTTTCTACTGACAAGGGGAGGGTGTAGTGTGGTTAGTTTTACGTATCCTTTGCACATTAGCTTCAGGCTTTAGGCCTTTGTGCATTTTGCCCTGGATGTATTTTATTCCTTTGCTCACAGCTTAGAGCCTCTGTGCACTTTGCTCTAGATGCTTTTATTCGGCTTCGTACTGTTATTTTTCAAATAGCCAGTTCTACGGTCTTGTGTTATTTTTTATATCACACTGTTTAGCCTACTTCAGCACTGGAGTTCTCCATAACACATTCCTGTTCACTCTGTGCTTCAGTCAAGGATACAGTCTGGTACATTGCCGATAGACGTGGTAGGAGTTTAGTCTTTGGCATTCCTGCGTAGGGACATTTTGTGATCACGCTGACATGTTAGTTATAAAAACACATCCTTGTCCCAATACACGCAAGAAGGAGATTCCGACCAGGGAACCACAACTAGACGCTGACTGCCTCGTTGCAGATGCTGAACCAGATCACAGGCCTTTGCTCAGGTATGAGGGCTGATGTCTCCCAAGGGATTCAGAAAGGCAAGTTAGGAGCTTAACATGCTGTGCTCGAAATAGAACTAGCTAAGGGAGAGTAGAAATTGTTAAACACCATGATAGCGTTGTTCTTATGTTTCACTCTCCTCGTGACTATTTCAATCCTACTGTGTTGTATGGTTCTGGTTATTGCGGCTCACGCCTTAATATCTAAAATGCAGTCGTTTTATTAAAACATTATATAAAACTTACACTGCCTTTGTCATTTGTATATGAGATCATACTGTAAATGAGAGAGTTGGTTTGGATCTGAGTGACCACGACTTCCCTGAGAAGTTCCAAAGATGTCATGCGCTCGGCTGCCCAATCATCTCTTCCCTTTTGGAGAAATGAGGCACTGCTAGTTAGCCGGAGCAAAACCGGGTTTAGGGTGACAGAGGTCCTTCCAAGTGGGTCCGACTCAGTCCCCCACACCGTGAACGATCCTGCTGCCTAGAAATCCAGTAGTCTCATTTAGGATAATGAGAGCCCACGCGACAAACTCAGTCACATGGACTTGAATCACACCCCATCCCCCGAGCTGATGAGCTTGTTGACAGGCTAGGCGCTGCCAAGTTCCTGACTACGTTTGATGTTACATTAGGGCCCTGACTGAGGGGGCTAAGGAGAGATTTGCATTTTCCACACCTGATGGCCATTACCAGTTCCGGGTGATGCCCTTTGCATTGAAAAATGCCCCTGCTACCTTCCAACGGTTGGTTAACGGGGTCCTAGCTGGTAAGGATGCCTACTGCGCAGCCTAACTAGACGATGTAGCTGTCTACAGCTCCAGCTGGGAGGAACACCTGCTCCACCTCAAGGAGGTGCTTCAGGCTCTGCAACAGGCAGGCCTGACCATCAAGGCTACTAAGTGCCAGACTGGGCAGGGTTCCATGGTTTACTTGGGGCACCTAATAGGTGGTGTCAAGGTGCATCCACTCCAGGCCAAGATTGAAACTATCAAGGCCTGGCAACCAGCTAGAACACAGACTGAAGTGAAAGCATTTTTAGGCCTCACTGGATACTACCGCAGATTTGTCAAGGGGTATGGTACCATTGTGTCACCCTTGACGAAACACACTTCAAAGAAGCAACCTAGGTTGGTGAATTGGACAGAGGTTTGTCAAAAAGCTTTCGATTCTCTGAAGGAAGCCATGTGCACAGTCCCTGTGCTCAAGGCCCCTGACTACTCCCAGGAATTTATTGTGCAGACAGACGCTTCAGAGCATGGCATAGGGGCTGATATAGCATAGCTAAATGAGGAGAGTTCAGACCAGCCAGTAGCCTTTATTAGCAGAAGGTTATTACCACGAGAACAGAGGTTGAGTGCTATTGAAAGAGAAGCATTTGCTGTGGTCTGAGCACTGAGGAAGTTAAGACCCTACCTGTTTGGGACTCACTTCCGGTTTCAGACAGACCACAGGCCCCTCAGATGGCTCATGCAGATGAGGGGTGACAACCCAAAACTCTTGAGGTGGTCCATTTCCAAACAGGGAATGGATTTTACGGCGGAGCATCGCCCGGGGATTGACCACGCCAACGCTGATGGTCTCTCTAGATACTTCCGCCTTAGCGATGAGAGCTCCCAGGAGGTTGGGTAGCTTTCCCCACTTTCAGCTGAGGGGACACATGTTAGCCTTAGGGTAGTCACCCCTAAATTTTTGCCTGCTTCCCTCCACTTTTTGGACACTGTTTTTGCTGGTTTTTAGAATCTGCGCACTTTACCACTGCTAACCAGTGCTAAAGTGCATATGCTCTCTCCCTTTAAACATGGTAACATTGGATCATACCCAATTGGACTATTTAATGTACTTATAAGTCCCTAGTAGTGTGCACTATATGTACCCAGGGCTTGTAAATTAAATACTACTAGTGGGCCTGCAGCACTGATTGTGCCACCCACTTAAGAAGCCCCTTAACCTTGTCTCAGGCCTGCCATTGCAAGGCCTGTGTGTGAAGTTTCACTGCCAATTCAAATTGGCATTTAAAAGTACTTGCCAAGCCTAAAACTCCCCTTTTTCTACATATAAGATACCCCTAAGGTATGCCCTAGGTAACCCATAGGGCAGTGTGCTGTGTAGGCAAAAGGCAGGACATGTACCTATGTAGTTTACATGTCCTGGTAGTGTAAAACTTCAAAGTTTGTTTTTCACCGCCGTGAGGCCTGCTCCGTTCAAAGGCTAAGATTGGGGCTTGTTGGAAAATGGGTTATTGGTAAGGGCAGGTAGGTACCTACACTTAGCAATAGGCCACTATCCTCCACTAAGGTCCAGTTAGGTCTCAGTAAATTAACCCCAGCTCAACCCTTGGTAGCTTGGCAACGAGCGTCAAGGCTTAACTTAGGAGACAGAGTGTAAAGCATTCAAATATCACAAAACAGTAATTAAATAAAACACAGGAAACAGTTTAAAAATCCAAAACCAATTTATAAAAATAGAATATATTTATATCTTTAAAATGACACCAAAACAAATAAAATTGGATAAGGGGAACCGGAGATATGAATTTTTAAAGAATTATTATTTTTTTAGCGCCTAGAAACAAAAAGCGCCAATCGGGTCATCTGGTTGCACCTCGACCGAGGCAAAGTCAAAGTTTAAGGCCGACCGCGATGGAGCCCTGCTCGGCTTCAGGCTGCGGGAGGCCTCGGTTAAAAGTTTACCTTCACACTTAGGTGGTCATTACGACCCTGGCGGATTACGTCCGCCAGGGCCGCGGAACGCGGTGGCACCGCCGACAGGCCGGCGGTGCCCCGCGGGGCATTCTGACCGTGGCGGCTTAGCCGCGGTCAGAGAAGGGAAACCGGCGGTCTCCCGCCGGTTTCCCGCTGGTTTCCCGCTGCCCCCAAGGAATCCTCCAAGCCGGCGCAGCTTGCTGCGCCGGCTTGGGGATTCCGACTCCCCGTCCCGCCATCCAGTTCCTGGCGGTTCTCCCGCCGGGAACCGGATGGCGGGAGGGGGAGTCGCGGGGCCCCTGGGGGCCCCTGCAGTGCCCATGCCAACAGCATGGGCACTGCAGGGGCCCCCGTAAGAGGGCCCCAAAATGTATTTCACTGTCTGCCTTGCAGACAGTGAAATACGCGACGGGTGCAACAGCACCCGTCGCACCTTCCCACTCCGCCGGCTCTATTACGAGCCGGCATCCTCGTGGGAAGGGAGTTTTTCCCTGGGCTGGCGGGCGGTCTTTTGGAGACCGCCCGCCAGCCCAGGGAAAAACTCATAATACCCTCCGCGGTCTTCTGACCGCGGAGCGGTATTATGGAGGGCGGAATTCTGGCGGGCGGCCTCCGCCGCCCGCCGGAATCGTAATGAGGGCCTTAGTCTTTTTTTCGAAGATTTTCTTCAGCGGGACGAACCTGCCAGTCCAATCCGACCTCCTGGAGCCCTTCTCCGGATACGCGATGCTGGAATCCTCGGTGGAGATTTTTACCTTCGGACTTAGTCGTTTTTTCGAGGTGAAAATCCTTCGACCGGGGTAAACCTGGATCTTGATCCGACATCCATGGAGCCCTTCTCGGATACGATAGCTGGGAGGTCCCGGTCAACTTTTTACCTTCGGACTTAGTCTCTTTTTCGGAGATTTTTCATTACCGGGACGAACCAGCAAATCAGGCCGGGTCGCGGTTGAGGCAAGCCGGCTAGAGTTGCCGCGGCGGGTCGGTCTCTCTATGAAGCTTTTTTACAAAAATTCTCCAAACTTCTCCAAACTTCTCCAAACTTCTGGGGCTTCACCCAGATGTCCTTTTAAGGTTCTTTTGGGGTCCACAGCTCACCCCAAGGGTCCAGAAGTTCTGAGATGGTCCTTGGGGGGTGCGGACTACAACTCCCAGAATGCACCTGGCGCAAACTCCTTTTTGGCCACTGGGCAGTGGTCAGCTGGTCGCTTTCTTCAGGAGTTAGTGCAGGGGACTCTGGTTAGCAATTTTTCACCTGTAGCAAACAGGGAGTCCCTCCTTGAACCAGTTGAAGCCAGGCAAAGTCCTTCTTGTGGTGAAGCCCAAGTGTGCAGCTGGTGCAGTCCTTCTGAGTGCAGGTTCCAGGTGCAGGCCAGGGGTCCAGCAGGGCAGTCCTTCTACTCCTTTAGTTCTTCCTTGTTGGAATCTGATGGGGATCTGATCTGTGGGTGCAGGTCTGCCAGTTTTATCCTTGATCCTGGGTGAAAAGCAGGGGGGTCCTGGTTCTCCAATCAGGTGCAGGGTCCTTCCCCCTGCGATGACCACTTCCTGGGAAGTGTGGCAAAAATCCATCCCAGAGGGCAACATTCTCTAAAAATCCAACATGGCTGAATCTGATTTTTGGAGGTTACATCTGGCTGAGCCCACCCACTGGTGTGACTAAAAATCATAAACACACCCCTCTCCTGCCCTCTCCTAATCTAATCAAGGGGGCACCTAGTTGTCTGGGGTTGCAGGATGTGGGGGTGTTGCTGGTTGCTCCAAATGTCCTTCTCTGCCTTTGAAGACCAGTTTGGCAGCCCTCCCCCTTCCTGCCTCACCATCTGCTGAGGGGAGATTCTCTCCCACAGGCACATTCCTTTGTGTGAAGCCAGGCCACTTCACACCTCATCAAGGCAGCTTGGCTAAGCTGCTACAGGCTGGCCAATCAGAGCACAGCAGCAAAAACAATGCAGGGCTGAAATTGGCAACTTTTTAGGTAAAGTCTAAAACTCTTTACCTGAACAAGTTATATTAAATCCCACAACTGGAAGTTGTGGGATTTATTACAACAATTAATTTGATACCAAATTCTTAGTATGCATCTTTTAAGGAGACTTTAAAATTTAAAACAAAGTCTCCCCATTCTAGCCTATGAAGGCCATTTACTACAATGAGGGAAAAACGAATTTGGCTGTTTTTGCCTCACCAGGGCTTATAAAACAATTTTTATAAAGTCCCTGCTTATAGTTACATGGCACCCAGCCCTAGGGGCACATAGGGCACACCGTAGGGGTGACTTATATGTAAAAATAAGGTAGTTTAAGACTTTGGAACTACTTTTAATTCCAAAGTCGAATTTGCATATAACTTTAATTTAAAAGCAGCCAGCAAGGCAGGCCTGCCTTTAAAATGACACTGGGCACCTCAGCAGTGCACCTATGGGTGCACCACCTATGCTGTGGTCCCAAAACCTACATGCCCTACCATATACTAGGGACATATAGGTAGGTTAACTTAGCCAATTATAATTAGCCTAATTTGCATATCCATTTTACACAGAGCACAGGCCCTGGGACTGGTTAGCAGTACCCAGGGCACCATCAGAGTCAGGAAAACACCAGCAAAAAGTGGAAAATGGGGGCAAAAAGTTAGGGGGCCTCTGCAATCAGCCCTGTTTTCTCACAGGGCTGCCTTCATATATTGTTTGAGTGGTAGCTGCTGATCTGAAAGGAGTAGGAAGGTCATATTTAGTATGGCCAGAGTGGTGATATAAGAACGTGCTGACTGGTGAAGTTGAATTTAATATTACTATTTTATAAATGCCACTTTTAGAAAGTGAGCATTTCTCTGCACTTGAATGTTTCTGTGCCTTACAATGTGTGTCTGGCTGGGTTTAGTTGACAGCTCCTTGTGCATTCAGTCAGACACACCCCAAACACAGGATACTCAGCCTCACTTGCATACATCTGCATTTTGAATGGGTCTTCCTGGGCTGGGAGGGTGGAGGGCCTGCTCTCACATAAAGGACTGCCACACCCCCCTACTGGGACCTTGGCAAACAGGTTTGAACTGAAAGTGGACCTGGTGCACTTCTAAGCCACTGTTTGAAGTCTCCCCCACTTCAAAGGCACATTTGGATAAATAAACAGGGCCTCTGCCCCTTCCAACTGAGTCACTTCCTGGAGAAGAAAACTAGAACCAGAACCTGCATCCTGCCAAGAAGACCTGCCTGGCTGCCCAAAGGACTCACCTGACTGCTTGCTGTTGCCCTGCTGCCTTGCTGCTCTCTGGCTGTGGTGAAGAAGTGCTCTCCAAGGGCTTTGATAGAGCCTGCCTCCTGTTCCCTGAAGTCTCAGGACCAAAAAGACTTCTCTCTTGCAACTGGACTCCTTGTGCAGTGAAAACTCGATGCACAGCTTGCTAAAACCAACGCACAGCCTGCCCCGTGGTGAGAAATTCACTGCATGCCGAACCGGAACGATGCAGAGTGACTTCGCAAAGAGAAGATCAACGCTGCGCCTGCGTTGCCACCGGATCGATGCACAGCCGACCTGGGACGATGCAGTCCAACTTCCAGAGGGGAATCAACGCTGCACCTGCCGAGCGGGAGAAAATTCCACGCAACACCCACCGGATCGATGCAGCGCTTGTGACTTCGCTCGGCAAGCCCTGGATTCCATGCACAGACCCTGGGGCATTTGAAAACCCCGTAACCCGAAGGGGATCCACGACAGAGTGCCGGAAATCAACGCACAGCCGTCCATGCATGGAAACTAAACAACGCATCGCTGTGTGCGGCATGAGAAATCGACGCACACCCCTTTGTTTCCACGCTTCTCCTCCTCTGCAGCCCTTTGCAAAGATTTTTCATGCAAATCAGGTACTGTGTGCTCGAAAGAGACTTTGGCGGTCATTATGAACATGGCGGGAAAGACCGTTGACCGCCGTGTCGGTGGTGAACAGAATCCCGCCGGTGGCGGCAAATGTAAACCTGCCATATAATGATTTAAAAACCCGACCCCACCAAAAAATCCCAGACCACCATTCCCTGCCAGGATCCTGTCGCCGGGAATCCCGGCCCACCCGACCCCACCACCACCAAGCACACCCATATCCCACCCTCCAAATAATGATGCACAAATCACCTCGGCGGACAGTGGAGGCCGGACGACCATTGGCGGCTGCGACCGCCACGGGCGGCAAGTGGGCCCAACAGCAACAAGTGCACACATTGGCTAGGCCTATCACCCACACACCTGACACACTTCCAGAACACCGTAAAACACCTCCATACACACCCTACAATCCCTTGCAATGAAAGCAGTACCAGAAGATGGGGAGCACCAGAGCCAGACAGAGAACGCCAGCAGACAGGACATGCATAGCGACCTACACAGGAGCACCCATACCCCGTCCCCAGTCCCGACGCCATCCACCACCCTCACCATGTCCCCCCCAAAAAATCCAAGCTTCACCGAAAGGGAGCTGAGGACCATGGTGGATGAGATCATGAAGGTGGAGCCACAAATATTCAGGTCCGAGGTGCAGCACAAACCCATTGCGCAGAAATTGTAGCTGTGGCAGAACATTGTCAACAGGGTGAATGCAGTGGGACACCATCCATGCACCAGGGACGACATCCGCAAGAGATGTAACAGCATGCGGGGGAAGGTCAGGTCCATGGCATCCAGGCACCACATCGCAGTGCAGAAGACTGGGGGAGGACCGCCACCAACACCACCCGACGACACCGACTGGGAGGAGAAGGTACTCGCCATCCTGCACCCAGAGGACTCACTGGACTCAGTGGAGGAATGGACTCAGGTAAGTCATCCACAATTCCCCATATACAACACATCTGCAATGCTTGCACCACCCCACACCCACCTAGACCCACACCCCATCCAGCCATTACCCACCACATTCACCACCCTGCATTATCCACAACTCACTACCAGGCCCACATCACTCCCGCTTTGCACAGCCATCCACCCCTGCACATACCCACAATGGAATAAAAAAAAACACCACAATGTAACCCCACCACTGCCACTAAATGCAATGTCCACCTTACAAAGGAACCCTGGAAGGCCACTGAAAGTCACCAGCACAAAATTGCACAGTTCTGTACACCTCAGACCCTAAGGCATATGTAACAGACATGTTTATGTCCCCCAACAGGCACCACCACCGATGCAACCCTAATGGAGGGGACAAGGAGTGCCATAGCACTCCAGGGAGACAGAGGCACATCACAAGACCTTGGCGAAGGACCCCTGGACACTATGAGCAGGCAGGCCCCTCACACAGCCCTGGATGCTCACCATGCAGCATCCCCACCCAGGAAACCACTGTCACCCCTAACACCCAGTCAAGACCAGCAGGCCAGGGGAGGCGTACCCACACCAGTGGACCCAGGGCACAGACAGGTGGAACACAGCTACAGAGGCCACAGTCTTCCACTCCCAACATGCAGGAAGGCGAGGGCCCCAGCACAAGTGGCACGTCAAGACCTGCGCAGGGGACACAGGCACAGGGGGCTAGGGCAAGTTCAAGTGCCCCAGTGGGTCAGGGGTAGGGCACCGTATGGATGCAGCAGCCCAGTACGTCATTGCAGAGGTATTGGGGGCCTACCAACATACCCAAGACAGGTTGGCACAGATTTTGTCCACCCTGGAGCAAAGTCAGAGGATGCAGCAGCAACAACACCAACAGGCCATGGAGCAGTGGAAAGAACACAATGCCACAATGGCCACCATTGCTGGAGCACTGCTGCAATTGGTCAACAAACAGTCAGGCACTCACACCAGACAAGAGGCCCCACAACAGACCTGGACACCCAGCAACAGATGACCCAAGCAGCAGAAACAGCACAGGAAATCCCCTCCCAGGAATCACAAGGGCCAACCATGCCACCCCAAGAAGCTCCACAGCAGGCACCCAAATGTAGTCTCAGGCCACATATGGCACCGGAAACCCAGCTAAGAACAAACCCCACTCCAACAATTGATATTGCTACTACTGCAACGCAACCATCCCACCCATTCACCAACTACACTTAGCTGAGGGCAAAATGAAGTACTATACTACAAATAGGACCCATCTATAACATCCAACAGGGCTGCCAAGTCGGTTTTGAGGACACCCTACCCTTATGACTTCCATCACTGTACATAGCACATTTCACTGTATTCGACCAATAAAACACATTTCTCACCTATAACACTGTCCCCTGTCTTCAATGTTGAACAAAGTGGAGGATGGATGCAACTGGCAGAAAACAACTTTATTGTCATTTTGTGCTTGGTGATGGTAATGTGTGTTTTAAATTAGGCAAGGAGGGAATACATATATTGTCTGTCAGTACCATGCTGAAGAGGTTCATGTCTCGCCTATCATGACCAATCCCCCCTATATGACATGGCACACTGACAGTATCAGTCACTAACCACAATTACAGGCTTAAGTCCCAGACAGTCATTGGAAGCAGAGTTGTATCAGTTGGTCCCTGGAATTGACATCTTCCCCTTCCTCATCCTCACCATCACTCTTCTCACCTCTCTGAGGTAACTGATCAGGGCCTATAGCACCCTCCACCTCCAAAAGGGGGATAGAATGTCTCACAGCCACGTTGTGCAGCATGCAGCAGGCCACCACTATTCTACACACCTTATCAGGCCCGTAGGCTAGGGAGCCCCCAGAGATATGTAGACACCGGAATCTAGCCTTCAGGAGACCTATAGTATGCTCTATCACCCTCCTAATACGTCCATGGGCCTCATTGTGTTTCCTCTCTGCATCCGTCCTGGGATTCCTCACTGGTGTCAGGAGCCAACGCAAGTTTGGATAGCCAGAATCACCTAGAAAAAGGGTCAATACAGAGCCGTCATTATAATGTCCCTTAGTCAGACAGGCTGTTTTTTTGTAATGTGTCAGGTAGTGACAGGCAAACTTACCTATGATCCACCCTCTGTCCTCTTGTAGTTGTTCGATCTTCTGTGGCACACTAGTGTTCCTCAAAACAAATGAATCATGGACTGAACCCGGAAACATGGCATTCACATGGGAAATGTACTGGTCTGCAGTACATGCCAATTGGATGTTCATGGAGTGAAAGTTCTTCCTGTTTCTGTACACCTGTTCACTCACTCTTGGGGGGATGATGGGTATGTGGGTGCCATCGATGGCACCTATGACATGGGGAATGTTTGCAAAGGCATAGAAGTCAGACTTGATGGCAGGGAGGTCAGCACTTTGGGGGAATCACACATAGGACTGCAGATGTTGTACAAATGCATTCAGAAACCTTTTCAGTACCTGGCTGAACATTGGCTCTGAGAAACCAGCACTCATGCCCACTGTCACTTGAAATGAGCCTGTGGCCAGGAAATGGAGTGCGGAGAGCACCTGCACCTCAGTCGGAATGGCATGCTGATTACGATTCCCGGGAGTCGGTGCAGGATCCAGTAATGCACAGAGGTCCTGAATAGTTGCACTTATGAGTCTGTAAGTGAGAAGGATATGATGCTCCACCATGGTCCCCATATCCACAAGTGGTCTGTACACAGATGGTGCCCTTTCTCGCCACAAGGGTTGGTACCTACGAGGGGTAAGAAAAGGAGTGATGTGCACACATATATTGGCATATTTGCTAAATATATGTAGTGCATTGTTCATAGTAGTGTCTGTACAATAACTGCAACCTGACAGATGTACATCACTAGGAGGAAACAGAGTAATTCATGTGTGGTAATATACACAATCGATAGAGGCCTAGGTGCTTCATATGGCTAGTAGGCCCTGCATTGTGAGTATTATGAATTTCAAGATGCGTAGGTGATGGCAAATTGTCTGCCCACTGTAGTTCTGCCCCTTCATTGTGGAAGTGACCTAATACCGTTAGCGGTTGACGTACGGTGGTGTTGACCGCTGTTCGCACCCTCATTGCCTAACATGGATGCCAATGGGGAATCCTGGAGTATCATGATCACCGCCGGCGGTGACGGTGCATACCGCCACGGAACGTACGCACGTTCGTCATCGTTTGCTCACTTGACTCCCTGATCTTGTGCGGAGAGGTACTCCACTCTGTGCACTGCTGTTGCCTGCCTCTGGCTATGGATGTTCCACGTGGTGCAGGGGAAAGGGCCCTGGCCTTCACCCAGGAAAAACTGGAGAAACTATTGGAAGGGGTCCTGCCCCTGTACAACAGAATCTACGGCCGGCCAGAGGTACAGGTGAGTCCGGGTTTGGGGGACACTGTGTGAGTAATGGATGGAGTGGATTGCACATATGTGTGCTCCTGTGAGGCAGGATGGGCCTTGGTGCATGGAATGCTGCGTGCCACTTTCCTGCATGTCTGGGAGTACTGTCAGTCCTATGTTTGACAATCTGCCAGCTGTTCCCATGATGCAGGTGCCTAACCTCTGTGTTCCATTTCTGTGTCACCCTACTAGGTCTGCGCCCACCAGAAGAGGGCACATTGGCATGCCATTACCAAGGAGGTACGGACCCTGGAGGTCTACAACCAGCGGAGCACCCACTGTCGAAAGAGGTAGGAGGACTTACGGCGATGGGCACGAAAGATCACTGAGGACCAGCTGGGGAAGTCCTCCCAATGTGGAAGGGGTGCCCGTCGGGCACTGACCCCCCTCATGCGAAAGATCCTGGCTGTGGCGTACACCGACCTGGATGGGTGCTTGAAGGCTGCACAGAGGTCACAAGGGGATGAGTACTCACAGCCTAGAAGGATGAGTGTTTGTGCGATAGGGCTCATGGTGCTTAGAGCAGGGTATTTGACTGGTGTCCAACTACTGTATGTTCCCCAAAGGATGCAGGGGTGTCCCTGTCACCTACCTCAGCTCCAATACTATTTCAGGGCATGGGTGTAGGTCAGTATACTGCTCAGTAGTTAGGGGCATGGCCATGGGCATAGTGCATGGTGCTGCCTGTTGGGTGTGTCTGCTGGGTAGGTGTATGTCTGGCCATTGTTTATCAGCATTCAGCTATTTACAAGTGTCTCTCCTGTTTTGTCTCCCCATCCCTTGTGTTTGTTTGGTACAGCATCAACATCAGGCAAGGGAGCTGAGGCACCGGCAAGTGGGGATGCAGCGGCCCACGGATCCTCTGAGGCTGAGACAACGGACGCCCAGGGGACCAGTGGGTGGGAGGTCGAGGGGACTTCCACGGGGGATGCTACTACCACAGGAGGTAGTGACTCTGAGAAGTCCTCCGATGGGGGTCCTCTGGAAGTGGCGGACCCTAGTGGACACACCACTACCGTGAGATCTTCCGCCACCACCTATACCATCAGTGCCCTCCCTTCTTCTCCCCACCAAGTTTCCGTGCCTGCCAACCCAGAAAGGTGGGCGTCTCCTTCACCCCAGGCACCTCCTCCCCTGCCCCAGTCAGCCCTGCTGCCCTCACAGAGGAGGCTATTGACCTCTGTAGGGCAGACAACCATTGTCGATGCCATCCATGGTCTGGCATCAGAGGTGCAGCAGACCAATGCCTATCTGGATGGCATTCATGGTGCTGTGACTGCCCTACAGAGATTGTTTCAGGCTCTGGTCTCCTCTTGGATGGCAGCCAGTTTCCCTGGCCATTCCATCCCCCCTTTAACCTCCTATACCCCTTCCAGCACCCCACTCCCTTCACCCGTCCTAAGCACCCAATCAGACTCGCTAAGAGGCACATCAACACACAAGTTGCACACTTCCAAACACAAGCACCACACCTCCCACCACAAGCATTCACACAGCCATCAGACACCTGCACACACAACAATATCCACTCGCCCCAGTGTGCCCGCCTCTTCCGCCTCCCTTTCTGTCCCGTCTACATCCACACCCTCATGCACTGCACCTTCACTCACTGTTACTGCTCCTCTTCCTACACTCACCACGATAGCAGACTGCCAAACATGCACCCCATACACCACACCTGCACTCACCACCTCTTCTGTAGTTGACACATGCAGCACACTTACCAGACTTTTAGACACCCACCCAACATACATCCACACTAGCTGTCTGTCTTCTCCCACTGTGTCCACCCCCCACCTCCCAAAACACACAAACGCACTAAGACACCCACCCATCAGACATCCACCACACCACAGCATATTGAGCAGTCACCTGGTTGAAGCTGAGAGAGCATTGGCTTAGAAAAAACTTTTGTTGGCTCATGAACTGAGTCTCAAGGAGCCAGAGATCAAGGCGAGACAGTCGGAGTCCAGCAGTGATGGAGGCAGCATACGTGCAGGACCGGTAGGGGACAAACAGGTTTGTATACCTAAGAATGTGGTGCCAAGTTTTGTGGTGTGAGATGACATTGACAAGTGGTTGGCTGCCTATGAAGTTGCACTAAGGTCCCATGGAACACCTGAGGAGCACTAGGGGGCAGCCATGTGGTTTTAGGTACCATCATTAGGGAGAGACACACTTTCAAAACACTTGCTTCACAGAATAGAAATGACTACTCACACATGAAAGCTGCTTTACTGGCCAAGTTTGGGCTGACCCCTGAGAGATATCATTGGAGGTTCAGGGACAGCACCAAACTTTCACTCAAACTTGGGTGGATTGTTATGATTTCTCCAACAAGGCACTGGATGGATGGGTGCGAGGCAGCAAAGTAGATGATTATAAAGGGTTATATGACTTGATTCTGAAAGAGCATATTCTCAATATTTCTTTTACAGAGTTGCGCCAGCACTTGGTAGATAGTAAGATGAATGACCTCAGAAAGCTTGCTGAGGAGGCGTACCTCTGGGTTAGCACCAGTGTGTCCAAGAAGGCATCTGGGGGGCACTCCCACAAAGGTGGTCAGAGTTCCCAAAAGAAGAAAGAGGGGGAGAAAAACTTCAAGATAGGGAGTTCTCAAAAGGCCCCCAAAAGAATTCCCATGGGACGCTGGTCACCATTCGTCTTTTAGATTTGGGAAGAAGCCAGGGTATTTTGATAAAACAACAGGGAAATTCATCCCCAAATACTTAGAGTGCTACCAGCATGGAACTCTAAGGGAGACTCTCAGTGCCCCCAGAGAACACAGTCCACCACTGGACAGACACCTGGGTTGGCTAGTGTAGCGCTCGGGGGGAGACAGTCCCAGTTAGCTTTGGGGGGCAGGCAGAGTTTTCCCTAGTGTACCTGGAAGAAAGAGAGATGGTGCCTAAAGCCTACATGCCAGAAAATACTTCTAAGTATAGGCAGTGGGTCACCATTGATGGGCAAAGGGTAGAGGCTCTGCATGACACAGGAGCCAGTATGACTACTGTCAAGGGTCAGCTGGTGTCATCAGAGCAGATAGTTCCTAATACATTCCACCAGGTCATAGTGGCTGACAATCGTGAGAGTCACCTAACAGTGGCTCTGGTTCCCTTTGAGTGGGGGGGGGTCTCTGGTACTTTGAAAGTAGCTGTGAGTCCTGCCATGCCTGTAGATTGTCTGTTAGGCAATGATCTTGAGCATACTGCCTGGAAGGAGGCAGAGCTCAGATCCCACCTGGAGATGTTAGGTTTGCCTGAGTGGGTCTGCATGACTACACGGTCCATGGCTGCCCGGGAAGGGAGTCGAGGGCGTCGGGAGCCTGGAATAAAGGCGCAGACAGCTGTAAAGAGGAAGGGCAAGAGGCACGGGAAACCCGCCTCAGATGTTCCCACGGTGGTGGACGGGCCCCTGAGGAGGAGGAGGTGGCCCCTGAGCCAACTGGGGAGGACATAGCTGACCTGGGTAACCTGCCTGAACTTGCAGGGTTGCAAGTAGAGGGTGGGCCAAGCAGGGCAGAATTCTGCAAGGCGAAGAAGGAATGCCCCAACCTTGAGGGTCCGAGGCAACAGGCCAGAGCCCAAGCAGCAGGTGAAGCCTCTGGCAATCACCATATTTACTGTGAGAATGATCTCCTTTACAGTGAGCCTAAGGTTCCAGTTCCTGGGGCAGCACGTGTGCAGGTGGTCCCCCAGTGTTACAGGGCCTTCCTACTGGGTCTGGCTCATGACATTCCCCTGCCAGGACATCTGGCTGAAGTTCAGACCTTTGACAGGCTTGTCACCCACTTACATTGACCCAGAATGAGGTTAGCCTCAGATAATTTCTGCAGAGCTTGTCCCACCTGCCAGGCTAGTGTGAAGACAAGGCAAAAGCATATAGCTCCCCTGCTCCAACTCCCCGTCATTGGCACCCCCTCTGAAAGGGTGGGCATCAACATTGTTGGGCCCTTGGACCCCAAAACTGCCTTGGGCAACAGGTTTATCCTGGTTTTGGTGGATCATGCCACCCGCTTTCCAGAGGCAATCCCTCTGAGAACAGTGACTGCACCGGTGGTGATCAGAGCCCTGTTGGGAATATTCACCCGTGTGGGATTCCCTAAGGAAGTTGTGTCTGACAGGGGCACAAACTTCATGTCTGCGCACATGAAGTCCATGTGGGATGAGTGTGGGGTGATCTACTGGTTTACCACCCCTTATCATCCTCAAACCAATGGGCTTGTTGAGAGATTCAACAAGACCCTGAAAGGCATGATTAGTGGCCTGACTGAAGCCATGAGGCATAAGTGGGATGTCCTCTTATCATGCATGTTGTTTTCTTACCGGCAGGTGCCCCAGAAAGGGGTGGGGTTCAGCCCCTTTGAGCGTCACCGTGTCAGGGGAACACTGAGCATAGTTAAAGAGGGCTGGGAGAAAGCTCCCAAAAGACCTCCCCAGGATGTGGTCAGCTAAATGCTGGCCTCTGCAACCAAACCCAACGCTTCTGGAAGCAGGCCAAGAGTAACCTCGAGGCCAGTCAAGAGGTGATAAAGGAGTGGTATGACCGGAAAACCACTCTGGTTGAGTTCTCTTCTGGAGACAAGGTTTGGGTGATGGAGCCAGTAGAGCCCAAGGCTCTCCAGGACTGCTCCACTGGCCCATTTGAGATCAAGGAGCATAAAGGAGAGGACACTTACCTAGTGGACCCCAAGACCCCTAGGCACCCCATAAGGGTACTCCATCACAACAGGCTCAAACCTCACTTTGAGAGGTTTGAGATCAATAAGCTCCTGGTACCAGATGAGGGCATAGAAGAGGAGTGTGAACCTCTCCCCAACCTCCTCTCTGCCCAAGAAGGTGATGGGTCAGTGGAGGGTGTCATTCTCTCTGACTCCCTGACTTTAAATCAGAGAGGAGACTGCTATGAGCTGTTAGAGCAGTTCTCCTCCCTGTTCTCCCTTACTCCTGGGCTGACCCACTTATGTGTCCATGTCATTGACACAGGTGACAGTCCCCCTGGGAAGATCAAAATGTACAGGTTATCGGGTAAGGTGAAGGCCAGCATCAAGGAGGAGGTCATCAAGATGTTGACTTTAGGGGTTATTGATAAATCCGTTAGTCCCTGGGCCAGCCCTGTCGTGCTAAGGCTGCTGCCCCCGGTGTGAAGCCAGAACTCCGGTTCTGCGTGGACTAGCGGGGTCTCAACTCAGTCACACGGACTGACGCTCACTCATCCCCTGAGCTGATGAGCTTGTGGACAGGCTAGGCGCTTCCAAGTTCCAGAGTACGTTTGATCTTACATCAGGGTACTGGCAGATCGCCCTGACTGAGGGGGCTAAAGAGAGATCTGCATTTTCCACACCTGATGGCCATTACCAGTTCCGGGTGATTCCCTTTGGGTTGAAAAATGCCACTGCTACCTTCCAACGGTTGGTTAACGGGGTCCTAGCTGGCAAGGATGGCTACTGCGCAGCCTACCTAGACGATATAGCTGTCTACAGTTCCAGCTGGGAGGAACAGCTGTTCCACCTCAAATAGGTGCTTCAGGCTCTGCAACAGGCAGGTCTGACCATCAAGGCTAGTAAGTGCCAGATTGGGCAGGGTTCTGTGGTGTACTTGGGACACCTAGTTGGTGGTGGCAAGGTGCAGCCACTCCAGGCCAAGATTAAAACTATCAAGGCCTGGCAACCACCTAAACCACAGACTGAAGTGAGAGCCTTTTTAGGCCTCACTGGCTACTACTGTAGATTTGTCAAGGGCTATTGTACTGTTGTGTCACCCTTGACGGAACTCACTTCCAAGAAGCAACCTAGGTTGGTGAATTGGACAGAGGCTTGTCAGAAAGCCTTTGATTCTCTGAAGGAAGCCATGTGCACGGCCTCATGCTCAAGGCCCCTGACTACTCCAAGGAATTTATTGTGCAGATAGACGCTTCAGAGCATGGCATAGGGGCTGCACAGCTAAATGAGGAGGGCTCAGACCAACCACTAGCCTTTATTAGCAGAAGGCTATTACCACGGGAACAGAGGTGGAGTGCTATTGAGAGAGAAGCATTTGCTGTGGTCTGGGCACTGAAGAAGTTAAGACCCTACCTGTTTGGGACTCAGTCCAGGGTTCAGACGGACCACAGCCCCTCAGATGGCTCATGCAGATGAGGGGTGAGAATCCTAAACTCTTGAGGGGGTCCATTTCCCTACAGGGGATAGACTTTACGATGTAGCATCGCCCAGGGACTGACCATGCCAAAGCTGATGGTCTCTCCAGATACTTCCGCCTTAGCGATGAGAGCTCCCAGGAGGTTGGGTAGCTCTCCCCACTTTCAGCTGGGGGTGACACATGTTAGACCTGACAGCCTTAGGGTGGTCACCCCTAACTTTTTGCCTGCCTCCCTCCACTTTTTGAACACTGTTGTTGCTGGTTTCTAGACTCTGTGCACTTTACCACTGCTAACCAGTGCTAAAGTGCATATGCTTTCTCCCTTTAAACATGGTAACACTGGATCATACCCAATTGGACTATTTAATTTACACACAAGTCCCTAGTAGTGTGTACTATATGTGCCCAGGGCCTGTAGATTAAATGCTACTAGTGGGCCTGCAGCACTGATTGTGCCACCCACTTAAGTAGCCCCTTAACCTTGTCTCATGCCTGCCATTGCAAGGCCTGTGTGTGCAGTTCCACTGCCAATTCGACTTGTCATTTAAAACTACTTGCCAAACCTAAAACTCCCCTTTTTCTACATATAAGACACCCCTAAAGTATGCCCTAGGTACCCCATGGGGCAGGGTGCTGTGCAGGCAAAAGGCAGGACATGTACCTATGTAGTTTAAATGTCCTGGTAGTGTAAAACTCCTAAATTAGTTTGTACACTGCTGTGAAGCCTGCTCCCTTCATAAGCTAACATTGGGGCTGCCCTCATTCATTGTTTAAGTGGTAGCTGCTGATCTGAAAAGAGTAGGAAGGTCATATTTAGTATGGCCAGAATGGTGATATAAAATCCTGCTGACTGGTGAAGTTGGATTTAATATTACTATTTTAGAAATGCCACTTTTAGAAAGTGAGCATTTCTCTGCATTTAAATCTTTCTGTGCCTTGCAATCCACGTCTTGCTGGGTTTAGTTGACAGCTCCTTGTACATTCACTTAGACACACCTCAAACACAGGATACTCAGCCTCACTTGCATACATCTGCATTTTGAATGGGTCTTCCTGGGCTGGGAGGGAGGAGGGTCTGCTCTCACACAAAGGACTGCCACACCCCCATAATGGGACCCTGGAAGACTGGATTGAACTGAAAGGGGACCTGGTGCACTTCTAAGCCACTCTTTGAAGTCTCCCCACTTCAAAGGCACATTTGGGTACATAAACAGGGCCTCTGCCCCTTCCAACTCAGACACTTCCTGGAGAAGAAAATTGGAACCAGAACCTGCATCCTGCCAAGAAGAACTGCTTGGCTGCCCAAATGACTCACCTGACTGCTTTCTGTGAGGAAGTGTTAATCCGTCCCAAAAGTGACGGTAAAGTGACGGATATACCCCAGCTGTATTAGGAGTCCATTATATCCTATGGAACTCGTAATACGGCTGGTGGTATATCCGTCACATTTGGGACGGATTAACACCTCCTACAATGTTGTAATCAGGCCCTTTATATCACTTTTCAGTGATTTCTCTACATTTACTCATTGCATCTTTGACCGTTTTGACCTGCAAATATCCAGATAAATATTATATATTTTTCTAAACACTGTGGTGTATTTTTGTGGTGCTCTATGGTGTTATTGTATGATTTAGTGCACAAATACACATTGCCTTCTAAGTTAAGCTTGACTGCTCAGTGCCAAGCTACCAGAGGGTGGTCACAGGATAATTTGGATTGTGTGTGACTTACCCTGACTAGTGTGAGGGTCCTTCCTTGGACAGGGGGTAACTTGGCTGCTAACCAAAGACCCCATTTCTAACAATTCCTAAATAAATAAATATTTTTCTCACCATTATTGCTGTGGAAAGCTAAATTATAAAGTCCAAGGAGGCCTCTTACGGATTTCTTTAATCAAATGACTAATAATAGCTTTGAAGAAATAGAGGAGCGTAATGAGACTCTTTTACCCAGCCATAGTCCTTAGTGCATACTAGCAGGTGAAGCTGGGAGTGCCCAACAGATATCTTGGAATGGTGCAACGCCAACAGAATACTCAATAAGAAAGGCACAAGCAAGGACTACGCAAACAAGCTCAGTGAGTATGGTGACTGCAGAGGATGAGCAAGTGTGACAAACAGCAGTGCAATCAGCAGAGAATGAAACAAAAGGCTGACACAACAAGGGTAGATTAATCACTTTTGGTATGTTCTTGCTTCTTACCCTACCAGTGCAAATAGATTGCTTAAATGCGTTGCATATGCATTCCAAATATTGCCCTGGATAGTCTGAGACAGACTGTGAGATGAATTTCAAGAGAATATGAGCAGGTGTTCAGATCCAAATGATGAGCCCCTTCTCCTAATTGTCAGGGCAGTGAGGATACAACTGGCTTTCATCATGTCTACGCCAGTGCCCTCCTACCTCTGTGAGTGGCAAGAAAGTTAGGTCACCCGAAACATCTCTTGGTCCCGATCTAACCTTCTGAATAGCACCTGACACTTCCCCAAAATACATCACCTTGCTAATATACACATAATGGAGTGTCTAAAGGTAATGCTTTTGCTGACCAAAGTCCCTCGATGCCTCAGTGTCCTGAATATCTCATGTCTGCTTTAAATGACCAAGATTGAGCCCTGGTCAATAGAAAGAGTACATGGGTTAAACATAAATGTTAAAAACATTGCAGTGAAATGTAGTGGAACTAACATGAAACAGTAGTTCACTCCTATAGAATTGCACCCAAATTTAAAGTGCATGGTGTTGCTTCATTTAGCCGATACGGAATGCCACGTACTGCTGGTACTTATTGGTTTACGCCATATTTATTCTCCATTGCCCAGCAGTAGTGTCACACTCATGCTGTATACCACATTTGGTAACTTTGTAAAGGTAGCAAAACTGCCCCAGTTGCCCTTCTTTGTCCATGGTGCTCATTTGTACATATCTAGATCAAATTTATTCAGATGCCTTGTTGTTCCTATGTCTGTGTATTAGCGTGTCTATTCTGTAGATGAATCGAATCTTACTCTTGTGCCAGAGCTAATGCAATTACTACAGCTGATACTACTCTAAGAATGTATCTCTGGATTTGAAGTTCTGCTATTGACCGAGCAAGACAGAGCAACTAATTTGTGTGCATGCTGTTCAAGAATTATGCAATGTGGGATTTGAAACATTTTCTTTGTTATATACCAAAGAAGGCCTTCTTACTTGCTGTCGGGATAATCGAAGCCCATCCGATGGCTGACATTTTTTTTTTTTAACCTGAGTCACACATTGATCAACCTTGAACTCTCATTCTCAACATGTGAGGCCAGATGTATAAACATTTGGTACTGTGTTTGAATCACAGAAGTGACCCAAACCAGTGCAAAATGTTTTTTTGTTAATTTTTCCTTGCACTGGAAAGTTGCCTAAAATAATGCAAAGCAGTGAAAAGCACAGCTTTGCATTGCTTTCAGTCAGGGGAGGCATTAAATGGGCTTACCCATGCAATCACTCATGCTTTTTGGCACAAAACCCCATGTACTAACAAAAGTGTTTTGGCCTGATTGGAATGACGACGTTGGTCTAGGAGTAGAACCTATGGTCATGAGGCTTCTTGATGGGAAAGGAGTATGGAGCCGGAGAGGGAAACAGACAAGTGTGGGAAGCAAATGTTCCTGTGGCAGCTGCAGTAGTTTCCTTCAGGCAATATGTTGAAATAAAGCAATATTTATTTCTTAGAAGTATGGAGCTACTTGTAAAAAGTGTTAACCCGCTTGCCAGAAGATGAACCCACCAGGAATCCCAAAACTGCATCTGCATCTGCCTTATCTACTATCTTCACTGAAGTCCATCTGGAAAATGAACCCATCAAAACCAACACATACTTCTGAGGACTACCGGAAGGCCCCACAATGTCAGCAGCCACAGAGTCCTGAGGATGTTCTGGAATCAAACATTCTCTCATAGGAAGTATCAAAGTTTGCAAAGATTTTTCAGCTAACAAACAATTTGGACAACCCTTACACGTATTTCCACCACTATGTCCATGTCAGGCCACCAATACAATGTTTTACAACAGACTTGGTCCTAGTGATCCCAGAAAGTCCCTAATGACTTAAACAGATAACAACCTTTCACAAAGTCACCAGGGGAGTTACCCCTTGTCCTCTCAAAATTGTGTAATTTTCTATTTTCTACAATCAGATCATCTAACCTCCTAGAAAGGTCTAATGGATTGGCTCAATTCATCCTTCCTTGGCTGACCCCCATGCACATAGGTTTTAACCGACTGTAAAAATCCATCATTCTCATGGTTTTTAAC
Source organism: Pleurodeles waltl (assembly GCF_031143425.1). Classification (NCBI taxonomy): domain Eukaryota; kingdom Metazoa; phylum Chordata; class Amphibia; order Caudata; family Salamandridae; genus Pleurodeles; species Pleurodeles waltl. The sequence goes on along the minus strand of NC_090437.1, from coordinate 240,427,245 downwards.
CCACACTTCACCTTTGACAGCACCAATGCTACTCGAACCAATGCCATTTGAAATTCGTTTCACTTCTCGTCCTCACATCTTGCCCTGTCATTTGGCATCCTAGATAAAAAATGGCATTTCCTTTGGTTGCTACCCTGCGTTTGGTGACAGTTTTTTAAATCTAGCCCCGGTCTAATCTTCATCTTGTCATCCATACGGCAGTCAACGAAAGGTAGGAACAGAATGTCACAAGCCCATTGCAAATTATTAACATTTCGTACGCCTGGATTAGATTTCACACATTATCACCACTTGCACCATTTACTCAAAATTAAGTAAACATCCAGCAAATGAAATGCCATGTAAACCTATGGTGTTCAATTCGCTTCTGATAACTCCTGCAACCACCGTTCTAAAGGGTAAAAAACACACTAGTATTATTGCTGCCTTATACTTGGCCCATAACTGTACTACAAAAAAATGACGATAAGAGCCAAGCATATTACTGCTATCCGGGTATAACATGTTCAAAGTCCCATGCTTCAGTCAGGCACGTTTGTCAGGAACTTGAAAGGTATTATTGTAAAAGCAGAGAAAGTGATGTACAAGGTAATTCAGGATTCAGTGACATTAACATTATTTCATCACCATAAACTTTAGGGTGTACATCTCTTTACAAGTCAACTTAGAGCTTTGGTACATATATACTTGTTCAGCACCCATACATTGCACTTATCTCAGCATATAAAAGTGTTAAAAAAGCATATTTCACCGAAAGCACATGCTCCCAGAAAACATGCTTTCATCTTGTAGGACATCTCTGGGATTTTGCCTTTTCTAATATCCCAAAATTATCAGTCCTAGATCCCCTTCACATGTTATGGTCAGATCATGTCCTAATAACACTTAGGGCCTGATTACACCTTTGGAGGAGGGTGTTAATCCGTCCCAAAAGTGACGGATATACCACCCGCTGTATTACGAGTCCATTATATCCTATGGAACTCGTAATACGGTGGGCAGGATATCCGTCACATTTGGGACGGATTTACACCCTCCTCCAAAGTTGTAATCAGGCCCTTATTCTGCCCAGGAAGGGAAATCACTGAAGACCAACACAGATAACAAAGATAGCTCGCTGTTCATCCAAACTCCAACCCAAAAAAATGCTAAGCTTCTCTTAGGAATGCCATGCTAGTGATTGGAAGCAACATTAATGTTGCATCTAGGGAATTTACTAACTGGATCTCAACCTGCCTTGGCCAGAAGATCCCTTTAAAAAATCGGAATCAAAAAAAGCAATAAAAGAAGTCCCCATGGTTTAAACCACTTCTCTCACATTTAAAAAGGGTGAAAGGAAATGGAGAACATCCTATAATGAGGAAAGCAAAGCAACATATTGGAAAATGATAAAGAAATATGATGATGGGGTTAAGAACACCAAAGCCAGATAATATGCTTCTAGAATTGAGAAGGCATCAAATTCCTCCCGGGTAATATTTCAAATAGTTACATCCCTCGCAAACCTCTGACCTTCAAATCTTCTGTCTCCCTCAGTAGGGTGCTGTAATGACTTAGCTAAATTCTTCCTGTAAAAGGGTAACAAAAAATATATTGCCTTATTCACAGGTAGTAGGGACTCCAACTGGTGCAACACCTCCGGACAAGCTAAGTCCATTAAGGAGTACATCTTTCACACCCATTAGTGATAAAGGTCCCATGTCCCTATGTGATAAGGTAAAATCAGGATCCCATTTGGACACTGCCACCCCACATGTGCCAAAGCAAGGGATGAAAGAGATCGCCCCTGTGGTACTCAAGCTGCTCGATCAGTTTCTGGGATGAGGAACTGCAGCACAAGCTTGGAAACAGGCAGTGGTAAAACCTTAACTGAAAAAACCCAAACTAGACCCACTGTATATGGAAAACTGTAGACCAATTTCCCTGCTACCTAGCGCAGGTATGATACCAGAAAAACATGAATCTTCACCTACCACAATTTCTTGAAGACAATGAATTCCTGCATTCATCTCAAACATTTTTTAGACCACAGCAGAGCACAGTCAATTCACTGTTGTTACAAGCAGAAGAATTTGTAAAAATGATTTTGGGCCAAGGGGGCTCGACTCATCGACAGTTATATTACTGGGCCAAACTGTGGCATTTGATGCCATAACCCATGAAATCCTAAAACAGAGATTCAATAGCGCCGGAATAAGTGGTACCGCTCTTGCCTGGCTCTCCTCTTTCTTTAAGGATAAGAGGTGTGGACAGTAAAAGCATTCAGACTCCAAATTGTCTTATAGGCACACTTTCATCCACGCTCATGCCTGATACCTCAAAATTTCGTCAATGTCGACTGAGGTTCTTCAGGATCAGGAAACCTCTGCCATGGTGTGTGGATGTGATAGAGCGAACCGTTGTAACAATTTACCTGTGTTCGGACGCTCTTTAGGCCGATGAATCTTTTGACTAAGTGGGAACTCTCTGTACTCTTAATCGATCGATCGCATCAAATCAATAATCAATAACGTACATAAGCAATACCTTGATCAACGTAACACTTAACAATTAATCCAGAATACATTTCGGCGAACCGTGACCTTTCAGCCAGGAATGACCACACCAGTTTATTGCAAAGTTAGTGAATTTATTTCCCTATATTAACAAAGCTAGCACAATATAAATGTGTCTCAACACCAAATGATAAACATAAATGAACATTAATAGCTGTCCATATAGTCGAAACAGGTGTAATCTATGTAGCATTTGAATCACAAGGCATTCGATAATGGCAATGCAAAGCACTAATACGATAATCTGTAATGAACTAATTGCGTACATTTAGTCAGCATAACAAGATCTCAAATTGCATTGTGCAACATGTGGAATCCTCATCTAACTTCAAATTAGCATCAGCATGTGGGACTTCATGCAAAAACAATTTAGCACATTAATTTAGAAAACTCCTAACTAGGGACCTTATCAAAATCAGCAGTTGGTTACCTAAAAGGAACACAATGCAATTTTACAATTTCCTTTCATATTTACCAATTACGATCAGCATACAAGGAAGTCTTCGTCTCACAGGTACCGTTTCTCGATCAGCATGGGACGGGACAAAAGGGCAGGGGTGAACGGGGCAATCGCCTCACGGCGGCAAGTTAAGACTACCGCTTCATGCAAAGGGACAAATCAAAGTTAAAGTCTCTAGGGCAAGAATCATTAAAGTCTCTTTCTCTCGATTAGAGAAAGCATCAAAGTCTCTCAAAATGGCGTCGCAGCAAAGTGGGCCATAATAGCTACGAAATGACGCAATGTCGGGCAATAGCTGGTAATGGCGCTAATTTCTTCTCGTACACCTGGTTTTTATAGACAACAGTTCGAGTCCGGTAGAGTCTCCATTGGAGGGTTCATAGGTTAGCTTCAAATTGTCCAATCAAAAACGACAGTTCTCAAGCTTTTACTTAAGCATACATTATCCTTGGAGATGGGTACGCAAATCACAACATTGTCTCCCAATTAGCTCACTTTCAAAGCCTCCATTGTCCGCACCTGCAAGTCGACCTTGAATTAAAGAGAAAATATGCCATGCTGGCACGAAACTTTAAGATAAGCATGTGAACAGTTTCTGTGGAAAAGTACAGCTTCAAGCAGAAATACACGTTTAATAGCACATTGGAAAAAATACGAACATCTAAACCGTGAGACCAGGCCACTAGGCCAAAGCCTCCTCTAAATTAATGCTAAGCTAACGCATTTCAAACAAGCAAATCGCAGCACACGTTTATGATTATGTCGGATTAGTGCAATTCTAATACACCACGTTATATAAAGCACGCTTATAAATGTTGGCAAACTACTCTAAGGGCACATTTTGTCCCCGTACAATCTTTATTAGTTCGGTTAATGTCACACATGATTATCTCACACTACGTTTATGCGTAAATAAATCAAAACCTTCATTTTCTGCTTCATCAATCCCTCCTCTGATGACTACTTGTCATCACACAAATTTAGCCCACAAATTTTATTCCATTAAAATTCTGTCAGTTCCCTTTTCCTTTTGGTTCCCCTAGTTTGTGCTTTGTATTCTTCTGCCATCCTTTTCATAATTTTCTCCTCCTTTCTTCTTTTAATTCTTTCCATAATCATTATTATTCCCCTTTTTATTCCCCAAATTCCAAATATACAAATTATCACTATTAAAATTCCCTCTATTATTTTTAACAATATTCCATTCCAAATTCCCCCAATCCAATGTCCCACTGAAGCAAGTCCTTTTCCAACCTTCTCCCACACTCCTGGTTCTTTCAGTTCCTTCAAATCTGCACTTTCTTTTGTTAGATTAGCAAGCATAGTTTTAATTTTCACACTATTGTCAGGTATATAGGTACAACAGTGTCTTGCACCAAGCATTTTGCAAACACCTCCATCCTTTGCTAAAAGAATGTCTAAAGCAAGCCTATTTTGAAGAGTCATAGCTCTTTCCGCTGCAAGTTCAGCATCTATCAGGATTATAGCACCTGAAAACTTTGTCAACATGTTATCCACTATAGTAGACAACTTTCTTATTTTGATGGAATTCAGCACAACTCCTAATGAAGGAATCATGGCTCCAAATATATCACCTACCACAGCAGCTGCGGTCTCTCTTTTCTGGATACGATGGGATCCAGATGTCTTTTGAATCATCGATAGGTCATCCAGTTGATAAACCTTTGGGAACACTATACCCAAATAACATCTTCCCCACCATCCCTTTGGAAGACGATAATAGGCATTATACCCACAAATGTAATATACACCTGGAATGACAGGGTCAAGTCCGTCCATCATGAATGTCCATTTGGCTTTAAAGATAAACGTGTGTTTACACTCACTCGCCCCTACAAAAATGTTGTCATAATAAGATTCACCTCAATATATACAAAACTTCCCTACATGCCAAGCATCTAAAGCAATTTTCCCTTGTGTTTTTATTGCAGCAAAATCATAATTATCTACTGAAGTCCTCTTATGTAACTCCTTTTCTAATTTCGCCTTCATTTGAGCCCTTCTATCATCTGTGCGATCTAAAAAGCTTATTTCTACTGCGGAGAGTGAGCAGGTAAGATTTTCCCTATGAGCGTGAGCCGTTTCAAAAGGTAGCATTGGCTCGAAAAATTCCCTCATAATTTTAGCATCCCAATCTTTTGCAGTCTGGCTTAGCTGCGCTATTATAGGAACATAAGCAAAGGTAACATCATAATTTGAGTAAAAATACTGTATGTTAGTTTGACCATAAAACCTAGACATTACTATACTACACCCCTTCCTTTACTGATGTCGGTATCTGGGTACACACATAACAATCTTTTGCATCCATTGTCTCAACATATTCTGTTAGTAAGCGATAGAAAACATTATACGAAAGCTCTTTCCTTTCATGCAAGAGTCTCTCATCCATTGCTAGCCTTTTCAATGCGGTTAGTTCAGTGACAGTAACAGGAGCAATAGTAGAAGCAGCAATAGTCTCATTTTCACCCTTTCCATGTATTCCAAAAACAATCGCCATTATTATTAGTACACATGTAACTACCAAGCCTATACACACATATTTACAATATTTCTTTCTATTGGTTTGCGTCATGATCTGTATAGAATCAGAGAGTTAGAAGCACTTATAAATGAAACTTATTTAGCAATTCAGTTACAAAGCTGAGCGAGCGCAATGTTCACACCGTCTTCTTCAAAGGCCAAGTCACTTATCGGTTAGCAACATTTGTCTCAATTCGGCAATAACTCAGTCTTTATCGGTTTAGCCTATTTCTCATCCGGTTTAGCAATGTCTCAGCTGGTTGTTTATTTCACGTTAGATTGTAGCAAGCAATGTAATTTATCACCCTTTCAATCAACACTGTCCATAAAACTTTTCTTTTCTATTGGTATCTCTTCCTCTTCTTCGTTCTCGATGCTTAGAGATACAAACTCGTCAGTCCAATCGTCATTGACTGCATATGCCCATTCAGGACCAGAATATCTTCTGTTCGGTATCCTTTTCCTTTTCAATTTTGCTTCTCTTTTCGATTCTGCCTCGCTGGTACTTTCCTCTTTTGTCAAGTCCTTTTCTTCACTCGAGGTTGGTATCACGACAGACACTTCTTTTCTTTTCTCTTTTACTTTTGGCCTTTCTCCGTCGTTCAAGCCTTCTCCAGACCTTTGTTTTACTGGTGATATACTCATTCTCCTCTTTGCACCGTGTCCATTTGATGGACCTGCGACCTTTTCTGTAGAGGTTTGAACTTTTTCGTTCTGCTCTGCCTTATCCCCTCCTTCAGGGGAATCGATCACGTTCTCCTTTTCCTTTTCTGTATCGTCTGTTTCTGGGAAAGCCCTCTTCTGATCAGGCTCTCCTGCTTTTTCACCATTTTCGAGCCCTTCGTCACCGTTACTTTCGTCAGGCTCTGTATCACTTTCAGCTGCTTCAGGTTCTTTGTCACCTTCAGCTGCTTCAGGCTTTTTGCTACCCTCAGCCGCTTCAGGCTCTTTGTCACCTGCAGCTTCTTCGTCGCTGTCTGAACTTTCTCCTTGGTCTTCCCCAAGTGAGTCGGACTCTTCGTTCTCCAATAATATCTCTTTTTCTCCTGCTGCTGCTTGTTCGCTTTCAGTTCGCTTTTGTTCTGTCTCAGCACTCGGCACTGTTTTATCAGGCACTGGCAATTTCAGCGCTTCAACTTCCTCATCTGTGGGACACAGCACCTTCTTTGTGTGACTGGCGTGAATCCAGTTGGGAACCCCCGCACACTTCACAGCCTTAGTTGTCGTCAGGATCACTTGGAAAGGGCCTTTCCAACGGGGTTCCAGGCACGACTTCCTCACGTGCTTCTTCACCACGACCCAGTCACCTGCTTTCAGTGCGTGTCCTGGACCTTGGATCGGTGGCAAGGTGGTCGCTTCCACCTGGTGAGAGAAAGAGCGAACCACGTCAGCCAGTCCTTTGCAGTAGTCTAACACCATATCATCTGTAATATTCAAAAGCGCATTTGCGGGAACTGCAGGAAGTCTCATAGCCCTGCCCATGAGAATTTCGTGCGGAGACAATCCAGTTTTTCTATCAGGAGTGTTTCTCATTGACATTAGCACTAAGGGCAATGCGTCAGGCCATTTCAAATTTGTTGATGCACATATTTTCGCCATTCTTGATTTCAGTGTACCATTCATCTGCTCCACCAGTCCTGATGCTTCAGGGCGATAGCTACAATGCAGTTTCTGCTCAATGTTCAGCGCTTCGCAAAGTAACTTTATCACCTCGTTATTGAAGTGACTTCCCCTATCTGATTCTAAAGAGATCGGGAATCCGAAACGTGGTATTAACTCCCTCAACAATAGCTTGGCAACTGTAAGGCTGTCATTTCTACGTGTTGGGTATGCCTCAATCCAGTGACTAAAAATGCACACAATCACCAACACATATTTCAGACCTCCATGCACAGGCATCTCAATGAAGTCCATCTGCATACGACTAAAAGGCCCGCTTGCCCTACCAATGTGGCTCGCGTTCACAACTGTTCCCTTTCCTGGGTTCATCTGCTGGCAAGTGACACATCGATGGCAAACTGCTTCTGCAGCTTGACGAAATCTGGGGTTAAACCAATCAGTTTTGAACAATCTCATCATGGCATCTCTCCCTAGGTGAGCTTGCCCATGATAGAACCGCGCAAGCTGTGATAAGAGACTATTTGGCAAAACAAATTTTTCCTCATGTGAAACCCATAACTCGTCTTGTCTCTTTATACATTGTGATTTAATCCAGGAATCTCTTTCATCCTCCTTGACATTATTCTGTAGTGCTTTTAGTTCCTCTATCGTATCTACGACCTTCAAGGCAAATGCTTCAGCTGGTTCTAGCTCTGGCTCACTTATTGAGTTCCATTCATCTCTCAGTAATATACAGTTCAAGGCACAAAATCTTGCGACTTGATCTGCATATGCATTTCCCAGCAAAACATAGTCCTGTCCTTTCGTGTGAGCACTGCACTTTACCACTGCAACCTCAGCTGGTACTTGAATGGCATGTAACAATTCCCTTATTCTTTCCCCGTTTTTCACTGGGGATCCTGAAGAAGTCAGGAAACCTCTCTGTGACCATAGTTGTCCAAAGTCATGCACAATCCCAAACCCATATTGACTATCAGTGTAAATAGTGACTTTCATCAATGCAGACAGTTGACATGCTCTGGTGAGGGCTACAAGTTCTGCTACTTGTGCAGAATAGACTCCTTGAAGCCATCCCGCTTCCAAGACACCTGTTACAGTACATACAGCGTATCCTGCTTTCAAAATCCCCATCCCGTCTCTTAGACATGAACCATCAACAAAAAGAATTTGGTCATTTTCATCAAGCTTCGTATCCTTAATGTCCGGTCGAGGTTTTGTGCAAAATTCAGTCACCTGAAGGCAGTCATGCTCGACGTCTTCAGCGTTCTCAATTTCAGCATTTTCTCCAGGAAGCAAGGTAGCTGGATTCAACGTAGTGCACCTTTTCAGCTGCACGTTCGGTGAGGCCAGAATTATCGTTTCATACCTTGTGAGTCTTGCTCCAGTCATGTGTTGCGTTCGGGAGTGAGTCAAAAGTATCTCAACTGAGTGAGGGACCATGACTGTTACTGGGTGTCCCATCACTATTCCTTCACTCTGAGTGAGGCTGATACCAACTGCTGCTACGGCGCGCAAACACCCTGGGAGTGCTGCTGCGACCGGATCCAAAGTAGCTGAAAAATACGCTACTGGTCTGTTTACGCCACCATGGGCTTGAGTCAAGACAGACAAAGAACATGCATCAAGTTCATGGCAAAACAATGTGAAAGGCTTTGTGTAATCAGGCATACCTAAAGCTGGAGCCCTACACATGCATTCTTTCAATTCAACAAAAGCATCCATCTCATCTCCTTTCAGCTCAATTTGATCCAAAGCATCCTTCTGGGTCAGTTTCAGTAAAGGCTTCGCTAGAGTCGAGAAGTTGGGAATCCACTGGCGACAGTAGCCCACCATTCCCAAGAACTTCCTCACCTCCTTTCTCGTCTTAGGCGGACTCATCTGAAGTACACTTGTAATCCTTTCCTTCATTATTCTCCGTGACCCTTTCTCTATCTGGTGACCCAAGTATTTCAATTTCTTCTGACAGAACTGCAATTTGGAAGGAGACACCTTGTGTCCATTTCTTCCCAAATGGTTCAACAGAGCAATAGTATCGGCTGTGCAGCCACTTTCTGTCTTTGATGCAACCAGTAAGTCGTCAATGTACTGTACTAGGGTTGACTCGAATGGCAACTCTAACTCTTCCAAGTCTTTCTTTAGAACCTGATTGAATATTGACGGTGACTCAGAAAACCCTTGAGGAATTCGACACCAACTGTACACTCTGTCTAAGAATTTGAAACAAAAGAGAAATTGGCTATCCTCATGAAGAGGCACAGAAAAGAATGCTTGTGACAAATCGATGACTGAGAACCACTCAGCATCGCAAGGAATTTGAAACATTATCACAGCTGGATTCGGTACAACAGGGCAGCATTTGACTATGATGTCATTTATTTTCCTCAAGTCTTGCACAAGTCGGACCTTTCCACTTGGCTTTATTAGTCCCATTATCGGTGAATTACAGGGACTGCTTAACACTTCTTTCAGTACCCCCTGTTTCACAAATTCGTCAATGAGTTGGGCAACTTTCATGAGGGTATCTTGTGGCATGTGGTATTGTGGGGTCTGGGGAAAGATCGCATTGGGCTTTACAGTCACTTTCACTGGTTCCACTCCTTTCATCAATCCCACCTCTTTCCCTGTCATGTCCCACACTTCTTTTCCAACTGTTTCCCGTAATTCGGCTGGAATATCTTCTTCAGTTATCATCGGAAAAAGGCAAATCAGAGGATACTCTTCATCGACCGTTTCCATTTCATCCCCCTCTACACTGTCCTCTTCTTCCCCATCACTGTTTGTCTGGATTGTTATTCCTTCGTTCGAACACATGATCGAACATCCCAGCTTGCACAATAGGTCTCTCCCTAACAGTGCTATTGGGCTTGAATCACATATCACAAACTGATGTACCCCTTGATAGTTACCGATGCTGACTGGTACCGGATCTGTAATTGGGTTCGTCAGGTGTCTGTTTGCTACTCCCACCTCTTGAACTGTCCTCCCTGAGAGTGGCAAATTTGGTACTTCACTACTCTTAACAGTTGAACGTGTGGCTCCCGTGTCCACCAAGAATGAAACACGATGACCCATTACTCTTCCCTCTACGTACGGACCCTTTTGATCAACCTCTAAGGATGCTGCAAGCACACAATCTCCTTCTTCTTCTGAGCTTTCACTCTCCCATACATTGTTTATTCCACTCTCACTGTGTAATGGGAACTGTTGTACGGTGCCATTTGTACTCATTACCTGACCCGAGACCTGTGGAGGAACCATCACTTGCTGCTGACTCATTGGTGCCAAAGGTATTTGCATTTGCTGATTAGGTACCATGGGTAACTGCTGTTGCATCGGCTGCATTTGCGTCATCTGCATACGAGGCATCTGCATCTGCTGCGGCTGCATAGGTTGTAATCCCTGCAATTGATTTATGGTCTGAAAATTTGGGTTTGGACCTCTCATTTTCGGTCCCCTCATTGTCTGAAATGCATTGACATCATTGTTTTGCTGACCAACACCTACACCTGCACCTGCACCTTCCTGCACCACCATCGGGCACTCGCGTTTCCAATGACCTACAATTCCGCACGCGTGACACGGCATCACCTTCTTCATTGCCTGCACACCCGTTACAACAGTGTTTAAATCCGGACCATTATTCACAAAACCTCCTCTGCCTCTGCCTCTCGCCTGTGGCTGAAACGCCATGTTTCCCTGCAACTGCGGCTGCGGTTGCGGTACCTGCTGTTGGAACCCTTGCATCCCTTGCAGACCTGTCTGAGCTGCTTTAAGTTGCATCATCATCACCTTCTCTTTCAGCTTTTTCTGTTTCACCTCAATTTCGTCGCTACAGTATTTCGCATAAGTCAAGACCTCATCAATCGGTTTAGACTGCCAGCAAATCAAATGCGACTTTATCATCTGACTTATCTCTGGTCTCAACCCTTCCACAAATCTAAACACAAAATGAAGCATATCCTTTGCCTCGATTGTTTCCGTGCCACTGTAATTCTTGAACGCTTTCAACAACCTCTCATAGTAACTATGAATCGATTCTTTTGCCTCTTGGGCCGTTCGATCAATCTTCTGCCAATCCACATTTTTCGCGGCAACCTTCGTCTTCAAATGCTCAATCACCTTATAGTACAAGCTCATCACCATAGGTGATGGTGCACCCGTCTCCCTATCTCTCTCTGGTTCACTTGTCGGCCAACCTACAGCTCTTTTGCAATCCTCCCACAAATCTGCCGGAACCACAATCTCAAAGAGAGTGTTCAGGTCTTCCCAGAGACATTTTGCAAGCTTCACAAACCTATCAGTCTGTTGATACCATTCAATCGGCTTCTCTCTCAGTTTGGGAAAATCATCCGTAAATGACTGAATGTCGCTTCTGTGCCACGGTACATGTATTAATTTTCCCCCTGCTGTCTCCCTCATTGGTAACATGGTTACTGTCTCGCTGCTTTGTGGTCTCTTCTCGTTGTGCTCTGTAGCACTGTCCCTCCTCTTATCCTTCCTCTTTACCCACCTGCTTTCCCACTTGTCTAGGCACCTCCACACTTGGGCACTCTGCAACAATTCTCTAAGGTGTGCCTTCATACCTGCTGACCTCATGTGTTCAAAGTCTGTGGTCCCAAAATCCAACCTATAGCTCCTGCTCAAGTGTTTCGTCTTGCCGATGTCAATCCCGTTTCTGTCCGCTACTTCCTGCAAACTTTTATGTACCTTGTTCACTTCTTTCGTGATCTTTGGACATAGATACCTCAGCTCCTCTTCTGTGTAGGACTCTAACCTGTTCACACCCATATTCCCTTCCACCAATTCTTGTGCTTCCATGTTCAGCCTCATCCTATTCAGGTACTCTTCTCCTTTCCCACTGTCTGAACCTTGTGTGGAATTCAAGCTGTTGAACCACTGTGTCAGCTGTTGCGCATTTACCCCCATCAGCGTAGCATTCACATCGACTGCCATTGATGGTTGCGGCAACTTTTCAGTATTTGATGTTAAAGGTATTATCAGTGGGGGGCTCGACCTCACCAGTGTAGACTGAGCACATATGGGACTAAACTCCATCAAGGATCCAGATCCATTTGGCTGAGCCGCTATAGGAGTTATCCCTGGAGTGTTCTCTATGCACCTCCTTTCTGTCCCATTCTGCAGCATTGATCCCTGACTGTTCATGCCTAAGTTAGGCTGACTATACAGAGGTACCGGTGGACCTACAGTAATGGGTAGTGATATCGCGTCTGGGTTCTGTCCATTTCCCATGTTCCGAGGCATGTTCATCCCCATACTATGGGTCATCATTGCCGGCATGCCCATCTGACTCCCCGTCATCTGAGCATGAGCGTTTCCTCCCTGCATCTGCTTTTGAGGCATCATAAACTGAGTTGATTCAGCCTGTGTCATTGTTGGATTGTGACCATTCTGTACTCCCCTTACTGTTTGTTCTAGAACCATTCCTCCACTATTGTCACTGCTGTAGTACCCTGGCATCTGCGGTTGGTAATTTTCTGCTGGTTTCATTATGGGCACATCTGGATATATTCTCCTAACCTGCGGTATCTGCGGGGTGAACAGTAAACTCGGGTCCTTAGATCCCGATGGCGCTTCTGAACTCTGGGTTTCACTGTTCTGTACCAGTGCCGGAGGGGCAGAACTGGTACTTGGACCTTGTCCATTCTCCGCATAAGGTGGTGGACGGTCGTTCAGCAATTGCATTATTAACTCCTCATCCTCTAACTCCTCTTCTCTTCTCAACTTTTCCTCGTCCTCTCTATCCTTGGAACACTTCCTGTCTGTCTTACAGGTAGCTTTCTTACCTGTCTCCTCTTCCTCCTTAGTAATTCCGGGAAACAATTTTATTCCCTGCAATACATCTGACCTCCACACCTTCTGCGCATTATCCCACCTAGCATCCGCTAGTGTCTTTTCTACCTTCCTCATCCTTGTTTCAAACTTATTCTTCTGTTGCTGTCTAGCCATTAATTCCCAGATTGCTAGAGCCTCAAACTGTGCTGGCCTTGGAGGCACCTTCATGTCGTACATCGTGAATCTCAAATTCTCTAGGATCTTTAAGGAATTTCATTTTCTCGCCTTTTATTTCACAAAGTTTGTAATCAATAGGTCACTTTTATTCCACAAAATTTGTAATCAATAGGTGACTTTAATTCCCGGAATACTCTTCGCTTGCCTTTCCCCTTCCAAACGAGCCCCACGGACTGCGTCCAATCCGTGCGCGACCCTTCTCTCTCCAACCTATCCCAGCGCGGCTCCTAGTGACGTCACACTCACACACACTGCGGCTGACAAAGCCTCGCGGCTAGTCTTCCTTCACTCACCTCTTTTCGTAACAACTTCTTGCATGTATCGCGAGCTACCAAAAACTAAAACAGATCTGTCGGTTTACTACAGGAAGGGTAACACAATCGCTTCAGGACCTTAGGGACCTTTCACTAGCCTCAGGACTTTTCACTAGCCTCTGGCCGCTATTCCGTCTTTCTCAGTCCCCACATTCGCAAGCAAATCTGACCCGCAGACCTACTCTCAACTTGTCAATGATCTGTTCTAGTGCACTTAGAATCTTGTCAAAGCCCGAAGTCGAAGTTCCTTTCACTCCCTAACACACGTACCGACTTGTTGACCACGCCCGATCAACCTACTAAACCGCCCAGACCACAACATGGATCAACATACTCCGGAGTCTCTTGACCTCGCAGGGCCCGTCTCAACAACAACAACCACGTGGACCTTTTTATGCACAAAGCGCCACACGCACATGAAGTTCGACGACTTCCCTACTCTCACACCCGGAGCCGCACCTCCGCTGTTTCTATGAAGTTCGACGACTTCTCTACTTCTACACTCGGAGTCGCACCTCCGCTATCCTTTAAAAGAAAAAAATCCTCGCAACCTTTTCACACACACCCTGCGGCAATAAGCTGTGCAAGCGCAAAACCCTAACTTCACTCATACCATCACTAGTACCGCCAACGCTGTTTCCACACCTCCGTTCTCTCCATTCGCAAGCTCCGAGATCCCGGGAAAGTCGCGGTGGACCTAGCCCATCATCATTCTGTCAATCTGTTTTATCCAAGAAAAAATCTAACTCAACTTATCGAATGGGGTCCCAAAATGCGTAACCGTTAATTCAACACCATGTACTTTAATAGTACAGGGTCCCAAAAGACGAAACCGTCCTCTGCTACCATCTACTGATAGAGCGAACCGTTGTAACAATTTACCTGTGTTCGGACGCTCTTTAGGCCGATGAATCTTTTGACTAAGTGGGAACTCTCTGTACTCTTAATCGATCGATCGCATCAAATCAATAATCAATAACGTACATAAGCAATACCTTGATCAACGTAACACTTAACAATTAATCCAGAATACATTTCGGCGAACCCTGACCTTTCAGCCAGGAATGACCACACCAGTTTATTGCAAAGTTAGTGAATTTATTTCCCTATATTAACAAAGCTAGCACAATATAAATGTGTCTCAACACCAAATGATAAACATAAATGAACATTAATAGCTGTCCATATCGTCGAAACAGGTGTAATCTATGTAGCATTTGAATCACAAGGCATTCGATAATGGCAATACAAAGCACTAATACGATAATCTGTAATGAACTAATTGCGTACATTTAGTCAGCATAACAAGATCTCAAATTGCATCGTGCAACATGTGGAATCCTCATCTAACTTCAAATTAGCATCAGCATGTGGGACTTCATTCAAAAACAATTTAGCACATTAATTTAGAAAACTCCTAACTAGGGACCTTATCAAAATCAGCAGTTGGTTACCTAAAAGGAACACAATGCAATTTTACAATTTCCTTTCATATTTACCAATTACGATCAGCATACAAGGAAGTCTTCGTCTCACAGGTACCGTTTCTCGATCAGCATGGGACGGGACAAAAGGGCAGGGGTGAACGGGGCAATCGCCTCACGGCGGCAAGTTAAGACTACCACTTCATGCAAAGGGACAAATCAAAGTTAAAGTCTCTAGGGCAAGAATCATTAAAGTCTCTTTCTCTCGATTAGAGAAAGCATCAAAGTCTCTCAAAATGGCGTCGCAGCAAAGTGGGCCATAATAGCTACGAAATGACGCAATGTCGGGCAATAGCTGGTAATGGCGCTAATTTCTTCTCGTACACCTGTTTTTTATAGACAACAGTTCGAGTCCGGTAGAGTCTCCATTGGAGGGTTCATAGGTTAGCTTCAAATTGTCCAATCAAAAAACGACAGTTCTCAAGCTTTTACTTAAGCATACATTATCCTTGGAGATGGGTACGCAAATCGCAACATTGTCTCCCAATTAGCTCACTTTCAGAGCCTCCATTGTCCGCACCTGCAAGTCGACCTTGAATTAAAGAGAAAATATGCCATGCTGGCACGAAACTTTAAGATAAGCATGTGAACAGTTTCTGTGGAAAAGTACAGCTTCAAGCAGAAATACACGTTTAATAGCACATTGGAAAAAATACGAACATCTAAACCGTGAGACCAGGCCACTAGGCCAAAGCCTCCTCTAAAGTAATGCTAAGCTAACGCATTTCAAACAAGCAAATCGCAGCACACGTTTATGATTATGTCGGATTAGTGCAATTCTAATACACCACGTTATATAAAGCACGCTTATAAATGTTGGCAAACTACTCTAAGGGCACATTTTGTCCCCGTACAATCTTTATTAGTTCGGTTAATGTCACACATGATTATCTCACACTACGTTTATGCGTAAATAAATCAAAACCTTCATTTTCTGCTTCATCAGATGTGAAAAGGAACCATGGGGCCGTGCGACAATCAATGTCAGGAATGCTTAGGATGCGCCTTAAGGGGATAAAAACTGAGCCACTCCCCACTATATCAAGATTGTTCCTCTTCTTGAAATCATATATACGTCAGCAGATGGCCTACTATACATTCCCTGTCACGGCAAGCCACGTGAATTTTTTCGGTTTCAACATAGAAAGATGGTAAGTGTTTAGATTTGCAATCTTGGAAAAAAGATAAACTGCACAGTAGTATTAACTGGCGAAAGAAGACAAAGGATCGAAGAAACAAGGTGCTCAGCAGATTTTGAACAGGAGAAATGGTGTTTGGCATGTTTCAGAAATTATCTCATATTACTAGGGTCCTCAAGAAAGCTGAAGATGAACAATTGTGTGTGATAATGTAACAGTCACTGAGAAAAGGCTGAAATCTCGCTGAGTGCTAATAAGGAAGAAATACAGATGAAACTTCAAGAAAAAGCTTTAATCAAAACGCTCAAGTAAAAAAAAAAAAAAAAAGAAAAACTATTTCAGTAATGATCTTTGATGTATAAATACATTTGTCCTAGAAAAGAAAAATCTCTTGTATGCTTGAGTCTCTTACCTACCAGTAATGATTACAAAAATGAACACATGGCACAAATCTGATCTTCTTACAGTGAACTGAAAACCAACAATAATGGCGTATTTCCCGAAGTACAAAGAAAAAAAAAATGTTTACGAAAAGGAAAGTACCGGGTGGCCCTTATCTTAGGTAGTTAAATTGGTCAGTGGAAGCCAGCACAGTGTTCTGTCGTCAAGAGAAAGCGCGAGAGCAATGCCTAACATATTTTCACTAGATATCCCTAAAGAATGCTTTCCCGTTTAAACGATTTTGAGAGGTATTATTGAATTCACATCTCAGATGATAAACCTTGGGCCATTATATAACTTACGCTTTTTGGATATACATTTGCAGCACATGAAGAGCAGCCATTTATATTGAAACATACCTTGAAACCTCAAATAAATTCAGGTCAGCTGCTGGCAAGCATTTACTTAGACATTTTAATTAGATATGAAGGATGATTGTATTTTTCATATACTGAAAATGGCAGTCTGCACACGTATGCATTGTGCATTGAGCCACAGGCCCAGGTACAGGTATGGACTTCAATTCACCAAAATGCTAGGGTCAGCAGAAATGGCATAATGCTGCCTCTGACACGTTGACATCACAGCGATGCACCATCTTCCCAAACTCAGCCTATCAGAAGTCTCCTAGTTGCTGCCTTCTTTGTTGAGAGTAAAAAGGAAGCTCTGTGCCCTTCTGTTTCTGCTAGTGTCTGTATGAACGTTGATACCACAGGTAACAAGGGCAGTACCTGGGGTACCGAACGACTAGACAAAGGTAGCAGCTGCTTTCCCTAGCTAATCAACATCTGTGATACCTAGGTGAACCATGTAGCTTTAGGGAGACCAGTCTGGTACAGCTCCATTCGGTGCTGATCTGGAGGGGGCATTGACCTCTGTGTTTAGTAATAACTTACGATTCAAAAACACCTCCTGCTTAGTTCCTTGTGAATCCAGCTTTCAGGCAGCAATACTAATGCCAAGATAACTCTTGTGATTAATGATCCTGCTAGACAAAGAGATGGATGTTCTGTTTAGTGGCAGTTTTGACTTGCCATGAAGTGGTGCAAAGGATTAACATGAATGTTGCGAAGAACAGATACCCTGAAACCAGTCCCAGGATGCTTGTTTCCAGTCCAGGGAGGACCTGGCCTGGTAGTTCGGGCTGGACTGTTCCCATGAGGAACAAGGTCAAGACTGATTTGCATATGGCTGGGTCCAAACTGGGGTGGCATGTTGAGCAAAAGAACGATGGATTAAACCCAGACCTGTTACTGGGGGTGAGTGTTTGCACTGTTCAGCACTCTGTCCATCATCCTGTTGTGTTGCTAAAGTTGCCCTAAGTGGGAAGGGTATGCCCAGATGTGGGCCCCGTGCTCACTGTGCCACTGGATTCAAGCTAGCCTGGCTGATAAAGGGTGATACCCTGAAACTGGTCCCAGGATGCTGGTTTCTGGTCCAGGGAGGACCTGGCCTGGCAGTTCAGGCTGGACTGTTCCCATGGGGACCAGGGTCAAGACTGATTTGCATATGGCTGGTTCAAACTGGAGTGGCATGGTGGGCAAAAGAACAACGGATTAAACCCAGATCTGTGACTGGGGGTGAGTGCTTGCTTTGTTCAGCACTCCGTCCATCATGCTTTTTTGTTGCTAAACCCAGATCTGTGACTAGGGGTGAGTGTTTGCTTTGTTCAGCACTCCGTCCATCATCCTTTTTTGTTGATAAAGTTGCCCTAAGTGGGAATGGTATGCCCAGACATGGGGCCCGTGCTCACTGTGCCACTGGATTCAAGCTAGGCTGGCTAATGAAGGGTGATACACTGAACCTGGTCCCAGGATGCTTGTTTCCGGTCCAGGGAGGACCTGGCCTGGCAGTTCGGGCTGGACTGTTCCCATGAAGAACAGGGTCAAGACTGATTTGCATGTGGCTGGGTCCTAACTGGAGTGTCACGGTGAGTAAAAGAACGATGGATTAAACCCAGATCTGTGACTGGGGGTGAGTGTTTACATTGTTCAGCACTCCGTCCATCATCCTTTTGTGTTGCAAAGAACAGATCTCCAATTTATGTGGATAGGTGAGTGAATTAGTAAAACGAGCTGTTACCAGCACTTTAAAACAAAATATATGTGAGAGAGGGGCTATGGAGAAATGAGGGGCCACTGTGTACACAATGGAGATTTATTACCTCTACCAGCACTCACATTTTTTCTGGCATCAATTTAAAACTAAAATAAAGCCGTAGCTCATGTGCTGTGATAAAAGCATCATTATACCATTGTAAAGCATTTTGGGCCAGACGTACACATTTTTCCTGTCGGAAACAACCCACAGACCACTGCCTACTCATAAAAATGAAATTGCAAAGTTTCATTTTTCTTTTTAAATGCATCTCAGTTTCCTTTAAGGAAAATAGGATGCAGTTAAAAACAAAATTGCGACCTACTTCAATAATATGCATGAGGTAGGTCTATCTGCAACTCACTAGGAATCACTAATGAAACTTAAAGGAGTTTCATACATTAGGAATACTGATTTCCTAATTGCGACTTGGAGAGAAATGAAATTAGGAAATCAGCATTTCTAATGCTAGTACATCTGGCTCTTGGTTACCTAAACAGTGAAGAATGTCTCTAAAAAACGTCTTCCATGTCCCTTCCATGTAACCTCAGTATGAAGCAACAAATAATATTAAGCAAAAATGGCATTGTTACTGGCAGGGATCCTTTCCAATGTGGACAGGATGCACAGTAGAGAAATAAGCCTATTCAATAGACTACTGTAGGGGGTGTGGCTTGATGCTCAGATGAGATGGTGGTGTCCTTCTGATGCTCTGAAGAGCAGCAAATGAACACCTGAGATGGCGGCGGCTCACCATTCTGAATTTACATGCTTTCTTCACGTAATTGCTCATAAACTCTGCTGGATGTCGTAGATGCCTTTTTCAACATTGCAGTAGGTGCATTTCATGTTTTCTCAGTCACTGCTCGGCAGCTTGGACAGCGGGGCCATTTTCTATTGCAAAACATGTGACAAGCATGTGAAAGTTCCTCATACTAGTGAGTATTTCTTGTTTAGGAAAAAAATATGAAGAACAAAAAGGAGAAATATAATAATGAGAAGTTTATTTTACACGATTAAAAGTTGATTTTAAATATATAACTTTCCATTTTACTCCCGTGACTTTGCCTTATTCTGTGCCTTAGTTGTGTGCTGCAATGTTACCAGTTGTGTGTCTCCATTTATAACAAGAGGCGTGCGATGCACAAATGAAAACACCTCACACATACTAACATTTCTGGTATGCAAACAGCAATGAGAAATGTATTTAACATGATTTAAGGTGTTTTAAAGTACATAATTCTCACTCTACTCCTGAGACATTACCTTCTTTGAGCTTAAGGTTCAAGTCACAATAATATCAGTTTATCCCTCACTTTTTATATATGGGCAGACAGAAGTCGATAAAACATCATTCTAAGTTATCTACTGGTAAACTGCTTCAATGTAGTCTAGCATTACCCTAACACTGCACTATGGAAGATCCTCCTCAACATAAAAGTCCTTCTTCCTCTTCATCCTTAGCTGGTTTTGCCAATCCCTCGCAGCCTGCTCCTAGCAAGGTGACTACTAAAAGGCTTAAAGCACCCATCCTCTCCAACAAAATCTCTTTCAACCGCCTTACTAGGGCTCCTACTGGAAGAAATTAGAGCACTACATCGTTTATGGAAGAGACTAATGCTACATTACAGAATATAGGGGACAGGTTATCTCTTATGGGAAAGATAGTACCTACAGCAGAGCAACAAATAATCAAACTTGATAAAAAATTTCTTAAGGTATGCAAACCCAGATAGACACTTCAAAAACAGGTCGAAGATATTGAAAACTGCAACAGAAGAAATAACCTTCGCATCTATGGTCTCACTGTAGCTTTAGATGTGTCAAAACCTATTGCTTTTTTCAAATGATTTTTACCTCAGATTTTCAATCTCCCACAGACCAGTTGCGTAATATACAACAAACTCACAGATTGGGTCATGCATCATCCAAACTAATGACTTCTAAAATACCTAGAGGCGTTATGCTGTATGTTCGGGAATATACTGATTTACTACGGGTCATCTCTGTAGATAAACGGCTTTAGCACATTTCCTGGTCAGAACATAACATCTTCTTCTCTCAAGACTATGCTAACAGCACCGCAGACCAACAATACACTTTCTTGCATATGAGATGTACTCTCAGTTCTCTTGAAGCACATTTTGGTCTCTTTCACACATGTATTTTCAAAGTTACACAGAAGAATAAGACAATGGTGGTCATTACAACCTTGGCGGTATAAGGCGCTTACCGCCGTGCAGAAGACCGCCAATACACCACCGCGGCCGCGGTAGACCGCCACAGCTATTATGACACACAGCTCGGAATCCGCCAAAATTCAGACACCCACACAACACCGCCACACCAAAGGTCAGCGATAAACATGCGGAAACAAATCCTCCACCTCCACGCCAACAGAAACACGCCCATGCTATTACGACCCACCAATCCACGCGGCGGTCTTTCAACCGTGGTATTCCATTGGCGGTACACACCGTCGCGCTCAGAATACACACACATCTCCAAAACACCGCCACATTGGACAATTCCAAATACACACACCTGATACACATACAAACACCACTCCCACACACCCAATACTATATAAAACACACACCCACATCACACACAAACCCTTACAACCACAATTTCTGAGAGAAGGCCAGAGAGAGACAGCACAGAATAGAGAACCCCATCACACAGAGGCACACTACACCATCACCCACACAACACCCACGCACAAAACACCACATACCACTACACTCACCACACTCATCAACACATACACCACCCCACACATCTCACACACCACCCCATGGCACGCCAAAGACACCCCCGCTTCTCCGAGGAGGAGCTCAGGGTCATGGTCGAGGAAATCCTACGGGTAGAGCCACAGCTATTTGGCTCACAGGTACAGCACACATCAATAGCCAGGAAGATGGAGCTATGGCAAAGAATAGTCGACAGGGTCAACGCTGTGGGACAGCACCCAAGAAATAGGGAGGACATCAGGAAGAGGTGGAATGACCTATGGGGGAAGGTGCATTCCACGGTATCCAGGCACCACATCGCGGTACAGCGGACTGGCGGCGGAACCCCACCTCCTCCCCCACAACTAACAACATAGGAGGAGCAAGTCTTGTCCATCTTGCATCCTGAGGGCCTCACAGGAGTCGTTGGAGGAACGGACACTGGTAAGTCAAATTTCAACTATCATATCCCCCACCCTACCTGCATGTTATCACACACCCTCACCCTCACACCCTCCCCTATCACTCCAAATCCTCACCTATCTATCCATGACACCAACCACCCATCCCAACCCCAAAACCTGCATGACCTAACTAAGCATGGATACCCATCACTAAAGCATGTCCACTGCACAGACCCACAACACCCCCCAACTATCACCACACAAGCCCCCACACAGGAATGCCTGCACTGGGGTACACGCACACCCAAACATTGCACATCATGAAACACACACATGCAATAATCATGTACTCATACCCCCGCAGGAACCCGAAGGAACGTCACCACACCAGAGGGTCCAGACAACACCACTCCACCCCAGAAGAGGCCCACAGTGACAACAGCAGCTCTGCCCCACTGGATCTTGATGACCAGCCCAGACCATCGTGGGCATCAGGACAGTAGGTTCCCTTTGCCCAGCCACAGCCCAACACCGAACTGACACCCTCTGGGAACACCAGCACAGCACCCACCCAGCGGGCCCAAACCTCCCTACCCAGGACAGGTCAATCAGTGGTGTGTCCACCACTACAGGGCACCCAGGCTAACCCACCACCCCAACAACAACAGGGACCTGGGGGCAGTGGTAGTGGGAACACGGTCCAGGGGACGGTGGCACAGGAACACAGGGGAACTGGGAGGGCTGCTGTGCGACAGAGGGAGGACAGGCCAAGGGAACCTACTCTCAACGAGGCCCTCTCCTCCATCATGGGAGCATGCCACCACTCCCAGGAGACGATGGCAACGGTACTGGACAAGTTGCAGGAGACCCTGCGTCTTCAGGAGGATCAGTATTTGGGGTTCAGGGAGGTGCTCAGGACCATCGGCTCCGCCCTGGGCACCATTGTAGGGGTGCTGACGGACATTCAAAAGACCTTGAGGGACACCGTGGCACTCCCAGGGGCCCCTGACACTAGCCACGACGATGAAATGCCCACCACCTCCACCAGCGCTAGTGGACAGGAGGCACCGCCACAGGACGAATACACCAGCACCCCATCCCCTGCAGACGGACCACCACCACGCAAGCGGGCCCTGAGATCCAGGAACAGGACAGAGCAAGATGGCAAGACCCCCGCCAGGAAATAAGACCACCCTGATCGTCCTCCCCCTGTCCCACTTTGTTACCCTGTCCAAATCGGAACTGCCCCAGCTCCACTTCCAATGGCCAGATGTGCAATGTACCTGTGAGACTAATAGACTGGACTCTGCCATGGACATTCCTCCACCATCACCCATCCCCATTTCACAACCCCCCTTCATTGTTATGCACTTAAATAAACACCCTTGAAACACTAATAAAACTGGAGTCAGTCAATGATTGTGAACTTTGTATTGTCAATTATAGTGTTAAAAAAGGTTACTCATTGGCAGGCCAACATACCAATGTCACACATCACAAGTCTTTCAAGGGTGCAAGCTGTTGACACGTAGGTTACCACAATTGTGAAACTGAAATGGAAGGAGACAACTCAGTTAACAAATAGGGAGTGAAATGTAGGTACAGGATAGAGGTAGACGTGTGAAAGTTAATAATATTCGAAACATGAAAATGTACTCACCTGTGTCTCACTGAAAATATTGCTGTATGACTGACTCCCTGTTGTCGTTTTCATCTTCATCAGCTTCCTCCTCATCACTGTCCACAGGCTCCACAGGCTCCCCCGCTGCAACAACACCGTCATCTGGATCATCCTCTTGCAGAAAAGGCATCTGGCGTCGCAATGCCAAGCTATGGAGCATGGAGCAGGCGATGATGATGTCGCACACCTTCTTCGGTGAGTAGAATAGGGATCCACCAGTCATATGAAGGCACCTGAACCTGGCCTTAAGAAGGCCGAAGGTGCGTTCGATTACCCTCCTAGTCCGCCCATGGGCATCATTGTACCGTTCCTCTGCCCTGGTCCTGGGATTCCTCACTGGGGTCAATAGCCAGGACAGGTTGGGGTAACCAGAGTCCCCCAATAGCCATACACAGTGCCTCTGGAGTTGACCCATCATATCAGGGATGCTGCTATTCCGCAGGATGTAGGCGTCATGCACAGAGCCAGGGAACATAGCATTTACCTGCAAGATGTACTGGTCTGCCAAACAGACCATCTGTACATTCATAGAATGATAACTCTTCCTGTTCCTGTACACCTGTTCATTCCTGCGGGGGGGACCAGAGCTACATGGGTCCCATCAATGGCACCTATGACGTTGGGGATATGTCCAAGGGCATAGAAGTCACCTTTCACTGTAGGCAAATCCTCCACCTCAGGGAAAATTATGTATCTTCTTACGTGTTTCAGCAGGGCAGACAACACTCTGGACAAGACGTTGGAAAACATAGGCTGGGACATCCCTGATGCCATGGCCACTGTTGTCTGAAAAGACCCACTTGCAAGGAAATGCAGCACTGACAGCACCTGCACGTCAGGGGGGATTCCAGTCGGATGGCGGATTAGTGACATCAGGTCTGGCTCCAACTGGGTACATAGTTCCTGGATTGTGCCACGGTCAAACCGGTAGGTCACGATGACATGTCGCTCTTCCATTGTCAACAGGTCCACCAGCGATCGGTACACCGGCGGATTCCGCCATCTTCCAATATGTCCCAACTGACGGTGCCTAAGAAGGACAACAGCAAAAAAACTGTCACCATTCCTCCAGGTATGTACCCACATTCACACACAAGACTACAATAGACAATTAACCCATCCGGGAAAGGTTTTGAGTGTAGGCCTCGGTATGTGTGACGCAGTAGTAACTGAAGCCATGTGGGCCCCTGAAATGTCGGCTGCCTGACCTCTAAACTGGGACAATGGGATTGTGGGGTAACTGCGCTGGCGTTGGACACCGTTGCGGTAGGCGGTCGTAGAGCACGGCACAATGCTGCATTGGTTAACTTTGGACCCTATGGGTCCCAGGAGCCAATGAACAGGTGTGCCGCCGGTGATGATGCGCACTGCCGCGGACGTCACTGCCATTTTCTATCTCTTCAATCACTAGATACCTGACCTTCGACAGGAGAGGACCTACACTGCTAGTGCTGCTGTGACCTCGGTCTGGAAGCGACGATGGCTGCTGCGTCTGGGGAAAGGGCCCCTGCCTTCACTGCACAGGAGTTGGAGAAACTTGTGGATGGGGTCCTCCCCCAGTACACGCTACTCTACGGTCCTCCAGACCAACAGGTTAGTACACAGGGAGCACGTTGGATGGGCTAGGCTTGGGTGGAGAGGGCTGGGTGGATGAAGGAAGGGGGCAGAGTACATAGAACAGTTATGCATGGGGATTAATGGGCCACAGGGAGAGAGTTGGGAGGGGGCCAATCACAACGACGGTGCAGTAGGTAATGACTGTCCTCTTTCCTTGTGCATGTCATGTAGGTCAGCGCCCACCAGAAGAGGGACATTTGGCGGGCCATCGCCAAGGAAGTCCGGACCCTGGGGGCCCACCAGAGACGGGGCACCCACTGCCGTAAGAGATGGGAGGACATTCGCCGCTGCAGCAAGTAGACGGCGGAGGCTCAGCTGGGGATGGCCTCCCAACGTGGGAGAGGTACCCGTCGCACCATGACCCTCCTGATGTTCCGGATCCTGGCGGTGGCCTACCCGGAGTTGGATGGGCGCTTAAGGACATCACAGCAGACACAAGGGGTGAGTACTACCTCATCATATGGACTTTGCGTGCAGTGGAGGTGTCTCTTGTGGGTGTCCCTAGGCCAGGGCGAGTTAGGTAGGCAAGGCCCCTCCGTAATGCAGGCCATGTGGCATCTCTACCCCAGCTCAAAACAGAGGGAAGTTGATGTATAGTTGCCCCTTTGTCATCCATGTGGGCAGATTACTACCATTGCCATGTAGGCCTTTTCCCAGAAATAGCATGTGCAGAGGTCAGGAGCACGTCGTAATGCATGGGGCTGCTGCGTCTGTCTTGTCCGCCAATGGTAGCCATGCACTAAAACTCTCTTTCTTCTGTCTCCCACCTTTTCCTGCTCTCCCTGACCTTTTGTACATCAGCATCAACAGGCGGAGGTACAGTGGCACCGGAGCACGAGGGAGCTGCATCCGACATGGCGATGGAGGGCCACACCACAGACTCTGAATTCACCAGTGGGACGGAGGGCGAGGGGATCTTCACGTCGGCCACCAGATCACCATCCAGCAACACGGACTCGTCCGCCGATGGGAGCTCCCCTGTGGTGGCGGCACCATCTGTGCACCCCACTTCTACAGGTACATCCGCCACCTCCCCTACCAGCACCGCCCTCCCAGCAGCCCCTCAGCGTGTGTCCCGTGCCCGCTCACCCAGGAGGGTGGGCATCACCTTCGCCCCAGGCACCTCAGGCCCTGCCCCAGTCACCCCTGCTGCCCTCAGTGTGGAGGTCATTGACCTCCTCAGGTCACTCACTGTTGGGCAGTCTACCATTGTGAATGCCATCCAGGGTGTGGAACGAGAGTTGAAACACGGTAATGCATTCCTGGAAGGCATTCATTCTGGTCAGGCTGTCCTTCAGCGAACCCTGCAATCTCTGGCTTCAGCACTGATGGCAGCCATTGTCCCTGTGTCCAGCCTCCCCCCTCCAACCTCCTCCACCCAGACCCAATCCCCTGTATCCCCTCCCATCCCAAGCACACCTACAGACCAGCAGGCACACAAGTCAACACACACAAGTAGCTCAAGCAAACATAGGCACCACACACACCACAGGCACTCACACAAGCATCACACCCATACAGACACAGCAACATCCACTGTCTCCACTGTGTCCCCCTCCTCCTCTTCTCCCTCCTCCCTCCCAGTCTCGTCTACACACACACACCTGCATGCACCACATCTACAGGCACTAGGACTCGCACCAGGACACCCAGCACCACAAGCCACTCACCTGCACTCACCACCTCCACTGCCATTTACACGTCCCCTGTGTCCACTCCCAGTGTGTCTGTGACGCCCCCTCCCAAATTACACAAACGCCGGCAATCACTCACCCAACATCCATCCACCTCACGACAGCCTCCAGTACCTGCACCCAAAACACCTAAAGTGACACCTCCTACAACCACCTCCTCTACCTCCACTCCCAGACCCCCTCCAACTACCAATCCCAGTGTCCGTCAGAAACTGTCCCTCTGTCAAATTGACCTGTTTGCCCCCAACCCCCCCTCCAGTTCATCAGTCCCGTCGTAGCGCCTCAGCCAAAAAGCCTCCAGTACCAGTGGTGTGTGTTCCAGGTTTTTGGAGTGCACCGTCCACCAGGGCAGGCAGTAGGACCTGGAGCCAAGGCACTGTCAGCCCACCCCCTGTAAAGGCACCGAAATTGGAGAGTGGACGACGGGACCGTATCAAGACTCCTGGTGGGACAACAAGTGAAATGGGATCCAAGGCGATTGGTGAGTCAGCTGTAACTCCAAAGACGGTGGGGAAGGTTCCGAGGAAGTCTGCCCAGCCTGTTGTGAGTGTCACGGCGGAGAAGTGCGTCATCATTTCCGGCGGTCCAGACACAACCGCCAGCATCGTTGTTACTGGTCAGGAGACCACCACCACAGTCATTGCCCATGAGGGCCCGAGTATCGTTACTGGTCAGGAGACCACCGCCAGAGTCAGTACCCAGGAGGGCCCGAGTATCGTTACTGGTCAGGAGACCACCGCCAGAGTCAGTGCCCAGGAGGGCCCGAGTATCGTTACTGGTCAGGAGACCACCGCCAGAGTCAGTGCCCAGGAGGGCCCAAGTATCGTTACTGGTCAGGAGACCACCGCCAGAGTCAGTGCCCAGGAGGGCCCAAGTATCGTTACTGGTCAGGAGACCACCGCCGGAGTCAGTGCCCAGGAGGGACCAGGATCCCACAGCCCCGCTGGGCGATGATGAAACGTAATGCCACACCCCAATGTCCAGGGTGGAGTTCGTCATGCCACACCCCAATGTCCAGTGTGGAGTTCGTCATGCCACACCCCAATGTCCAGTGTGGAGTTCGTCATGCCACACACCAATGTCAGTATCTGAACCGCCATCTCATGCTACCGCTGAACAGTCCATAGCCAGCCATGGCAAAGCACCGCTAAACAAGGCCAAGACCGCCTTGGCAAAGCACCGCTGAACAGTCCATAGCCAGCCATGGCAATGCACCGCTGAACAAGGCCAAGACCGCCATGGCAAAGCACAGCTGAACAGTCCATAGCCAGCCATGGCAAAGCACCGCTGAACAAGGCCAAGATCGCCATGGTGAAGACCGCTGATCAGGGCAAACACCGTGTGGGTATGAATATGCCGCCACATCAGGCATCCTTCTCCCATGTGCAGCTGGGACAGTGACAGGACAGGAACTTTCACGGGGAGACTCATCCAGTCTGGCCACCAGTCCCACCCAATACCAGTTGAGAACTGCATCTACTTGCGTCAATGTGGCTTTGCACTCCCCAGGATGGTCCAGTGGGCAACCCACCCACTGTAAATACTTGAGAGACTGTGGCTTTGCACTCCCCAAGATTGAACAGTGGTCAACCCACCCACTGTAGAGACTTGAGAGACTGTGGCTTTGCACTCCCCAGGATGGAACAGTGGGCAACCCACCCACTGTAGAGACTTGAGAGACTGTGGCTTTGCACTCCCCAGGATACATCAATGGGCATGGAGCCCGTCGTGGATCTGGCTTTGCAGTCATGTGGCTGAGGTGCCCCCCCTTCCCTTCCCCCTGAGGTGCCTGTAGTGTTTCAATCTGATGCCCCGGCAGTGTTCTCTCGGATTTTGGTCAGGTATCTATTGTGGGCCTCGCCCATGCATTTTTGGACTGTTGGTGCACGGACATTGTTGTGTACATATCTGCACTACTTCTTGTTTTGTATATATAAATATGACAGATTTCGAGATATGATTCAGTATATTTTTATATGACATGTATATTGGCACATTACAATATTTGAACGGATCTCGCTTTGTCTTTGCATTCTTCCGGGGGGATTGTGGGTTGTTACTGTTCTTTTTGTGACTGCATTGGTGTGTATGTTGTAAGATGCGAGGGTGGGGGTGGGGGTGTTTGGTGGGTGTCCCCCTAACTTTTGCCTCCCCCCTCCCGTGTCGTAGATGCAGTACTCACCGGTATGTTCTGCGCCTACGTCACTGTTGTTCGTACAGGAGCAGAAAGACAAGGGCAGGTAGTATTGGGAGTTCCGGCTCCATGGAGTCGTCGTTCCTCGTGGTGTGTGTTGAGGTGAGCGTTTTCCCATAGCAAAGGCTGTTTCTGCCGTGTTTTTATCCACGGTGAATCCGCCCCGGAAAAGGTGGCGGATTGGTGTGTTGTAATAGTGTGGGTGGTACTTTGTCTCCCGCCTGTCTGTTGGCGGTGACCGCCACGCTGTTTGTCTGTACCGCCGTGGCGGGCGATGTGTTAAAGTGGCTGTCTTTGTTGGCGGTTACCGCCTGGGTCGTAATTCCCTTTTTTTTTTCGACGGCCTGTTTGCGGTATTACCCCACCTTTTACACCGTCCACCAGGGTTGTAATGACCCCCAATATCTTTTGAAGACCCTTCTTGCTTGCAAGCCTTCTTAGACACTTGCAAAACAGAGACTATGGGTATTAGAATTTCAGCTCAATCCTCTACTTAATCTTTTTATTTCTCATTTTACCTTAATCGATACCTCTTAGATTGATTATAAAGATGTGACATATTCACTGTTTGTTCTCCTTACAGTTTAATGTAGAATTGTTGAAAACCTTTTTTATTACTCATTTATGAAACTGTTTTTTCTTAGAAGCTCATATTTTATCTTATAGCTATTTTCTTTTTTCCATTGTAGGCATAGTAGTTGCTTGTGTCTACCCACACATATCACTTCATGTAACACGCCTTGTGATCCCTCTGGAGTCCAGAAGTGCTGCCTTTTCATGTGCTCTCCCCACCTTCTCATCAAGGTATTCCTAGGTATGTTCCCTTTTTGCCTCACTCTTATCCGTCTATCTTTTTACCTCTTTCTTCCACATGCTTTTTTCTTCCTTTCCTCCCTTTTTCTCTATCTTTTTCCTCCTTTATCCTTTCTTATGTTTATCTTTGTACATCTACTACATTATCCTCTCCACCTCTTGGCATCATATCTCTTGTTACCTATTTGATTCCTTTCCTTTATCTTTTGTCTGATTGTATTTGTTATATTGTTACCTTCCACTGGTTTTTACAAAGGTTTAATGGAATGTCAGGGGTTTAAAGTCTCTGATCAAAAGACAACAAGTTCTAACTCACCTAGGACAGTTTAATGGTCATATTGCTTTTCGTCAAGAAATGCAACTCACTGACAGTAAATTTGTGTAATTGCGCAAAGGATGGGTGGGAGATTTGTTTTTTTCTCCAGGAAATTTAATCATTTTATTTCATAAGGCTTCAGATATTCAACAAGTATCGCAAGAAGTAGATGAAGAAGGAAGATGTTTTATAAAGTAAATTGTATATTGATAGGACCTCAATTTTACTTTTCAATGTACATGGCCCCAATGCTCTTGTTACCAATTTTGGTTCACTATTTACCAGAAACTTCTACAATAACCCAATGACAACTTTGTTGTGGCAGGCGATTGTAATTAATTTGTTGATCCTTTTATTGATAGACATTCATCCTCTCACTATATCCCAAACAAACCACAAATAACATTTGTACAAGCTATTCAACAATGTCATCTAACTGATGCTTGGCACTTATGTGAGAGGACCACACTCCAGTCTCTATACAACTGGATCTTCTACCAATACAGACGTCTTCCAGAAGATGACGTTTTAATAATTCTTTGTTGTTAGATAGCACTTTTGCATCCTCTTTCAATTCCTTCTTCCACAAATATTTTTCACATAACCAAACAGATGAGATTTCTTTTAATACAATTTAGGATGCCTTAAAAGCTTCAGCCAGAAATTGTATTATTAGTTATGTAACTAAGAAAAGAAAAACTTCTCACATACAATACAAACAACTCATTAAGGAAATAAAACACTTTGAACATAGATATTGCACACCTCACACCCAATGATCATTAGAACAACTAGTTAAGGATAAGGTTCATTTCAATAAATAGTACATATTGCATCCTCCTTTCAATGTGGGACAAAATAAATCTGGAAAACTATTAGCTAACTATCTTGAAATGAATCACAACAAACTACATGTAGAATCTATCACTGATGATCCATCATTGAAGATTCTACCACATAAGATCACAAAGATTCCGACATCTTAAAACAATTTAACGATTGCTATACAACTGTATACTCACCAGAACAGGACCCTTTTAAACCAAGTCTTGTAGAGTAGCTATCCTTTGTCCAAAAACCAAATTTTTCCCAAATAGATTTCTCCTCTTTAGACGCTGACATTACACAATTAGATCTTCAACTTGTTCTTCTCTCCTTCAAAAAAGAGAACCTGATGGTTTTACAGCTGAATTTTACTCCCATTTCTCCAAATTACTTTTTTCAAAATTATGTACTGTTATTCATTCATTTACTGACTTTTCTCACTCCTCTGGCTCCTTCCTTGAAGCACTCATCTGTCTTATCCCTAGCAAGGGTAAAGACTTACATTATTGCAAAAACTACAGGCCTCTATGCCTTGTCAACCTAGACTATACATTTTCACCTTGGAGATTGGAACCCTTTCTCCCTAAACTATTAGTGAAAGAACAATCTGGTTTCATTAAAGAATGGTATCTATCAGATAATATATATTCTTTCTTTGACATTATTTCTAAATCCTCAGATTTACCTGACCCTGTATCAGCCATCGCTCTCAATGCTGAAAAAGCTTTTGATCGTATGAGCTGGAAGTTTCTCTTCCATACCCTTACTTGGTTTGGTTTTGGCCTTACAATTATATCTTTAATATCTCTTTTCTATACTCAACTCCAAGCTGCTATCTTTGTCAATGGGTTGAGTCCTACTTATTTTACCTTAGGTAGGGGAGTTAGACAAGGTTGTCCCCTCTCTCCATTTATCTTCAATTTAGCATTAGAACCTTTTTTTTAGCTCAGATAAGACAAAACATAAACATACACATTCTCTTATAATACTCTGCATACACTTATGACATTTTACTTTTTTTCTGAACCATTCTCTTCTTTTCTAGGTTTTTCTTCAGAAGTTACTATCCATGCTCTTGTCTGTGGATACAAATTAGACACTAATAAATATGAAATTCTTCCCTTGAACAAATTCACTTTCAAACACAAATTTGATTATGTTAAATATAAATGGCAACATAAGCAGCTTAAGTACTTATACATTTTACTCAGTTCCTTGCTAACTCCATTTCTATTCACATTGATCCTTTTCTTTATAAGATTAATTCATTTGTTAATAAATGTCATCCTCTTTATCTATCTTGATGGGGTTCACTTGATACCATTAAGATGACGTTAGTTCCTAATATTATTTTCACCTTATCTAATATTCCTTCAAATGTTCCCCTTAAATCATATTAAAAAAAATTCTATCTCAACCTCTTTCTCTGGCATACCAAAAGGTTGTGCAAGACCCTATCTAAACGAAAACGCCCCAAGACTGAAGGAGGACTACACTTTTCCAGATTTTCCTAAATACCATAAAGCATTCTTATTAAATCAATCCATACATTGGATAACAACTACACTAAAATACAATCCAATTATGGGCTGACGTCGAGCACGCGTTCTTATCAACCTTCCCCTTCCATGAGTACTTGTCCTTTACACAGAAACCTTGGACATTTTCTAACCCAACCCTAAACCTAACAGCTTTGCTGAACATCATTTTTCAAGCATATGTCCATTTTAAATCCATCTCTATCCCCAATCCAGCGCCGCCCAGCATCCTTGCTAGCATTTTCTGTACAAATCCAAAAGCCTCCTCTATTTACTCAACACATTTGTTGGTCATGTTCCTCCATACAAGCTAACTTGAAACACGTACTATTCACATGCCCCTCTGAATCTCTTTTTTGGACACAGATTTGGGGCCAACTATACTCTATATTTCATTCCAACATACCTAATTCTATTATTGATGTGTTTCTACATAGTGCTTCTGATGCATGAATACATGTTATTTTTGGTATGAAAATACTAGAATTGTTATTACTATTGCCTTTCAGCAAATAACAAAACATTGGAAAGACTTTACGCAACTATCTTTTAAAGCATGATGGTATGCAGTTTGCCATCATCATCGATTAGACACTGCTTATATGCACCCTACCTCATCTGTTGTTAACCAAAAGAAACTTTGGACACGTGTTACTCAGTTTCTGGATAATTTAATAAAAATATAATTTGCTCCTTCATCTGACACATAGAAGGTTTTCCAACCCTCCTGACTTCCTATTGTATTTTGTATCTTTAGTTAATATGTATTTTTTTTATATTTTACTCTCTGATTAATCTCTATTAAAAATCAGACATCTATGTATATGGCTTATGCACTTAACTTCCTTTCCTTTTCCTTGCCCTTTCTTCCCCATTTTACCCAAGTCCCTTTTACCTTCACACACTTTCACCCATATTTATACTTTTTAGTGCCACATTTGCATACTTTTTTGACGCAAAAGCAGCGCAAGCTTACAAAATACTATTGTATTCTGTAAGTTTGCACCGCTTTTGCGGCAAAAAGTGGCACAAATGCAGCGCTAAAAACAAAGTATAAATATGGGCCTATGTGTTCTAGATTTTCACTCTGTAATATTCTCTCCAAAATTAACATCATCTCCAAACTTAAAAAAACTGAAATAGACAACTTTACTACAAGAACTGCTATGGCTGTTATTCGGCCATGTAGGTGGTTTTCACTGAATCTTTATATGCTGCCAAATATCCCTGGTTGACAGCAACAAAAAAGGAGCCAACTATATTCATACCAGTTTTCAAGTTCTTGTAACAAATTGAACTTTGATATCTTTTTGATGCAAAAGTTGTCTGTTAAATTTGTTCCAACTTTTGGAGGCAACATATTTGTATAAAACTGTCATCTTACTACATTTATGGATCTGTAGCACGCTGACCAGTGTCCAGTTTGAATGGAGTTAAAACCAATTTAGGTTGGTTCACCTATTTGACATGCTAGCGTAGCTTTAAGAACACATGCATGGATTTGTTTAGGGTTTAACATATAAAGCTAGAATAATCAAAGAAAACCCTCAAACGATTCCAACAGAAATCCAAAGGGCAGACATACTCAATGGAAAATGTTCTTTTTCTAGCCTGGGATTGTTCAAGTTTATCGTGTGTTTTGGTGGCAAACAAGTAAAAGGGAGTTGACTTGATTTTTTTTGGGGGGGTGGTGCATTATTATTTGAGGAGAGGGTGTATGTGTGTCCCATCCCAAGCCATTACAGGGCTCTAAGGACCCATCCTCTGGGGCTGCATGATGATTTTAAGGGGAGGGGTGTGCCATCCCCAGTGGCACCATGATAATTTAAATGGTAGGAGGCATGCATCCAGCCTCCCCAAGACATCACATGGCCCTGGGGACTTCATTTTCCCAGGACATAAGTGAATTAAATGTTGCAGTGGGTGCACTACTTCCACGTGGGAGACCCTAGGATCTCAGTGGGAGTCCCAGGGTCCCCATGGCACCCACAGCCTCCAAGACCCTGCGGGCTCTCCTGCCTGCTCATCCCAAGTGCATCGAGAGCCGGTTGCAGTGGTTTGCTCCACGTACCACACTAACCTTGAACAGGAACCTTTGGTTCCCTTGTCCCCTAGCCAACTAAGCACTCTTGTAATCAACAGTAATTTAGACGTGTACACTCTGTATTCTAATGAAGCTTTCATTTGAAGCAATTTAGCTACTTTCCAAAAATATATGCTGATCATTCCTAGTGTCAAAGTTATACATGTCTGGCAATCTGGAAACTAGCTTCCAACACAAATTCTCATGCTGTTGAGATCTCTTTCCCCACAAGTGGATATTAATGGTCCTAGGCATCTTCCTGATTTCATTCCCTTCCACATCACATCACCAAGTGAAACAAGCAGAATAGGTAAGGGGGGTTATACAGATTTAACTCTTTAACTCTACAATTCACTGTGCTCTACTCCTCAGTCAAAGACCAGACGTAGACAATGTAACCACACGCAACTACATCCCAACATTTCACCATTAGGAATGCAAGTAAATAAAACATGGTTTGTGTCCAAAATGTAATTTTGCCTGCCTCATGGTTTGAAGAAGCATTCCCGTACCAGCATCCCCCATATGTATGTTAACAGTATGTCAATCTCCATCACATCTCATACATTAGGAAGATATCACTCTCCTTGATGTTCATAGCACATTGTGCTTCATTTCATGTGCTCTATAGATGAATGGTGGGTAATCAAGCTTCAAGTTAAGTCAGTAAGTAAATAAACTTTATTGTATTAATCAAAAATTATTAAAATAAATATATACAAAACATAAATGTAGTAATAGATAAAAACAGACAAACCATCATAAAAATGATCTACCTAAAATAAACAATTAGGGGCATATTTATACTCCGTTTGCGCCGAATTAGCGTCGTTTTTTTCGACGAAAATTCGGCGCAAAACTAACGCCATATTTATACTTTGGCGTTAGACGCGTCTAGCGCCAAAGTATGAGGAAAGAGCGTCATTTTTTTGCGTGAACGCCTTCCTTGCGTTAATGAGATGCAAGGTAGGCGTTCCCGTCCAAAAAAATGACTGCGACACAAATGCGTCGTATTTATACTCCCGGGCAAAAATCACGCCCGGGAGTAGGCGGGGCAAAAAACCCCGCATTTGCGCCTCTTTTTAACGCCTGGGTCAGGGCAGGCGTTAAGGGACCTGTGGGCTCAAAATGAGCCCACAGCTGCCCTCCCATGCCCCCAGGGACCACCCCTGCCACCCTTGCCCAACCCAGGAGGACACCCAAGGATGGAGGGACCCATCCCAGGGACATTCAGGTAAGTTCAGGTAAGTATACATTTTTTTTTTTTTTTTTTTGGCATAGGGGGGCCTGATTTGTGCCCCCCTACATGCCTCAATGCCCAATGACCATGCCCAGGGGACATAAGTCCCCTGTGCATGGCCATTGGGCAAGGGGGCATGACTCCTGTCTTTACTAAGACAGGAGTCATGTAAATGGCGTCTGGGCGTCGTTAAAAATGGCGCAAATCGGGTGGAGGCGATTTTTTAGCGTCAACCTGACTTGCACCATTTTTAAGACGCCCTAACGCCATTTTCCCCAACGCCGGCGCTGCCTGGTGTACGTGGTTTTTTTCCACGCACACCAGGAAGCACCGGTCTGCTAGCGCCGGCTAACGCCATTCAATAAATACGGCGCCCGCATGGTGCTTCAGAATGGCGTTAGCTGGCGCTAAACTTTTTGACGCTAAACTGCGTTAGCGCAGTTTAGCGTCAAAAAGTATAAATACGGGCCTTAATGTTTAGATCTTAAAAGACTTTTCAGTCTAAAAATCTCATTAGTGCATTCATAAATGAAGGGACTTGATTAGTAAAATAAAGTTTGACTGTTTCTTTGATTGTTCTGACATTTGCCTCAACAAATATTTTTGTACATAGGACTTCTGCAATTTTAACAGGGTAGGACAGGTACATATGATGTGATCTAATGTTTTTAGATTTTAGATTTTAGATTTTAGATTTTAGATTTTAGATTTTAGATTTTAGATTTTAGATTTTAGCTCTCAGTACAGGGTTAGTGATGGGTAGGAATATCTAGAGATCATTTGCCATGGTTGGATTGCTTATTCTTTTCACCATGTTCACACGCAAGTGACAAGAGCTGTTATTCCTGAGGGTAAGATTCCATTACTTCTCAATATGGAATATAAAGGAGCCTGAATATCAGGAAGCTTCTCTTAGTTACAGCTTCTAGGCTGGAATCAAGATATCATTGCTTGACTTTAAAGTATGAATTATAAAGTAATCCACTGTGCTTGTAGTTCAGTAAGGTCTTCAAGTCTTCAGTGTGGTAACGCAGCCTCATGGTTTTATAACCTGATTCCTTCATTCAGTTCTAGACATAAATGTCAGCACTTCCAAATCTGGAAGATTATATAATTGCTCTATAAGTATCATCCAGGTTTAGTGTAAAATTCATATAAATGTTTTGTTTCAAGAAGGCCACACTACAAAGGATTCATTTTGGAGGAATTGAAACAAAATATGTTTTAAAATTTTACACACAACCTGGATGAGCCTTTCTTGACATGTAATCTGTACACTCTGCTCAAGGCTAGGAACACAGTACAAGATATCCTAGTGCTTGCCTTGCCCGTTCATAGAAAGCTTCTGAAATCTAAACATATCATTGCATCAGAGCTGTGCCTGTAACACAGTGTGGCTTTGGTTATATAAATTATGCACTGACCCAGGAGGTCAGAGAAGCACTCCAGCCGCAAACATCCTGTGATGAATTCTGTGTTCAACATGCAGCTCTGCAGATGCTGATCTTCCAGTTTGCGAGAAGGATTTCCATTGACATTTAGGCCAATTCCCTGGTTCAATTCACCATCTATGGGGCCTAAGGCTATCCTCTTAGATCGGATGAAGCCAAAGGGTCCATTCACTATGCTCTCAATACAGGGTTAGTGATGGGTAGGAATATCTACAGATCATTTGCCATGGTTGGATTGCTTATTCTTTTCACCATGTTCACAATTATGGTAACATTGCTTTGTTTCATCTGCCTAATTATCACAGTTCATTCTCTTTATGCAAGACTGCCATTGTTTCAATAAATGTGTTGAAACCATATCTCTTATCTCCCCTGTTTTGCCTGGGCATTCATGAGTAAGACAATGAAAGGGTAAGATATGTTTGCACTATTCATTCGGGGTCAGAGTCTCATGTTCTGGTTACCGTAATCACTTTCAACCCCAGCAAGGTTAAGGGCTTTGGTGAGGCACTGTGAGCTAGCCAGAACTTGCGCCCACATATTCTGATGGTGTGGGGAGACTCAGTCCCTGCATTCTAAAATTCTGTCTAATATATAGTCCTATTATTTTAGTAGAACCCTAGAACTCCTTTAAATGTGTTCATTAGCATTTTTGCCATCACATATGCAATTCACTATATATGCATTATGAAGGCTAAGTAGAGTTTTGTATTTAGCTATAGCCTTATTGTGCTTCAAGTTAATCATCTGCGTGTGGCTAAATCTATTACCTGCTTCTGTGAGTATTTTTTGCCATCACGTAGCTCACAGATGGAAAAACAGAGTGTTCAGTGACATTTACTTTCTATGGCTAAAATTCCACAAAGACCTGGCTAAGGCAGTGCTTGATATGAAACACCTGGTTTGTAAAATCATTACTTGTCTCATTTTTAGTGAAAAGGACAAAGGTCTCTACCTCAGAGAGGTATGCCATGGGTGAAGCATAGGTGTTTCCATGGATCCATCCATGTATCTGGTGCATTCCTAGATTTACCAGTAGTGGGAGGCCTAGAAATGCATCCAAACCCTACGCCTCCCTGGTGAGGCAAAATGAGGAGAAATATGTTTATTTTTCCTCATTTTTTCCTCTTTCTACGTGTGTTGCATTCTGCTACGTAGAAAAAGGAACATGTCTGAAGGATTGTGTTTGTGCAGGATGGTCTCCCACCCTGTACAAATACAATCCTGCCTTCAGTACCAGCACAAGGTAAGGACAGGAATGTGCAGAATATTGTTAAATATAAGTCTTTCCTACCCTTTCACACAGCATAGCAAGGTGGCTTGCTGAATTGCACTGCATGAAAGTATGATACATCTGGGCCTAAATTACCATGCCAGGCACAACACAGGTCCAGGGGATAACACAAAACAGCCTTTGGCTCCTTCAGTAAGAAAAAATAGAATGAAAGCACACATCCATACTGCTGGTTCATTGTCAGTGGGTATTTGGGAGTGTGTAAAGGTGAGCTGTGTATGCTCTAGGACAAAGTACTTATGATTAGGAATTATCATCATAAGTTCTCATAAGTAAGGCATTTTACAGTTTTGTGTCATATGATTTTAGTTGCTAGTTGGCAACAGTGCTATTAGATACATGATCTCTCTCCTCATAGGAGGGAGGCCAAATGCATTGTGAGTTATACAGAAGTTCAACTATTTTAACAACATTCACATAAGAGCGTCTTTTGAAGAGTCATCAAGCACCAGAACCCTATTCAGAGCACAAAAGGACAAGCAAGAGCACTAGGCCTAACTGTTTGTGTTGAGACCATTACTCCTGATTCCTGATGTTTCAGTGTCAGCTTACTACTCAGAGCAACTGGACCAAGTGCCACTTCAGCACTTGAATCTTATTGGTAGCGCAGGTCAAGGAGTGCAAGGATTGTCGGGAATGAGGTCCATATGTCACAACCCACTCTGTATTCACAGCTGCAAGCTGTTCTAGGGTGATGGCCCTCTCACTTTACTGTGGCTTCCTCCTATATATGAGAGACGTAACAACACACATAGGCAGATGGCCCCTTCAGGTCACAGCACTCAATATTTGATATATTGATGCACAGGGTGACCACCCTCAATCACCAAGGCCTCCACCTGGCATACAGGGGTGGCAAGCCACAAGAATAAGACAACAGTGCTCTTTGGGTCATATCCCTACTCAGGGTAACATCCCTTTTCTCATCACAGAGCAGCACCAGGATGATAGCCCTTATTCTTAACCACAGCCCCCAATTGCCATACAGAAGTTGCACAGTGTCCACAGTCAGATGGCCCAATCAGTGCGACCATTCGATCTTTACTGCGGTGCCCACCTGGAATGCAAGGGCTGTAACAGCTCATACAGAGAGCCACCCCAATCGGTGTGCTAAGTTTGATGGAATAGAATCTCAAACTCTGCTCCTGGATCCACTCAGCAGGATGCACAACCTAAACTCGCTCCATCCAGGCTATCTCTTACTCCTGACAGTGTCCGGTGGGTCCAGGTCAGGCAGAGGTCCAGGTAAGTGTTCCTGATTCTTCTGGGGGATGTCCCCTCACCCAGAGGGGAGACCAACAAGCCCTTATTCCCTAGGCCTAGTCACAGCAGGAAGATGGTGTGCTTAGACCCGTCACAGTTGTACAGCTTTAGTATGACAATTTGGGAGTCTCCACTCCTTTTTTCGTAATCCAATTCCAGACACAAATATGATTTAGCATCTCTTTTGAAGTATGTGTTCTGCAGGTTACCCACTTTAAAGTGGCCATAACTCTGTTTGTTTCTTGCTTCAGAGAGCAGCCTATCACCGCAGGAGTATCTCCAAACGTAATAGTCCCAAACACTGGCCACAGGATTGACTCAAGTATCACATCTCAATGTCACTGATATATTTTTATTAAAAGGTTCACTGATACATTTTTAGCAAAAGGTTACTAAGGCCTCTAACCCAACGTTTTGTGATTCCCTTATCAGCTCCACTTTTCCTGAGGTGTGTCCAAGCTCCTTTGACCAGTGACCTCTTTCAGAATCAAACCACTTTTTTGAAGTGTACTGAGGAACCAGGCTCTTTGTTCCTCCAGTGTGTGTATGTCCCACACAGTCCTAAGGAATTTAGCAATCCACAAATTCTAGGGGGTCCTCTACCTCGACATCCTTCTCCAGCATGCCCTGGATCTCCCAGATTGGAACCTAGAGACCTCCATGTGTTAACCAGCACACATATATTCCTGCACACATGCTCCTCCCACACACACACACAGGCCCCCATATATTGTATTATATACGTCTTTCAAGTGTAACTCAGTTTTATCATGTTTTAAGGAGTGAGCATAAGCACTTTAGCATTGGTTAGCAGTGGTAAAGTGCTCGGAGTCCTATGACCAAATAAAACAAATTCAGCAAAAATGGAGGGGTGAAGATGAGAAGTTTTGGGGAAGACCATCCTAGGGCTGACAGGTCTAACAGTATATGACCATGTCAACACAAAAATAGTTGCTTCCAGGCTTTCAGTGTGTAGACTTTACTGCATTTCTGCTTTTTAATTGGGTGATAATTAAGTGTACATGTCCAGTTCCAACTCATAGTTATTAGCTCCATGCGTTTGGGACTTATTTACAATTTTTTCAAGACAGCAGTGGCATTCAGTGCCACCGCTCATATTAGATGTGCACAATCTGTTTTTCATTATGGTAGCTGCATTGGATATATTATGTTTTCTGCTGGCAAGTGACAATAGTAGACACATTTCTGTTAAATGATTTTGTCACACTGTTTATCCACTCTTTTAACTTATAGTACCAATGTTCTTCACCACATAGATTGATCAGATACACTCTCCTACACCCTCATGCTCCTGTCAAATGCAGACTAACCTCAACCAGCACATGAATGATGCCCATCTCCTGGTACTGTACCACCTGCTTGTCATTGCTCCTCTTTACAATAAATATGTATGATGTGTTGTACAGCAAGGGGAGACTAACCTGGTGTTCTTTTTACCTTGAATGTACATGTCTAATATTTTTCTGTTATTGATACGTTTTCATTTATTGTAAAGTGCTTTGATGCCTAAAAGCAATGTCTGTGCTACATGAAATCACAAATATAAATAAGCACCCGATTTAGATCTTGGCGATATTACTGCCAAACGGCGTCGGTGGTGGGTCCGAAAAAAATGTGACATCAGTGGTCTCCTGTCTGTCGTGTTTAGATGTATTGCAGCTAAGCCAAAGACTGACACAATGGAGTGTACTCCGCTAACCCGGATGAAGCAGACTCCAATGCTGATGACTAGCATTCCATCGCCGTCTTGACTGTGGCATCTCGCCAAGCCTATTTAGATCACACAGTTGTGCTGACAATGTGTCAGCAGTGGGCCCATGATGGCAGAAGTCCATCATGGGACTTGTTCAATATAGTACTATGGCCATTGGTTGGATGCCAGTAGCCCATACCTGTTGCACATTGGAGTGTTGTTGAAGACCTGCAAAACACACTATAAAGCACACTCATTTTGAGACCATGATCCTTTGCGATCACACTGCAGACCAGACAGACACCAGAATTCTCAGCACAGGAGACAGGTTTTCCTCTCCCTCAGTGATGTTTTTAAAATTGACCTCATTTCAGTATCATTCATTTTTTGAGCACTAGATTTGGTTGAGAAAAATTCACAATGGCAGGGAGGAAAAATCCCAGTTTCACAGAGGGAGAATTGTCTATCATGGTGGATGAAATCATTAGAGTAAAGTCACAATTGTTTGGAGCAAAAGTCCAAATTACTACCATTTCCCAGAAAAGACAATGTGTGGGCCAGAATAGTTGACAGAGTGAATGCTGTAGCTAACAATCTGCGCACACAGGAGGAGATTAGGAAGCGGTGTAATGACCTATGGGGGAAAGTTCATTCACTGGCCTC
The DNA here is from genome assembly GCF_031143425.1 of Pleurodeles waltl. Classification (NCBI taxonomy): domain Eukaryota; kingdom Metazoa; phylum Chordata; class Amphibia; order Caudata; family Salamandridae; genus Pleurodeles; species Pleurodeles waltl. The sequence goes on along the minus strand of NC_090437.1, from coordinate 240,385,039 downwards.
CAAGCTTCACCTGGAGTCCTAGAGGACTGGTGGTGGTTCTCCTGTTTCTCCATTACAACCCTTTCCCTGGGAGAAGAAGGTCTTGCAAACCCTCCATCCTGAAGGTTTGACTAGAATCCCTGATGGAGTGCAGACTGGTAAGTGCGCCGTATGTCTGTCTTTAAATACTAATGGAGCCCTGCCGTTAAGTTAGAAGCTTAGAATGCTGCAACACAGATATAGTTAATTTTGACTCAACAAAACATGTTGTGCCATACAAATTACTAGCAGCATGGTTGTAGCTTTCCTGCTGACACAATGCAATTGTGTGTAGTTCCCCATGGACATGCCTTGTATGGGCTCTGTCCATTACTGTCTCTCAATGTATGTTGTTGTGCTTCCAAAAACAGGTTCAAAACTACATCAATTTTCACAAGAATTTATAGTGTCCCTAAGTGGTATAGTCTCCTAGTCACATCATAGCCATATGTGTGTTTAAGTTGCAAACATGTGCTTATCTCCAATATAGTCATTAAAAGTAATATGTGTAACTTACTTTTCAAACTAATATTGTCTATGGTGTCAACAGATGACAACAATTACCATGATGCTCTCTTTTTTCAATCGGGAAAACAATGTAATGTTGTTCCACCGTACTTTGCTTCCATATGTGTAGGACAGTACCATCTTTCTTGGCATGTTACTCCCAATTTCTGGCTGATTGTCAGTATGTTTTGACTGTGTCACTGGGATCCTGCTAGTCAAGACCCCAGTGCTTATGGTTTGTGGCCTACATGTCAGTATGTTTTAATGTGTTGTCAGTATGCTTGACTATGTCACTGGAGTCCTGCTAATCAGAACTCCAGTGCTTATGCTCTCTCTGTTTCCAAGTGTATCACTATAGTCTAGTGACTACATATTTCACTCCAGATTGACATACTGGATCCCCCTTATAAGTCCCTAGCATATGGTACCTAGGTACCCAGGGCATTGTGGTTCCAGGAGATCCTTATGGGCTGCAGCATTTCTTTTGTCAACCATAAGGAGCTCATACAAACATTTCTTCAGAACTGCCATTGCAGCCTGAGTGAAATAGTGTAAGCACTATTTCACAGCCATGTTTCACCATACAAGGTCACTGATAAGTCACCCATATATCTAACCTTCAGACCCTAAAGGTTAGGTGCATAGTACTGTGTGTGTGGGCACCCCTGCACTAGCAGAGGTGCCCCCATGTTGTCCATTCCCAATTTCCTGGAAGTTGTGAGTTCAGGGACACCATCAGAAGTGTGCACTACATACATGTCAGTACATATATGTAGCTTCATATTGGTATGGCCATGTGAGGTGTCTAAGACTGAGAAATTGTACTCTCAATCTGATTCTGGTATTGGACGGCCAATTCCATGCACCCTGGGAGCTCCAACATGGAACCCCAGTACTGCCAAACCCACTGCAGCCCCAGCTTGTGCCACCTCACATACAGGCTTCTGCCCTCCTGGGGCTTGAGCAGCTCAATCCCAGGAAGGCAGAAGAATGCATTTCCTTTGAGACAGGGGTGTTATACCCTCTCCCTTTGGACACAGGTGTTACAGGCATGGAAGGGGTATCCTCCCAGAGCCTCTGGAAATGGTTTGAAGGGCACAGCTGGTGCCCTCCTTGCATAATCCAGTCTATACCCATTCAGAGTTCCCCAGTCCCTACTCTGGCGCTAAACTAGGCAAATGAAAGGGGAGTGACCACTCCCCCGTCCATCACCATCCCAGGGATGGTGCACAGAGCTCCTCTGGGTTCTGTCATTTTGTTTTCAGTAGGTCAGGGAACTCTGGGAGCATCTGAGTGGCCAGTGCCAGCAGGTGATGTCAGAGACCCCTCCTGATAGGTGCTTACCTGGTTAGATGACCAATCCCCCTCACAGGGCTATTTAGGGTCTCTCCTCTGGGTGTATTCTCACATTCGGTTTTGCAAGATTCCAGAAGGACTCCTCAGCAACATCTGTTTCACCTCCTACTGTCGATTAAACCGCAGAACTTCTCCAGGAACTCTACAACTGCAACATAGTATCCAAGAAGGATACTACAACTCTGTAACTTCAGCTCCTGCCAGCAACTGCAACAGTTTCCAGGTTGTGCACGCTCCAAGGACTGCCTGTCTTCATTCTGCACCAGAAGGACCAAAGGAATCTCCCGTGGAGTGACAGAGTCACTTCCCTGCTTCAGCAGGCACCTCTCTACAGCTATGACCAGTACTCTTGGTCCCCTCTCCTGACGTCGAGCATGGATCCTGGAACACAGGTGGTGGACCAAAGTGACCTAGACTGTCCAAAGGTCGAACTGTTCAAATTTGATGGAGGTAAGAGCTTGCCTCCCCAAGCCAGACAATACCCCTGTGCACTGTGTGTTTTGCAGCTCCTACTGCTTCTGTGTGCTTCTCCAAGGAATCCTTTGTGCACATCATAGCCCAGTTCCCCAGCACTCTATCCCGTGACGCTCAGCTCCCTGAGCTGGGGTCCCTTTATGCAGTGCTGCAACAACTGCAATTTGCAGCTCATTTGTCCCCATGTGCTGGGACTCCTGTGGGTGCTGATTGGTCTTCTGAGGGCACTCTGAAGTACTGAGAGGCCCCTCTGTCTCCTCAGTCCAAGTTGAGACCCCCAGGTCCCTCCTGGGTCCAGGTAGCGCCTTCTCCTGCCAAACACATCTTTTGCGTGAGCCAAGGCTTGTCTGTGGAATCCAATGATGAAAACAAGCCTGCATTCTTCTACTCAACATGGGACATCTCTTGCACCAAGCAGGAACCCACAGCTGTCTTCTTTGGTGCATTTCTGACTTTTTCTTCTAACCTGAAGAATCCACTTTTGCACCTTCATTCGGGTTAGCAAGGGCTTCTGTTCTTCCTGGACTCTTCAGCTGTTCTTGCACTTGTTCTCCTCCCTCCACAGGTCTTCATGTCCAGGAATCCATTGTTTATGTTTGCAGTCTTGCTTGGTTTTTGCATAATTCTGTATCACGACTTCTAGTGTGTTCTGAGTGTGTTCTGAGGAAACTTGCTGTACTTTAGTCCTGCTTTCCTGCGCTCTGGGGTTTGGTACTTTACTTACCTTTGGTATTTTCTTACACTTCCAGCATGCCTCTACACACTACTCTTGCATAGGTGGGAAACGGTAATTCGCATTCCATTATTTTAGTATATGGTTTGTGTCCCCCCTAGGCCCTTTGAAACATATGGTGATTTTCACTATTTGCACTATTTTATGTCTGCTTACTTACCTGATTTTGGTTACTAGTGTATATTTTATGTATTATACTTATCTCCTAAGGGAGTATAGCCTCTAAGATTTTTTTGGTCTTGTGTCACTAAAATAAAGTACCTTTATTTTTGGTAACACTGAGGGCCATATTTATACTTTTCGACGCACAACTGCGCCAACGCAGTTGTGCGTCAAAAAATGTAACGCCGGCTAACGCCATTCTGAAGTGCCGTGCGGGTGCCTTATTTCTTCAATGACGTTAGGGGAAAATGGAGTTTGGGCGTCTAAAAATGGGGCAAGTCAGGCTGAGGCAAAATTATCGCCTCAACCCGATTTGCGCCATTTTTTTTTTACGCCCACACGCCATTAACATGACTCCTGTCGTAGCAAAGACAGGAGTCATGCCCCCTTGCCCAATGGCCATGCCCAGGGGACTTATGTCCCCTGGGCATGGTCATTGGGCATAGTGGCATGTAGGGGGGCACAAATCAGGCCCCCCTATGCCACAAAAAAAAAGAAAAAAAATATACTTACCAGCACTTACCTTAAGTTCCCAGGGGTGGGTCCCTCCATCTATGGGCGTCCTTCTGGGGTGGGCAAGGGTGGCAGGGGGTGTCCCTGGGGGCATGGGAGGGCACCTGTGGGCTCATTCCCACTCCCGTGCGTCATTTTTGCACGGGAGTGTAAATACGGCGCACAGGCCTGGGAGTCATTTTTTAGACAGGAACGCCTACCTTGCAAGGTAGGTGTCCACGCTAAAAAATGACGCAAACTCCATGAACTTTGGGGCTAGACGCGTCTAACGCCAAAGTATAAATATGGAGTTCGTTTTGCGTAAAAAAAAACAACGCAAATCCGGCGCAAACAGAGTATAAATATGGCCCTGAGTATTGTCTTTCTTGTGTGTAAGTACTGTGTGACTACAGTGGCATTGCAAGAGCTTTGCATGTCTCCTAGTTCAGCCTTGCCTGCTCTGCCTACAGATACCTCTAGACAACGTGGCTTTTAGACACTGCCTACATTTCACTAATAATGGATAACTGGACCTGCGATAAGGTGTAAGTAACTTAGGTACCCACTACAAACTAGGCCAGCCTCCTACAATATGTACACAGCTTTTAGAAGCTAGTGCATTTGACAGTCACCATGTCATGCTATGGATTAAAATATCACTTCTTGTGTATCTCAACCATGTTGACACCTTCTTATAGCTATGTTGAATTGATGAAAATGTTTACACTATTCATTGTCTTTTAAATCCAAGATGTCCAAAAATGTGTTGTGGCATGCTGAAGAAAATTAGTAGCCACACACAAGTCAAATTTCACAGTCCAATTACCATTTTATTTACATTATAAACCACTTTGTATCAAATATATTGCAGCCTTCTGGCACTTGGAAAGGTCCAGTACTCAAATTTACTCATCACTGTGTTTGGCTGAATGTCTGTTAGGTGTAACCTATAAATCTGAAATAACAACTTTGCATTTCAGGGCATCTCTTCAAGCACCGGAGTTCTCACCTTTGTAACGTGTAAAAAAATGAAAATAACACAGAGGCCTAAACAGTCTATCACTCTTTTTCTAGTTTTTAATGAAATGCACAACCTCAGTTTCAATTACATATCCTCAAACCCTTCCCAGGTTCAAACATTCAGCCCAGTGCACAACAGTCTGCCAGCCAAGACACCTCCACTCCAGCCCAGGAGCTAGCCTTAAGTGAGGACTCCAGTGCTGCAAGTCAGGATGACGAACCCGCTGGTTCATCTGGTCTGTCTGGCCTATACCTACACCTCCCACCACTGCAGCAACAACATCTCAGCATGAGGAAACCTCCACTTCCTGTGTACAGAGGACCTACATACCAATCCTGTCCCCCCCACAAGTCCTGACTCCTATTGAGACAAAAACAACACAATCTCATGTTATGCCAGGACCCAGTGTTTTGGGTCATGCTTCCTCAAGGCCACAGGCTAGTAGGGGTAGGGCTTGTGGGTGGGAATCTGTTGACCAGTGGCCACTGTGGTTTTTGTTAGCTAGACCACCGTTGACCAAGTCTTGGGATTAGTCCAACAGTCCCAAGACATGATGGGCCAGGTCAAAACTGAGCTCCCAGAAAACAAGAAGGTGCTGAGGGAGCACATCTTGGAACTACAGAACCACATTGAAGAAATGAACTCCCTGACTGGGGTACTATTTGACATTTACTACCATGCAGGAATATTTCTGTACCATCTGCCCCTGTCTGTGATTCTTTCACATCGAGACAACGTACACCACTACCAGCCACAGACAGGAAGGCCCTTCCACATAAGGAGCCAGCTCCTACCACCCCAGCCCCTGCAACTCTGCCCCTACTCTTCCTGGGAGGGGACGGTCATCCGGACCAGCAGGAGAGGATGGCAAGACAAACACCACCCCCTCCAAGAAACACATGACCTAATTTGTTCCTTGTGTGTCTACTATTCACGCTGCTGACTATTTCATGGACACATTGACCTTTCCTAAGGACAGTTGTGTTTTGGACATTTGCATTCAAACTATTTTGGCTCTATTACTGTGTTTCCATCCACCATGATAGGCTCCTTTTTTTCATTTAATCTTTTTAGAATACACCTCACACTTGTTTTTGTGTTATGGCAATACATGTTATGGGCACAGAGTACAAGATTCTTGCTGGATTATTTTGGGAATTTCCCTTGTAATATCCATCTTCCAAAATCATGTTGTCAAATCTTTTGAACATTCAGTTGAAAAAAATGTTGAAATTACAAAGAGTTAAATTGTTAACCAATCTATTCAAAGAAAAGAAACTAAAGTCAGAATGTATTTGGAACATACAAGTGTTGCCAACAAGTCCTTGTAGAAATGGAATCTGGGTTACAAAAACTTGACCTAGCCCCAATATTCGGTTCCATTCAGATCTATATTCTCCACAACCTTGAAACTATGGAGGAAAGGGAATAAGCAATGGGAACATTTTAAATAGGCAAACTATCACTGCTGCATGACATCAGTTGGAGCCATACATCCTGCTCACAGAACAGGAATCCTAGATCAATAACAATAATAGTCTACATCATGGCAATAACAACATTTGAGCCCACTCATGACACTGTGGCAGTATATGGTGCAATGACACATTCACCATTCAGTGGTGTACTAAAAGTAATGTTCATTCACCTATGACAAAACACTATAACAGCTACCTCCTCTTTCCACAAATTGAAGATTTAACCAATGCGAAGGAAGAACAGTATGCTGGGGCATTTGTACACATGTGGTTTGAGCAACTCAAGTGGCACATATTGACTTAATGGCAGCATCACACAGGAAACATGTCTGATACAATCTTCTGAACTTCCATACTATCAAACTGCAAGTTGTCTCTGGAAAAGATTTGTCCATCCCAAGTGAGTGTCTGTCTCAGCACAAGTTCACTTTGTACTTCCAACCAGCAACATATCAAAGCGAATGTCAAAACTTTGAAATGTCCAAATGAAGATGACATGGTGAAGGACCCTTAAACAGAATAACAAGGAAAATCTAATTTGATCACGTATTAAATTTAAATAATTGGCAGTCATGAGAACACACATATATAGCACAAGCATATTTAATCTATGTCAATGACCACATTACCAAATATAGGGAAACTCTGATCCACTAACATCTCTCCCTTGAATTTTCCTGCATTGACCATTCCTAATAAATTACTATAGCAGGCAGATATGTTCCCTAGGTCACATGTTGTATTGGCACTGAAGGTTAAACTTTGTAAAGATAAACCTACACTCAGTGAAGAAGTATTCAATCACATCCTGATGTAAGTCAACTCCTTCTTCTTTTTTTGGCATTCTAGCATCCTCACCCAGGGGCTCATCACAGTCTCCCTCCTCTATAATTATAGGATGTCTCTCCTCAGGCTGAGGTTATGGAGAATGCTGCAGGCAACCACAATTTGGCACACCTTATTGGGTGAAAAAAGGAAGGCTCCACTGGTCTTGTCCAGGCACTTGGACCTAGCCTTCAGGAGCTCAAAAGCCAACTCCACTGACCTCTGTGTTCTTCCTTGGGCCTCATTAAAGTAGACTTCCCCTAGCATTATTGAACTCTTCAGTGGTGTCAATAATTACAGTTGGTTAGGATATGCTGAGTCTCCTAGTCTCCTACATAGAAGCAACACATGAACAGGTTGCTCAGATATCAAGCCATTGTTCCTTTCTTCACTAGAATTCGGGCAAAAGATCAACAAGTCATATTGTACTTACCAACTAGCCAGGCCCTCTCTAGGCCAGGATGTGACATCAGCATGGGTATATTGCTGTTCCATAGTATAAATGAATCAGGAGTTGGCCCAGGGAAGATCTCACACACCTTTGAGGTGTATAGGTCTGGTAAGTAGACAACTTCTACATTAATGGAAGGAAAGTTCTTCCGATTGCTGTAGACCTGTTCCCTTGCTTGTGGTGGCACCTAGGCAATATGTGTGCCATCAATTGCTCCAACCGCATGTGGAATTCTACCCAAAATATAAAATTCTCCCTTTACGGTGGCCACATCTTGTGGACATGGGAATTGGATGTAGCTGTTAATGTTTTTCACCAAGGGAGCAATCACTTCTAAAGCACACTATTGAACGTTGGTTGGGACAGGCCCTCAGCTACTACCACACTGTATTGAAAGGTGCCAGTGACTACAAAATTCAGCACTGCCATGAGTTTTACTGTTGGTGTTATGGCTGTTGGATTCCAATTGCGAGGCAGAAGATCAGGCTCCAACTGCTGACACAAGTTCAGGACAGTTTGCCTACATAGACAATATTGCTTGATATCATCACTTTCCTCCATGGTGTCAAGGTCTGAAAATACCCAGAACACCTGAGGTTTTCGCCTCCTACCCATGGATGGGTTCAGACGTCTAAATGTATGGAAAAGAAAAGATCAGATGAGATTGCCACACCATACTTTTAATGTCCAAACACAACTGACCTCTTGGTAAAAGTTCATATTTTTTTTTTTGTCATGATGTGCAAAACATACATTTGAATGGTGTTATTTGCACATAATTGACCACGTAGTAGGTGGCAGCCTCCATGATGGGTCCTGCCATGTGCTAATGTGTGTGACTGCTACACATGAAAGCCACTGGCTGTGTCCATCTCCATCATGGATAACATCTGCCATGTATTTGTACACCATGTGGAAAAATACTCACTTGCCTCCTAACACTGCAGTCATCAAGATTGCCTCATTTTATGCTGCTGTTACCAAACTATGGGAGCCAGGATGTCGGGGAGAGCAGGTAAGAGGGCCCCTGCCCTCTCTCCTGAGGAGCTACAGCTCCTTGCCATGGTGGTTCCGTCCATGTGTAACTAACTTTCTGGTACCCCAGAGGAGCAGGTACATGTCTGATTGGGGAATATCTGACTGAGTAACCGCTCCCTTTTTGATTCAGAGGCTATGTGGTTCCATTTTGGTGATGTGGGTAGTGTTGTGATTGGAGTTTACAGAATGATGTAGCTGGGACAGATTTTCGACCAGTGTCTGAAATGATTGTGCATGGCAATGTTAAGTCAACTGGAAGTAAGAGCTGTAATGTGTGTCCATGTAACACACAAATCCAATTTCATCCCACAAACTACAGGACAATGACTAAAATTGGCTAGCAGACAGTGTACCAGTAGTATAACTGACAACAAACAGCCAACGTTGAAATGATAGTGATGTTGAGGGGCAAAGGTACAGGGTCTGGTATTGTCTGATTCTGAACTGTCCAGCACATAATGTGTATTAGGTTGCTCTGTAAAGTTTAGACCTGTCTTGAAACCACATATAGGTAAAGTTAGTTAGGTGCATCACATTCAGATGACACTGGCTCATCATCATCCATCCCAGTGTGTCCCATTCCTAAACACACTTGTTCAATCAACCCACAAGTCCCTGCTCTCACTGACACAGCCGTTCTATCTTACCCTCAGTCAATGTATGTGATGCAGAACATGGTTTCTGACTCTTGGGAATTTAGGCAGGAAGCCAATGTAGCTGTGGGTATAATTACGTGCAAGCATTATACAGGTGGATTGGCCTTTAGTAGCTCACAATGATTGTGAGTAATCAGGGGTGGCTCTCACAGTCAGATTGATTTCATAGATCTGGCCAAGATGATGTTGTAGGCATGATTAAGTAACACGAGAAGCTAGCAAGAATTTATGGTGCAAATGAGATTGCTGTAGATCAGTATTTGCTGGTAAAAACAATCTAGTAACTGGTGAGTGTACGTGTGAATTCCCAAAATGTAATGTCACAGCAGTACTGTTCAACAGTAACACTGAATTTTCTTGTTCTTTTATGTCATCCATGCAGGTCCCCGCCCATCAGAAGCAAGAAATCTGGAAGGCCATCGCAAAGAAGGTGTGGGCCATGGGGGTCCACAAGTGGCATAGCCTGCACTGTCAAAAGAGGTGGGAGGACCTGCATCGGGATACAAGAAAGTCAACTCAGAGCCAAGTATTACAGTCCTCCAGGCGATCTAGGTGGGTGCGCTGCATCGTGTCCCCACTAATAGCCTGCATACTTGTGGTGGCTTACCCAGAGCTTGATGGGCAGTGGAGGTCCCAACAGCAGCAACAAGGAGCTAAGTCATTGTCTATAAATAGTGTTGTAGTTTAACCTATTTTATTTCCAGCTGTGATGCATGCAATCAACATTGAGGTTGACACACACCCAAAGCCCAAAAGGATTTCAGGAGACGTAAGTTGATCAGACACTGCCTTACTGTTGTGTGTGGTGTATTGCTCTTTGCTGAAGGGTGCCACTAAATTCATCCTCACAAGTCAAGTACTGTTGTGGGCAGATAAATGGCTGCATGCACAAAAAGGGATTGCCAGCATTTTCACAAAGACATGAGGGACAGTTTCACAAAACATGTCCATGTCATGATTGGGCCAGGTGACATGGTATGTCACAAATGAGTACAGTGAATGTAGACTTCATTACTGGTAACTATGACAAATTTCACATTTATGATGAAGCTGATATATCAGACGTGACATTGGTAAGTTGGTGCCATAACAATATGAGAATGTGCATCTGCACCAAAAGTATTGGTATTCTGTGTACAGTGGCACCATTCTTTATCTAAAACAAGTTTGAAAGCAGTTTGTCCAGCAAACCTCTAGTAAGCTAATTTGGACAGTAGCAGGTGGACCTGAGTCCTTAGTTCTTCACAAATGTGCATGTAAGCCAGTTTGTGATTGCCAATGTGAATTTCTAAGCCAAACTGTATTGTTTGCAAAAGACAGGAATGTGTCCACATTGATAAGAGAGTTGTACATCCCACAGACAATATTTTGGTGTCCGTAGTCCTGCTCAGAGAAGAACTTGATGATGGAGCGCAATGTATTACTGAAAGGGAGATTTTCATATGAAAGGTAAGATCACAGAAATATTGAGCAGCCAATTTACATCCAAAAAGCTTACCCGTTGAAAGAAGCGAATCCATTTTTAGCTCTGTACTACAGTGGTTCAGAGGTGTAGCCAGGTCTACGTGTTTACTCATGCCATTTAAACCCTTTGTTATGGAGTGAACAACAAGTGTATAAGTGACACAGGCATACATGATAAGTGTGAGAAAACAGGGCTGATTGCAGAGGCCCCCTGACTTTTTGCCCCATTTTTTCACTTTCTGCTGGTGTTTTCCTGACTCTGATGGTGCCCTGGGTACTGCTAACCAGTCCCAGGGCCTGTGCTCTGTCTAAAATCAGTATGCAAATTAGGTTAATTATAATTGGCTATGTCAACCTACCTATAAGTCCATAGTATATGGTAGGGCATGTAGGTTTAGGGACCCCAGCATAGGTAGTGCATCCATAGGTGCACTGCTGAGGTGACCTTGCTGGCTGCTTTTAAATTAAAGTTACATGCAAATCCGACTTTGGAATTAAAAGTACTTCCAAAGTCTTAAACTACCTTATTTTTACATATAAGTCACCCCTAAGATGTGCCCTATGTGCCCTAGGATTGGGTGCCATGTAGCTATAAGCAGGCACCTTATGAAATAGTTTTATAAGCCTTGGTGAGGTAAGACAGCCAAATGCGTTTTTCCCTCATTGTAGTGAATGACCTCCATAGGCTAGAATGGGGAGAGTTTATTTTAATTTATAAAGTCCCCTTCAGTGACAGATACCTCAAGTTTGGGATCAAATTAATTGTTATAATAAATCCCATAACTTACACTTGTTGAATTTAATATAACTTGTTCAGGTAAAGAGTTTTAAACTTTACCTAAAAAGTTGCCAACTTCAGCCCTGTAGTGCTTTGCTCGGATTCGCCAGCCTCTGGCAGGCTGGTCAGGCTGCCTTGATGAGGGGTGACGTAGCCTGGGCTAAACACAAAGAGATGTGCCGGGGGGAGGAGATCTTCCCTCAGCAGAAGGAGAAGCAGAAACGGGGGAGGGCTGCCAAACTTGTCTTCAAAGGCAGGGCAGGACATTTGGAGCAACCCAGCACCTCCCTCACATCCTGCAAACCCAGACAACTAGGTGCCCCCTTGATTAGATTAGGAGAGGACAGTAGAGGGGTGTGTTTAGGATTTTTTGCCATACCAGTTGGTGGGCTCAGCCAGATATAACCTCCAAAAATCATTTTCAGCCATGATGGATTTTTGAGGAATGTTGCTCCCTGGGATTGGTTTTTGCCACACATCCCAGAAAGTGATCATCACAGGGGGAAGGACCATGCACCTGATTAGAGAACCAGGACTCATCTGTTTTACACCCAGGAGCAAGAATAAAACTGGCAGACCTGCACCCACACCTCAGTTCCCTACCAGATCCCAACAAGGAAGAATGTCAGAAGAAGAAGCACTGCCCTGCTGGACCCCTGACCTGCACCTGAACACTGCACTCTGAAGGACTGAGCAGCTGCACACTTGGGATTCACCACTGAAAGGTCTTTGTCTGACTTCTACAGCTTCAAGAAGGGACTTCCTGTTTGCTACAGGTACAAAGGAGCTGCCAAGAGTCCCTTGCATCAAGTACTGCAGCCATATACCACCACCACAACATACACAACATCCTCCACTACAGCAACACCCACACACAGACAAGCATATCCTCCAACAGCACAACCAGCACAACACATGCATGCACCAGTAGAGCCACAGATACCACACCAACACATACCACATCCACTAGACATGCACATATTTGACACAAACACCCACACTCACCCACCCAACAGACAATCAGTAAAAGACACAGATCTAAAAATACAGCACATACACCAGACACTTAAGCATCCACAACTTCAACATACACAAACAACAGACACTCCCTCTACCTCACAACTCCCTCCCAAACACATACCTATTTTCCTAAGGAAAGAGGGCCCTGGCCATTTCCACATCCCATCCCACCCCTACCAAATATAAATGTACCCCTTCCAAATCCCAAACCAACCCTACCAAACCCACCACTCCCAAACCCAAGCCTTCTCTTTTGAAATACAAGCCCTCCTCTTCCAAACCAAAGGACCCACACCCCACTAAGATAATTGAAGTGCCTGCTCTCTGCCCCATAGCTGCCCCTTTGAGAGGAGGATCATTCTGGCAATGATTTTATGAGGCAAGGGATGAGCCTGACAGACACCACCGCCCACATGGGCTAACACCTTTATATATTTATATTATATATATATATATATTTATTTTTTCATTTGGCCAGATGGACTTTTCTTATTTCCCATTGAGAGACCTATCACATCCTGATATAAAGAGATTTTATTTTGAGACCCATGATGTTCTTTATGCTAATGTGTGTGCCATGAACATACTCTTATTTGTGACAGTGACAAACACAGTTTGTATATTGTAGTTGTTTGTTTTAAATGCATACAATAGTGTTGTACATTAGTGATGGACATATTAATTTTGGTGCAAGCATTCATGTTGTTACTGGACATTTACACCACAATTATATGTGTTTCTGTTTTTGTGAGTGGAGAATACATGTGTGTTTATTTTACTTGATGTCTCAATAATATGCACATATACATTAGACAGATAACATGACACTTTACGGTTAATTATGATCTATTATATATATATTATATCTATTAAATGTATTGCACAAACCAAGGGGATATGTGATCTTCATACATCTCTGGCATGTTTTAATTCACCAGTAAAAATACTATTACATTCTGTGTATTCACACATGTAGCATTTTGTAGTGTAATTGCTACATTATCATGGGATTGTTTGGCTCAATTTGAGGATATTGTTTAAGTTGATACTTTCGATATTTTGAACACACCTTTACGGACACATTTCTATGTGTGATTGTTAAGAGTTTTTGTGTAGGTGTCCATTGCTATGATGGCAGTTTGTACCAAATTAGTGGGTGCTACTTGGAGCTGGGGCACAATGGAGAGGGGATCACTTGTAAAAACACTGCGCAGGTGTACTTAAAGGTAAGCCCGGTGGGTCCCCTTGAAGGTTGGAGGTTACAAGAGGTTAGGCACCCCTAGAGCACAAATGGATTGTCAATGCAAGGGCCAAGGAGGCTGGATGCAGAGCAGATAGGTCAGCCAGGATTTGCGCGACTTGGTGTCCTGAAAGTCAGGAGCTGGTCGCTTGGAGGGTAGATTGCAGGTCAGCAGGGTTATTCTGAGGGTTGGTTCTTGGGTGCATGAAGTACCTTGAAAGTTTTTTGCTTCTCGCCTTTTGAGAGTCTGGAGTGGACTTTGCTTCTGGGTGTCTGACAATGGCAGTCCTGGACCCTGTGTAATGGTACATCTCAGGCCCTGAAAGTGCCAGTGCCACCAAACTTGACACAATGGTAGCTTTTATCAGTTGATTCTATCTTGTCGATACTGGTTAGGCTGCTGGGTCCATTTTGTTTGTTAGCAGTCAGTCAGTGAGTTGGACTTCAGTGATTCCTTGCTTGCAGGATACAAGAGATTGATACCTTCACTCTGAGGGAGGTTATTGGCAATTTTCAGGAGGCTGAAGGTGCTCTTAGGTTTTATAGAGTCCTTCAGTCCGCCAGGGGGAGTACCTGGATGTCACGAATGGGCCACCTACCTTAGGGTGTCTCCACCCACTAAGTCACCACTTCCTGTGGGAAGGGGTCATATCCGTAATCCTGATTGGTTATTTTCATGCCATGCATGATGGAGGGAAATGAAATGGAGTGGTCACCTTTCCTGCTACACCGGAGGGGTGGTGCAGGCTGAGACTGGCCACTCCTGCTATTCATGTTAGTTATCCTGCCTGTTTTCCACCTAAAGTCAGGGCAAAACCATTGGGCAGCCATCTGCTGTTAGCAGCAGAGGCAGAGGTCAGATTTCAAAGGAGGTAAAGCATGTGAAGCTGACTGCAGGTGCAGGGTGCCTGCCTGGAGGAGGAGGTGTGACACCTCCATCTAGGAAAAGCTTTGTGTTCTGGTTCCTGAGAGCAGAAAGCTATCATCCCAGGAGTCCAGAATCATGTCTGATTGTGGCAGACTGTTTAGGACCAGTCAGCAACTATGCCAGTGCTGTTAGGTTTTGCAGGGGACACCTCTAAGGTGCCCTTTGGGTACATTTTATTATATATCCAGCACTCTGTGTATCTATTTTTCTGAGGTGTTTGGTACCAAACAACCCTGTGTTCAGAGAGGCCATCATGAAGCTGGGGAACTTGGAATGACCAGTGTACAGCACATGCATTTGCTATGGCTTCCCTGTACACTTACCATATCTGAGAATCTAGCAAAGATACAGATGGGGCATATTTGCTCATGCACACATGCACACATGCACACATATGCCCTCATATGCATTATAGTGCACTCTGCCTTAGGGCTGTAAGACCTGGCAGAAGGGTGAGTTACTTATACTGCATGTAGTGTTAGTGGACATGCCGCTCTTGGTAAGTGCAATGTTGTAGTTTGCAACTTTTGAATACAAATTGTGAAGCACTTACAATGGCAGTCTGCATGAGATTGGTGTGGGGCCTCTCAGAGTGGCACAATTGCTGTTGTAGCCCGGGGGGGGGGGGGCTCTTGAATACCCAGGTACTTGGGTTTTACAATGGTAGCTGAAGTGCCACAGTACAGCTTTTGAGACAGAAATCTGGTCCTGGGAATCTGTTCAGCAGGGGCCCAGGACACTTATAGTTTGGAACCTCATCATTTTCCAGGCAAAAAATGGAGGGCTACCATGTCAAAAAGTCCCTTTCTCACAGTAATCACATGCAGACACAAGATATAAGAGTTGATATTCCTTGTCTGAATGAGCCTTGCAACGTCGATATCCCTTTATCCAGGTTAGTGGTGTCATTTTCTGCCTAAACTTGTGTTTTGCTCATAAAATTGAAATAGTTTAAGATCACCTCATTTAGTTGATTTCACTGTTTTCTTTACCCAGATGTTTATTAAGAGGCTTACACACAATTTTGTTCCATATTTAACCAAGAGGACATAATTGTTCTAGTGCTGACACTCCATGCTCTCTGGGGGTAAGCTTCATATAATGTTGAAACATTAAGACATGCTATACATTTTTTTACAAAGCTGCAAATAGTTTTAAAACTTTAAGGTTTGAATAAATTGACCAGTGAACCCATGGACTATGCCAATAAGCAGAATCCAAGTGCAAAAACCCACATGCAATAATATAAGCTACGCATTAGTTAAACACTCTTGAGTCTCATCTCCTTCCCGTTTTATATTACCAGTAGAGGTATACCAGGAACACAGGAGCCTTAGCTGCAAAGAGTTGGTGTAGGACAGTGCTGCAATTAATTTTGCTGTGCTGCCCTACACCAATTTGAAAGGGCAGGAATGAACCATATCTACAAGGTACGGTGCATTACTGTTCTTTCAGTCAGCACTGGCGCACAAATTACAGCTGAGCACCAATGTAGGCAACCTTGCATCATAGTGCAAGGGTTCCTGTATTGTTGGAATGATTGTTTTTGTGCAGGAAGGGGCATCTTCCTGCAAAACAACAATCACATGAGATGTTTTCTTCATTCTATATGTGCTGCAGAATGCAGCAGAAGTGGAAAGAGGAAAAAACAAGGTGAAATGTAAATTTTTCTCCTCATTATGCCTGCCCTGGGGAGGCGTAGGTTTTTGGCGCTGACCCATATTTACATTATGTTGTAAATCTGGGAGAGTGTCAAAAACCATGGGTGTTGAGTAGGACCACCCAAAGCAACACCCATAGAATACCTCCCCAACACAGTGTGAGGCCACTGAGCGACTTGTACTGCGGTGCTTTACACCATATCCACAAAGCCATGTAAAGCCACGCAGGATAGTTTTGTGTGGCCTCATAGATCTGGGTCTGCACTTTGTGCCAAGAACATCAAAACATGCCACTCCTGGGGCACACAGAGACTTGTAAATTTAGCCTCTAAATTAATATAGGGGTATATTTACAACCTTTTGATGCAGGGCAGTGCTGCAAGCCTTACCCTGCATCAAAAGAAAAAGGCAGGTATGAGCGGTATCTATAGGATATGCAGATTCCTGTCCTTTTCCCTTGCACAGGCGCACAATGGGCTACCATGTGCCAATATAGGCACCATTGTACCATGGTGCAAGGGTGTCTGCATTGCAGGGATGTTTTTGTGCAGGAAGAAACACCTTCCTAAACAAAGAAAACCTCAACAGGCATTGTTCTCTTTCTATGTGTGCTGCAGAATGCAGCATGCATAGACAAAGGAAAAACGAGGAAAAATAAAGGTATTTGCGCCTTTCTTGCGCCTCCCCCGAGGAGGCATAGGCTTTTGGTGATTCCCAGGTTTATGAAATCTCATAAACCTGGGAATTTGTCAAATGCCATGGCTGTTCATTGGGAACACCCACTGGAAGGCAAGCCACCCTGTGGCAGCGTACGTCAACGTAGTGACTTGCTCTGCGTTGCCTCAGTCCATATCTACAAGACCATGAAAAGCCACTTTACGTGGCCTTGTAGATATGGCACTGAAGTGTGCACAACCAAACCCGTCACTAAAAGTGACATTGTGGTGGCAAGAAGACACTTTAAATATGTCCCATTTTTTGGGATGTGGCAAGCTTTTTCCAATGGAGAGATTTATTGTTAACTTTTTCTACCTCAGAGAGTAGAACACTTTCTATTGCAGCCTGGAGCTTGCATTGAAGCTGTGTCTGTCCCCTCCTCTTCCCCCTTCCGCTACCTTCTGCTCCCCTCCTCTTCTTTTTTTTTCTTTGTTGCATTGTGGAATAATGGGGATCACCGAAATTACTTTTTTGCCCTCATAAGGTATCCACACCAAATTTATGTCCTATCTTTCCACAATGCTGGGGATTCAAAAGGTATCTAGGGTTTGTGGATTCCCTTGTAGGGGACTGTAAAAATGGGCAAAATATATACAACTTTAAGGGGCATATTTATACTCCGTTTGCGCCGAATTAGCGTCGTTTTTTTCGACGCAAATTCGGCGCAAAACTAACGCCATATTTATACTTTGGCGTTAGACGCGTCTAGCGCCAAAGTATGAGTAAAGAGCGTCATTTTTTTGCGTGAACGCCTTCCTTGCGTTAATGAGATGCAAGGAAGGCGTTCCCGTCTAAAAAAATGACGGCGACGCAAATGCGTCGTATTTATACTCCCGGGCAAAAATCACGCCCGGGAGGTGGCGGGTCAAAAAACCCCGCATTTGCGCCACTATTTAACGCCTGGGACAGGGTAGGCGTTAAGGGGCCTGTGGGCTCAAAATGAGCCCACAGGTGCCCTCCCCTGCCCCCAGGGACCCCCCCTGCCACCCCAGGAGGACACCCAAGGATGGAGGGACCCACCCCAGGGACATTCAGGTAAGTTCATGTAAGTATAATTTTTTATATTTTTTAATTTTTTTTGTGTGGCATAGGGGGGCCTTATTTGTGCCCCCCTACATGCCACTATGCCCAATGACCATGCCCAGGGGACATAAGTCCCCTGGGCATGGCCATTGGGCAAGGGGGCATGACTCCTGTCTTTACTAAGACAGGAGTCATTTAAATGGCGTCTGGGCGTCGAAAATAATGGCGCAAATCGGGTTGAGGCGATTTTTTTGCCTCAACCTGACTTGCCCCATTTTAAGACGCCCTAACGCCATTTTCCCCCTACGCCGGCGCTGCCTGGTCTACGTGGTTTTTTTTCCCCTGCAAATGTCATCGACAAAGGGTTTGCATTGCTAAAATCAAATCTTCTCAGCTTTCAGGAACAGGCAGACTTAAATCTGAAAAACACACTTTTAAACAGAGTTTTGACATTTTACTGGGACATAATTTTTTTGTTCAATTTTTGTGCTTTTAACCTCCTTCCAGTTAGTGGAAGAAATGGGTGAAAAACCAATGGGGGATCCAAGAAAGTAATACATTTGTGAAAAGTAGGCAAAATTTTGAATTCACAGGAGGTCATTTTTGTAGTTCCTTTAGATTTTCCTATTGAAATTAACAGTTAAAATAAAACATATTGAAATTGAGTTGGAAAAGTCAGCCATTTATGTCTACATTTTCATCTGTGATTTTTCTAAAAAATTGCATATTTTTAAAAACAATACACTGCTACATTTGCTGGATTCTTCTGGTTGCAGTGGTAAATAGGGCTTGTAGGTTTAACAGGAACCCAAAGTACCCTGAGCCAATAACTGGGCTGCACCTTGCAATGGCTTTTCATTGTGTACCTGGTATACAGAAATTCATATGATAAGACATAATAATAAAAAGTAGGTGTCAAGGAAACCAATGTTTTTCTGAAATGGACACAAGATTTGGAGTTTAGAAGCAGGGGTTATTTTCACATCTCTGAACTTGTGGGTATCCATACCAGCATGTCAATAAGAGGGTATTTCTCAAAATTGCTTCTTTTTTACACATTGTCTTAAATTTTGAAGGTGCAAATGCATATAAATATAATTAGTAATAACACTTGTTCCTCTATTCTGTTTTTCTTTAAGTCTCCAATTAAAATGGTACCTCACTTGTGTGGGTAGGCCTGATGCTCCTGACAGGAAATGGCCTAAAACGCAACATGGATAAAGCAAATGTTTCCACACAAAACTGACGTGTTTTTAGCAAAGTTGTTAGGTGTGGTTGTTGGGCCCAACCACATCTAGCACCTCAGGAAACCTAGAAAACCTATACAGTTTTCAAAACTAGACCACTAGGGGAATCCGAGGCTTGTGTGTCTCTTATCTGGTTGTTTTTCCCAGAACCCTTGAAAACTTCAAAATTTGACTAAAAAACACATTTTTCTCAGATTACTGATGTAGGAAGTTCGCAAACTTCCTTCCACCCAGTATTTTCCATTTCTCCCTGGGTGGGCTGGAAGACTGTTCCCATTTGGGTCTGGAGGGTGGGGTCATTGGCATGCCTCCTCTTTTATTGGAAAAACATTCCTGTTCTCTAGTGGGCTTTCTGCCCTCCCTCCTCTTGGGGAGCAGATCAGGGGTAGTAACCCCCATCTGACCCCCACAGAGAGGAACAGAAAGGCAGTTCTTATGTGTGTCTGGGGGATTTGGAATGGTCATAGTGGGCAGTGCCACCCTTATAAAAGAAAATCCCTGGTTTCATGTGGGTTATAACCCCCATCTGCCTCCCTGGTGGGGCAAAAGTACTGTTATTAGTGATTGTGGTGTATGGGCTTTTGCATGCTTAATTTGGGAAGACCCCACCCAATGTAATACAAAATAAATCAATGGAGCCCATTCGGATTTCTGCCCCCAACAGGGGGGCAGATTGGGGGATTTTGCCCCCAGGAGGGGCAGAAAGATTGATTATGTGCAACAAAGTAACAGGGGAGAAAACCCTTTGCCCAACGGGTCGCTCCCCCCCTCTCAGGCAGGGAACCACTAGGGAAGGGTACAGTTGTAAAGGGGAGATTTCCTTTTCCAATGATTACTCTCCGGTCTGCCTAGGTGCTTGGGGTCTGAAATAGCCCCCTGAGCACAGAGGCAGAGAAAATTAAATGAACTAATCAGCTCATTTCACTTTTGTTTTCAGTCAAATTACATCAGTGTGTCATGTGTGCTGCTTGTCATGTCACTGAAAACCAAAAACAGCCTTGGGAGCTGGGAAATCTCTTTTCTAGCTCCTGAAG
Organism: Pleurodeles waltl; assembly: GCF_031143425.1. Taxonomy (NCBI): domain Eukaryota; kingdom Metazoa; phylum Chordata; class Amphibia; order Caudata; family Salamandridae; genus Pleurodeles; species Pleurodeles waltl. Next base: position 240,364,716 of record NC_090437.1, on the reverse strand, counting down.
CTGTTTTTACATAAACCAAATCCCTCTGCTGATAACAGCAGAGGGATTTGGGGCTTGTGTGATGAGTATGAAATGGTTCCGTCCTCTGCACTGAGCGCTGGTGCACATGATGGAACCATTCTGTCATGTGCACCGAAGGGGTTAAATATATGGATATTACCTGGAAGGTCAAGATGTATTCTGAGAGTTATGCATGGCTTAGTTATGATGAGGAATTCAGGGCTAGAGTTAGCATTAATCTGGACAAATCAATGGGGGGATATGGACTCAGAATTGTGTCTATAATGGATGGCCTCAACACAGCCCACAGTCACCACTCACACAGCTAGAGGTCATCCCATCACTTACTGCCCCTTTCACCTAAGTCCCTACCAACAGGAGGTAAGTTGTGAGCCAAAATGTACAAACCCAATGTTGGGGCGAGCTGAAAATTTAATAAAGGTTTCCACTCCAGAAACCCTTGTGAATTCAAGCATCAATGCTTCAAATGTGGGGGAGACACCCAATATGCAGTGCTTTAACCTAGCCAGCCCAGTGGTAGAATGATGAGTACCAGGGGTAGGAGATATCAAGGGCCTACTGAGCAAAAGAGATATGCAAGTTAGACTTGAAAGTCTGATCCCCTGGCTAGCAATACACCATAACAGAGAGACAGCTTCAAAATTGGAATGGGGTTTTCGGGTAGGATATACAAGGACCAAGGGTTGCAGTTATCAGTCAAACTATGATCAGCAAAGGAGTCATCGGAGGTATTGGCAGGTAAACTAAAGAAAACGTTGAGGAGGGGAACATCGTAGGCCCTTTCTATGACTGGCCCCTAGAGGACTTGATTATTTCTTCCCTGGGATGGTGCTCCAAAAAGTGGACAGGGATGATACACCACCTATTTTGGCTAGAGGGTATAGCAGTGAACGATTTTGCTGCCATGGAAGACATAAAAGTGGTTTATGCCTGAGTGGATGATGCAGTGCTCTTGGTGAGGCAGTGTGGGAGGGACGCGGAGCTAGCTTAATGTGTTGTCAAATCTTCTTTTAATATCTTGCCCATACATTCAGATGATTTTCTAATATTGGGCATGCAATTTGGAGAGGGTGACTTTTATGTGGATTGAGTCTTGCCCATGGGTTGCACCATATCATGCGCTCTGTTCGAGGTTTTCAGTACATTTTTGCAATGGATGTCTTCAAAGAGCAGTTGCCATTGGGAGGTGTCCTACAACTTAGATGACTTTCTGTTTGTAGGCAAATGGAATACAGATGAGTGTCACAGGGTCCTGTGAAAGTTTGAGGAGTAGGCTGGTGATATGGGGGTTCCCTTGGCTCCAGAAAAAATGGAATGCCTCAGTAATAATTTTAGGGTATTGAGCTAGACACAGAGGTGTTGGCAGTGAGTTTGCCATGTGAGAAGGTGCATGAGACTAAACAATTTATTTATGAAGTGATTGGTCTGATGAGATTGGAATTGAGGAAAGTACAGAAGCTGTTGGACCTCTTGAGTTTTGCATGTAGAATTGTGAGAGGTGGACAAACTTTTTGCAGACCACTGGGCATGACAACAGTGGGTGCTGTTTTGCCACACCACAGAGTGTGCTTTTGTTTAGTGGTGCATGTGAACCTGTGTATCTGGAGGACCTTCTTTAAAGATTTTAATGGAGTGTCAGTATCATTTCAAGAGGATAATATGACTGGCCAGGTACAGAATTTCTCTGATGCAGTGGGAGTGCATGGGTTTGGACTGTTTTGGGATGGGCAGTGGTGTGCAGAGAGGTTGCCGTTACATTGGCTGAAGCAGGGTAGGAGCATTGTTTTCATGGAGTTTTGTCCCCTTGCTTGTGATTTTGACAGTGTGGGGTAGAAAACTGACAAACATGACAGTGAAGTTCAATGTTGACAACGTGACAGTAGTAGACTTAGAATAGACAGAGAGCTTAGGAACTGATAGTTCTGCAATTGTTGAGGCAGTACATGCTGGGATGCTTGCATCTGAACATTGTTTTTGGGGCTAAACATGTGCCTGAGGTGAACAATAAAATAGCAAATTCCTTATCTCATTCACAGTGGGAAAGGTTCTGCAGCCTGGCACTGAGAGCAGAGGATTCCAAGGCACACTTTCCTCACAGCTTTTGAGCATGTTGGAATGAAAGTGATTGGGCTGGTGAAGAAATCTTTAGCAGAGCCTAAGAAGAGGAGTTACAGGCTGGCATAGAAGGAGTTTAAGATTTTTGAGGGGAGCATCCAGAGGCTGTTGAAGGATGAACACAGAAGCAGGGAAGATAAAGTTATAAATGTTGTTTTGTCCTTAATTGATAATGTTTTATCACCCACCACTATTCGCTGGAGTTTCTTTCCATGGGAAGTTGTTCTGGGGTTTTGACCCAGCAAGGGATGAAAGTTTGGGGGGATTCTGAAGGAATAGGACAGGGAAATGGGTGGGAATGGTATTAATTTGAGGGATGCCATACATTTTGAGTTGTTACAGCACATTATGGCTATTTTGCCAGACTGTTGTTATGATAAGTTTAAAATTACGCTTTTCAGGTTATGCATGTAATGTATGGCACATTCAGGGTGTCAAAGCTGATGGGGTCCATCGGACTTTCAGAAGTGTTGCATAGTGAGATTCCTCTGGAGATGATGAAGCTGAGTGACATGGTTAAGGAGCTTCTAGACAGGTCTGGCGGAGAAAGGGAAGTTGGTGTGGCTGAAAAAGGGAGTAATTCTGAGGCATGCCCAGTAGAGGAGAGGTACACATTTTGCGAGTGGCTGGGGTGCAGGCAGGCTATAGTATTCAGTCATGAAAAGGGGGCAAAAAAAGATACAGCCTTCGAACTAGTAGCAATGCTCCACAAGGCTTTGCATAAATTAGGAATGGACCCAGACGGATGGGATTGGATTCAGGTTCGGAGAATAGGGGGGTGGTGGTCCAGGTGTTGTGAGTGCTACATACAGATATAAGGAATATAGTGGAAGGGAGGCCAAGGTACGCAATGACTACTAATGCCATGTTTTCACTGTAGGGTATGTGAACTGCCCAGGAAAGAGCAAGATGGTGACTTGGATAGTTGGACACTCTTTTTGTGCAGAGGGTGGCTAAGTAAGCAGGTAAACAGATTTCTGGACAGGATCTTGGATTACCCAGTTGCAGGCATAAGGTTCTATGGTGGGGTAGGAGCAGGATGTGTTGGGGCAAATAGTTTCAATTGTTTTGGGAAATTAGCTTCACAAAGGGGATGTCCTGATATGCTCCTTTTGATTTTGGGAGGGGGAAGAAATAATCTGATCCAGTTGTCTGGCTTGACGCTACTACAACACACACAGCAAGATCTGCAATTGATCATGAGGAATTTTGTGGGGACATGGTTGGTCTGAATGGAGTATGTTCCTAGGTGACAGTGGAGATGAGCTGTATAGCATGCTTCCATAGACAAGGCCATGAGGAAACTCAACAGAGACATGAGGGTTTTTTTCCATGAACATGTTCATTAACATGATAGCTCATGGGGCACCAAAGAAGCAGACCGTTTTTTTTTCAGAGATGATGGGATACAGTTATCACAATTTGATAATGCATATTGCATGATGGAGATGAGGGATGTGGTTGGTAATCTGCTGAACAAGAAGATCTTGTGGAAAGGAATATACAGTTAGACACACAAGATGGGTGTGAGGGTGGGGGTGGGGCAGTAAAACACCCTATGGGGTTTTCTTGGATGATGAGAGGAGGGGGGGGGTTGAGTGTCAGATGCTGGTGTATGATTCCCCCCCCCCCCAGGGGGGTGAGGAAAGCACACAGGAGAAAACACAATGTGCTAGGTTGTTAGAACAGGACAAGGAGGCTTCATTGGAGAATGTGTGGTAGGTTAATTGAGAGAGAGGCTGGGGAATGGAATAAGGTCAGTGAGTGAAAAGGGAAAGAATGAAAACAATGCATTAGGTGTTGAGCTGAAAACTTGGTGTATGGTGAGATTGTTGGGGTAGGAATGGGACTTTATTAAGTGGTTTGAGATTATATCAATATTATATTGAAGTTAACAAACAGGTCTGTCATAATAAATGACCTTTTATGCTTCATGGTGGAATGGCATGTGATTATTTAATGATGAAGAGACGGTATGGGGGTTACTAGCGAAGCTGGTGTCACCCCGGGTAAATTTATGAAATGAAATGGACCAGGACAAGTTTTAAGCCAGGGGTAGAGGAAGGAGCAGGGTTACGAAATAGTATCTAAGGGTCAGGAAAGGCATAGTTAGCCTTGTTGTGACTCCTTGCCCTACCCATCTAAATCGGAATGTTTTCACGAACCACCCACCTACGTGCATGTCTGAAGGGGAGCTTAGGAGTTTTTGTCTACTGCAAAAGCCATAGTAGGATCGGTTTGATTGGGAAGTTGGTAGTAGTTGGGGGATGGTGAGTCAGATGTGGGCGTATCAATACCTTGGGGAGGAATGAGGGGCACACAGGGGAAGAAAGACGTTGTGTGGGGTTGTTTGAATAGGACATTGAGGCTTCATTTGAGAATGTATGGTAGGGTAAGTGACAGAGAGATCAGAATGGAAGAAAGTCAGTAAGTGAAAGCGGAAAGAATGAATATAATGTATCTGGTGTTGGGGTGAAAGCTTGGTGCAAGGTGAGAATTGTTGGGGGAAGAAAGGGATCTTATTAACACGTTTGAGGTCATGTTAATGCTATTTTGATGTTAACAGATCCCAAACCTGTCCAAATAAATGGCCTTTTACTCTTTATGGTAGTATGGGAAGTGATTATTTCACAGAACAGCAGTAACATGGGACACAAGTTCACGTCTCTGAAAAAGCAGACCAATAAAATCACTTGAGGCTTTTGGTGTAAAGGCCACCAAGCTTCTTTCCTCGTCCTTGATCATTGTTTTTGGCAACAGGATAGCTACATGCTCATCCAAAGATGCATATTCCCTCCTTCCCCATTACCATCTGAGCCACCTCCAGAGTGCCTTTGCCATAGGCTTGCGTGTGTTCTTTGATCTTCATGCCTCTTTGCTCTATGTTGTTGTTTGACCATGTGGCTGGAGGCCATTTTCTGCATGCAGCAAGTGTGCCTTTGGCATAGGCTTGGAGGGATGGATGTAGTGTCAGCTAAATAATTTGCTTGGCGATCACTGTGGACTGTGTATACTAATAATATGATTTTAATGAACAGTGCTTATATTATTACATGCTTTTTTGCAATTTATATTTTGCACCTCCTTGCCTCACAACAGGTTTCTTTCTTCTCATCCTCTCATGCGAACATCATCAATTGTCATTTTTTAATGTATTTTTTATTTTAATTTTATATTTTAATTTTTTTTTATCTTTTATATTCTATTGTCTTTCATTTTTTAATGTTCTTATTAATAATTCTAATTTCTTATTTTATATACATGTTTTATTTTTTTAACTTTATTTTTGTGTTTTTAAGATGCTATTTATTAAAAGTGTTTGCAATTTGCCTTGACCCATCCATCCATCCACCATAGTCGAGCAGTTGTGCCAAAGCATTCAGGGCCAGATCTACAAGAAAGTGGTGCATCAGTCCTGACGTGCCACTTTTCTTGAGCCGTGCTAAGTTCCCCTAATGTCCCATGCTATTGTTGTATTTACAATATATTGCACGACGGCACACTTTACCACAATAGCGTCAGAATTTATGATGTTATTGTGGTGCTTGGCTTGATTAGCGCCATTAATTATGGTGCTAGTCCAGCAAAACACTGAGGAGGCTCATAGGTTATTATGGGTCCATCACTGTAACACCTGCAATGTGCAGGCATTACAAATTATAGAAAAATGATGCAATTAAATCTTATAGATTTCACTGCTTCATTTTTTGCGCCTCCATGAGAGGGAATGCCTCCCTTGCATACATTATGCCTGGCGCATGCCTAATGTGGTGCAAGGGGTTGCATATTGTTGCAATCCATGCATTGTGTCATTTTGTAAATATGGCACATCAGAAATGCTTTCGTAATGCCACATAAGCTTAAAAAAAACTGATGCCAGTGTGGTGCAAGGAGGCATAAGAGCCTTTTAAATCTGGCACTCAGTTTCTTTAGGTATAACTCCATTTCCTCCTGGGTGCCCTGGCTGCGGTGCACTGCAGGCAGATCCAAAGCATTATTTACTTTTCAAATGATTATTCCATTTACTCTGGACCAGCTTGCCGCCATAGTTTTTTTAAGGATTGTTGCATTCACCCTTGCAACTCTCTGACTACTTCTGGTGTCTCCTTGAAAATCGATGGAGATAAAGCTATGACCATGGATGTGGACAAATAGGACCTAGAAAAATGTCTGACATAGATGATGCTCCCTTTTGAGGTTTTCATAGGAGAAGATAGTGAAAAGGACAATACGATGGGCTATGCTATCCCATTGTAGCAGCTGCTACAGGACCAGTAAAGAAGGTGCCTGAAAGGTTCACACTTGAATGTGTGAATGAAAACACAGAAGTGCAAGTCCTGATTGACAGGTTGAGCTATTGCTTTACTTCCAAAGCTAGAAACTGACATTACCTCATTGAAAGAGCACCCCTGGGCCACCCTGCTTGATCGACACTATGGAAAAAATGTTCTTACTTTTATTCCTTTTTCTGAACAGGATGCTTCGAAATACACCAGGTGGATTGTTAAACAATCCAGAGACTTGGAAGTAGAAAGGCTAGATCTTAGGGCATGATTTAATTAAAGTGACGCTGCACACAATGCAGTGCCACATGTCTTGCGCCCCTTAGCGCCCCCCCTACTGCCACCATGAATGCTCTGAATTTAATATACAGTGCACCATGGCGCAGGGTAGGGGCCATAGCATCAAATGTTTTTAAGCTATTGATGTACTGTGTAGGATTAGCACCGACATGTTGGCGCTAATCCTGCACAGTACACAGGGGCCCATTGAAAGCAATGATTTGCCCCCTTTTAATGCCTGCTCTGAGCAGGTGTTAAAAGTAGCTGCAAAAAATGATGCAGTTGAATCTCTTAGTTCCATTTTTGCAGTCACCCCCATAATGTGTACAATGGAGGAACACCGCCTGTGTATGCATTATGCCTGGCTCAGGCATAATGTGGAGCAAGGGGTTACAAAGTGGAGCAATGCATGCATTGTGCCACTTTCTAAATATGGCAGAGTGATTTTAGAAGCCTAATGACACATCAGCATTAAAAAATGATGCTAATGTGGCACTAGACCTTCTTAAATCTGGGCCTTAGATTTTTACACTGCCGTAGCAGCTGTCACTTCATCTATTTGAAAAAGAGCATTGCGGATTGGCGTGAACTTGTTGCATTAGCAATAAACATTTATTGAATGAGATGATATGTGTGTGTATCTAGGTTTTTTAGGCAAAATAGGCAAAGGCAATCACCCCCAGTGGTCAGTATAGTTACAGAGGGCGGTAGAGCAAGGGTATAAATAACTGACAAACACTTCCTTTTAAGCAGACTTTAAAACAAAGTCTACACTAAAAGACAGCAGTGCTATAAATGATTCCCCTTTTACTATTTACAAATAGAAAACGCAGCCTTTCCACACACCACAGTCCCACCGCTCTCCCCAAATAAAACAGGACCTCTTGCCCTTTGTGAATAGATGCAAAAATATTTTTTCAGAGCAGGCAGTGGTCACACGGGCCACTGTCTACTCTGAAAACTTGAAAAGAAAACTTTTCATTTTATTTTTGAAATGCATCCCGTTTTCCTTTAAGGAAAATGGGCTGCATTTTAAAAAAAAATGGTTTATTTAAAAAGCAGTCACAGATCGGTGGTCTGTTGTCCCCAGCAGCCGCCATCCCTGTGAGAGCAGCCATTCCCCAAGGGGTCGTAAATTGGGACCTACCTCATGAATATTGAAGAGGTAGGTAATTTACTACCCCACTGGGAGTCTCAAACAGTGTGAATTACACTGTTGTACATTTGGTTTTGTGACTCGCAATTTTCAACTCGCAAAAGAGTCGCAAATTGCATTTTGCAAATCTTGCATTCGTACTTCTAACCCTTTGTAGGTTAACTATGTTAAAAAAAAACAGGTAGGCAAATCAACCACAAATGTTTTGTAATGGAGGGGCAGAGCTAAGTCACTGAAGTGCAATGAAGGGGTGGAATATTTTGGTCAATCCAGGAGGTCAGGGAAACGAAAACCTTCACAAACATTCATAGAAAAGCTGACTTGGGCATGTTATCTTGTTGGTAGAGAACCTGTCCTCAAAATCTGTCCTCTTAATATTACAGTACCAGTCCACAAGATAAGTAAGAGAAGAAGGGAAAGCTAAGCTTAGTAAGCAGCAGAGGAAAGCTACATACTAATACAGACAGGAGGAAGTCAGGTACAGAAACATGAAAAATGGAAAAATGGAAGCATAACAAGAATTTAACAAAGCTTAGAATGAAAATGAGTAAAAAATAAAGGTTAACAGGCACAGTAGAAATAAAATAAAAAATATTCTAAATGAGGAGAGGTGAAAGTTAGGGAAATAATAGTAACTTAACATGAAGAATTACTGAGGTCTGCAGATCCGTCAGCTGCTCTACTGGTGGTGGCACTGGCACCCTGGTCTCCTTGACCCCCCTCAGATGTTGCCCTCTTCTTCCCCTTGGGCACTGAGGTAAGAAATAATGTAGATTAAAAAAAAGATTAGCAGTATAATTAATCTCCCAAAAACGATTTTACAGGCAAAGGCAAACCAAGTAACATTGTAGTTTTCTAAATTAGATCACCTATATTACTAGTATCGACTCAAGCTTACCTATTTATTTCCTACACCTAATCCTTACTCTGAATTTTTTGAACCTTAACTACATTTCCAAACACATACGACTACTATTGCATTCATAGTTCCAAAAATTATCTTTGCTTCTCAACTACCTTTGATGTGCCAACTGAGTCTCCCTTTTTCCAATGCAGAAATATTTACTATGATACTACATCTCACCGTGAGATTGTGATTGGGAGAGACTGCATAAGCTACATGAAGAAAGGCACAGAGAAGCAAATGATAAAATGCTAACTCACTCATTTTACTTACTATCACTATGGCTAGCCTATTCTTGGTGACAGGAAGAGTCCCAGTCTGCATGGCTTCTTAAATAGTCAGCCCAAATGCATGCCGACAAGTACATGTAGGAAGCTTTGACTGAGCACCTGGCTGACTCAAACTGGATCACATAATATTCACTGTAAGGTATATTTACCTCTGAGAGTCAGCACTGACTTAGAAAAAAAATTAGCATCATGGAGCACACACAACAAATATTTTACTATTTACTAACTCAGCCCAACACTTACACTCCCAGCAGGTTTAGCAATCCTGCTCACAGTCCAATGTGCCCTCCCAGTGGGGCATCGACTGCTGCTGGTTTGCTGGGCCCCAGTGTGCTGACACACACACAGGTGCACCCTTCCTACAGCAGTCAATGCTCCCAGGCCTTATGCCGGCTGCCAGCATGGAGGGGATGTGGCTCTGCACACAAAACACAAGTGCTGCCACCTCCACCTCAGTAAAAAAAGCACAGGGCAGCTCCCCTAGGTGCTTCTGACATCTGCAATGTAAGCGGCTAGCAGTCACACAAGCACCACCACTCCCTCTACCTCTCTGCTCTGCAATGGCTTGGGTGGGGGAAAAAAGGGGAAGAAAGAAATAAAAGGAAGGAAGAAAGTAAAAATAAAGAAGTAGAGTGAAAAACTAAAAATAAAGTATAAAAAAAATTCACGAAAATTACAAAAAAATACTGAAACAAAAAAAATACACAAACACAAAGACATACACTGATTTAATAAAGGAAAATGAGGGATGAATAATTTAGAAAAGTGTGGGCTTGAAAAGATTAAGGGTAGATCAAAGTTAGGCCCTGCACCATGCACATAGAGACGGAAGAAACAAAAAGGCCACGACCATGCAAACCACGCGGTGCTGTTCGCACAATATTGACAGTGCAAGAATATGCATCATGCTACTGAACATTAAAAATGTAGCGTGAGCGGGGGGGGGGGTGGTTAGAGCAATTCAGCCCAATGTCAGAATTCCACAGAGCTGGCAGAGTTTTCTAACAACTTTGGGGAAGTCCATGTAGTGAAATTCTGCAAGCTCTGCCCTCCCTGGTACTAAAGGGGGATATTATTGCATATTACCAGATTTTAGGTTTGCAGAGGTTGCACCCTGCCAGTACTGTGCAGCATATAATGACAGCTGTAGAAAACAAATTGTGCACACAGTGGACAAGTAGGATGGTGGCATATGCTATTGTAATGACCATTGGTATGGCAAGGCAGGCCTAGGTGACTGCAATGGACCCACAAACAAGGATCACTCTTTTTCTCCAACAAAAAACAGATGATACATAGCTACGATGAAAAGCAAGGCAGCACAATTCTTACTGTATGTCAAAAAACATTTTATAGGTCATGCTCATTCAACAGATGATTAGGAGTTTGGTTGTTTCAAGTGGTCCAATAATAGACAATCTGAAACACAGAGGAGCATATTTCAAATTTTTTATGTAAAACTGCACTAACGCAGTTTTGCATCAAAAAGTTTAGCACCGGCTTGCGCCATTCCTGAGCACCAGCCGGGCGCCACATTTATGGAATGGTGCAAGCTGGTGCAAAGGGTGGGCTAGAGTAAAAGACAATTACGTTAGCCTGGTGGGGGTGGCGGTATGGGAGAAGGGGGTTTTGCACCAAAAATTACGTTAGGCTGGTTAGAGGCAAAAAAATGCCTCTAACCAACCTAGCATCATTTTCTGATGCAAAACCATCCATAACACATGACTCCTGTCTTAGAAAGATAGGAATCATGCCCTCCAACCCAATGGCCAGCACAGGGGACCAGTGTCCCCTTGGCATGGCCATTGCACCCTGTGCCATGTAGGGGGCCCCAAGTTGGGGCCCTAATGACACTTTAATTTTTCAACAAAATACTTACCTCCACTTACCCTACTTACCTGGGATGGGGTTCCCCTCTGGTGTGGGTGTTCGTGGGGCTTGAGGAGGGCACCTGTGGACCCCTTCCATGGTGTTTAACATGGAAATGGGTCCACAGGTCTCCTAATGCCTGGTCTGGTCCAATAATGGTGCAAAACTTGCTTTTCTAGACCCTCCTCTCACCCGTGCATCTTTTTTTGCACGGGGGATAAATATGGGGCTATGGGGTTAGCAACATTTTTTAGTGGGATCACCTACCTTGCATCTCATTGATGCAAGGTAGGTTCACGCATCAAAAGAAATGGTGCAAACTCCAATATTTAGACGTTAGACGTGTCTAGTGTCAAAATATAAATGTGGAGTTAGTGATACAAATTTGGTGCAATTGAAGTATAAGTAACCCCTTCGCTGCCAGACCTTTTCCCCCTCCTGTGCCGAGCCTTTTTTTGGCTATTTGGGGCAGTTCGCGCTTAGGCCCTCATAACTTTTTCTTCACATAAGCTACCCACGCCAAATTTGCGTCCTTTTTTCCAACATCCTAGGGATTCTAGAGGTACCCAGACTTTGTGGGTTCCCCTGAAGGAGACCAAGAAATTAGCCAAAATGCAGTAAAAAATTAGTTTTTTTCAAAAAAATTGGAAAAAAAGGCTGCAGAAGGCAGCTCATGGTTTATCCCCCGAAAATGGCATCCAACAAGGGATTTGCGGTGGCAAGATCACCATCTTCCCAGCTTTCAGGAACAGACAGACTTGAATTGGAAAACTCAATTTTTCAATACAGTTTTGACATTTTACTGGGACATACCCCATTTTTACTAGTAGACAAAATTCTGAATACAGCAAGGGGTCATTTGTGTAGATCCTACAAGTGTTTCCCACAGAAAATAGCAGCTGAAATAAAAAATATATTGAAATTGAGGTAAAAAACAGCCATTTTTCTCCACAGTTTCCTCTGTAACTTTTTACTGCGATGTCAGATTTTTTAAAGCAATATACTGTTACGTCAGCTGGACTCTTCCGGTTGTGGGGATATATAGGGCTTGTAGGTTCATCAAGAACTCTAGGTACCCAGAGCCAATAAATGAGCTGCACCTTGCAATGGGTTTTTATTCTACACCGGGTATACAGCAAATCATTTGCTGAAATATAAAAAGTGAAAAATAGGTATCAAGAAAACCTTTCTATTTCCAAAATGGCCACAAGATAAGGTATTGAAAAGCAGTGGTTATTTGCACATCTCTGAATTCCAGGGTGCCCATACTAGCATGTGAATTACAGGGCATTTCTCAAATAGACTTTTTTTTACACACTGCCTTACATTTGGAAGGACAAAATGTAGAGAAAGACAAGGGGCAATAACACTTGTTTTGCTATTCTGTGTTCCCCCAAGTCTCCCGATAAAAATGGTACCTCACTTGTGTGGGTAGGCCTAGCGCCCATGAAAGGAAATGGCCCAAAACACAACGTGGACACATCACATTTTTTCACAGAAAACAGAGGTGTTTTTTACAAAGTGCCTACCTGTGGATTTTGGCCTTTAGCTCAGCCGGCACCTGGGAAAACCTAGCAAACCAGTGGATTTTTGAAAACTAGACACCTAGGGAAATCCAAGATGGGGTGACTTATGGGGCTCTGACCAGGTTCTGTTACCCAGAATCCTTTGGGAACCTCAAAATTTGACCAAAAAAACTAATTTTCCTCTCATTTCGGTGACAGAAAGTTCTGGAATCTGAGAGGAGCCACAAATTTTCCTTCCACCCAGCGTTCCCCCAAGTCTCCCGATAAAAATGGTACCTCATTTGTGTGGGTAGGCCTAGCGCCCATGAAAGGAAATGGCCCAAAACACAATGTGGACACATCACATTTTTTCACAGAAAACAGAGGTCTTTTTTACAAAGTGCCTACCTGTGGATTTTGCCCTCTAGCTCAGCCGGCACCTGGGAAAACCTAGCAAGCCAGCACATTTTTGAAAACTAGACACCTAGGGGAATCCAAGATGGGGTGACTGACCAGGTTCTGTTACCCATAATCCTTTGCAAACCTCAAAATTTTGACAAAATAAAACTTTTCCCTGTCATTTTGGTGACAGAAAGTTCTGGAATCTGAGAGGAGCCACAAATTTCCTTCCACCCAGCGTTCCCCCAAGTCTCCCGATAAAAATGGTACCTCACTTGTGTGGGAAGGCCTAGCGCCCACGAAAGGAAATGGCCCAAAACACAACATGGACACATCACATTTTTTCACAGAAAGCAGAGTTGTTTTTTACAAAGGGCCTACCTGTGGATTTTGGCCTCTAGCTCAGCCGGCACTTGGGGAAACCTAGCAAACCAGCACATTTTTTAAAACTAGACACTTAGGGGAATCCAAGATGGGGTGACTTGTGGGGCTCTGATCAGGTTCTGTTACCCAGAATCCTTTGCAAACCTCAAAATTTGACCAAAAAAACACATTTTCCTCTATTTCGGTGACAGAAAGTTCTGGAATCTGAGAGGAGGCACAAATTTCCTTCCACCCAGCGTTCTCCCACGTCTCCCAATAACAATGGTACCTCACTTGTGTGGGTAGGCCTAGCGCCCAAGAAAGGAAATGCCCCAAAACACTATCTGGACACATCAAAATTATCAAATACAAAACTACCTGTTTTTGCAGGGGGGCACCTGCGTTTTTGGTCCTGGGCTCAGCAGCCTTCTAGGGAAACCTACCAAACCCAGACATTTCTGAAAACTAGACACCCGAGGGAGTCCAGTGAGGTGTGACTTGCGTGTATCCCCCAATGTTTTCTTACCCAGAATCCTCAGCAAACCTCAAATTTAGCTAAAGAATCACATTTTTCCCACATTTCTGTGTGGGATCACCACACTGGGACAAATTTCATACCACCAAATGTTCCCTTCAGTGTCCCAGTAAAAATGATACCTCATTTGTGTAGATGGGCCAAGTGCTTGTGAAAAGGAAGAGCCAAAAACATGTCGATATTGAGGGGGAACAAAGGGGAGTCCAAAAGGGCAGTTTGCGAAAAAACATTTTTAGGCTGACAAGTGCAGCAGAATTTGTATTGGTATAGATGAGACAATGCTGGGTGGTAGGAATTTTGTGGATTCCTGCAGATTCTGCTTTTTGTGCTTCAATGCTTGTACCACTGTGTGAAGGATCATGTTATTTTAGATATTAGAGCTAATGACATTTGTTTTGTGTGGTTATCTTATAAGTAACAATAGGGGCTAGTTTGCCTGGTAGCAGCCACTTGAACTAATTGGTATAAAAAAAAGTAAACAACAGCACTGCCCACTATTACACTCACCAGATCTTACTGTCTATGGAGTTTAGGGGCATATATTCACACTCCATTTATACTCCATCAGTGCACTGTATCTACATTGTATGGGCCTTAGAATGTAGATTAGTTAGCTGCCAAGGGTGTTGATTGATGACACTGTAATGGTGTCCAACCGGTCGACAAATGATGCTTTTTGTGCTTTCTGAAAGGCAATATTTTCTAAAAATGTTCTGATTTGGACCTGGAGTATATCTGAAAAATTGGTCGCTCGTACTGAGAAAGCACCACATTTCATGGTACCTAAATATGATAAGAAGGGCTGCTACCTTTAATTCTATGTTTGTCCTTGATTGGAAGGGCTGAACGTTTAGTTGCAGGAAAATTATAACTACTCTGTTGACTGCCCTAAGCATTATGGAAAAAGCCTTGAGATCATTCTGTCTACTGGAGACAGCTGAGAACTTGTAAGACTGTGGTGATGTGTTTTCACTACATGATAGCACAGAATATAGAGCAGGGAATATCGAATTATCAGAATATAGTAGTGAAAATACTAAATGTAGGAAATTGAACTGTAAGTTGTGCAGAATGTGAGTACTGTGAAAATAATAGGTCCACAATTTCCCCTAACTGGGAACCAAACACCCCATTGAAGTGCTTGACTCTCTCAGGGTAGTGAAGCTGAATAGTAGATGGCCTACTCAGTGGAGGTGATGTGGGCTACTAATCACCATTCGCTGGCACGTAGCAGTAACACTCAATAATTGATTGTTCAGCAAATGATTATTCTTCAGAAAAAGGAAATGTATATGTACTACACACACTACTAAACACTGTACATTGATTTACATAAGGCAGATAAAAAATACCTTGAATTATATTATTAAATCACCTTTGACATCAGGGGGTCATGACCGTCTAATCACAACATCCCCCCACCTCTACCAAAAAACAAATCAACAAATAGTGGGTTTCACTTTAGATAAAGCAGGCCAATTGGCATTATTGAAGGTTCGCTGTATTAAAAGAATCATCAATCACATGTTAAAAACACCATCATTTTGTGTGTAATTCAAATGATCACTAAGAAACAGGGGCCAATGCAATTAATAATGTCATTAAAACATTTCTACCTTCATCAGTAATCACTATCAGCACTATTATTTCAATAAAATACTTTTTTTACACGTTCAGGCCACATCCTAGAAGGGTGGTACATTTTGAGTCCTTGCAACAATAGGGTCACATATTTGTATTAACAATCCCGGGAAGGCTGCTGTGCCTCCTGCAGTCCCCCACTACATTGTTGGTGGTGCTCTTGCCTATTTAGGGGCTACCACAATGCTCCCTTTGTACATCAGAGGATGCCCCAAAGGGCATTATGGGACGCTCCCTCTATGAATCGTGAATACTTAAGTAGTGACTTTCCTGCTGATTAAGGGAGAGCTTTGAAATAGAGGTGAGTGTCTCCAAATTACTTACTTGTTTTGTGTGCCTTGTTGCATTGGAGGAAGTCCACCCCTTCATGTTTGACCTTGATTGTTAATAATATTTATAAACAACTCTTTGTTTCTAGTTTATTTAGTTTCTGTGAGAATAGTTTGTTTGATGGAACCCCACATTTTTACACAATGGAAATAGTTTAATCTAACACTTTGAAAGTCCAACACTTTCCTCAATGCGGTTAGGTTTATATTTGGAAGAGGAAAATATTAAATCTAATAACACAAAGTCTAACATGTCCCCCATTGTGGTTAAGTTTGGAGTGAGATTAGAAAGTCTGACTCCCACAAAGTTCAACCCTTTTCCCAGTGTGGTTAAGTTTGATAAGGGAATCATAAATCTGACCCCTCCCCTCTCAAGTCCAACCCTTTCCTAAATATTGATACTTTTGAGGCAGAATAGTAAATTTGACACTCCCAAAGTCCGAAACCTTCCATTTTGTGGTTGAAGCTGGAATTGTAAATCTGATATCTCAATAAAACTTTTATTAGCTTGTAGTCATTTTTTACAAAGAATAATTTCACTTTTTCTAACATTAAAATATACTAAACACTTGCTTTCTGAATTTTTTTTATTTTTATTTATATTATATTGTATCTTTTGTTTTCAACAAGCAAATAAAGTGTTATATTTTTGTCATGTTTTTGATTAATTTATAAACATTACAAAATAATTTAAGCTTTCCTTACATTGTTTCTCTGATTCTGTGATCACCGACCACATCAGCAACCATCTGCTTCTCAATGCCATGCAGTCCAGCCTCAGAGCAAACCACAGTTCAGAAACAATACTCATTGCTGAATTAAACATCATCTGCATGATCCTGGATAGAGGTGACAGGGTGGCCCTCATCCTCCTGGACTTCTCAGCAGCATTCTAGTCCACCCTTATCAGATGTCTATACAAGATCACCATTAACGGTCCTGCTCTGCACAGGATCTTGTCCTTATCAGTTGATAATACTGAGGTTGTCAGCCTACCACCATACTCCTTAGAAACCCGCAATTTCATCTGTGGAGCACCTCAAGGTTCAACCCTCGGCCCTACCCCTTTCACTGAATACTGGCCAGTGTCATATGCACACACAATAGCAACATCCTATTCTCCACTGATGTCATGTGACTCATATTCTCTCCCAGACAAGACCCCCAGCACATAGTCCAATTTTATCACCTGCATGACTGATGTCTCTAGCTGCATGAAGTCCAACTGTCTCAAGCTCAACAAGACAGAAGAAGTGATTTTTGGTATGGAAATCCACCTGGTGGTCGGTCTTCCTTGGACCCAAGCCCACCCCTAGCACACATTCTAGAGACCTCAGGATCATCACTGACAGCAAACTGGACATGACTGCACAAGACACTACTGTCCAAGCAACCGTCTTCCACAACTTGAAGATGCTGAAGAAAGTATTCAAATGGTTCTGAAACAACCCATGCCCTCATCACCAGAAAGCTGAATTACAGGAACAACCTGTACACCAAAATCACCAAACATCTTGACAGAAGACTAAAAGCCACCCAGAACTCAAGATCCAGGCTCCTTTTCAACCTTCCCCACAGAAATAACATTACGCCACATCTTAGGAAATTTACCTGGCTCCTGGTACATACACACACACCATTTGAAAATCCTCACTCATACATTTAAGGCTCTGCAAAACACAGTGATGTGTAGCCATTTTTAGTTATAGGTCAATGCACATTATTTTAGCATGCTAGGTCTGACGCTGTGCACTTTAACCTAGATATATTTTATTCAGCTTCATTTTATTATTCTTACAATAGCCACTTTTTTGGTCTTGTTTTATTTCCTTCTATCTAGTTGTTTTTCCTAGGCCAGCACCACGTTCTCAAACAAGACATTCTTGCTCATTCTGTGGTTCTTTCAAGGCTGCAGTAAGATAGGTTGCCGGTGAGCGTGGTACAAGTTTTGTCTGTGACATTCATAGAAAGCACACATCCTTACGTAGGGACATTTTCTAAGAACATTAGCTATTTTACTATAAAAACACTTCCCTGTCCCTTACACGTTAGAGGGAGAATACAGCCAGCAAACCACAAATGTCTGCTGATTGGAATGACAGGTGTCACCTGTAGTGGGTCAGACTCAGTCTCTCACACCGCAGGCGATTCTGCCGCTCAAAATCCAGTAGTATCATTAGAATAATGAGAGCCTATGCGACAACAGGCACCACCTACCTGTAGAATCACTCCACTCTGCCAGACTCTTACTCACAGGCATCCCAAGAATACGCAGGAACAGATCCAGAGGCAGTGCCTTTTTGAACACCTGGAGTGTGGAAGAACGTCCTAATTCAAATCAGAGCATAATCCTCTCATCTTGAGGTCCACAAGGTGCTGAAAGCTAGACAAGACACACGCACACATCTGCTCAGCACCAGGATACTCTCACATGTGACAGTGCTCTCTCCTAATACATATAACATAAGATTTTGAAGGCTGTCTTTGCTTTTTTGGCTGTGTGTGGCCTTTGAAGTTGTGTTTCTACTGTTCTTGTTCTCTAATTTAAAGTTATTTTCTAAGGTTTATTTTCTCTAATTTAAAGTCATTTTCTAAGGGCTATTTTCTCTAATTTAAAGTTATTTTGTAAGGGTTATTTTCTAAGGGTTTAGTCTTCGGTAGAGGTCTTATCTAGGCTGATGTGTATTACTGTTTATATATGTTACTGAAGTGTGTTGTTAGTAAAGAATACATTAGCTATTTTAGTGCCGAGTAGTAGGCCTTATTTAGTCATATTTATTTGTATTTTTTTTAATAATTTATCATTCTTTCTAATGTTTTTCTTCTGTTGTGTACTTTTCATTAGGATTGGGAATGTTGTTAACTGTGTTTTTTTTGGAAGTATGTTGTTAACTGTGGGTTTTTTTGGAAGTCCATTTCATTTTTAACATGGTTCATTATTATGTTTTCAAATAAAATGTTTGTCAATTCGTTTTCCAAAGTTATTTTTTCATTTCTTTTTTGGTTTTCCTAGATAGCGTATTGATTTTTTTTTATCGATTTTTATTTTAATTTTTGGATGAAGTCCCTGGAATATATCAGTCATATTCGATATTAAGGGCCTCACAACGAGGCTGGCAGTCTCAAGCTGGCAGTCTTGTGGTGCAGTCGAACCGCTGGGGCTGTGGTGGTCCGACCGCCACATTACAAGTTTGGTGGTCAGACCATCATCTGACCACCGTCTCCTAGATCATCTAGATCTGGACAGGGTGACATAATTCTTGGTTACAATCAGCCAGGGTAGCGCTGAACTCAGCACTACCTTGCAGATCTCAACCTTGTTCTCTGCTAGCCTTTTCATAACAGTTACACCAATATGATAAGGCTGGTGGAGACCAAGTGCAGGGGGCCACAGGGGAGCCCCTGCACTGCCCATGCCCACAAAAGTGCATAGGCAGTGCAGGGCCCCCCTTGCCTAGCACCGTCAGAGTGTGCACTGTCTGCTTAGTGGACAGTGCACATTCCAAGGGTGCTGCTGAGACCCCTTATGCAACAGCATTGGACTCAGCTCAGGCAGAAACCTTGGTTTCCGCCGGTCAGCCCAGTGGAAAACTCATAATGGGGCTGGTGAGGAGACCACCAGCACTGTGGCAATCTCATCACCCGAGCCCGGAGGTTGGGTGTACTGACCCCCAGACTCATTATGAGGCCCTACATGTTAATTTTGTTATGCTGCCTTTATTTTGCATTATTTGGGCTATTTTCTATCAATTCTTTTTTTAGATCAGCATTTAATTTTTCAGGGCTTCAACTACCAAATCATAGATATTTTTATTTTTTATGTTACTAGATTTGTGTTCAAAATTGTATCAATATTATTTAAAAATACATATAAATGCAATATGTGTTTTGGAGTTTTTAGAAGTTTAAAATGTGTTGTTTAGTGTAGTTGTTAAGCAGGGTTGTTGCTCTTTATTCTACATTTGTTATGCCTTTGTTGTTTTCAAAGAGTCTTACTTTGATGCACTTTTGTTTGTTTTCATTTTTGTTCCTTGATTTGGGTTAGAAATGCTCTGTTCTTAGTTACTAAAAGCATTATTCTTTTTTAAGTATTTCAAAAAATTGGTAGAGTGTAGGGTAGTGTCTTCCAAGTGTTCCTTAGAAGGGATTGTGCCACCCGTCCACTGTGTTGCCTTTGCTTTACAGGGCATATTGTTGTCTTTGACATTTTACCATGGAATGTGAAACTTGGCTTGCCATCTCTGTCCTGAATATTGAACGGTGCAAGCACCCAACACAAGTATCTTAAAAAAATCTTTTAGTGGGGCGAGTTTTGCATCACGCTTTTATAACAGGGCGATTCAATACTCATGTCGTAAATTCAAATTAGATTTTCTAATTTTGCTCCTGATGGCCCTTGTGAGTTCTCAGTGACTCTCTCAGGCTCTCTTGACCCTTTTATTTCTGTAATATTAAGGACGTTGTTGTTTTCCCTAAAACTTTCTACGTCATTTGGCAACCCTGCCATAGAATATATTAGGGCAGTATTTGGTGCATTTCCTCTGTATATTTCACTGTTAGTGCTGTCAACGCTGTAAATGTATCTTGTATAACTTAATAGTAGCTTCACTGTTTGGAATTTGATGAATATTATTGTTTCTGACATTTTGTATGTAAGTTTTAGCTTGTCTTATGTATTAATGTTATTTTTTTTAAAAAAGATAATACTTGTAAAAACATTTATTTCAGCATTTTTACAATGTAACTACACATTTTACTTAATGTTTTGGTTGTAGTCTTTGCTTTTATAGTTTCTATTTGTTGCAGCCTACTAAGGGTAAGTGATATTTTAGTTTATAAGTTTGTGTATTTTTTAAATTAGGTCTATGCATTATTTTTACTTTAAATATTAAATTCATGCTTTGGTTGTAAAACTTACCTTTGAGTTTGTCTTTCCTGTACTGCAGATTTTTGATGTCTGATAGCTGATTTTCTTTTTTACTTTTGTGTTTGTTAAGTGGGATGTACATGTATTTGGAGATAAACATAACTAGTTCAGTTTTATGGTGATTTGTTAAATTTATTTAAGTGTTATTTGTTTAGTAATTCCCATGTGACATTTCTTTTAAAACTTGGTTTGTTGTATTTAGTGGTCCTTTGCACTGTGGATGTCTTCTAATTATGAGCTTCAATCTGGCATAGTGACACTGTAATTGGTTTTCAGGATGCATTTTGATGTATATTTTTGTGTCCTTTTTATATTGTCTTTCATTTGCTAAAGTGTTTCTCTTTGCCAACTGTTTTTAAGTTTATAAGCTGTTTGGAAAATAGTTTGATATTTCTTCATACTTATGGTAAATGCAGAATAGTGTTTTTGTTGTAAATATATTCTGTATTAGTATTATTTTAATTTTCTTGATATGTATTTATATATTTATTTGCACACCTGCTTCAGACCCAATAGAAAACATTTATGTACTATGCCAAACCAAAGTTGTCTAAAGTCCAAAACAACCGGAAGAATATCTGCTCAATTCAAATTTGACTCAAATTGAGTATGACTGTAGTTAGATGCAATAACAGACTTAGGGTCTGATTTAGATTTTAGTGGTCACTGTCTTGATGACGACCTTTCGACTGGAAACCAGTCCACTGCCGTGACGGTCTGCCTGCCGTATTTAGATGGTGGCAGTCCCATAGATGAAGGGCCACATTCGAACCACCATCTCTGCCAAGAAATACTTCCACATTAAAGGTGGGAGAGGGCAAAGGGGATGCAGGCGGGAACCCAAAAACCCTTCCTGTCATGCAGATTCAGATGTGCCTTACTGCCAGGAAAAAAGTGGCGGTCCAGCCTCCATGTCTGAGTTGGCAGATTGGGGGGAAAGAGGGGAAAATCCACCTTTTTCCCCCATTACACCTCCATCTTGGACTGGACATGACTGGACAAAAACGCCTGCTGTTACTGCTGCCACCGACCCACAAAGAAAACTTGACACCCCCATCGTCGGACTCGAAAGAAGGGATGCCGCTTAGCTAGGGTACGTTGGGTGGGCACTGCAGGGAGTTCAGGACCACTGCAGGCATTTACATGTCAGTCATTTAAAAAAAAATCATTTTGACATGCATAGACAGTCAGACATAGAAGGGGGCACACTGGTACACTGTACATATTGCGCTCATCCACAACTGTCATTATGGTGCCAGTATTAATTGGCAAATTAATGCTGACACCACAATGATGGTACATTCATCACCTGTCAACTGTGTCCATGTGTGTACATTGGCAGGGGTCCTGTACCTGCATGTTGTGTTGTGAGTTGTGTGTGTGAGCCAGTCTGTGTGTGTGAGTATGCAATGCAATTGCCTGGTTGAGGTGGAGGGAGCTGGACTGGGTGATGTGATTGTGTCTGTATGTGTGACACTGGCATGTGAGACTGATGTTGTTGTATATGTTGTGTTGCCTTGTGAAAGGTGAGTGTGGTTGTTGTGTGGTGGACATTGTTGTGATGTGTGTAGTTGTGTGTGTTTGTGTAACTGATTGTGTAGTTGTGTTGTTTGTTGTGGTTGTGTTGTCTGTGTTTGCAGTGTCAATGGTGTGTGTATGCTGTCCTATGGGTGTATACAAAAGTATGTTTTCCACATTTATGGGTTGTGTTGTTTCGGAATAGAAATGGGTTATTGTGTAAATGTGGTGCATGGATGTTAGACCTGACAGCCTTAGGATGGTCATCCCCCAGCTTTTTACTTGCCTCCCTCCACTTTTTTGACACATTTTTTGCTGGTTTTAAGACTCTGCTCACTTTATCAATGCTAACCAGTGCCAAAGTGCATCTACTCTCTCCCTTAAACATGGTAATATTGGTTCACTCCCAATTGGCATATTTGATTTACTTATAAGTCCCCAGTAAAGTGGACTACATGTGCCCAGGTCCTGTGAATTAAATGTTACTGGTGGGCCTGCAGCACTGACTGTGCCATCCACATATGTAGCCCATTAACCATGTCTCAGGCCTACAATTGAAAGGGCTGTGTGTGCAGTATCACTGCCACTTTGACTAGGCATTTAAAAGTACGTGCCAAGACTTAAACTTCCCTTTTTCTCATATAAGTCTCCCTAAGGTAGTCCCTAGGTAACCGATAGGGTAGGGTGCTATGTAGGTAAAAGGCATGAAATGTACATATGTGTTTTATATGTCCTGATAGTGAAGACTCCTAAATTCATTTTCCACTACAGTGAAGCCTGTTCCTTTCATAGGCTAGCATTAGGACTGCCCTCATATACTTTTTAAGTGGTACATTCTGATCTGAAAAAGGTAACCAGGTCATGTTTAGTATGGTCAGAATGGTATTCCTGCTTATTGGTGAGGTTGGAGTTTATATTAGAAATGCCCTTTTTAGGAAGTGAACATTTCTCTGCACTTAAAAACCATCTGTGCCTTACAGCCTGTCTCCAATGAACGTCTGGGCTGGGCTGGTTGACAGCTTCCTTGTGCATTTCACCCACACAACTACAAACACAGGACACTCAGTCACACCTGCACTCATCTGCATATTGAATGGGTCTTCCTGGGTTGGAACGGAGGAGGGCCTGACAATTACATATCAAAGGCTAGTGGCCTGCCCTCACACAATGGACTGCCAAATCCCGTACTTCAAATTCTAAAAAGACACTGTCAATCATTCAAAGGTCATTGGCTGATATCTTAGTCTAAAGCTGACAAATCATTATATAAGACTAGTAAATGAGGTTACTGGAAAATCATCTGGAAAGAGGAAAAAGCTTGCGTTGGCTACTTGCGTTAATGCGTCTACTAAATCAAGCAATGAAATCCTCAAAACCGACCAACCCAGAAGCCTTAAGTCTCTCAAGTCAAGTCAACAGCAGCTTTATTCGGTCATTTGAGGCCATCAAAGCATACAAAAATACAGTACGTGTCGTAATGAAAATTAAAGACATACATAAGATAATACGTCCAAACTTAATACTTAATATATATGTATACAATAATTAAAATGTGGCAGCAATAAAAATACACCCCTTGCTTTATATCCACAAATTACTAGATCCTAAAATGGTTAAAAGTAAAAGATGGAAAGATTTATTTCAGTGATCGACATCGTATATACCAAGGGGTCGCAAGGAACCTGCTAACCGCGAGGATTACAGGTTTGGAGGAATCACTCTTAAGTATCCTAAAGCTGTGGAACACTGCCTCAAGCCCAAATCTCGGCAAATTGCACAAATCCATTTTGTCCTTGGAATAATGTATGCAGGGCAAAAGAACATAAAATGTTCAATGGTTTCAGAACTGCAAAGGCAAGCTGGGCAAAGATCAATAGATGAGGTAGCTCCACAGTTTTTTGATAGGGTTAGCAACAGAAGGCTTCCAAAGCAAAAGCGTGCATAAAGACCCTTCCCCAATAGATCAGGAATCAAATCAAGGTATTGTTCATACAGGGGGCACCACTTAAAATCAAAAAATAAATGAGTCAGCCAACCTTGAGATATACAACTGACCAGGTTATTTCTCACATAAGACCAGTATACTTAAGTCTCTCAATTCTCAACATCTTAATGCTTCGCAGACCTGCCTATCTTTCTGTGGAATACAAAAATAGCAAATATCCCTTAAGCATCACTGAATAACAGCAATCATCTGTATGTCCGATTTAACACCATTCTGTCCTACAATCATCCTTTTTCAAGATAAACTAAGTCAAGTCTTTCAGGAGGAGATAATGAGAGTAGCCTCTAACACCAACACATTGAATATATCACTGAACCCTTGCTCTGCAACCTTGATGAAACAAGTCTGTCCCACTCAACGTTCCAATATGGACCCTAAGGTAGACTGCTTGGTATAGTCAGGCATATTCCTTCCAAATTGGAACCAAGAAATTCTCCCCTACTAAAGAAACCAATTGTTGCCCTCAAATACTGATCAACATTTGTTGAATTTCTAGCTTAAAATTCAGCTAGTAATTTCAACAAATCAACTGCAAAGCTACAGCAAAAAATAACATACTATTATGACCTCTATTCAATTTTTGACTCTTGAAAGGGACAGGATCATATTTCTTTTAGTTCAGGGAGGCGCTCCTCTCCCCACTTTAGATATTAACTTTCTTCAACACAGATTGAAAGCCTGGCTAAGGGTTTTGTGTTTCTCTCTAAAATCGATCAGTTCACTTCGTCATGGCCATTCTCAGCAAGTATAGATGCCTTCAAAATCTTTATCTTCTAGCTTCTCTATGCAATGATCCTCTAACTAAACTTACTCCATACTCCTATTTTATTACTATTTGTTGACCTTGTTTTATTTACTTCATCAATACAAAAATAATTTCCAGATGTATGTAAAGATGACAGACCCACAAATCTGCATGAAGAAGGATCAAAAATAGTTCTCATAGCCTTTGGGGGCCGAAGACTATTTTACAGGTTAGGATGTCCTTTTCCCTCACCACTCAGAAAGAAAACAACTAGGCTTCATCTTTCATTTACACCTCCCATTCCTCTTGAACCCACACCACTATGAGAGGCCAGTCCGCCACCTTTTCCGGGGCAGATTCAACGCAAACAAAAACACGGCGGAAACAGGACTTAGAAGGGAAAACGCTCACCTCTACACACCCCACGAGGAACCAGGACGTTATGGAGCCGGAACTCCAAATTCTACCTGCCATTCTCTTCCTGCTGCTCTACAAGGAGCACGACCGACGGCGGCGACCACCACAGTGAGTACTGCACCTACGACAGAGGGGAGGGGGGAGGGAAAAGAGAGTGACACACACACGCAACACACAACAACATACACACAAATACACGCTGCAAGATTACATTTACACCCCCCTACCCCACTCGAAGAACGCAAGGACAGAAGTAAATGATTTGAACAATTGTAATCAGGAAAAATCCATTAGTCAAAAATACATATACTCTATTAACAAATATGTACACCAAGATTTCAAGTCCATGTACTGCACCTACATAGTCCGTGAACCACTGGGCCCAAAATGCATGGGCGAAGCCCACACTCAATACCCGATCCAAACGGAGTGAACAATGCAGGGGCATCAGATCGAAATAAAACAGGCACCTCAGGGGGAAGGGAAGGGGGGGCACCTCAGCCGGATGAGTGCACAATGCCAGCTCCAAGAGGGGGCTCCATGCCTATTGATGTATCCTGGGGAGTGCAAAGCCACAGTCTCTCAAGTCTCTCCAGTTGGTGGTTTGCCCACTGCTTTATCCTGGGGAGTACAAAGCCACAGTCTCTCAAGTCTCTCCAGTGCGTGGTTTGCCCACTGCTTTATCCTGGGGAGTGCAAAGCCACAGTCTCTCAAGTCTCTCCAGTGGGTGGTTTGCCCACTGCTTTATCCTGGGGAGTGCAAAGCCACAGTCTCTCAAGTCTCTCCAGTGGGTGGTTTGCCCACTGCTTTCTCCTGGGGAGTGCAAAGCCACAGTCTCTCAAGTGGATAACAGTCTCCACTGGTTCTGGAGGGGGCTTTGTGCCCAGAGTGCTTCATCCTGCCAAGGACTGAGGTAGTGGATGTGATACTCCACTGACAGTGGGCCAACATGGAAGCTGTCCAGGTCCCTGGAACTTACCAGCAGCCACGTACGACTGACCACTGGGGAAGGCAGCCATGTCTGCGGTGGGGCCACTGGCACAGGATGTGGTGTGGCCACTGGCGGTGCTGGCGGCGGCCTCAGTAGCGGCGGTGCTTGTGGCACTCATTGGGCAGAGGTGCTGGTGGCTGGCTCAGTGAGCGTGCTGCTGGCGGCGGTGTCCTGGGCAGCGGTGCTGGTGGGTAGCTCAGTGAGCGTGCTGCTGGCAGCGGTGTCCTGGGCAGCGGTGCTGGTGGGTGGCTGAGAGAGCGTGCTGCTTGCGGTGGTGTCCTGGGCAGCGGTGCTGGTGGGTGGCTCAGCGGTGCATGTGTCGGTGCCGGTGGCGGTCTTGTTCACCGTGCAGGTTGGCGGCGACTTCCCTTTCTTCCTCTTGCCCTTCCCCACCTTGGATGGTGGTGCAGCTGTCTTACCACTCACAACTGTAGTCCTGGGAGAGCCCTTGGTGGCAGGTGTTTGGGCCATCTCCCTCCCGGCTGTGGCCAACTTCTTTAGTTTTTGAGGTGTGGGAATGTCCTTGGGCTGGCTCCTTGGCACACTGGCTGCCCTGTTGCTTGGCGCACTCCAGAAGCCGGTTACTGCTGGCACCACTGTTCCTGGTGATGTGGTGGCTGAGGTGCTGGGTTGGGACCTGGAAAGGCGGGCCCTAGGGGACGGAAGGGGTGGGGGAGGTGTATTGGAAGAGGTCAAGGTTTGACAGGAAAAGTTTTTTAGACACACTGGGACGGGTAGATGGAGGGGGTTTGGGAGTGGAGTAAGAGGTAGTGGTTGTAGGAGGTGCTCTTTTGTTGACTTTGGATGGGCTGGAGGCTGTCGTGAGGTGGATGGCTGTTGGGTGGGTGTGTGAATGGTAGTGGGAGTGGTGAGTGCACGTGAGCGGTGTGCTGGTGATGGACGTAGTGGCTGAGGATGTAGTGCATGCAGGTGTGAGTGGAGACGTGACAGGGAGGGAGGAGGGAGACATGGAGGAGGGGACACAATGGAGGCAGTGGCTGTTGGTATGTCTGCATGGGTATGATGCTTGTGTGAGTGCCTGTGCGATGTGTGGTGCTTTTGTTTGCCAGAGCTACCCTTACGTGTTGAGGTGTGTGCATGCTGGTCTGAAGGTGTGCTTGGGATAGGATGAGGTAAAGGGGATTGGGTCTGGGTGGAGGAAGTTGGAGGGGGGAGGCTGGACACAGGGACAATGGCTGCCATCAGTGCTGAGGCCAGAGTCTGAAAAGCTCGCTGTTGGGCTGCCTGGCCAGAATGAATGTGTTCCAGGTATGCATTTGTTAGTTGCAATTGCCTCTCTACACCCTGGATGGCATTCAGAATGGTAGACTGCCCAACAGTGAGGGATTTCAGGAGGTCAATGGCCTCCTCACTGAGGGCAGCAGGGCTGTCTGGGGCTGGGGCTGAGGTGCCAGGGGCGAAGGTGATGTCCACCCTCCTGGGTGAGCGGCCACTGGACACACGCTGAGGGGCTGCTGGGAAGCCGGTGCTGGTGGGGGGTGGCGGCTGTACCTGTTGATGCGGTGGGCACAGAGGGGTCCGCCACCGCAAGGGAGCTCCCTTCAGAGGATGAATCGGTGTCGCTGGTCTCAGCTTCTGTCCCCGCCCTGGAGCTCCCCTCGCCCTCTGTCCCACTGGTGAATTCGGAGTCCGTAGTCTCGCCCTCCAGGGCCATTTGGGATGCAGCTGCCTCCTGCTCCGGTGGCACTGCTCCTCCGCCTGATGATGCTAATGTACACAAGAACAGGGAGACCACAAAAAGGGGGGTAAAGAAAGTAGAAAGACATGTTCAGTACATGCAATACCGCTACTGTTGGCGGACACTACAGACACAGCAGCCCTCTGCACTACGCCATGCACTTAGAGTTCCCTAATTAATCACAGGGACATGAGGTACAAGGCCTATGCCTGATTGCTGCACACATCGAAGTCACAGGAGCCTGACCAGGGGTAGATGGCTCTTAACACTGGTGGGGTGGGGTGCCACATAGCCTGCCTCACGAAGTGACCTTGCCTGCAAAACTCACCCTGGCCTAGGGTAACCCACTACCACCTCCCCCAACCAGACACCTCCCATGCGCGCTGAATCAGCAGAATGAGAGTGTACTCACCCCCTTGTGGCTACTGTGATGCCCTCAAGCGCCCATCCAACTCCGGATACGCCACCGCCAGGATCCGGAACATCAGGGGGCTCATGGTAAGATGGGCACCCCTCCCACATTGGGAGGCCATCCCCAGCTGGGCCTCCGCCATCTTCTTGCTCCAGGGGTGAATGTCCTCCCATCTTTTACGGCAGTGGGTGCTCCGTCTGTGGTGGACACCCAGGGTCTGGACTTCCTTGGCGATGGCACACCAAATATCCTTCTTCTGGTGGGCGCTGACCTACAGGAATAGTGCAGGGGAAAAGGAGAAAATATAACCGTCCAGACTGTCACAGTCATTGACCCATGTTCCCACCCTTACCCTGACGCACATACACTCACCATCGTTTCATGCACGCCTCATTCCCCCCATCTCCCATCCACACCACTTCAAACAGGCATTGCCCATACAGCATGCTCACAGTGTACTCACCTGTTTGTTTGGAGGACCGTAGAGTAGCGTGCACTGGGGGAGGACCCCATCCACTAGTTTGTCCAACTCCTCCGATGTGAAGGCAGAGGCCTTTCCCCAGACACTGTAGCCATTGTCGCTTCCAGACTGAGGTCACAGCACCATTTGCAGTATGGGTCCACTCCTGTCGAAGATCAGGTATCAAGTGAGTGAACAGAGAGAAAATGGCGGTCGCGTCCACGGCGGTGCATACCGTCACCAATGGCGTACACTGTCATTGGCTCCTGGGACCCATATGGTCCAATGTTAACCAATGCAGGATTGTGCCGCGGTCTTCGGCCGCCTACCGCGACGGTGTACAATGCCAGTGGAGGGGCCGGCGGTATGGCCGTGGCTTTTCCGCCACGGTCATAATTGCTGGCGGAACACCGCCAGCCTATTGGCGGTGTTACCGCCAACTTACCGCCGGCCGCCAGGGTCGTAATGATCCCCTAAGACAGGCACATAACAGATTGACAAATGTGTGCAATAAAGTGTATTTTCGTACCTCAGTGTTGGCTGACCCTCTGCTCACTGTGTGTGGAAGTGGTGTGTGTAAATGTACCAGGTTTGTGTATTTGGAATTCTCCAATGTGGTTGTGTTTTGTAGATGTGTGTGTATTTTGAGCACGGAGGTGTGTACCGCCAATGGAATACCGCGGTTGAAAGACCACTGCGTTGATTCATGGGTCATAATAATGTGGGCGTATTGCTGATGCCGTGGCAGTGGAGGTTTTGTTTTCGGCAGTTTATCACTGACCTTTGGTGTGGCGGACTTGTGTGGGTGTCTAGATTTTGGCGGATTCCGAGCTGTGGGTCGTAATACCTGTGGCAGAATTCCATAGCGGTGTGTGGGCATTCTTCTGCACGACAGTAAGCGGCATTTACCGCCAATGTTGTAATAATGGCCTCTGTATGCTGCAAACCACACAATGAATTAAACTGTCTTTTTTTGAGACAGCTAGTTTAATGCGACAACATTTCAAAGGCCCACCAAAGCACCTGATTGAGAGCCCATATATACTCTAAAATTAAGCTACTAGGATCTGCCCAAAAGTTATGAAAACCAAAGCATTATTTTGCCTCCAGGTACATTCAAGTAACTCTACATCATATTCAAGTACAATTGAAGTAAAGACCCATCATATTTAAAAGAGCTAGCCCCTCACCAACCACCCCCCCACAAAATACCTGTGGTCAGCATCAACACACTCAATCTTAGCTCCCCTCTTTAACCACAATAAGTAAAGAGCACCATTCATCTGATAGTTGTGCCCCAAACCTTGGAATGATCTGGACCTCCATTGTATAGCAAAACCCAACTTCCTCTGATTCATAAACCTATTACAAATGAAACTTAAGAAAGCCTTTGCCTTGAACATGTCCCAGAAACTCAATTGAAAGCTGTTAAAAGTCAATATCAAGCCAGATGCCTGATGGCTATAGACTTGGCTGTTGTACTACAACACTGTGAATGCATTTGTTAACTGTTGGTTTGTACATTCTTGCACTCTGAAGGTATTGTGAGAATGGCATACAGATATATTGAACAGAAAGCAAATGTAAATAAGCATAATACCCCAGAACCCTCCTACAACAGTTTATTAAAGTAGCAAATTTCAGTGGGGACAAGTTTAAAAATCAAATGGGCATAAAGAAATGCAGAAAGTCACAAAGCTATCAACCACCTTCATATTCAATCATCAATTAAAGTAAACAAGACAAAAGGATTGTGTTTCAGGAAGCACATTCCAGCAACCAGAAGAAATGTTGTCAAAGTTTAGCATGCCCGAGATAACCACAATCATCCATCTTGCATGCACATTTTATAACCTCTCCAAAGCCGGAGTACAACCAAGAAAATAAATTGATAACAACACTATCATTTCTGGACTTACTAGCACAATTCTCATATAGTTTGCATACTACCTTTCTAATCTGTCAATGTCCTTGTATTTCTCTAAACCTCGAAGAAACTTTCTTTAAGCTGAGATGCTGAGTTGCATTAAACCCAAGTGCTTGGGCCCCTCTTCTCACCGTACATGTCCAAAACTAGCAGCATAAAATCTTCAATGTTCTTAAGCAAAAACTGTTGCTGAATGAAACCTAATTCTTCTTCTTCTTCAATTTCTTTATGCTTTGCATCAAGCACAAATATTGACTGATTCAGTTTGCAACTACTGCATAGCTCAGTATCCTTCAACTCAAAATCTGAAAAAAATATAAACCATCTATTTTATCATCTCTATGACGGGCCATGGTAGGTTTTACAATCAATGCCCCTTTGACATTGTAGGCACATTTGGAATACTCACAAACTACATTTAAAGTAAATTAGTAACAATTTGGGAAATACACACAAACCACATTTTGTCTTACCATAGCAGTACTACCATAGTTCTACTAAAAAACTACAAAATGCTACTCACAAGTCTATGTTGGGGGGGTCTGTGCCTCCACCTCTCATATCTTTTTTGTGCAGGGATATCTACCTCAACATCAGAGATCTCCAAACACATATGCACACATTTTATTGATTAATGTGGGAGGGACAGAGAGGGACTGGGAAATGTGGACTACTATACTGGAGGGGCTAGGGAAGGCTAGGGGAGGAGTAGGGAGGGTAAGGGAGTTTTAAGGAGGGGTTTAGAGAGGGACATGCACCACAAGAGTAAGTCAATTGCAATTCACAAACAACCTTCTATAGGTATTAAAGCTAAAAAGGACCCAGCAGTTTAAGTGCTGCATTCAGGTGTTACAGCAGTGTGACATTTTATTTAAATATATAGAAATATATAAATAATTTACCCTACCTATCACCACTTTTATAAAGTAGTGATAGATAGGAAAATATACTATTTAACTTTATCTAGGCTCTAACCCAGAACACAGTGAAGTGTGGTAAAGACAACATGGTTTTCTTTTATTTATGTAAAGGCAACTGTTAGTTGATCATATATTGCCTTGCCATCAGCAAGTATTGCAAAATTGCAACTCTACACCATGGCCTGATATATCTCTCAGATTTAGGGGCATATTTATACTCCGTTTGCGCTGAATTTGCGTCGTTTTTTTCGACGCAAATTCGACGCAAAACTAACTCCATATTTATACTTTGGCGTTAGACGCGTCTAGCGCCAAAGTTCATGGAGTTAGCGTCATTTTTTTGCGTGAACACCTTCCTTGCGTTAATGATATGCAAGGTATGCGTTCCCGTCTTAAAAAATGACTCCGATGCTATTGCGTCGGATTTATACTCCCGGGCAAAAATGACGCCCGGGAGTGGGCGGGACTAAAAAACCCGCATTTGCGCCGGATTTTAGCGCCTGGGTCAGGGCAGGCGTTAAGGGACCTGTGGGCACAGAATGAGCCCAGAGGTGCCCTCCCAAGCCCCCAGGGACACCCCCTGCCACCCATCCCAGGGAAGAAAAGGTAAGTTGTGGTAAGTATTTTTTAAAAAAAAATTTGTGGCATAGGGGGGCCTGATTTGTGCCCCCCTACATGCCACTATGCCCAATAACCATGCCCAGGGGACAGAAGTCCCCTGGGCATGGCCATTGGGCAAGGGGGCATGACTCCTGTCTTTGCTAAGACAGGAGTCATGTTAATGGCGTCTGGGCGCCCAAAAAAAATGGCGCAAATCGGGTTAAGACAATTTTTTTTGCCTCAGCCTGACTTGCCCCATTTTTGGACGCCCAAACGCCATTTTTCCCTACGCCGGGGCTGCCTGGTGTACGTGTTTTTTTTTCACGCACACCAGGCAACGCCGGTCGACTAACGCCGGCTAACGCCATTCAATAAATACGGCGCCCGCATGGCGCTTCAGAATGGCGTTAGCCGGCGCTAATTTTTTTGGCGCAAAACTGCGTTAGCGCACTTTTGCGTCAAAAAGTATAAATATGGCCCTTAGTGCCTTACACATTTAAAAATACTTATCTTACTTACCTCTACCACCAAAAGGAATCAGACAGGCACCACAAACTACATACCTGACATGTTTCATTCAAATCAGACTGCTCGTTTTCCTTCTATGCCCAATTACAAAGTACATGGAAAGTGCATTGGTGAATAAAATAATTTTGGGGTCCCTCTTTTTTTTGGAGCCTCTTGACAAATCACTGCACAACCATACATCATTGCCATTGTAGAAAAAGCACTAGGTCTGCACAGTTTTATAGAGATTAATTAAACAGTGGCAAAGATATTGGTGAGCAAATATCTGAGGAATTCTTATGTTTGAGAATCCTAATTGTATCTACAGTCACTGTGTAGGTATAGTTAGGACCACGTTACCCTAGGAAGAGCATTTGTAGGGTCTAGCCTGCAAGTGCATGCACTAGCTCATCATCTCACTTGCAAGACTTTGTTGTGTACAGTGAAGGGCTTGGAGCCAACTTGTCACTCACCATTTGTTGGTTTGCGTGACACTCTTCTTTACAGCTTTGTAACCCATCCCTGCGGCCTGGCATCATTTCCATTCTCCTTTGTGGAGCAGGGACCAAGCACTGATTGATTCAACATAATCAGTGCCCGTCCGCTGGTCGTGAATTTGTCAAGGTATTATTCTTTTTTTTTTAATTAAGTGCCCTTCAAACAGAAGGCTTGTTATGGGCCTAATCAGACCTGTGAACAGAAGATTTGTGACTGACAAAAATGGGCCCAGCAGGAAAAACAAAATGCAAAGTTTTTTTTTTATAGCTAACTTTCTTTTATTTTGCCAAGTCATCTTTTCTCACTTCCCACTCATGTTTTCTTTAGTTTTTTTCTCGTGGGAGCTTTTCTCAAAAGATGGCAGTTATCTTCATTTGAAATATGTAAAGAACATTGTTTCTTTATTCACAGTAATTTCCGAAATGTTGCTTCAACACACAGGGGCTCATTACGAGTCTGGTGGTCACTCGCCAATGGCAGTCGGACTGCCGCCAATGTAGTGGTCTGAGTGCCAAATTACAACCCAGGCAGTCGTACCGCCAGGGAACCTCCAGCTCTGCCAGGATCAGAGATCCCAGGGGTCTGGAGGTAGGTGACGGTCCTAATCCACCTGGACAGCGCTGCAAGCAGCACTGCCCTGAGGATTATGACCTGTTCTCTGCCAGGCTTTACATGGCGTTGGCATAGCCATAAAAAGGCTGGCAGAGACCGGGTGCAGGAGCCCCCCCCAACCTGAGCCATCGGAATGTTCACTGTCTGCTTTGCAGACTTGTCAGGTTTCCTTTAATAACTCTGGCTGGGTGGCCACCCTGTCAGAAGTTTGGCAGATGGACATTTCCATCTGCCAAACTCAAAACCGGTCCCATAATTTTGCAGTATTCCCTAATCCACCCCACTACAATCCACCCCAATCTACCCCATCCCACACCAATCCACCATACTGTTACCTAAACTACTTACCCCAATCCAATCCACTTCAACCCACACACTCCAATTCTCCCAAACCACCCCAATCTGAACTGGCCCACTCTAATTCACCTACTATAGTCCAAAACAATCTGCTCCACTATGAAACAATAAGTTCCCACTCCAATCTAAAACAATCTTCCCCACTCCAATACTCCCCACTCCAACCCAAAACAATATGCCTCACTCCCATTTACCCCAATCCACAAAAATCTGCCTCACTCCCATTTACCCCAATCCACAACAATCTGCCCCATTCCAATCCAAAACAATCTGCCCAACTTAAATCTGCCCATATCCAAAACAATCCACCTCACTGCAATCTGCTGTACTCCAATCCAAAACAATCTGCCCCACTACAACCTGCCCCATTGCAATCCAAATCAATCTACCCTCTCAAATCCAAAACAATCTGCCCCACTCCAATCTACCCCACTCTACTCTACCCCACTACAATCCAAAACACCCTGTCACTTTACAGTCCACCACACTCCAATCCAAAACAATATGCCCCGTTCTAATCCAATCCACCTCATTCCAATCCAATCAATCAATCAATCAAGGCATTTATAGAGCGCGCTACTCACCGTAAGGGTCTCAAGGCGCTAGGGAGGGGGGGAGGGTTACTGCTGCTCAAAAAGCCAAGTCTTGAGGCGCTTCCTGAAGGCGAGGTGGTCCTGGATAGTTCTTAGGTGAACGGGGAGGGAGTTCCATGTTTTGGCTGCCAGGTAGGAGAACGATTTACCTCAAGCGGTGGTTCTGCGGATACGTGGGATGGTGGCGAGGGCGAGGCTGGCTGAGTGAAGCTGACGGGTGGGCTTGTAGAGCGAGAGGCATCCGTTGAGGTATTCGGGGCCCATGTTGTGGAGGGCTTTGTGTGTGTGGGTGAGGAGCCTGAAGGTGATCCTTTTGTTGACGGGGAGCCAGTGCAGGTGTTTCAGGTGGGCGGATATGTGGCTGTGGCACGGTATGTCGAGGGTGAGGCGTGCGGAGGCATTCTGTATCCGTTGAAGACG
This sequence comes from Pleurodeles waltl, assembly GCF_031143425.1. NCBI lineage: Eukaryota > Metazoa > Chordata > Amphibia > Caudata > Salamandridae > Pleurodeles > Pleurodeles waltl. The sequence continues at coordinate 240,329,419 of NC_090437.1, read as the reverse complement.
TTTCTGTAGCTTTGCGGTGGTTCCTGCATTTAGGGTGTTTCCGTAGTCCAGGCGGCTTGTGACGAGGGCGTGGGTAACTGTTTTTCTAGTTTCGGTAGGGATCCATCGGAAGATTTTTCGGAGCATGCGAAGGGTATGGAAGCAAGAAGACGAGACGGCGTTGACTTGCTTGGTCATAGTGAGGAGGGGGTCCAGGATGAATCCGAGGTTGCGTGCGTGGTCTGTTGGGGTTGGTGCAGTGCCCAGAGCCGTGGGCCACCAGGAGTCGTCCCAGGCGGACGGGGAGTGTCCGAGGATGAGGACCTCCGTCTTGTCTGAGTTCAGCTACAGGCGGCTGAGCTTCATCCATTCTGCAACGTCTTTCATTCCTTCCTGTAGGTTAGTTTTGGCGGTGGTTGGGTCTTTGGTGAGGGAGAGTATCAGCTGGGTGTCGTCGGCGTAGGTGATGATGTTGACGTTGTGTTTGCAAGCGATGTTGGCGAGGGTGATCATGTAGATATTGAAGAGGGTAGGGCTGAACGAAGAGCCTTGTGGTATGCCGCAGATGATCTTGGTGGGTTCTGAGCAGAAGGGTGGGAGGTAGGCTCTTTGGGTTTGGTCCGAGAGGAACGAGATGATCCAGTCCAGGGCCTGTCCTAGGATTCCAGTGGAGCGGAGGCAGTTTATTAGGGTGCGATGGCATACGGTGTCGAAGGCAGCCGAGAGGTCCAGGAGGATGAGGGCAGTCGTTTCTCCGTTGTCCATCAGGGTTCTGATGTCATCGGTGACTGCGATGAGGGCGGTTTCCGTGCTGTGGTTGGCACAAAGACCTGATTGGGAGGGGTCGAGCAGGTTGTTAGCTTCAAGAAAGTTGGTCAGTTGCTTGTTGACGGACTTCTCGATGACCTTGGCTGGGAAGGGGAGAAGAGAGATGGGGCGGAAGTTCTTCATGTCGTTAGGGTCAGCCGTGGGTTTTTTCAGGAGAGCGTTGACTTCTGCGTGTTTCCAGCTCTCGGGGAACGTGGCAGATGCGAACGAGCTGTTGATGATGCTCTGGAGATAGGGGGCGATGATGGCGTCAGCTTTGTTGAAGATGTGATGGGGGCACGGGTCCGAGGGAGAGCCGGAGTGGATGGTGTTCATGGTAATTCTGGTCTCTTCGGAGCTGATGGGGTGGATCCACCGAGCCTGCAGACCTCCTACCAGCACTCGCACCAACAACCACCTCAAGGGCATCCTTCTCAACACACGCTCCGTCCACAAGCACGCCATCGAACTATGGGACCTCCTGGACACAACAGCACCAGACGTCGCCTTCATCACAGAAACCTGGATGAACGCCTCCTCGGCTCCCGACATCGCCTTAGCCATCCCCGACGGCTACAAGATCGCCCGGAAGGACTGCTCCAACCAAATCTGGAGAGGAATCGCCATCATCTACAAGAACTCCATCAACATCACGACCTCCACTGAAGACACACCCCTCGTCGCCGAACACATACACTTCCAGATCCACACTGACCCCAGAACCACCCTCAGAGGTACTCTCGTCTACAGGCCCCCGGGCCCACGCGCCCTATTCAGCGAATCAATCACTGACTTCATCAGCCCACACGCCCTAGCCTCACCAGACTACATCCTCCTTGGGGACCTGAACTTCCACCTGGAGAAAAACAACGACAACAACACCCCCACCCTGCTCGACAACCTCGTCAACCTTGGACTCAAGCAACTGGTGAACACCCACACCGCTGGCCACACGCTCGACCCCATCTTTTCTGCCAGCAACCACATATCCTTCAGCCACTCCTCTGAACTACACTGGACTGACCACAGATGCGTCCACCTCAAATTCAAACAGGAGACCCACCACCATCGCACACAACAAATTCCCCCGCAGACCCTGGAACAAAATCTCCACAGAGAAGCTCCTCTCAACTCTGAACCAAAACCAACCAGCCAACACCACCGACGCCAACAACGCAGCCTGCAGCCTCTCACAGTGGATCACCAACTGTGCCGACAACCTCGCCCCACTTAAAAGCCACCCAAGAGAGACCAACATCAGGAAACCCCCGTGGTTCATGGATGCCCTCAAAGAATCCAAGAAATCCTGCCGTACCCTCGAAAAAATCTGGCGCAGAGAACACACAGCAGAAAACATGTCAGCCCTCAAGATCACCACCCGTGAACACCACCAATTGATCCGCTCCACCAAAAGGGCATCTTTCAAAGAAAGACTTGACAACAACACCCACAACAGCAAAGAACTCGTCAAAGAGCTCTCCAACCCCAGCGCCAGCTCCAACACCATCACGCCCTCACAAGAACTCTGCAACTCCCTCGCTACTTTCTTCGATCGAAAGATCACTGACCTACACAACAGCTTTGGACCCCAGACCCCGCCGTCCACCACTGAACCAACAGCCCCAGCCACTACCCTCAACACCTGGACCCCCATCAGCTCCGAAGAGACCAGAATCACCATGAACACAATCCACCCCACCAATCCACCCCACTCCATCCCAATTCACCCCACACTAATTCAGCCCACTCCCATTCAATCCACCCCACTCCCATCCAATTCACCCATAGCAACCAATCCTCTCCACTCCAATCCAATCTACTCCATTCCAATCCACCCCACTGCAATCCTCCCTAATACAATCGGCGCCTTTCCAATCCAAAACGATCTGTCCCACTCCAATCTGCTCCATTCTAATCCAAAAGAATTTGTTTCACTCAATCTAAAACAATCTGCTCCAATCTGCCAGACTCTAATCCAAAACAATCTGCCCCTCTCCAATCTGCCTCACTTTAATCCAAGACAATCTGCCACTCTTCAGTTTGCCACACTCCAGTTCAGAATAATCTGTCCCACTACAACCTGCCTCACTTCAGTCCAAAACAACCTGCCCCTCTCCAAAAACCCAAACAACCCACTCCAATCTAAAACAATCTTCCCCACTCCAGTCCAATGCACCTCACCTCACCCCAATCAGCTCTTCCTCGCTCCATCCTAATTCATCCCACTCCAATCTACCCAACTACAATCCAGTCCACCCCACACAAATCCAATCGTTGCCATACCAATCCAATCTGCCTCAATCCAGCCCATTCTAATCTACCCCACTCCCATTCGATACACCTCAGTAATATTCACCCCACTCCAATCCAGCCCACTCCAATCTGACCCATCCCATGCAAATCCAACTCACTCTACTTCAATCAACCCACCCCACTCCAATCCAATCCAAACCAATCTATCCCAATCCAGTCCACTCAACTCAATAAAGTCCACTGCTGTACAATCAACCTCACTCCAATCCAATCCACCAACACCACCCCAGGCCATCCCACTCCAAGACAATCTACTTTATACTAACCCAATCCAGTCTAATCCAATCCACATTAATCGACCCTACTCTAGTCCAACCCACCCCATTCCAATCCACTCTGAATAATCCCACTTTAATCCAGTCCACCCTTCTCTAATCAATCCACCCTACACTACTTTAATCCACCCACACCTATTCTAACCACTCCACACAAATCAATCCACCCCACTACAATCAACCCACTCCAATCAATCCACCCCACTCCAGTCCAACCACCAATATCCACTCTACTCCAAAACACCCCACTCTAATCCACCCCAATCCAATCCACTCCACCCCATCCCATCCCATTCTACCCCATCCCAATCGAATCCAATTCAACACCATACAATCCACCCCAATCCAATCCACCACACTCAATTCAATCCACCCACCCTAATCCACTCCACTCAATCCAATCTAACCCACCTCAATCTGATACACCCCAATCCGATATACTCCACTCCAGTCCACCCCACTCCAATCCACCCCACTCCAATCCATCCAACCAATCGAGTCCTCCCTACCACCGTCACAGTTCAGTTTCCCCACCTCCAATTCAATCCATCGATCTCACTTCAATGCAATCCACCTGACTCAACCCAATCCACCCCACTCCAGTCCAATCACCACAATCCACTCCAATCCACCGCACCCAACCCTACTCCAAACCATCTCAAACAAATCTAATCCCCCTACTCCAATCCACCCCTCTCCAACTCAGCCCATCCCACTCTTTTCCAATCCACCCCAATTCAATTCACCCCACTCAATCCAATCCACCCCGCTCAAGCCAATCCACACCATTCAATAGAATCCTCCTCACTCCAATCCACACCACTTTACCCCATGCCAATTTGATATACCCCAATCAGATCCACCCTACTCCAGTCTACCTGATTTGAGTCTACACCACTTAATTTTCCCCATTGTAATCTCATTTACCCCGCACAAATCCACTGCATCTCAATTCAATCCATCCCACCCCACCCCAGTCCAATCTGCCCCAATTCGACCCACCCTAATTCATCCAACCATAATACAATCTACCCTCCACTCAACCTCACCTCAATCCACCCCAACCCATTTAAAATCCGCTCCACCCCACTTCTCTCCAATCCTCCTCCCTCCCTCCACTCCAAACCATCCCACTCTACCCCAATCCACACATACCAATCCCTGTTCAGTCCACCACACTTCAATCCAATCCATCCATCCATCCCACCACACTCCAGACCACCCCATCTCAGTGCAATCCACCCCACTCCAATCCACTCAATCCAATCCATCACACTCACCAATATACAATCCACCCCACTCCACGCCAATCCATCGCTCTTCAGCCCACCACATCCCAATCCTATCCACCCCACCACATATCAATCCACCCCCTCCACCCCACCCCAATCCACCCCATTCACTCCAATCCACCACACTCTCCTCCAATCCACTCACTCAATCCCAATCCAATTAACCCCATCACAGTTCAGCCCAGCCCACTCCAGTCCATCCAGCCCACCCTGCCACACTCTAAGCCATTCAGCCCACCCCGATCCAGTCCACCCCACTCCAATCCAAGCCACCCCTCTTCAATCCAATCAAATCCACCCCACCCCAATACAATCAACCCCACTACAATTCAATCCAGCCCACTGGAGTCCAATCTAATTCCACCCCACTCCAATCTAATCTACCCCACCTCATCCCTATCACTCCAATCCAAAACGCCCACCCCCAATCCAATCTAATTCACCCCACTCAAATCCATCCCAATCCCATCCATCTCACCCAATTTCAATCCCCTCACTCCAATTTAATCCACCCCAAACCAATCCACCCATCTCCACTCAATCCACCCTACTCTACCCCAATCCAGTCCAATCCACCCCACTCCCATCCAAACCGCTCCACTACCTCTATCCGCCAACACACTCCACCGTATATCACCACACTCCTCTCCTCTCTATAACACTGTACTCCTCCTACTCCATTCTACATAATTCACGCAAATCCACTTGAGTGTCTGTCTGGGTTGACAACATATGGGTCATTGGCCCTGTGCACAGCCAAGGGCTGTGACTGGAGGTTATAAGCTGCTCGTGAGGGGTGTTAACTGCTCTCAGAGGGTTGAGTGCAGCGGCCAGGCCATGTAGCCAACCCCACGCAGAGCATGGCAAAAGCCATACAAGGCAGGAGTGTCCATCTGTAGGGTTTGAACACAGGACCTAGCCTTAGATCACAAGGCAGAGTGCATGGTATTTAGAAGTAGGACATGTAAAACATGTCCTTACAATCACTAGGCCATATAAGCTATTTTTGCTGTTGCAGGGTTAGCAGCTCTATAATAAAGCACTGTGGTACATTATTGAAGGTAATAAAATGATCTCCACCTAGGAACCAGGTTCAAAGTTCATTCTTGGACTTTTTAAAATATTCATTACAAACCCAAATTACTGCTAAAGTCATATTTGTGAAAAATAATTTACAAAACGTACATTAAAAAAACCACCTTTTACCTTTCTAAAGCCTCTAGAAGCCAATTTGCATGAGCTTCTAATTGTTACACAGGAGATGAATAGCTCCTTGACGAGATGTGAGCTTGGTCTCAGAGCTGAGGCAAAGAAAGGCCTTGGATATGAGGGCATATTCTATTCCTCTGATAGGATGACCATCTGGGAAGTGCCTAGAAACTTAATGAACTTCAAAGAGGCCTACCCTGTCACAGAAGGTTGTAGTTAACACCTCAGCCTGCCACCCTACGTTGTCACTCTTGCCAGTCAGGCACCAATCCCAGTGGGAAAGGCACAGCCCAAAGAAACAATTTTGTGTGACCATAGCGGGAGGTTGCTCATTTTCCTAGCCACACCTCTATGGTGGGCACAGGAACAATACACTCTGGAAAGGTTTCTGTCATGTTGGATTTAGATAGAGAGGGGCACTGTGGTATATTTTGCATCATGTAACATAGAAACTGTTGCAAATGTGGGTAGGGTTGCCCCTGGGAATCTTTTCCATATTAGTTAGAGAAGGGACAGGAGTCACCCACCACTCACAAGCTAATGCCAGGCAGAAATGTGCCATTCCCAGGCACCCTGTACAGAACCCTGTTGGACCTGTGGAATACAGAAAAAGGACTGCACCTGCTATTAAAACCTGTGAGGAGAACCCTAAAGGCTGCTCCTGCCACCATGGGTTCCCAGGATAAAGAATTTGATTCCAAAGGTAAGTTGACAGACCAGTTAAGCTACAGGGACACAAAAATTAAAAGAAACCACTTTCTTGGAAGACCCCAGTTGACAAGTTTAAACTTCACCTGACCTTGCTTCTGCTAGTTGGTTCTGGCCCCGAAGTGATGTTCCTGAGGACCTAGAACTCGTGGCTGCGGTCATAGTGTACATCTATTGCATAAACCTAGAAACCAGGACTTAGAAAGCTTTTGACTAATCACCACAAAAGAGTGAAGAGTATTTTACTTAAGTATGTCCTCCTAATAAGTAGGTTCACACACAAAATACTTGAGTATACATCATAAGAGTCCCACCAATTCAACATTGATGAGGGAACCCTCGTACCAGGTCATAAAAACAGATAGTTGAGAGGTTGCCTCACCCACAACTTTTTGTTGGCATGCTTCATCATAGGCTACCTCTCACATTGGCATAGTATGATACCACTCCAGCAGACTCAACTAAGTAGATGAGACTTAGGCGTTCTTAGATAACAGATAACCAAGAGAAGTAGACAATATTGGCTGAAACATGTTGGTTACTTTCCATCTCTAGAATGGCCAGACAAATCATAATATTCGATCTACTGACCACACCTTTGTCATTTTCACCAATAGCAGGGGTACTCAGCAATAGCGATACTTCCTTTAGGTAGACCACTAGGTATTTTCATCCCTTTTTTTCAATTCATATTTCAACAGGTTCAATGGTACTGTCCTAAAACAATTATCTAAGAACTCGCTAGTCTTATTCACTTTGTTGAGTCTGCTGGAGTGGTATCATCCTACGTCATTGTGAGAGGTCGCCTATGATGAAGCATGCCATGATAAATTGTGAGTGAAGTGACCTCTCAACTATCTGTTTTTTTTACTTGGTTTGAGGATTCTCTCATCAGTTTTGAACTGGTGGGACTTTTGCGATGTAAACTCAAGTATTTTATGTGAGAACATTACTCAGAAACATTATTATTTTTATTATCATTATTATTATTGTTGTTATTATTATCATTATTATATAATTTTGTAATGGGGTCAGGGGCTAAGCAAAGATATAGAGGTCAAATTCAGCTTACAACAACCAGGTCTTCAGGCCTTTATGGGATTCAAGTTAAGTATTGCAATTTCTCAGGGTGTCTGGGAGGGAGCTCCACAGTTTCTGGCCCAGAACAGCAGTACACAAGCCAGGTTCAGTGACCTCAGAATAGCTGTGGGATGATAAGGCTCCACCAGATCCTGTAGGTAACATGGGCCTTCTCCGGCTTTGAAAATATAGCACAGAGCTTTGAATTGAAAACACTTTGGAACCATGAGCCAATGAAGCTCTTCAAAAAGATGGGAGACCGAAGCGTGCTTTCTAAGCCAATACAAAAGTCTAGCTGCAGATTTCTGAACTATCAGTGGGCATTAAATGGATGCTTGATCTTTGAGTGAAAAATGTTGCCATAGTCCAATCTAAACAAGATCAGATCTTTGATCACTATCCTTGGGCTGATTGGGTAATCTTCTAGAAGATTTTTTTCAACCACTTGTACACAGTGAAGCAGGTGGAGGTAACCTTAAACATCTGAGTTTTCATGGAGAGATTCTCATCAAATATAAAGCCCAAATTCTTAACCTTAGGCGACAGGTCAGGAAGAGTCCTTATGTGTGACATTCAATGTTGGGGGCCTTCAAGAAACATTGAGGGACTGGGACCAACATGCCAGTCAATCCACTGAGGGTGCCTCACTGGTGGTCGAGACTTCTCTGCAGCTTCTGCTACATTCTTCTTCACAGCAGCAAGTCCTTTTCAGTGAGCCCAAGGCTGATTGGCATCTGACAATATTGAACCCTCATGGACTACAGCTTGCAGCCTTGCCCTGCTGATTAAATCTGACTACAATAAGAGACAAAGAAGTATGCTTCACCGTGTTGATGCCAATCAGCATGTGATCAACATCAATGACTTTTTTATAGGATTATTTGCAACAACATGGAAGACAACGATGAAAATACCAGTAACACCTAAAATATTCAAAGAAACAAACATATCCCAGCACTTACTACCCACTCATAAAAAAGGCACCTTCCTACTAAATGACAACCACAATAATGGTAGAAGAATTATCATTTATTCCACTAACAACAATTTACTAACCTTAGCCCAATGCAACACATGAATGATGGATGGCACATTGAAGTTGGGCCATCCACCATCAAGTGAAGTATACACAATACATTGTCAATATCAAATTACAAGTATCCCATCAGATAATACACTTTTACCTAAGAAGAAAACATGATTTACAATTAAATATTAACACATGCAAAACAACAAACTATCAAATACAACCCCAAAAAACGAATTATAGATTTTGAACATGCAGTGGTTTTCACTATACTTAAAGGCCACCCAAACACTAAAATTCAGGATGCTACTATTAACGCAACCAGAACAGATGAAGCCATCTACAACATCCATCCTGTGCACTCAACTAACCTAGAATTTGCCAATAAAAAATATATAGCCTTAGCATTAATTAGATATCATAACATTTTAATTGAATTGCTTATTATCAAGACTATGAAACAAAAGCAGAACCTTTCATAGAATATTTTGATGATACTTCGGTCCAGATTTATACTAGTTTTGCACTGAATTAGCGTCATTTTTTTAAACCTAACTCCATATTTATACTTTGTTGCTAAACCGGTCTAGCGCCAAAGTTATGGAGTTAAAGTCATTTTTTGCTTGTGGGAAATTACCTTGCGTCAATGAGATCCAAGGTAGGCATTCACAGGCAAAAAATGACTCAAAGGCCCAGCTAGCTCTTCAATCCTCCCCCCACAGCTAAACAGTAAGAAAGTAATTGTAAATGATTCTTACCTGAACCGGAAAGCAGGAATAGAAAACAATGCAACCACAAAGTCCATAGTCTGCATACAATGATGAAAAGGCACTACAAAATCAAAAACAGTGGTAGAAAATAAATGAGGAGTAAATTACATAAAACGTGTATTCCACATAAAATATCAGAAGAAAAAAAATATATATGTTTATTACTTTTGATAAATGAATTTAAAAAAATGGTAAAACTATATATTTGTGGTCCAAAATAAACAAAATGTAAAACAAATGTATATTAAGCAATGCAGAATAACCAATGCTAATAATTTATCACAGTACTTTTTAATATTTTAAAATATACAAAAAAATAAAAAAATAATAAATATTAAAATTACAGTGAAAGATGTTGAAAAAAAGCATAATTACTTATAAAAATATGTGTGTTTTAAACGTCTAGTGTATGGAAAATGTGTTAAATTTGTGTTACTAAAAAAGTTGTAATAAATTTGTGGTGATCACCTAAAATGGTTTTAAAGAAACTGTATATTAACAAAATGTATTGAAAAAAGTGCATAACTAAACATTGTTAGAAATTGAGGACTTAACTCTTTTGCGACCAAATTATTGCAGCCTGCCTGAAGAACATCTGATGCTTCGTTGCAGGAATGCTTCTACACTATCCAACACTCCCTCCTTTTATACTATAGCTTTTTGCACTAGTCCAAACCATATTTAGCTAGAACAACACAAAAATAAGTATAGCAATTCATAGAACATTAAAGTTCTTCAAACAGTGGTCCTACGGTTTAAGCAAAAAAGTGCTAGTGCATGGACTTTAGTTTGCCCTTCTGATCAGTAAGGCCTCGGTACGAGTATGGTGGTTAGACCTCCAGAACATCATGTTGGCGGTCCTGAAAAGACCACCATGCTGGAGGTCATTCAGACCACCTTATTATGAGTTACACAGGCAGGACCACTGACCGCCAAGCTAAAAAGGCATCCAGCAGTGTGGCAGCCTAGAAATAGGCGGTCTGACCTCGAACGCCGACAGCACCATGGTCAACTACTGAGCATATTACAAGCACATAGTCACTGTTGTGGACCCTTCATGGTGGTCAGCCAATGCAGGTGTGAGCCATGGCAGTTCGCATCAGCAAAACAAGACGTACAAGCTTGAAACCATACTTATATCAGAAGTCATATACCAAGCAACTGGAAAACAAAGTACATTGCAAGGAAACTGACACAAACAAAGCAACATCATCAAAGTGTGGACGTGTCTAAAGCTATCTTATAAAGCAGTCCTTAGCTCATTATTACAGAGTATCAGCTCCCTAACTGTTTAAAAAACACTCACCTCCATGCTTTCTCACAACCACAGTTCATTGTACAGTCACATTCATTGTATTACATGACATACTTACACTGATGAGAAGTAGCTGTTGGTGAGACGTTCCCGCAAGTCGGCTCTTTTCTCTTCGCCACTATCCTCCTCACTTTGCATTTCAGGAGCTTCACCCAGTAGCACTGCAGGCTCCTCCTCCTCTGAGATGTATGGGATATTCATACGAAGGGTGATGTTATGGAGCACACAACATGCCACAGTGATCTGAAAAACTTTCCTGAGTGAGTAGAGGAGGGCTCCACCAGTCCTGTCCAGACACCTAAATCTGGCCGTCAGGAGTCTAAATGCCTGTTCCACCAGCTGCCGTGTCCTTCCATGGGCCTCATTTAAGTAGACTTCCCCTGGTGTAGTCAGATTTATCAGTGGCATCAGATTCCTCAGTGGCGTCAACAACCAAGGACACTGTGGATATGCAAGGGCTCCTGTTAAGGAATGGGACAAAAGTGCCATGAGTCACTCACTTCATGATTGTAGAAGCTGACATTGCACACACACATTCAGGACAGATGTGACTTACCAAACAGCCACACCCTCTCTGGGTGCTGTTGTGACTTCAGCTGGGTGTATGGTGCTGTTCCACATTATGATGGAATACATGCTGATCCTGGATGATGGGCACAGAGGTTTGAGATGTAGCGATCCACCAAACATACAACTTGCACATTGATGGAATGGATGTTCTTTCTGTTGTTAAAGACTTGTTAATTGGCCTGCAGAGGCACCAAGCCAATATTCGTGCTTTCAATGGCCCCCCACTACACGTGGGAGGCATGCAAAACCATAAAAGTCAGCCTTCACATTGAAAAAATCCTTATGTCAGGGAAACCTGTTATAGATGTCAATGTCTTTCAACATTGCTGAGAGGAAATCCTTCAACACCAGACTGAACATAGGTTGGGACATACCTGCAGATAGGGCCACTGTATGTTGGAATGACCCTGTGGCTAGGAAGTGCAATACTGTGATGACTTGTACAATGGGTGGTGCACAGGTTGGATTACTAATAGCTGGCATCAGATCTGGCACCACATGACAGCTTAAATCCACTTTTGTTTGCCTATCCAAGTAATATAACATCATTATATGTCATTGCTTCATGGTCTGAAAGTCTGGAAGTGGACGGTAGGCAGGAGGTTGTTGCATTCTCCCTCTCCCAGGGTACCTGTGTGTGACAAGGCTTGATTTGTAACATTAGTCAGTCTGTCCAGAGCAACATACATCATGCATGTCAAAAATATCCTGTGACAAAGCATTTCTGACTCTATGGACATGACACCCAGTACACATCACAGCTGGCAACTAACAATGACCACATGTGTCCACAACATGGATTTTGATTAAACTCAAAGATGGGCTACACAATTGCCAATTTAAATGTCACTGTATATTCAGACGTCCAAAATGACCCTCAGTGGTGGTGGACCGCACACTGCTGTCGAATGCTATCTATGCCCTACAACACGCTACACTGATGGTTGTGATGAAGCACCTACATTACAAGACAGAATAAGGATGTTTGCGATACTACAACACATATTGTAGATGTAGATACAGTATTTTGTGCCACCAAAATGCCGGATGCTTGACCTAATCCACTGAACATTAGGAACCGCCCGCGACTGCGGGCAGAAGTTGTCTGGGTAATAGGGAGTTCCAACCACAGCGGACAGATCCATAGGCTAACGTTGCATGTGGCGGTCATGCCCCAATGTCTGTGTTCACCGCGATGATGACCGCATATGTGGAAGATATGACAGCCATGTAGTGCAGAATCACTCACTTGACTCCTGACACTTCTGCCAGCAACACCTCTGCTACCTGAGCTGTGTGTGCCACCACTGCGAGCAATCATGCCACATCCAGCAGGTGACAGGGCCCCTGGAGAGGCTTGTTGATGAGGTCCTATCCCTGTATGGACAGCTCTATGGCTTACAAGAGGAGCAGGTAATTACCTCATTGGCGCAATTGACTCTGTTCAACCTTATCCTTTACCTCCTCACAGGCTACAATGTGTCCTGGTGTTCCAGATTGACGTCTTGTGTGTTGTGTGACTGCCTGTATGGCATCAATGGGATATACATTTTGCAGGTATTGGTGGCCAGTACTATATGTTAAGTTCAGTCACATTGTGTTGCATAAGGCTTTTGGGGTCCTAGATCCTCCTTGGGGTGGATGCCCATAGCTAGGTAAGGAGACTTTACTGACATCCAATGACATCTCTTTCTTCATGATTGTTGTAAATGTTGGACAACATATATGTGCATGACAGCATGAGCTATGTATGCATTTTGTTTGAGTCATTTGAGGATCTTGTTAGCAATGTTTGAAGTACCACCGATCTCTCAACCCATATCTGGCCTTGCCAAAACGTTGTCGGGAATCCAAATCCTGACTCACTCTGCCCTTATCTATTGTTTAGGAACAGACATACATCAGGGGTCCAAGCAGACCTGTATAGATACTTCTGGCATATCTCCCTGCTCCCCTTTCTGGCTAAAGTAATTGAGAAGGCTGTCAACAGACAACTAACCTGCTTCCTCGAGGAGAACTGCACTCTGGACCCTTCCCAATCCGGATTTCGCAGCAACCACTGTACCAAAACTGTCCTCATCGCCACCACTGACGACATCAGAACCATACTGGACAATGGCGGAACTGCGTCCCTCATCCTCCTGGACTTCTCGGTCGCATGCAACACCGTCGTTCACAACACCCTATGCTCACGCCTCAGCAATGCAGGAATCCGCGACAGAGCCTTGGACTGGGTCACCTCCCATCTCACCGGCAGAACCCAGAGAGTCCACTTCCCCCATTCTGCTTGGAGGCCACCAAAATCATATGGGGCGTACCCCAGGGTTCGTCCCTCAGCCTGACCATCTTCAGCGTCTACATGGCCCCGCTCGTTAAATCACCTGAACCCACAACCTCAACATCATCTCATACGCCAATGACAGCCAGCTGACTTCTCCCTCACGAAGGACTCCACCAAGACCTACCTCCATGAAGGAATAAAGGCCAGCGCCAAATGGATGAAGAGCAGCTGTCTCAAACTAAATTCTTACAAGACGGAAGTCCTTAACTGCGGCTCCACCCCCTCCGCATGGGATGAATCCTTGTGGCCCGCCACTCTCAGAGCCGTGCTGACTCCCACCGACTACGCACGAAACCTAGTATTCATCTTGGACTCTTCATTATCCATGATCCAGCAAGTCAACGCCATCTCCTCCTCCTGCTTCAACATCCTCCGCATGCTCAGAAAGATCTACAAATGGATACCCACCGAAACCAGAAGAACATTCAGCCAAGCCCTTGTAAGCAGCAAACTGTACTACGGCAATGACCTCTATGCAGGAACCACGGCCAAAGTCCAGAAGATGCTGCAACACATCGAGAACCCCTCCGCACACCTCATCCTGGACATCCCCTGCCACTGCAACATCACAGACCCCCTGAGAAACCTGCACTGGCTCCCAGTCAACAAGAGAATCACATTCAAACTCCTCACCCACACTCACAAAGCACTGCGCAACACCGGACCAGACTACCTCAACAGATGGCTCTCCTTCTACACACCGAACCGACATCTCCGCTCTGCCTACCTCGCCCTCGCAACCGTCCCACGCGTCTGCAGAACTGCAACCGGCGGCAGATAATTCTCGCACATCGCCACCAAAATGTGGAACACTCTTTCCACCCACCTGCGCAAGACCAAAGACCTCCTTACCTTCAGGAAACTTCTCAAGACCTGGCTGTTCGAGCAGTAGCAGCACCTCCCCCTTCTTCTCCCCACCCCTCCTCAGCACCTTGAGACCCTCACAGGTGAGTAGTGCTGTTTACAAATTCCTGATTGATTGATAGATGCAACATTTCTGATGGCCACATGAAGTACTGTCATGCATGTAAGTGATGGAAATGTGAGTGGCATGTAGGTTCTGTATGCTCAGCCTGCAGAGAACAGTGCCTGTCAAATCAAATGTATCTCCCAGTATGAGACCTATTCCATGCACTGTGGAAGAGTCACTGTGGCTATACACCCTGTGGCACTGTGCCCACTCCCTGCAACACCATCAGATCCTGGCATATGGAAAATATGATGCTCTAGTGGCAAAACTTGCCTTGAATGTCTACATCCATTGACTAGAGTAGGAATGGGTACTGAGGTACATCTCAGAAGTAGTCTATATGTGCATTATGCATCATTGACAATGTCTGTCTTTGACTCATGACAAGATCTTTTCTCCCACAGCTCTGTTGTCACCTTCACATAAGACATATTTGTCCTGTTCAGGCTTATTGAACAAATGACAGTCCCTCAGTGCAGACAGTGTGTTGATTCCTGGGATGCCATGATTTGTGACTAAGTAGCTTTGTTACATAGCAGAAATTGTGCATTGCATACCTTTGGATGTTGGATGCTACCTCTGTCACATATGTCCAAAGGAATAATTTTCTGTGGTACAGGTACATGTCACAGAACCTACACCTTAAAGTGGCATGAGTCTTCATTTGTTAGGACATGTCCAAACATGCACAAATAAGACACTTTCTGTACCAACCATGTCAGTCCCTTCATTGTCATTCAAGTGTAATGGTGAAGGCTGTACTATTGAAGTTGCCTATAGGGACTCTATGCAGTGAGTCAGTCTTTCAGAGTGTGTATGTGTTGGACCATTTGGACCTAAGGAGTTTACCCTTCAGAAGCCCCAAATGTGTCCAGTGTTTCATTGTAGCTCACATCACAGTACACACTGCTGGAGCATAGGCTGCCTGATGTCAGTAGGCTTTGCAGACCTTAAGCAAGATAGTGGGTTAGTCTGCAGATAGATATAAACATCAGCTGTCATGTCCCTGTACCTATTAGCTTGTGTGCTTTACACTTGTGGTGTGTTAACAAACTGAAAATGTTTAGCTTGGTGTTTCCGATGTTTGTGACTCAACCATTTGTGCCCAAACTTGTTATTGTAATCCCTTAATTTGTCTTTTGCATTCATGCAGGTAATTACCAAAAAGAAGAAGGAGATATGGTGAGCCTTCACCCAGAAGGCGCGGACCCTGTACAGGCCATATTCCTGCCACATTGCAAAGTTAATGAGTTTCTGACATCTCCCCTCATGATTAGGGATGAGCCATGTGTGACACAGTAGATGAGTGACTGTGTAGATATGTCATGTGGCGCATACTGATGTGCCTGGCCTATTGGGCCAGGGACCTAGGACACAACTCTGTACAGCCCACAAACAATTTGCTCTCCAAGGACATCATATAGCTGTGTACATTGATCAATCAAGAACTGTTTTTTGTTGTAGTGGGTGTAAATTGTATGCAAAAGACCACTGCTCCTGAGTGTTACATTCCAAAGGAAAGGAAGTGATGGATCACTGCCCTCCCCCATGTGTCTGGTCAAATGAGTATATTGGCATCTGCGACCCAGAGGCTACTTGTCTTCAGCGTTGATGGGTACTTGTACCTCACTACTGACTGTAATGTGAAGATGGCCAACATACATGTGACAGAGCATACATTGTTCGTTGGGTGCGGTTACAGATCAATATTTTCCCTTGGTAACTGGGGAATGTCCTTTGACATGATTTGTGTGCCATCACTGTTGCCAACATTCCTTGTGCTGTAGCTTTCCATTGAGCAACATATTAAGGGCCTTCTACAAGTACTTGCAAATGTCTGGGCATCTCCAACATACAAAGGACTATTGGCATCTACTGATGCAATAAAAGTATGTAATTGTAAGAGGTGGCAGATATTAGTGGTGATTTTCCTGGGGCTTGCTGATTCATTGTGTTGTTCCTGTCAATTTGCACAAGATGTCTACAGTATACATTTCAATGCCAAATGTGTTGCATATGTGAGCAGCATTAGTACACTTCCTCCATGTCTCCATTAGGACAAAGTTCACTTGGTGAAGTGGGCATTGTTGATATGTTTCCAGTGTAACATGAGTAATTCCATGTCAGCTTCTCCAGGCTACTGTACTGTTGTCAGCAACATGGAATTTTCTGGGAGCATCATTTCACATTGGTGTGTTATTGTGTATATGACAAATAAATGACTGCATGACCTTGTGCGTGATTTGTGGGAATGAAGTTGGCATTGGACTACTAATGTATGACAACAGGTAACTGAGGTATGCTCCATGATGAAAAGTATTGAAGGTAATGCGGTTTCCTATTTGCTCAGAAGTTACTGTGATTGCACAACCTCAGCCATGAAATTGTAGTTGTCTGAGATCCTGATTTGCTTGTGGGCAACTGTTGACAGTTGAGATGGAATGCATGTGTATGGTATGGTACATGTAGGGGCCACTTAGGTGGAGTTTGTTGCTGGGACCTACTTGATATCATGGTAATGTTTGCTAATCAGAACTGTTATTCAAGGGTGATCAGGGACATGTGGTGACCCTTTTCCTCTTTGTATATGCAGCATCAGACCAGGCAAGCAAAGGAAACAGGGCACAACCAAGTGGGGAAGAATCTGGCCATGGTACCTCTGGTCAAGACACCGCCGACATGGAAGGAGCCATTGCCCCAGGGGGTGAGGGGAGTGCCACATAGGAGACTGTATATACACATCCTCATCATCGGATTTAACCTCCAGTGGCCACACCCTAGTGGTGTTGAAACCATTGGGTCCTACTCCTGTACCATTGTTGTCTGCCACCCCCAGTTCTAGCGCCACCCTCCCTGTTGTTCCCCACCCAGTTGGCCAGGTGGATGTCTCCTTTTCCGGCGGCACCGCTTCCCCAGCCCCTTTACCTCTCCTGCCCTGAGTGACGAGACTTTTGACCTCCTGAGGAAAGTCTCTGTGGGTCAGACTGCTATTGTGAATGCAATCCAGTGATTGACAAGCCAACTTCAGTAGACCAATGCTTCCCTTGGAAGCATTCACAGTGCCATGGCTGGCCTACAGAGATCCTTTGAGGCTCTGGCCTCCTCACTGATGGCAGCTGGTCACCTCCAACATTCATCCCCCTCCTTCCTCTCCCCAATACAATCTTACACCTATCTTAACACACACAAGCAGCACACATAAACACAAACACCACAAGATACGCTGGCATGCAGGCACTCCACATACAGCCACAAACACAACAATAGCTACCACTTTAGCAGACACCCCCACTAACCCACACACCACATCCAGCATACCCACAGGCACCACCACAACAGCCAGTGATACATCCACCACACCCACCATACCCGCAGACACCACCCCAACAGACACCTAGACATCTACCACAACCATCATACTGCAGACACCATCCCAACAAATATAGAGATGTCCACAACAACTGGCATACCCACATATATCACTCCAACAGACACAAAACATCCACACCGCACAACATCTAGAATACCCAAAGGGCACCACCCTAACAGACACACACACATCTACCACTCCATCACCCAGTACCCCAAGACATGCAAACGCCCACACTCACACATTCAACAGACTCCACTGACCAGAAGCATACCTCACGTATGCACACATCCAAGACATCTGCAACCACATGACCACTCCCTCAACCACCAAATCCCAACCCATACTGGTGACCATCCCTGTGTTCCAAGGGAGAGTTTCCTTTCTTTTCAACCTTGCCCTTTCCTCTGTTACCTCCAAACCCCCTCCCAAATGCAAAAGGCCTCCACCTGCATCTTAACCATCCCTTCCACATTGAAGTCCTCCTCTATAACACCTGCAACCCCGTAAGCACCCAAACTCCTGCCCCTAAGAAGAAGCCCAGCTCTTCTAAGAAACAGTTCATCCTAGCCAACCCTACCTATCCTAAATCCAACCCTTCCCATGGATGATCCCTGAGGTTCCTGCCTGCCCACTTGATGCCCCTTCTTGTGGAGGCTCCCTGGCACTGATAGGAGCCAATTGTGGGCAAAGTACTGTGCAGAGACTTTAACATGGAATGGCCAAGGGCCTTTGGTATTATGCATTTGCTGTTTAATAAACCAAATAGTTGTTTTTCGGGTATAATTTGTCCTGCAATTCCTTTTCTACCTTTATGTTTGTTCCTGAGTAACTTGTGTTGTCTGCCTACAGTTGTGTGTGTTTCAGCCTGAATGCTGATCCAGTTGCTGTTTGCAATATCTGACATTGTGTGCAGTACTGGTATTACCCAAGACAAGGGTAGATGTTGACTGTATTGAAATTTGTTTGTTAATGCAATTGAGATGCTGTTGCATTGTGTCATGTTTGGTATGATAAGTATTCAATCGTGTGTGGTCCAATGTCAGCATGTATAGTGTTAGACTTGACCCCCTGATGTGGATTGTAGATTCATCTTGTGTGGCAGCTTGAGTTTTCTTTGTGCAGTCATGGAGGATGTTCAATTGTGCTAACTTCCATGCAATTAACTTTGCATGTGTCTATTTTGCTGTGTGTACCTTGCAGCTACTTCATCTAGATGTGTAGGCCATGCTGTTGGAGTTGTATTTGCTTTTTTTTTACTTCCACTTCCACATTCTGTAGATAGGTGTGCCACTTGTCTCTACTATTGTTTGTCCCTGAGATACATGTAGGGCCAGTTCCTCTAAAAATGTTGTTTTATGGGCGTGTGCAAATTGCAATGTGCCCCAGAGCAGCATCCTTCCCTGGGTGCTCCTGATGCCCCCATCTCTATTGAGCAGGTATTGGTTCCATTGTGAGCTTTGAATATTTGTCTCTTTGATTAATGTGCAACCCATTTTCCTTCCTGTTGGACATGGCACTTTTTGCAGGGTCATCCCCAAACTTTTTGTCTCCTTCCTCCTATTTTCCCTGACCTGTTCTTGTTTGGTTTTGAACTCTGAGCACTTTACCACTGCTCACCAGTGCTAAAGTGCAAATGCTCTCTGTGTAAATTGTACTGTTAATTGTTTTATCCATAATTTGGCATATTTGATATATTAGTAAGTCCCTAGTAATGTGCACTAGAGGTGCCCAGGGCCTGTAAATCAAATGCTACTAGTGGGCCTGCAGCACTGGTTGTGACACTCAGATAAGTAGGACTGTAATCATGTCTCAGACCTGCCACTGCAGTGTCTGTGTGTGCGGTTTTAAACTGTAAATTCGACTTGGCAAGTGCCCACGCTTGCCAGGCCGAACCCTTCCCTTTTCCTACATATAAGACACCCCTAAGGTAGGCCCTAGGTAACCTCATGGGCAGGGTGCAGTGTATTGTTAAGGTAAGACATATACTATTGTGTTTTATATGTCCTGACAGTGAAATACTGCCAAATTCAGTTCTTAGTGTTGCAAGGCCTATCTCTCTCATAGGTTAACCTGGGGGCTGCCTTTAAACATGATTAAAGCATAGATTCCCTTTGGGAGCAGATAGACATGTGGAGTTTGGGACCTCTGAACTCACAATTTAAAAATACATCTTTTAGTAAAGTTGGTTTTAAGATTGTGTGTTTGAAAATGCCACTTTTAGAAAGTGGGCATTTTCCTGCTTGAACCATTTTTGTGACTCTGCCTTTTTGTGGATTCCCTGACTGGGTTAGTTTGACAGTTGGGCTGTTGGCACCTCTCTCCAGACAGTGACATAAACGGGGCTGGGGTGTAGCCTGCATATTCTGATGAGCCATCTGTGCTAGGAGGGAGGGGAGGAGTGGTCACTCGCACCTGAAAGGGCTGTGCCTGCCCTTACACAATGCAGACTCCAACCCCCTGGTGTGTGTCTGAGGCCTTGCCGGGGCAAGGTAGGATTTCACAAACAAGTGAGACTTTTCCTTTGAAGTAAGCCTACTTCAAAGGCCAAAATGGGTATAAGAAGAGGACTCAAAACCACAGACACTTCTGGACAAGAAACCTGCTGGTGAAGAATCCCTGAACCATACCTGCCAAGAGGAACTCCCTGGCTGCCCAAAGGACTCACTGGGACTGCTTTTCTGACAAGGACTGCTGCCTTGCTGCTCCCTGGGAGTGCTGAGAAGTGCTCTCCAAGGGCTTGGATAGAGCTTGACTCCTGTTCCCTGAAGTCTCAGGACCAAAAAGACATCACTCCTGCATCTGGACTCCTTGTGCGGTGAGAATTAGATGAACAGCCGGCTAAGAATGACGCTCAGTCTGCCCTGTGGTGAGAAATTCACTGCACGCTGAACCGGAACGAGGCAGCGTGACTTCGCAAGGAGAAGATCGACTGGGCGCCTGTGTTGTGACCGGAACTTCGACGCACGGGCCACCAGATCGATGCACAGCCGACCCGGGACGACGCAACCCGACTTCCAGAAAGGAATCAACGCAGTGCCTGCCGTGCAGGAGAAAGTTCCACGCAACGCCAACTGGATAGACACATCGATTGTGACTTCGCTCTGCAAGCCCAGGATTGCACGCACAGTCCCCGGGGTGCCAGAAACCCCTCAACCCGAAGAGGAACCAAGTCCACGCACCAGAAATCGACATAAAACCTTCCCGTGCGTGAAAAATAATGATGCAAGTCGGTGTGCGAAGGGGCGAAACCAATGCACACCTCCCTGTTTTCCACGCATCGCTCCTCTGCGGTCCCACGTGGAGACGCAAACCTGGTACTTTGTGCTTGCAAGAGACCTTTATTGTTTTAAGAGACATTTATTTGCTTTTAAAAGACTTAAGACACTTTAGATCACTTTTCAGTGATATCTCTAAATTTACTTATTGCATCTTTGATCGTTTTGACCTGCATTTAACCAGATAAATATTATTTATTTATCTAAACACTGTGTGGGGTATTTTTGTGGTGCTATATAGTGGTATTGTATGATTTATTGCACAAATACTTTACACATTGCCTTCTAAGTTAAGCCTGACTGCTCAGTGCCAAGCTACCAGCGGGTGGGCACAGGAAAATTTTGATTGTATGTGACTTACCCTGACTAGAGTGAGGGTCCTTGCTTGGAAAGGGGGTAACCTGATTGCCAACCAAATACCCCATTTCTAACACTTCTCTTGTTTTGCAATGTGGGTTATGTGTGGGTCCATTGCAGGGCTTTTTCATGGGAGAGGTGTTTGTGTTCCATGATGCATCCATACATATGTGTGTTGAATATGGTGACAGTCCATGACATGTGTGGAATGTGAGGTTGTCAGTTGTATGGGTAAATGTGACGTTGTTGTGTTGTTGGTGTTGTGTGACACAATGTTGTGTGCTCTTCACTGTTTCTGTGCCTGAGATGTACAGATGTGTGTTATTGTGTAATGTTGCAGTGCAGTGTGGGTGATCTGCCTGGAGGGGGCGTTTACTGGCTGTAAATGAGTCCTGCTTTGTGATTGACTCCAACTGTGTACACAATAACTATTATAGTCTCTTTGAAGCAGCAAAATGTATTTTATTGAATACATTTGGCCCAGTCTGTATCATCTATCTTTGCTTTCAGACCAGCGATATTCCAGCTTAGCACCTTTAGCCTAGCCGTGGGGTTTAGCTCAGCACCCAACTCCTATTGAAGGTGATCAACATATGGTGGATATTGGAGCCATGTGTGTCTTTTCTGTGCCTCTTCAGATGTTATATGGGCCATGATGAAGTGACTATAGTTATTCACCAAACTTTGCAGGTTAGAGTTTTTGGTAGACTTCTTTATAATAATCTTTAAGTTAATTTTTAAGTTTTGGACTTCCTCCTTTGAAATTATGCTTTTCTGTGCCTCTTCAGGTGTTATATGGGCAATGATGGTGTGGCTCTGGTTATTCACCAAACTTTGCAGGTTAGATTTTTCAGTAGAATTCTATATATTTATCTTTAAGCTTTGGACTTCCTCCTCTTAAATGATGTTGGTGGCACCCTGGGCTGACAATAATACACTGGGCTTGTGAGTTTGTGGTACCTATGATGACAAATTGTGTAACCCTTGAAAGGAGTGCAGGACTCTCAGTATATTGCATCTATTGGTGATATTGTGATATCCATGTGATCAGTATGTTGGTATAAATATCAGGATTGCTCACTAGACTTCATTGACTTTACCGACAGATTTGTTGATCCATCTTGCCATATACCAGAATATATGTCCCCAGGTCCCATCCACCTGGCCCTGGGTTTTTGCATTGCCCATTCCAAAGCTTTGATGCTCATACTGCTGTGAGTTATAGACTTGTCTTTCAAGTGGCTGATTCACCTCAGTGGTCCATGCATGGCCATGAATAAGTATGGGATCTGTTCTTGACATTACTCCTTGCGGTGCTGTTAACGCGTCCCTTCATGATAATTTATTACACATTAGGACTCGTTTTAGGCCAATGAATCTTTTGACCCAGTTGAGAGACACCCTAGGACGAGATAGCTAATCAATATGTCAATCAATATATCAATAACGTTATCAATATTTATTACCACAATGCATTTCACTTTAGTCAAAGATATTAATCGATTCGAGACACCAGCATGACCTTGTCGTCATGAATAACTACACCAGTTTAGTAGAATTTTATGAGTTTTATTCCCTATTAGTTACAATTATAAAAGTAGATGTGTTAATCTCAAAACGAAGAAACAAAACAGCATAGTCACGATATGGCAACTCTGATAAGATTTCATTAATGCAAGAATCGCAAACATCAGAACATAACACGGCGTGTACATAGATCAACTTTAGCAGAGTGTCATCTGTGCGTCAGTTCAACATAGCATAGGTTCAGTTGTTTGTTTATTTGCGTCAGTTTAGTGAACACCTGTCCTAACCACTGAGTAGCATTGGCATGTTGGGCTTCATGCAAAACAATTTAGAACACCAATTTGGAAAACATCTAGCTATGGCCTCTGTCAAAAGTAAGCAGTTGGTACCTAGAAAGGAAAAGCAAACAGACAAATCACAGTTTCATTGTCATAGTTACCCTCCAAGGTTTAGGTCAGCACTCAGGTTCAGTCTTCGTCTTCAGGACATCAGTTGATTCGCCATCAGTCAGAACTCAGCTCTGGGGCAAAAGGGGCACTTCCCACATAAGGAGGCAAAGTGTGAATGGGCAATCTAAGGAAAAGGATGGTTCTAAGTAAACTCAATAAGAGTGACAAAGTTTCTGGATAAAATCAATGGCATTCCCTAACCCACCTTCTAATGGCTCCCCGTGTCATGGGTTTTTATCCCTTTTTTGTTGTACATTCCCCTAAAATGTCATTGGTCCATGGTTATACCCCACTATCATTACCCTATTAGAAAACAGATTATGTCATTAATCTTTCACCCCATATTATTTTACAGACATTTTATTGGTCCATGTGATTGACGTCTTCAGAGGTAGTGCGTCCGGTATGATTTCATCCTTCTGTAATTCTTTGCACATCTTTTGGTCAGTAGTTCCATTGTCTTCACCGGTTTAAACAACCTTGTACATTACATTAATCTACACTGTTGCATTTTGACTAACATTTTCTACAAGCAATGTGAATTTCATGAGAACGGATCCACTATGGTTACATTCAGCTTCTAGTTTGAAGAAAACAAGAGGTCATGTCCTTTTGCGAGTCAGCACACTGCACGTTAGAAAAACACATTTAATATGAGAGCCAAGCAGCTAAGCTTCAACTCATGATAACTTAAGGTCTACAAGATTTATTTAGCATAACTGTAATAACATAATCATTAATAATTAGTACAAAACCATACTTTAATATAAAATTTTATAAGCATTAGTCATTTCTATTAATCCCCGTATACATTGGCGGCCACTCCCCGTGGTCACATTTCAAGTGCACGTCTAGGAAAAAATTAATTACTACAGTTTCTATGCGGCATTATCACACATTAGTTCATAAACATTTAATGTTAATATAGATTATATAAACTACGCTCTCTCAGTGCTAAAGTGGGTTTGATGCTGTCCTGAGGTTTTAGAGTGCAGGTGAACTTTGTTGCTTCCAAAACATTAACTTCTGCTGTTAAATGCTGGGCTCTAGCCTAGCTGTGAAATTCTTTTTCACAAGTTTGTTTTATGGGTGCTGGGAGGACCATTGAGATGGAAATTATCACAGGAGTTGCTGTTCCTTCCTGCTTGAAGGCCAACAATGCTGTGGATAGCTTCTTTTACCATAGTGTCATGGGGGTTGACCTGTAAAGCTGCCTGTGCAGTGACTGGACCTTGGGACATTTCTGTTATGGTGTTATTACTAGCCCTGCTCCAATGGGCAATAGTTAGGAGTTGTGCTGGTGCTTCTGCCCCTCCTCCTCCGTTGCCAGCAGCTAGCACTATTCCCAAACCAAGCCAGTAATTTTCTTGGGTAATGACTGTTAGTCCTGGACATACATTGTGTGGTAATGCAGGTGTGTCATGAAGAGGTGGTATGGGCTGAGCATTTGGCTGCAAATAAGTAACCCATTGCTCATTGATGAGGCAGTTTCATAATCAAGTGCATTTTGTGTGCTACTTAACGCATTCATGTGGTCAGCTGCAACAGCCTGTTCACTGGCTACATGTTACTCTAAATAAGTGTTCCACCAGCTGTGGGTCAGTCCTGTTCTAATTTTTGGTGTCTCACAAAAGTCCCAGCAATAAATAAAGATGTTGATAAGTCAGGCTACGTCTTCTGACAAATTACTGTTTTTTTTTAAACATGCAGGTTGGTCTTGACAAACTTCTCTCCCTTAGCAGTGAGACAAAGAAAGCTAAAGTAAATTATGTGTCAATCTTGCTGGGCTCAGGAAATGTGAAAGAAAGGGTCGTAGGATGTTTTTGTAACACAAAATAAAATCAGTACTTGTAAATGCGCTGCACACATTCAACAGTAAGAAAAGCAAAAATTGAGCCCTTTTTTGTTGGGGGTCAGGAAATGTGAAAGGAAAGACTGTAGGATGTTATTTTTTGTAACACACAACAAAACGTAAATATCTGTAAATGAACAGTAGACATTCAGCAGTAGGGAACGCAGTAAGGAAAGCAAAAATGAAGCACGTTGTTTTGTAATTCTAAAGTGTGATGGAACCAAATATTTTAATTGGATCAAAACAAATGAACACATTCATCTTGGTGATTCACAAAATGATAATATTCACTGAAACCTGATTTCCTGACATTCTCATTTGTGTGCAATATAATTTTATCTATGAACCTGTATTTCTGTGCAATCCTAGTGGCCATTTCAAAGGCAAATGGGCTGTCTGTAAATGACATTGCACTACCACATGATGCTTTAGTTACATTAACAAATCACCCAGATCATGTTCATTAAAGCTAGGTGGGTTGCAAAACTGTGTAGTTGTTTATGCCAATTTATTAGTCTAGTCATCTGATATCTTATAGTTTATCCTAGGCAAACTGTTTGGCTTAAAGAGAAGCATTAATAAGTTATAGTTCCAAAGGAGGGAATGTATCTGAAGAAACAACTTCTGCTTTGTTAAAAAAAACACATTCTGTCTCTAGAACGGAGAAATTATTAAAGCTGTTCTCTGCATGAGGCAGCTAACAATGGTCATTGACTATAACTAGAATGTTCCGTTTTGTTTCCCTTTCATGAGTAGTGTATTTATTAAACAACAGACAAGGGTAAAGCTGTGCACAGTAATTTGGAGCTGCCACAATGAAGATGAAATTCAGATTGCCCATGTGTGCATACAATACTTTCCATATTTCACAGAGACAAATATTTTCCATATTTCTCACTTCTTAATGAAATGGGAGTTTCCATTCGACCTGCAAAAATGTTAATTATACTAGCAAAAGTGATTAAATGCTTGAATGTTGCCTTAATCAGAAAATGTATTGAAATTTCACATTATGCAATTTAATATATTTTTCGCACGAAGGACATTTGCTTGTGATGAAAATGTTTCATGCGTCTCGATATAAATGCATTAGATAAAGAAGCATTTATGTAGTTCAGATTGTTTCTCGTCTCATTGATATTTAGATACATTCATAAGTAGAATAAAGCTGTTTACATCAGGTACTCTTTCATAACTTGGTAAGGATAGTCTAGTTACACATCATCGCATCACAATCAGTTTACCTTTCTTGCTTTTCCTGGTCAGGAAATATCTAAGTTCACTTTAAATTTCACACAGTTCACAAAGTCAATCAGGCTCCCTAGTGTCCATGCAGGAAAACAGTTTTCTTGCTTATGGTATAGTGAAACAAAGATCTTTAAATAATGACTGCTAAATGTAATTTACGGTCTCAGATGAACATTTGTTTTAGTAAATTTCTTGAGGATCATATCTTTCACTCTCCCTACTATGGTAACTATCATTGCAGCCAAACTCATGGTGAGTCCTGCATGTTTTGCAAAAATAGTTTAATGTGTGCACTGTCTGCCTCTCATTAATTGAGTACTGATGGATAAACAACTAGATTCCAATAGGCGACTAGAATCTAGTATGTGGAGAAAGGGGGCCTCAATATAAGTAGAGTCAAGAATTTGCAATGCAATGTGTCTCGCATTTGCTCAAGTTAGAGCTATTAGCATTGTAAATTACTAACTGGACTTTTCTTGCCACATAAATTGAAAGTGAAAAGCAAAAGAGTTGATTTAAGCAAGTCGATTGAAAGTGCCATGGCCTCCATGAGCATGAGCTTGAAGGAGAGACACAAAAGGAAATAGAAGTTTGCTGGCAATCAAACATATCAGCAAAAGTGCAATTATCAATGTAACAGGATACATGGCCAAGGCAGTAACAAAATTACACCAAGGAGGGAGCAACGTAAAGCATTTACCAATGATAACAAAGAATTTTTGAAAGGCAAGACCATGAACTAGTGATAGTGATGGGCATGTGGTGGGTGTGTTAAAAGCCCACAAATCGATTGCAGCACATCAGAGCACCTGTGCGCTCAACCTTAAAAGGGGAACTGCTGAGATACTTTGGTTTGGGAAGTATTCCCTTGTGGCATTTATGTTATGGCCAGTCCCAATAAAATGTTTGTACACACACACACACACACAACATGACATACCTATAATTAGGAGAACATCATAACACACCAGCCCTCACAAGGATAGTATTTGTCTGGGCCTGACAGGGTTTACCCACACTATGAGGACCCATCCGGTCCTCACAACGTGGCTTATACACACAGGCACATATTTCTCAACGTTTTAATGTAGCCTACATTGAAACTGCAGGTGCTCCATCTGCTAATGTAACTTCCAATAGCACAACTCCAAGAACCAAAATGTATTGATTTTTTCGTTTGAAAAGCTTTATTTTACTGGAAGCATGACATGCAATAACTTGTTATTTATAGCAATGAAAGAAAAGGCAGATAAAAACATACCTGAAGAAAAGAATATGAAAATATAAACGAATGTTTTTAGGGAATATGTTAAATGATCAGACATATACAATGCTTTATAATAAATGTGCTAAAATGCTGACTAAGTTAAAGTACAAAATAGTTATTTTTTTCGGAACTATATCATAAGAAAATTTAGGGGAAAAGGAAGAAAGTAGGGAGAAAGGAAAATATTTTTTCCTGTTAATATTGCCAGCCAAAAACGTATACATCTTTCAGCAGTATCATTCAAATAAATGAATGAAAATCAGGAATACACACATAATCTAAAAAAAGCTTGCATTCCTACTTATACTTATACTAGCCAATGTAACTCTGCAGATGTTAAAGGGTATGCAGGGTCGTTCGTTAGCCTCTTGCCCAAACAGACCAAGCTTTTGTTTCACAAAGTCACAGTTTCCAGTCTACCACAGTTGGACAAACCAACATTCTAACCATACATTTTTTAAACCGCAGGACCCTGATTTTCAATATTAGCTTCAAAGTATACTTTAGTGAAGAGACAGACCAGGACTTAAAAGAAAAAGAAGTCTTTGAAATCGTGGCTTCAATGTCTTGGATTTTCCCGTAGAGCATGCATTTTTCGAAATATTGAAGTTGGCTTGTATTAAGAAGTAAATTGTCCACCTCAAGAGGGAATGATGATTTGTAATTAAGTCTTATCAAGACTTTAAATTAACAAAACAGAGATCTCCAAAAGTTTACATCCTCTGTATTTCGCCGCTTAAACAGTTGAAGACCAGTATCCCGGTGCAGATCAACGCGAGTATGGGGACCACTGAGCTCTTATTCAGACGGCAATCTTGCATGGCTCCCAAGTCATCTCCCCAAACCCCAATCAACCCCACCCCGAAATGTGAAGACATTAAGAAAGGAATTACATCATTCAGATCTCTGAAATGAAACCTCCCAGTCGTGCAATAAATTCATAGATTGAAGAACGATAGCATGCAATGCTTTCCATGCCCAACAGTATAATTGTCGTTTCCCTTATTATAATACAAATATATTTGGTAGTGAACTGCATGTTGATGTGAAAGAAAGCATAACAAATCCAGTCATCGGCACTATCTCCCATTTAGTACCTGAAACGTTACTCAAAGATTTGGATACTCTCTTGCAATGGTAATCATTGAAATTATCCCAGATTACCTACATTTAGTTGCTTTTCCTATGCAGCTAATCTGTCGAAATTCCTTTTGTCTACTCACACTAGGTGAAATGCTTCATCGCACAGGCCTTATTCACGAACACCCTATTGGTGCAAAGTGGGCTTATCCTGAGCTTTTTAGAGAAAGTACTCCTGAAATTATTTATACGTAGAGGGATGAAGTCTGTTAAAATTGTATTAGAGCAGGAGACTATAACCCATCTAATATGTCCTTTACAAGAATAAAAACGAATGTTTCGGACTGTTGTAGCCTATCTATTAGGATTTCTCGTTCACCCTTCTTGTGCAAGAAAGGATAGTTTACTAAACCTATTTTAATATTGTGCTATGTTAATAAACTGCCAAACACTACACATCACATGTAAGGTCACTCCACTTCGAACTGTCCACTAATCTCGCCGAGTTATAGTTTTTCTGTTGCTCCTGTACCTGAAGGACATAACATCTGGGCCCATCCTGTGTCATACGCTGTGGTTTCCTCATACCCATCACAAAGTTGCTTAATACATATATGATAGCTGTTACTTTGTGTGTGTTGACTTGTGGTATGCCCCTAACGTGTACTTCTATATTGTCACTTCACACTACCTGTTGTGTTTTTCCTTTGACACTGCATATGGCTTACCTTTGTTAATATATTTCTTATCATACGGGCATGCATAGGATTAGAGTCAAGCAGCCGTAATCCGTGTATTATATTTTAATGCTCAATGATACTTTGCTCCCAAAAAAATATATACTTTTTCATTGTTAGCTATCTGTTTGTATATTTCTTAAAGAACGAGAATGCATTGGGTTAGAATCAGGCGGCCATAATTTATATATCAAGTTAATGCTCAGTGATACTTTGCTCCCCCACTATAGGTACTTTACATTGCCAGCAGAGATATGAGATGGACAGTCCTGTGCCAACCAGTAAGGCAATTATGTGTGCCCAAGATGACTATTGATGTCTGAATCAAAGCATGAAGAAACACTGTTTTAACTACATAGGTTAGTTACCGTCGCAATGTGAATGGCTACTTATTGCAAAGTTATTTTGGCCCATTAAGAAGATCACCTGCTTATATGAGAAATAGAGTATGCCAGACAAATTTAGAGTTAGGGGGCCGTTTTTCTTTTTTCAATATGTAGTTCTCTGCAGTCCATACCTACAGAGTATCGCCAGTCTATGCTTAATGCTCAAGTTGGAGAGGAGTGCTGTTTTAAGAAGAGCTGGCTGCGCCAGCCTTCCCCTAGCTTTCAGGCTGCTGCGTTTGAGTGACATTGCATCAGCCTCTGTAGGAAAGAAAGACCGCACTCAACTTTCTGCCTTGACTTTTGTGGCAGCCAGGTTCTATGCGTCATTCTCTCATTTCATGTGGAAAATATGGCCAATGGTTGTTTCTCAGCCATGGCTCTTGAGTCTGCCATGTTTGAACTGGTCTGTGCCTGGCAGATTGAGCTGCCGATTGATATGAAGACTTTGGGCATATTTACAAGGAATTGGCATAGGGCAGCGCCACAAGTTCTTTTCTGTGCTGCCGTACGCCAATTCAAAAAGGCAGAAATGCACCATATTTACAAGTTACTGTGCATTTTTGTCCTTTCCCCCTGCGCTGATGCACAATCTGCTGCCTAGCACTAATGCAGGCACCCTTGATCCATGGTTGAAGATTGACTGTGTCGTTGGCAGGATTCTTTGCGTGCATGGAGGGGCACCGTCCTGCACAAAAACAATCCAGAGAGGTGTTTTCCTCTTTCGATGCAGAATTTCTGCATATATACAAAGTGGAAACAATGCGCCCGTCGTGGGGAGTCATACAGTTTTGACACATCCTTGTAAATCTGGAGTGAGCAAAGAACCATGGGAAAAACCCACCACAACGCACATGGTATGCCTCACAGATGCAATGTAAAGCAGCACAGAGACTTGCACTGTGTTGCTTTATATCTACAAGACCATGAAAAGCCACACAAAGTGGCTTTGCATGGCATTGTAGATATGGCTGTG
Source organism: Pleurodeles waltl (assembly GCF_031143425.1). Lineage (NCBI taxonomy): Eukaryota > Metazoa > Chordata > Amphibia > Caudata > Salamandridae > Pleurodeles > Pleurodeles waltl. Next base: position 240,298,239 of record NC_090437.1, on the reverse strand, counting down.
AACCATGCGCTGCCGCTGTGTCACAAACAGTGACGCACCTGCAACACAAGGGGCTTGTAAAGATGCCCCTTTGTTTTTTTTATGGAAATAAAAGGTACTTTTCTAAAAACAGTATCAGGTTACCTACATGCTATCCTGGACCTTTTCTATGGTGGCCATCATGAAAGTGGTTACGGGAGTTCAATTGTGGATTTGCCTGGTGCAATGAATATTCGTCACCTTTTTGTCATAAGCTGTACATGACCCATACGTTTCTCGAATCATGCTATCTGCAAGTCATTGTGGCGCTCATGCATTATGTGTGTTATCGAGGTACCTTAGAATCTTTTGAAAATGTTGCCCATAATTCAGCTCTTCGTTGTCACTCCACAATAGGTGTTTCATCCTAAGTAATCGTGCCATGGTCAATTATAAAGTCAGTTTTAACATAGTTCTTTCCTCTACATATAAATAGTTATAGGAATTGGTTCTCTAAAGGGTACAGAATGAACCCTGGCTGTGATGAGGCCCCTATGATGAATGGCGCATGTCACCTACTGTAAGTGAGAGGGTACCATGCTTTTTGTTTAACCCAACAATAAACAATTACAGCATAGACAGGAGAGTTTCCCTGAATAAGAAAAGGTACTAAAAATAGATAATCTAGGGTAATATCCTTGGTTATAGTTACAATAGAGCCTTTGAGTAAAGTTTCCAATATGTTTGGTGTTCATTACCCACCCAATGCAGAACCTATTTTAAACATAACACTTCTATTTCTTCTGCTTTGGATCAATTTTAGTTTAAAGGTGGTTTGAATTGTTCAACAGGGCTGATTTCTGAATATAAATAGGGGTACGTAACAGGAGTGGAGGTAAAACTGTTCGTTTTGTTGCTGTATTTTAATGTCTTACATAAAGGTAATGATCAAAATATGTGTGTAATGTCCACCAATAGAAGACTTAGGTAACAGGTGTCACATTTCCACTGGCAGGACCTGTTATCATTGTAGCTAAGAAATGATTGAAAAAAAGTGATTTACTTCAATGTATCCATCCTTTACCTTTCCTAATACTTTAACACAAAACATAACACATTACCAGAGTCGTGAACATTCGCTTATTGCTAATTCCGCACAGAGATGTGCAGCCCCAAATAATGTCTGAAGGGTCTGAAGAGGTTACTGACGTGACACTGGGGAGCATATATAAAAACATTTCAGTAGTAATCTCTCATACATTTGCCTATTTTTTGCTTAAAACACATATTGAGCTATTGTCAGGTTGTATGTATTTGGAAAGCATTAATACGTTTATCTGGCAGCATTATTCTTACTGTTTATTTGACTATAAAATAGTTTTATTGTGATCAATTAGCCACGCGGAGTCTAGATAGTATAAATGGGCACGCTGATTGCAGCGCAATAAACTCCACTTTATGGTGACATAAATGAGCAATATTCGTGTCATCATGTTTTATGACATCACATAATGCCAACCCATGAATGTAAAGCGGAGGTCCCGAATGCATTCATTTCCTCACTAAAGGACTCTGAGGGAAGGCATGATAAATCATTGTTATAATTTCAGACTTATTTTAATTTGGATTATAAAACTGCATTAAAATCAATAGTTTTGCAGGAAAGTATTTAATAAACCGCACAAATTCATGAGTTCGAATGAAATAAAAAGTGTGCTTTGCATTTATTCAATCACAAATGTTTTTTGATGTCACACATTGGCCTGGTGGCTGCTTTGAATGGGAGAAATGGAGCACGGTAAAGAACACAGGAAAGCGAGACCTTGCCATACATCAATCCAACTTCATTGAAAAAGGTGTACAGGACAGATGTTCGCAGTGTAATTGGACCAGTCGGACTAGGTGATAAATTATCAGAGCGGAGACTATGGCTCTCATTAAGTCCCTGCTGGACAGCAGCATTTTGGAGAAAAGTACTGCCAACAGGCTGGCGGTACCTTTCCCCAAAATATGACATTGGCGGTGTGGCTCAAGCCAAACTGCTAATGTACTACTCCGTCCACCAGAGCGGTAACTGCTGTTGGGCTGGAGACTTCAGTCCCCAGCCAGGAGGCCATCACTGTCCCACCTGCAGGATTATGACCCCCCACTAACGCCATGGTTTTCGTGGCTCCCTTGCCACCATGAAACCATGGCGGTAGGCATTATCAGTGACAGGGAAACCCTTCCCTGTCACTGATAGGGGTCTTCCCTGCCCACTACCCCCCTTGGATAACCCCCACCCCCCACTCCAGACCCTCCCACAACATACAGGCACATGCACGCACCATCAAACACACACATTCACATACATACCCACATTCACACACACATGCATACACCCATTCACACACACTGACATGCATACAGGCACACAAGCATTCACTCTACCCAACATACAAGCACACTCACAACCATACATGCACACGCACATTCCACACGCCACACACCCGCATACACGCACGCACCAACATACACAAGCACACCCCCCCACACACACACACAGCACCCCCATCCCCCTCCCCTGTCGGAGCACTGACTTACCTGATTGTAGGGGCTCCTCCGGCAGGAGATGGGACAGGGCGCTGCTGCCAGCAGCAGTGTCCGTCAACAGAACACCGCCAGGCCATATCATGTGTCATGATACAGTCTGTGGCGGTCTACTGGCGTGGTGCAGCTGCCATGGCCACAGACAGAATTCTGCCATCCTTCTGGCGGAACTCTGGCTACAGTCATAAATTTGGCGGATGGCTGGTAGCCGCAGCAATGGAATTTTGGTGGCCGGCACTGCAGCGGTAGGCGGTCTATACCGCCATTGTTATAATGAGGGCCTATGTCTGCAGTGGTGCTTTATTTTTTGTACTCTCGGATCAATTCCATACTCCATACAGGTCATTCACAACATATTGGGTAATTCAGATGCTGTAGGGTAGCCCATCGAGTCACCACATCAGTGGAGGATATGGGCTTTATTCCATTTGCACAGAATCAGCTGGCCTATTTAGAAAATCTCATCTACCTGGTGAGCTCTCTAAACCTAGAGAAAATCTGTGTTTTGGTCCCATTCTGCATTCCTGCCTCCACCTTACAAATTTCCAAAGTTAGAGTCTGTTTTTCTAAACTAACAATCAGTGCCCTACACTGCTTGCATGTTAGTCCCAGGCAAGTAAATCTAGATATGGTCACTCAGATGCAAATAAGGTGGGGCCGGATGGCGGTAGAAAAAATGGCACTAGACAGATTGGTGGTGAATTATATGCCGCTATTCAGCCTAGCGTCATTTTGTGGTGCCCAAGCAGCCACAAATGGCTCCTGTCTAAGTACAGACAGGAGTCGTTACCACAACCCCAATACCCTCCACTTGGGACCAGTGTCCCCAGGACCACACCAACAAACCCAATGTCAGCCAGGGGGCCACATACATGAAAGTGGTGTGGGTGGGGTGATGCTTGGGTTGGGGTGGGCATCTATGTGCCCAAAATAGGGACACCATGGTGGAATCCATAGTGTTTCCTTTTGAAAATGTGCCTAACTGCACTTAACAGGCATTAATGAGATGCAAGGTGGGTTGACACTCCCTAAAAATGGCGCTAACTTCAATATTTTGACCCTAGATGGGTCTAGTGTCAAAATATAAATATAAATATGGAGTTAAGTTAGTGCCGCTTTAGCATAAAAAAATTATGGTAAAGCAACGCTAACTTTTCATAAATATGGGTCACTGGGCTTCATTCACCGATAAAGGAGTATGTCAAACTTCAAGTTAAGTGGGGTGTGAGCCTCTTTCCCAAACCCTGAATGACACCCTTAATATACTGAAATAAACCTAACTTGCATGGTTCTTGATTTACCTATTTTCTCAATAATTTTTGGTAACCGTCATCCTTTATTAGTTCAAAGTCTTGAGTACTAAAATAAATAGCTTATCTGTAGGCAGTGCATAAAAACGGGATTAACATTTCATGCAGTATTCTATGTGTAATCCATAAATCTTATTTATAATTTGCATATAGCTCCCTCCATTTGACTAACTAACAGGAACGTCCAACACTCACAGGTATTTCTGCCATCTCTGTCTTCATAAAATTGTATAAAGAGGGATTGATGAAGTAGTGGGGCAAAATATGTGGTCTAACAAAATATCCATTGCAGGATGTTGGCTTAGGATAATAAAAATCAATCAACATGAACTTTTCTGGATTTTTATTGTTAAATTGCACAACATGCACTTGATCTGTATTTGTTTATGTTAATCAATGCCATAGACCCCAAGCAGAATTTGGAGAGATTAAAGATAATCCTATGAGTTTGCTTCCATACAGGATCTATACAGTCACGAATTACATGCCCATACAGCTCACAATTTCTAATTTTACACACCTAGAACAGGTGAAACCTTTCCCACTTTGTCTGAAATTGCCAAACCCAGGTTGCACCTCCTTATTTTGGGCTTTTAAAAAGCTTATTTAAATGCATTTTTGCATTTATTACATATATTTGTGAAGTATAGTTTTTACTTGCAATTCCACAGTTGCTTGGGTTTATGGAAGTTAGTTCAACTCTTGTGAAAATTCACACTTTGGATTCTCCGTCAGCTTCTCCCCACTTGTGCAAATGATTAGCAGTAGTACTTTAACATTTCCTGTGTACCTCTGCTATATTGTTTTACATCCTTGGTTTCTCTTATTGACAAGTAATGAATATCATTACTTTCAATTGTTATTTTTTCTCCCATTTGTCTTTTGCATTGTCACAGATGTTATACCTTTCAAATAGTATTGGGAGTAAAAAACTTAGGAAATTGAAATTGTGTTAGTATGTCTGTTATAATGCTTGTGTTTACATTTGGTTTTGGATAGTGGCCCAATATTCATCAAGGTAGAGGAGGACATTACATCTTCCACCCAATACCCACCAAATTTAGAGATCAATGATGGCCCAGCTATGTTCTCTGTAACCTCAGAGGAACTGCTATTATGACAGTTCCACTAATGGTACCAAAGGTTTGGTGGATAGCTGCCATTAGTTTTCACAGCCATCAACCAAACCTTTTTGTTTTCCAAAAACAAGCCTTCAAAGTGGGGATTTGTTTCTCAAAAGACAAGTAAAAACAACTAAAGAACTCCACACTCAAGGAGTGTTTTTCCTGGGTTTGGGAGTCGTCATTTTAATTTTTGTGGGAAACCCTGGTGCTGACCGACAGCAAAAAAGAACATCAAATATCAGCTCTAATTAGGGTGAGTGGTGTGGTAACTTGTTATGATGCGTTTAGTTTTAGGCATCACGAATTCTGGAATGAGGAGGAGGGAAAATCTGACAGTGGGCGGTTGGTGGAGCGGAGCCTGGAAGCCAAACGCCAGGTTGTGTCTTTGATGAAATAAACTCAACTTTTGACAAGAAACACGTTTCTGACGTTTCTTCTCAACATAACTTTACTCTGATAATCAGCACTCCATCTGGCCATCAGAGTAAGCTTTCCATCAATAGAATGAATGGGAGCACTCACTTTAAATAGGCCAGGCAGAACAAAAGCTTAGACGAAGGAGTAGCACAACACAATTATGATGGACAAGCCTGACTTCAACCCCTCTACATCAGGCCCTTAATATTTCCATAAGTCTTTGTTTGAAGCTAAGACTTTTGCTAATTTGTGTTTACTGAAATACAATCAACAACAGACTGCTTGCAGTTTTTCATACACAAATTCAAATATTGCTTAAAAAAAATCCATCTGCCTCTAAGTAAACCTTTTAAAATGGTTTTACGAAATCTGCATTGTACTGCTTATAGTACATCATACTGCATTTAGAAATAAATCTGTGCCATTTAGCATATAGTTATGATGTTTATTTTTTTTCAGTACTGAAAACCTAGGCACTTTCCATGTCCAAAATCTTGGCAGATCAGCTTGGAAGATCAACAATAACAATAAAAGATTAAATCATGCAAGAAGTTATCTTGTTGTATGGTATAATAAAATATATGAAATACTCAGGCTACATTAACTTGCAATTCACAACAAAAAGAAGTCCAGAGTTGTGGTGTACACACAAGAACTTGGGTTATGTCTCATGGAAAGAAAGGATAAGAAAGGATAACATGGTTTCTCATCTGGATCACTGAAAACTTTCTTGAATGCCTGCTAATATTTTTATGCTACTCACCATTCTACCCCTTTGAACATTTGTTTTTTTCTTTCAGCTGTTTTCATTTTGGCCTAAACATGACAATGGTGAAGTAAACATGTTTGGAAAAAATGAATTTTTCTCTGTGCTGCTTGGAATGAGTTTACCCAGGCATGTTGCACTATATAATTTCCACAGAAGTTTGATAAAGGATTGTGTTTATGCAAATATTTTAGGATTGCCATTCTATCTTGGGGATTCTGGCTACCGCCGAAGAAGATGATTGCCTAGCTCTGAGTTTCTCTATGCTGTGATTGACCTTTGCTTTCCCCACCATCCAGAAACATTGCTGCCTGCCTTGAGGGCTAGATCTTGTATTTGGCGTGCCCTCAAGCACCATGTAGCCCTCCAGTAAATATTGACTGTACTGCCTGACTTCGAAATGGCCATCAGCAGGACATACTCATTTACACTATGACAACCCATTCTTTCTTTTCTTCATGCTGGCTTCTTTGCACATCCAGATGTGGTCTCCTGTTTACTGTGGGGTATGTGCCTGCTTCCTACATGCTGCACACTTGAACCTGGGCTGCAAGTAATAACTTAAACTGCTTCTGCACACATGCTGTGCCTGACCTATTTATGGAATCCAGCCAATTAACCCCTGATCCAGGTTTGCTGTCTACACCCCAACCCAGGTCCTCCAACACACCGACCTCCTCAGCCATCTTTCTCACTGTTACTTTATTCTCAGTGCAACCCCCGTACCTAGGCTAACTGGTATATACAGTACTGTTATGGAGCTATCATCATCATAGAATGGCTGGCCTTGCTATCACCCTTACAGGCATGAACTCCCCTTCTAAATTGTGGCATACACCTTGCTGTCTACTACATTACTACCTGCATGGGCTGAGATAACAGGCACTGGTAGGGTATTTTCTTTACAATCTTACACTCCTTGTATGCGCCTCATCCCTGGTGCCCAGTGGTAGGCGTATCTAATGTGCTTTGTACTTTGTATTTCGTTTTTTGTACTTTGTATTTCGTTTTATTCACTGTTGCTGATTATGGGGGTCATTCCAACCCTGGCGGTCATCGACCGCCAGGGTGGATGACCACGGAAGCACCGCCAACAGGCTGGCGGTGCTTCCCTGCCCATTCTGACCGCAGCGGTAAAGCCGCGGTCAGAAAAGGGGATCCGGCGGTTTCCTGCCGGATTTCCCCTGTCTGGGCTGAATCTCCATGGAGACTCCGACCCCCTTCCCGCCACCCTGTTTCTGGCGGTTTTTACCGCCAGGAACAGGATGGCGGGAACGGGTGTCGTGGGGCCCCTGGGGGCCCCTGCACTGCCCATGCCACTGGCATGGGCAGTGCAGGGGCCCCCTAACAGGGCCCCAGCATGATTTTCACTGTCTGCTTAGCAGACAGTGAAAATCGCAACGGGTGCAACTGCACCTGTCGCACCCCTGCAATACCGCCGCTCCATTCGGAGCCGGCTTCTATGTAGCAGGGCCTTTCCCGCTGGGCCGGCGGTCGCTCCTTTGGCGGGCGCCCTCCGGCCCAGCAGGAGAGCCAGAATGGCCTCGGCCAAATGGCGGTGACCGCATGGCGGGCGGCTACCGCCACCCGCCGCGGTCAGAATGACCGCCTATATCTGTGCCCATTTTCTGCTCCGCTTCATTTTTCTGACTGTGATTTTGCCCGTTTTTCGAATCCGGCACTTGCGGGTTTTCCCATCCCTGCTGCTGCGTCCCATGCAGCCCCGCCCCCCTCGCACCCCATTGGCCACTCCCTCCCGCCTCCCACCTCCCACCTCCCAGCTGCTCCTCCCTCCCACCTCCCCTTCTTAATGGTGGCTGCTGCGCGGTGCAGAGTGTGACCCCCTGACCTGCCTTAGGGCCAGGAGTACACTCGACAAGGCAGACAGCTCCACCAGCCTGCCTCCGTGCCCCTGACCCCGCCTTTACTGCTGAAGGAAGTTCGAGGCCCTCCACCACCCACAGGCATCCGCCTGTGCCTCATCCCTGGTGTCTAGTGATAGGCGTATCTAGTGTGCTTTGTACTTTGTATTTCGTTTTTGTACTTTTTATTATGTTTTATGCACTGTTGCTGACTTTATCTGTACCCATTTTCTGCTCCGCTTTGTTTTTCTGACTGTGATTTTGCCAGTTTTTCGAATCCGTCTCTTGCCGGTTTTCCCATCCCTGCCGCTGTGTCCCCTGCGGCCCGCCCCCCTCGTGCCCCCATTGGCCACTCCCTCCCACCTCCCAGGTGCTCCTCCCTCCCACCTCCCCATCTTGATGGCAGCCGCTGTGCTGCCGTGCCGCTGGCGCGCCACTGGTGCGCCAGGGGCAAGCCCATCTGCGCCTGTCCGCACCTGGACCATGTCCAGCACCCGTCCCCCTGGTCCACGCTCCTCCAGTGCACCCAAGTGCCACTACTCCTCCACAAAGCTCCTTGCTCTCAAACCTGGCCGGCACACCGCCTGCGCCCAGGCCAACCCCAGACACACCCACGGACCTTTCACATGCCACTCATGCCACTTCTCCTGCACTCACACCAACAAGCACCACAACAACACCAAACACCCCAATCACCTCAACTGCATCCTACTCAACACCCGGTCCATCCAAAAGCACACCATCGATCTCTGGGACCTACTCACGACAAACTCTCCCGACATCCCCTTCCTCACTGAAACATGGATGAACCGCTCATTGGAACCCGACATCGCCATAGCCATCACAGTAGGAAACAAAATCACCCGTAGAGGCCTTATCAACAAACCATGAGGAGGAATCGCCATAATACACAGAAATTCCATCAAGATTTCCACCGACTCCAACGACACCATAGACACCACAGAGCACTTGCACTTTCAGGTACACATCAACGCCAACACCACCCTAAGAAGAACCCTCATCTACAGACCACCAGGACCCCGCCCCCCATTCTGTGACACCATCGCCGACGCTATCAACTCCCATGCCCTCGCCTCCACAGACTACCTACTCCTCAGTGACCTAAACTTTCACCTGGAGAACACCAAGGACTGCAACTCCACTGCCCTGCTGGACAACCTTACAAACCTTGGCCTCAAGCAACTGGTCCCCTCACCCACCCACTCAGCCGGTCACAAGCTAGACGCCATCTTCTCCTCCAGCAGCCACATCACCTTCAGTCACACCACCGAACTCCACGGGACTGACCACCACTGCGTCCACTTCTCCTTCCTCAAACCCACCACCCACCACCAACAACATCCTATCCCCTACCGCAAGTGGAACAAGATTTCAAAGGAACAACTGATCTCCAACCTCGCACAAGGTCCACCTCCCAGTACCAACAACCCCAACGCCGCTGCCCTCAACCTCACACGATGGCTAGAAGCATGCGCTGAGTCCCTTGCCCCACTCAAATAAAACAACAACGTCCGCACCAACAAGACAGCCCCGTGGTTCACCGCAGAACTTCAGTCTTCCAAACGAGAATGCCGGAAAATTGAGAAAGCCTGGCACCAAGAACTTTCAGTGAGCAACTTTTCTGCCCTCAAAACAGCCATGCTCATACATCACCAGCTCATCCGGACCACCAAACGATCCTTCTACAAAGAACGCATATACAACAACGCACACAACAGCAAGGAACTTTTTGTCATCATTAAAGAACTCACCAAACCTAAATCCTGCGCCATCGACCGTCCACACTCCCAAGACCTCTGTAACTCCCTCTCCAACTACTTCCACCGCAAGATTGCGGACATACACAAAAGCTTCATATCGTCGTCACGCACCATCACCACCACTGATACAGCCAACACCACAGCACCCTGCCACACCAACGTACTGAACACCTGGACCCCCACCAATGATGGAGAAACCGGCAAAACCATGAGCTCCATCCACTCAGGCTACCAAACAGACCCTTGCCCCCTCCACATCTTAAACAAGGCTAGCCAAACCATTGTTCCCCAGCTCCGGGTCGTCATCAACAGCTCCTTCGAGAGAGCAACCTTCCCAGATATTTGGAAACATGCCGAAGTCAAAGCTCTACTCAAAAATCCCCAAGCAGCCCCTGAAGACCTCACAAACTACTGGCCTATCTCTCTACTCCCCTTCCCCACAAAGGTCATAGAGAAGATAGTAAACAAACAACTGTCTCGCTTTCTGGAGGACAACAACATACACAATGTCTCCCAGTCTGAATTCCACAAAAACCACAGCACTGAGACCGCCCTCATCGCCTGCACAGATGATGTCAGGACCAGATTGGACAAGGGCGAAACCGTCGCTCTCATCCTCCTAGACCTCTCCGCAGCATTCAACACCGGATGCCACCAAACCCTTTGCACATGCCTCTTCGATGCCGGAATTTGCCACAAAGCCATGGACTGGCTCACCTCCTTCCTCTCTGAAAGAACCCAAAGAGTTTGCCTCCCTCCTTTCTGATCTACAGCCACCAAGACCATCTGTGGGGTCTCCCAAGGGTCCTACCTCAGCCCCACTCTTTTCAATATCTACATGGCTCTGCTCACCAGCATCATCCGCCCCCACGGCCTCAACATCATTTCATATGCTGAAGACATCCAGCTCATCATCTCCCTCACGAAGAACCCATCTACCGCCAAGAAAAACATGCACGCCGGACTCCCCGCCATCGCTAACTGGATGACAGCAAGCCACCTCAAACTGAACTCAGAAAAAAACAAGATCATCATCTTCGGTCCCAACAAGACAGCATGGAACGACTCTTGGTGGCCCACTATCCTAGGACCACCCCCAACACCCACCACCCACGCATGCAATCTCGGCATCATACTAGACTCAACTCTCTCCATGACTCAGCAAATTAATGCCATATCATCCTCCTGCTTCAACACCCTCTGCATGCTATGCAAGACTTTCAAATAGATTCCTTTAGAAACAAGAAGAACGGTCACTCACGCCTTCATAAGCAGCAGACTGGACTACGGCAACACCCTCTACCCAGGGACCACAGCCAATCTTCAGAGAAAACTCCAGCACATCCAGAACACAGCCGCACGTCTCATCCTCAACTTCCCTCACCACGAACACATCTCCGCCCACCTCAGATCCCTACACTGGCTGCCCATCAACAAAAGGATCATTTTCAAAATCCTAATCCACGCTCACAAAGCCCTCCATGACACTGGACCGGCCTACCTCAACGAACAAATCAACTTCCACAAACCGACTCGACAGTTCCGCTCCGCCGCCCTCGCCCTCGCAGCAGTCCCCCGCATCCAACGCACCACCTCTGGTGGCAGATCCTTCTCCCACCTCACCGCCAATAACTGGAACTCTGTCCCCACCAACCTACGCAAGACCCAGGACCTCCTAAATTTCTGAAAGCACCTCAAATCATGGCTTTTCGAGCAGTAACCCCCAGCCCCCCACCCCCAGCGCCTTGAGACCCTACCGGGTGAGTAGCACGCTTAAGAAATTTGATTGATTGATATACCACCAGTTGCCTGGCTGTCATTCCATTTAACCAAGATGGCTGAGTTCATGGTCACACAACTCCAAAGAGACTAAGGGGGGGTTAGAAAAACATGAAACCTGGCCAAAAAAGACCCAAACAGGACCCTCCTGTTCCTGAATTACTAATCAAATCTAGGCTGAACTGTGGTTCTGCTCTGGATCGTATCATGCAGAAACTTGAAACCCTACATATCCTAGCTCAATCTACAAAAGCTAGCACAGATAGCCAAGCACTAGGAGGAAGAATAATGAAACCAGAGTCACAAATAAGCTTCCTAGAGGACCACAACAGAACTTGTATACATCACTTACAGTCACCTCCTTAAGGTGGGCACAATTTAAAAGAAGTCTCACAGACTTTAAGGATCAATACCGAAGGGGTAACCTTCATATCTTTGGGCTCCCAGAAGGATCAAAAGACCATGGCGCCCGCCATGCGGTTACCGCCATTTGGCCGCTCCGCGGTCAAAAGACCGCGGAGGCCATTCTGGCTTTCCCGCTGGGCCGGCGGGCGCCCGCCAAAGGAGCGCCCGCCAGCCCAGCGGGAAAGGCCCTGCAACATAGAAGCCGGCTCCGAATGGAGGCGGCGGTGTTGCAGGGGTGCGACGGGTGCAGTTGCACCCGTCGCGATTTTCACTGTCTGCTAAGCAGACAGTGAAAATCATGCTGTGGCCCTGTTAGGTGGCATGGGCAGTGCAGGGGCCCCCAGGGGCCCCACGACACCCGTTCCCACCATCCTGTTCCTGGCGGTAAAAACCGCCAGAAACAGGGTGGCGGGAAGGGGGTCGGAATCTCCATGGCGGCGCTGCTTGCAGCGCCACCATGGAGATTCAGCCCAGACAGGGGAAATCCGGCGGGAAACCGCCGGATCCCCTTTTCTGACCGCGGCTTTACCGCCACAGTCAGAATGGGCAATGGAGCACCGCCAGCCTGTTGGCGGTGCATCCGTTGCCCGCGGCCCTGGGGGTTTAGGACCGCCAGGGTCAGAATGAGGCCCCATATCTGATCATGTGCTGCTTTTGTGAAAAAGTGGATACACTGAGGGCCTTATTACGACCTTGACAGAGGGGTTTCCTCCATCACAAATGTGACGGATATCCCATCCGCTGTATTATGATCCCATTATATTCAATGGAGATCGTAGTACGGCGGATGGGATATCCGTCACATTTGTGATGGAGGAGACCCCTCCGTCAAGGTTGTAATAAGAGCCTAAGTCCTAGAAACAAACTTTATAAAGGCATTAAAAATAACCTGTGATTGTAGAGTTACCACTTACAAACCAAAAAACAGCTCCTCTCCCAGGGCATTAATTTATGGACTTTTAGCTATTCACATAGCAAAATCATCCCACATGAAAAAATGCAGAATATCAATTTGCACTGCTCCTCTACTCACTTCTCCCAGGTTCACCCCAAAGATACTGTAAAAAGAAGGAAATCATTTCCAGCTAGCGGAAGATACTTAATGATCTCGCACTGCAATTCTTATTCTTGGGTTCTGCTGGTCTGAAAGTCACCACTATCTATATTCAATGACCCCAAAAGAGCTGGACTCCTTAATTGCTGATTGTCAGGACTCAAATGTGAATGCTTGATTGTATCCTCACACTCTTCTAGCAACACCCTCTCGCAATTGCATGTTCATCTAACCAGTTATTTTACTAACTATACTAACAAACAAAAACTATCACTTACTTCCTCTGACTAACAACTAAATACTAGTTACACAGTTATACCATAATCTTGCATATGCCCCCTCTTTTAAAGTCAGAACCCAAAGCAATCTTGACGTTCCCTTTCACCTAGATTCCTCCTTAACAAGCTCATCCAACCTCCACCCAACCCATTCACGCAATGTCACATCCCTAGATATCTAATCCATGATCTGTTACACAACATACTAGTGCCCTACTTCTTTAACCCTCTCACTTACTTTGTTCTCATTATTCATAGACATATCAGTTTTGTATGCTCTCATTCCACCAAGATCAATTCCACACCTTAATTTGATCAGTCACTTACCTCCAACAGAAGGATCTCACACCTAACCTCTACATCAGAGCTAACTGTAGTAAGGGTATAGTTACTCACCATAGAAGACATACTGTTGTTAGTTGATACTGCCCTTGACTAGAGGTAACTCCCTGCACTCAGCCATTCTAACTTGTTGTAATTCCTGAAGAACCACATTGATAGTGTGAACTAGTAATTTGTTCTCACATGGTTCTAGTTACCGTTCAGTGGTGACCATACTCGGCTGCAAAATTGCTTTTATGCACTTCATCTTGTTCTACTTACCTTGTGATGTGCTTGATCTTACTTCAAGATGTGTCTGTACCTACCTCAAGATGTGCCTGTACTTACCTCAAGTTGTGCATACAGATATAACCACAGAGTTATAGTGTGTCACCCTACTATAGTTAGTTTGGTTCCTAACCCATACACCTCCCCGGTGTTAACTTTACAGTCATCACTTGATCCCAGTGCTGCACAAATGCAATAGCTTCTTGCTTTTACGCAGCTAGGCTTGGCCCCTAGTGGCATCCACCAACTATTTGAATGTTTTTGTCTCTTTGACCCCTCCTCGGAATATGGGTATTTAGCTTCACCTTTCTCTATACCTATCCTCTTCCTCACTTTCTCCCTTTCTTCTCTTTCTTCAATTCTCTTTCCCTCATTCTCCTACATCTCCCCCTGCTCTGCTCCCTCCTTTCTCTCCTACGCCACTCTTTGTCAACTCCATCCTGTCCCTGAGTGCAACTTCTCTCCTCCCACCCTGGGTGGCATCGATATCCTACCTTCACTCTTTTGAAATCTATTGATACATCCTACATGCATTCCCAACCCCCTTAAATGCATGTTATGAAGATAGTTTCACTCAAAGTGAGGGGTTTAGATCATCCCATGAAGCATCTAAAAATCCGATACTATCTACACAAACTCAAAGTTGACCCAATCCTCCTAAAGGAAACAAAAATTGTACTTAAGGAAGCCATCCTTCTACATAATAGTTGGGCGAGTGGTCTCACCTGTGCCCTGCCATAATACTTGTCTTTAGTTCCTCTGGCTTACAAATTATCTCCTTGGAATGGACCCTGAAGGTAGGGGGCTAGTAATAAGACTGCAAAAAGATAACACCTAAATCTATATTCTGAAAATGTATGCTCCTAAGAATGATATTCCTGAATTTTGGTCTCAACAAAATAAATAGATGACACATCGCAGACAACTCGAGAATAATTGTAGGTGGAGATTTTAACCTATCTTCCGATGATATCCTGGTCAAAAATTCCACCTGTTCTTTCACACTGAATAAGTCTCACAAATAAATGCTTAACCTTTGCAATACCCAGTGGCTGAAGGACATATGAAGACTGTTCAATCCAAATGGCAAAGACTATTCATTCTTCTCTCACCCCCATAACTCATTCTCTGATGTAGCCTATATCTTAGTGGATGAATCCGATGTCCCCATCACATCCAACCCCACCATCGAACCAATTCTCATATCAGACCACTCTTGTATACCTCTCTTGTATGATGTCTCACACCCCATAGCCAAGCCTAAATCCTGGAGATTGATTCATTTACTCATTGAAGATCCTACATTTAGGGAAGCAAATAAATGTGAAATAATACGATTTCTGGAACTTAATAGGAATTCGGGAACAAACCCCAAATAACATGGGGCACTCTCAAATCTATCATCCAAGGCCACATGATTAAACTTATGTTTACCATCCAAGACCACATGATTAAAGTTGTAGCTTTGAAAAACAAACAACATAACTTACAACTAAGTAACCTAGAGCAATAAATCAAACATATTGAGAAGGATATAAAACAAAACCCAGACAGATCCTGTTTACACCATCTAATGAATCTAAAATGTGACTACAATAACATCTTAAGTAACACGGCTCACTTCATTGTAAACAGAAGTACTTTCATGGCAGTAACAAATAGGTGAAACTGCTAGCATCCTTCCTCAAACAAAACTACTTGCGCCCAAAGGTAACCTCCATCATCAATGAACACGGTTCTCCTCTACCAGTGAATAGGATATCCTCTCCTCCTTCGTAAGATTCTACAGCACCATTTACTCTAAAATTAATCACACTGCTGATGAAGTTTGCTTGCAGTACCTCAATATGATCCCCATAACTAAAATAGACAATAAAACCAAGCCCTCACTTGGAGAACCTATATCCCAATGTGAGATTGAAAAAGATTTAAAATCACTTGAAAACTGGGAGGGCTCAGGGCTAGATGGCTTTCTCTGCTCCTTCTTTCACACTTGGGGCTCTGTTCTTATCCAATCACTCAAAGGACTCTTCTCTCACTCCACTACCACAGGTGTGGTTACTGGTCTTCCACTTTCCCTCATACCTTTTTTTACAAGCAAGAAGATGATGACAGATCACTTCTCAGTCATTCTCACAGGCATAACACAGGCCCTCCAAAATATCAACAACAAACTTGTTCCTAAATGTAAATTATCTACCTTGGTCTCACTATGGCATGATAATAACCTCCAAGTGAAATGTAGATGTTCCTTGCGAAATGGGTACAAAAAGTCATCCTCTTTGTAGGAGACCTTGGATCCCGCTCAGACCCTTTACCATTTTCCCACCTCAAACTCACTTTCAAGCTAGAGAAAACAGACATTTACTACTTTCTAAAGATCAAAGTCATCATCGTCAAACACAACCCCCCCCAAATTTACCATACCTTCTAGACACATTGAGAAAATTGGCTAGAAGGAGACACATTGCCTCCAATCCCTACTCCATTTTAACCCCAA